>NC_138521.1:35317510-36567510 GCF_000230855.2 Cajanus cajan | reverse complement strand
TTACATGTTATGTTGTGCATCTTTGTTGGTTATTAGTCTCCCCAGGTGTAGCAGGTAAGTCAGTTGAAGAATTAGAGAGAACCGATGAACAGTAAATCAATTACATGCTATGTTGTGCATCTTTGTTGGTTATTAAACTCCCCAGGTGTAGCAAGTAAGTCAGTTGAAGAATTAGAGAGAACCGATGAACAGTAAACCAATTACATGCTATGTTGTTCATCTGTGTTGGTTATTAGTCTCCCCAGGTGTAGCAAGTAAGTCAGTTGAAGAATTAGAGAGAACCGATGAACAGTAAACCAATTACATGCTTTGTTGTGCGTCTGTGTTGGTTATAAGTCTCCCCAGGTGTAGGAAGTAAGTCAGTTGAAGAATTAGAGAGAACCGATGAACAGTAAACCAGTTACATGCTATGTTGTGCATCTGTGTTGGTTATTAGTCTCCCCAGGTGTAGCAAGTAAGTCAGTTGAAGAATGCGAGAGATCCGATGAACAGTAAACCAATTACATGCTATGTTGTGCATCTGTGTTGGTTATTAGTCTCCCTAGGTGTAGCAAGTAAGTCAGTTGAAGAATTAGGAGAACCGATGAACAGTAAACCAATTACAAGCTATGTTGTGCATCTGTGTTGGTTATTAAACTCCCCAGGTGTAGCAAGTAAGTCAGTTGAAGAATTAGAGAGAACCGATGAACAGTAAACCAATTACATGCTATGTTTTGCATCTGTGTTGGTTATTAAACTCCCCAGGTGTAGCAAGTAAGTCAGTTGAAGAATTAGAGAGATCCGATGAACAGTAAACTAGTTACATGCTATGTTGTGCATCTGTGTTGGTTATTAAACTCCCCAGGTGTAGCAAGTAAGTCAGTTGAAGAATTAGAGAGAACCGATGAACAGTAAACCAATTACATGCTATGTTGTGCATCTGTGTTGGTTATTAAACTCCCCAGGTGTAGCAAGTAAGTCAGTTGAAGAATTAGAGAGAACCGATCAACAGTAAACTAATTACATGCTATATTGTGCATCTTTGTTTGTTATTAGTCTCCCCAGGTGTAGCAACTAAGTCAGTTGAAGAATTAGAGAGAACCGCTGAATAGTAAACCAATTACATGTTATGTTGTGCATCTTTGTTGGTTATTAGTCTCCCCAGGTGTAGCAGGTAAGTCAGTTGAAGAATTAGAGAGAACCGATGAACAGTAAATCAATTACATGCTATGTTGTGCATCTTTGTTGGTTATTAAACTCCCCAGGTGTAGCAAGTAAGTCAGTTGAAGAATTAGAGAGAACCGATGAACAGTAAACCAATTACATTCTATGTTGTTCATCTGTGTTGGTTATTAGTCTCCCTAGGTGTCGCAAGTAAGTCAGTTGAAGAATTAGAGAGAACCGATGAACAGTAAACCAATTACATGCTTTGTTGTGCATCTGTGTTGGTTATAAGTCTCCCCAGGTGTAGCAAGTAAGTCAGTTGAAGAATTAGAGAGAACCGATGAATAGTAAACTAATTACATGTTATGTTGTGCATCTTTGTTGGTTATTAGTCTCCCCAGGTGTAGCAGGTAAGTCAGTTGAAGAATTAGAGAGAACTGATGAACAGTAAATCAATTACATGCTATGTTGTGCATCTTTGTTGGTTATTAAACTCCCCAGGTGTAGCAAGTAAGTCAGTTGAAGAATTAGAGAGAACCGCTGAATAGTAAACCAATTACATGTTATGTTGTTCATATGTGTTGGTTATTAGTCTCCCCAGGTGTAGCAACTAAGACAGTTGAAGAATTAGAGAGAACCGATGAACAGTAAACCAATTACATGCTATGTTGTGCATCTGTGTTGGTTATTAGTCTCCCCAGGTGTAGCAAGTAAGTCAGTTGAAGAATTAGAGAGAACCGATGAACAGTAAACCAATTACATGCTATGTTGTGCATCTGTGTTGGTTATTAAACTCCACAGGTGTAGCAAGTAAGTCAGTTGAAGAATTAGAGAGAATCAATGAACAGTAAACCAATTACATGCTATGTTGTGCATCTGTGTTGGTTATTAGTCTCCCCAGGTGTAGCAAGTAAGTCAGTTGAAGAATTAGAGAGAACCGATGAACAGTAAACCAATTACATGCTATGTTGTGCATCTGTGTTGGTTATTAAACTCCCCAGGTGTAGCAAGTAAGTCAGTTGAAGAATTAGAGAGAACCGATGAATAGTAAACTAGTTACATGCTATGTTGTGCATCTGTGTTGGTTATTAAACTCCCCAGGTGTAACAAGTAAGTCAGTTGAAGAATTAGAGAGAACCGATGAACAGTAAACCAATTACATGCTATGTTGTGCATCTGTGTTGGTTATTAAACTCCCCAGGTGTAGCAAGTAAGTCAGTTGAAGAATTAGAGAGAACCGATGAACAGTAAACTAGTTACATGCTATGTTGTGCATCTGTGTTGGTTATTAAACTCCCCAGGTGTAGCAAGTAAGTCAGTTGAAGAATTAGAGAGAACCGATGAACAGTAAACCAATTACATGCTATGTTGTGCATCTGTGTTGGTTATTAAACTCCCCAGGTGTAGCAAGTAAGTCAGTTGAAGAATTAGAGAGAACCGATCAACAGTAAACTAATTACATGCTATGTTGTGCATCTTTGTTTGTTATTAGTCTCCCCAGGTGTAGCAACTAAGTCAGTTGAAGAATTAGAGAGAACCGCTGAATAGTAAACCAATTACATGTTATGTTGTGCATCTTTGTTGGTTATTAGTCTCCCCAGGTGTAGCAGGTAAGTCAGTTGAAGAATTAGAGAGAACCGATGAACAGTAAATCAATTACATGCTATGTTGTGCATCTGTGTTGGTTATTAAACTCCCCAGGTGTAGCAAGTAAGTCAGTTGAAGAATTAGAGAGAACCGATGAACAGTAAACCAATTACATGCTATGTTTTGCATCTGTGTTGGTTATTAAACTCCCCAGGTGTAGCAAGTAAGTCAGTTGAAGAATTAGAGAGAACCGATGAACAGTAAACTAGTTACATGCTATGTTGTGCATCTGTGTTGGTTATTAAACTCCCCAGGTGTAGCAAGTAAGTCAATTGAAGAATTAGAGAGAACCGATGAACAGTAAACCAATTACATGCTATGTTGTGCATCTGTGTTGGTTATTAAACTCCCCAGGTGTAGCAAGTAAGTCAGTTGAAGAATTAGAGAGAACCGATCAACAGTAAACTAATTACATGCTATGTTGTGCATCTTTGTTTGTTATTAGTCTCCCCAGGTGTAGCAACTAAGTCAGTTGAAGAATTAGAGAGAACCGCTGAATAGTAAACCAATTACATGTTATGTTGTGCATCTTTGTTGGTTATTAGTCTCCCCAGGTGTAGCAGGTAAGTCAGTTGAAGAATTAGAGAGAACCGATGAACAGTAAATCAATTACATGCTATGTTGTGCATCTTTGTTGGTTATTAAACTCCCCAGGTGTAGCAAGTAAGTCAGTTGAAGAATTAGAGAGAACCGATGAACAGTAAACCAATTACATTCTATGTTGTTCATCTGTGTTGGTTATTAGTCTCCCTAGGTGTCGCAAGTAAGTCAGTTGAAGAATTAGAGAGAACCGATGAACAGTAAACCAATTACATGCTTTGTTGTGCATCTGTGTTGGTTATAAGTCTCCCCAGGTGTAGCAAGTAAGTCAGTTGAAGAATTAGAGAGAACCGATGAATAGTAAACTAATTACATGTTATGTTGTGCATCTTTGTTGGTTATTAGTCTCCCCAGGTGTAGCAGGTAAGTCAGTTGAAGAATTAGAGAGAACTGATGAACAGTAAATCAATTACATGCTATGTTGTGCATCTTTGTTGGTTATTAAACTCCCCAGGTGTAGCAAGTAAGTCAGTTGAAGAATTAGAGAGAACCGCTGAATAGTAAACCAATTACATGTTATGTTGTTCATATGTGTTGGTTATTAGTCTCCCCAGGTGTAGCAACTAAGACAGTTGAAGAATTAGAGAGAACCGATGAACAGTAAACCAATTACATGCTATGTTGTGCATCTGTGTTGGTTATTAGTCTCCCCAGGTGTAGCAAGTAAGTCAGTTGAAGAATTAGAGAGAACCGATGAACAGTAAACCAATTACATGCTATGTTGTGCATCTGTGTTGGTTATTAAACTCCACAGGTGTAGCAAGTAAGTCAGTTGAAGAATTAGAGAGAATCGATGAACAGTAAACCAATTACATGCTATGTTGTGCATCTGTGTTGGTTATTAGTCTCCCCAGGTGTAGCAGGTAAGTCAGTTGAAGAATTAGAGAGAACCGATGAATAGTAAACTAATTACATGTTATGTTGTGCATCTTTGTTGGTTATTAGTCTCCCCAGGTGTAGCAGGTAAGTCAGTTGAAGAATTAGAGAGAACCGATGAACAGTAAATCAATTACATGCTATGTTGTGCATCTTTGTTGGTTATTAAACTCCCCAGGTGTAGCAAGTAAGTCAGTTGAAGAATTAAAGAGAACCGCTGAATAGTAAACCAATTACATGTTATGTTGTTCATATGTGTTGGTTATTAGTCTCCCCAGGTGTAGCAACTAAGACAGTTGAAGAATTAGAGAGAACCGATGAACAGTAAACCAATTACATGCTATGTTGTGCATCTGTGTTGGTTATTAGTCTCCCCAGGTGTAGCAAGTAAGTCAGATGAAGAATTAGAGAGAACCGATGAACAGTAAACCAATTACATGCTATGTTGTGCATCTGTGTTGGTTATTAAACTCCACAGGTGTAGCAAGTAAGTCAGTTGAAGAATTAGAGAGAACCGCTGAATAGTAAACCAATTACATGTTATGTTGTGCATCTTTGTTGGTTATTAGTCTCCCCAGGTGTAGCAGGTAAGTCAGTTGAAGAATTAGAGAGAACCGATGAACAGTAAATCAATTACATGCTATGTTGTGCATCTTTGTTGGTTATTAAACTCCCCAGGTGTAGCAAGTAAGTCAGTTGAAGAATTAGAGAGAACCGATGAACAGTAAACCAATTACATTCTATGTTGTTCATCTGTGTTGGTTATTAGTCTCCCTAGGTGTCGCAAGTAAGTCAGTTGAAGAATTAGAGAGAACCGATGAACAGTAAACCAATTACATGCTTTGTTGTGCATCTGTGTTGGTTATAAGTCTCCCCAGGTGTAGCAAGTAAGTCAGTTGAAGAATTAGAGAGAACCGATGAATAGTAAACTAATTACATGTTATGTTGTGCATCTTTGTTGGTTATTAGTCTCCCCAGGTGTAGCAGGTAAGTCAGTTGAAGAATTAGAGAGAACTGATGAACAGTAAATCAATTACATGCTATGTTGTGCATCTTTGTTGGTTATTAAACTCCCCAGGTGTAGCAAGTAAGTCAGTTGAAGAATTAGAGAGAACCGCTGAATAGTAAACCAATTACATGTTATGTTGTTCATATGTGTTGGTTATTAGTCTCCCCAGGTGTAGCAACTAAGACAGTTGAAGAATTAGAGAGAACCGATGAACAGTAAACCAATTACATGCTATGTTGTGCATCTGTGTTGGTTATTAGTCTCCCCAGGTGTAGCAAGTAAGTCAGTTGAAGAATTAGAGAGAACCGATGAACAGTAAACCAATTACATGCTATGTTGTGCATCTGTGTTGGTTATTAAACTCCACAGGTGTAGCAAGTAAGTCAGTTGAAGAATTAGAGAGAATCAATGAACAGTAAACCAATTACATGCTATGTTGTGCATCTGTGTTGGTTATTAGTCTCCCCAGGTGTAGCAAGTAAGTCAGTTGAAGAATTAGAGAGAACCGATGAACAGTAAACCAATTACATGCTATGTTGTGCATCTGTGTTGGTTATTAAACTCCCCAGGTGTAGCAAGTAAGTCAGTTGAAGAATTAGAGAGAACCGATGAATAGTAAACTAGTTACATGCTATGTTGTGCATCTGTGTTGGTTATTAAACTCCCCAGGTGTAACAAGTAAGTCAGTTGAAGAATTAGAGAGAACCGATGAACAGTAAACCAATTACATGCTATGTTGTGCATCTGTGTTGGTTATTAAACTCCCCAGGTGTAGCAAGTAAGTCAGTTGAAGAATTAGAGAGAACCGATGAACAGTAAACTAGTTACATGCTATGTTGTGCATCTGTGTTGGTTATTAAACTCCCCAGGTGTAGCAAGTAAGTCAGTTGAAGAATTAGAGAGAACCGATGAACAGTAAACCAATTACATGCTATGTTGTGCATCTGTGTTGGTTATTAAACTCCCCAGGTGTAGCAAGTAAGTCAGTTGAAGAATTAGAGAGAACCGATCAACAGTAAACTAATTACATGCTATGTTGTGCATCTTTGTTTGTTATTAGTCTCCCCAGGTGTAGCAACTAAGTCAGTTGAAGAATTAGAGAGAACCGCTGAATAGTAAACCAATTACATGTTATGTTGTGCATCTTTGTTGGTTATTAGTCTCCCCAGGTGTAGCAGGTAAGTCAGTTGAAGAATTAGAGAGAACCGATGAACAGTAAATCAATTACATGCTATGTTGTGCATCTGTGTTGGTTATTAAACTCCCCAGGTGTAGCAAGTAAGTCAGTTGAAGAATTAGAGAGAACCGATGAACAGTAAACCAATTACATGCTATGTTTTGCATCTGTGTTGGTTATTAAACTCCCCAGGTGTAGCAAGTAAGTCAGTTGAAGAATTAGAGAGAACCGATGAACAGTAAACTAGTTACATGCTATGTTGTGCATCTGTGTTGGTTATTAAACTCCCCAGGTGTAGCAAGTAAGTCAATTGAAGAATTAGAGAGAACCGATGAACAGTAAACCAATTACATGCTATGTTGTGCAACTGTGTTGGTTATTAAACTCCCCAGGTGTAGCAAGTAAGTCAGTTGAAGAATTAGAGAGAACCGATCAACAGTAAACTAATTACATGCTATGTTGTGCATCTTTGTTTGTTATTAGTCTCCCCAGGTGTAGCAACTAAGTCAGTTGAAGAATTAGAGAGAACCGCTGAATAGTAAACCAATTACATGTTATGTTGTGCATCTTTGTTGGTTATTAGTCTCCCCAGGTGTAGCAGGTAAGTCAGTTGAAGAATTAGAGAGAACTGATGAACAGTAAATCAATTACATGCTATGTTGTGCATCTTTGTTGGTTATTAAACTCCCCAGGTGTAGCAAGTAAGTCAGTTGAAGAATTAGAGAGAACCGCTGAATAGTAAACCAATTACATGTTATGTTGTTCATATGTGTTGGTTATTAGTCTCCCCAGGTGTAGCAACTAAGACAGTTGAAGAATTAGAGAGAACCGATGAACAGTAAACCAATTACATGCTATGTTGTGCATCTGTGTTGGTTATTAGTCTCCCCAGGTGTAGCAAGTAAGTCAGTTGAAGAATTAGAGAGAACCGATGAACAGTAAACCAATTACATGCTATGTTGTGCATCTGTGTTGGTTATTAAACTCCACAGGTGTAGCAAGTAAGTCAGTTGAAGAATTAGAGAGAATCGATGAACAGTAAACCAATTACATGCTATGTTGTGCATCTGTGTTGGTTATTAGTCTCCCCAGGTGTAGCAGGTAAGTCAGTTGAAGAATTAGAGAGAACCGATGAATAGTAAACTAATTACATGTTATGTTGTGCATCTTTGTTGGTTATTAGTCTCCCCAGGTGTAGCAGGTAAGTCAGTTGAAGAATTAGAGAGAACCGATGAACAGTAAATCAATTACATGCTATGTTGTGCATCTTTGTTGGTTATTAAACTCCCCAGGTGTAGCAAGTAAGTCAGTTGAAGAATTAGAGAGAACCGCTGAATAGTAAACCAATTACATGTTATGTTGTTCATATGTGTTGGTTATTAGTCTCCCCAGGTGTAGCAACTAAGACAGTTGAAGAATTAGAGAGAACCGATGAACAGTAAACCAATTACATGCTATGTTGTGCATCTGTGTTGGTTATTAGTCTCCCCAGGTGTAGCAAGTAAGTCAGATGAAGAATTAGAGAGAACCGATGAACAGTAAACCAATTACATGCTATGTTGTGCATCTGTGTTGGTTATTAAACTCCACAGGTGTAGCAAGTAAGTCAGTTGAAGAATTAGAGAGAATCGATGAACAGTAAACCAATTACATGCTATGTTGTGCATCTGTGTTGGTTATTAGTCTCCCCAGGTGTAGCAAGTAAGTCAGTTGAAGAATTAGAGAGAACCGATGAACAGTAAACCAATTACATGCTATGTTGTGCATCTGTGTTGGTTATTAAACTCCACAGGTGTAGCAAGTAAGTCAGTTGAAGAATTAGAGAGAATCGATGAACAGTAAACCAATTACATGCTATGTTGTGCATCTGTGTTGGTTATTAGTCTCCCCAGGTGTACCAAGTAAGTCAGTTGAAGAATTAGAGAGAACCGATGAACAGTAAACCAATTACATGCTATGTTGTGCATCTGTGTTGGTTATTAAACTCCCCAGGTGTAGCAAGTAAGTCAGTTGAAGAATTAGAGAGAACCGATGAACTGTAAACTAGTTACATGCTATGTTGTGCATCTGTGTTGGTTATTAAACTCCCCAGGTGTAGCAAGTAAGTCAGTTGAAGAATTAGAGAGAACCGATGAACAGTAAACCAATTACATGCTATGTTTTGCATCTGTGTTGGTTATTGAACTCCCCAGGTGTAGCAAGTAAGTCAGTTGAAGAATTAGAGAGAACCGATGAACAGTAAACTAGTTACATGCTATGTTGTGCATCTGTGTTGGTTATTAGCCTCCCTAGGTGTAGCAAGTAAGTCAGTTGAAGAATTAGAGAGAACCGCTGAACAGTAAACCAATTACATGCTATGTTGTGCATCTGTGTTGGTTATTAAACTCCACAGGTGTAGCAAGTAAGTCAGTTGAAGAATTAGAGAGAATCGATGAACAGTAAACCAATTACATGCTATGTTGTGCATCTGTGTTGGTTATTAGTCTCCCCAGGTGTAGCAAGTAAGTCAGTTGAAGAATTAGAGAGAACCGATGAACAGTAAACCAATTACATGCTATGTTTTGCATCTGTGTTGGTTATTAAACTCCCCAGGTGTAGCAACTAACACAGTTGAAGAATTAGAGAGAACCGATGAACAGTAAACCAATTACATGCTATGTTGTGCATCTGTGTTGGTTATTAGTCTCCCCAGGTGTAGCAAGTAAGTCAGTTGAAGAATTAGAGAGAACCGATGAACAGTAAACCAATTACATGCTATGTTGTGCATCTGTGTTGGTTATTAAACTCCACAGGTGTAGCAAGTAAGTCAGTTGAAGAATTAGAGAGAATCAATGAACAGTAAACCAATTACATGCTATGTTGTGCATCTGTGTTGGTTATTAGTCTCCCCAGGTGTAGCAAGTAAGTCAGTTGAAGAATTAGAGAGAACCGATGAACAGTAAACCAATTACATGCTATGTTGTGCATCTGTGTTGGTTATTAAACTCCCCAGGTGTAGCAAGTAAGTCAGTTGAAGAATTAGAGAGAACCGATGAATAGTAAACTAGTTACATGCTATGTTGTGCATCTGTGTTGGTTATTAAACTCCCCAGGTGTAACAAGTAAGTCAGTTGAAGAATTAGAGAGAACCGATGAACAGTAAACCAATTACATGCTATGTTTTGCATCTGTGTTGGTTATTAAACTCCCCATGTGTAGCAAGTAAGTCAGTTGAAGAATTAGAGAGAACCGATGAACAGTAAACCAGTTACATGCTATGTTGTGCATCTGTGTTGGTTATTAAACTCCCCAGGTGTAGCAAGTAAGTCAGTTGAAGAATTAGAGAGAACCGATGAACAGTAAACCAATTACATGCTATGTTGTGCATCTGTGTTGGTTATTAAACTCCCCAGGTGTAGCAAGTAAGTCAGTTGAAGAATTAGAGAGAACCGATCAACAGTAAACTAATTACATGCTATGTTGTGCATCTTTGTTTGTTATTAGTCTCCCCAGGTGTAGCAACTAAGTCAGTTGAAGAATTAGAGAGAACCGCTGAATAGTAAACCAATTACATGTTATGTTGTGCATCTTTGTTGGTTATTAGTCTCCCCAGGTGTAGCAGGTAAGTCAGTTGAAGAATTAGAGAGAACCGATGAATAGTAAACTAATTACATGTTATGTTGTGCATCTTTGTTGGTTATTAGTCTCCCCAGGTGTAGCAGGTAAGTCAGTTGAAGAATTAGAGAGAACCGATGAACAGTAAATCAATTACATGCTATGTTGTGCATCTTTGTTGGTTATTAAACTCCCCAGGTGTAGCAAGTAAGTCAGTTGAAGAATTAGAGAGAACCGCTGAATAGTAAACCAATTACATGTTATGTTGTTCATATGTGTTGGTTATTAGTCTCCCCAGGTGTAGCAACTAAGACAGTTGAAGAATTAGAGAGAACCGATGAACAGTAAACCAATTACATGCTATGTTGTGCATCTGTGTTGGTTATTAGTCTCCCCAGGTGTAGCAAGTAAGTCAGATGAAGAATTAGAGAGAACCGATGAACAGTAAACCAATTACATGCTATGTTGTGCATCTGTGTTGGTTATTAAACTCCACAGGTGTAGCAAGTAAGTCAGTTGAAGAATTAGAGAGAATCGATGAACAGTAAACCAATTACATGCTATGTTGTGCATCTGTGTTGGTTATTAGTCTCCCCAGGTGTAGCAAGTAAGTCAGTTGAAGAATTAGAGAGAACCGATGAACAGTAAACCAATTACATGCTATGTTGTGCATCTGTGTTGGTTATTAAACTCCACAGGTGTAGCAAGTAAGTCAGTTGAAGAATTAGAGAGAATCGATGAACAGTAAACCAATTACATGCTATGTTGTGCATCTGTGTTGGTTATTAGTCTCCCCAGGTGTACCAAGTAAGTCAGTTGAAGAATTAGAGAGAACCGATGAACAGTAAACCAATTACATGCTATGTTGTGCATCTGTGTTGGTTATTAAACTCCCCAGGTGTAGCAAGTAAGTCAGTTGAAGAATTAGAGAGAACCGATGAACTGTAAACTAGTTACATGCTATGTTGTGCATCTGTGTTGGTTATTAAACTCCCCAGGTGTAGCAAGTAAGTCAGTTGAAGAATTAGAGAGAACCGATGAACAGTAAACCAATTACATGCTATGTTTTGCATCTGTGTTGGTTATTGAACTCCCCAGGTGTAGCAAGTAAGTCAGTTGAAGAATTAGAGAGAACCGATGAACAGTAAACTAGTTACATGCTATGTTGTGCATCTGTGTTGGTTATTAGCCTCCCTAGGTGTAGCAAGTAAGTCAGTTGAAGAATTAGAGAGAACCGCTGAACAGTAAACCAATTACATGCTATGTTGTGCATCTGTGTTGGTTATTAAACTCCACAGGTGTAGCAAGTAAGTCAGTTGAAGAATTAGAGAGAATCGATGAACAGTAAACCAATTACATGCTATGTTGTGCATCTGTGTTGGTTATTAGTCTCCCCAGGTGTAGCAAGTAAGTTAGTTGAAGAATTAGAGAGAACCGATGAACAGTAAACCAATTACATGCTATGTTTTGCATCTGTGTTGGTTATTAAACTCCCCAGGTGTAGCAACTAAGACAGTTGAAGAATTAGAGAGAACCGATGAACAGTAAACCAATTACATGCTATGTTGTGCATCTGTGTTGGTTATTAGTCTCCCCAGGTGTAGCAAGTAAGTCAGTTGAAGAATTAGAGAGAACCGATGAACAGTAAACCAATTACATGCTATGTTGTGCATCTGTGTTGGTTATTAAACTCCACAGGTGTAGCAAGTAAGTCAGTTGAAGAATTAGAGAGAATCAATGAACAGTAAACCAATTACATGCTATGTTGTGCATCTGTGTTGGTTATTAGTCTCCCCAGGTGTAGGAAGTAAGTCAGTTGAAGAATTAGAGAGAACCGATGAACAGTAAACCAATTACATGCTATGTTGTGCATCTGTGTTGGTTATTAAACTCCCCAGGTGTAGCAAGTAAGTCAGTTGAAGAATTAGAGAGAACCGATGAATAGTAAACTAGTTACATGCTATGTTGTGCATCTGTGTTGGTTATTAAACTCCCCAGGTGTAACAAGTAAGTCAGTTGAAGAATTAGAGAGAACCGATGAACAGTAAACCAATTACATGCTATGTTTTGCATCTGTGTTGGTTATTAAACTCCCCATGTGTAGCAAGTAAGTCAGTTGAAGAATTAGAGAGAACCGATGAACAGTAAACTAGTTACATGCTATGTTGTGCATCTGTGTTGGTTATTAAACTCCCCAGGTGTAGCAAGTAAGTCAGTTGAAGAATTAGAGAGAACCGATGAACAGTAAACCAATTACATGCTATGTTGTGCATCTATGTTGGTTATTAAACTCCCCAGGTGTAGCAAGTAAGTCAGTTGAAGAATTAGAGAGAACCGATCAACAGTAAACTAATTACATGCTATGTTGTGCATCTTTGTTTGTTATTAGTCTCCCCAGGTGTAGCAACTAAGTCAGTTGAAGAATTAGAGAGAACCGCTGAATAGTAAACCAATTACATGTTATGTTGTGCATCTTTGTTGGTTATTAGTCTCCCCAGGTGTAGCAGGTAAGTCAGTTGAAGAATTAGAGAGAACCGATGAACAGTAAATCAATTACATGCTATGTTGTGCATCTGTGTTGGTTATTAAACTCCCCAGGTGTAGCAAGTAAGTCAGTTGAAGAATTAGAGAGAACCGATGAACAGTAAACCAATTACATGCTATGTTTTGCATCTGTGTTGGTTATTAAACTCCCCAGGTGTAGCAAGTAAGTCAGTTGAAGAATTAGAGAGAACCGATGAACAGTAAACTAGTTACATGCTATGTTGTGCATCTGTGTTGGTTATTAAACTCCCCAGGTGTAGCAAGTAAGTCAGTTGAAGAATTAGAGAGAACCGATGAACAGTAAACCAATTACATGCTATGTTGTGCATCTGTGTTGGTTATTAAACTCCCCAGGTGTAGCAAGTAAGTCAGTTGAAGAATTAGAGAGAACCGATCAACAGTAAACTAATTACATGCTATGTTGTGCATCTTTGTTTGTTATTAGTCTCCCCAGGTGTAGCAACTAAGTCAGTTGAAGAATTAGAGAGAACCGCTGAATAGTAAACCAATTACATGTTATGTTGTGCATCTTTGTTGGTTATTAGTCTCCCCAGGTGTAGCAGGTAAGTCAGTTGAAGAATTAGAGAGAACCGATGAACAGTAAATCAATTACATGCTATGTTGTGCATCTTTGTTGGTTATTAAACTCCCCAGGTGTAGCAAGTAAGTCAGTTGAAGAATTAGAGAGAACCGATGAACAGTAAACCAATTACATTCTATGTTGTTCATCTGTGTTGGTTATTAGTCTCCCTAGGTGTCGCAAGTAAGTCAGTTGAAGAATTAGAGAGAACCGATGAACAGTAAACCAATTACATGCTTTGTTGTGCATCTGTGTTGGTTATAAGTCTCCCCAGGTGTAGCAAGTAAGTCAGTTGAAGAATTAGAGAGAACCGATGAATAGTAAACTAATTACATGTTATGTTGTGCATCTTTGTTGGTTAATAGTCTCCCCAGGTGTAGCAGGTAAGTCAGTTGAAGAATTAGAGAGAACTGATGAACAGTAAATCAATTACATGCTATGTTGTGCATCTTTGTTGGTTATTAAACTCCCCAGGTGTAGCAAGTAAGTCAGTTGAAGAATTAGAGAGAACCGCTGAATAGTAAACCAATTACATGTTATGTTGTTCATATGTGTTGGTTATTAGTCTCCCCAGGTGTAGCAACTAAGACAGTTGAAGAATTAGAGAGAACCGATGAACAGTAAACCAATTACATGCTATGTTGTGCATCTGTGTTGGTTATTAGTCTCCCCAGGTGTAGCAAGTAAGTCAGTTGAAGAATTAGAGAGAACCGATGAACAGTAAACCAATTACATGCTATGTTGTGCATCTGTGTTGGTTATTAAACTCCACAGGTGTAGCAAGTAAGTCAGTTGAAGAATTAGAGAGAATCGATGAACAGTAAACCAATTACATGCTATGTTGTGCATCTGTGTTGGTTATTAGTCTCCCCAGGTGTAGCAAGTAAGTCAGTTGAAGAATTAGAGAGAACCGATGAATAGTAAACTAATTACATGTTATGTTGTGCATCTTTGTTGGTTATTAGTCTCCCCAGGTGTAGCAGGTAAGTCAGTTGAAGAATTAGAGAGAACCGATGAACAGTAAATCAATTACATGCTATGTTGTGCATCTTTGTTGGTTATTAAACTCCCCAGGTGTAGCAAGTAAGTCAGTTGAAGAATTAGAGAGAACCGCTGAATAGTAAACCAATTACATGTTATGTTGTTCATATGTGTTGGTTATTAGTCTCCCCAGGTGTAGCAACTAAGACAGTTGAAGAATTAGAGAGAACCGATGAACAGTAAACCAATTACATGCTATGTTGTGCATCTGTGTTGGTTATTAGTCTCCCCAGGTGTAGCAAGTAAGTCAGTTGAAGAATTAGAGAGAACCGATGAACACTAAACCAATTACATGCTATGTTGTGCATCTGTGTTGGTTATTAAACTCCACAGATGTAGCAAGTAAGTCAGTTGAAGAATTAGAGAGAATCGATGAACAGTAAACCAATTACATGCTATGTTGTGCATCTGTGTTGGTTATTAGTCTCCCCAGGTGTAGCAAGTAAGTCAGTTGAAGAATTAGAGAGAACCGATGAACAGTAAACCAATTACATGCTATGTTGTGCATCTGTGTTGGTTATTAAACTCCCCAGGTGTAGCAAGTAAGTCAGTTGAAGAATTAGAGAGAACCGATGAATAGTAAACTAGTTACATGCTATGTTGTGCATCTGTGTTGGTTATTAAACTCCCCAGGTGTAACAAGTAAGTCAGTTGAAGAATTAGAGAGAAGCGATGAACAGTAAACCAATTACATGCTATGTTTTGCATCTGTGTTGGTTATTAAACTCCCCAGGTGTAGCAAGTAAGTCAGTTGAAGAATTAGAGAGAACCGATGAACAGTAAACTAGTTACATGCTATGTTGTGCATCTGTGTTGGTTATTAAACTCCCCAGGTGTAGCAAGTAAGTCAGTTGAAGAATTAGAGAGAACCGATGAACAGTAAACCAATTACATGCTATGTTGTGCATCTGTGTTGGTTATTAAACTCCCCAGGTGTAGCAAGTAAGTCAGTTGAAGAATTAGAGAGAACCGATCAACAGTAAACTAATTACATGCTATGTTGTGCATCTTTGTTTGTTATTAGTCTCCCCAGGTGTAGCAACTAAGTCAGTTGAAGAATTAGAGAGAACCGCTGAATAGTAAACCAATTACATGTTATGTTGTGCATCTTTGTTGGTTATTAGTCTCCCCAGGTGTAGCAGGTAAGTCAGTTGAAGAATTAGAGAGAACCGATGAACAGTAAATCAATTACATGCTATGTTGTGCATCTTTGTTGGTTATTAAACTCCCCAGGTGTAGCAAGTAAGTCAGTTGAAGAATTAGAGAGAACCGATGAACAGTAAACCAATTACATTCTATGTTGTTCATCTGTGTTGGTTATTAGTCTCCCCAGGTGTCGCAAGTAAGTCAGTTGAAGAATTAGAGAGAACCGATGAACAGTAAACCAATTACATGCTTTGTTGTGCATCTGTGTTGGTTATAAGTCTCCCCAGGTGTAGCAAGTAAGTCAGTTGAAGAATTAGATAGAACCGATGAATAGTAAACTAATTACATGTTATGTTGTGCATCTTTGTTGGTTATTAGTCTCCCCAGGTGTAGCAAGTAAGTCAGTTGAAGAATTAGAGAGAACCGATGAACAGTAAATCAATTACATGCTATGTTGTGCATCTTTGTTGGTTATTAAACTCCCCAGGTGTAGCAAGTAAGTCAGTTGAAGAATTAGAGAGAACCGATGAACAGTAAACCAGTTACATGCTATGTTGTGCATCTGTGTTGGTTATTAGTCTCCCCAGGTGTAGCAAGTAAGTCAGTTGAAGAATTCGAGAGAACCGATGAACAGTAAACCAGTTTCATGCTATGTTGTGCATCTGTGTTGGTTATTAGTCTCCCTAGGTGTAGCAAGTAAGTCAGTTGAAGAATTAGAGAGAACCGATGAACAGTAAACCAATTACAAGCTATGTTGTGCATCTGTGTTGGTTATTAAACTCCCCAGGTGTAGCAAGTAAGTCAGTTGAAGAATTAGAGAGAACCGATGAATAGTAAACCAATTACATGCTATGTTGTGCATCTGTGTTGGTTATTAAACTCCCCAGATGTAGCAAGTAAGTCAGTTGAAGAATTAGAGAGAACCGATGAACAGTAAACCATTTACATGCTATGTTGTGCATCTGTGTTGGTTATTAAATTCCCCAGGTGTAGCAAGTAAGTCAGTTGAAGAATTAGAGAGAACCGATGAACAGTAAACTAATTACATGCTATGTTGTGCATCTGTGTTGGTTATTAGTCTCCCCAGGTATAGCAAGTAAGTCAGTTGAAGAATTAGAGAGAACCGATGAATAGTAAACCAATTACATGTTATGTTGTTAATCTGTGTTGGTTATTAGTCTCCCCAGGTGTAGCAAGTAAGACAGTTGAAGAATTGGAGAGAACCGATGAACAGTAAACCAATTACATGTTATGTTGTTAATCTGTGTTGGTTATTAGTCTCCCCAGGTGTAGCAAGTAAGACAGTTGAAGAATTAGAGAGAACCGATGAACAGTAAACCAATTACATGCTATGTTGTGCATCTGTGTTGGTTATTAGTCTCCCCAGGTGTAGCAAGTAAGTCAGTTGAAGAATTAGAGAGAACCGATGAACAGTAAACCAATTACATGCTATGTTGTGCATCTGTGTTGGTTATTAGTCTCCCCAGGTATAGCAAGTAAGTCAGTTGAAGAATTAGAGAGAACCGCTGAATAGTAAACCAATTACATGTTATGTTGTTAATCTGTGTTGGTTATTAGTCTCCCCAGGTGTAGCAAGTAAGACAGTTGAAGAATTGGAGAGAACCGATGAACAGTAAACCAATTACATGCTATGTTGTGCATCTGTGTTGGTTATTAGTCTCCCCAGGTGTAGCAAGTAAGTCAGTTGAAGAATTAGAGAGAACCGATGAACAGTAAACCAATTACATGCTATGTTGTGCATCTGTGTTGGTTATAAGTCTCCCCAGGTGTAGCAAGTAAGTCAGTTGAAGAATTAGAGAGAACCGATGAACAGTAAACCAATTACATGCTATGTTGTGCATCTGTGTTGGTTATTAAACTCCCCAGGTGTAGCAAGTAAGTCAGTTGAAGAATTAGAGAGAACCGATGAATAGTAAACTAGTTACATGCTATGTTGTGCATCTGTGTTGGTTATTAAACTCCCCAGGTGTAACAAGTAAGTCAGTTGAAGAATTAGAGAGAACCGATGAACAGTAAACCAATTACATGCTATGTTGTGCATCTGTGTTGGTTATTAAACTCCCCAGGTGTAGCAAGTAAGTCAGTTGAAGAATTAGAGAGAACCGCTGAATAGTAAACCAATTACATGTTATGTTGTGCATCTTTGTTGGTTATTAGTCTCCCCAGGTGTAGCAGGTAAGTCAGTTGAAGAATTAGAGAGAACCGATGAACAGTAAATCAATTACATGCTATGTTGTGCATCTTTGTTGGTTATTAAACTCCCCAGGTGTAGCAAGTAAGTCAGTTGAAGAATTAGAGAGAACCGCTGAATAGTAAACCAATTACATGTTATGTTGTTCATATGTGTTGGTTATTAGTCTCCCCAGGTGTAGCAACTAAGACAGTTGAAGAATTAGAGAGAACCGATGAACAGTAAACCAATTACATGCTATGTTGTGCATCTGTGTTGGTTATTAGTCTCCCCAGGTGTAGCAAGTAAGTCAGTTGAAGAATTAGAGAGAACCGATGAACAGTAAACCAATTACATGCTATGTTGTGCATCTGTGTTGGTTATTAAACTCCACAGGTGTAGCAAGTAAGTCAGTTGAAGAATTAGAGAGAATCGATGAACAGTAAACCAAATACATGCTATGTTGTGCATCTGTGTTGGTTATTAGTCTCCCCAGGTGTAGCAAGTAAGTCAGTTGAAGAATTAGAGAGAACCGATGAACAGTAAACCAATTACATGCTATGTTGTGCATCTGTGTTGGTTATTAAACTCCCCAGGTGTAGCAAGTAAGTCAGTTGAAGAATTAGAGAGAACCGATGAATAGTAAACTAGTTACATGCTATGTTGTGCATCTGTGTTGGTTATTAAACTCCCCAGGTGTAACAAGTAAGTCAGTTGAAGAATTAGAGAGAACCGATGAACAGTAAACCAATTACATGCTATGTTTTGCATCTGTGTTGGTTATTAAACTCCCCAGGTGTAGCAAGTAAGTCAGTTGAAGAATTAGAGAGAACCGATGAACAGTAAACTAGTTACATGCTATGTTGTGCATCTGTGTTGGTTATTAAACTCCCCAGGTGTAGCAAGTAAGTCAGTTGAAGAATTAGAGAGAACCGATGAACAGTAAACCAATTACATGCTATGTTGTGCATCTGTGTTGGTTATTAAACTCCCCAGGTGTAGCAAGTAAGTCAGTTGAAGAATTAGAGAGAACCGATCAACAGTAAACTAATTACATGCTATGTTGTGCATCTTTGTTTGTTATTAGTCTCCCCAGGTGTAGCAACTAAGTCAGTTGAAGAATTAGAGAGAACCGCTGAATAGTAAACCAATTACATGTTATGTTGTGCATCTTTGTTGGTTATTAGTCTCCCCAGGTGTAGCAGGTAAGTCAGTTGAAGAATTAGAGAGAACCGATGAACAGTAAATCAATTACATGCTATGTTGTGCATCTTTGTTGGTTATTAAACTCCCCAGGTGTAGCAAGTAAGTCAGTTGAAGAATTAGAGAGAACCGATGAACAGTAAACCAATTACATTCTATGTTGTTCATCTGTGTTGGTTATTAGTCTCCCCAGGTGTCGCAAGTAAGTCAGTTGAAGAATTAGAGAGAACCGATGAACAGTAAACCAATTACATGCTTTGTTGTGCATCTGTGTTGGTTATAAGTCTCCCCAGGTGTAGCAAGTAAGTCAGTTGAAGAATTAGATAGAACCGATGAATAGTAAACTAATTACATGTTATGTTATGCATCTTTGTTGGTTATTAGTCTCCCCAGGTGTAGCAGGTAAGTCAGTTGAAGAATTAGAGAGAACCGATGAACAGTAAATCAATTACATGCTATGTTGTGCATCTTTGTTGGTTATTAAACTCCCCAGGTGTAGCAAGTAAGTCAGTTGAAGAATTAGAGAGAACCGATGAACAGTAAACCAGTTACATGCTATGTTGTGCATCTGTGTTGGTTATTAGTCTCCCCAGGTGTAGCAAGTAAGTCAGTTGAAGAATTCGAGAGAACCGATGAACAGTAAACCAGTTTCATGCTATGTTGTGCATCTGTGTTGGTTATTAGTCTCCCTAGGTGTAGCAAGTAAGTCAGTTGAAGAATTAGAGAGAACCGATGAACAGTAAACCAATTACAAGCTATGTTGTGCATCTGTGTTGGTTATTAAACTCCCCAGGTGTAGCAAGTAAGTCAGTTGAAGAATTAGAGAGAACCGATGAATAGTAAACCAATTACATGCTATGTTGTGCATCTGTGTTGGTTATTAAACTCCCCAGGTGTAGCAAGTAAGTCAGTTGAAGAATTAGAGAGAACCGATGAACAGTAAACCATTTACATGCTATGTTGTGCATCTGTGTTGGTTATTAAATTCCCCAGGTGTAGCAAGTAAGTCAGTTGAAGAATTAGAGAGAACCGATGAACAGTAAACTAATTACATGCTATGTTGTGCATCTGTGTTGGTTATTAGTCTCCCCAGGTATAGCAAGTAAGTCAGTTGAAGAATTAGAGAGAACCGCTGAATAGTAAACCAATTACATGTTATGATGTTAATCTGTGTTGGATATTAGTCTCCCCAGGTGTAGCAAGTAAGACAGTTGAAGAATTAGAGAGAACCGATGAACAGTAAACCAATTACATGCTATGTTGTGCATCTGTGTTGGTTATTAGTCTCCCCAGGTGTAGCAAGTAAGTCAGTTGAAGAATTAGAGAGAACCGATGAACAGTAAACCAATTACATGCTATGTTGTGCATCTGTGTTGGTTATTAGTCTCCCCAGGTATAGCAAGTAAGTCAGTTGAAGAATTAGAGAGAACCGCTGAATAGTAAACCAATTACATGTTATGTTGTTAATCTGTGTTGGTTATTAGTCTCCCCAGGTGTAGCAAGTAAGACAGTTGAAGAATTGGAGAGAACCGATGAACAGTAAACCAATTACATGCTATGTTGTGCATCTGTGTTGGTTATTAGTCTCCCTAGGTGTAGCAAGTAAGTCAGTTGAAGAATTAGAGAGAACCGATGAACAGTAAACCAATTACATGCTATGTTGTGCATCTGTGTTGGTTATTAAACTCCCCAGGTGTAGCAAGTAAGTCAGTTGAAGAATTAGAGAGAACCGATGAACAGTAAACTAGTTACATGCTATGTTGTGCATCTGTGTTGGTTATTAAACTCCCCAGGTGTAGCAAGTAAGTCAGTTGAAGAATTAGAGAGAACCGATGAACAGTAAATCAATTACATGCTATGTTGTGCATCTTTGTTGGTTATTAAACTCCCCAGGTGTAGCAAGTAAGTCAGTTGAAGAATTAGAGAGAACCGATGAACAGTAAACCAGTTACATGCTATGTTGTGCATCTGTGTTGGTTATTAAACTCCCCAGGTGTAGCAAGTAAGTCAGTTGAAGAATTAGAGAGAACCGCTGAATAGTAAACCAATTACATGTTATGTTGTGCATCTTTGTTGGTTATTAGTCTCCCCAGGTGTAGCAGGTAAGTCAGTTGAAGAATTAGAGAGAACCGATGAACAGTAAATCAATTACATGCTATGTTGTGCATCTTTGTTGGTTATTAAACTCCCCAGGTGTAGCAAGTAAGTCAGTTGAAGAATTAGAGAGAACCGATGAACAGTAAACCAATTACATGCTATGTTGTTCATCTGTGTTGGTTATTAGTCTCCCCAGGTGTCGCAAGTAAGTCAGTTGAAGAATTAGAGAGAACCGATGAACAGTAAACCAATTACATGCTTTGTTGTGCATCTGTGTTGGTTATAAGTCTCCCCAGGTGTAGCAAGTAAGTCAGTTGAAGAATTAGAGAGAACCGCTAAATAGTAAACCAATTACATGTTATGTTGTGCATCTTTGTTGGTTATTAGTCTCCCCAGGTGTAGCAGGTAAGTCAGTTGAAGAATTAGAGAGAACCGATGAACAGTAAATCAATTACATGCTATGTTGTGCATCTTTGTTGGTTATTAAACTCCCCAGGTGTAGCAAGTAAGTCAGTTGAAGAATTAGAGAGAACCGATGAACAGTAAACCAGTTACATGCTATGTTGTGCATCTGTGTTGGTTATTAGTCTCCCCAGGTGTAGCAAGTAAGTCAGTTGAAGAATTCGAGAGAACCGATGAACAGTAAACCAGTTTCATGCTATGTTGTGCATCTGTGTTGGTTATTAGTCTCCCTAGGTGTAGCAAGTAAGTCAGTTGAAGAATTAGAGAGAACCGATGAACAGTAAACCAATTACAAGCTATGTTGTGCATCTGTGTTGGTTATTAAACTCCCCAGGTGTAGCAAGTAAGTCAGTTGAAGAATTAGAGAGAACCGATGAACAGTAAACCAATTACATGCTATGTTGTGCATCTGTGTTGGTTATTAAACTCCCCAGGTGTAGCAAGTAAGTCAGTTGAAGAATTAGAGAGAACCGATGAACAGTAAACCAGTTACATGCTATGTTGTGCATCTGTGTTGGTTATTAAATTCCCCAGGTGTAGCAAGTAAGTCAGTTGAAGAATTAGAGAGAACCGATGAACAGTAAACCAGTTACATGCTATGTTGTGCATCTGTGTTGGTTATTAGTCTCCCCAGGTGTAGCAAGTAAGTCAGTTGAAGAATTAGAGAGAACCGATGAACAGTAAACCAATTACAAGCTATGTTGTGCATCTGTGTTGGTTATTAAACTCCCCAGGTGTAGCAAGTAAGTCAGTTGAAGAATTAGAGAGAACCGATGAACAGTAAACCAATTACATGCTATGTTGTGCATCTGTGTTGGTTATTAAACTCCCCAGGTGTAGCAAGTAAGTCAGTTGAAGAATTAGAGAGAACCGATGAACAGTAAACCAATTACATGCTATGTTGTGCATCTGTGTTGGTTATTAGCCTCCCTAGGTGTAGCAAGCAAGTCAGTTGAAGAATTAGAGAGAACCGCTGAACAGTAAACCAATTACATGCTATGTTGTGCATCTGTGTTGGTTATTAGTCTCCCCAGGTGTAGCAAGTATGTTAGTTGAAGAGTTAGAGAGAACCGATGAACAGTAAACCTATTACATGCTATGTTGTGAATCTGTGTTGGTTATTAAACTCCCCAGGTGTAGCAAGTAAGTCAGTTGAAGAATTAGAGAGAACCGATGAACAGTAAACCAATTACATGCTGTGTTGTGCATCTGTGTTGGTTATTAAACTCCCCAGGTGTAGCAAGTAAGTCAGTTGAAGAATTAGAGAGAACCGATGAACAGTAAACCAATTACATGCTATGTTGTGCATCTGTGTTGGTTATTAAACTCCCCAGGTGTAACAAGTAAGTCAGTTGAAGAATTAGAGAGAACCGATGAACAGTAAACCAATTACATGCTATGTTTTGCATCTGTGTTGGTTATTAAACTCCCCAGGTGTAGCAAGTAAGTCAGTTGAAGAATTAGAGAGAACCGATGAACAGTAAACTAGTTACATGCTATGTTGTGCATCTGTGTTGGTTATTAAACTCCCCAGGTGTAGCAAGTAAGTCAGTTGAAGAATTAGAGAGAACCGATGAACAGTAAACCAATTACATGCTATGTTGTGCATCTGTGTTGGTTATTAAACTCCCCAGGTGTAGCAAGTAAGTCAGTTGAAGAATTAGAGAGAACCGATCAACAGTAAACTAATTACATGCTATGTTGTGCATCTTTGTTTGTTATTAGTCTCCCCAGGTGTAGCAACTAAGTCAGTTGAAGAATTAGAGAGAACCGCTGAATAGTAAACCAATTACATGTTATGTTGTGCATCTTTGTTGGTTATTAGTCTCCCCAGGTGTAGCAGGTAAGTCAGTTGAAGAATTAGAGAGAACCGATGAACAGTAAATCAATTACATGCTATGTTGTGCATCTTTGTTGGTTATTAAACTCCCCAGGTGTAGCAAGTAAGTCAGTTGAAGAATTAGAGAGAACCGATGAACAGTAAACCAATTACATTCTATGTTGTTCATCTGTGTTGGTTATTAGTCTCCCCAGGTGTCGCAAGTAAGTCAGTTGAAGAATTAGAGAGAACCGATGAACAGTAAACCAATTACATGCTTTGTTGTGCATCTGTGTTGGTTATAAGTCTCCCCAGGTGTAGCAAGTAAGTCAGTTGAAGAATTAGAGAGAACCGATGAACAGTAAACCAATTACAAGCTATGTTGTGCATCTGTGTTGGTTATTAAACTCCCCAGGTGTAGCAAGTAAGTCAGTTGAAGAATTAGAGAGAACCGATGAATAGTAAACCAATTACATGCTATGTTGTGCATCTGTGTTGGTTATTAAACTCCCCAGGTGTAGCAAGTAAGTCAGTTGAAGAATTAGAGAGAACCGATGAACAGTAAACCATTTACATGCTATGTTGTGCATCTGTGTTGGTTATTAAATTCCCCAGGTGTAGCAAGTAAGTCAGTTGAAGAATAAGAGAGAACCGATGAACAGTAAACTAATTACATGCTATGTTGTGCATCTGTGTTGGTTATTAGTCTCCCCAGGTATAGCAAGTAAGTCAGTTGAAGAATTAGAGAGAACCGCTGAATAGTAAACCAATTACATGTTATGTTGTTAATCTGTGTTGGTTATTAGTCTCCCCAGGTGTAGCAAGTAAGGCAGTTGAAGAATTGGAGAGAACCGATGAACAGTAAACCAATTACATGCTATGTTGTGCATCTGTGTTGGTTATTAGTCTCCCCAGGTGTAGCAAGTAAGTCAGTTGAAGATTTAGAGAGAACCGATGAACAGTAAACCAATTACATGCTATGTTGTGCATCTGTGTTGGTTATTAAACTCCCCAGGTGTAGCAAGTAAGTCAGTTGAAGAATTAGAGAGAACCGATGAACAGTAAACTAGTTACATGCTATGTTGTGCATCTGTGTTGGTTATTAAACTCCCCAGGTGTAGCAAGTAAGTCAGTTGAAGAATTAGAGAGAACCGATGAACAGTAAATCAATTACATGCTATGTTGTGCATCTTTGTTGGTTATTAAACTCCCCAGGTGTAGCAAGTAAGTCAGTTGAAGAATTAGAGAGAACCGATGAACAGTAAACCAGTTACATGCTATGTTGTGCATCTGTGTTGGTTATTAAACTCCCCAGGTGTAGCAAGTAAGTCAGTTGAAGAATTAGAGAGAACCGCTGAATAGTAAACCAATTACATGTTATGTTGTGCATCTTTGTTGGTTATTAGTCTCCCCAGGTGTAGCAGGTAAGTCAGTTGAAGAATTAGAGAGAACCGATGAACAGTAAATCAATTACATGCTATGTTGTGCATCTTTGTTGGTTATTAAACTCCCCAGGTGTAGCAAGTAAGTCAGTTGAAGAATTAGAGAGAACCGATGAACAGTAAACCAATTACATGCTATGTTGTTCATCTGTGTTGGTTATTAGTCTCCCCAGGTGTCGCAAGTAAGTCAGTTGAAGAATTAGAGAGAACCGATGAACAGTAAACCAATTACATGCTTTGTTGTGCATCTGTGTTGGTTATAAGTCTCCCCAGGTGTAGCAAGTAAGTCAGTTGAAGAATTAGAGAGAACCGCTAAATAGTAAACCAATTACATGTTATGTTGTGCATCTTTGTTGGTTATTAGTCTCCCCAGGTGTAGCAGGTAAGTCAGTTGAAGAATTAGAGAGAACCGATGAACAGTAAATCAATTACATGCTATGTTGTGCATCTTTGTTGGTTATTAAACTCCCCAGGTGTAGCAAGTAAGTCAGTTGAAGAATTAGAGAGAACCGATGAACAGTAAACCAGTTACATGCTATGTTGTGCATCTGTGTTGGTTATTAGTCTCCCCAGGTGTAGCAAGTAAGTCAGTTGAAGAATTCGAGAGAACCGATGAACAGTAAACCAGTTTCATGCTATGTTGTGCATCTGTGTTGGTTATTAGTCTCCCTAGGTGTAGCAAGTAAGTCAGTTGAAGAATTAGAGAGAACCGATGAACAGTAAACCAATTACAAGCTATGTTGTGCATCTGTGTTGGTTATTAAACTCCCCAGGTGTAGCAAGTAAGTCAGTTGAAGAATTAGAGAGAACCGATGAACAGTAAACCAATTACATGCTATGTTGTGCATCTGTGTTGGTTATTAAACTCCCTAGGTGTAGCAAGTAAGTCAGTTGAAGAATTAGAGAGAACCGATGAACAGTAAACCAGTTACATGCTATGTTGTGCATCTGTGTTGGTTATTAAATTCCCCAGGTGTAGCAAGTAAGTCAGTTGAAGAATTAGAGAGAACCGATGAACAGTAAACCAGTTACATGCTATGTTGTGCATCTGTGTTGGTTATTAGTCTCCCCAGGTGTAGCAAGTAAGTCAGTTGAAGAATTAGAGAGAACCGATGAACAGTAAACCAATTACAAGCTATGTTGTGCATCTGTGTTGGTTATTAAACTCCCCAGGTGTAGCAAGTAAGTCAGTTGAAGAATTAGAGAGAACCGATGAACTGTAAACCAATTACATGCTATGTTGTGCATCTGTGTTGGTTATTAAACTCCCCAGGTGTAGCAAGTAAGTCAGTTGAAGAATTAGAGAGAACCGATGAACAGTAAACCAATTACATGCTATGTTGTGCATCTGTGTTGGTTATTAGCCTCCCTAGGTGTAGCAAGCAAGTCAGTTGAAGAATTAGAGACAACCGCTGAACAGTAAACCAATTACATGCTATGTTGTGCATCTGTGTTGGTTATTAGTCTCCCCAGGTGTAGCAAGTATGTTAGTTGAAGAGTTAGAGAGAACCGATGAACAGTAAACCTATTACATGCTATGTTGTGCATCTGTGTTTGTTATTAAACTCCCCAGGTGTAGCAAGTAAGTCAGTTGAAGAATTAGAGAGAACCGATGAACAGTAAACCAGTTACATGCTATGTTGTGCATCTGTGTTGGTTATTAAACTCCCCAGGTGTAGCAAGTAAGTCAGTTGAAGAATTATAGAGAACCGATGAACAGTAAACCAATTACATGCTATGTTGTGAATCTGTGTTGGTTATTAAACTCCCCAGGTGTAGCAAGTAAGTCAGTTGAAGAATTAGAGAGAACCGATGAACAGTAAACCAATTACATGCTGTGTTGTGCATCTGTGTTGGTTATTAAACTCCCCAGGTGTAGCAAGTAAGTCAGTTGAAGAATTAGAGAGAACCGATGAACAGTAAACCAGTTACATGCTATGTTGTGCATCTGTGTTGGTTATTAAACTCCCCAGGTGTAGCAAGTAAGTCAGTTGAAGAATTAGAGAGAACCGATGAACAGTAAACTAATTACATGCTATGTTGTGCATCTGTGTTGGTTATTAGTCTTCCCAGGTGTAGCAAGTAAGTCAGTTGAAGAATTAGAGAGAACCGATGAACAGTAAACCAATTACATGTTATGTTGTGCATCTGTGTTGGTTATTAAACTCCCCAGGTGTAGCAAGTAAGTCAGTTGAAGAATTAGAGAGAACCGATGAACAGTAAACCAATTACATGCTATGTTGTGCATCTGTGTTGGTTATTAAACTCCCCAGGTGTAGCAAGTAAGTCAGTTGAAGAATTAGAGAGAACCGATGAACAGTAAACTAATTACATGCTATGTTGGGCATCTTTGTTGGTTATTAGTCTCCCCAGGTGTAGCAACTAAGTCAGTTGAAGAATTAGAGAGAACCGATGAACAGTAAACCAATTACATGCTATGTTGTGAATCTGTGTTGGTTATTAAACTCCCTAGGTGTAGCAAGTAAGTCAGTTGAAGAATTAGAGAGAACCGATGAACAGTAAACCAATTACATGCTGTGTTGTGCATCTGTGTTGGTTATTAAACTCCCCAGGTGTAGCAAGTAAGTCAGTTGAAGAATTAGAGAGAACCGATGAACAGTAAACCAATTACATGCTATGTTGTGCATCTGTGTTGGTTATTAAACTCCCCAGGTGTAGCAAGTAAGTCAGTTGAAGAATTAGAGAGAACCGATGAACAGTAAACCATTTACATGCTATGTTGTGCATCTGTGTTGGTTATTAAATTCCCCAGGTGTAGCAAGTAAGTCAGTTGAAGAATTAGAGAGAACCGATGAACAGTAAACCAATTACATGCTGTGTTGTGCATCTGTGTTGGTTATTAAACTCCCCAGGTGTAGCAAGTAAGTCAGTTGAAGAATTAGAGAGAACCGATGAACAGTAAACCAGTTACATGCTATGTTGTGCATCTGTGTTGGTTATTAAACTCCCCAGGTGTAGCAAGTAAGTCAGTTGAAGAATTAGAGAGAACCGATGAACTGTAAACCAATTACATGCTATGTTGTGCATCTGTGTTGGTTATTAAACTCCCCAGGTGTAGCAAGTAAGTCAGTTGAAGAATTAGAGAGAACCGATGAACAGTAAACCAATTACATGCTATGTTGTGCATCTGTGTTGGTTATTAGCCTCCCTAGGTGTAGCAAGCAAGTCAGTTGAAGAATTAGAGAGAACCGCTGAACAGTAAACCAATTACATGCTATGTTGTGCATCTGTGTTGGTTATTAGTCTCCCCAGGTGTAGCAAGTATGTTAGTTGAAGAGTTAGAGAGAACCGATGAACAGTAAACCTATTACATGCTATGTTGTGCATCTGTGTTTGTTATTAAACTCCCCAGGTGTAGCAAGTAAGTCAGTTGAAGAATTAGAGAGAACCGATGAACAGTAAACCAGTTACATGCTATGTTGTGCATCTGTGTTGGTTATTAAACTCCCCAGGTGTAGCAAGTAAGTCAGTTGAAGAATTATAGAGAACCGATGAACAGTAAACCAATTACATGCTATGTTGTGAATCTGTGTTGGTTATTAAACTCCCCAGGTGTAGCAAGTAAGTCAGTTGAAGAATTAGAGAGAACCGATGAACAGTAAACCAATTACATGCTGTGTTGTGCATCTGTGTTGGTTATTAAACTCCCCAGGTGTAGCAAGTAAGTCAGTTGAAGAATTAGAGAGAACCGATGAACAGTAAACCAGTTACATGCTATGTTGTGCATCTGTGTTGGTTATTAAACTCCCCAGGTGTAGCAAGTAAGTCAGTTGAAGAATTAGAGAGAACCGATGAACAGTAAACTAATTACATGCTATGTTGTGCATCTGTGTTGGTTATTAGTCTTCCCAGGTGTAGCAAGTAAGTCAGTTGAAGAATTAGAGAGAACCGATGAACAGTAAACCAATTACATGTTATGTTGTGCATCTGTGTTGGTTATTAAACTCCCCAGGTGTAGCAAGTAAGTCAGTTGAAGAATTAGAGAGAACCGATGAACAGTAAACCAATTACATGCTATGTTGTGCATCTGTGTTGGTTATTAAACTCCCCAGGTGTAGCAAGTAAGTCAGTTGAAGAATTAGAGAGAACCGATGAACAGTAAACTAATTACATGCTATGTTGGGCATCTTTGTTGGTTATTAGTCTCCCCAGGTGTAGCAACTAAGTCAGTTGAAGAATTAGAGAGAACCGCTGAATAGTAAACCAACTACATGTTATGTTGTGCATCTTTGTTGGTTATTAGTCTCCCCAAGTGTAGCAGGTAAGTCAGTTGAAGAATTAGAGAGAACCGATGAACAGTAAATCAATTACATGTTATGTTGTGCATCTTTGTTGGTTATTAAACTCCCCAGGTGTAGCAAGTAAGTCAGTTGAAGAATTAGAGAGAACCGATGAATAGTAAACCAATTACATGCTATGTTGTGCATCTGTGTTGGTTATTAAACTCCCCAGGTGTAGCAAGTAAGTCAGTTGAAGAATTAGAGAGAACCGATGAACAGTAAACCATTTACATGCTATGTTGTGCATCTGTGTTGGTTATTAAATTCCCCAGGTGTAGCAAGTAAGTCAGTTGAAGAATTAGAGAGAACCGATGAACAGTAAACTAATTACATGCTATGTTGTGCATCTGTGTTGGTTATTAGTCTCCCCAGGTATAGCAAGTAAGTCAGTTGAAGAATTAGAGAGAACCGCTGAATAGTAAACCAATTACATGTTATGATGTTAATCTGTGTTGGATATTAGTCTCCCCAGGTGTAGCAAGTAAGACAGTTGAAGAATTAGAGAGAACCGATGAACAGTAAACCAATTACATGCTATGTTGTGCATCTGTGTTGGTTATTAGTCTCCCCAGGTGTAGCAAGTAAGTCAGTTGAAGAATTAGAGAGAACCGATGAACAGTAAACCAATTACATGCTATGTTGTGCATCTGTGTTGGTTATTAGTCTCCCCAGGTATAGCAAGTAAGTCAGTTGAAGAATTAGAGAGAACCGCTGCATAGTAAACCAATTACATGTTATGTTGTTAATCTGTGTTGGTTATTAGTCTCCCCAGGTGTAGCAAGTAAGACAGTTGAAGAATTGGAGAGAACCGATGAACAGTAAACCAATTACATGCTATGTTGTGCATCTGTGTGGTTATTAGTCTCCCCAGGTGTAGCAAGTAAGTCAGTTGAAGAATTAGAGAGAACCGATGAACAGTAAACCAATTACATGCTATGTTGTGCATCTGTGTTGGTTATTAAACTCCCCAGGTGTAGCAAGTAAGTCAGTTGAAGAATTAGAGAGAACCGATGTACAGTAAACTAGTTACATGCTATGTTGTGCATCTGTGTTGGTTATTAAACTCCCCAGGTGTAGCAAGTAAGTCAGTTGAAGAATTAGAGAGAACCGATGAACAGTAAATCAATTACATGCTATGTTGTGCATCTTTGTTGGTTATTAAACTCCCCAGGTGTAGCAAGTAAGTCAGTTGAAGAATTAGAGAGAACCGATGAACAGTAAACCAGTTACATGCTATGTTGTGCATCTGTGTTGGTTATTAAACTCCCCAGGTGTAGCAAGTAAGTCAGTTGAAGAATTAGAGAGAACCGCTGAATAGTAAACCAATTACATGTTATGTTGTGCATCTTTGTTGGTTATTAGTCTCCCCAGGTGTAGCAGGTAAGTCAGTTGAAGAATTAGAGAGAACCGACGAACAGTAAATCAATTACATGCTATGTTGTGCATCTTTGTTGGTTATTAAACTCCCCAGGTGTAGCAAGTAAGTCAGTTGAAGAATTAGAGAGAACCGATGAACAGTAAACCAATTACATGCTATGTTGTTCATCTGTGTTGGTTATTAGTCTCCCCAGGTGTCGCAAGTAAGTCAGTTGAAGAATTAGAGAGAACCGATGAACAGTAAACCAATTACATGCTTTGTTGTGCATCTGTGTTGGTTATAAGTCTCCCCAGGTGTAGCAAGTAAGCCAGTTGAAGAATTAGAGAGAACCGCTAAATAGTAAACCAATTACATGTTATGTTGTGCATCTTTGTTGGTTATTAGTCTCCCCAGGTGTAGCAGGTAAGTCAGTTGAAGAATTAGAGAGAACCGATGAACAGTAAATCAATTACATGCTATGTTGTGCATCTTTGTTGGTTATTAAACTCCCCAGGTGTAGCAAGTAAGTCAGTTGAAGAATTAGAGAGAACCGCTGAATAGTAAACCAACTACATGTTATGTTGTGCATCTTTGTTGGTTATTAGTCTCCCCAAGTGTAGCAGGTAAGTCAGTTGAAGAATTAGAGAGAACCGATGAACAGTAAATCAATTACATGTTATGTTGTGCATCTTTGTTGGTTATTAAACTCCCCAGGTGTAGCAAGTAAGTCAGTTGAAGAATTAGAGAGAACCGATGAATAGTAAACCAATTACATGCTATGTTGTGCATCTGTGTTGGTTATTAAACTCCCCAGGTGTAGCAAGTAAGTCAGTTGAAGAATTAGAGAGAACCGATGAACAGTAAACCATTTACATGCTATGTTGTGCATCTGTGTTGGTTATTAAATTCCCCAGGTGTAGCAAGTAAGTCAGTTGAAGAATTAGAGAGAACCGATGAACAGTAAACTAATTACATGCTATGTTGTGCATCTGTGTTGGTTATTAGTCTCCCCAGGTATAGCAAGTAAGTCAGTTGAAGAATTAGAGAGAACCGCTGAATAGTAAACCAGTTACATGTTATGATGTTAATCTGTGTTGGATATTAGTCTCCCCAGGTGTAGCAAGTAAGACAGTTGAAGAATTAGAGAGAACCGATGAACAGTAAACCAATTACATGCTATGTTGTGCATCTGTGTTGGTTATTAGTCTCCCCAGGTGTAGCAAGTAAGTCAGTTGAAGAATTAGAGAGAACCGATGAACAGTAAACCAATTACATGCTATGTTGTGCATCTGTGTTGGTTATTAGTCTCCCCAGGTATAGCAAGTAAGTCAGTTGAAGAATTAGAGAGAACCGCTGAATAGTAAACCAATTACATGTTATGTTGTTAATCTGTGTTGGTTATTAGTCTCCCCAGGTGTAGCAAGTAAGACAGTTGAAGAATTGGAGAGAACCGATGAACAGTAAACCAATTACATGCTATGTTGTGCATCTGTGTGGTTATTAGTCTCCCCAGGTGTAGCAAGTAAGTCAGTTGAAGAATTAGAGAGAACCGATGAACAGTAAACCAATTACATGCTATGTTGTGCATCTGTGTTGGTTATTAAACTCCCCAGGTGTAGCAAGTAAGTCAGTTGAAGAATTAGAGAGAACCGATGAACAGTAAACCATTTACATGCTATGTTGTGCATCTGTGTTGGTTATTAAATTCCCCAGGTGTAGCAAGTAAGTCAGTTGAAGAATTAGAGAGAACCGATGAACAGTAAACTAATTACATGCTATGTTGTGCATCTGTGTTGGTTATTAAACTCCCCAGGTGTAGCAAGTAAGTCAGTTGAAGAATTAGAGAGAACCGATGAACAGTAAACTAGTTACATGCTATGTTGTGCATCTGTGTTGGTTATTAAACTCCCCAGGTGTAGCAAGTAAGTCAGTTGAAGAATTAGAGAGAACCGATGAACAGTAAATCAATTACATGCTATGTTGTGCATCTTTATTGGTTATTAAACTCCCCAGGTGTAGCAAGTAAGTCAGTTGAAGAATTAGAGAGAACCGATGAACAGTAACCAGTTACATGCTATGTTGTGCATCTGTGTTGGTTATTAAACTCCCCAGGTGTAGCAAGTAAGTCAGTTGAAGAATTAGAGAGAACCGCTGAATAGTAAACCAATTACATGTTATGTTGTGCATCTTTGTTGGTTATTAGTCTCCCCAGGTGTAGCAGGTAAGTCAGTTGAAGAATTAGAGAGAACCGACGAACAGTAAATCAATTACATGCTATGTTGTGCATCTTTGTTGGTTATTAAACTCCCCAGGTGTAGCAAGTAAGTCAGTTGAAGAATTAGAGAGAACCGATGAACAGTAAACCAATTACATGCTATGTTGTTCATCTGTGTTGGTTATTAGTCTCCCCAGGTGTCGCAAGTAAGTCAGTTGAAGAATTAGAGAGAACCGATGAACAGTAAACCAATTACATGCTTTGTTGTGCATCTGTGTTGGTTATAAGTCTCCCCAGGTGTAGCAAGTAAGTCAGTTGAAGAATTAGAGAGAACCGCTAAATAGTAAACCAATTACATGTTATGTTGTGCATCTTTGTTGGTTATTAGTCTCCCCAGGTGTAGCAGGTAAGTCAGTTGAAGAATTAGAGAGAACCGATGAACAGTAAATCAATTACATGCTATGTTGTGCATCTTTGTTGGTTATTAAACTCCCCAGGTGTAGCAAGTAAGTCAGTTGAAGAATTAGAGAGAACCGATGAACAGTAAACCAGTTACATGCTATGTTGTGCATCTGTGTTGGTTATTAGTCTCCCCAGGTGTAGCAAGTAAGTCAGTTGAAGAATTCGAGAGAACCGATGAACAGTAAACCAGTTTCATGCTATGTTGTGCATCTGTGTTGGTTATTAGTCTCCCTAGGTGTAGCAAGTAAGTCAGTTGAAGAATTAGAGAGAACCGATGAACAGTAAACCAATTACAAGCTATGTTGTGCATCTGTGTTGGTTATTAAACTCCCCAGGTGTAGCAAGTAAGTCAGTTGAAGAATTAGAGAGAACCGATGAACAGTAAACCAATTACATGCTATGTTGTGCATCTGTGTTGGTTATTAAACTCCCCAGGTGTAGCAAGTAAGTCAGTTGAAGAATTAGAGAGAACCGATGAACAGTAAACCAGTTACATGCTATGTTGTGCATCTGTGTTGGTTATTAAATTCCCCAGGTGTAGCAAGTAAGTCAGTTGAAGAATTAGAGAGAACCGATGAACAGTAAACCAGTTACATGCTATGTTGTGCATCTGTGTTGGTTATTAGTCTCCCCAGGTGTAGCAAGTAAGTCAGTTGAAGAATTAGAGAGAACCGATGAACAGTAAACCAATTACAAGCTATGTTGTGCATCTGTGTTGGTTATTAAACTCCCCAGGTGTAGCAAGTAAGTCAGTTGAAGAATTAGAGAGAACCGATGAACAGTAAACCAATTACATGCTATGTTGTGCATCTGTGTTGGTTATTAAACTCCCCAGGTGTAGCAAGTAAGTCAGTTGAAGAATTAGAGAGAACCGATGAACAGTAAACCAATTACATGCTATGTTGTGCATCTGTGTTGGTTATTAGCCTCCCTAGGTGTAGCAAGCAAGTCAGTTGAAGAATTAGAGAGAACCGCTGAACAGTAAACCAATTACATGCTATGTTGTGCATCTGTGTTGGTTATTAGTCTCCCCAGGTGTAGCAAGTATGTTAGTTGAAGAGTTAGAGAGAACCGATGAACAGTAAACCTATTACATGCTATGTTGTGCATCTGTGTTTGTTATTAAACTCCCCAGGTGTAGCAAGTAAGTCAGTTGAAGAATTAGAGAGAACCGATGAACAGTAAACCAGTTACATGCTATGTTGTGCATCTGTGTTGGTTATTAAACTCCCCAGGTGTAGCAAGTAAGTCAGTTGAAGAATTATAGAGAACCGATGAACAGTAAACCAATTACATGCTATGTTGTGAATCTGTGTTGGTTATTAAACTCCCCAGGTGTAGCAAGTAAGTCAGTTGAAGAATTAGAGAGAACCGATGAACAGTAAACCAATTACATGCTGTGTTGTGCATCTGTGTTGGTTATTAAACTCCCCAGGTGTAGCAAGTAAGTCAGTTGAAGAATTAGAGAGAACCGATGAACAGTAAACCAGTTACATGCTATGTTGTGCATCTGTGTTGGTTATTAAACTCCCCAGGTGTAGCAAGTAAGTCAGTTGAAGAATTAGAGAGAACCGATGAACAGTAAACTAATTACATGCTATGTTGTGCATCTGTGTTGGTTATTAGTCTCCCCAGGTGTAGCAAGTAAGTCAGTTGAAGAATTAGAGAGAACCGATGAACAGTAAACCAATTACATGTTATGTTGTGCATCTGTGTTGGTTATTAAACTCCCCAGGTGTAGCAAGTAAGTCAGTTGAAGAATTAGAGAGAACCGATGAACAGTAAACCAATTACATGCTATGTTGTGCATCTGTGTTGGTTATTAAACTCCCCAGGTGTAGCAAGTAAGTCAGTTGAAGAATTAGAGAGAACCGATGAACAGTAAACTAATTACATGCTATGTTGGGCATCTTTGTTGGTTATTAGTCTCCCCAGGTGTAGCAACTAAGTCAGTTGAAGAATTAGAGAGAACCGCTGAATAGTAAACCAACTACATGTTATGTTGTGCATCTTTGTTGGTTATTAGTCTCCCCAAGTGTAGCAGGTAAGTCAGTTGAAGAATTAGAGAGAACCGATGAACAGTAAATCAATTACATGTTATGTTGTGCATCTTTGTTGGTTATTAAACTCCCCAGGTGTAGCAAGTAAGTCAGTTGAAGAATTAGAGAGAACCGATGAATAGTAAACCAATTACATGCTATGTTGTGCATCTGTGTTGGTTATTAAACTCCCCAGGTGTAGCAAGTAAGTCAGTTGAAGAATTAGAGAGAACCGATGAACAGTAAACCATTTACATGCTATGTTGTGCATCTGTGTTGGTTATTAAATTCCCCAGGTGTAGCAAGTAAGTCAGTTGAAGAATTAGAGAGAACCGATGAACAGTAAACTAATTACATGCTATGTTGTGCATCTGTGTTGGTTATTAGTCTCCCCAGGTATAGCAAGTAAGTCAGTTGAAGAATTAGAGAGAACCGCTGAATAGTAAACCAATTACATGTTATGATGTTAATCTGTGTTGGATATTAGTCTCCCCAGGTGTAGCAAGTAAGACAGTTGAAGAATTAGAGAGAACCGATGAACAGTAAACCAATTACATGCTATGTTGTGCATCTGTGTTGGTTATTAGTCTCCCCAGGTGTAGCAAGTAAGTCAGTTGAAGAATTAGAGAGAACCGATGAACAGTAAACCAATTACATGCTATGTTGTGCATCTGTGTTGGTTATTAGTCTCCCCAGGTATAGCAAGTAAGTCAGTTGAAGAATTAGAGAGAACCGCTGCATAGTAAACCAATTACATGTTATGTTGTTAATCTGTGTTGGTTATTAGTCTCCCCAGGTGTAGCAAGTAAGACAGTTGAAGAATTGGAGAGAACCGATGAACAGTAAACCAATTACATGCTATGTTGTGCATCTGTGTGGTTATTAGTCTCCCCAGGTGTAGCAAGTAAGTCAGTTGAAGAATTAGAGAGAACCGATGAACAGTAAACCAATTACATGCTATGTTGTGCATCTGTGTTGGTTATTAAACTCCCCAGGTGTAGCAAGTAAGTCAGTTGAAGAATTAGAGAGAACCGATGTACAGTAAACTAGTTACATGCTATGTTGTGCATCTGTGTTGGTTATTAAACTCCCCAGGTGTAGCAAGTAAGTCAGTTGAAGAATTAGAGAGAACCGATGAACAGTAAATCAATTACATGCTATGTTGTGCATCTTTGTTGGTTATTAAACTCCCCAGGTGTAGCAAGTAAGTCAGTTGAAGAATTAGAGAGAACCGATGAACAGTAAACCAGTTACATGCTATGTTGTGCATCTGTGTTGGTTATTAAACTCCCCAGGTGTAGCAAGTAAGTCAGTTGAAGAATTAGAGAGAACCGCTGAATAGTAAACCAATTACATGTTATGTTGTGCATCTTTGTTGGTTATTAGTCTCCCCAGGTGTAGCAGGTAGGTCAGTTGAAGAATTAGAGAGAACCGACGAACAGTAAATCAATTACATGCTATGTTATGCATCTTTGTTGGTTATTAAACTCCCCAGGTGTAGCAAGTAAGTCAGTTGAAGAATTAGAGAGAACCGATGAACAGTAAACCAATTACATGCTATGTTGTTCATCTGTGTTGGTTATTAGTCTCCCCAGGTGTCGCAAGTAAGTCAGTTGAAGAATTAGAGAGAACCGATGAACAGTAAACCAATTACATGCTTTGTTGTGCATCTGTGTTGGTTATAAGTCTCCCCAGGTGTAGCAAGTAAGCCAGTTGAAGAATTAGAGAGAACCGCTAAATAGTAAACCAATTACATGTTATGTTGTGCATCTTTGTTGGTTATTAGTCTCCCCAGGTGTAGCAGGTAAGTCAGTTGAAGAATTAGAGAGAACCGATGAACAGTAAATCAATTACATGCTATGTTGTGCATCTTTGTTGGTTATTAAACTCCCCAGGTGTAGCAAGTAAGTCAGTTGAAGAATTAGAGAGAACCGCTGAATAGTAAACCAACTACATGTTATGTTGTGCATCTTTGTTGGTTATTAGTCTCCCCAAGTGTAGCAGGTAAGTCAGTTGAAGAATTAGAGAGAACCGATGAACAGTAAATCAATTACATGTTATGTTGTGCATCTTTGTTGGTTATTAAACTCCCCAGGTGTAGCAAGTAAGTCAGTTGAAGAATTAGAGAGAACCGATGAATAGTAAACCAATTACATGCTATGTTGTGCATCTGTGTTGGTTATTAAACTCCCCAGGTGTAGCAAGTAAGTCAGTTGAAGAATTAGAGAGAACCGATGAACAGTAAACCATTTACATGCTATGTTGTGCATCTGTGTTGGTTATTAAATTCCCCAGGTGTAGCAAGTAAGTCAGTTGAAGAATTAGAGAGAACCGATGAACAGTAAACTAATTACATGCTATGTTGTGCATCTGTGTTGGTTATTAGTCTCCCCAGGTATAGCAAGTAAGTCAGTTGAAGAATTAGAGAGAACCGCTGAATAGTAAACCAGTTACATGTTATGATGTTAATCTGTGTTGGATATTAGTCTCCCCAGGTGTAGCAAGTAAGACAGTTGAAGAATTAGAGAGAACCGATGAACAGTAAACCAATTACATGCTATGTTGTGCATCTGTGTTGGTTATTAGTCTCCCCAGGTGTAGCAAGTAAGTCAGTTGAAGAATTAGAGAGAACCGATGAACAGTAAACCAATTACATGCTATGTTGTGCATCTGTGTTGGTTATTAGTCTCCCCAGGTATAGCAAGTAAGTCAGTTGAAGAATTAGAGAGAACCGCTGAATAGTAAACCAATTACATGTTATGTTGTTAATCTGTGTTGGTTATTAGTCTCCCCAGGTGTAGCAAGTAAGACAGTTGAAGAATTGGAGAGAACCGATGAACAGTAAACCAATTACATGCTATGTTGTGCATCTGTGTGGTTATTAGTCTCCCCAGGTGTAGCAAGTAAGTCAGTTGAAGAATTAGAGAGAACCGATGAACAGTAAACCAATTACATGCTATGTTGTGCATCTGTGTTGGTTATTAAACTCCCCAGGTGTAGCAAGTAAGTCAGTTGAAGAATTAGAGAGAACCGATGAACAGTAAACTAGTTACATGCTATGTTGTGCATCTGTGTTGGTTATTAAACTCCCCAGGTGTAGCAAGTAAGTCAGTTGAAGAATTAGAGAGAACCGATGAACAGTAAATCAATTACATGCTATGTTGTGCATCTTTGTTGGTTATTAAACTCCCCAGGTGTAGCAAGTAAGTCAGTTGAAGAATTAGAGAGAACCGATGAACAGTAACCAGTTACATGCTATGTTGTGCATCTGTGTTGGTTATTAAACTCCCCAGGTGTAGCAAGTAAGTCAGTTGAAGAATTAGAGAGAACCGCTGAATAGTAAACCAATTACATGTTATGTTGTGCATCTTTGTTGGTTATTAGTCTCCCCAGGTGTAGCAGGTAAGTCAGTTGAAGAATTAGAGAGAACCGACGAACAGTAAATCAATTACATGCTATGTTGTGCATCTTTGTTGGTTATTAAACTCCCCAGGTGTAGCAAGTAAGTCAGTTGAAGAATTAGAGAGAACCGATGAACAGTAAACCAATTACATGCTATGTTGTTCATCTGTGTTGGTTATTAGTCTCCCCAGGTGTCGCAAGTAAGTCAGTTGAAGAATTAGAGAGAACCGATGAACAGTAAACCAATTACATGCTTTGTTGTGCATCTGTGTTGGTTATAAGTCTCCCCAGGTGTAGCAAGTAAGCCAGTTGAAGAATTAGGGAGAACCGCTAAATAGTAAACCAATTACATGTTATGTTGTGCATCTTTGTTGGTTATTAGTCTCCCCAGGTGTAGCAGGTAAGTCAATTGAAGAATTAGAGAGAACCGATGAACAGTAAATCAATTACATGCTATGTTGTGCATCTTTGTTGGTTATTAAACTCCCCAGGTGTAGCAAGTAAGTCAGTTGAAGAATTAGAGAGAACCGATGAACAGTAAACCAGTTACATGCTATGTTGTGCATCTGTGTTGGTTATTAGTCTCCCCAGTTGTAGCAAGTAAGTCAGTTGAAGAATTCGAGAGAACCGATGAACAGTAAACCAGTTTCATGCTATGTTGTGTATCTGTGTTGGTTATTAGTCTCCCTAGGTGTAGCAAGTAAGTCAGTTGAAGAATTAGAGAGAACCGATGAACAGTAAACCAATTACAAGCTATGTTGTGCATCTGTGTTGGTTATTAAACTCCCCAGGTGTAGCAAGTAAGTCAGTTGAAGAATTAGAGAGAACCGATGAACAGTAAACCAATTACATGCTATGTTGTGCATCTGTGTTGGTTATTAAACTCCCCAGGTGTAGCAAGTAAGTCAGTTGAAGAATTAGAGAGAACCGATGAACAGTAAACCAGTTACATGCTATGTTGTGCATCTGTGTTGGTTATTAAATTCCCCAGGTGTAGCAAGTAAGTCAGTTGAAGAATTAGAGAGAACCGATGAACAGTAAACCAGTTACATGCTATGTTGTGCATCTGTGTTGGTTATTAGTCTCCCCAGGTGTAGCAAGTAAGTCAGTTGAAGAATTAGAGAGAACCGATGAACAGTAAACCAATTACAAGCTATGTTGTGCATCTGTGTTGGTTATTAAACTCCCCAGGTGTAGCAAGTAAGTCAGTTGAAGAATTAGAGAGAACCGATGAACAGTAAACCAATTACATGCTATGTTGTGCATCTGTGTTGGTTATTAAACTCCCCAGGTGTAGCAAGTAAGTCAGTTGAAGAATTAGAGAGAACCGATGAACAGTAAACCAATTACATGCTATGTTGTGCATCTGTGTTGGTTATTAGCCTCCCTAGGTGTAGCAAGCAAGTCAGTTGAAGAATTAGAGAGAACCGCTGAACAGTAAACCAATTACATGCTATGTTGTGCATCTGTGTTGGTTATTAGTCTCCCCAGGTGTAGCAAGTATGTTAGTTGAAGAGTTAGAGAGAACCGATGAACAGTAAACCTATTACATGCTATGTTGTGCATCTGTGTTTGTTATTAAACTCCCCAGGTGTAGCAAGTAAGTCAGTTGAAGAATTAGAGAGAACCGATGAACAGTAAACCAGTTACATGCTATGTTGTGCATCTGTGTTGGTTATTAAACTCCCTAGGTGTAGCAAGTAAGTCAGTTGAAGAATTATAGAGAACCGATGAACAGTAAACCAATTACATGCTATGTTGTGAATCTGTGTTGGTTATTAAACTCCCTAGGTGTAGCAAGTAAGTCAGTTGAAGAATTAGAGAGAACCGATGAACAGTAAACCAATTACATGCTGTGTTGTGCATCTGTGTTGGTTATTAAACTCCCCAGGTGTAGCAAGTAAGTCAGTTGAAGAATTAGAGAGAACCGATGAACAGTAAACTAGTTACATGCTATGTTGTGCATCTGTGTTGGTTATTAAACTCCCCAGGTGTAGCAAGTAAGTCAGTTGAAGAATTAGAGAGAACCGATGAACAGTAAACTAATTACATGCTATGTTGTGCATCTTTGTTGGTTATTAGTCTCCCCAGGTGTAGCAACTAAGTCAGTTGAAGAATTAGAGAGAACCGCTGAATAGTAAACCAATTACATGTTATGTTGTGCATCTTTGTTGGTTATTAGTCTCCCCAGGTGTAGCAGGTAAGTCAGTTGAAGAATTAGAGAGAACCGATGAACAGTAAATCAATTACATGCTATGTTGTGCATCTTTGTTGGTTATTAAACTCCCCAGGTGTAGCAAGTAAGTCAGTTGAAGAATTAGAGAGAACCGATGAACAGTAAACCAGTTACATGCTATGTTGTGCATCTGTGTTGGTTATTAGTCTCCCCAGGTGTAGCAAGTAAGTCAGTTGAAGAATTCGAGAGAACCGATGAACAGTAAACCAGTTTCATGCTATGTTGTGCATCTGTGTTGGTTATTAGTCTCCCTATGATATGATTCCTAATTGCACCAGAGTTGAAAAAGGATCTTTTGAGTTCAAAATCTTAGACTTAATTTCTGGAATGTAGGGAAGGATCTTTTGGGTTAAAATCTTGGACTTAATTTCTGGAATGTGGGTAAGGAAATTAGATGCAAGAAATGGAGGGAAGGAAACGGTAAAGGAATGGAGGAAGAATCACTCTTCCAAGGAAGGCTTCACACAAAGAATTGTGGATGATCCTTTGATATGCCCAAATTCTTGAATCACTCAAGAACAATTGGAGAATCACTCTCAGTTAATAAAACTCAAATTCTGATCTGTGCTTATTCATCCCAATGGGCAGCTTATATAGCTTACAACCAAGACCTTTCACTTACATTAGTGGGCAATTAATGAACTCCATTAGTGGGCAATTAATGAACTCCACTAAGCCTAACAATTATGACCACTAATGCAAAACAAACATATGCTAAATTCGTGCACCCTTTGGTATGCCTCATGGCTGATTCATCCCAAAGGTTTTGGACCTTATTTAACTAAAAACAACTTGCCTAATAACTAGCCCAATAAGTGGTGCAGCCCAAACAAGAGTTGGCAGCCACTTTAACAAGAGTTTTAGGCCTTTATTTACTAATTACAAGTACTAAAAAAAAACACCCACTACGAAAATGGCGTAATTAGGCTTCATAATCCTTGATACAATTCACCATCTTGGCCTTGTCTTCATCATTGGGCATTTCTTCAAGAATAAGGGCCGCAACTTGTTGCAAAGCATCCTTGGCCCTTTTAGTCCTTGCCCTAGTCATTGGTCCTCCAAGTCCTTTGAGTGCTCCTAAATCCTTGCCCACGTCCTCATCATTCCCTCCCTCTTGAGAAGAATTTGTCCTCAAATCAAAGTCTCCATCATCTACATCAAAGAGAGATAAATCAGAAACATTGAAAGTGGAACTAACATTGTACTCACCGGGCAATTCAATCTTGTAAGCATTGTCATTTATTCTTTCTAGTACTTGAAATGGACCATCCCCTCTTGGCAAAAGCTTTGATTTCCTTTGTTCCGGAAATCTTTCCTTCCTCATGTGTACCCAAACCCAATCACCAGGTTGGAACACAACTTTCTTTCGCCCTTTGTTAGCATGTTTCGCGTAGCTCTCATTTTTCTTCTCAATTTGAGCCTTCACACGTTCGTGTAACTTCTTCACATAGTGATGTGGACATAAAAGCCCAAACTCAAGAGGCCCATGACCAGAAGGCCCAAGTCCACGACGAAGAGGACAAAGATCAAGATCCAATTCAAATCTTAAGTGGGCCTATGACTAGAGGGATGCTTAAAAAAAACCCAAGAGGCATTGCAGCACAAAGTGGCCCATTTACTAGAGACCCAACAATCGACTCAACACATGGAGGAAGCTAGACTTATTACATGCATAGCTTGCTTGGGAAGCTAGGAGGCCAACTGGAAGATTTCGTTTTTATTTTATTATTATTATCTTTTTATGTCTTAAGTTTTAAAGTTGTGTTAGTTTTGTTTTGTAAAAGGCAGTATTAAAAATAAAAATAATAAACTACTACATTTCAGGATTTGAACCCAAGACCTTAAGCTTATAATGCCTTCATCAAACCACTTGGGCATATTAGCTTCTGTTGGGATATTAATATTTTAATTTTCTTTATTTACTTCCAAATGAGGCAAACTCAAACAAAAGTTGTATTAAACATTTTGAGAATTGAGAAAAGGACAGATTATTCAGATTACAAATTTTTGTGAGTTTTAGCTCTGCTAGGGTTTTTCCTTGCATCATTTGATCTTATCAAGAATTCTCCAATTCTTGTGGCGATCTTTCTTGGCTTATCAAATAATCATATTTGTGGCGCCTTCCTTATAATCGATTAATTCACATCATTTGGTATTCAGAGCTAGGTTGGGGGTACTGTTCACACAACACCGTCCTGGTACTGTTTATCGGTACTGTTCACACACAGTTCCTGGACTGTTCATCGATACTGTTCACGCGCACTGTTCATCGTCACTGTTCCTGGTACTGTTCATCGATACTATTCACGCGCACTGTTCATCATAACTGTCATGGTACTGTTCATCGATACTATTCACGCGCACTGTTCATCATCACTGTTCACGGTACTGTTCAAATTCCTGTTTTAATTTTTTTTTTTTTCCTTTTTTCATTTCTTCTTGTTATTGTGTATCCACATATTTCTTTAGTGATTCTCTTTCATTTTGGAACATAAATTCTGCCAAAAAAAAAAAAAAAAAATCTGCAGCAAAAGAAGTTAAAAAATAAAATAAAATATATATATATATATATATATATACAAATATATGGCAGTTGTTCTTCCTTAAATTTTGTGCACATTACCTGTTTGATAAAATTCCTAAGTGTCAAGTGTCTTCCTTGTTCGTTGCTACTTGTCCTTTGTGGGTACTACAATTCTATTTTATTCCTTATGATTGCTATCCTTGAAGGTGATTCTTGATTATAGATTATTTGATTCTTGTAAGAACCTTAAGTCAGAGATTGAGTGGAAAAAGGCAAGAGTGAATATTTACACAAAAGCCAAGTTGAGAGTAAACACGAGTGGTACATCTTTGAGTGCAAACACGTGAGAAGAGTGGTAAGGTCCTATTACTTCACATTTTTTTTTTGTTTTCGGTTCTTTTAGTTGAACAATGGCAGGAGCGGGAGGTGGTGGTCCTCATTTAGATGGAGCTCAAAGATTGTTACTTGAAGCTATGACTGCACAAATGCAAAGATTGATGACACAAAATAATCAAGAGCTCTATGAGAGGATTGAAGGAATTGAAAATCAACTAAATCAAGATGATGGAGGTCCTAACCGAAATAGGGGAGGTAGAGGCGGCAATGGAGGTCCTAGACAAAACAGACTTGAAGGAGTGAAGTTGAATGTTCCCCCATTCAAAGGTAGGAGTGATCCAGATGCCTATCTAGAGTGGGAGATGAAGATTGAACATGTGTTTTCATGCAATGACTATACTGAAGCACAAAAGGTCAAGTTGGCTGCAGCTGAATTCTCAGACTATGCCCTCATTTGGTGGAACAAATATCAAAAGGAAATGCAAAGAGATGAGGAACGGGAAATAGATACATGGGCTGAAATGAGGAGAGTCATGAGGAAGAGATACGTGCCAACCAGTTATAGTAGAACTTTGCGTTTAAAACTTCAAAAATTAACTCAAGGTAGCATGACTGTTGAAGAATACTATAAGGAGATGGAGATGGCATTGATGAGAGCCTGCATAGAGGAAGAAAATGAAGCAACAATGGTTCGTTTTCTGAATGGCCTAAACACTGATATTAGGGATGTTGTGGAATTGCAGGAATATGTGGAGATGGAAGATTTGTTGCACAAGGCTGTACAGGTTGAACAACAACTCAAGAGGAAAGGTATAGCAAGGAAGAATTCTTCCAGTTCTTATAATCCAAACTGGAGGGATAGATTTAAGAAGGAAGGAGGAAATTAATCTAGTTCAGCAGTGACTCCTCCACAAGGGAAATCACCAACAAATCCAAATACATCTGTCTTTCCTACTGGAACTAGAAACATCAAATGCTTCAAATGCTTGGGAAGAGGACATATTGCTTCTGAATGCCCAACTAGGAGGATCATGATCATGAAGGAGGATGGGCAAATCACTAGTGAATCTGAACCTGATGAAGAAGAAGTGGAGAAAGAAGAGGAAGCATTGCAGGGTGATATACTAATGGTAAGGAGGTTGTTGGGAAGTCAGATACAACCACTTGAGCAAACCCAAAGAGAAAATATTTTCCACACTAGATGTTCCATCAAAGGTAAATTATGCTCTTTAATAGTTGATGGTGGAAGTTGTACTAATGTGGCTAGTTCCAGATTAGTATCTAAGTTAAATTTGGGAACCAAACCACATCCTAGGCCATACAAACTTCAATGGCTTAGTGAAGATGGAGAGATGAAAGTAACTCAGCAGGTTGAGGTGTGCTTCTCAATTGGAAGGTATAATGATAAGGTGTTGTGTGATGTGGTTCCAATGGAGGCAACTCATCTCCTCCTAGGGAGGCCATGGCAGTATGACACAAAAGCACTACATGATGGATTCACCAACAAAATTTCTTTCATGCACAATGACCAGAAAATTATTCTCAAACCATTATCTCCTAGAGATGTGTGTGAGGATCAAATAAAAATGAGAGAAAAAATAATGCAAAAGAAAAGAGAGAAGAGTGAAACACCTATCAAAAGTAGAAAGAAGAAGAGTGAAACACTTGAGGGAAAGAGTGAAACACTTGAGGGAAAGAGTGAAACACTTGAGAGAAAAATGAGTTGTTTAGCAAAAGAAAGTGAGGTGAAAAAGATGTTTCTTGCTCACAAACCACTTTACTTGATGTACTGCAAAAATAATATTTTTGTTGCTGACAATTCAAATAAAATTGCTATTCCTCCTAGTGTTGAATTTATTTTGCAGGAATATAAAGATGTGTTTCCGAAGGAGTTACCAAAGGGACTACCACCTTTGAGGGGAATTGAACACCATATTGATCTCATTCCAGGAGTGTCATTGCCCAACCGACCAGCATATAGAAGTAATCCCCAAGAGACCAAAGAGATCCAAAGGCAAGTCGAAGAATTGATGAGCAAAGGATGGGTACAAGAAAGCATGAGCCCATGTGCAGTTCCAGTCATTTTAGTCCCTAAGAAGGATGAACATGGAGGATGTGCACTGATTGTAGAGCCATCAACAACATCACAGTTAAGTATAGGCATCCTATTCCTAGGTTAGATGACTTATTGGATGAATTGCATGGTGCCTGTATTTTTTCAAAAATTGACTTGAAAAGTGGGTACCATCAAATTAGGATTAGGGAAGGGGATGAATGGAAAACTGCCTTTAAAACTAAGTATGGTTTGTATGAGTGGCTAGTGATGCCCTTTGGGTTAACTAATGCCCCAAGCACTTTTATGAGATTGATGAACCATGTCTTAAAGGAATTTTTAGGCAAATGTGTTGTGGTATACTTTGATGATATTCTGATATATAGCACTAACTTTGATTTGCATGTTGAACATTTAAGTGCTGTCATGAATGTGCTCAGAAAGGAAAAATTGTTTGCTAATATTGAAAAATGTACCTTTTGCACTGATCATGTTGTGTTTTTGGGATTTGTTGTGAGTTCTAAAGGGGTACAAGTTGATGAGGAAAAGATTAGAGCCATCCAAGAGTGGCCTACCCCTAAGAATGTGAGTGAAGTGAGAAGTTTTCATGGGTTAGCTAGTTTCTATAGGAGGTTTGTTAAGGATTTTAGTACTTTGGCTGCACCTCTTAATGAAATAGTTGAAAAGCATGTTGGGTTAAAATGGGGTGAAAAACAAGAGAAGGCATTTTCTGAACTTAAGCACAAACTAACTAATGCCCCCATTCTTGCATTACCAAATTTTGCAAAATCTTTTGAAATTGAATGTGATGCATCTAATGTGGGTATTGGGGCTGTTTTGATGCAAGAAGGTCATCCAATTGCTTATTTTAGTGAGAAGTTGAATGGGGCTGCCCTAAACTATCTCACTTATGATAAGGAATTGTATGCCTTGGTGAGAGCTTTAAGGACTTGGCAACATTACCTTTTGCCCAAAGAGTTTGTCATCCATAGTGATCATGAGTCCTTAAAGTACTTAAAAGGACAAGGTAAGCTTAATAAGAGGCATGCTAAGTGGGTAGAGTTTCTAGAGCAATTTCCATATGTCATCAAGCATAAAAAGGGAAAAGGGAATGTAGTGGCTGATGCTTTGTCTAGGAGACATAATTTGCTCTCTATGCTTGAAACTAAACTATTTGGTCTTGAATCTTTGAAAGACATGTATATGCATGATGTGGACTTTGCTGAAAATTTTGCTTCATGTGAAAAGTTTTCTGAAAATGGTTACTATAGGCATAATGGGTTCTTATTTAAAGCAAATAGATTGTGTGTGCCTAAGTGTTCCATTAGAGAGCTACTTGTGAGTGAATCACATGAGGGGGGATTGATGGGTCATTTTGGGGTTCAAAAGACGTTGGAAATTTTGCAAGAACATTTCTATTGGCCCCATATGAAGCATGATGTACATAAATTTTGTGATCATTGTATTGTTTGTAAAAAGGCTAAATCTAAAGTTAAGCCTCATGGATTGTATACCCCTTTGCCTGTTCCTGATTTTCCTTGGATTGATATATCTATGGACTTTGTTTTGGGGTTGCCTAGAACAAAGAATGGAAAAGATTCTATTTTTGTTGTTGTTGACAGGTTTTCAAAAATGGCACATTTTATACCATGTAAAAAGGTTAATGATGCTTGCCATGTAGCTGACTTATTTTTTAGGGAAGTTGTGCGACTCCATGGGCTACCTAGGAGCATTGTAAGTGATAGGGACACCAAGTTCCTAAGTCATTTTTGGAGAACGTTGTGGGGTAAGTTGGGTACTAAATTACTTTTCTCTACTACTTGTCACCCACAAACCGATGGACAAACTGAGGTAGTGAATAGAACTTTAGGCACTTTGCTTAGGACTGTTTTAAAGAAAAATATTAAATTCTTGGAAGAACATTTGCCTCATGTAGAGTTTGCATATAATAGGGCTGTCCATAGCACAACTAAATGTTCACCATTTGAAATTGTGTATGGATTTAATCCTCTAACACCACTTGACTTGTTACCTATGCCTAACATTTCTGAATTTAAGCATAAAGATGCACAGGCTAAGGCTGAATATGTGAAGAAGTTGCATGAGCAAGTGAAAGCTCAAACTGAAAAGAAAATTGAGAGTTATGCCAAACAAGCCAACAAGGGCAGAAAGAAAGTTATTTTTGAACCTGGTGATTGGGTTTGGGTACATATGAGAAAAGAGAGGTTCCCTGAACAAAGGAAGTCCAAACTTCAACCTAGAGGAGATGGGCCTTTCCAAGTCCTAGAAAAGATCAATGATAATGCTTACAAAATTGATCTACCAGGTGAGTATGGTGTAAGTTCTTCTTTTAATGTTGCTGATTTGACTCATTTTGATGCAGGAGATGAATTCATAGCTTTGAGGACAAATGCTGCCCAAGAAGGAGAGAATGATGTGGACATAAAAGCCCAAACTCAAGAGGCCCATGACCAGAAGGCCCAAGTCCACGACGAAGAGGACAAAGATCAAGATCCAATTCAAATCTTAAGTGGGCCTATGACTAGAGGGATGCTTAAAAAAAACCCAAGAGGCATTGCAGCACAAAGTGGCCCATTTACTAGAGACCCAACAATCGACTCAACACATGGAGGAGGCTAGACTTATTACATGCATAGCTTGCTTGGGAAGCTAGGAGGCCAACTGGAAGATTTCGTTTTTATTTTATTATTATTATCTTTTTATGTCTTAAGTTTTAAAGTTGTGTTAGTTTTGTTTTGTAAAAGGCAGTATTAAAAATAAAAATAATAAACTACTACATTTCAGGATTTGAACCCAAGACCTTAAGCTTATAATGCCTTCATCAAACCACTTGGGCATATTAGCTTCTGTTGGGATATTAATATTTTAATTTTCTTTACTTACTTCCAAATGAGGCAAACTCAAACAAAAGTTGTATTAAACATTTTGAGAATTGAGAAAAGGACAGATTATTCAGATTACAAATTTTTGTGAGTTTTAGCTCTGCTAGGGTTTTTCCTTGCATCATTTGATCTTATCAAGAATTCTCCAATTCTTGTGGCGATCTTTCTTGGCTTATCAAATAATCATATTTGTGGCGCCTTCCTTATAATCGATTAATTCACATCACATAGTCCGCTTTGGCCTGCCCTTCTTTATGCTTAAAAACAGAAATGTTAGGCATAGGCAATAAATCAAGAGGAGTCAAAGGGTTAAAACCATACACAACCTCAAAAGGTGAACAATTTGTTGTGCTATGGACAGCCCTATTATATGCAAATTCAACATGAGGCAAACTTGCTTCCCAGGACTTAATATTCTTTTTTAAAACAGTCCTAAGCAAGGTCCCCAAAGTTCTATTGACTACCTCAGTTTGTCCATCGGTTTGTGGGTGACAAGTTGTTGAAAATAATAATTTAGTACCTAACTTGCCCCACAAAGTCCTCCAAAAATGACTAAGGAATTTAGCATCCCTATCACTTACAATACTCCTTGGCACACCATGAAGCCTCACAACTTCTTTGAAAAACAAATCAGCCACATGACACGCATCATCTACCTTTTTGCAAGGTATGAAATGTGCCATTTTTGAAAACCTGTCAACAACCACAAAAATAGAATCTTTGCCATTCTTTGTTCTAGGCAGTCCCAAAACAAAGTCCATAGATATGTCAATCCAAGGATATTCAGGAGTAGGCAAAGGAGTATACAATCCATGTGGCAATGATTTAGATTTAGCCATTTTGCACACAACACAATGTTCACAAAATTTTTGCACATCACGTTTCATATGAGGCCAAAAGAAATGTTCTTATAAAATTTCCAAAGTCTTTTTAATCCCAAAGTGCCCCATCAAACCACCACCATGTGATTCACTAACAAGCAATTCTCTAATGGAACATGTAGGCACACACAATTTGTTTTCTTTAAATAAAAACCCATTGTGCTTAAAATACCCATATTGAGATAGTTTCTCACATGCAGCATATATTTCACCAAAAGTTTCATCAGAAGCATACATTTCTTTCAAAGATTCAAATCCAAGCAATTTAGTTTCAAGAGTGGAAAGCAATATATGTCTCCTTGATAAAGCATCAGCCACAATGTTCCCTTTTCCCCTTTTATGTTTTATGACATAGGGAAATTGTTCCAAAAACTCCACCCACTTGGCATGCCTCTTGTTAAGCTTGCCTTGTCCCTTCAAATACCTTAGGGACTCATGGTCACTATGTATTACAAACTCTTTGGGAAAAAGGTAGTGTTGCCATGTTTTCAAAGCTCTTACCAAGGCATACAATTCCTTATCATAAGTGGAAAAATTAAGGGCAGCTCCACTTAACTTCTCACTAAAATAAGCAATTGGATGGCCTTCTTGTAACAACACAGCCCCAATCCCAACATTGGAAGCATCACATTCAATTTCAAAAGATTTAGCAAAGTTTGGTAAGGCAAGAATGGGAGCATTGGTTAGCCTTTGCTTAAGAGCAACAAAGGCTTCCTCTTGTTTCCCTCCCCACTTAAAAACCACATGTTTCTTTACTACTTCATTAAGAGGTGCTGCCAAGGTGCTAAAGTCCTTAACAAACCTCCTATAAAAACTTGCCAAACCATAGAAACTTCTCACTTCACTCACGGATTTAGGTGTGGGCCATTCTTGGATGGCCTTAACCTTTTCCTCATCTACTTGTACTCCTTTAGAACTTACAACAAAACCAAGGAATACAACATGATCAGTACAAAACACACATTTTTCAAGATTGGCAAACAATTGTTCTTCCTTAAGCACCTTCAAAACAGATTTCAAATGTTCCACATGCAATTCAAGAGAAGTGCTATAGACAAGAATATCATCAAAATATACCACAACAAATTTGCCAATAAATTCCCTCAAAACATGGTTCATCAATCTCATAAAAGTACTTGGTGCATTAGTTAAGCCAAAAGGCATAACCAACCACTCATACAAACCATATTTTGTTTTAAAAGCAGTTTTCCATTCATCACCCTCTCTAATTCTAATTTGATTATATCCACTTTTCAAATCAATTTTAGAGAAAATACTTGCACCATGCAATTCATCAAGCAAATCATCAAGTCTAGGAATTGAGTGCCTATATTTTATGGTGATGTTATTTAGAGCCCTACAATCAGAACACATTCTCCATGTCCCATCTTTTTTAGGGACCAAAATTACCGGAACAGCACAAGGACTCATGCTATCTCTTACCCATCCTTTGGTCATGAGTTCATCCACTTGCTTTTGAATTTCTTGCGTTTCTTGTGGATTGCTCCTATAAGCTGGCCTATTGGGTAAGGAAGCTCCTGGAATGAGATCAATTTGGTGTTCAATTCCCCTCAAAGGTGGTAATCCACTTGGTACACTTGATGGAAAAACGTCATGAAATTCCTGCAAAAGAGATTTAACACTAGAAGGTATTTCCAATTCATCAAAAGTGTTAGTGTTTAAAATCTGATTTTTGCAATACATTAGATAAAGGGGTTGTTTAGCAAGGAACAACCTCTTCACCTCACCCTTTGTTGCCAAAAGACTCTCTTTTCTCTCAAGTGTTTCGCTCCTTTTCTTTCCACTTTTTTTTTTCTCAAGTTTTTGTTCACTCTTTTTCTCAAGATCACTTTCTTTTCTCTCCAAAGAAATCTTTTCTCTCATCCTCATTTGATCCTCACACACCTCTTTAGGACTCAAAGGCTTGAGGACAATCTTTTTATTTTGGTGCACAAAAGAGATCTTATTGGAATAGCCATCATGGACGGCTTTAGTGTCAAATTGCCAAGGCCTTCCCAAAAGTATGTGGCTGGCCTCCATTGGAACTACATCACATAGCACCTTATCTTTGTATTTTCCAATGGAAATATCCACTTCTACTTGCTGCCTCACTTGCACCTCTCCATCCTCACTAAGCCACTGAAGTTTATATGGCCTAGGGTGTGGTTTAGTGTCTAAATTTAGCTTTGACACTAATCTAGCACTAGCCACATTAGCGCAACTCCCTCCATCAATAATCACCATGCAAACCTTTCCATTGATGGAACATCTTGTGTGGAAAATATTCTCCCTTTGGCTTCTTTCTAAAGGACTCATTTGACTACCCATCATTCTCCTAATCATCAATAAATCTCCCTCAAGGGCCTCCTCTTCCTCCTCAATGTCACCTTCTTCTTCCTCACTAACATCAGATTGGCTAGTGTAATCTCCATTCTCCTTGAGAACCATGGTCCTTTTGGTAGGACACTCATAGGCATAATGACCCATGCCTTGACACTTAAAGCATTTTATGTCTTTACTCTTCTTTTGAGGCTGTTCTAAGGACTTAGAGGATGATTTTCCATGAGAAGTAGATGCTAGATTGCTTGGAGTGGCAGCCACCTCCTTCTTATTTTTGTCCTTCCAACTATAGGAATTATAATTAGAAGAACTCTTCTTGGTCACACTTTTTCTTTTGAGTTGTTGTTCCACTTGAATGGATTTGTGCAGCAAGTCTTCTATCTCAACAAATTCCTGCAATTCAACAACATCACGAATATCGTTATTCAAGCCATTAATAAAACGAGCCATGGTTAGTTCTGGATCTTCTTCAATATTGGCTTGCATTATGAGCAAGTCCAATTCCTTGTAATACTCTTCAACTCCTTTGGTGCCTTGTGACAATTTTTGAAGTTTAAATTTCACATCTCTAGCATAGCTAGCCGGCACATAACGTTTCCTCATGAGCCTTTTCATTTCAGCCCATGTTTCCACCAAAGGCTCTTCATTTCTCAACCTTTCTCTTTTCAACTTATTCCACCACACAAGTGCATAGTCCGAGAACTCCGCTGCTGCAAGTTTCACCTTTTGCTCTTCATCATAATTGTTACAAGTGAAAATATGTTCTATTTTGAGTTCCCATTCCACATAGGCTTCCGGATCACTCTTCCCCTTAAATGGAGGAACATTAAGTTTAACACCTTCAATTCTGTTTTGCCTAGGAGCACCACCATTTCTTCCTCTCCTTTCTTCTTCATGATGATCACGATTCTCTAATTGCTCAATTCTTCCATACAACTCTTCATTGTTTTCTCTCAATAATCTTTGCATTTGAGCATTAATAGCGTCGAACAAGAGTCTTTGTGTTCCATCCAAATGATTTCCATCTGCCATACTTCAAAAACAAGAGTAATAACAAACACAAAGAAAATAGGACCTCACCACTCTTCTCACTTGTTTACACTCGTAAAATGAACACTCGTGTATGTCACTCTTAATGGCTTTTTTTTTTTTTATTATTTTTTTTTTAAAAGCAATTCAAAAAAAGTAGACAACACAAAGAACAAACCACAATTTTTTGTGTTAAAAGCAAGGTTTAGGGTAGGCTTAAAAAGGAATACAAAACAGCCACCAAAAATTCAAAAAAAACAAGGAAATTTAGGAATCAAAAACTGGAATTTAGATAAGTTAGTAACAACCTTCAACCAAACCAAAATATTACCTTAAAGATTGAGTTTCAAGTGTTCTAAACGCATGAACCATTCAGCCACAACTCTTTTTTTTTTTTTTTTTTTATTATGGACGAATTTTATTTTATTTAATATTTTTTAACACTATTAAGGCCTAATTTTTGCAATGGTTCAGCAAATAAAGAAAGAACACTAAGGTAATATCAATGGTAATGAGAAATAACAAGGAAGGATGTTACCCAAAGAAATTCCAGCAAATGATGTGGATGAACCCAAAAAACCGGAGCTCTTGATACCAAATGATATGATTCCTAATTGCACCAGAGTTGAAAAAGGATCTTTTGAGTTCAAAATCTTAGACTTAATTTCTGGAATGTAGGGAAGGATCTTTTGGGTTAAAATCTTGGACTTAATTTCTGGAATGTTGGTAAGGAAATTAGATGCAAGAAATGGAGGGAAGGAAACGGTAAAGGAATGGAGGAAGAATCACTCTTCCAAGGAAGGCTTCACACAAAGAATTGTGGATGATCCTTTGATATGCCCAAATTCTTGAATCACTCAAGAACAATTGGAGAATCACTCTCAGTTAATAAAACTCAAATTCTGATCTGTGCTTATTCATCCCAATGGGCAGCTTATATAGCTTACAACCAAGACCTTTCACTTACATTAGTGGGCAATTAATGAACTCCATTAGTGGGCAATTAATGAACTCCACTAAGCCTAACAATTATGACCACTAATGCAAAACAAACATATGCTAAATTCGTGCACCCTTTGGTATGCCTCATGGCTGATTCATCCCAAAGGTTTTGGACCTTATTTAACTAAAAACAACTTGCCTAATAACTAGCCCAATAAGTGGTGCAGCCCAAACAAGAGTTGGCAGCCACTTTAACAAGAGTTTTAGGCCTTTATTTACTAATTACAAGTACTAAAAAAAAAACACCCACTACGAAAATGGCGTAATTAGGCTTCATAATCCTTGATACAATTCACCATCTTGGCCTTGTCTTCATCATTGGGCATTTCTTCAAGAATAAGGGCCGCAACTTGTTGCAAAGCATCCTTGGCCCTTTTAGTCCTTGCCCTAGTCATTGGTCCTCCAAGTCCTTTGAGTGCTCCTAAATCCTTGCCCATGTCCTCATCACCCTAGGTGTAGCAAGTAAGTCAGTTGAAGAATTAGAGAGAACCGATGAACAGTAAACCAATTACAAGCTATGTTGTGCATCTGTGTTGGTTATTAAACTCCCCAGGTGTAGCAAGTAAGTCAGTTGAAGAATTAGAGAGAACCGATGAACAGTAAACCAATTACATGCTATGTTGTGCATCTGTGTTGGTTATTAAACTCCCCAGGTGTAGCAAGTAAGTCAGTTGAAGAATTAGAGAGAACCGATGAACAATAAACCAGTTACATGCTATGTTGTGCATCTGTGTTGGTTATTAAATTCCCCAGGTGTAGCAAGTAAGTCAGTTGAAGAATTAGAGAGAACCGATGAACAGTAAACTAATTACATGCTATGTTGTGCATCTGTGTTGGTTATTAGTCTCCCCAGGTATAGCAAGTAAGTCAGTTGAAGAATTAGAGAGAACCGCTGAATAGTAAACCAATTACATGTTATGTTGTTAATCTGTGTTGGTTATTAGTCTCCCCAGGTGTAGCAAGGAAGACAGTTGAAGAATTAGAGAGAACCGATGAACAGTAAACCAATTACATGCTATGTTGTGCATCTGTGTTGGTTATTAGTCTCCCCAGGTGTAGCAAGTAAGTCAGTTGAAGAATTAGAGAGAACCGATGAACAGTAAACCAATTACATGCTATGTTGTGCATCTGTGTTGGTTATTAAACTCCTCAGGTATAGCAAGTAAGTCAGTTGAAGAATTAGAGAGAACCGATGAACAGTAAATCAATTACATGCTATGTTGTGCATCTGTGTTGGTTATTAAACTCTCCAGGTGTAGCAAGTAAGTCAATTGAACAATTAGAGAGAACCGATGAACAGTAAACTAATTACATGCTATGTTGTGCATCTTTGTTGGTTATTAGTCTCCCCAGGTGTAGCAAGTAAGTCAGTTGAAGAATTAGAGAGAACCGCTGAATAGTAAACCAATTACATGTTATGTTGTGCATCTTTGTTGGTTATTAGTCTCCCCAGGTGTAGCAGGTAAGTCAGTTGAAGAATTAGAGAGAATCGATGAACAGTAAATCAATTACATGCTATGTTGTGCATCTTTGTTGGTTATTAAACTCCCGAGGTGTAGCAAGTAAGTCAGTTGAAGAATTAGAGAGAACCGATGAACAGTAAACCAGTTACATGCTATGTTGTGCATCTGTGTTGGTTATTAAACTCCCCAGGTGTAGCAAGTAAGTCAGTTGAAGAATTAGAGAGAACCGATGAACAGTAAACTAATTACATGCTATGTTGTGCATCTTTGTTGGTTATTAGTCTCCCCAGGTGTAGCAACTACGTCAGTTGAAGAATTAGAGAGAACCGCTGAATAGTAAACCAATTACATGTTATGTTGTGCATCTTTGTTGATTATTAGTCTCCCCAAGTGTAGCAGGTAAGTCAGTTGAAGAATTAGAGAGAACCGATGAACAGTAAATCAATTACATGCTATGTTGTGCATCTTTGTTGGTTATTAAACTCCCCAGGTGTAGCAAGTAAGTCAGTTGAAGAATTAGAGAGAACCGATGAACAGTAAACCAATTACATGCTATGTTGTGCATCTGTGTTGGTTATTAAACTCCCCAGGTGTAGCAAGTAAGTCAATTGAAGAATTAGAGGGAACCGATGAACAGTAAACTAATTACATGCTATGTTGTGCATCTTTGTTGGTTATTAGTCTCCCCAGGTGTAGCAACTAAGTCAGTTGAAGAATTAGAGAGAACCGCTGAATAGTAAACCAATTACATGTTATGTTGTGCATCTTTGTTGGTTATTAGTCTCCCCAGGTGTAGCAGGTAAGTCAGTTGAAGAATTAGAGAGAACCGATGAACAGTAAATCAATTACATGCTATGTTGTGCATCTTTGTTGGTTATTAAATTTCCCAGGTGTAGCAAGTAAGTCAGTTGAAGAATTAGAGAGAACTGATGAACAGTAAACTAATTACATGCTATGTTGTGCATCTGTGTTGGTTATTAGTCTCCCCAGGTGTCGCAAGTAAGTCAGTTGAAGAATTAGAGAGAACCGATGAACAGTAAACCAATTACATGCTTTGTTGTGCATCTTTGTTGGTTATTAAACTCCCCAGGTGTAGCAAGTAAGTCAGTTGAAGAATTAGAGAGAACCGATGAACAGTAAACCAATTACATGCTATGTTGTTCATCTGTGTTGGTTATTAGTCTCCCCAGGTGTCGCAAGTAAGTCAGTTGAAGAATTAGAGAGAACCGATGAACAGTAAACCAATTACATGCTTTGTTGTGCATCTGTGTTGGTTATAAGTCTCCCCAGGTGTAGCAAGTAAGTCAGTTGAAGAATTCGAGAGAACCGATGAACAGTAAACCAGTTACATGCTATGTTGTGCATCTGTGTTGGTTATTAGTCTCCCCAGGTGTAGCAAGTAAGTCAGTTGAAGAATTCGAGAGAACCGATGAACAGTAAACCAGTTTCATGCTATGTTGTGCATCTGTGTTGGTTATTAGTCTCCCCAGGTGTAGCAAGTAAGCCAGTTGAAGAATTAGAGAGAACCGATGAACAGTAAACCAATTACATGCTATGTTGTGCATCTGTGTTGGTTATTAAACTCCCCAGGTGTAGCAAGTAAGGCAGTTGAAGAATTAGAGAGAACCGATGAACAGTAAACCAATTACATGCTATGTTGTGCATCTGTGTTGGTTATTAGCCTCCCTAGGTGTAGCAAGTTAGTCAGTTGAAGAATTAGAGAGAACCGCTGAACAGTAAACCAATTACATGCTATGTTGTGCATCTGTGTTGGTTATTAGTCTCCCCAGGTGTAGCAAGTATGTTAGTTGAAGAGTTAGAGAGAACCGATGAACAGTAAACCGATTACATGCTATGTTGTGCATCTGTGTTGGTTATTAAACTCCCCAGGTGTAGCAACTAAGTCAGTTGAAGAATTAGAGAGAACCGATGAACAGTAAACCAGTTACATGCTATGTTGTGCATCTGTGTTGGTTATTAAACTCCCCAGGTGTAGCAAGTAAGTCAGTTGAAGAATTATAGAGAACCGATGAACAGTAAACCAATTACATGCTATGTTGTGAATCTGTGTTGGTTATTAAACTCCTCAGGTGTAGCAAGTAAGTCAGTTGAAGAATTAGAGAGAACCGATGAACAGTAAACCAATTACATGCTGTGTTGTGCATCTGTGTTGGTTATTAAACTCCCCAGGTGTAGCAAGTAAGTCAGTTGAAGAATTAGAGAGAACCGATGAACAGTAAACCAGTTACATGCTATGTTGTGCATCTGTGTTGGTTATTAAACTCCCCAGGTGTAGCAAGTAAGTCAGTTGAAGAATTAGAGAGAACCGATGAACAGTAAACTAATTACATGCTATGTTGTGCATCTGTGTTGGTTATTAGTCTCCCCAGGTGTAGCAAGTAAGTCAGTTGAAGAATTAGAGAGAACCGATGAATAGTAAACCAATTACATGTTATGTTGTGCATCTGTGTTGGTTATTAAACTCCCCAGGTGTAGCAAGTAAGTCAGTTGAAGAATTAGAGAGAACCGATGAACAGTAAACCAATTACATGCTATGTTGTGCATCTGTGTTGGTTATTAAACTCCCCAGGTGTAGCAAGTAAGTCAGTTGAAGAATTAGAGAGAACCGATGAACAGTAAACTAATTACATGCTATGTTGTGCATCTTCGTTGGTTATTAGTCTCCCCAGGTGTAGCAACTAAGTCAGTTGAAGAATTAGAGAGAACCGCTGAATAGTAAACCAATTACATGTTATGTTGTGCATCTTTGTTGGTTATTAGTCTCCCCAAGTGTAGCAGGTAAGTCAGTTGAAGAATTAGAGAGAACCGATGAACAGTAAATCTATTACATGCTATGTTGTGCATCTTCGTTGGTTATTAAACTCCCCAGGTGTAGCAAGTAAGTCAGTTGAAGAATTAGAGAGAACCGATGAACAGTAAACCAATTACATGCTATGGTGTGCATCTGTGTTGGTTATTAAACTCCCCAGGTGTAGCAAGTAAGTCAGTTGAAGAATTAGAGAGAACCGATGAACAGTAAACTAATTACATGCTATGTTGTGCATCTTTGTTGGTTATTAGTCTCCCCAGGTGTAGCAACTAAGTCAGTTGAAGAATTAGAGAGAACCGCTGAATAGTAAACCAATTACATGTTATGTTGTGCATCTTTGTTGGTTATTAGTCTCCCCAGGTGTAGCAGGTAAGTCAGTTGAAGAATTAGAGAGAATCGATGAACAGTAAATCAATTACATGCTATGTTGTGCATCTTTGTTGGTTATTAAACTCCCCAGGTGTAGCAAGTAAGTCAGTTGAAGAATTAGAGAGAACCGATGAACAGTAAACCAGTTACATGCTATGTTGTGCATCTGTGTTGGTTATTAGTCTCCCCAGGTGTAGCAAGTAAGTCAGTTGAAGAATTCGAGAGAACCGATGAACAGTAAACCAGTTTCATGCTATGTTGTGCATCTGTGTTGGTTATTAGTCTCCCTAGATGTAGCAAGTAAGTCAGTTGAAGAATTAGAGAGAACCGATGAACAGTAAACCAATTACAAGCTATGTTGTGCATCTATGTTGGTTATTAAACTCCCCAGGTGTAGCAATTAAGTCAGTTGAAGAATTAGAGAGAACCGATGAACAGTAAACCAATTACATGCTATGTTGTGCATCTGTGTTGGTTATTAAACTCCCCAGGTGTAGCAAGTAAGTCAGTTGAAGAATTAGAGAGAACCGATGAACAGTAAACCAGTTACATGCTATGTTGTGCATCTGTGTTGGTTATTAAATTCCCCAGGTGTAGCAAGTAAGTCAGTTGAAGAATTAGAGAGAACCGATGAACAGTAAACTAATTACATGCTATGTTGTGCATCTGTGTTGGTTATTAGTCTCCCCAGGTATAGCAAGTAAGTCAGTTGAAGAATTAGAGAGAACCGCTGAATAGTAAACCAATTACATGTTATGTTGTTAATCTGTGTTGGTTATTAGTCTCCCCAGGTGTAGCAAGTAAGACAGTTGAAGAATTAGTGAGAACCGATGAACAGTAAACCAATTACATGCTATGTTGTGCATCTGTGTTGGTTATTAGTCTCCCGAGGCTTTAAATGTCTTGGGAGAGGCCATATAGCTTCTCAATGTCCAACTAAAAAGGTCATGTTCTTGATAGGACAAGACATTTATAGTAATATTGATGAATCTAGTTCTACCACTTCAAGTGATAGTGAGAATAGTGAGGAAGATCCTAAAATTGAAAAGTTATATCCTGTTGATGGTGATCTTCTTATGATCAAAAGGCTTCTTGGAAGCCAACCTTATCCCACTTCACTATCTCAAAGAGAGAACATCTTTCATACAAGATGTTTTGTTTTTAAAAGAACTTGTTCTCTCATTGTTGATAGTGGATCATGTTCTAATTGTTGTAGTACAAGGTTGTTTAACAAGTTAGCCCTTACCACCATTCCTCACCCTCACCCTTATAAACTTCATTGGCTCAATGAAGGTGAGGAATTGGAGGTGAATCAACAAGTGAAGGTCAAGTTTTCTATAGGGGATTATAAAGACAAAGTTTTATGTGATGTGATCCCTATGGAAGCTTGTCATATTTTGCTTGGTAGGCCATGGCAATTTGATAAACAAACTATACATGATGGCCTTACTAACAAAATAGCCTTCACTCATAAAAATAAGGAAATTGTTTTTAATCCTTTAACACCACCCCAAGTGTTTGAGGATCAAAAGCAAATGAAAAGAAAAAGAATAAAGAAAGAAAAGAAGGAAAGAGTGTGGAAGAAGGGGATTCCACTAAAACCTTTGTGACCAAGGAGAGTTATTTTATGAATAAACAAGACTTGAAAAGAACTCTCTTTATGAATAAACCTTTGTGACCACTTGATGGATTTCTTCTTCCATGAATGACGTAGGGATTGAAGGGAGAAAGCCTTGGCCCTTGATCTAGGTTCAACAAGGTAGACAAAAGGAAGGTGTATGGTGAAGAAAAGGAAGTTGGTGTGAAAATGATGGTGTTTGGGCGGAAGCACTTAGGGTGGTGGTGTTTGGGTGCTCAAAGTTGGCTCACTCCAAGGTAGGTGGAGGCCACTCTAGGTTTCCTACTCTCCAAGGGTGGAGATAGGAGGGGGATAGCCGAAACTTACCCTAGGGACTAAGGATGAGACGTTGAGGCATAAGAATGCTCACTCAAAATCTATATAATCCAAAATATTTACAAGTGGTGGGGTGTGGGGTATTTATAGGAGGGGAGGCATCTAGGGTTGCATTTGGAGTGTGCATGGCCGAAAATCACAAGGCAAATGCACTCCAAATGAAATGCCAAATGAACCCTAGATGCTACTTGGTGGCCAAGGATGGAATCTAAGGGGTTAGATTGGCTATTTCTAGGTGCATGATAAGTCCATGCAACCTTTGCCCTCCACTTGGACCTAAGCCTTTCTAACACCAAAAATAGGTCCAATGCTCACCAAAAATAGGCGTCACCTCCTAATGTAACACCCTAGCCCAAAATTAAAACCCTACTCATCTAAAGCACCCCATAATACAAGGGTAAAATAGGAAATACAAAGAAAATAAATCCTATGACTAAAACACCCCAAAATACAAGGGTAAAATTGGAATAAAGCAATAAATTCTATACTACTCAAATTGGCCATAGCCATGAACAATGTGATGGGTCTCACATGAAGTGAAGTACCAAGGGTGGTCCTCCATCATATTGATGGATTTCTCCTTCCATGAATGACGTAGGGATTGAAGGGAGAAAGCCTTGGCCCTTGATCTAGGTTCAACAAGGTAGACAAAAGGAAGGTGTATGGTGAAGAAAAGGAAGTTGGCATGAAAATGACGGTGTTTGGGCGGAAGCACTTAGGGTGGTGGTGTTTGGGTGCTCAAAGTTGGCTCACTCCAAGGTAGGTGGAGGCCACTCTAGGTTTCCTACTCTCCAAGGGTGGAGATAGGAGGGGGATAGCCGAAACTTACCCTAGGGACTAAGGATGAGACGTTGAGGCATAAGAATGCTCACTCAAAATCTATATAATCCAAAGTATTTACAAGTGGTGGGGTGTGGGGTATTTATAGGAGGGGAGGTGATGTGAATCAAGAAGAAGCAATAATGGACTAGGAATTTAAGTAGTTTGGGACTGAATAATTAATAAGTTCATTATCTTATTTTTAATGTAATTTTCGTTTTATTTTATTTTATTAAATAAATATGATAGGTTGCCTTGCCTTTTAGGTTGCTAAGGGGAAATAAATGCTAGTGGGAATTTATTGCTTAGTTAGTGGGCTAGTGAAGAGTCAATATTAAGTGTTAGTGGGAATTTATGTCATCTTGCCCATCTAAGCTTATAAATAGGAACCATTTGTAAAAGTTTGGGGAGAAAATGAATTATTCAGAATTTGGATATTTTTCCAATTGAGAGGATTTTCTCTCTCTAGGTTCTTAGGAACTACTTTTGATTCTTATCCTTGAATTTCCTAATTCAAAGTGGCGAATCTTCCTCAACTTATCAATCTTTAGGGATTGTGGCGTTGTTCTTCCATTTCTTACCTCAATCCATATTTTTTTCTTTTAATTTCTTAATTATGAGCTTTCCAACCTAGATAGATCCGTAAAACGAATCCATCCCTCTGGGTTCATATCATTTGGTATCAGAGCTTCGGCTCTGGGTTTGGAATGGAAATGGAAATTTACTATACAAGATGTTTGGTTGACGACTCTCTATTCTTGGTTGCAGTAGATGAATTTAATTTCAGAAATGTCGTGAGCAGCAGGGCGGTTGAGAAATTATGTCTGCCCACTACAAATGGACAAGCAATGATTAAATTCTCTATTGGAACATATGAAGATGAAGTTCTTTGTGATATTGCCCCCATGGAGACATGCCATATGTTATTAGGGAGGCCATGGTTGTATAATAAAATTATAAATCCTGAACGACCTTCTATTTCTTTTGTGCATGGTGGACGAAGGATTAAGTTGATATGTCTATCATCCGACGATGTACATGAGGATCAACTGAAATTGAAAATAAAGATAGAAAAAGAAAGAGAAGAGAAGAGGAGAGTAGAAGATGAGATACATAGAGAGGAAGATGACAACTCTAACGTTACATTTTCTTCTTTTGATGTGTCAAATTTACAGGAACAAGAGGACAAGTTTTCTTGTTTGAAGAAGCATGTAAACATCATTCCTAATGCACCTTTATACATTCAGTCCACCTTTCAAAATAAAATTCAAGAGACCTTGCACCTGGAAAATGGAGTTGATTTGTTGTTTGAAGTTACTATTTTCCAAAGCTGCCACTTGAATGGGATTCAATTCCTATTCATTGAGTACGTTTGTGGTTATGAGTTTGAAGAGGTTTTATTTGTTTCATTGATGATTAATAACTTACCAACAGGTGAAGCTAGAGATGGATACAAGCGAGATGTCTTCGACCCAGGAGGAAGCATTTACGTTTCGGCAGTAGTTAGTGAATTAAATAAATTAGGAAATAAATAAAGTCTAAAGATTCGGGACGAATCTTCTCAAAGAAGGAGGGTATGATGTGAATCAAGAAGAAGCAATAATGGACTAGGAATTTAAGTAGTTTGGGACTGAATAATTAATAAGTTCATTATCTTATTTTTAATGTAATTTTCGTTTTATTTTATTTTATTAAATAAATATGATAGGTTGCCTTGCCTTTTAGGTTGCTAAGGGGAAATAAATGCTAGTGGGAATTTATTGCTTAGTTAGTGGGCTAGTGAAGAGTCAATATTAAGTGTTAGTGGGAATTTATGTCATCTTGCCCATCTAAGCTTATAAATAGGAACCATTTGTAAAAGTTTGGGGAGAAAATGAATTATTCAGAATTTGGATATTTTTCCAATTGAGAGGATTTTCTCTCTCTAGGTTCTTAGGAACTACTTTTGATTCTTATCCTTGAATTTCCTAATTCAAAGTGGCGAATCTTCCTCAACTTATCAATCTTTAGGGATTGTGGCGTTGTTCTTCCATTTCTTACCTCAATCCATATTTTTTTCTTTTAATTTCTTAATTATGAGCTTTCCAACCTAGATAGATCCGTAAAACGAATCCATCCCTCTGGGTTCATATCAGGAGGCATCTAGGGTTGCATTTGGAGTGTGCATGGCCGAAAATCACAAGGCAAATGCACTCCAAATGAAATGCCAAATGAACCCTAGATGCTACTTGGTGGCCAAGGATGGAATCTAAGGGGTTAGATTGGCTATTTCTAGGTGCATGATAAGTCCATGCAACCTTTGCCCTCCACTTGGGCCTAAGCCTTTCTAACACCAAAAATAGGTCCAATGCTCACCAAAAATAGGCGTCACCTCCTAATGTAACACCCTAGCCCAAAATTAAAACCCTACTCATCTAAAGCACCCCATAATACAAGGGTAAAATAGGAAATACAAAGAAAATAAATCCTATGACTAAAATACCCCAAAATACAAAGGTAAAATTGGAATAAAGCAATAAATTCTATACTACTCAAATTGGCCATAGCCATGAACCATGTGATGGGTCTCACATGAAGTGAAGTACCAAGGGTGGTCCTCCATCATACCCTCCTTCTTGAGAAGGATTTGACCTCAAATCTTTAAGCTCTTCCATTCCATTAATCCTTCAAAAGATGTGAAACCACAATTAGGGAAGTAAAAAAAAATACTAAAACTTTAGCGATGCAATCCTTAAGTACACAATTTGTTGAATGAAAGTGCTAGGGAAAGGAGAGAGCCAAAGAGGCATCACCATTTAAATTATTGGCCCCATGCAATTTCATTCACCAAATCATCTATCTTAGGGATTGGGTGCCTTTTATGCAATGATGGCTTTTAAAAAGGTGCTCATCCTCCATTGCCATCTTTCTTTGGCACCAAAAGAAGGAGGATGGCACAAGGGTTAAGGTTCACTTGAACCTAGCCCTTTTTCTTCAAAGGAAAAATTCTTTTTTTCTTTTCTTTTCTTTTTGTTTTTGTTTTTACTTTTCTCTTCATCATCTTTCTTAGCCTTTAGTTTGAGTTGGTCCTCATTCACTTGAGAGGGTGATAGAGGACACCACACAAACTTCTTACCTAAGTGTTGGAAACTTATTTTATTTGTGAGGCCATCATGGATTATGTGCTTGTCAAATTGCCATGGCCTCCCAAGCAAGACATGACTAACCTCTAATGGCACTATGTCACACAAAACATTTTCTTTATAGTTGCCAATAGAGATTGGTATGCTTGCTTGTTGGTTAACTACAACACCTCTTTCCTCATTGATCCATTGCATTTTGTAAGGTTTAGGATGAGGTTTTGTAGTTAAGGCTAGCTTATCAACCAATCTAATACTACAACAATTAGAAGTAGACCCACTATCGACAATGAGAGAACAAGTACTTTCTAAGACCTTGCATTTTGTTTGAAACAAGTTCTCTCTTTGTGATTGGTCAATTTCACTAGATTGATTGTTAAGGAGCCTTCTAACCAACAATAGGTCTCCTTCACAAGGTAAAATTTCTTCCTCGGAATCTATGGCTTCTTCTTCACTACTAGAGGAAGAAGAAGTAGCTTCATCAAGGCTACTATAGTGGTCTTGGGCTTTTAAAACCATAGTTTTCTTTGTAGGACATTGGGAAGCAATATGTCCTCTTCCAAGACACTTGAAGCACTTGATTTCACTTGACTTAGACTCTTTGGAAGGTGCTTTAAAAGATGATTTTTCTTTTTCTTTTTCTTTTTCTTTTTCTTCTTTGGGATAAGGTAGGGAAGAGTGGCCCTCCTTCTTAAAATTCTTGGAATAAGAGGGAGTGGATTCTTTTCGAAAAGTTTTTCTTGTAAGTTGATGCTCCACTCTTGAACAAAGTTGAACTAGTTCATTTAAATCCCTATAAGGTAAAAGTTCAACTTTGTCTCTTATCTCAAGATTAAGACCACTTTGAAATCTAGAGATTGTGGTCCTCTCTTCCTCCCTAATCCCAGCCCTCATCATGAGCAACTCCATAGATTGCCTATATTCTTCCACACTAGATGACCCTTGTTTCAATCTTTGAAGCTTATCCATAAGCTCTCGGTCATAGTATGGAGGAATATGCCTCCTTCTTAAGGCACTACGGAGCTCATTCCAATATTGAATTGGAGGCTCATGGTTTATTCTCCTTTCTTTTTCTAAGGAGGTCCACCAATACATAGCATGCCCTTGGAAGCTAAGGGTTGCTAAAGAAACCTTCCTATCTTCACTCACTCCATGGCAAGAGAAAAGTTGTTCCACTTTCATTTCCCAATCTAGATAATTTTCAACATTATCTTTGCCATGAAATGGGGGAAGAGTGATGTTAGGTTCCCTATTGGAAGACTCCCTATGTCTATGATGCCTTGGGGGTCTTTGATAGTAATCATCATTGTGATGACTACTATAGAAAGTATCACTTGGAGGTTGGGTATGATGCCCTTCCTCCTCATGAACACTTGAATGCATATGCCCCTTTCCTCTTGAGGGTTGAGGAGAAGTGACTCTTGGTTTTGAACCACTAGCCTCTCCTCCCACAACTAGTCTTTCAAGTAACCTTTTTATTTCTTCATTATTTTTTTCAAACTCTTTTTCTTTTCGCCTTATTTCTTCCTCTCTTTTTATATTGTCCTCTTCTTTTTTTCTTAGGTACTATTTCAATTCCCTAAGTTCATCCCTAACACTAGACCTAGTACTACGAGAATTACGACCATGGACACTAGAATGATCACTCATCTTTGATCAAAAAAAGGTTTTCACAAATTGTTTTCAAAAAGGTTTTGAAAAGGTTTTCACAAAGAGTGAGTGATAAAAGAGTTTTCACAAAAGGTTTTCAAGGTGCAAGATAGGTAGGAAAAAGGCCTAAGTGTACAAAATGAGCTTTCAAGGGGAGGTGGACTACAATGAATCACTTAATAACCAAGCCCTATCAAGTAAAAATCACTAAGCCTTTTGCTACTTTTCTCACAAAAACAAGTTGGCACAACAATAAAGTGTGTGTGTGCACGTTACCCCTAATAGGCCAAAAGCAAGCCTTCTAAACGGATTTGGAGACAAAGATAAAAGCCTAAGCAATTATACTACCAAAAACTATAAAACATGCAAAAGGAAAGCACTTAAAACATGTTCTAGTCGAGGTCCTAGGTGAAGGTTTTCAAATCACCTTCAACTACACGAACTAAAACCAAGTTGAAGAGGTTTAGGAATGGCCAAATTACAAACCAAATGAAAGAAACCAAGGCCCAAAACAAAAGAGGCCGAAAGCAAGAAAAATCAAGCAAAAATAAAGAAAAACGAAAATTAGGTCTTCAAACTCCTCCACTTGGGTTCCTTCACAAGAAACAAACGTGTTAGTCCTCTCCAAGTGTTTGATCACTCCTTTTGGTGTGGTGTAAATCCCTCCAAAGGCTAGGCTTGGATTCGGTTCACCCCTCCACTCAAATCCACCAAAGGGTGTGATAGTTGGCTAGAGGAGTTCTTCACCTACAAGTAAAGTGAAACCAACCCAAAGCAAGAGTCCAAAAAGATAAAACTGAAAAGCACAATTAGGAAAGGCTAAAATCAGAGAGAATTTATGGAGACAAAACAAAAGAGGCCAAGAAAGACAAGCAAAAAAAATTAAGACTCAATCAAAGAAAGGAAGCACACAAAGAGTAATCCTAGAAAGGCACTAGAATTAGGTTAGTGTTTAGTCCACTTGATTAAGTCCTTTATATGTTTCGGTCCAGCCAAAATTAAGGTCCCAAAATAAGGTCAAAAAGGTCACAAGTCCAACTCCAAAGCAAAGGTAATGGTCCAAGTCCACAAGTCTAGCAACAAGTCCTTTTTGGTCCAAACTTTTTTTGATACCCTTTTTTTTTTGTTCTATTTTTCACGTCAACTTTTGTTTAATAGTCCTTGGGTCCAATTTTTTTTTTTTTTTTTTTCAATGTCTAGTCCAATGTTGCTTAGGTTTTGCACTTGTGGGTGGTAAATTTAGGTCAAATTTTAGAAGAGAAAGAGTAGGACAAGTGGCGTGAATTTAGAGGTCCTTAGGGAATATTTTTGAGTGGAATTGGTTTTGTTCTTTTTAGCACAAGTTGTTATGCACCAAATTTCAGCACACCTCTTAGATTCTTTTAGGGTTTCTTTTGGCATAGAAAGACAACCAAATCAAGTGAGAATGCAAGGGAGAGTGGGCGGTTATGCATGTCAAGGAAATGTTTACACATGGAAATCACAAAATCACTTAGAACATGCTAGGACTAAATAGCATGCATGAATGACTCCTAGATGGTTCATATATGTCACGCCCACTATGTAATGCAAGATGGCATATTTTGTTGATGTGTTTCATGCAAAGTGTTTGGCACATACATGGAATTTATGTGGACAAAATATAGGAAACAAAAGACAAAACTTTAGGTGGATTCAAAAGTAAAAAGTATGTTCATAGCATGTTCATATGAGACTCAAACAAAAAAATTAGAAAAGCAAAGCAATAACCTAATAATGGAAACCTAAAAAAGACAAGGAAGGTTCACAAGGAATGAGAAAATGAACCTAAAACTATTTGGCCACACAAAGAAGAACAAGAAGAAGGAATGACCGAAAGCAAAAAAAAAGACTCAAGGAGACAAGAAAAGACTAGATGTTACCCTTGAAGAACCTTGGCTCTTGATACCACTTGATGGATTTCTCCTTCCATGAATGACGTAGGGATTGAAGGGAGAAAGCCTTGGCCCTTGATCTAGGTTCAACAAGGTAGACAAAAGGAAGGTGTATGGTGAAGAAAAGGAAGTTGGCGTGAAAATGATGGTGTTTGGGCGGAAGCACTTAGGGTGGTGGTGTTTGGGTGCTCAAAGTTGGCTCACTCCAAGGTAGGTGGAGTCCACTCTAGGTTTCCTACTCTCCAAGGGTGGAGATAGGAGGGGGATAGCCGAAACTTACCCTAGGGACTAAGGATGAGACGTTGAGGCATAAGAATGCTCACTCAAAATCTATATAATCCAAAGTATTTACAAGTGGTGGGGTGTGGGGTATTTATAGGAGGGGAGGCATCTAGGGTTGCATTTGGAGTGTGCATGGCCGAAAATCACAAGGCAAATGCACTCCAAATGAAATGCCAAATGAACCCTAGATGCTACTTGGTGGCCAAGGATGGAATCTAAGGGGTTAGATTGGCTATTTCTAGGTGCATGATAAGTCCATGCAACCTTTGCCCTCCACTTGGGCCTAAGCCTTTCTAACACCAAAAATAGGTCCAATGCTCACCAAAAATAGGCGTCACCTCCTAATGTAACACCCTAGCCCAAAATTAAAACCCTACTCATCTAAAGCACCCCATAATACAAGGGTAAAATAGGAAATACAAAGAAAATAAATCCTATGACTAAAATACCCCAAAATACAAGGGTAAAATTGGAATAAAGCAATAAATTCTATACTACTCAAATTGGCCATAGCCATGAACCATGTGATGGGTCTCACATGAAGTGAAGTACCAAGGGTGGTCCTCCATCACTTGAGAGGGTGATAGAGGACACAACACAATCCTTTTACCTAAGTGATGAAAACTTATTTTGTTGGTTAGGCCATCATGAATAGTTTTTTTGTCAAATTGCCAAGGCCTTCCAAGTAAAATATGACTAACATCCAATGGCACTATATCACATAAAACTTCATCTTGGTATTTGCCAATGGAGATAGGTATATTTACTTGTTGATTAACTACAATATCTCCCTCTTCATTGATCCATTGTAATTTGTAAGATTTTGGGTGAGGTATAGTAGTTAAGGCTAGCTTATCCACTAATCTAGTGCTACAACAATTGCAACTAGATCCACTATCCACAATGAGAGAACAAGTGTTTTCTAAAACTTTGCACCTTGTATGAAACAAGTTCTCTCTTTGGGATTGGTCTAGGTTACTAGATTGGTTTCCAAGAAGCCTTCTAACCATTAACAAGTCTCCTTCACAAGGGTAAATTTCTTCCTCGGACTCTAAGTTTTCTTCTTCATCACTTGAAGAAGAAGAAGAAGTTTCATCAAGGCTACTATAGTGGTCTTGGCCCTTTAAAATCATGATTTTCTTTGTTGGGCATTGAGAGGCAATGTGCCCTCGACCAAGGCACTTAAAGCACTTGATGTCACTTGTCTTAGTGTCTTTGGAAGATGTTTTTTGAGAGGTTTCTTTTTCTTTTTCTTTAGGAAAAGGATTGGAAGAGGGGCCCTCCTTCTTAAAACTCTTGGAATAAGATGGAGTGGAGTCTTTTCTAAAAGTTTTTCTTTTAAGTTGGTGCTCCACTCTAGAACAAAGTTGAACAAGCTCATTCAAATCTCTATATGGTAAGAGCTCAACTTTGTCCCTTATTTCAAGGTTAAGACCACTTTGGAATCTTGAGATGGTGGTCCTCTCTTCTTCCCTTATCCCAGCCCTCATCATGAGTAACTCCATAGATTGCCTATATTCTTCCACACTAGATGACCCTTGTTTCAATCTTTGTAGCTTATCCATAAGCTCACGGTCATAGTATGGAGGAATATGCCTCCTTCTCAAGGCACTACGGAGCTCATTCCAATATTGAATTGGAGGCTCATGGTTTATTCTTCTCTCTTTTTCTAAGGAGGTCCACCAATACATGGCATGCCCTTGGAAGCTAAGGGTTGCCAAAGAAACCTTTCTCTCTTCACTCACTCCATGGCAAGAAAATAGTTGTTCTACTTTCATTTCCCAATCCAAATAAGTTTCAACATTGTCTTTGCCATGGAATGGGGGAAGAGGGATGTGGGGTTCCCTATTGGAAGACTCCCTATGTCTATCATGCCTTGGGGGTCTTTGATAGTAACCATCATTGTGATGGCTACTAATGAAGGTATCACTTAGAGGTTGGGTGTGATGCCCTTCCTCCTCATGAACACTTGCATACATATGCCCCTTTCCTCTTGAGGGTTGAGGAGAAGTGACTCTTGGTTTTGAACCACTAGCCTCTCCTACCACAACTAGTCTTTCAAGCAATCTTTTTATTTCTTCATTATTTCTTTCAAACTCTTTTTCTTTTTTTCTTAATTCTTCCTCTCTTTTTATATTTTCCTCTTCTTTTTTTCTTAGGTACTCTTTGAGTTGCCTAAGTTCATCCCTAACACTAGACCTAGTACTACAAGAATTATGACCATGGACACTAGAATGATCACTCATCTTTGATCCAAAAAGGTTTTCACAAAGTTGTTTTCAAAAAGGGTTTGAAATGGTTTTCACAAAGAGTGAGTGATAAAAAGGTTTTCACATAAAGGGTTTTCAAGGTGCAAGATAGGTAGGAAAAGGCCTAAGTGTACAAAGTGAACTTTCAAGGGGAGGTGGACTACAAAGAATCCCTTAATAACCAAGCCCTATCAAGTAAAAATCACTAAGCCTTTTCTACTTTTCTTACAAAACAATTTGGCACAATAATAAAGTGTGTGTGTGCACGTTACCCCTAGTAGGCAAAAGCAAGCCTTCTAAACGGATTTGGAGACAAAGATAAAAGCCTAAGCAATTATACTACCAAAACTATAAAACATGCAAAAGGAAAGCACTTAAAACATATTCTAGTCGAGGTCCTAGGTGAAGGTTTTCAAATCACCTTCAACTACACGAACTAAAACCAAATTGAAGAGGTTTAGGAATGGCCAAATTACAAACCAAAGGAAAGAAACCAAGGCCCAAAAAACACACTAGGCCGAAAGCAAAGAAATCAAGTAAAGCTTATGAAACCTAAAAGTTTAGGTCTTCAAACTCCTCCACTTGGGTTCCTTTACAAAGAACAAACTTGTTAGTCCTCTTGATAGCAAACTTAGGAGAAGTGATGGATGATCTTCTCCACGGATTTGCTTAGGCCGGATCTTCTTCAATGGAGACTTGATTCTTCAACTCAAGAACGCTTGGAAGCTAAGAACTCACGGATGAACTCAACCTAGAACTAGGAGGGAAGCATCCAAGCTCAAGCATCAATGGAGAGCACACTTCAAAGAGGAGGATTCTAAGGTGAAATCCTAAGGTTTTGAAGATGAACTCTAAGGGACTTTTGAGAGAGGAAACTCGGCCAATGGCTCACAAATTTCAATTATGATCAAAAGTGAATACAAAAATGTGAAGGGAGGACTTAAGTATGCACGGAAATGAAGCACATAGGAACCTAAACCAAAGCTACACAATTGGCGCCTAAAGTTTGAATTCAAATTTGAAATTTGAATTCAAACTTTGGTGCACATGTGTAAGTCCGAAAATTTAGGTACCAAGATGCATTTAGGTGTGATTTGAGAGTCATTTAGGGTTAATTTGAGTGTCACATGTTCAGCCACCAATGGTGCAAAACATGTGACTCAAATGTAACTTAAATGGCTTCCAAATTAAACCTAGTTTAACCTAATTACCATACTTTAGTATTCCTTGTATTTTCCTATTCTAATGACCTAATTACATTGGTCAAACAATTACAATGGAAAGGAAAAATTACAAGAATGAAAATGAGCCCAATATTGGGTACCAAAAGCCCAAAGGCCCATGAAGCCCAAAACTAGGCCTAACAAGCCTAAAACCTAAAATGCTACTCTATGTGGTCCAAAATACAAGACCAAAATATATGATACCTATACTAACATGATGTATACAAAACATATGAAAATAGCTATAACAAAATATGGCCCATAAAAAGTTCAACTTGGGCCTTCCCAGGCCCATCAGGCCCATTGGGCCCTGACTGGCCCAAACCTTCATGTCTAGCCAACTCCTCTTGGCTCCTTCAATATGTCACCTCTTGCCTTCCTAGGCATGATTCCATCATCCCCTCCCTCTTGAAAAAGATTTGTCCTCAAATCACGAGGATGCATGGAATAAGAATCATCACCTACATACACAACAAACCATGTATAAGAGGTGACATGTTTATAATGAGAAAATGGATTATGGATCCTAAGAGGAGTCCTTATATCTAGCCTAAGAAAAAATAAACTATCAAAATTAGACTCCCTAAAAGTAGAAATAGGCTCCTCTCCTAAGCATAACCTAGAAGTAAAACCTAAGAATGTAATAACACTATGACTAAGACAATGAAAAGAATGATTTTTAAACACTACAATATCTTGCCTAAAATACCCTAAATGGTAGCCTAGGCTTTTCCTAAAATATAAAGAAAAGAATACTAGAAAACGTCCTAAACAATTTTGAATCATATTGTTTGGTAGATAAAATGTCTTGAAAAATCTTGAAAACTCATATAAACTATTTTTGTCTTGTAGGGAAGGGTGCAAATTAAGTTCAAATAAAGATGAACTTCCCATAAGATCAAAAATAGAATATGAAATATGACAAAATGTATCTATCAAACAATATATTCCAAAATTTGGGTGCTTTATTAGAACAACTATGGTAGAAGGATTCCTAAAGAGAGGAAGGCTATCTTCCTTGGGCACCTCCAAGGAAGTAGCACAAGAAGTGGAACTAAATGTAGTCCACTCCTTCTTCACTACATCTTGAAGTTGAGATTCATTTTTCTTTAGAATGATTTGTTCTTGAATCTCTACTTCATAACTAGTGGTAAGATTAGGGTAAGAGTTAAGGTCTTTATTTATGAAAAGAGTATTTTGTAAATGATTTTTAGTGGTAGAACAACTCTCTTCACTCACAAGTCCTTTAGAGGAGTTATTTTCCTCCTTACTCTTCCCTAAGAGCAATGCCTTTTTTCTTTCTTTTTCTCTTGTTTTTCTCAATTTTTCTTTTGCTAAAAGTTTTTCTCTCTTTTGTTTAATAATGTGAATTTCTTCCTCTAAAATTGCAAGTTGTGCTTTTCTTTCAAGTTTTTCTTTTTCTTTTTTTAAAGCTTCTTGCTTTGTCCAAAGTGTTAGTGATTTAAGCCTTTGAGTAGAATGTGAAAAACCTTTTGGAGAGCTTGAATCACTACCACTTGAGGAATATTTTCTCATGATTAAACAAAATAATTTTTTTTATATGCTATGCAAAAAGTTATAAAATGTTTTTGGTATTTTCTAGGAATGAAAATAGCACTTCGAAGTCTAAGTGTACAAGTTGCACTATCAAGGGAGGTGAGCTACAAAGAGCCACTTAATAACCAAGCCTTTTCAAGTGGAAATCACTAAACTCCTTTGTGGTACTTCCAATTCCCCAAAACTTTTCACAAAAATTTTGAATGCTTTTTCACAATTTGTTTGTTTTTGAGACTAAACTAAACGTGAGCAAGTAAAACTACACAAGTCTAGTCGTTTTAAGGCAGCAAATAAACCAATTAAAAGACAAAGAACTTAAAGGAAGCAAGATAAGTAACTAGTCGAGTTCCCTAAGTGGAAGCTTGAAACATATGAAATTTCCAAGCCACTTCCACTAGCACTACACGTGAGGATGCTAACAAGGATTTAGATATACCTTACCAGCTTCTTAATACTCCCTCCAAGCTTTACAAATTGATTTTAAAATACAAGAGAGATTGCAAAATTTAAACTAGCCTAGAAAGCAATAAATGGCGGTTTTGGTGACCAATTTAGTGACGGATTGTTGTGCAAATTTTCCAACCCTTAATCAAGTGTTTAATCCGCCACTAATCCTTCAATATGATGCTACTGGACCTGCAAAAGAAACACAACAAAGATGTTAATGGTGGCTGCCTCACAAGGTGAAAGGAATGGTCACTCAAGTGAAGGAAGTTTAGGAGAAGTTTTGGTCACTAAATTAGGTCAAATTTTTAGGTCTTAGTGTCCAAACTTTTCCTACTCTTTGTTGAGCAATGCTTGATCCTTGAGCAAGGATTTGATGCCACTTCCAGCATAGAAAAATTATTGAAAGAAAACTAGACAAGCAATAAAGCACAATTTGGAAAGCTTATACCAAAAGTTAAGAGTAATATGTATATATGACAAGACTCAAAGAGGTTCAACAAGTAAAACTGGAAAATAAGACTCCAAATAAAGCTAGCACTCAGTTAGGAATGTTCCTAGATAGGTACTAGAGTAGATGAACAAAACAACAAAAAAAATTTGAAAGCAATTGGATAAGTATAGCACAAGTAGTAGTCAAAACAATAACAAGGAATCAAGTGATTTTTCACCAATGTACACCTCTCGGCTTTTTCACTTTAAAATGCTTTCTCTAATTTTTTTTTAATTCTTTCTTTTTCTATATTCAAGTTAAGAGTCCAGAGAGTATATTTGCCTTTTGTTTCAAATTTTTCTAAGATTCCAAGCTATAGAAACCGTGACTACAAGTTAGACAAAATTTTTTATAAGATTTTTCAATGGAAATGTGATTTGAAAACTTAAGACACAATGGAAACCTAACTCTAAAGAAACTTACTAGAACTAATAGCAAGTTATGAACACAATAAGGTAAAAGAAAAAGCACATATAGGAGGCAAGAACAATAAGCAAACCGAGAGCAACAAATTGATGAACAAGACACAAAGAAATTTAGGTCAACATGCTATTCAAGGAATTTTAAGACATATAAAGACTACACAAACACACAAGACAAAACATGGATTAAAAACCAAAATCTAAATGCAATGCATGCAGTCCAATCACGGACACATATTAGGAATGGAGAGACTCAAAATTAAAATCAAAAACAAGCACAAGCTAATAGGTCCTAACAAGTTGATTGAAGGAGAAAATCAAAAATCAATCAACCAATGGATCTATGGAACAAAATATGATATAAAGCATATAGATCCGAATAGAAACTCAAAGAAGACAATGAGAACACAATGAACACAAAAACAAACGGACCAAAACTCAAGAACACTTATCTCCTTGAAGACCTTGCTCTTGATACCAAAAATGATAGCAAACTTAGGAGAAGTGATGGATGATCTTCTCCACGGATTTGCTTAGGCCGGATCTTCTTCAATGGAGACTTGATTCTTCAACTCAAGAACGCTTGGAAGCTAAGAACTCACGGATGAACTCAACCTAGAACTAGGAGGGAAGCATCCAAGCTCAAGCATCAATGGAGAGCACACTTCAAAGAGGAGGATTCTAAGGTGAAATCCTAAGGTTTTGAAGATGAACTCTAAGGGACTTTTGAGAGAGGAAACTCGGCCAATGGCTCACAAATTTCAATTATGATCAAAAGTGAATACAAAAATGTGAAGGGAGGACTTAAGTATGCACGGAAATGAAGCACATAGGAACCTAAACCAAAGCTACACAAATTGGCGCCTAAAGTTTGAATTCAAATTTGAAATTTGAATTCAAACTTTGGTGCACATGTGTAAGTCCGAAAATTTAGGTACCAAGGTGCATTTAGGTCTGATTTGAGAGTCATTTAGGGTTAATTTGAGTGTCACATGTTCAGCCACCAATGGTGCAAAACATGTGACTCAAATGTAACTTAAATGGCTTCCAAATTAAACCTAGTTTAACCTAATTACCATACTTTAGTATTCCTTGTATTTTCCTATTCTAATGACCTAATTACATTGGTCAAACAATTACAATGGAAAGGAAAAATTACAAGAATGAAAATGAGCCCAATATTGGGTACCAAAAGCCCAAAGGCCCATGAAGCCCAAAACTAGGCCTAACAAGCCTAAAACCTAAAATGCTACTCTATGTGGTCCAAAATACAAGACCAAAATATATGATACCTATACTAACATGATGTATACAAAACATATGAAAATAGCTATAACAAAATATGGCCCATAAAAAGTTCAACTTGGGCCTTCCCAGGCCCATCAGGCCCATTGGGCCCTGACTGGCCCAAACCTTCATGTCTAGCCAACTCCTCTTGGCTCCTTCAATATGTCACCTCTTGCCTTCCTAGGCATGATTCCATCACCTCTCCAAGTGTTTAGACACTGTAGACCCCTAAAATTGTCCGGGTCGGAAATAAAGCTCAAAGACTCTCAAAGACCGAAGGAAAGTCAGCCAGAAGGACTCCTAGAAGACCCTAGGGTGATTCTTTGTAGGTCTAGAGGTCTTAGAGTAGCTTAGAATAAGGGTGTGTGAGGATTGGAGCTCAATACGCCCTCCCAGAGGTTCAGTACGGCCGTATTGAGCTTTTTGAACTACAATACGGCCACACTGAAACCAATACGGCCGTATTAAAGTTTTTGAACTTCAATACGGCCGTATTGAATTCAATACGGCCGTATTGTAGTTCAAAAACTCAATACGGGCCGTATTGACCTCCCAGGCCGTATTGCGCCTCAATCCTATAAATAGGACGTCATTTGCACGTCATTCCACACTTTTTCCACACTTCTGGACCCTCGTGCTGAGTATTCTTGGGTTTTTGAGCTATTCTCTGCCCTAGAAGTCTCTCCGAGAGCCAATCCGACGAAGTTCTTGAGTCATGAGCCATTAGCTTGAGACTCGAACAAGTCGAAGGGAAATCTCTTTGATTTCCATAGTAAAAATTATCTTTAGGGAAAGGAGCGAGCGGACGTGTAGTGGGAAGGAGCGCTAAAAAGCCTCCTAAACTTCGTTTTGAATATATAAAAGCACGCTTCAAAGGTTTATTCCCAAAATCCTTTCTTTTACCGCTTTTTGATTGTTGCATTACACGTTTAAAGCTTTCATCATGTAAATATTTTACTCATAATCGTTTCTAATAAATGGGGGTAATTTAGTAACTTTACGCTATTATTTATGAAATAATCTGTCATAGGGAACCCGAAAGGGGCGTTGTGGGGTGCTAACACCTTCCTCACACGTAACCGACTCCCTTACCCAACTCTGGTTGTAATGGCCGAAGTTGATTTGCGAAAATCAATTGCCTTATATCTTTTTCCAATGTTTTGAGTAAAACATTGGTGGCGACTCCAAGAACCCCTTCTTTTGCGAAAACCACTAATCCATGGAGGGTCCCGCTTGGGATTAACATGGATTGGTGAGAGCCATTTAAACAAAATTGTTAGCTCGATGAGGTCTCAGTTTGAGAATAAGTCGTTCTAACAATCCATCATCTTTCAAAACCTAAAAAGAGTCCAACCATCGTCGCGAATGCCAATGTCCGTTTCGGCGGGTGGCGACAGATGACGACTCCACTGGGGAAGCCTCGAGAGTCAGTCCCATTTAGTGATGGATTATTTCTAAAATGATAGTTCAAAATTACTTCATTACCCCTCGCTTGTATGATAATATATTTTATCTAATTGGCTTTAATAACTGTTGGATGTTTAAATTTCCGCAATCGTTTGAAATATAAACTGCACACGAACCTTTGCACACAACAGTTCCCTCTATACCCGGGGGCATGAGTGGAAAGCCATAGGGAGTGGATGTTAGTACGGCCGGTTGTCGAATGGGTCTATAGGTGCCCGTAGACCGTTGTCTGAAAACATCACTCAAGGTGAAAACCATGAACTCGAGTCCGACAGTGCGTTGGAGCTTTCCATCGACTTACGACGAGAGGAATTGGGTCCCTATAATGGGGGCACCTTGGGGGCCTTGGACCGGTGAGAACGGTTAGAACCTCCTTGAATATGCACTTTTCTGCAGGATACCCCTACCTTGTGATTCGCTCGTGACTGTTCGTGGATGAGTGAATTGTTTGTGTATAGGTCTATGTGATATTGTTTGTGCATTAATAATAAACCTCGTAATAAGGTCTAAGAATAACCCCCATGCATGAAAAATGTCATGACATGAGAGGAAAGACCATGTGTGAAAATATAATAAAAGTGAGGAGCATGTGCATCATTACCAATAAGACATCATGCATCCTCATAACCATTCATTTGAGGCTCACCAATACCCCTTGACATAAGCGAAAGAGACCCATGACTATTGAGATTCTCCGTTGGGGAGAGATCATAAGTCAAGGAGGGTGGTAAACCTCCGTCTTAAAAAGGCAGCGCCTTAAAGATGGAAGGTTATCAAGCTCATGTCAAGAGTGTATTCATTCCATAAATAAACAAATTAGATTAAGCATTCATTTTAGAAAGTGGCTGGTCATCTCTCTGTCCTCACGCGCGCGCAGAAACTCAAGAAAATGGACGCGTTGGAGGAACAAAACAAGAAGCTTACAACCGAGCTCTCACAGCTCAAGGAGCAAATGGCGCAAATGATGGAACTCATGCGTCACCAAAACATACACGGGGCTCAACACAGTGACCATGAGTCCCATCATGAGGAGGAGCATGAGCAAGAACCTCCGCAAGCTGTACTCCCTGGGGCGGGGATTACAATTAGAGAGCCCGAGATTTCAAAGGAACAATTCCACGCTCTCGAGGACCGGTTGAGGGCTATGGAGGGGCATGATTTTGATATCAAAGATGCCTTCGACATGTGCTTAGTGAGGGACATCCAATTCCCTCCCAAATTTAAACTGCCCGATCTCCCAAAGTATGTGGGATCGACTTGCCCCAAAAGTCATCTCACCATGTATTGCCGAAAGATGGCTGCATATGCCACTAATGAAAAGCTCTTAATCCATTGCTTCCAAGAGAGCTTGGCTGACACCGCACTCAACTGGTATATGCAGCTGGATGGGAATCAGGTGCTTACATGGAAGCAGTTGGCCGACGCATTTCTCAAGCGCTACAAGTATAACATCGACCTAACACCCGATAGGTCCGATCTTCAAGCCTTGAGTAAGAAAAGTGATGAATCCTTTAAGGCGTACGCCCAACGATGGAGGGAGTTGGCGGCACAAATAGAGCCCCCGCTGTCGGATAAGGAGACGGTGTCCCTGTTTATAAACTCGTTGACCGGTCCCTATTATGACAAGATGATAGGGAACACGACAACACTCTTCTCGGACATCATCACCATTGGAGAAAGAGTGGAACAAGGGCTGAAAAGTGGGAAGCTAGCTAAGCCTTCCCAATCATTTGAAGCTAAGAAGACCTTTGGGAAGAAGGAGGGAGGAGTCAACGCCATAACTATTTCTTCGTCTTCCTCCGCTTCGAAGTCGGGAAAGTCGCAGTACAACCCTGTGAAGAAGTTTGATAAACTTCCGACCACATATAGCGACCTCCTACTGAAGCTAGTGCAAGCTCATCTTCTAGCTTACATTCCAGCAAGGAAAATTGATCCACCTTACCCCGATTGGTACAATCCGCAAGACAAATGTCTATACCATTCGGGGGCACCGGGGCATTCAACGGAGAATTGTAGAGCTCTCAAATATAAGGTCCAAGACCTTATTGATGCCGGGTGGATCACTTTTGATTCAACAGCGCCCGACGTGAGCAAGAATCCTCTGCCAAAGCAGGAGTAGAGAGAAGAGCAAGCCACAATAGGGCCCCTCCACATTTTTCTTTTTGGGACTCATGATCAGTACCCGAGATCATGAGACCCTTTTCATGTGAATAAGGGTTTTTTGTACAGTTTTTCATACATATCAATAAAGAGGCATTTTTCACACATCATTCTCTCATTTATTCTTTTCTCTCTTTCTCTCATTAACATTAATAATTCTAAACCAAAAACAGAACCAATAAAACAATTATGTCTGTGATTGTTCGCTCCGACCGGGATCCGAAAGTTGAGGATGAATGGGTTGAGTTGGACAGTGATGAGGAGACCATCTCTCCGGATCTGCAAAGACTGCTAGATCAAGAAGCTCGTCTACTCCAACTGTACCAAGAGAAATTGGAGACCGTGAATTTGGGGCAGGGCCAAGAGATAAAAGAGGTCAACATTGGGACCCATATCAGTGATGAAATAAGGGCGCAATTGATCCAATTATTAAGGGAATATAAGGACGTATTTGCATGGTCGTATCATGATATGCCCGGTTTGGACTCTAACATCGTCGAGCACAAGTTACCGTTGAAGGAAGGGTTTCGACCCGTCAAACAAAAGCTCCGACGAATCAAGCCTGAGTGGTCTTTAAAGATCAAGGAGGAGGTAGAAAAGCAATTAGATGCGGGGTTCTTGGTTGTATCTCAGTATCCCGAATGGCTGGCTAACATCGTGCCAGTCATTAAAAAGAATGGAAAGGTTAGAGTTTGTGTTGACTACAGGGATCTGAATCGTGCCAGTCCAAAGGACGATTTTCCCTTACCGCACATCGATACACTAGTGGATCATACAGCCACGAACACACTCTATTCCTTTATGGATGGGTACTCTGGGTACAACCAAATTAAGATGAATGTGGAAGACCGCGAGAAAACTTCCTTCATTACACCCTGGGGTACTTTCTGCTACAGGGTGATGCCTTTTGGACTCAAAAATGCGGGTGCCACCTACCAACGAGCGATGGTGATGTTATTCCACGACATGATCCACAAAGAAATCGAAGTATACGTGGACGACATGATCGCAAAGTCGAAGGACGAAATGGACCATACCCAATATTTGAGAAAATTATTCAGCCGGCTTCGCAAGTATCAGCTTAAGCTAAATCCGGCTAAGTGTACTTTCGGAGTTCGATCGGGTAAGCTTCTCGGGTTCATCGTCAGCAAGAAAGGCATAGAGGTGGACCCCGATAAAGTGAAGGCAATAATGGAAATGCCTCCTCCTAAGACCGAGAAAGAGATAAGAGGATTCCTCGGCAGGGTGAACTATGTCGCAAGGTTCATCGCACAGTTGACTGACACGTGCAAACCAATATTCAGGCTGTTGCGCAAGAATCATTCCGAATTTTGGGATGAGGATTGTCAACAAGCTTTTGATAAGATTAAACAGTGTTTGGCCAATCCACCAGTATTGGTGCCGCCTGTCGAGGGAAGACCATTAATCCTCTACTTAACTGTGCTTGATGAGTCCATGGGAGCTGTGCTAGGACAACAAGATGAAACGGGAAAGAAAGAACGAGCCATCTACTACCTGAGCAAGAAATTTCTCGACTATGAAACCCGCTACACGCCATTAGAAAAGACGTGCTGTGCGTTAGCATGGGCAACACAACGGCTCAGGCAGTATATGATTAGGCATACTACTTGGTTGGTTTCCAAAATGGATCCAATTAAGTACGTGTTCGACAAACCAATAATCACTGGGAAGATTGCCCGATGGCAAGTACAGTTATCAGAATTTGACATCATACATGTCACACAAAAGGCCATCAAGGGTAGTACCCTAGCTGATTACCTAGCACACGGGCCGACCAGCGACTACCAATCCCTTCAGGATAATTTCCCCGATGAGGATATAATGAATCTACAACATGAAGAGCCTAAAGATGATGCGTGGACCATGTATTTTGATGGAGCCTCCAACTTGCTTGGACGAGGGATTGGCACAGTGCTAATCTCTCCACAAGGAAAATACATTCCCATAACGGCAAGACTCAACTTCGATTGTACAAACAACATGGCTGAATACGAGGCTTGTGCGTTGGGAATCCAAGCAGCCATCAACAATGGTATCCTAAAGCTCAAAGTGTTTGGTGAATCGGCCTTAGTCATCCACCAACTACGAGGTGATTGGGAAGTCCGAAATCCTAAACTGATACCATATGTTGAACACATCAAAGATTTGACACATTTCTTCCAAAGTGTCGTCTTTGAATACATTCCAAGGGAGGAGAATCAGTTTGCCGATGCTCTTGCTACGCTCTCGTCGATGTTCGCCTTGGATAGTGAGCATGAAATGCCCATCATCAATATCCGGCGGCACGATAAGCAAGCGTTCTGCCTTCTGATAGATAAAGTTGTCGATGATTGTCCATGGTTCCATGATATCAAGCAATATTTAACAAAAGGGGAATATCCTGATGCGGCCAACGACAATGACAAGAAGCATATCCGAAGAAGGGCCATGGGATTTCTGCTAGTCGGTGAAACCCTCTACAAGAAAAATTATGACTCGGTCTTGTTGAGATGTATAGACCAAGTCGAAGCTCAAAATATGATCAAAGAAGTACATGAGGGGGTTTTCGATACCCATATCCCCGGGCCTGCAATGGCTAAAAAGATCCTCAGGGCGGGATACTATTGGTCGACCATGGAAAAGGATTGTTACCAGTACGTGCGAAAATGCCATAAGTGTCAAGCATACGCCGACAACATTCATGTCCCACCGACTCCACTCAATGTATTGGCTTCACCTTGGCCATTCGCAATGTGGGGCATGGATGTTATTGGACCCATCGAGCCGAAAGCATCCAATGGACATAGATTCATCCTTGTGGCCATTGACTACTTCACCAAATGGGTAGAAGCGGCATCGTATGCTCATGTGACCCGAAAGGTGGTAACATCCTTCATCAAGAAGAACATTATATGCAGATACGGTATTCCCGATAAAATCATCACTGATAATGGATCTAATTTGAATAACAAAATGGTGGAAGAACTGTGCCAAGAATTCAAGATCCAACACCACAATTCTTCCCCATATCGGCCGAAGATGAATGGGGCAGTCGAGGCAGCCAATAAAAACATTAAGAAAATAGTGCAAAAGATGGTTGTCTCATTTAAAGACTGGCATGAGATGTTACCCTTCGCTCTTCATGGTTATAGGACTTCAGTACGCACATCTACAGGAGCTACTCCATTCTCCCTCGTCTATGGGATGGAGGCAGTTCTACCTGTCGAAGTCGAGATACCTTCTCTAAGGGTAATCATGGAAGCAAAACTTTCCGAGGCAGAATGGGTTCAAAGCCGATACGACCAGTTGAATCTTATCGAAGAGAAACGGCTGAACGCCATATGCCATGGTCAAGCCTATCAGAGGAAGATCAAAAAGGCTTTTGACAAGAAAGTCCACCCTCGAGTCTACCATGAGGGAGAGCTGGTAATGAAGAAGTTGCTACCAGCTCAAAAGGACAAAATCGGAAAGTGGGCCCCGAATTACGAAGGACCATACGTGGTGAAGCGAGCCTTCTCAGGAGGAGCATTGATCCTCACGGACATGGATGGAGAAGAACTTCGATACCCAGTCAACGCTGACGTGGTAAAGAAGTACTATGCTTGAAGACGTTGCTTGCATAGGCCCGCTAGGATGAAAACCCGAAAAGGGCATCCTAGGCAAAAGTTAGGGCAAAATAAAAAGCCCGTCAGTACAAGGGTACTAGGCAAAACAAAGGCGAATTTATCCCTGCTAGGATACGTCCTAGGCAAAAATTAGGGGCAAAAGAATAAGACACAAAAACAAAGCAAGCAACGATCACTCGAATCGAAAACCGAAAGGCGGTTCAAGTGATTATCTTCTAGAAGCAAGCGTCTTGCAGTATCTACACTCCTGACTCAGGCATCTCACCCGAAGCAATTAGGGGAACGTAAGAGCAACAATTACAGATATAATTGTTAAGCCCAATGTATATAGCCTACCCTGGCCAGCCATTCTTCAGAAATTCCTTTTGTATATCTTCCTGTAAAAAACATTTGTGAATATCAATAAAATATCTATTCATTTCTCTTCTCTTGACCATGTGATTATGCCTCTAAATTGGTGTTTCTTAAAAAATTGTACGAAATTCCTTTAAATAATCGGTCAATAAAGAAAGTTGGAGGGGTTCCTATAAAATCCGTAAATCTCCTACGTAAGAGGCTCACAGAAATCCTCCTTCACATCGATGACAGAAATTCCTCCAAGAAGAGGAGGATAGGGAGAGCCATTCATTTTTCTAAAAACATTAACAAAATAATTAAACTTGCATTTTGTGCATCACACACACATTAGTTGCACATTCAAAGACCTTATCATGAGGCAGTCGCATAAAATAGAAAAAATAGGAAAAATTTCTTGTGTATGACAACAGCCAACAGGAAAAGCCGAAAAATCGACAAAAAAGGCAAAAATTCAGAAAATCCAACAAATCATACAGAATAACTGAGCCTGGAGAGGCTTGCCGAAATAATACTCCCCAGAGACATCTCAGCTTGCACTCTTGGGCCGAATTCCCAGTGAAAGCTATCAGAGCAAGATCAGCAAGATTCCCCAATGGAAGCATGATCATCCAAACAAAGTATCCGAGTCAAAGGACTTAGACTTCCTCAGTGGAAGATGGCTTTCCAACTCAAGCGACGAGTGAAGCTAAGCCTGAAGAGGCTTTCTAAATAATACTCTGGGATACATAAGATCCTCAATCCCCATTCGCCTACTCAGAGGCACTCCTCCAAAAAAGAGAAAATCCAAAAAGATCAATACCCATTCCCTAAGCGGAATTCGGTATTCAACCAAACACCGAACGTCAAGATAATCCGCCTAACAGAAGAGGCTAATCAAGATCATCACAACAAAATCCCCCAGCGGATAACAGCCTACGCAGAGGCAACAAAACCAGAAAATCAAAAGAGTCACCCGAATAAGGATAACCGGGATACTCCACCACCGTCGAAAGGACGTCAGCCAACCATAAGGCACCGCTCACATCAGAAAGAGCATCTTTGTGTCTACATCCCCAAGGAATCAGAATTTCCCCAGTGGGCACCAACTACGCAATGGAAAGTTGGGACACAAGAACCTATGAGTAACTGCACATCCCCTAGACAGATCCCTGCGTTATCCAGCCCTCAGCGGCACCAAAATCAAAAACAACCATCGAAGCAGCATCGTGGACTGTGGAGACAAAATCATCACAAATCCCTGGAGAAGGCAAACTCACGCTACCAAAGTGATCAGAAGCACGGAGGTATGCAACCCTGGGGAGGGCAAACCGCAGACCCTGGAGAGGGCAAACTCAAGCTGCTAAAGTGATCAGAAACACTGAGGTATGCAACGAGCCTGGAGAGGCGACGACTAATACTCAGCTACCCCGTCGTCAGAAACACGGAGGTATGCAGCTGCCGAGGTTGTCAGAAACACCAAGGTATGCACGAGCCTGGAGAGGCGACGACTAATACTCAGCTACCCCGTCGTCAGAAACACGGAGGTATGCAGCTGCCGAGGTTGTCAGAAACACCAAGGTATGCACGAGCCTGGAGAGGCGACGACTAATACTCAGCTACCCCGTCATCAGAAACACAGAGGTATGCAGCTGCCGAGTTGTTAGAAACACCAAGGTATGCACGAGCCTGGAGAGGCGACGACTAATACTCAGCTACCCCGTCGTCAGAAACACGGAGGTATGCAGCTGCCAACATCGTCAGAAACATGGAGGCATGCAGACCCTGGAGAGGGCAAACTCACGCTACCGAGGTTGTCAGAAACATCGAGGTATGCAACGAGCCTGGAGAGGCGACGACTAATACTCAACCTGGAGAGGCTACTCAACAGTTTTCCCACCTGAAGACACTACAAGTCGGAAGGGTGGCCTGTTCCCCGGACAATTGGGTCAACTCCTTTAGTTGTCAACCGGTACACCAAAAAGCCGTTTGACTAAGTAAAGGGAGGGCAGCTGTAGACCCCTAAAATTGTCCGGGTCAGAAATAAAGCTCAAAGACTCTCAAAGACCGAAGGAAAGTCAGCCAGAAGGACTCCTAGAAGACCCTAGGGTGATTCTTTGTAGGTCTAGAGGTCTTAGAGTAGCTTAGAATAAGGGTGTGTGAGGATTGGAGCTCAATACGCCCTCCCAGAGGTTCAGTACGGCCGTATTGAGCTTTTTGAACTACAATACGGCCACACTGAAACCAATACGGCCGTATTGAAGTTTTTGAACTTCAATACAGCCGTATTGAATTCAATACGGCCGTATTGTAGTTCAAAAACTCAATATGGGCCGTATTGACCTCCCAGGCCGTATTGCAAGGTTAAGACCACTTTGGAATCTTGAGATGGTGGTCCTCTCTTCTTCCCTTATCCCAGCCCTCATCATGAGTAACTCCATAGATTGCCTATATTCTTCCACACTAGATGACCCTTGTTTCAATCTTTGTAGCTTATCCATAAGCTCACGGTCATAGTATGGAGGAATATGCCTCCTTCTCAAGGCACTACGGAGCTCATTCCAATATTGAATTGGAGGCTCATGGTTTATTCTTCTCTCTTTTTCTAAGGAGGTCCACCAATACATGGCATGCCCTTGGAAGCTAAGGGTTGCCAAAGAAACCTTTCTCTCTTCACTCACTCCATGGCAAGAAAATAGTTGTTCTACTTTCATTTTCCAATCCAAATAAGTTTCAACATTGTCTTTGCCATGGAATGGGGGAAGAGGGATGTGGGGTTCCCTATTGGAAGACTCCCTATGTCTATGATGCCTTGGGGGTCTTTGATAGTAACCATCATTGTGATGGCTACTAATGAAGGTATCACTTAGAGGTTGGGTGTGATGCCCTTCCTCCTCATGAACACTTGCATACATATGCCCCTTTCCTCTTGAGGGTTGAGGAGAAGTGACTCTTGGTTTTGAACCACTGGCCTCTCCTCCCACAACTAGTCTTTCAAGCAATCTTTTTATTTCTTCATTATTTCTTTCAAACTCTTTTTCTTTTTTTCTTAATTCTTCCTCTCTTTTTATATTTTCCTCTTCTTTTTTTCTTAGGTACTCTTTGAGTTGCCTAAGTTCATCCCTAACACTAGACCTAGTACTACAAGAATTATGACCATGGACACTAGAATGATCACTCATCTTTGATCCAAAAAGGTTTTCACAAAGTTGTTTTCAAAAAGGGTTTGAAATGGTTTTCACAAAGAGTGAGTGATAAAAAGGTTTTCACAAAAAGGGTTTTCAAGGTGCAAGATAGGTAGGAAAAGGCCTAAGTGTACAAAGTGAACTTTCAAGGGGAGGTGGACTACAAAGAATGACTTAATAACCAAGCCCTATCAAGTAAAAATCACTAAGCCTTTTCTACTTTTCTTACAAAACAATTTGGCACAATAATAAAGTGTGTGTGTGCACGTTACCCCTAGTAGGCAAAAGCAAGCCTTCTAAACGGATTTGGAGACAAAGATAAAAGCCTAAGCAATTATACTACCAAAACTATAAAACATGCAAAAGGAAAACACTTAAAACATATTCTAGTCGAGGTCCTAGGTGAAGGTTTTCAAATCACCTTCAACTACACGAACTAAAACCAAATTGAAGAGGTTTAGGAATGGCCAAATTACAAACCAAAGGAAAGAAACCAAGGCCCAAAAAACACACTAGGCCGAAAGCAAAGAAATCAAGTAAAGCTTATGAAACCTAAAAGTTTAGGTCTTCAAACTCCTCCACTTGGGTTCCTTCACAAAGAACAAACTTGTTAGTCCTCTCCAAGTGTTTAGACACTCCTTTTTTTTTGGTGTATCTTCCTCCAAAGGCTAGGTTTGGATTCGATTCACTCCTCCACTCAAATCCACCAAAGGTGTGAAAGTTTGCTAGAGTGGTTCTTCACCTACAAACAAAATGAAACCAACCCAAGAGCAAGAGTCCAAGAAAATAAAACTGAAAAAGCACAATTAGGAAGGCTAAACTCAGAGGGAATTGATGAAGACAAAACAAAAGAGGCCAAAGAAAAGACAAACTAAAATTAAGACTCAATCACAAAAAGGAAGCACACAAAAGAGTAGTCCTAGAAAGGCACTAGAATGGATTAGTGTTTTAGCTCACTTGATTAAGTCTTTTAGAGGATTCGGTCCAGCCAATATTAAGGTCCCAAAATATGGTCAAAATGTCACAAGTCCAACTCCCAAATGCTTAGGTAAAGGGTCCAATTCCACAAGTCTAGCAACAAGTCCTTTTTGGTCCATTTTTTTTTTTATACTTTTTTCTTCTTTTGTTCTATTTTTCACGTCAATTTCTTTTAGGCTCCTTGGGTCCAATTTATTTTCTTTAATGTTCAGCCCATTGTTGCTTAGGTTTTGCACTTGTGGGTGGTGAAAATTAGGTCAAATTTTAGGAGAAGAGATGAAGACAAGTGGCGTGATTTTAGAGGTGTTTAGGGTATCTTTTGAGTGGAAAATGACTTGTACTATCTAGTACAAGTTGTTTGCACAAAATTTTTCAGCACACCTCTTAGATTCTTTTAGGGTTTCTTTAGGCATAGAAAGATGACCAAATCAAGTGAAAATGCAAGGAGAGTGGGCGGTTATGCATGTGCAAGGAAATGTTTACACATGGAAATCAAAAATCACATAGAACATGCTAGGACTAGGTAGCATGCATGAATGACTCCTAAAAAGAAAGCTATATGTCACGCCCACTATGTAATGCAATATGGCATATTTTTTTTTCATGTGTTTCATGCAAAGTGTTTGGCACATACATGGAATTTATGTAGACAAAATATAGGAAACAACAAATGACAAAACTTTAGGTGGATTCAAAAATTAAAAGCATGTTCATAGCATGTTCTTCATGTTCATGTGAGACTCAAGAAAATGAAAAGCATGGCAACACCTAATAATGGAAACCTAAAATGTTCAAGGAAGGTTCACAAGAAGCAAGAATATGAACCCAAACATTCGGTCATACAAAGAAAGCAAAAGAGAGACAAAGACCGAATGGAAAGAAGACAAAGGAGACAAGGAAAAATAACGTTTACCCTTGATGAACCATGGCTCTTGATACCACTTGATGGCTTCCTCCTTCCATGGTTGAAGTAGAGTATGAAAGGGAAGACCTTGCCCTTGATCTAGGCTCACCAAAGGGTAGAGAAAAAGGATGACTTTGATGGGAAAGGAAGATAGGCGTGAGGTATAGATGGTTGGCGGAAGTGTTTAGGGTTAAGGTGTTTGGTGCTCACAAGGTTGGCTCACTCCAAAGGTAAATGGAGGCCACTCTAGGGTTCTCACTCTCCAAGGGTGGAGATAGGAGAAGGTTAGCCAAAGTTAACCTAGTGACTAAGGAGAAGATTTGAGGCACAAAAAGGCTCACTCAAATTCATATATTCCAAAGTATTTACAAGTGGTGGGGTGTTGGGTATTTATAGGAGGGGAGGCATCTAGGGTTGCATTTGGGACATGCATGGCCGAAATTCATAAGGCAAATGCACTCCAAATGACATGCCAAATGAACCCTAGATGCTACTTGGTGACCAAGTTTGGAATCTATGGGTCTAGATTGGCTACATCAAGGTGCATGATATAATCATGCAACCTTTACCCTCCACTTGGGCCTAAGCCTTTCTATCACCAAAAATAGATCCAAAACTCACCAAAAATAGCGTCACCTCCTAATGTGATACCCTAGCCCAAATTAGAAACCTAATCTCCTAAAGCACCCCATAATACAAGGGTAAAATGGGAAATACAAAGAAATAAATCCTATGACTAAAATACCCCAAAATACAAGGGTAAAAATGGAAAATATAATAAATCCTAAATTAATGAGGCTTAGGAGAGCACTAATACTCTATGATCATGAGGAGAGTGTCCCTTGGTGTGTGAACTCCCTCCTCCTCTTCAACTCTCCTAGCCATGGACCTAGTGATGGGGCCCACATGTGTCTTCAAGGATGGTCCTCCATCACTCAGAGTACATATAAAAATCTATATCCTAGAATTCTCTGCCCCGATGTCACAATATCAGAGCATACCCACAATTCAACTGTTGGCATCCTAGATGCCACTCAAAGCCGGATCTTCCTCACCTAAAACATCCACAAATTGTACGGTGAGAAAAGAAAGCATCTATATATATAAAGTACATAAGGAAAACGCAACATATTGTCTCATTATACTTAATAAAATATTCATAAACATTTCAACATGTCATAACTCGATCAATCATACATCATCATGTCATAATTCGCAATCACACCAATCATCAAAAATCTTGCCCTTCACACTATGCCAAGGTCACGTTACCCATTTAACAATCCAAGGTCGTGCTCACCCCTGATATAACACTGTGCCAAGGTCACGTTTCCCCTGTAGCATATCTAGCCCAGGGTCATGCTCACCCCCGATGATGGAGGAAGCCCATGGGCCAAGGGCCCAACTACTAGGGCTATGGCAATGAGGATACATGAGGAGTGGGCCCAAGCCCAAGGAAAGCCCATCTCTTTGTTTAGTTGGGCCTTGACTCAAGCCCAAGTAGATTAGGGTTAGTGTAGGATTGGGCCTTAGTGCCTTGTATTTCTTTTGGGCCTTGTATTCACGGCCATTTAGCTTAGGATTTTCATTTGAAGGTCATTTGAATTTAGGGTTATTTAGGTTGCATGTGTAGTTGCATTAGAATGTAATTAGATTCACATTTGGCATGCATTTCGGCCATGTGTAACACATGCACATGGTGTGATCCGAAATGCAACTCAAATGGAAGTCTAATGACATTGCAAATGCATTGCACATGGGTGATCCAGATTTAGGCTCCAAAATTTGAATTTTGAATTCAAATTTTGGGCGCCTAAGGTTAAGTGAACCCTACCATGGTTTCACTTAACCTTAGGCTAACCCATGGTTACCTTGACCTAGTTTTCCCCTATAAATCCTTATGACCGAGCCTTGTAAGACACTTTGGATTATTGAATGAGTTTTTCTCTCTTAGAATTCTCCTTCTCCGAAGTCACCACTCTCCTAGACTCTACCCTACTTAATAGCTTCTCCTTGTAGAGCTAGGATCTCTTATTCTTCTCTGGACTTGACTATACGCAAGCCTAGGTCACATTGAAGCTTCTTTGGAGTCTTATTCCTTGAAGTTCTTCCAAGGAATCCTAGAAGCTAAGGAAGTGTTCATGAGATTTCCAAGTGGAATCCCATCAAGTGGTATCAAGAGCATTCGGTTCTTCAAGAGATAAGTCATTTTCTTGTCTTTTGAAGTTGTGATCCGTGGTTAATTCTCATCTTGTGTTCATCTTTTTTTTGAGTCTTTGTCACTTAGAGTTTACTATTTCCTAGATCTAATTTTTTGTCTTAAAATTTGATGGATCTAGTATCAATTGCTTGAATGATTCATTTATGCTTTATGACTATATGCTTACATGAATCATGCTCCATTCTCTTTTTCCTATTAGGAAATTTCTGCCTATGATATTTTTGCTTTCTTTGAGTCATAATTGAAATTTTATTCGGTCATTGCATGTTTGAGTCCATTTTTATTTTGAATCTATGTCTAGTAGTCATGTGTAGTTATTTTTGTGTTCATCATTCCTAGCTATGCTTGTTGATCCGTTTTGATTTTCTTTTGAATTGCATCTTAAAAGTATTTTCTGGATTTGGCCGAGATCCATAGCCTTTGGTATATGCTCATAATTTTGTTTTAATTTGAGTTCATAAACTACTACTAGTTCATTAATAGTTTTCTTAGAATTTTAGGTTTCCTATACTTGAAAATGTCTTAAAAAAAACTTTCCCTATCCGTGAGTGTTTGATCTTGTTTGAGTTGTGGTGTGTTGAAATTTATGTTAGAGTCATTTTGAAATTTGAATTTGGAGCCTAAACCAGTGCATGTGCCATTCAAGTTAGCAAGCATCAAAAGCATGTGATATGTTCATTGCATTTTAACCTAATTTGCTTTTCATTTGGCATTTAAAATTTGAATCCGGTTTTGGTGCTTCTCTTAAGTGTGACCGAGACTAGCATGTTACATCTTGTATTGTATCTTGAAAAAGGGAAATCCTAAGATTTTAAAAAAAATATATATATAGAAGAAAGATAAAAAAAAATGCAAGAACAAAGTGATTAAAAAAAAGTGCTAAACCTAATTTTCAAAAAGAAAAAGCCAATTAAGGAGTTTTGGTTACAAGAATTCTTCTCGGATTGATATTGCTTATTTTTACATCATATTTTCAGCTTACGTATCTTGAGTTTTTTAGTTTTGTAAATCAAATTCTAGAACCTTTCTTAGGTCATTTCTTTCTTGTCCTAGCCATCTCTTGTTTTGGTCATCTATATTGTCACTTCTACTCTACTCTTGTCTTCATTACTTCTCAAATTATCTTTGCTGTTCTTTATCCTTGTTTAAACTCAAGTGTGACCTATGTTTGACCTAGCCTATCTCCTAGAAACTAGTTCTACAAGGGTCATCAAAATAAGACTAAGAAAAGGAGGAGGAAAGGACATTGGTGGCTCTCGGATTTGGCTACTCAAAAATATAAACACTAAACACTTGGAGCTGGAAATTTTGGTGGCAACTGGACTTGTCATTCGTGGAGAACCTTGAAGTTTCAAATTGATTTTGTAATTGAATTAAAAAAATAAAAACAGAGTTTAGTGACGGATTTGGAGACCATAATTTTCCTTACTTATTTGAATTTTTTGTTGAAAAAATTTGGTCACTAATCCCTCACTAACTCTTGGTGGCCGTTTTTAATTTCTCTTCAAGCCACTTGTTGTTTTGCTGTTTAACTTTGTAAATACCTTGTAATTGGCCATTTGAAGGAGTGTCTTGGGTGTGTCTTTGGTACACAACCATCTCTCCTTAGGTATTCATTTTCGTTAGTACTTGGTGAGAGTGGTCCTTGATTGATCTTTGGTATCTCTCAAGCTCTCACCCTAGGACACGTTTAGATAGTTTAATTTTTTCTTTAAATACTTGTTTTAATTGCTTTCATTCTTCTAGCCTATCATAGATCACCATTCATCAAAAATAATTTTCATTGAAAAGAATTTGGTAGAGATTAATTACAAAGGGGATTAGTAATTTTTACTTGAAGAGACTTGGTTATTAAGTGGCTCTTAGTAGCTCTCCTCCCTCCAAAGTTCAATTTGTATACTTAGTCCTCTAAGTAATTAGTCTTAACCTTGCATAAAAATTGTTTTTCAAACTTCTTTCATCAAAAGAAACCTTTCTCCTATAATGGAAGAAGTTTCTACTCCTCAAAGTGATAGTAATTCAAGTGATTACAATGACATGTCAAAAGTAACACATGAATTAAGATCACTTAAAATTTGGAAAGAGCAAGAGTCCAAACAAAGACTCAAAGAAAAACTTGAAAGGGAGGCTCAACTTGCTCTTTTAGAGGAGGAGATTCGTTTATTAAAGGAGAAAGAGGAAAAATTACACCACAAGCACCGTAGTAGACATAGCTCCCAAACTCATAGTTCAACCCTAGGAGAGTCAATGCATAATGATAGCCTAGCCTTAGGAGATCATTATCAACAACCTCCTAGAAGAGTTCATAGGACCCCTAAGCCAAGGGAATCTAGGGTAGATCTCCCTTATTTTCATGGCAAAGATGATGTTGAGTGGTACCTTGATTGGAGATGAAGGTTGAACAAATCTTCACTTGCCATGAAGAAAGAAAAGTACCCCTAGCCACTTTGAGCTTCCAAGGTCATGCCATGTATTGGTGGACTTCCCTTGTTAGGGATAGGCGTCTCCATAATGACCCTCCAATTCAATATTGGAATGAGTTAAGGAGTGCCTTGAGGAAGAGGCATATTCCCTCTTATTACACTAGGGAGCTTATCAACAAGCTCCAAAGGCTCCATCAAAAAAACATGACTGTGGAAGAGTATAGACAAACGATGGAGTTATATTTGATGAGGGCTGGTATTAGGGAGAAAGAAAACATTATCATTGCTAGATTTTTGAGTGGTTTAACTTTTGAGATAAGAGATAAGGTTGAGCTTCTTCCTTATAGAGATTTAAATGATTTGGTTCAACTTTGTATCAAGGTTGAACAACAAAATTTGAGAAAAGGTTTCAAAACAAGCTCATACTCATATTCTTACTCTAAGGTTGACTACAAGAGGGAGGGCAAGAAAAATGATTTTGAAAAGAAAAATAATTTTCCCTCCAAAAATCTAGACAAGGGTAAAGAAAAAGAAAAAGACAAAAAAAAAACACCTCACACACTAGCACCAAGTCTAGTGATATAAAGTGCTTTATGTGTCTTGGGAGAGGCCACATTGCCTCTCAATGCCCTAACAAGAAGGTGATGATTCTAAGGGGCCAAGACATTTATAGTAGCCAAGATGAAGCTACTACTTCTTCATCTTCAAGTGAGGATGAAGAAGAAGCAAGTGAGGGAGAGTCATGTGAGGTCACTTATCCTTACAATGGGGAACTTCTTATGATGAGAAGGGTCCTCAACAACCAACCTAGTGATACACAATCCCAAAGAGAGAACATCTTTCATACAAGATGTAATATTTCAAACAAGGCCTGTTCTCTCATAGTGGATAATGGATCTTGGTGCAATTGTTGTAGCACTAGGATGGTTGAAAAGTTGGGCTTGACTACCACACCCCATCCCAAACCTTATCAACTTCATTGGCTTAATGATGATGGGGATATGGTGGTCAACCAACAAGTGGAAGTAGAGTTTTCTATTGGGAACTATCAAGATAAAGTTAAATGTGATGTAGTTCCCATGGAAGCTTGTCATATTTTATTGGGTAGGCCATGGAAATTTGACAAACAAACTCATCATGATGGCCTAACCAATAAGATAACTTTCATTCACAAGGGTAAGAAGTTTGTGCTCCATCCTCTATCACCTTCACAAGTGATGGAAGATCAAGTACAAATGAAGACCAAACGTGAGCAAGAGAAAGGAAAACAAAAAAAAATTGAAAAAAAAAACTTCTAAAAATTAGTGAAAAAGAGGATTCTAGAGAGACTAGTGTTCCCTCTCTAGAGATAGTTCAAGAAGAGATTTTTGATTCAAAACCTTTACATAAAACCTCTCTCTTCCTTGAACCATCTTGTCATATCCTCATGTGTAGAGGAACACTCACATGCACTGCCACAAGTTCTTTGGAAACTTCTCTATCTCTTGAGGTGCAAAATATTTTGAAAGAATTTGATGATGTATTCCCTAGTGAAGGCCCAGTGGGACTTCCACCTTTTAGGGGAATAGAGCATCAAATAGATCTTGTGTCTGGGGCTAGTCTTCCAAATAGACCAGCCTATAGGACCAACCCACAAGAGACAAAAGAGATAGAGAAGCAAGTACAAGAGTTGTTGGATAAGGGTTGGATTCAAAAGAGTCTAAGCCCTTGTGTTGTGCCTGTCATGTTGGTGCCAAAAAAAGATGGAAAATGGAGGATGTGTTGTGATTGTAGAGCCATCAACAACATCACCATAAAATATAGGCACCCAATTCCTTGGCTTGATGACATGCTTGATGAATTGCATGGGTCATCCATATTTTCCAAAGTAGATCTTAAGAGTGGATATCACCAAATTAGAATCAAGGAAGGTGATGAGTGGAAAACCGCTTTTAAGACTAAATTTGGACTATATGAATGGTTGGTAATGCCTTTTGGGCTTACTAATGCACTTAGCACATTCATGAGGCTGATGAATCATGCCCTTAGGGATTGCATTGGTAGGTTTCTAGTTGTTTATTTTGATGATATTTTAATATATAGCAAAAGTCTCAGTGATCATGTGGATCACCTAAGACAAGTTTTACTTGTTCTTAGAGACAATCACTTGTTTGCCAATGTAGACAAGTGCACTTTTTGTGTGGATAATGTTATTTTTTAGGGTTTGTGGTAAGTAAAAATGGGGTTCATGTGGATCCCGAGAAAATCAAAGCCATCCAAGAATGGCCTATTCCTACTAATGTTAGTGAAGTTAGGAGCTTCCATGGTTGAGCAAGCTTTTATAGACTTTTTGTTCCTAACTTCTCTACATTACCTTCACCTCTCAATGGGTTGGTGAAGAAGGATGTGGTCTTTGAGTGGCAAGAAAAACATAATTTAGCCTTTCAAGAGCTTAAGCATAAACTCACTCAAGCACCTGTTTTAGCTTTGCCTGATTTTAGCAAAAGTTTTTGAGCTAGAATGTGATGCTTCAGGTCTTGGCATTGGAGCTGTGTTGTTACAAGGTGGCCACCCCATAGCCTATTTCAGTGAAAAACTTCACGGGGCTGCCTTGAACTACCCTACCTATGACAAAGAGTTATATGCTTTAGTTCGTGCCCTTCAAACTTGGGAGCATTATCTTGTGACCAAGGAATTTGTTATCCATAGTGATCATGAATCACTTAAATACTTGAAGGTGTTGAGCTTAGGAGAGCTTGAATCTTAAAGGAGTTTTGATGATCACAACAAGTATACAACAACAACTTGGAGCACAAAAACAAAGTTAAAGAAGAGTCAAGAAAATGCTATGAAATGGAGCTTTGTAATAGAACTTAGGAAATAAATTGTTTTGAATCTGTTTTTATATTTTGTGTGCTTTGTATGCTTTGTGCATAAGAAAATCTATATCTAAACTAAGTAGAGAGTATATGATGATGAATTAAAAAGATTGGAAATTTATTTTGAGGTATAAAATGAAGTTTTAAAAACTAACTCAAAATAATCGATTATCATTAAATATAATCGATTATTCCAGCTAATAGGCTAAGTGGAATGCCTTGCTGTAATAATCGATTATTTGCCAAAATAATCGATTATCCCAGGAACAACTCTCTGGAATAATCGATTATCCAGCTAAATAATCGATTATATTGTTCTTGGTTGATTTCCAGAAAATTTGAAGAACAAAATAATCGATTATTCTTTAAAATAATCGATTATCTGTGTCTGAAACTTTTATAAATAGTTTGAACTTTGAGAAAGTTCAAACAATGAGTTAGAACTGATAATCAATTTGTGAAAAACGTTTTTGTGAGTCTTTGTGACATCTTGGAGAGTTTTCTTTGTGAAATCGAAGAGTGAAAACGTTTGTGAAAAGCTTTGTTAGAAGATCATCATCATCATATTCTTGAAAGGGGAAGATAAAGATTTGTTCAAGAATTCCAGGTGAATTCGTTCCTTTTATTCTTTGTGAATCTTTGTGGAAAATCTTGAGAAGGGTTTCTCAAGTGGTAAGGTTTCTTGTAGTGGGTTCTACAAGGGGTGCTTTCTTGGGGTCAAGAAAGTGGTTATCTTTTAGTATTGAAGTATATGCATGTGTGTGTGCTTGTAAACCTTCTTGCTTAAAGATAGTGAAACAAATCTTAATTAGGTGGTGATTAAGGACTGGATGTAGGTCATAAGTGGAGTGGCTGAACCAGTATAAAAGACTTGTGCAATCTTCTTCTACCTTATCTTTTACTTTGTGTAATTTCTTGGTTAAACTTTAAAGAAAATAAAACTTGATTAACAAGTGTATGTGAATCTTGATGGTTTAAATCTGTAATTGAACATTATTGTTAAACCTCATTATGTTGTAATCAAGTGAGCATATTGCATTCATATTTTCATAACAAGTCTTTAGAAAAGCTTCATTTGGAAATTATGTCATAGAAAAGTTTTAATTGAAATTAAGATCCAAAATACTCTGATAAATTTTAAAGGGTCATTGAATCCAATTCACCCCCCCTCTTGGATTGTGCCATTCTTTTCTAACAATTGGTATCTAGAGCAAGGTTCTTGAGAGTTATTCAAGATTTCAAAAATGGCCAACAACAATTTACCCTATGGTGAGGGTGTGTCTATTGGAAAATTAGGATGAGAATTTTCATTGAAGCTATGGATATTGCTTTATGAGATGCTATAGAAAATGGACCCTATATCCCTATGAAAAAAGATGATGATGGTGAGCTTAAGGAAAAACATTAGAGTGAATGGAGTGATGAGGAAAAGAAAAGAGCCCAACATGATAAGAGAGCCAAAAACATTATAACATCTGCATTGTCTATTGATGAATTTTTTAGAATTTCACAATGCATATCTGCTAAAGAAATGTGGGATACTTTGCAAGTCACTCATGAAGGAACAAGTGATGTAAAAAGATCAAGAAAGCATACTCTCATAAGAGAATATGAGCTGTTTAGAATGCAAAATGGTGAATCTATTTCTGATTTTCAAAAGAGATTTACACACTTGATAAATCACCTTGTTGACCTTGGCAGGAAATTTGAGAAGGAAGAGCTGAATTTAAAAGTGCTGCAATGCTTGGACAGATCATGGCAAGCAAAGGTGACAGCCATTGAAGAATCAAAGGATTTGACCTCCTTGACATTAGCTACTCTCTTTGGGAAGTTGAGGGAGCATGAGCAAAAGCTGCACATATTTGATGAACATGAGCAGCAAGATAAGAAAGGTAAAGGAGTGTCATTGAAAGCTTTGAAATCTGCAAAAGGAAAAGAGGTGAATGAAGAAACAAGCTCCGATGAGTCCGAAACCGAGAACTTCAACTTGCTGGTGAAGAAGTTCAGAAAGTTCATGAGAAGAAAGACAAAACTCCCCCTATAAATTCAATAAAAAGACAAATAAGAAAGAGGAAGCAAGCACATCCTCCTTTAATTGCTTTGAATATGGAAAACCGGGACACATGAAAGCTGAGTGTCCAAATCTCTTGAAGAAGCAACAAGAGGAGAAGAAGTTTAAGAAAAAGGGAAAAGGAAAAAGAGCCTATATTGCTTGGGAAGACAATGACTCAAGCACAACAAGTGAAGAATCTGAAAGTGAGGAGAACAACCTGTGTTTGATGGCTGGAACTGACCATGACACAATTGTAAGTGACTCTGACCTTGAATCCAATCCGGATTATGATCAGCTTCAAGAAGCTTTTATACAAATTCATGAAGAAGCTGTCAAATTAGGTGCCTTAAATTCAAAGTTGAAAAACAAGCTGAAATGGTATGAAAATGCTTTAACTGAAGCTGAACAAGAGCTTGAAGATTTGAAGCATGAGCATGAAAATCTTCAAACTATGTTTAACTTTAGTGAAGCTCACTCCTCAAAAGATGTTTGTGAACATTGCAAAATTTTTGAAAAAGAAAATGCTGATTTAAAATCTACACTTGTAAGGTTCACTAATGGAAATGAAAACTTGAACATTCTTTTGGGAAAACAAAGAAACACTTTTGATAGGAGTGGACTTGGTTTTAACCAAAGTATGAGCATGCCATTTAAGTCAAAGAAAGAAGCTTTTGTGAAAAATCAAAATTTTAGAAAATTCAAAAGTAACTTTTCTAGACAAACAACTTGTTTTTATTACTGTAAAAGAGGCCATACAATTAGGAACTGCTATTCTAGGAAATATGGAGTTCCAAATGGAGAAATGATTTGGGTTGAGAAGAGTCAAAGGCTAAGAACTAACCTACAAGGACCCTCCACATGGGTACCTAAATTTTTCCTCTGAATTTTTGTTGTAGGAATGCTTGAGGGCCAAAAATCTACTTTGGTATCTTGATAGTAGCTGCTCAAGGCATATGACTGGGGATCCTTCAAAATTCACAAATCTGAAATTGAAGAATGAAGGGTATGTTACCTATGGTGACAACAATAAGGGAAAAATTCTTGGCCATGGCAATGTTGGTAATCCCTCCTCTCAAACATTGATTGAAAATGTTTTGCTTGTTGATGGGTTGAAACATAATTTGCTGAGTATTAGTCAATTGAGTGATAAAGGCTTTAAAATTGAATTTGATGATACATGTTGCTTGATATGTGATAAAAAAGAGTAAAGAAATCAGATTCATTGGCAAAAGAATTGACAATATATACATGCTTGACTTAGAACACTCTATAAGAATGTCAAACACTAAGTGTCTAATAACTCAAGAAGAAAACATATGGCTTTGGCATAGGAGAGCTGCACATATTCATATGGACCATTTGAATAAATTGAGTAGGAAAGAATTAGTGGTTGGTCTACCTAAACTCAAGTTTGGAAAGGACAAACTATGTGATGCTTGTCAAAAGGGCAAGCAAGTAAAGGCTAGCTTTAAAAGCAAAAATCAGATTTCCACATCTAGACCTTTGCAATTAATTCACATGGATTTGTTTGGTCCTTCAAGAACCATGAGCTTAGGCGAAAACTACTATGGCTTAGTAATTGTTGATGACTATTCTAGATACACATGGGTTATGTTTCTTGCAAATAAAAATGATGCTTTTAATGCGTTTAGAAAATTTGCCAAACTTGTTCAAAATGAGAAGTGCTCAAACATCACCTCTATAAGAAGTGACCATGGAGGTGAGTTTCAAAACTTGATGTTTCAGAAATTCTGTGAGGAACATGGTATAAACCATAATTTCTCAGCACCTAGGACACCTCAACAAAATGCGGTTGTTGAGAGGAAAAATAGGTCCTTAGAAGAACTTGCTAGAACAATGTTGAATGAAACAAACTTGCCAAAATATTTTTGGGCTGATGCAATTAACACTGCTTGTCATGTGTTAAATAAAGTTCTGATCCGGCCTATATTAAAGAGAACACCCTATGAAATATTTTAGAGTGTTTGGGTGTAAATGCTATGTGCTGAACAATGGGAAAGAGCAACTTGGAAAGTTTGATGCAAAGGCTGATGAAGCAATCTTTCTAGGATACTCTACAAATAGTAAGGCTTATAGAATTTATAATAAGAGAACTCTAGTTGTAGAAGAATCTGTCCATGTGGTATTTGATGAGTCAAATAAGCAACAGTCTAGGCAAACTGAAATTGAAGATTTAAATGAGTTGCTTGATCAATCCCTATTGGAGAATGAACCTAATGAAGTGCCTAAGGAGAGTGAATCACATGAGAAAGCAAAGGAAACATGTGAACAATTGCCTAAGGAATGGAAAACCACTAGAGATTTATCAATAGACAACATAATTGGAAGTATTGGTAAGGGTGTTTCAACTAGAAGTGCTGTTAAAAATATTTGCAACACCATGGCATTTGTGTCACAAGTTGAACCTAAGAACATTGATGAAGCACTTAAAGATGAGCATTGGTTAATGGCCATGCAAGAGGAACTAAATCAGTTTGAAAGAAATGAAATGTGGGGTTGTGGTATCCAAAGGGAGTCTCACTAAGTCTGATAGGCTACTCAGATTCAGACTATGCTGGGTGTAGACTAGATAGGAAGAGCACAAGTGGAACTTGTCACTTGCTAGGTAGTGCACTTGTTTCATGGCATAGCAAAAAGCAAGCTTGTGTTGCTTTAAGTACAGTTGAGGCTGAATATATAGCTGCTGGAAGTTGTTGTGCTCAAATTCTTTGGATGAAACAACAATTAAGAGATTATGGAGTTGAGTTGAACAAAATTCCTTTGAAGTGTGACAATACTAATGCAATAAATTTGACCAAGAATCCAGTGTTGCACTCTAGAACAAAACATATTGAAATAAGACACCACTTTTTGAGAGATCATGTTCAAAGGAATGATTGTGTTGTAGAGTTTGTGGAAATAAGCAAGCAATTAGCTGATATTTTTACAAAACCTCTACCAAGAGAAAGATTCAATCATTTGAGAATTGAATTGGGAATAATCAATGAATCATGTTTGGATTGATTATGCTTTGAGAGTGGAAATTAGAGATGGTTGGAAGAAAGTATCAGTGACAAATAAGACTTGGTAAAATTTGACAAATGTTAAAATTTCTGAGAAGCAAAACTTCTCTGGAATAATCGATTATCTTAAGATATAATCGATTATCTTAAGTAATCCCATGGAAATAATCGATTATCTGGGGTAATAATCGATTATCTGGAACATGAAGAATTCCAAAAGTCTCTGAAATAATCGATTATTTGGGCAATAATTAAGAGTCACTATAATAATCGATTATCTTGGGTAACAATCGATTATCTGGAAGTTGGAATCTGAGAAGTCACTGGAATAATCGATTATTTTGTAAATAATCGATTATCTGGGTTGTGTTAGGAGAAACTACCCTCTGTAATAATCGATTATCCTTAAAATAATCGATTATCCATATCAGATTGCGTTTTTAAGTGTTTTTACTGATGCAAATAATCGATTATTTGCATAAATAATCGATTATCTGGGCGGTGTGTTTAAAATTTCTTGAAACGGTTATCTCCGCACCAACTTTTAAAACCACCCATTACCCTTATACCCAGAATGTATTAGGGCATAAAACACTTCTCTCAACTGATCTTCTCTCATTCTCTCATTTTCTCTCAACCCTCAAAACCCTAACTCTCTCAAATCCTCTCAAATCTCTCAATCTTCTTCATTTTCTTCAAGACCCATCCATGGCATCTTCATCCAAAAGACCAAAGAAGCTTGAAGTGAGGGGGAGCAAGCGTCCTCTTCCCTCTGAGCAGCTGATCACAAAGTGGTTTGCGGATGAGAAAGCTCAAGAATACTATCATTTCTCCAAAGACCCTAAAGCTTGATTGGTTCAAGAACGAAGGTTTTAGTTTTCCAACCCTTCTGGAGTATCAAGGGCGGAAGAAATTCTTGGAGATGGAAGGTCCTTACTATCCTGAGCTGATCAGGCTATTTCTTTGCTTTGCCACGAGCAATGATGGCATCATGCAATCAGTGGTAAAAAGAAAGTTGATTCGGCTGGACGGACCGACATTGGTGGCCGCTGCGGGTCTGAGCGGCACTGGAGCAGAGAAACCCCAACCCTTCAACTTTGGGGATTTTGAAGAGCTGACCACATTCTGGGATTGTCAAAGGAACCCGATGAACACCAATTATGAGAAATTCTTGGCGAGAGGTATGAAAAAGAACTCTCGTTTAATTTCTTTTATTATTGCTTGGATGTTAAAACCCAGGTTACACAATCATGCTCAAATGTCAAGGGATGACATTTTGCTGATGCATGTCATTAAGAAGAAAATTAAGATCGATTGGGTATCAGTTGTGAATGATTGTATATGGAAAGCAAGGAGAAAGGAAGATGGTCTGATTCCATATGCTCTTTTGCTATCTAAAATTTTTGAGAATGTTGGAGTAGATTTGACAGGTGAAAGAAAAATTGTGTTGCATGCTTCGAATAAAATAGAGAAGTCTTCTTTGCATCACATGGGGATGCTCAAGCAAGAAGACAAGTGGCTGTTTAAAGGCGATGTACCCCCTACCCCGGAGCCGGCAACAGATGAAGACGGTGTTCCGTCCCATGATGAGGATCAGCCACCACAGGTGGAAGCTGAGCCTGGAAGGGAGCCTGAACCGGAACTGAAGCTGTTCTCACTGTTTGAGCAAATCATGATCAACAAGATGGATGCAATGATGGAAATGTCAAGAAGACATGAATCCTTGTGTTCTGGTATTCTTGATAGATTTGATGATTTGGATCATGAAGTGAGACTGATCAAGACCCAACTTGGCATTCTGGAGGATGAGGATTGATCCGTGTTCTGTTTCTTTGATTAGTTTTAATTAGGATTTTTAATTCTGTTTTGGAACAATTTAGTTCAATATGGTTATAATAGTATAAGTTTTTGAACAATTTTAATGCTTTGTTGAACAATTTGAATTCTGATGAAGTTTGGATTTTATTTTGCTGATTTGGATGTGATATCATTTTCTGGTTTGCTTGATTGATGCAAAAGTGCTTTGTTTTGTGAGCATGAGTTGCTATTTTGGTTTTGATTGGAATACTTTGTTTTTAATATTGTGAACATGTTTTTCTTGACTTGATTTGGTCTGAAATGTGGCTTAATGGTGCACATATGATTGGTTTGGTTTGCTGAATCAAAGTTTTATTTTGGTTATTGCTGGACATACTCTATACATGGCTTATATTTGAAAAACTTGGCTTACTTTATTTTTGATAATGCCAAAGGGGGAGAAATGGTGTGGTGTGTGTATAGAAATGGTATGGTGTGTGTGTATAGTTGTTGTTTTTGCAGGTATTGCACTTGTGTGTGTGTATTGTGCAGGTTGGAATGAATTGAAGGCACAATAGCATTGGGTTGATACAATATGAATCATGGGTTGTCATCATCAAAAAGGGGGAGATTCTGGAGCTTAGGAGAGCTTGAATCTTAAAGTTGTTTTGATGATCACAACAAGTATACAACAACAACTTGGAGCACAAAAACAAAGTTTAAGAAGAGTCAAGATAATGCTATGAAATGGAGCTATGTAATAGAACTTAGGAAATAAATTGTTTTGAATGTGTTTTTATATTTTGTGTGTTTTGTATGCTTTGTGCATAAGAAAATCTATATCTAAACTAAGTAGAGAGTATATGATGATGAATTAAAAAGATTGGAAACTTATTTTGAGGTATAAAATGAAGTTTTAAAAACTAACTCAAAATAATCGATTATCATTAAATATAATCGATTATTCCAGCTAATAGGCTAAGTGGAATGCCTTGCTGTAATAATGATTATCCCAGGAACAACTCTATGGAATAATCGATTATCCAGCTAAATAATCGATTATATTGTTCTTGATTGATTCCAGAAAATCTGAAGAACAAAATAATCGATTATTCTTTAAAATAATCGATTATCTGTGTCTGAAACTTTTATAAATAGTTTGAACTTTGAGAAACTTCAAACAATGAGTTAGAACTGATAATCAATTTGTGAAAAATGTTTTTGTGAGTCTTTGTGACATCTTGGAGAGTTTTCTTTGTGAAATCGAAGAGTGAAAACGTTTGTGAAAAGCTTTGTTAGAAGATCATCATCATCATATTCTTGAAAGGGGAAGATAAAGATTTGTTCAAGAATTCCAGGTGAATTCGTTCCTTTTATTCTTTGTGAATCTTTGTGGAAAATCTTGAGAAGGGTTTCTCAAGTGGTAAGGTTTCTTGTAGTGGGTTCTACAAGGGGTGCTTTCTTGGGGTCAAGAAAGTGGTTATCTTTTAGTATTGAAGTATATGCATGTGTGTGTGCTTGTAAACCTTCTTGCTTAAAGATAGTGAAACAAATCTTAATCAGGTGGTGATTAAGGACTGGATGTAGGTCACAAATGGAGTGGCTGAACCAGTATAAAAGACTTTTGCAATCTTCTTCTACCTTATCTTTTACATTGTGTAATTTCTTGGTTAAACTTTAAAGAAGATAAAACTTGATTAACAAGTGTATGTGAATCTTGATGGTTTAAATCTGTAATTGAACATTATTGTTGAACCTCATTATGTTGTAATCAAGTGAGCATATTGCATTCATATTTTCATAACATCTTTAGAAGAGCTTCATTTGGAAATTCTGTCATAGAAAAGTTTTAATTGAAATTAAGATCCAAAATTCTCTGATAAATTTTAAAGGGTCATTGAATCCAATTCACCCCCCTCTTGGATTGTGCCATTCTTTTCTAACAGAAGGGTCAACATAAGTTAAATGAGTACCTTGAGCAATTTCCTTATGTCATCAAATACAAAAAGGGCTCTACAAATGTAGTAGCTGATGCTTTGTCAAGAAGACATGTTTTGTTGAACATCCTAGGTTCTCAAATACTAGGGTTTGATGACATCAAGGAATTGTATGAGAAAGACCTAGATTTTGCTAACTTTTATTCTTTATGTATTCAAAAACCTTATCAAGGGTACTATATTTCTGAGGGGTATCTTTTTAAAGAAAATAAACTTTGTGTACCCCAAGGATCTATTAGGAAACTCTTGGTCAAGGAGAGCCATGAGGGTGGGCTCATGGGGCATTTTGGAATTGAGAAAACTCTTTCACTTTTGAGAGAGAAATTCTTTTGGCCTCATATGAAAAGAGATGTCCAAAGGTTTTGTAGTAGTTGCATTGCTTGTTTACAAGCAAAGTCTACCACTAAACCTCATGGATTATACACCCCCTTGCCAATATCCAATTCTCCTTGGGTAGACATTTCCATGGATTTTATCCTTGGTTTGCCTAGAACCCAAAGAGGAAAGGATTCCATCTTTGTGGTTGTGGACCATTTTAGCAAAATGGCACATTTTATTCCATGCCACAAAGTGGATGATGCAAGTAACATTGCTAAATTATTCTTTCAAGAAATTGTGAGACTACATGGGTTACCCAAAACTATAGTCTCCAATAGAGATGTTAAGTTCCTTAGCCATTTTTGGAAAACTCTTTAGGCAAGGCTAGAAACTAAACTTCTATTTTCTACCACATGTCATCCCCAAACTGATGGGCAAACTGAGGTAGTAAATAGGTCTCTAGGGACTATGTTGAGGGCAATCCTCAAAGGCAATAAAAAGTCATGGGATGACTATCTCCCTCATGTGGAGTTTGCCTATAATAGAGTGGTTCACAAAGCCACTAACATGTCTCCTTTTGAGATTGTCTATGGTTTCAATCCTCTTACTCCTTTGGATCTCTTCCCCTTACCAGATGTTGCTTCCTTTATTCATAAAGAAGGCACATCTAGGGCTGAGTTTGTTAAAAAAATTACATGAGAGGGTTAGAGATCATATTCAATCCCAAACTGAAAAATACCAAAAATATAATAATAAAGGTAGAAAGGAAGTTGTCTTCAAGGAATGTGACTGGGTTTGGCTACACCTTAGGAAGGATAGGTTTCCTTCCCAAAGAAAGTCAAAACTTAGTTGATGTGAATCAAGAAGAAGCAATAATGGACTAGGAATTTAAGTAGTTTGGGACTGAATAATTAATAAGTTCATTATCTTATTTTTAATGTAATTTTCGTTTTATTTTATTTTATTAAATAAATATGATAGGTTGCCTTGCCTTTTAGGTTGCTAAGGGGAAATAAATGCTAGTGAGAATTTATTGCTTAGTTAGTGGGCTAGTGAAGAGTCAATATTAAGTGTTAGTGGGAATTTATGTCATCTTGCCCATCTAAGCTTATAAATAGGAACCATTTGTAAAAGTTTGGGGAGAAAATGAATTATTCAGAATTTGGATATTTTTCCAATTGAGAGGATTTTCTCTCTCTAGGTTCTTAGGAACTACTTTTGATTCTTATCCTTGAATTTCCTAATTCAAAGTGGCGAATCTTCCTCAACTTATCAATCTTTAGGGATTGTGGCGTTGTTCTTCCATTTCTTACCTCAATCCATATTTTTTTCTTTTAATTTCTTAATTATGAGCTTTCCAACCTAGATAGATCCGTAAAACGAATCCATCCCTCTGGGTTCATATCATTAGTCCTAGAGGAGACGGACCCTTTCAAATCCTTAGGAAAATAAATAATAATTGTCGCCACCCGCCGAAACGGACATTGGCATTCGCGACGATGGTCGGACTCTTTTTAGTTTTGAAAAATGATGGATTGTTAGAACGACTTATTCTCAAACTGAGACCTCATCGAACTAACAATTTTGTTAAATGATTCTCACCAATCCATGTTAATCCCAAACGGGACACTCCATGGATTAGTGGTTTTCGCAAAAAAAGGGGTTCTTGGAGTCGCCACCAATGTTTTACTCAAAACATTGGAAAAAGACATAAGGCAATTGATTTTCGCAAATCAACTTCGGCCATTACAACCAGAGTTGGGTAAGGGAGTCGATTACGAGTGGGGAAGGTGTTAGCACCCCACAACGCCCCTTTCGGGTTCCCTATGACGGATTATTTTATAAATAATAGCGTAAAATTACTAAACTACCCCTATTTATTGGAACGATTATAAGTAAACTATCTACATGATGAAAGCTTTAAATGTGCAATGCAACAATCAAAAAAAGCGGTAAAAGAAAGGATTTGGAAAGAAACCTTCGAAGCGTGCTTTTATATATTCAAAAAGGAATCTAGGAGGCTTTTTGGTGCTCCTTCCCACTACACGTTCGCTCGCTCCTTTCCCTAAAAATAATGTTTACTATGGAAATCAAAGAGATTTCCCTTCGACTTGTTCGAGTCTCAAGCTAATGGCTCGTGAACTCAAGAACTTAGTCGGATCGGCTCCCGGAGAGATTTCTAGGACAGAGAATAGCTCAAAAACCCAAGAATACTCAGCCAGAGGGTGGAGGAATGCTCCAAAAGTGTGGGGGGACGTGCCAATGACGTCCTATTTATAGGATTGAGGCGCAGTACGGCCTAGGGGGTCAATACGGCCCGTACTGAGTTTTTGAACTACAGTACGGCCGTATTGAATTTGGTACGGCCGTACTGAAGTTCAAAAACTTCAGTACGGCCGTATTGATTTCACTACGGCCGTATTGTAGTTCAAATGGCTCAGTACGGCCGTACTGAACCTCTAGGAGGGTGTATTGAGCTCCAATCCTCGCACACCCTTATTCTAAGCTACTCTAAGACTTCTAGACCTACAAAGAATCATCCTAGGGTCTTCCAGGAGTCCTTCCGGCTGACTTTCCTTCGGTCTTCGAGAGTCTTTGAGTCTTATTTCCGACCCGGACAATTTTAGGGGTCTACAGCTGCCCCCCCTTTACTTAGTCGAACGGCTTTTTTGGTGTACCGGTTGACAAGTAAAGGAGTTGACCCAATTGTCCGGGGAGTAGGCCATCCTTTCGACTTGTAGTGTCTTCAGGTGGGAAAATTGTTGAGTAGCCTCTCCAGGGTGAGTATTAGTCGTCGCCTCTCCAGGCTCGTGCATACCTCGGTGTTTCTGACAACCTCGGTAGCGTGAGTTTGCCCTCTCCAGGGTCTGCATGCCTCCGTGTTTCTGACGACATTGACAGCTGCATACCTCCGTATTTCTGACGACGTCGGTAGCTAAGTATTAGTCGTCGCCTCTCCAGGCTCGTGCATACCTCGGTGTTTCTAATGACCTTGGTAGCCTGAGTTTGCCCTCTCCAGGGTCTGCATGCCTCCGTGTTTCTGACGACGTTGACAGCTGCATACCTCCGTGTTTCTGACGACGTCGGTAGCTGAGTATTAGTCGTCGCCTCTCCAGGCTCGTGCATACCTCGATGTTTCTGACGACCTCGGTAGCGTGAGTTTTCCCTCTCCAGGGTCTGCATGCCTCCGTGTTTCTGACGACGTTGGCAGCGTGAGTTTGCCCTCTCCAGGGATCGTGCATACCTCGGTGTTTCTGACGACCTCGGTAGCGTGAGTTTGCCCTCTCCAGGGTGAGTATTAGTCGTCGCCTCTCCAGGCTCGTGCATACCTCGGTGTTTCTGACGACCTCGGTAGTGTGAGTTTGCCCTCTCCAGGGTCTGCATGCCTCCGTGTTTCTGACGATGTTGGCAGCTGCATACCTCCGTGTTTCTGACGACGTCGGTAGCTGAGTATTAGTCGTCGCCTCTCCAGGCTCGTGCATACCTCGGTGTTTTTGACAACCTCGGTAGCGTGAGTTTGCCCTCTCCAGGGTCTGCATGCCTCCGTGTTTCTGACGACGTTGGCAGCTGCATACCTCCGTGTTTCTGACGACGTCGGTAGCTGAGTATTAGTCGTCGCCTCTCCAGGCTCGTGCATACCTCGGTGTTTCTGACAACCTCGGTAGCGTGAGTTTGCCCTCTCCAGGGTCTGCATGCCTCCGTGTTTCTGACGACGTTGGCAGCTGCATACCTCCGTGTTTCTGACGACGTCGGTAGCTGAGTATTAGTCGTCGCCTCTCCAGGCTCGTGCATACCTCGGTGTTTCTGACGACCTCGGTAGCGTGAGTTTGCCTTCTCCAGGGTCTGCATGCCTCCGTGTTTCTGACGACGTTGGCAGCTGCATACCTCCGTGTTTCTGACGACGTCGGTAGCTGAGTATTAGTCGTCGCCTCTCCAGGCTCGTGCATACCTCGGTGTTTCTGACGACGTTGGCAGCGTGAGTTTGCCCTCTCCAGGGATGCATACCTCCGTGCTTCTAGTCACTTTGGTAGCGTGAGTTTGCCCTCTCCAGGGATTTGTGATGATTTTGTCTCCACAGTCCACGATGCTGCTTCGACGGTTGTTTTTGATTTTGGTGCCGCTGAGAGCTGGATAACGCAGGGATCCGTCTAGGGGATGTGCAGTTACTCATAGGTTCTTGTGTCCCAACTTTCCATTGCGTAGTTGGTGCCCACTGGGGAAATTCTGGTTCCTTGGGGATGCAGACACAAAGATGCTCTTTCTGAGGTGAGCGATGCCTTATGATTGGCTGACGTCCTTTCGACGTTGGTGGAGTATCCCGGTTATCCTTATTCGGGTGACCTTTTTTGATTTTCTGGTTTTGTTGCCTCTGCGTAGGCTGTTATCCGCTGGGGGATTCTGTCGTATTGATCTTGATTGGCCTCTTCTGTTAGGCGGATTATCTTGACGTTCGGTGTTTGGCTGAATACCGAATTCCGCTTGGGGAATGGTTATTGATCTTTTCGGATTTTCTCTTTTTGAAGGAGTGCCTCTGAGTAGGCGAATGGGGATTGAGGATCTTATGTATCCCAGAGTATTATTTAGAAAGCCTCTTCAGGCTTAGCTTCACTCGTCGCTTGAGTTGGAAAGCCATCTTCCACTGAGGAAGTCTAAGTCCTTTGACTCGGATACTTTGTTTGGATGATCATGCTTCCATTGGGGAATCTTGCTGATCTTGCTCTGATAGCTTTCACTGGGAATTCGGCCCAAGAGTGCAAGCTGAGATGTCTCTGGGGAGTATTATTTCGGCAAGCCTCTACAGGCTCAGTTATTCTGTACGATTGTTGGATTTTCTGAATTTTTGCCTTTTTGTCGATTTTTCGGCTTTTCCTGTTGGCTGCTGTCATACACAAGAAATTTTTCCTATTTTTTCTATTTTATGCGACTGTCTCATGATAAGGTCTTTGAATGTGCAACTAATGTGTGTGTGATGCGCAAAATGCAAGTTTAATCATTTTGTTGATGTTTTTAGAAAAATGAATGGCTCTCCCTATCCTCCTCTTCTTGGAGGAATTTCTGTCGTCGACGTGAGGGGGGATTTCTGTGAGCCTCTTACGCAGGAGATTACGGATTTTATAGGAACCCCTCCAACTTTCTTTATTGACCGATTATTAAAGGAATTTCGTACAATTTTTAAGAAACACCAATTTAGAGGCATAATCACATGGTCAAGAGAAGAGAAATGAATAGATATTTTATTGATATTCACAAATGTTTTTACAGAAAGATATACAAAAGGAATTTCTGAAGAATGGCTGGCCAGGGTAGGCTATATACATTAGGCTTAACAATTATATCTGTAATTGTTGCTCTTACGTTCCCCTAATTGCTTCGGGTGAGATGCCTGAGCCAGGAGTGTAGACACTGCAAGACGCTTGCTTCTAGAAGATGATCACTTGAACTGCCTTTCGGTTTTCGGTTCAAGTGATCGTTGCTTGCTTTGTTTTTGTGTCTTATTCTTTTGCCCCTAATTTTTGCCTAGGACGTATCCTAGCGGGGATAAATTCGCCTTTGTTTTGCCTAGTACCCTTGTACTGGCGGGCTTTTTATTTTGCCCTAACTTTTGCCTAGGACGCCCTTTTCGGGTTTTCATCCTAGCGAGCCTATGCAAGCAACGTCTTCAAGCATAGTACTTCTTTACCACGTCAGCGTTCACTGGGTATCGAAGTTCTTCCCCATCCATGTCCGTGAGGATCAATGCTCCTCCTGAGAAGGCTCGCTTCACCACGTATGGTCCTTCGTAATTCGGGGCCCACTTTCCGATTTTTTCCTTTTGAGCTGGTAGCAACTTCTTCATTACCAGCTCTCCCTCATGGTAGACTCGAGGGTGGACTTTCTTGTCAAAAGCCTTTTTGATCTTCCTCTGATAGGCTTGACCATGGCATATGGCGTTCAGCCGTTTCTCTTCGATAAGATTCAACTGGTCGTATCGGCTTTGAACCCATTCTGCCTCGGAAAGTTTTGCTTCCATGATTACCCTTAGAGAAGGTATCTCGACTTCGACAGGTAGAACTGCCTCCATCCCATAGACGAGGGAGAATGGAGTAGCTCCTGTAGATGTGCGTACTGAAGTCCTATAACCATGAAGAGCGAAGGGTAACATCTCATGCCAGTCTTTAAATGAGACAACCATCTTTTGCACTATTTTCTTAATGTTTTTATTGGCTGCCTCGACTGCCCCATTCATCTTTGGCCGATATGGGGAAGAGTTGTGGTGTTGGATCTTGAATTCTTGGCACAGTTCTTCCACCATTTTGTTATTCAAATTAGATCCATTATCAGTGATGATTTTATCGGGAATACCGTATCTGCATATAATGTTCTTGATGAAGGATGTTACCACCTTTTGGGTCACATGAGCATACGATGCCGCTTCTACCCATTTGGTGAAGTAGTCAATGGCCACAAGGATGAATCTATGTCCATTGGATGCTTTCGGCTCGATGGGTCCAATAACATCCATGCCCCACATTGCGAATGGCCAAGGTGAAGCCAATACATTGAGTGGAGTCGGTGGGACATGAATGTTGTCGGCGTATGCTTGACACTTATGGCATTTTCGCACGTACTGGTAACAATCCCTTTCCATGGTCGACCAATAGTATCCCGCCCTGAGGATCTTTTTAGCCATTGCAGGCCCGGGGATATGGGTACCGAAAACCCCCTCATGTACTTCTTTGATCATATTTTGAGCTTCGACTTGGTCTATACATCTCAACAAGACCGAGTCATAATTTTTCTTGTAGAGGGTTTCACCGACTAGCAGAAATCCCCTGGCCCTTCTTCGGATATGCTTCTTGTCATTATCGTTGGCCGCATCAGGATATTCCTCTTTTGTTAAATATTGCTTGATGTCATGGAACCATGGACGATCATCGACAACTTTATCTATTAGAAGGCAGAACGCTTGCTTATCGTGCCGCCGGATATTGATGATGGGCATTTCATGCTCACTATCCAAGGCGAACATCGACGAGAGCGTAGCAAGAGCATCGGCAAACTGATTCTCCTCCCTTGGAATGTATTCAAAGACGACACTTTGGAAGAAATGTGTCAAATCTTTGATGTGTTCAACATATGGTATCAGTTTAGGATTTCGGACTTCCCAATCACCTCGTAGTTGATAGATGACTAGGGCCGAATCACCAAACACTTTGAGTTTTAGGATACCATGATGGAACTAGATTGAAGATGATTGTTGATCTTCAATAGCTCCATGCTTGGACCGTGATGCTTCTTGAGGTTTACTCCTTAGGAACTCTGAAATCTCCTTTGAAGAAGCTTCAATGGAGTGGAAGACCTTGAAGGAGGTTCGGTTCTCCTTAGCTTGTGGTAGAAGCTTAAGGAACCAAGTTCAAAGTAGAAGAACTTTGAGAGAAAACCTAGAGTGGAAGTTCTCTCGGTTTTGAGACTCTTGAGTGGGAGAGAAAAATCAGAATTCTTATTCTCCAAATGTTCAAAAGTGAGTACAAGTGTAGGAAAATCAAATATATAGGGAATAGTAGCTTGTAGGAGAAGTTATCCCTAACCATGGTTCATTAAGAACCATGGTAGGATTAACTTAAACTCCTACGGTTTAGCTAGCTTCTAGGAGAAGCTAAACCTTGACCATGGTTCTTTTAGGAACCAAGGTAAGGTTAAGCTAACCTTGCTTGAGTTTAGAAGCTTGCAAGACAAGCTTCAAACTCAAGTAAGAATGCTTGAAAAATTCGGCCAAGGAGAAGGAAACAAGCTAGGCGGTCCATGGTTCAAATTGCTCCTTGATTTAATTTGAAATTCTTTGATTTGGTTTAGTTAGGTTCATCATATGATGATGAAACCTAGCTAAATCAAATCTGTGAAAAATTAGGAGCAAAATGAGTCCAATATGTAAAATTTTGCCTAGGCCCAACTCTGGCCCAATTTCTAAGCACACTCCCTAACTTTGCTAAATGTCACCCCCTTTTTCCTACTGAAAAATAAAGAATGAATGTGTCAACTAGGGAGGTTAAATGGAGTTAAACTCTCCAAGTAACCTACCTCAAAATCAATATACAAACACTAGAAAAAGCTAGTAAAGTGCCTCACAAATACAAAGGCAAAAATAACCTATACACAAGACTATGTATAAACTGTACAATATAAACAAGTAGAACTAAGGCCTTCTCTTCATGATAGAGCATTCCAAGTGAAGATTATCTTGGGCCTGACAAGCCCATTAGTCTTCTCTAGATCCAGCTCTTCCTGTATCCTCCTAGCCATAGCTCTGGTCACTGGGCCCTTGGCCCATGGTCTATCATCCCCTCCTTCTTGAGAAGGATTTGTCCTCAAATCTGTAGGTTCATCTTCCTCATCATAGCCTGTAAAGGGAATAAGATCACTCACATTAAAAGTGTTACTCACTCCATAATCACTAGGAAGATCTATCCTATAAGCATTATCATTTATTCTTTGGAGGACTTGGAAGGGACCATCTCCTCTTGGGTTGAGTTTAGACTTTCTTTGAGAAGGAAACCTTTCCTTTCTCAAATGAAGCCAAACCCAATCCCCTTCCTCAAAAATGAGGGTTTTCTTTCCCTTACTTCTATCTAAAGCAGTTCTCTCATTTTGTTGTTGTATTTGAGTTTTAACCTTCTCATGCAATTTCTTAACAAATTCAGCCCTCGATACCCCTTCTTTATGAAAATAATGAGAAGAATCTGGTAGGGGTATTAGGTCTAAAGGAGTAAGAGGGTTAAAACCATATACAACCTCAAAAGGTGAGATTTTGGTAGTCTTATGGACTACCCTGTTATAAGCAAATTCAATGTGGGGCAAGTACTCATCCCAAGACTTATGGTTACCTTTAAGAACTGCCCTTAACATTGTAGATAGGGATCTATTAACTACTTCTGTTTGCCCATCAGTTTGTGGGTGACAAGTAGTAGAGAAAAGTAATTTAGTTCCTAGCCTACTTCAAAGAGTTTTCCAGAAATGGCTAAGGAACTTAGTATCCCTATCTGAAACAATGGTCTTGGGTAGACCATGAAGTCTAACCACTTCCTTGAAGAAGAGTCTTGCTATGTTGCTTGCATCATCTATTTTGTGGCAAGGTATAAAGTGGGCCATTTTACTAAATCTGTCTACTACCACAAAAATAGAATCCATGCCTCTCTGGGTCTTGGGCAAGCCCAAAATAAAATCCATACTGATATCAACCCATGGAGAGTTAGTGATGTGAATTAATCGATTATAAGGAAGGCGCCACAAATATGATTATTTGATAAGCCAAGAAATATCGCCACAAGAATTGGAGAATTCTTGATAAGATCAAATGATGCAAGGAAAAACCCTAGCAGAGCTAAAACTCACAAAAATTTGTAATCTGAATAATCTGTCCTTTTCTCAATTCTCAAAATGTTTAATACAACTTTTGTTTGAGTTTGCCTCATTTGGAAATAAATAAAGAAAATTAAAATATTAATATCCCAACAGAAGCTAATATGCCCAAGTGGTTTGATGAAGGCATTATAAGCTTAAGGTCTTGTGTTCAAATCCTGAAATGTAGTAGTTTATTATTTTTATTTTTAATACTGCCTTTTACAAAACAAAACTAACACAACTTTAAAACTTAAGACATAAAAAGATAATAATAATAAAATAAAAACGAAATCTTCCAGTTGGCCTCCTAGCTTCCCAAGCAAGCTATGCATGTAATAAGTCTAGCCTCCTCCATGTGTTGAGTCGATTGTTGGGTCTCTAGTAAATGGGCCACTTTGTGCTGCAATGCCTCTTGGGTTTTTTTAAGCATCCCTCTAGTCATAGGCCCACTTAAGATTTGAATTGGATCTTGATCTTTGTCCTCTTCGTCGTGGACTTGGGCCTTCTGGTCATGGGCCTCTTGAGTTTGGGCTTTTATGTCCACATCATTCTCTCCTTCTTGGGCAGCATTTGTCCTCAAAACTATGAATTCATCTCCTGCATCAAAATGAGTCAAATCAGCAACATTAAAAGAAGAACTTACACCATACTCACCTGGTAGATCAATTTTGTAAGCATTATCATTGATCTTTTCTAGGACTTGGAAAGGCCCATCTCCTCTAGGTTGAAGTTTGGACTTCCTTTGTTCAGGGAACCTCTCTTTTCTCATATGTACCCAAACCCAATCACCAGGTTCAAAAATAAATTTCTTTCTGCCCTTGTTGGCTTGTTTGGCATAACTCTCAATTTTCTTTTCAGTTTGAGCTTTCACTTGCTCATGCAACTTCTTCACATATTCAGCCTTAGCCTGTGCATCTTTATGCTTAAATTCAGAAATGTTAGGCATAGGTAACAAGTCAAGTGGTGTTAGAGGATTAAATCCATACACAATTTCAAATGGTGAACATTTAGTTGTGCTATGGACAGCCCTATTATATGCAAACTCTACATGAGGCAAATGTTCTTCCCAAAATTTAATATTTTTCTTTAAAACAGTCCTAAGCAAAGTGCCTAAAGTTCTATTCACTACCTCAGTTTGTCCATCGGTTTGTGGGTGACAAGTAGTAGAGAAAAGTAATTTAGTACCCAACTTACCCCACAACGTTCTCCAAAAATGACTTAGGAACTTGGTGTCCCTATCACTTACAATGCTCCTAGGTAGCCCGTGGAGTCGCACAACTTCCCTAAAAAATAAGTCAGCTACATGGCAAGCATCATTAACCTTTTTACATGGTATAAAATGTGCCATTTTTGAAAACCTGTCAACAACAACAAAAATAGAATCTTTTCCATTCTTTGTTCTAGGCAACCCCAAAACAAAGTCCATAGATATATCAATCCAAGGAAAATCAGGAACAGGCAAAGGGGTATACAATCCATGAGGCTTAACTTTAGATTTAGCCTTTTTACAAACAATACAATGATCACAAAATTTATGTACATCATGCTTCATATGGGGCCAATAGAAATGTTCTTGCAAAATTTTCAACGTCTTTTGAACCCCAAAATGACCCATCAATCCCCCCTCATGTGATTCACTCACAAGTAGCTCTCTAATGGAACACTTAGGCACACACAATCTATTTGCTTTAAACAAGAACCCATTATGCCTATAGTAACCATTTTCAGAAAACTTTTCACATGCAGCAAAATTTTCAGCAAAGTCCACATCATGCATATACATGTCTTTCAAAGATTCAAGACCAAATAGTTTAGTTTCAAGCATAGAGAGCAAATTATGTCTCCTAGACAAAGCATCAGCCACTACATTCCCTTTTCCCTTTTTATGCTTGATGACATATGGAAATTGCTCTAGAAACTCTACCCACTTAGCATGCCTCTTATTAAGCTTACCTTGTCCTTTTAAGTACTTTAAGGACTCATGATCACTATGGATGACAAACTCTTTGGGCAAAAGGTAATGTTGCCAAGTCCTTAAAGCTCTCACCAAGGCATACAATTCCTTATCATAAGTGGGATAGTTTAGGGCAGCCCCATTCAACTTCTCACTAAAATAAGCAATTGGATGACCTTCTTGCATCAAAACAGCCCCAATACCCACATTAGATGCATCACATTCAATTTCAAAAGATTTTGCAAAATTTGGTAATGCAAGAATGGGGGCATTAGTTAGTTTGTGCTTAAGTTCAGAAAATGCCTTCTCTTGTTTTTCACCCCATTTAAACCCAACATGCTTTTTAACTATTTCATTAAGAGGTGCAGCCAAAGTACTAAAATCCTTAACAAACCTCCTATAGAAACTAGCTAACCCATGAAAACTTCTCACTTCACTCACATTCTTAGGGGTAGGCCACTCTTGGATGGCTCTAATCTTTTCCTCATCAACTTGTACCCCTTTAGAACTCACAACAAATCCCAAAAACACAACATGATCAGTGCAAAAGGTACATTTTTCAATATTAGCAAACAATTTTTCCTTTCTGAGCACATTCATGACAGCACTTAAATGTTCAACATGCAAATCAAAGTTAGTGCTATATATCAGAATATCATCAAAGTATACCACAACACATTTGCCTAAAAATTCCTTTAAGACATGGTTCATCAATCTCATAAAAGTGCTTGGGGCATTAGTTAACCCAAAGGGCATCACTAGCCACTCATACAAACCATACTTAGTTTTAAAGGCAGTTTTCCATTCATCCCCTTCCCTAATCCTAATTTGATGGTACCCACTTTTCAAGTCAATTTTTGAAAAAATAAAGGCACCATGCAATTCATCCAATAAGTCATCTAACCTAGGAATAGGATGCCTATACTTAACTGTGATGTTGTTGATGGCTCTACAATCAGTGCACATCCTCCATGTTCCATCCTTCTTAGGGACTAAAATGACTGGAACTGCACATGGGCTCATGCTTTCTTGTACCCATCCTTTGCTCATCAATTCTTCGACTTGCCTTTGGATCTCTTTGGTCTCTTGGGGATTACTTCTATATGCTGGTCGGTTGGGCAATGACACTCCTGGAATGAGATCAATATGGTGTTCAATTCCCCTCAAAGGTGGTAGTCCCTTTGGTAACTCCTTCGGAAACACATCTTTATATTCCTGCAAAATAAATTCAACACTAGGAGGAATAGCAATTTTATTTGAATTGTCAGCAACAAAAATATTATTTTTGCAGTACATCAAGTAAAGTGGTTTGTGAGCAAGAAACATCTTTTTCACCTCACTTTCTTTTGCTAAACAACTCATTTTTCTCTCAAGTGTTTCACTCTTTCCCTCAAGTGTTTCACTCTTTCCCTCAAGTGTTTCACTCTTCTTCTTTCTACTTTTGATAGGTGTTTCACTCTTCTTCTTTCTACTTTTGATAGGTGTTTCACTCTTCTCTCTTTTCTCTTGCATTATTTTTTCTCTCATTTTTATTTGATCCTCACACACATCTCTAGGAGATAATGGTTTGAGAATAATTTTCTGGTCATTGTGCATGAAAGAAATTTTGTTGGTGAATCCATCATGTAGTGCTTTTGTGTCATACTGCCATGGCCTCCCTAGGAGGAGATGAGTTGCCTCCATTGGAACCACATCACACAACACCTTATCATTATACCTTCCAATTGAGAAGCACACCTCAACCTGCTGAGTTACTTTCATCTCTCCATCTTCACTAAGCCATTGAAGTTTGTATGGCCTAGGATGTGGTTTGGTTCCCAAATTTAACTTAGATACTAATTTGGTACTAGCCACATTAGTACAACTTCCACCATCAACTATTAAAGAGCATAATTTACCTTTGATGGAACATCTAGTGTGGAAAATATTTTCTCTTTGGGTTTGCTCAAGTGGTTGTATCTGACTTCCCAACAACCTCCTTACCATTAGTATATCACCCTGCAATGCTTCCTCTTCTTTCTCCACTTCTTCTTCATCAGGTTCAGATTCACTAGTGATTTGCCCATCCTCCTTCATGATCATGATCCTCCTAGTTGGGCATTCAGAAGCAATATGTCCTCTTCCCAAGCATTTGAAGCATTTGATGTTTCTAGTTCCAGTAGGAAAGACAGATGTATTTGGATTTGTTGGTGATTTCCCTTGTGGAGGAGTCACTGCTGAACTAGATGAATTTCCTCCTTCCTTCTTAAATCTATCCCTCCAGTTTGGATTATAAGAACTGGAAGAATTCTTCCTTGCTATACCTTTCCTCTTGAGTTGTTGTTCAACCTGTACAGCCTTGTGCAACAAATCTTCCATCTCCACATATTCCTGCAATTCCACAACATCCCTAATATCAGTGTTTAGGCCATTCAGAAAACGAACCATTGTTGCTTCATTTTCTTCCTCTATGCAGGCTCTCATCAATGCCATCTCCATCTCCTTATAGTATTCTTCAACAGTCATGCTACCTTGAGTTAATTTTTGAAGTTTTAAACGCAAAGTTCTACTATAACTGGTTGGCACGTATCTCTTCCTCATGACTCTCCTCATTTCAGCCCATGTATCTATTTCCCGTTCCTCATCTCTTTGCATTTCCTTTTGATATTTGTTCCACCAAATGAGGGCATAGTCTGAGAATTCAGCTGCAGCCAACTTGACCTTTTGTGCTTCAGTATAGTCATTGCATGAAAACACATGTTCAATATTCATCTCCCACTCTAGATAGGCATCTGGATCACTCCTACCTTTGAATGGAGGAACATTCAACTTCACTCCTTCAAGTCTGTTTTGTCTAGGACCTCCATTGCCGCCTCTACCTCCCCTATTTCGGTTAGGACCTCCATCATCTTGATTTAGTTGATTTTCAATTCCTTCAATCCTCTCATAGAGCTCTTGATTATTTTGTGTCATCAATCTTTGCATTTGTGCAGTCATAGCTTCAAGTAACAATCTTTGAGCTCCATCTAAATGAGGACCACCACCTCCCGCTCCTGCCATTGTTCAACTAAAAGAACCGAAAACAAAAAAAAATGTGAAGTAATAGGACCTTACCACTCTTCTCACGTGTTTGCACTCAAAGATGTACCACTCGTGTTTACTCTCAACTTGGCTTTTGTGTAAATATTCACTCTTGCCTTTTTCCACTCAATCTCTAACTTAAGGTTCTTACAAGAATCAAATAATCTATAATCAAGAATCACCTTCAAGGATAGCAATCATAAGGAATAAAATAGAATTGTAGTACCCACAAAGGACAAGTAGCAACGAACAAGGAAGACACTTGACACTTAGGAATTTTATCAAACAGGTAATGTGCACAAAATTTAAGGAAGAACAACTGCCATATATTTGTATATATATATATATATATTTTTTTTAACTTCTTTTGCTGCAGATTTTTTTTTTTTTAAACTTCTTTTGCTGCAGATTTTTTTTTTTTTTTTTTTTTTTTGTTTAGAAAACTTTTTTTTTTTTTGGCAGAATTTATGTTCCAAAATGAAAGAGAATCACTGAAGAAATATGTGGATACACAATAACAAGAAGAAATGAAACAAGGAAAGAAAAAAAATTTAAAACAGGAATTTGAACAGTACCGTGAACAGTGATGATGAACAGTGCATAAAATAAAAACGAAATCTTCCAGTTGGCCTCCTAGCTTCCCAAGCAAGCTATGCATGTAATAAGTCTAGCCTCCTCCATGTGTTGAGTCGATTGTTGGGTCTCTAGTAAATGGGCCACTTTGTGCTGCAATGCCTCTTGGGTTTTTTTAAGCATCCCTCTAGTCATAGGCCCACTTAAGATTTGAATTGGATCTTGATCTTTGTCCTCTTCGTCGTGGACTTGGGCCTTCTGGTCATGGGCCTCTTGAGTTTGGGCTTTTATGTCCACATCAGTTAGCAACAGGTAAGGGTGTATAGATGCCATGAGGCATTACTTTAGACTTTGCTTGTAAACAAGCTATACATCTAGAGCAAAACCTCTCAACATCCCTTCTCATATGGGGCCAAAAGAATTTTTCTTTTAGAAAACTTAGAGTCTTTTCAACTCCAAAGTGCCCCATGAGACCACCCTCATGACTTTCTTGAACAAGGAGTTTTCTTATAGATCCTTGGGGTATACAAATTCTTCCCCTCTTTATATAAGTACCCCTCAGAAATATAGAAACCTCCTTGAGGCTTTGCTAAGCATTGGGTATAATTTTCTTTGAATTCGAGATCATTAGTATACAATTCCTTAATGTGATTAAATCCCAAGATTTGAGATCCAAGGGAGATTAACAAAGTGTGTCTCCTAGAAAGGGCATCAGCCACAACATTATTTTTCCCTTTCTTGTATTTAATCACATATGGAAATTGTTCTAAGAACTCTACTCACTTAGCATGCCTTTTGTTTAGCTTGCCTTGGCCCCTCAAATATTTAAGTGACTCATGGTCACTATGAATGACAAACTCTTTGGGAATAAGGTAATGTTCCCAAGTTTGAAGGGCCCTAACCAAGGCATAGAGCTCTTTGTCATAGGTAGGATAGTTAAGGGAGGCACCTTTGAGTTTTTCACTGAAATATGCAATAGGGTGCCCACCCTGTAACAAAACCGCCCCTATACCAACTCCAGAGGCATCACATTCTAACTCAAAAGTTTTTGAAAAATCAGGTAGAGCTAGAAGTGGTGCATGGGTAAGCTTATGCTTCAAGGTTATGAAGGCATTTTCTTGTTTCTCTCCCCATATAAATTCCACATTCTTCTTGACTAAGTCATTTAATGGGGAGGCTAGTGTGGAGAAATTAGGAACAAACCTCCTATAGAAGCTTGCCAAACCATGGAAGCTCCTAATATCTCCAACACTTTTAGGAGTGGGCCATTCTTGGATGGCCTTGATTTTCTCGGGGTCCACATGAACCCCTTTTTTACTAATTATAAACCCTAGAAAAACTACACTATCTACACAAAAGGTACATTTTTCTAAATTTCCAAAAAGTTGATTTTTCCTAAGAATATCAAAAACTTGCCTTAAGTGTCCTATATGATCACTTAGACTCCTACTGTATATGAGAATATCATCAAAATAAACTACTACAAATCTACCTATACAATCCCTAAGGACATGATTCATGAGACGCATGAATGTACTAGGAGCATTGGTGAGCCCAAAAGGCATCACTAACCACTCATATAATCCAAACTTGGTCTTGAAAGCGGTTTTCCATTCATCTCCTTCTTTGATTCTAATTTGATTGTATCCGCTTTTAAGATCAACTTTAGAAAATATGATGGCTCCATGAAGCTCATCTAACATGTCATCAAGCCTAGGGATGGGGTGTCTATATTTCACAGTGATGTTGTTGATGGCTCTACTATCACAACACATTCTCCACTTGCCATCTTTTTTTGGAACCAACAACACTGGAACAGCACAAGGACTTAAGCTCTTTCGAACCCAGCCCTTCTCCAACAAATCTTGGACCTGAGACTCAATTTCTTTAGTTTCTTGGGGGTTGGTCCTATAGGCAGGCCTATTAGGTAGGCTAGCTCCAGGCACCAAATCAATTTGATGTTCTATTCCTCTAGAAGGAGGAAGGCCCAGTGGACCCTCGGGAGGAAATAAATCATCAAATTCCTTTAAAAGTGTTTTTACCCCCTTAGGTAAAGTCTCATGTCCACTAGATGTGGCAGTGCAAGAAAGAGTTCCTTTACAGAGAAGGAAATAAGAGGGTTGTTGAATCAAGAGGGTTTGTTTGGAAATTTTATTCTCTTGATTAACGACCTCTAGGGAGGGAACTCCTTTCTCCCTAGATTCCTCTTTATCCTTAAGTTTCACAAACTTTTTTTTTTCTCTCTTTTCTTCTTTTTTTTTTAAATCTCTTTTCACTATCTCTTTTGAGTTTCATTTGTGCTTGATCCTCAGCCACCTGTTGAGGAGAAAGAGGATGAAGCACAAACTTTCTTTCCTTATGAGTAAAGGTAATCTCGTTAGTAAGGCCATTGTGCATGGTTTTCTTATCAAATTGCCATGGCCTTCCTAATAAGATGTGACAAGCTTCCATTGGTACTACATCACATAGCACCTCATCTTCATAGTTCCCAATGGAAATTTTGACCTTTACTTGTTGGTCAACTGCTAAATCACCATCCTCATTAATCCAATGGAGTTGATAAGGTTTAGGATGGTAGTAGTTAAACCCAACTTCTCAACCAGCCTAGTGCTACAACAATTGCACCATGAGCCACTATCAACAATGAGAGAACATGCACTGTTTGAAACTTTGCATCTAGTATGAAATATGTTCTCTCTTTGTGATAGAGTATCACTAGGTTGGTTGTTGAGGAGTCTCCTAATCATTAAGAGCTCCCCTTCATAAGGAAAAGTAGACTCTACACCTTTCTCTTGATCACTTGCTTCTTCCTCACTATTACTAGAGGAAGTAGTAACCTCATCTTGGCTACTATAAATGTCATGCCCCCTCATGATCATTACCTTCTTTGTGGGGCATTGGGAGGCAATGTGGCCTCTCCCTAAACATTTAAAGCACTTAATATCACTAGTCCTAGAACTAGTGTGTGTAGTGTCCTTTCCCTTTCCCTTATCTTTTTCTGTGGCTAGATTTTTGGAGGGTTCAAAAGTTTTCTTCTTTTCAAAAGTTTTTCCCTCCTTCTTGGAATCTTTCTTTAGAAATGAAGAGTTGGAGCTATTTTTGTAAGATTTCCTCATTCTTTGTTGTTCTACCCTTACACAAAGTTGGACCAAGTCATTTAGGTCCCTGTAGGGTAGTAGCTCCACTTGGTCTCTTATTTCTAAATTAAGACCACTCAAAAATCTAGCTACAGTAGTAGCTTCCTCTTCCCTAATACAAGCCCTCATCATTAATAGCTCCATTTGTTGCCTGTACTGTTCTACAGACATGTCTCTTTGTTGGAGCCTTTGGAGCTTATTCATAAGCTCCCTCCCATAGTAGGTGGGAATGTGCCTCCTCCTCATTGCACTTTTAAGATCATTCCAATATTGAATTGGAGGATCATTGTGGAGGCGTCTCTCTCTCTCTAGGGTTGTCCACCAATACATGGCATGCCCTTGGAAGCTAAGGGCAGCCAAAGGTACTTTCCTCTCTTCACTTACCCTATGGCAAGCAAAGAGTTGCTCAACCTTCATTTCCCAATCTAAATAAGACTCCACATCATCTTTGCCAAAGAATTGTGGGAGGTCAACCTTGACTTCCCTTGGCCTAGTAGTTCTCCTAGGAGTATGTTGGTAGTGATCCCCTTGATTCATGCTTTCATTAGGGGATGTGTATTGGGAATGTGAGCTCCTACTCTTTTTCTTATGTTTCTTCATATCTTCTTTCAATTTTTCCTCCTCTTGTCTTAAAATTCTCAACTCTTCCTCAAGATAAGCAAGTTGTCCTTCTCTTTCAATTCTTTCCTTCTCTCTTTGAATGGACTCTTGCTTTTTCCATAGTTTAAGTGATTTGAGCTCTTTAGTAATGTAAGAAAGACTTTTTGGAGAGCCATCACTTTCACTATGGGAGGAATCTTGAGACATTTTAATTCAAGAGATATTTTTCACACAAAAATAGTTTTTATGAAAATAAGGTTTTGGAGTGCTTTAGACTTGGCACTTAGAGGTCTAAGAGTACAAATTGAACTTTGGAGGGAGGTGAGCTACTAAAGAGCCACTTAATAACCAAGCCTCTTCAAGTAAAAATCTCTAAACCCCCTTGTACTTTTGTCTTGCACAAAGCAATTTTCACAAAGAACTTTTCTAAAGAAAATAACAAGCAAGTGCCTATGTGTACAATTTATAAAATGCTTGAAAACATAAAGAGCATGAAAACATAAATTGCTTGAAAACTTAAATGACTGAAAACATAAATTGCTTAAAACATAAATTGCTTGAAAACTTAAAGACAAGAAAACATAAACTAGACGTTGAAAGCAAGTAAACCTAAGTGAGAGCTTGAAAGGCACCAAAGACCTTCAAGGACCACTCTCACAAGTACTACACGTGGATTACTATAAAAGTTCTTAAGGAGAGATGGAGATACACCAAAGGCACTCCAAGACACTCCTTAATAAAGGCCTTGTACAAAAATTTAGAAAACAAAAATTACAAGGTAAATGAAATTCAAATTTGCTTCAAATGAAATGTAAATTTACACTCCAAATGAAATGTAAATTCACTCTCAAATGAATTTAGTGGCTGCACCTAATTTCAAGGAAAACAAATTAGCCACTAATTTAGAACAAATTTAGAGACGGATTTTGTAATGAAAAACTAGGTTTTAGAAACCAAAATTTCCGTCACTAAATTTAGTTCTAAATTTTCACAAAAATTTTCACAATTGGTTTAGTTTCTTGTTGCTCCAAATCAGCCACCAACTGCAGCCTCACAAGGTGTTTCACTCCTCTCTTTAGAAGCAACTTTGATGTTAGTCACTTCTAGGTGTTTCCAAGAGCCTAGCCACCAAGAGAGAACAAACTCCCTAAGCAACCACCAAAGCCTTCAAGTGGATGTCCTTTGCCTTGGCCTCCTACACCTTTCAAGAAGCACTCAACCACCTTCAAGACTGAATATTAGTGCTAAAACTGAAAATGAACAATTTAGAATGGCTACACCAAGTGGTAGAAGAAAATGAGACAAGACTAGAAAGAGTTCCACAAATTGACAAGCAAAAATTAAGGCAAATTTGGAAGCTAGTACACACAAGAGTAACCTAGGAAAGGCACTAGAATGGATTACAAAATTAAAAGCTAAGATTATGAACAAAAACAAGACACAATATGTGGCTGGACCAACACAAAAATGTCACACAAAATAGATCAAAACCGAGAGCAATATTTTCTCAAATTTTCACTCCTTTGGCTTTTCTTTTGCTATTTTCTTTCTTTTTCTTTTGCAAATTATTTTTCACTTATTTTTTCTTTGTATGTTCAGGAGTTTCAATGCCTTTTAAGCACTTATATGTCTCGGTTTCAATATAGAAAAACTGCAGCAAAATTATGACACAAAACAAGAGGTGTTCACAAGTATGTTTTCACTAGTGCTTCACTATTTTGTAGTATTTTTTTTAGGTCAAATTTTTAAGCACTTTGTTTCTTTGTTTTTCTCAAGCAATTAGGACACTCACACCTCTGTTTTGGTTCTGTTTTAAGGTCCAAAAAATTTCAATAAGTTTCAGCCACAACACAAGATACAAGGAAACCTAATAGGAGAGTGTTTATGAACTTTTCTTGACAAAACTTTTAATATGACATAAAGGAAACCTAACTCTAGGAAATTTGCTAGAACTAATAGCAAATTAGGAACTCAAACATGTAAATCAAAAGCTCATATAGTAAGGTACAGATTTATCAAGAAAATATTCAATAATTTTCGGACACAAAAACACAAAGCAAAAAAATTAGGTCAAACAAGCTAGTCTAGGAATCAATGACATTCAAAGGACTACACATGACTCTAGACAAAACATATGATTCAAAAACAAAATATACACTAAACATTATCAATGTCCAATCACGGACTCATGTTATAGGAATGGAGAAGACTCAAGCAAAAATTAAAAGCACAAGTACATGAACCTAGGCGCACAACACAAATTGATTCAAGAATAAGGAACAAGCAAAACTATGAATCAATTACTTCATATGTGAACTAGGTGAGGAGATTGTTGATGGGCCTCAGAGGTTGCATAGCTTATTCACCTAGATTGGCTATGAGGCAACTTATGAGGACTCAGATTGTTCCTACTAAAGAGGAGCTTGGAGGATTGTGTTTCTCCTTTGATTCCGAGCATCAAAGGGACATGCACGCTGTCGTTAGAGCGTGGGAGAGACCAATCTACGAGGGAGATCGAGAGCTTGGAAAGCCTCGGGTATCCGTCTCCACCGACTACGAGACTTGGAGGAGCGAGAGGGGAGTGCCCCAACCATCCACCTCTTGCGCAACTGCAGTTACGAGGAGGTTGCTGCAAGAACAAGTCGATGCCTTGACCAAGAAGCTGGAAATCATGGGAGCTCAGATGAGAGTTCTTGAGGAGAAAAGCGAAGAATCCAGTTTTGCCATTGACGGTCTACAAAGGCAGTGCAAGAAAAAAGACCATGAGATAGAGCGGCTCAAGGACGAGTGTGCTAACCTTAATGAGAAGGCTATTTGGGCATCCAAAATGCTAAAGGTCGAACCGAGTAGCACAAGTACCTCTGTTCTTTGATGCCACATGAGGCTCGTGTTGAGTTCGAGAAATCATATGGACGAGTCCTCGATTTGATGAAGATATGTGTGGATCCGGCCTTTCTGAGAGCATTGGTTCACTTTTGGAGTCTCGATCTGCATTGCTTCGAGTTCCCCCAGTTTGACTTAGTTCCTACTCTCGAGGAGTACGAGCTCATGCTGCGATGGCCCAAATCAGCAGGAGTCTATGTTTTTCATGGTAATTATGTGGCCGTGGAGAGGGTCGCTACTCAAGTCAAACTACCATCACGATCATCTGCCTTAGTGGGGAACGGCAGTATCAAAGGTTGGAAGCTCGCTATGATTGAGGATCACCTTTCTTCCTTAGCTGGTGAGGGAGATTGGTTAGCTTTCAACAAGACTCTAGCGTTAGCCGTGTTTGGGACAGTCCTATTCCCCTTTCACGCTAACACAGTGGACCATGCCGCTATGGATGCTTTCTTCAGATGGGACGTGCACATGAAGAGTCCCTTGCCTGCCATTCTTGCCGACACCTTGCTTTCTGTCAACATATCTCAGTAGAAGCAAGGGAAGATTATCCGATGCTGCACCTCTTTGTTATATGTGTGGAGCATCACACACTTCTACGCCTCTAGTCACATGGGGACTTTCCCCGATCCGTTGAGGAGCTTTTTGAAGATCCCCGTATGCCGCCGTTATGCTTCCGAATGGAAGGAAGATGATGAGGACATGGGCAAGGATTTAGGAGCACTCAAAGGACTTGGAGGACCAATGACTAGGGCAAGGACTAAAAGGGCCAAGGATGCTTTGCAACAAGTTGCGGCCCTTATTCTTGAAGAAATGCCCAATGATGAAGACAAGGCCAAGATGGTGAATTGTATCAAGGATTATGAAGACTAATTACGCCATTTTCTTAGTGGGTGTTTTTTTTAGTACTTGTAATTAGTAAATAAAGGCCTAAAACTCTTGTTAAAGTGGCTGCCAACTCTTGTTTGGGCTGCACCACTTATTGGGCTAGTTATTAGGCAAGTTGTTTTTAGTTAAATAAGGTCCAAAACCTTTGGGATGAATCAGCCATGAGGCATACCAAAGGGTGCACGAATTTAGCATGTGTTTGTTTTGCATTAGTGGTCATAATTGTTAGGCTTAGTGGAGTTCATTAATTGCCCACTAATGGAGTTCATTAATTGCCCACTAATGTAAGTGAAAGGTCTTGGTTGTAAGCTATATAAGCTGCCCATTGGGATGAATAAGAACAGATCAGAATTTGAGTTTTATTAACTGAGAGTGATTCTCCAATTGTTCTTGAGTGATTCAAGAATTTGGGCATATCAAAGGATCATCCACAATTCTTTGTGTGAAGCCTTCGTTGGAAGAGTGATTCTTCCTCCATTCCTTTACCGTTTCCTTCTCTCCATTTCTTGCATCTAATTTCCTTACCTACATTCCAGAAATTAAGTCCAAGATTTTAACCCAAAAGATCCTTCCCTACATTCCAGAAATTAAGTCTAAGATTTTGAACCCAAAAGATCCTTTTTCAACTCTGGTGCAATTAGGAATCATATCATTTGGTATCAGAGCTCTGGTTTTTTGGGTTCATCCACATCATTTGCTGGAATTTCTTTGGGTAACATCCTTCCTTGTTATTTCTCATTACCATTAATATTACCTTAGTGTTCTTTCTTTATTTGCTGAACCATTGCAAAAATTAGGCCTTAATAGTGTTAAAAAATATTTAAAATAAAATTCGTGCATAATAAAAAAAAAAAAAAAAAAAAAAAGAAGAAAGAGTTGTGGCTGAATGGTTCATGCGTTTAGAACACTTGAAACTCAATCTTTAAGGTAATATTTTGGTTTGGTTGAAGGTTGTTACTAACTTATCTAAATTCCAGTTTTTGATTCCTAAATTTCCTTGTTTTTTTTTTGAATTTTTGGTGGCTGTTTTGTATTCCTTTTTAAGCCTACCCTAAACCTTGCTTTTAACACAAAAAAATTGTGGTTTGTTCTTTGTGTTGTCTATTTTTTTTGAATTGCTTTAAAAAAAAATAATAATAAAAAAAAAAAAAGCCATTAAGAGTGACATACACGAGTGTTCATTTTACGAGTGTAAACAAGTGAGAAGAGTGGTGAGGTCCTATTTTCTTTGTGTTTGTTATTACTCTTGTTTTTGAAGTATGGCAGATGGAAATCATTTGGATGGAACACAAAGACTCTTGTTCGACGCTATTAATGCTCAAATGCAAAGATTATTGAGAGAAAACAATGAAGAGTTGTATGGAAGAATGGAGCGATTAGAGAATCGTGATCATCATGAAGAAGAAAGGAGAGGAAGAAATGGTGGTGCTCCTAGGCAAAACAGAATTGAAGGTGTTAAACTTAATGTTCCTCCATTTAAGGGGAAGAGTGATCCGGAAGCCTATGTGGAATGGGAACTCAAAATAGAACATATTTTCACTTGTAACAATTATGATGAAGAACAAAAGGTGAAACTTGCAGCAGCGGAGTTCTCGGACTATGCACTTGTGTGGTGGAATAAGTTGAAAAGAGAAAGGTTGAGAAATGAAGAGCCTTTGGTGGAAACATGGGCTGAAATGAAAAGGCTCATGAGGAAACGTTATGTGCCGGCTAGCTATGCTAGAGATGTGAAATTTAAACTTCAAAAATTGTCACAAGGCACCAAAGGAGTTGAAGAGTATTACAAGGAATTGGACTTGCTCATAATGCAAGCCAATATTGAAGAAGATCCAGAACTAACCATGGCTCGTTTTATTAATGGCTTGAATAACGATATTCGTGATGTTGTTGAATTGCAGGAATTTGTTGAGATAGAAGACTTGCTGCACAAATCCATTCAAGTGGAACAACAACTCAAAAGAAAAAGTGTGACCAAGAAGAGTTCTTCTAATTATAATTCCTATAGTTGGAAGGACAAAAATAAGAAGGAGGTGGCTGCCACTCCAAGCAATCTAGCATCTACTTCTCATGGAAAATCATCCTCTAAGTCCTTAGAACAGCCTCAAAAGAAGAGTAAAGACATAAAATGCTTTAAGTGTCAAGGCATGGGTCATTATGCCTATGAGTGTCCTACCAAAAGGACCATGGTTCTCAAGGAGAATGGAGATTACACTAGCCAATCTGATGTTAGTGAGGAAGAAGAAGGTGACATTGAGGAGGAAGAGGAGGCCCTTGAGGGAGATTTATTGATGATTAGGAGAATGATGGGTAGTCAAATGAGTCCTTTAGAAAGAAGCCAAAGGGAGAATATTTTCCACACAAGATGTTCCATCAATGGAAAGGTTTGCATGGTGATTATTGATGGAGGGAGTTGCGCTAATGTGGCTAGTGCTAGATTAGTGTCAAAGCTAAATTTAGACACTAAACCACATCCTAGGCCATATAAACTTCAGTGGCTTAGTGAGGATGGAGAGGTGCAAGTGAGGCAGCAAGTAGAAGTGGATATTTCCATTGGAAAATACAAAGATAAGGTGCTATGTGATGTAGTTCCAATGGAGGCCAGCCACATACTTTTGGGAAGGCCTTGGCAATTTGACACTAAAGCCGTCCATGATGGCTATTCCAATAAGATCTCTTTTGTGCACCAAAATAAAAAGATTGTCCTCAAGCCTTTGAGTCCTAAAGAGGTGTGTGAGGATCAAATGAGGATGAGAGAAAAGATTTCTTTGGAGAGAAAAGAAAGTGATCTTGAGAAAAAGAGTGAACAAAAACTTGAGAAAAAAAAAAGTGGAAAGAAAAGGAGCGAAACACTTGAGAGAAAAGAGAGTCTTTTGGCAACAAAGGGTGAGGTGAAGAGGTTGTTCCTTGCTAAACAGCCCCTTTATCTAATGTATTGCAAAAATCAGATTTTAAACACTAACACTTTTGATGAATTGGAAATACCTTCTAGTGTTAAATCTCTTTTGCAGGAATTTCATGACGTTTTTCCATCAAGTGTACCAAGTGGATTACCACCTTTGAGGGGAATTGAACACCAAATTGATCTCATTCCAGGAGCTTCCTTACCCAATAGGCCAGCTTATAGGAGCAATCCACAAGAAACGCAAGAAATTCAAAAGCAAGTGGATGAACTCATGACCAAAGGATGGGTAAGAGATAGCATGAGTCCTTGTGCTGTTCCGGTAATTTTGGTCCCTAAAAAAGATGGGACATGGAGAATGTGTTCTGATTGTAGGGCTCTAAATAACATCACCATAAAATATAGGCACCCAATTCCTAGACTTGATGATTTGCTTGATGAATTGCATGGTGCAAGTATTTTCTCTAAAATTGATTTGAAAAGTGGATATAATCAAATTAGAATTAGAGAGGGTGATGAATGGAAAACTGCTTTTAAAACAAAATATGGTTTGTATGAGTGGTTGGTTATGCCTTTTGGCTTAACTAATGCACCAAGTACTTTTATGAGATTGATGAACCGTGTTTTGAGGGAATTTATTGGCAAATTTGTTGTGGTATATTTTGATGATATTCTTGTCTATAGCACTTCTCTTGAATTGCATGTGGAACATTTGAAATCTGTTTTGAAGGTGCTTAAGGAAGAACAATTGTTTGCCAATCTTGAAAAATGTGTGTTTTGTACTGATCATGTTGTATTCCTTGGTTTTGTTGTAAGTTCTAAAGGAGTACAAGTAGATGAGGAAAAGGTTAAGGCCATCCAAGAATGGCCCACACCTAAATCCGTGAGTGAAGTGAGAAGTTTCCATGGTTTGGCAAGTTTTTATAGGAGGTTTGTTAAGGACTTTAGCACCTTGGCAGCACCTCTTAATGAAGTAGTAAAGAAACATGTGGTTTTTAAGTGGGGAGGGAAACAAGAGGAAGCCTTTGTTGCTCTTAAGCAAAGGCTAACCAATGCTCCCATTCTTGCCTTACCAAACTTTGCTAAATCTTTTGAAATTGAATGTGATGCTTCCAATGTTGGGATTGGGGCTGTGTTGTTACAAGAAGGCCATCCAATTGCTTATTTTAGTGAGAAGTTAAGTGGAGCTGCCCTTAATTTTTCCACTTATGATAAGGAATTGTATGCCTTGGTAAGAGCTTTGAAAACATGGCAACACTACCTTTTTCCCAAAGAGTTTGTAATACATAGTGACCATGAGTCCCTAAGGTATTTGAAGGGACAAGGCAAGCTTAACAAGAGGCATGCCAAGTGGGTGGAGTTTTTGGAACAATTTCCCTATGTCATAAAACATAAAAGGGGAAAAGGGAACATTGTGGCTGATGCTTTATCAAGGAGACATATATTGCTTTCCACTCTTGAAACTAAATTGCTTGGATTTGAATCTTTGAAAGAAATGTATGCTTCTGATGAAACTTTTGGTGAAATATATGCTGCATGTGAGAAACTATCTCAATATGGGTATTTTAAGCACAATGGGTTTTTATTTAAAGAAAACAAATTGTGTGTGCCTACATGTTCCATTAGAGAATTGCTTGTTAGTGAATCACATGGTGGTGGTTTGATGGGGCACTTTGGGATTAAAAAGACTTTGGAAATTTTACAAGAACATTTCTTTTGGCCTCATATGAAACGTGATGTGCAAAAATTTTGTGAACATTGTGTTGTGTGCAAAATGGCTAAATCTAAATCATTGCCACATGGATTGTATACTCCTTTGCCTACTCCTGAATATCCTTGGATTGACATATCTATGGACTTTGTTTTGGGACTGCCTAGAACAAAGAATGACAAAGATTCTATTTTTGTGGTTGTTGACAGGTTTTCAAAAATGGCACATTTCATACCTTGCAAAAAGGTAGATGATGCGTGTCATGTGGCTGATTTGTTTTTCAAAGAAGTTGTGAGGCTTCATGGTGTGCCAAGGAGTATTGTAAGTGATAGGGATGCTAAATTCCTTAGTCATTTTTGGAGGACTTTGTGGGGCAAGTTAGGTACTAAATTATTATTTTCAACAACTTGTCACCCACAAACCGATGGACAAACTGAGGTAGTCAATAGAACTTTGGGGACCTTGCTTAGGACTGTTTTAAAAAAGAATATAAGTCCTGGGAAGCAAGTTTGCCTCATGTTGAATTTGCATATAATAGGGCTGTCCATAGCACAACAAATTGTTCACCTTTTGAGGTTGTGTATGGTTTTAACCCTTTGACTCCTCTTGATTTATTGCCTATGCCTAACATTTCTGTTTTTAAGCATAAAGAAGGGCAGGCCAAAGCGGACTATGTGAAGAAGTTACACGAACGTGTGAAGGCTCAAATTGAGAAGAAAAATGAGAGCTACGCGAAACATGCTAACAAAGGGCGAAAGAAAGTTGTGTTCCAACCTGGTGATTGGGTTTGGGTACACATGAGGAAGGAAAGATTTCCGGAACAAAGGAAATCAAAGCTTTTGCCAAGAGGGGATGGTCCATTTCAAGTACTAGAAAGAATAAATGACAATGCTTACAAGATTGAATTGCCCGATGAGTACAATGTTAGTTCCACTTTCAATGTTTCTGATTTATCTCTCTTTGATGTAGATGATGGAGACTTTGATTTGAGGACAAATTCTTCTCAAGAGGGAGGGAATGATGAGGACATGGGCAAGGATTTAGGAGCACTCAAAGGACTTGGAGGACCAATGACTAGGGCAAGGACTAAAAGGGCCAAGGATGCTTTGCAACAAGTTGCAGCCCTTATTCTTGAAGAAATGCCCAATGATGAAGACAAGGCCAAGATGGTGAATTGTATCAAGGATTATGAAGACTAATTACGCCATTTTCTTAGTGGGTGTTTTTTTTAGTACTTGTAATTAGTAAATAAAGGCCTAAAACTCTTGTTAAAGTGGCTGCCAACTCTTGTTTGGGCTGCACCACTTATTGGGCTAGTTATTAGGCAAGTTGTTTTTAGTTAAATAAGGTCCAAAACCTTTGGGATGAATCAGCCATGAGGCATACCAAAGGGTGCACGAATTTAGCATGTGTTTGTTTTGCATTAGTGGTCATAATTGTTAGGCTTAGTGGAGTTCATTAATTGCCCACTAATGGAGTTCATTAATTGCCCACTAATGTAAGTGAAAGGTCTTGGTTGTAAGCTATATAAGCTGCCCATTGGGATGAATAAGAACAGATCAGAATTTGAGTTTTATTAACTGAGAGTGATTCTCCAATTGTTCTTGAGTGATTCAAGAATTTGGGCATATCAAAGGATCATCCACAATTCTTTGTGTGAAGCCTTCCTTGGAAGAGTGATTCTTCCTCCATTCCTTTACCGTTTCCTTCCCTCCATTTCTTGCATCTAATTTCCTTACCTACATTCCAGAAATTAAGTCCAAGATTTTAACCCAAAAGATCCTTCCCTACATTCCAGAAATTAAGTCTAAGATTTTGAACCCAAAAGATCCTTTTTCAACTCTGGTGCAATTAGGAATCATATCAGAAGAGATGGAACAGTGGAGCATCGAGCACTTCACATGGGTTTGTCCTTGGTTCCGTCCGAGCAACGTATTGATGAGATGCGGCAGTTACCCAAGCGTACCTTTGATGGGCCTCAGAGGTTGCATAGCTTATTCACCTAGATTGGCTATGAGACAACTTATGAGGACTCAGATTGTTCCTGCTAAAGAGGAGCTTGGAGGATTGTGTTTCTCCTTTGATTCCGAGCATCAAAGGGACATGCACGCTGTCGTTAGAACATGGGAGAGACCAATCTACGAGGGAGATCGAGAGCTTGGAAAGCCTCGGGTATCCGTCTCCACCGACTACGAGACTTGGAGGAGCGAGAGGGGAGTGCCCCAACCATCCACCACTTGCGCAACCGCAGTCACGAGGAGGTTGCTGCAAGAACAAGTCGATGCCTTGACCAAGAAGCTGGAAATCATGGGAGCTCAGATGAGAGTTCTTGAGGAGAAAAGCGAAGAATCCAGTTTCGCCATTGACGGTCTACAAAGGCAGTGCAAGAAAAAAGACCATGAGATAGAGTGGCTCAAGGACGAATCGAGTAGTCAACTCCGAGATGTCGACGCAAAGATAGCACGCCTTGAAGCCGAGTACGCAAGGCAGGCACAGTTGATCAAGGATATGCAAGATGATCTACTCTTGACTCGATCCGATGCGCAGCAATGGCGGGAAGTTGCTCAACAACAAACCGCAAGCCTTTCCGATTTTCGCAAGAAGGAAAGGGAAGGATTAACACATATGGCTAAGCTCCGAGAGGAGAAGGATCGAGCCGAAGACGAGCTTAATGAGCTGCAAGCCATGATCAACTACCATATTCAAAAGGCGAAGGACGCTCAAAAGATTAGTGATAATATGAGCCAAGCGGTCCATACGCAAGCCGAAGCAATGGCCCGTCATGTAGAGGAAGCCGAAGTTGAATGGAGAAGAAACATGAACCCGCCTGTGGGTTTCTATCGGCTTTTCTCATTTTGTAAAAATTTGCTTCAAAGCATTGTATAATGAGTTGTACACTTTCTTTGATTAATCGAATTTTTGAGATCTATGAAATCTTTCAATTGCCTTTGCATTTCATAGTCATTCATTTGCATACATCTCTCCTAGTAATTCATTAATAACATTAATAAAAAGAAAGGATTAATCGATGCGTATGTTCATAATGGATCGCACGCCGTTTGTTATTAAGTGTAAGCCAACAACCGCGCCAAGCGAACGCACATCAACTCCGTTGTTGGTAATCAAGACGAATAAAGGGGAAGGTCCGACACCGTTGAAGATCACTACTCCAAGACCTTTTCCCTACGAATCGAATAAAGCTGTGCCATGGATATACGACATCCATTCTTTTGCCGACAGCGATATCTCTAACATCGCTGGACTTGGGGGCATGACTAGGAGTGGCAGGATCTACACTCCCGAAGATCTTCATGATAAAGCTCCCAAGAATAAAGGAAAGGAAAAAGAAAAAGAGAAAATCGAGGAAAATAAAGAATCCGAGGAGGAGACTAACGAGCTGTTAAAATATATCCGACAGAGCGAGTACTCCATCGTGGATCAACTTCATAGGACGCCAGCAAAGATTACTCTGTTGTCGTTGATCCTAAGCTCCGAACCGCATCGGCAAGCTCTGTTGAAAGTCTTGAACGAGGCGTACGTGTCGCACACTATCTCCCAAGACAAGTTTGAGGGGATTGTTAGTCACATCACGGCTAATGATCACCTCACTTTCACCGATGAAGAAATCCCCGCTGAGGGACCGAATCACAACAAGCCCTTGCACATCTCTGTAAAGTGCAAGGAATATCACATCGTTAAAGTCTTGGTGGATAATGGATCTTCCTTGAATGTGATGCCAAAAAGAACGTTTGATCAAGTGTGATGTGGACATAAAAGCCCAAACTCAAGAGGCCCATGACCAGAAGGCCCAAGTCCACGACGAAGAGGACAAAGATCAAGATCCAATTCAAATCTTAAGTGGGCATATGACTAGAGGGATGCTTAAAAAACCCAAGAGGCATTGCAGCACAAAGTGGCCCATTTACTAGAGACCCAACAATCGACTCAACACATGGAGGAGGCTAGACTTATTACATGCATAGCTTGCTTGGGAAGCTAGGAGGCCAACTGGAAGATTTCGTTTTTATTTTATTATTATTATCTTTTTATGTCTTAAGTTTTAAAGTTGTGTTAGTTTTGTTTTGTAAAAGGCAGTATTAAAAATAAAAATAATAAACTACTACATTTCAGGATTTGAACCCAAGACCTTAAGCTTATAATGCCTTCATCAAACCACTTGGGCATATTAGCTTCTGTTGGGATATTAATATTTTAATTTTCTTTATTTACTTCCAAATGAGGCAAACTCAAACAAAAGTTGTATTAAACATTTTGAGAATTGAGAAAAGGACAGATTATTCAGATTACAAATTTTTGTGAGTTTTAGCTCTGCTAGGGTTTTTCCTTGCATCATTTGATCTTATCAAGAATTCTCCAATTCTTGTGGCGATCTTTCTTGGCTTATCAAATAATCATATTTGTGGCGCCTTCCTTATAATCGATTAATTCACATCATTTGGTATTCAGAGCTAGGTTGGGGGTACTGTTCACACAACACCGTCCTGGTACTGTTCATCGGTACTGTTCACACACACAGTTCCTGGACTGTTCATCGATACTGTTCACGCGCACTGTTCATCGTCACTGTTCCTGGTACTGTTCATTGATACTATTTCACGCGCACTGTTCATCATCACTGTTCACGGTACTGTTCAAATTCCTGTTTTAAATTTTTTTTTCTTTCCTTGTTTCATTTCTTCTTGTTATTGTGTATCCACATATTTCTTTAGTGATTCTCTTTCATTTTGGAACATAAATTCTGCCAAAAAAAAAAGTTTTCTAAAAAAAAAAAAAAAAAAAAAAAAAATCTGCAGCAAAAGATGTTTAAAAAAAAAAAAAAATCTGCAGCAAAAGAAGTTAAAATATATATATATATATATATATACAAATATATGGCAGTTGTTCTTCCTTAAATTTTGTGCACATTACCTGTTTGATAAAATTCCTAAGTGTCAAGTGTCTTCCTTGTTCGTTGCTACTTGTCCTTTGTGGGTACTACAATTCTATTTTATTCCTTATGATTGCTATCCTTGAAGGTGATTCTTGATTATAGATTATTTGATTCTTGTAAGAACCTTAAGTCAGAGATTGAGTGGAAAAAGGCAAGAGTGAATATTTACACAAAAGCCAAGTTGAGAGTAAACACGAGTGGTACATCTTTGAGTGCAAACACGTGAGAAGAGTGAAACACCTATCAAAAGTAGAAAGAAGAAGAGTGAAACACTTGAGGGAAAGAGTGAAACACTTGAGGGAAAGAGTGAAACACTTGAGAGAAAAATGAGTTGTTTAGCAAAAGAAAGTGAGGTGAAAAAGATGTTTCTTGCTCACAAACCACTTTACTTGATGTACTGCAAAAATAATATTTTTGTTGCTGACAATTCAAATAAAATTGCTATTCCTCCTAGTGTTGAATTTATTTTGCAGGAATATAAAGATGTGTTTCCGAAGGAGTTACCAAAGGGACTACCACCTTTGAGGGGAATTGAACACCATATTGATCTCATTCCAGGAGTGTCATTGCCCAACCGACCAACATATAGAAGTAATCCCCAAGAGACCAAAGAGATCCAAAGGCAAGTCGAAGAATTGATGAGCAAAGGATGGGTACAAGAAAGCATGAGCCCATGTGCAGTTCCAGTCATTTTAGTCCGTAAGAAGGATGGAACATGGAGGATGTGCACTGATTGTAGAGCCATCAACAACATCACAGTTAAGTATAGGCATCCTATTCCTAGGTTAGATGACTTATTGGATGAATTGCATGGTGCCTGTATTTTTTCAAAAATTGACTTGAAAAGTGGGTACCATCAAATTAGGATTAGGGAAGGGGATGAATGGAAAACTGCCTTTAAAACTAAGTATGGTTTGTATGAGTGGCTAGTGATGCCCTTTGGGTTAACTAATGCCCCAAGCACTTTTATGAGATTGATGAACCATGTCTTAAAGGAATTTTTAGGCAAATGTGTTGTGGTATACTTTGATGATATTCTGATATATAGCACTAACTTTGATTTGCATGTTGAACATTTAAGTGCTGTCATGAATGTGCTCAGAAAGGAAAAAATTGTTTGCTAATATTGAAAAATGTACCTTTTGCACTGATCATGTTGTGTTTTTGGGATTTGTTGTGAGTTCTAAAGGGGTACAAGTTGATGAGGAAAAGATTAGAGCCATCCAAGAGTGGCCTACCCCTAAGAATGTGAGTGAAGTGAGAAGTTTTCATGGGTTAGCTAGTTTCTATAGGAGGTTTGTTAAGGATTTTAGTACTTTGGCTGCACCTCTTAATGAAATAGTTAAAAAGCATGTTGGGTTTAAATGGGGTGAAAAACAAGAGAAGGCATTTTCTAAACTTAAGCACAAACTAACTAATGCCCCCATTCTTGCATTACCAAATTTTGCAAAATCTTTTGAAATTGAATGTGATGCATCTAATGTGGGTATTGGGGCTGTTTTGATGCAAGAAGGTCATCCAATTGCTTATTTTAGTGAGAAGTTGAATGGGGCTGCCCTAAACTATCCCACTTATGATAAGGAATTGTATGCCTTGGTGAGAGCTTTAAGGACTTGGCAACATTACCTTTTGCCCAAAGAGTTTGTCATCCATAGTGATCATGAGTCCTTAAAGTACTTAAAAGGACAAGGTAAGCTTAATAAGAGACATGCTAAGTGGGTAGAGTTTCTAGAGCAATTTCCATATGTCATCAAGCATAAAAAGGGAAAAGGGAATGTAGTGGCTGATGCTTTGTCTAGGAGACATAATTTGCTCTCTATGCTTGAAACTAAACTATTTGGTCTTGAATCTTTGAAAGACATGTATATGCATGATGTGGACTTTGCTGAAAATTTTGCTGCATGTGAAAAGTTTTCTGAAAATGGTTACTATAGGCATAATGGGTTCTTGTTTAAAGCAAATAGATTGTGTGTGCCTAAGTGTTCCATTAGAGAGCTACTTGTGAGTGAATCACATGAGGGGGGATTGATGGGTCATTTTGGGGTTCAAAAGACGTTGGAAATTTTGCAAGAACATTTCTATTGGCCCCATATGAAGCATGATGTACATAAATTTTGTGATCATTGTATTGTTTGTAAAAAGGCTAAATCTAAAGTTAAGCCTCATGGATTGTATACCCCTTTTCCTGTTCCTGATTTTCCTTGGATTGATATATCTATGGACTTTGTTTTGGGGTTGCCTAGAACAAAGAATGGAAAAGATTCTATTTTTGTTGTTGTTGACAGGTTTTCAAAAATGGCACATTTTATACCATGTAAAAAGGTTAATGATGCTTGCCATGTAGCTGACTTATTTTTTAGGGAAGTTGTGCGACTCCACGGGCTACCTAGGAGCATTGTAAGTGATAGGGACACCAAGTTCCTAAGTCATTTTTGGAGAACGTTGTGGGGTAAGTTGGGTACTAAATTACTTTTCTCTACTACTTGTCACCCACAAACCGATGGACAAACTGAGGTAGTGAATAGAACTTTAGGCACTTTGCTTAGGACTGTTTTAAAGAAAAATATTAAATTTTGGGAAGAACATTTGCCTCATGTAGAGTTTGCATATAATAGGGCTGTCCATAGCACAACTAAATGTTCACCATTTGAAATTGTGTATGGATTTAATCCTCTAACACCACTTGACTTGTTACCTATGCCTAACATTTCTGAATTTAAGCATAAAGATGCACAGGCTAAGGCTGAATATGTGAAGAAGTTGCATGAGCAAGTGAAAGCTCAAACTGAAAAGAAAATTGAGAGTTATGCCAAACAAGCCAACAAGGGCAGAAAGAAAGTTATTTTTGAACCTGGTGATTGGGTTTGGGTACATATGAGAAAAGAGAGGTTCCCTGAACAAAGGAAGTCTAAACTTCAACCTAGAGGAGATGGGCCTTTCCAAGTCCTAGAAAAGATCAATGATAATGCTTACAAAATTGATCTACCAGGTGAGTATGGTGTAAGTTCTTCTTTTAATGTTGCTGATTTGACTCATTTTGATGCAGGAGATGAATTCATAGCTTTGAGGACAAATGCTGCCCAAGAAGGAGAGAATGATGTGGACATAAAAGCCCAAACTCAAGAGGCCCATGACCAGAAGGCCCAAGTCCACGACGAAGAGGACAAAGATCAAGATCCAATTCAAATCTTAAGTGGGCATATGACTAGAGGGATGCTTAAAAAAACCCAAGAGGCATTGCAGCACAAAGTGGCCCATTTACTAGAGACCCAACAATCGACTCAACACATGGAGGAGGCTAGACTTATTACATGCATAGCTTGCTTGGGAAGCTAGGAGGCCAACTGGAAGATTTCGTTTTTATTTTATTATTATTATCTTTTTATGTCTTAAGTTTTAAAGTTGTGTTAGTTTTGTTTTGTAAAAGGCAGTATTAAAAATAAAAATAATAAACTACTACATTTCAGGATTTGAACCCAAGACCTTAAGCTTATAATGCCTTCATCAAACCACTTGGGCATATTAGCTTCTGTTGGGATATTAATATTTTAATTTTCTTTATTTACTTCCAAATGAGGCAAACTCAAACAAAAGTTGTATTAAACATTTTGAGAATTGAGAAAAGGACAGATTATTCAGATTACAAATTTTTGTGAGTTTTAGCTCTGCTAGGGTTTTTCCTTTCATCATTTGATCTTATCAAGAATTCTCCAATTCTTGTGGCGATCTTTCTTGGCTTATCAAATAATCATATTTGTGGCGCCTTCCTTATAATCGATTAATTCACATCAAAGTGGCAATCAAGGGAATCCAAATGCGCCCGAGCAACATGATCGTCCGAGCTTTCGACGGTTCTAAAAGAGAAGTGGTGGGAGAAATCAATCTTCCAATCCAAATTGGACCCACCATCTTTAATGTCGAATTTCAAGTGATGGACATTACTCCCGCGTACAGCTGTCTCCTCGGCCGACCTTGGATTCATGATGCGAAAGCTGTTCCTTCTACGCTCCACCAGAAAGTCAAATTCATAGTGGGTGACAAGCTGGTGACCGTACAAGCCGAAGATGACATACTCATCAGCAAGCCATCTGCCATACCTTACGTGGATGCAACAGAGGAAGCTCTAGAGACCGCCTTCCAAGCATTGGAGATTGCCAATGTCGAAACGTTTCCCCGAGAAATGAAGAAGGTAGCTTACATGCTCACCAAGAACGGATACTTGCCTGGACAAGGACTTGGCAAGGATTCCCAAGGAATTCCCGAGCTACCCATTATTAAGGATAATCCGGGGAAACAAGGGTTAGGATACAACCCTAATAAAGATCAAAGGACGAAGAGGAACCAAGATCCTTCTCGACGTTCTTTAAGCCAGATCTTTAGGAAGGTCGGTTCACAAGCGTCAAGGCCGGTCGTCGTCATCAAGTGCTCTTCTTCTTCCGATAGGGATGTATAGACCTGATGACTGTTAGAGATCACTCCTCGGGGACAGCCCGACCCCCGAGCCTCGATAGGGCACATGTTTCCGCTAGAATTATAATAAAATCGTTCTTTATTAGTTCTTATTGCTTCTTTTCTTGCTTGCAATAAATTTCTAGACCACATTATTTTTAACCCTGTTTGAATAAGCATGAATGAGGTTAAAATCGTCTTAATAACAATAAACCCGCATCATTTTTATGTGGAAGTGTGTGTGACAACTTGGAGCACCTTTCCTTGGCCTCGACAAGTGCCATCATGGATAAAAAAGAAATCCTTTAAGGACAAAATCCTAAAATCAAAAAAAGCTCGGCAGGAAACCCAGAAAGGGGGCTGCGCAAAAATAAGAGCAAAGAACCCGCTAGGAATCCCACGAAAGGGTGACCTAGGCAAAAATTAGGGTTGCAAAAATGAACAAAAACAAAGGTCCGCTGAGACGCCACAAAGGGGTGTTTTAGGCAAAAATAAGGACAATCAAAAAGCAAAAGAAATCCATGATGGTACCATGAGCTGAATTCAAAAAGAAAGGTTCAAGGGAAACTATCTAAGTTGTCGAATCACAACGTCAATAACAAGACTTTCTTAACTTAATAAGTGTTTAATCAAACAAGCCTAAACACATGAGCCTACCTTGGCCAGCCATTCTTACAAAAACCGTTTTCAAAACAATAATAATCCCCTCTAAAACACAAACTTTTAAACAAAAATATCTTTCCTTTCTTTTCTCTTGTCCCAAACGATTTTAGAATAATCTAGTGGAAACATGGAGATATAGTGGTCAATAGGAAGGTTGATACGTCTTCTAAAGGAAGGGAAGGATCACTGGGTTGATGACACCAATCTCGATATAACACGCATCATTCCTCGGTTACAGAAATCGGCAGCGCACAGCCCGTCTAGAGGAATGGCAAAAATCCAAGCAAAGAAACGCATCGGTTAATTCTTTTGAAAAATAAATCAAATAGAATTAGGTGCATCATACCGCATACATGTGCATCATACCGCATACATGCATACAGATGATAGGTGTACTGGAAGATCACTTATTCTCTGTTTATTGAAAAAAAAAAATGAACTTCAGAAAAAAACAATGCGCCCGTACCATGTTCAATACGCCCGTACTAAAATTAGGGTTATGAACAAATTTTCAACTCAATACGGGCGTACTGAAATGAATACGGCCGTATTGGCCATAACGTCCACACCAATACGGGCGTATTGAATTCAATACGGCCCGTATTGGCCCATTCTTTTGTACATCAACAGTAAGATCAGTACGGCCGTACTGAATTCAGTACGGGCCGTACTGACCTAATTTTTTCTATAAATACGTCCCTCCTCCTCTCATTCATCACAACATCTTCATTCCTCTACATACTTTATCTGTTAGTGTGTTTGAGATCCCTCCGATTCCGAAAAAATGGCCGAGTCTTCAAGGAAGAGGTAGAGGGTCCCTGCGCAACTTGAAATGACCGCGCGACACCAAGAGAGGTTGGATTTCCTCGAGTCATTTGTCTTCCAGCCGTCGAGGGTGCTCGACTTCAGCATCCTTCGGGCAATGGAATGGGAAGATGAGGTCAGAGGCTACATCGATGCCATAGGATGGGGGTTCCTCCTTGATCCCCACCCTAAGATCTATCCGACCGCGACAAAGGAATTTCTGGCTACCGTCGGTGTCATAGAGTCGACGAACAGCTACGGCGCAACGGTCTTCTCTGTAGACTTCTGGATGAAGGGAGGATACCGCTCCCTGACACTGGATGAATTCAACGTCCAGGCTGGTTTCTTTCGGCGAGCCGATCAGTTGGAATATCGGGACGCCGTCTGTGAGTGCCCTGATAATCTGACCCCGACCGAGATGTGGAGAGAGGTCACGGGTCAGATGGATTATCACGCTGGAGTAAAGGGTACACGGCTCCCGACTGCGCTCCGGATTTGCCACAAGCTGATCACCGGCTCCATCCACGCCAGACTGAAGAGTCCAGAGTCAGTAACGCGGCAGGATCTGCTAGCTCTTTACTGCATGGCCACCGGGCAGAAGGCCAACCCCAGATTCTTTTTTCTCGAACATATAAAGAATCTGGGGGCAAGAGAGGGCAGCGACGCTCGGTGAGGATACATTTTGGTCTCTACGCTCCTTTCACGACTCGCCGAGACTTGGGGGTGCCCTGATGGCGTAGATGCGGGGGAGTTGGCGCCCAAGCCTATCAATGCTGCCACCCTGCTCAATATGAAGATCATTGCTAAGGCAGGGAGGCAATATGTACGTGCGACCACCCGCGACACCTTCAGTGAGCTTTTCGAGAACATCGAGCTCCCGGGTGAAGGGGACCCGCAGACAGAGGCCGACACCTCGCAGCAAGACAGGGCCTACTTTGATGCTCGTTTCGACGCGTTGCAGCAGAGCATCGACGCCCGATTCGACACTGCGCAGCACAGCATTGACGCCCTGAGACAGGATTTTGACAACCTGTCAGTCTGGCTGCATCGTCGCTTCCCAGACCCTCCATAGGATCCGCCGGTAGAGGAATGAAGACCGGCCATTTGCTGTGTTTTCCTGCTTTTTGTTTATTTTGATTGATCGGGCTGTGCCCCACTCTTTTTATCATCATTGTACAAATTTCATTCCGTTTGATTAATGAAATTTTCCACTTTCGAGTTCAAAGTTCTTTAGCACTTTAATTTCTATACAGAAAAAGCCGAAAAAAGCCGAAATCGACAAAAAAGGCAAAAATTCAGAAAATCCAACAATCGTACAGAATAACTGAGCCTGGAGAGGCTTGCCGAAATAATACTCCCCAGAGACATCTCAGCTTGCACTCTTGGGCCGAATTCCCAGTGAAAGCTATCAGAGCAAGATCAGCAAGATTCCCCAATGGAAGCATGATCATCCAAACAAAATATCCGAGTCAAAGGACTTAGACTTCCTCAGTGGAAGATAGCTTTCCAACTCGAGCTACGAGTGAAGCTAAGCCTGAAGAGGCTTTCTAAATAATACTCTGGGATACATAAGATCCTCAATCCCCATTCGCCTACTCAGAGGCACTCCTTCAAAAAGAGAAAATCCGAAAAGATCAATAACCATTCCCCAAGCGGAATTCGGTATTCAACCAAACACCGAACGTCAAGATAATCCGCCTAAACAGAAGAGGCCAATCAAGATCAATACGACAGAATCCCCCAGCGGATAACAGCCTACGCAGAGGCAACAAAACCAGAAAATCAAAAAAGTCACCCGAATAAGGATAACCGGGATACTCCACCAACGTCGAAATGACGTCAGCCAATCATAAGGCATCGCTCACCTCAGAAAGAGCATCTTTGTGTCTGCATCCCCAAGGAATCAGAATTTCCCCAGTGGGCACCAACTACGCAATGGAAAGTTGGGACACAAGAACCTATGAGTAACTGCACATCCCCTAGACGGATCCCTGCGTTATCCAGCCCTCAGCGGCACCAAAATCAACAACAACCGTCGAAGCAGCATCATGGACTGTGGAGACAAAATCATCACAAATCCCTGGAGAGGACAAACTCACGCTACCAAAGTGACCAGAAGCACGGAGGTATGCAACCCTGGGGAGGGCAAACCGCAGACCCTGGAGAGGGCAAACTCAAGCTGCCAAGGTGATCAGAAACACCGAGGTATGCACGAGCCTGGAGAGGCGACGACTAATACTCAGCTACCGACGTCATCAGAAACACGGAGGTATGCAGCTGCCAACTTCGTCAGAAACACGGAGGCATGCAGACCCTGGAGAGGGCAAACTCACGCTACCGAGGTCGTCAGAAACACCGAGGTATGCACGAGCCTGGAGAGGCGACGACTAATACTCAGCTACCGACGTCGTCAGAAACACGGAGGTATGCAGTTGCCAACGTCGTCAGAAACACGAGGGCATGCAGACCCTGGAGAGGGCAAACTCACGCTACCGAGGTCGTCAGAAACACCGAGGTATGCACGAGCCTGGAGAGGCGACGACTAATACTCAGCTACCGACGTCGTCAGAAACACGGAGGTATGCAGCTGCCAACGTCGTCAGAAACACGGAGGCATGCAGACCCTGGAGAGGGCAAACTCACGCTACCGAGGTCGTCAGAAACACCGAGGTATGCACGAGCCTGGAGAGGCGACGACTAATACTCACCCTGGAGAGGGCAAACTCAACCTGGAGAGGCTACTCAACAATTTTCCCACCTGAAGACACTACAAGTCGGAAGGATGGCTTAGTCCCCGGACAATTGGGTCAACTCCTTTACTTGTCAACCGGTACACCAAAAAAGTCGTTCGACTAAGTAAAGGGGGGGCAGCTGTAGACCCCTAAAATTGTCCGGGTCGGAAATAAGACTCAAAGACTCTCGAAGACCGAAGGAAAGTCAGCCGGAAGGACTCCTGGAAGACCCTAGGATGATTCTTTGTAGGTCTAGAAGTCTTAGAGTAGCTTAGAATAAGGGTGTGTGAGGATTGGAGTTCAATACGCCCTCCTAGAGGTTCAGTACGGCCGTACTGAGCCATTTGAACTACAATACGGCCATAATGAAATCAATACGGTCGTACTGAAGTTTTTGAACTTCCGTACGGCCGTACTGTAGTTCAAAAACTCAGTATGGGCCGTATTGACTCCTTAGGCCGTACTGCGCCTCAATCCTATAAATAGGACGTCATTGGCTCGTCCTTCCACACATTTGTAGCATTTCTCCACCCTCTAGCTGAGTATTCTTGGGTTTTTGAGCTATTCTCTGCCCTAGAAATCTCTCCGAGAGCTGATCCGACTAAGTTCTTGAGTTCACGAGCCTTTAGCTTGAGACTCGAACAAGTCGAAGGGAAATCTCTTTGATTTCCATAGTTAATATTTATTTTTAGGAAAAGGAGCGAGCGAACGTGTAGTGGGAAGGAGCGCCAAAAAGCCTCCTAACTCCTTTTTGAATATATAAAAGCCCGCTTCGAAGGTTTCTTTCCAAATCCTTTCTTTTACCGCTTTCATTTATCGCTTTTGATTGTTGCATTGCACGTTTAAAGCTTTCATCATGTAGATAGTTTACTTATAATTGTTCTAATAAATAGGGGTAGTTTAGTAATTTTACGCTATTATTTATGAAATAATCCGTCATAGGGAACCCGAAAGGGGCGTTGTGGGGTGCTAACACCTTCCCCACACGTAATCGACTCCCTTACCCAACTCTGGTTGTAATGGCCAAAGTTGATTTGCGAAAATCAATTGCCTTATGTCTTTTTCCAATGTTTTGAGTAAAACATTGGTGGCGACTCAAGAACCCCTTTTTGCGAAAACCACTAATCCATGGAGGGTCCCGTTTGGGATTAACACGGATTGGTGAGAATCATTTAACAAAATTGTTAGTTCGATGAGGTCTCAGTTTGAGAATAAGTCGTTCTAACAATCCATCATTTTTCAAAACTAAAAAAGAGTCCGACCATCGTCGCGAATGCCAATGTCCGTTTCGGCGGGTGGCGACAAGGATGATGAAGAAGATGAAGTGCTTTCCTCACTTAGGATCTCATTGCCCCTAATGATCATGGTCTTTTTTGTGGGGCATTGGGAAGCTATGTGTCCCCTCCCTAAGCACTTAAAGCACTTAATAGAACTAGTTCTAGGCTCATCGGAAGGTTTTTCTTTTTGTTTTTCTTTTAGTGGCCTTGCTTTTGAATAGGAGGGTTGACCCTCCTTCTTGAAGTCCTTTATAGGGTATGAGGTAGATTCCTTCCTAAGGGTAGGCTTTCTCCTAATTTGTTGTTCTACTCTCACACAAAGTTGAACTAGCTCATTTAGATCTCTATAGGGTAATAGTTCAACTTTATCCCTAATCTCTAGGTTTAGGCCACTTTGAAACCTAGCTATGGTAGTTCTCTCCTCTTCCCTAATTCCAGCCCTTAGCATAAGCAACTCCATTTGTTGCCTATATTCCTCCACACTAAGGTTCCTTTGTTGGAGTCTTTGGAGCTTGTCCATTAACTCCCTCTCAAAATAAGGAGGAATGTGCCTTCTCCTTAAGGCACTCCTAAGTTCATTCCAATATTTTATGGAGGGCTCTCTCATAATTTGTTTTTCTCTCATTAGGGAAGTCCACCAATGCATGGCACTCCCTTGAAAACTAAGGGTGGCCATAGGAACTCTTTTCTCTTCACTCACATTGTGGCAAGTGAAGAGTTGTTCAACCTTCATCTCCCAATCTAAGTAATCATCAACATTGTCTTTTCCATGGAAGGGAGGAAGGTCAAACCTAGGTTTTCTAAGAGTAGTTGTTTCATGCCTAGGCCTATGTTGCCTAGGGGGTCTTTGATAGTAGCCATCATCATGGTGACTACTATAAAACCCTTCACTTGAGGATAAGTGAGTGTGTGAATGGTGACTATTGGACCTAGATGGTTCTTCTTCATGTTTATGTCTATGGGACCTAGAAGGCCCTTCACCATCATGTCTCTTGGGCCTAGAAGGCCCATGACCCTCATTGGCATGGGGTTTGTTAGAATCACCCCCACCACAAGCTTACTCAACAACTCTCTTATTGTCTCATTATTTTTTTCATTTTCTATCTCTTTTTTCCTAATATAATTCCTAAGTTCTCTAAGTTCATCTTTAGTGCTTTTACGACTCCTAGGAGAATGATGACCATGCACACTACTCTCATGAGAATGATCACTCATTTTGCAAGAGAAAGGTTTTCAAAAAATCTTAAGAATTTTGCAAAGTGAGTGATAAAGATTTTCACAAAAGAGTTTCTCTTTTTGGTGTAATACTAAGTACTTGGAGGTCTAAGTATACAAGTTGCACTATCAAGGGAGGTGAGCTACAAAGAGCCACTTAATAACCAAGCCTTTTCAAGTGGAAATTACTAAACCCCCTTATACCTTTCTTACAAAACAAATTTTCACACAAGCAAGCAAAGTAGTTGTGTGTGTGTGCACGAAACCCCTATTAGACAAAGGAAGCCTTCTAAACGAACTTAGAAATTAAAACAAGTAAAAGGAAAGCAAGTAAAGCATATACTAGTCGTAGGGTCCTAATGTGGAATTCCAAGTGGCACTTGAAGCTTTTTGGGACACTTCCACAAGTCTAAACGAAGTATGAAAGCAATAAAGCTAGGCGTGTCCTAATGGAAGCCCAAATGGCACTTAAAGCCTTTGGGGACCCTTCCACATGCACTAACCGAATCTAATAGTCTTTATTTAGAACTATTTAGGAAGTGGTGGAACTTAGACAATGTGATAGGATTCCTAATTTGCACAAGGAATGAAGAAGGATCTTTTGGGTTCAAAAATCTGGAACTTAATTTTCTGGAATGTAGGGAAGGATCTTTTGGGTTAAAAATCTGGAACTTAATTTTCTGGAATGAAAGTAAGAAAATTAGAATGCTAGAAATGAAGGTAAAAGGATACAGTAAAAAAATGAATGAAGGAAGAATCACTCTTCCAAGGAAAAGGCTTCACACAAAGAATTGTGGTTTATCCTTTGATATGCCCAAACTCTTGAATCACTCAAGAACAATTAGAGAATTACTCTCAGTAATTAAAACTCAAATTCTGATCTGATTTTGTTCATCCCCATGGGCAGCTTATATAGCTTACAATCAACAACCTTCACTTACATTAGTGGACAAATAATGGACTCCACTAAGCCTGAATTATGACCACTAATGACAAAATATTATAAAAAAACACTTTAGTGGGCAATTATTGAACTTCCACTAAGCCTAACAATTATGACCACTAAAACATTAAATAAAACACATGCTAAATTCGTGCACCCCTCTGGTATGCCTCATGGCTGACTCATCCCAAAGGTTTTGGGCCTTATTTGATAAAAATAACTTGCTTAAAAAACTAGCCCAATAAGTGGTGCAGCCCAAAAAGAGTTGGCAGCCACTTTAACAAGAGTTTTAGGCCTTTATTTACTAATTACAATTACTAAGAACACCATAGAGTAATTAGGCTTCATAATCCTTGATACAATTCACCATCTTGGCCTTGTTTTCATCTTTAGGCATTTCTTCAAGAATGAGGGCCGTAACTTGTTGCAAAGCATCTTTGGCCTTTTTAGTCCTCGCCCTAGTCATTGGTCCTCCAAGTCCTTTGAGTGCTCCTAAATCCTTGCCCATGTCCTCATCACAATGTCCCAAACAACCACTCCTAAATGTAGGTTTGTATACACAAGTAATTTTAAGCAAAACTAACCCAAAAAGGGTTTAAGAGTTACAAGACAAGGAAACTAAACAAGTCAAATTCTTCTTGAAGAATTTTCCACCAAAGGTAGTGAGGATAGGTCCGGAACAGCCTTGAAGTCAAGATGAATTGCTCTAAGTTGGTCTCCACCAAGTATTCACCAAGTTTTCCAAATCCGTCACTAATGGCTTCAAATCCGTCACTAGTTTGTTTCCAAATCCGTCTCCAATTTGTAACCTAAAAATCAAACAATTCTTGGCTGCAAAAATAACAAACAAATTAGCCTATCCAAAGGTGTTTCACTCAGGTTGGGTGTACCTCAATCTCCTTCAAGTATAGACTCCTTTGAGATTAGCCAATATGTCTCAATTATTCCTTCCTTCCAAGTGTGATGGCTTGAAAAAGGATTATGTCTCACCAAGGCTTAACAACCATACAAGAAAGAGTAGAGGCCAAGGAATGAAAACTGAAAAGCACAATTTAGAAAGGCTACACTCTAATAGGAATTTGATATGACAAAACAAAAGAGAGCCAAGAAGACACAAAGCAAAAATTAAGGCAAATTTTAAAAAGCTAGCACACAAAAGATTATACCTAGGAATGGTACTAGAATGGATTACAAAAACCAAAATAAAATTTGTGCTAATGTTTTGAAGGTTTTGAAGTCTTTTTCCAACCACTGGACAGCAAGCAAACCTCACACAAATTCACACAAAAATTCAAGGCCAAGTGCTACAAAATTTGTTTTGTTTTCACTTTGATTTTTCTAGGTTTTCTCTTTTGTTTTGTTTTCTTTTTCTTTTCTTTTTGTCTCTTTTCTTTATTTCTTTTCTTTCAATACAGAGTGTAAGCACTTCAAACAGAGGCCAAACAATTAATAAAGAGGTTTTCCAAGTGGTGGAGAAAAGAAGAACAAGAAGAGTAGAAGTGTAAGTGTACTAGTAAAAAATTTCAACACAAATTGTTACTAGTTTTAGTACTAGTTTGTTCACTTCTTTTGTACACTTTAATTTTCGTTTTCAATACACTTCTACCTCTGTTTTCTTTTGTCAAAACAAGCACAAGACACACAAGGAATTGCTGGTCACAAATTGCTAAGAAACTATTAGCAAAAGAAGTTCACAAAAATTGACTCTAGAACATGTTAGGTCTAATAACATGCATTGGAATCTTTATGAGCACACTAAGATTTATTTAATGTTCAACCAGCAATTACACAATATAGGAACAGAGATTAACACATTAAGATTCAAAAAGAAAAAGGCACAACAAGGATTTAATGACAAGAAAAACAACTACACATGACTCTAAGACAAAACTAGTGGATTAAGAAATGTAAAAAGCTTGTATTCTTGTTTCTTTTTTAGGAGTTTCTTTTGACCGAATTATTTAGGAGTCCAAAGGAAGATAAAAGCAGTCCTAAAACAATTAAAAAGACATACAAAGAATACCTAAGGCACACACAAGGATTGGTTCACAAGAATTTAGAAGAAGAACCAAAAAAACAAGCAAGACAAAGTGAGTGTGTTCTATAGATTTATGGTTGTGACACAAGAACCACTCAAGGCACACAAACTTAAGACTCAAAAAGGAAATACATGTGAGAACAGATTAGACACAATACAAGATTGATATGAACTGAACAAACAAGACAAAGAAGCATAGGAACGAATTTACCAAGGAGACCTAGCTCTTGATACCAAATGATGGAAAACTTGTTGGAGACCCGGATTGATGTTGAGTTTCCTTCAAGCTCCTCCCTAGATCTTGAACTCCTTGATTCTTCCTATGCTTGGTTAAGGTCTCCTATGGAGGAGGAGGCCTTAAGACCACCACGGTTGGTGGAGAAACACTCCCAAGAGGCGCCACTCCTTGAAGAAGAGATAAGCCCCTTCAATTCTCACCACACTCTTCTATGAAAGGGATAAGAGAATTGGATGCACTCAAAGAGGTTTAGGGACTTTTGGAAGAGAGAAATCTGAACTCTATTCAGAATATACAATCTCAATTACATCAAAAGTGTTTTACAAAGAGGGAAAAACGAAAATATAGGAGTAGGAAGCTTGGAGAGTAAGCTAGTCTTAACCATGGTTCACTAGGAACCATGGTAAGGTCTAGCTAACCACCCATGGTCTAGAGGCTTGGAGTGCAAGCTACTCACTTAGCTTGCTTGGTAAGCAAGCTAAGGAGAAGCTTGTGCTTCAAGCTTCCAAGCTTGAGAAGAACCAAGCAATTTGGCCAAGTGTGAACACAAGTGTGAACACATCTAGGTGGGCGGCCTTTTGGACTTATTTTACTCCAATCACGTTTGAAAATGGTTAATTTGGTTTAGTTAGGTTCATTCAATGTGAATGGAACCTAGCTAAATCAAATCTATGAAAAATTAGGAGTAAAATGAGTCCAATATGTAAATTTTAGCCTAGGACCACCTTTGGCTAAATTGCTAGGAGCACTCTCTAGCTTACTAAGGACACTCTCTATTTTGCTATTGCCACTCCTACTAGAAAACTAAAAAGGAATGTATTTCTAGGTTAGGTTAAATGGAGTCAAAGTGTCCAAGTAACCTACCCTAGAATTCATGTACAAAAGCTACTAGAAAAGAAAACAAAGTGCCTTACAAATACAAAGGCAAAAATGCACCTATACAAGTATCTACTATATACAATGTACAAGAAATCAAACTATACAATGTATTTACAATAGAGACTATGAGACTAACAAGAGGAATCATACTCAATACTCATATTGAGCATAGGTCTAAGAAGCACCTCCTCTCTAGAAGCCTCCTCTAGCCTCCTAACCATGGACCTAGTTAAAGGCCCAATGGTCTTCAAGTGTGAGCATCCTTGGATCACCCTTCACCCTTCTTGGTCTTACCTCTTCCAAAGGGATCCTTGGGGATTAGATTTCCATCAAACATCAAAAACAATTTTCATTGAAAAAGAATTTGGTAGAGATTAACTACAAAGGGGATTAGTAATTTTTACTTGAAGAGGCTTGGTTTTTAAGTGGCTCCTAGTAGCTCACCTCCCTCCAAGGTTCAATTTGTATACATAATCCTCTAAGTACTTAGTCTTAACCTTGCACAAAAACAATTGCTTTTCAAAGTTCATTCATAAAAAATAATCTTTCACCTATAATGGAAGAATTTTCTACTCCTCATAGTGATACTAATTCAAGTGACAACAAAAGTTTTACTAAATTGTCACATGAATTAAGATCACTAAAGATATGGAAAGAGCAAGAATTACAACAAAAACTTGAAAAAGAAGCTCAATTTGCTCTAATGGAGGAGGAAATTCGTTTATTAAAGGAGAAAGATAAAAGGAAACATCATCATGGTCAACATAGTTCCTACGTTCATAGTTCCACACTAGGAGAATCAATGCATGATAGCCTAGCTTTAGGAGATCATTATCAACCACCTCCTAGGAGAATCCATAGGACCTCCAAAACAAGGGAATCTAGGGTAGATCTCCCTTATTTTCATGGAAAAGATGATGTGGAGGGTTACCTAGACTGGGAAATGAAAGTAGAACAAATTTTCACTTGCCACCAAGTGAGTGAAGAAAGAAAAGTTTCTCTGCCACTTTGAGTTTCCAAGGTCATGCCATGTATTGGTGGACCTCTCTTGTGAGAGATAGGCGTCTCCATAATGAACCTCCAATTCAATATTGGAATGAATTAAGGAGTGCCTTGAGGAGGAGACATATAACCTCTTACTACACTAGGGAGCTTATCAACAAGCTCCAAAGACTCCATCAAAAAAATATGACTGTGGAGGAATATAGACAAATGATGGAGTTGTATATCATGAGGGCTGGCATTAGAGAAGAGGAAAATAGTACCATTGCTAGGTTTTTGAGGGGATTATCCTATGAAATAAGAGATAAGGTTGAGCTTCTCCCTTATAGGGATTTGGATGATTTGGTTCAACTTTGCATAAAGGTTGAACAACAAAATTTACGCAAAGGTTTTCAAACAAGCTCATACTCATCTTCTTTTTCTAAGGATAACTACAAGAGGGAGGGTAAGAAAAATAATTTTGAAAAAAAGGCTACTTTTACCTCCAAAAATCTAGACAAAGGTAAAGAAAAAGATAAAAAAATAAACACTTCACACACTAGCACAAAGTCTAGTGACATAAAATGCTTTAAGTGTCTTGGGAGAGGCCACATTGCTTCTCAATGCCCTAACAAAAAAGTGATGATTTTAAGGGGCCAAGACATTTATAGTAGCCATGATGAAGCTACTACTTCTTCATCTTCAAGTGAGGATGAAGAAGAAGCAAGTGAAGAAGAGTCATGTGAGGTTACTTATCCTTATAATGGGGAACTTCTTATGATGAGAAGGGTCCTCAATAACCAACCTAGTGATACACAATCCCAAAGAGAGAACATCTTTCATACAAGATGTAACATTTCAAACAAGGCTTGTTCTCTCATAGTGGATAGTGGATCTTGGTGCAATTGTTGTAGCACTAGGATGGTTGAGAAGTTGGGATTGACTACCACACCCCTCCCAAAACCTTATCAACTTCATTGGCTTAATGATGATGGGGATATGGTGGTCAACCAACAAGTGGAAGTAGAGTTTTCTATAGGGAACTATCAAGATAAAGTTAAATGTGATGTAGTTCCTATGGAGGCTGGTCATATTTTATTGGGTAGGCCATGGCAATTTGATAAACAAACTCATCATGATGGCCTAACTAATAAAATAACTTTCACACATAAGGGTAAAAAGTTTGTGCTTCATCCTTTATCACCTTCACAAGTGATACAAGATCAAGTACAAATGAAGGCCAAACGTGAGCAAGAAAAAGGAAAACAAAAAAAAGTTGAAAAAAAAAACTTCTAAAAATTGATGAAAAAGAGGATTCTAGAGAGATTAATGTTCCCTCTCTAGAGATAGTTCAAGAAGAGAGTTTTCAATCAAAACCTTTACACAAAACTTCTCTCTTTATTGAACCATCTTCTCATATCCTCATGTGTAAAGGAACATTAACTTGCACTGCCACATCTCCTTTGGAAACTTCTCTACCTTTTGAGGTAAAAACTCTTAGAAGAATTTGATGAAATATTCCCTAAGGAAGGCCCAATTGGACTTCCTCCTTTTAGGGGAATAGAGCATCAAATAGATCTTGTGCCTGGGGCTAGTCTTCCAAATAGACCAGCCTATAGGACTAATCCACAAGAAACCAAAGAGATAGAGAAGCAAGTACAAGAGTTGTTGGAGAAGGGTTGGATTCAAAAGAGTCTAAGCCCTTGTGCTGTACCAGTCATCTTGGTGCCAAAAAAAGTGGAAAATGGAGGATGTGTTGTGACTGTAGAGCCATCAACAACATCACCATAAAATATAGGCACCCAATTCCTAGGCTCGATGACATGCTTGATGAATTGCATGGGTCAACCATATTTTCCAAGGTAGATCTTAAGAGTGGATATCACCAAATTAGAATCAAGGAAGGTGATGAATGGAAAACCGCTTCTAAGACTAAGTTTGGACTATATGAATGGTTAGTAATGCCTTTTGGACTTACTAATGCACCTAGCACATTCATGAGGTTAATGAATCATGCCCTTAGGGATTGCATTGGTAGATTTGTAGTAGTCTATTTTGATGATATTTTAATCTATAGCAAAAGTCTAAGTGATCATGTGGATCACCTAAGGCAAGTCTTTCTTGTCCTTAGAGACAATCACTTGTTTGCCAATGTAGACAAGTGCACTTTTTGTGTGGATAATGTCATTTTCTTAGGATTTGTGGTCAGCAAAAATGGGGTTCATGTGGACCCCGAGAAAATCAAAGCCATCCAAGAATGGCCTATTCCTACTAATGTTAGTGAAGTTAGGAGCTTCCATGGTTTGGCAAGCTTTTATAGACATTTTGTTCCTAACTTCTCTACATTAGCTTCACCTCTCAACGAGTTGGTGAAGAAGGATGTGGCTTTTGAATGGAAGGAAAAACATAACTTAGCTTTCCAAGAACTTAAGCTTAAACTTACTCAAGCACCTATTCTAGCTTTACCTGATTTTTCAAAAACTTTTGAGCTAGAATGTGATGCTTCAGGTCTTGGCATAGGGGCTGTATTGTTACAAGGTGGTCACCCCATAGCTTATTTTAGTGAAAAACTTCATGGGGCTGCCTTAAACTACCCCACCTATGACAAGGAGTTATATGCTTTAGTTCGTGCCCTTCAAACTTGGGAATATTATCTTGTAACCAAGGAATTTGTCATACATAGTGATCATGAATCACTTAAATATTTGAAGGGTCAACATAAATTAAATAAGAGGCATGCAAAATGGGTTGAGTATTTAGAACAATTTCCTTATGTCATCAAATATAAAAAAGGCTCTACAAATGTAGTAGCTGATGCTTTGTCTAGAAGACATGTTTTATTGAACACCCTAGGTTCTCAAATACTAGGGTTTGATGACATCAAGGAGTTGTATGAGAAAGACCTTGATTTTGCTAACTTTTATTCTTTATGTATTCAAAAACCTTACCAAGGTTACTATATTTCTGAGGGGTTCCTTTTTAAAGAAAACAAACTTTGTATACCCCAAGGATCTATTAGAAAACTTTTGGTTAGGGAGAGCCATGAGGGTGGGCTCATGGGGCATTTTGGAATTGAGAAGACTCTTTCACTTTTGAGAGAGAAATTCTTTTGGCCTCATATGAAGAGAGATGTCCAACGGTTTTGTAGTAGTTGCATTGCTTGTTTACAAGCAAAGTCTACCACTAAACCTCATGGGCTGTATACCCCCTTGCCTATATCCTCTTCTCCTTGGGTAGATATTTCCATGGATTTTATCCTTGGATTGCCTCGAACCCAAAGAGGAAAGGATTCCATATTTGTGGTAGTGGACCGTTTTAGCAAAATGGCACACTTTATTCCATGCCACAAAGTGGATGATGCAAGTCACATTGCTAAATTATTCTTTCAAGAAATTGTGAGACTACATGGGTTACCTAAGACTATAGTCTCAGATAGAGATGTTAAGTTCCTAAGCCACTTTTGGAATTGGGCAAGGTTAGGAACTAAACTTTTATTTTCTACCACATGTCATCCCCAAACTGATGGGCAAACTGAGGTAGTAAATAGGTCTCTAGGGACTATGTTGAGGGCAATCCTCAAGGGCAATAAAAAGTCATGGGATGACTACCTCCCTCATGTGGAGTTTGCCTATAATAGAGTGGTTCACAAGACCACTAACATGTCTCCTTTTGAGATTGTTTATGGCTTTAATCCTCTTACTCCCTTAGATTTATTACCCCTACCCGATGTTGCTTCCTTTATTCATAAAGAAGGGACATCTAGGGCTGAGTTTGTCAAGAAATTGCATGAGAGGGTTAGAGATCATATTCAATCCCAAACAGAAAAATACCAAAAATACAATAATAAGGGTAGGAAGGAAGATATCTTCAAGGAAGGTGACTGGGTTTGGCTACATCTTCGGAAGGATAGGTTTCCTTCCAAAAGAAAGTCAAAGCTTAATCCTAGAGGAGATGGACCCTTCCAAATCCTTCAGAAAATAAATAACAATGCCTATGTCCTAGATCTCCCTTCTGAGTATGGTGTTAGTTCTAGTTTCAATGTGTCTGATCTCTCTTTGTTTACAGGACTAGCTACCCATGAGGAGGATGCATTGGATTTGAGGACAAATCCTCTTCAAGAGGGAGGGGATGATGGAGGAAGCCCATGGGCTAAGGGCCCAACTACTAGGGCTATGGCAAGGAGGATGCATGAAGAGTGGGCCCAAGCCCATGGAAAGCCCACCACTTTGTTTTGTTGGGCTTTGACTCAAGCCCAAGTAGATTAAGGTTAGTATAGGGTTGGGCCTTGGTGCCTTGTATTTCTTTTGGGCCTTGTATTTTCGGCCATATAGCATAGGAATTTCATTTCATGGTTATTAAGATTTAGGGTTAATTTAGGTCACATGTTCACTTCATTTGAATGTCATTAGTATGACATTTGAGGGTGCATTTCGGCCATGTGCACACATGCACATGGTGTGACCGAAATGCAACTCAAATAGATACTAAATCACATCCAAATGAGTGCACATGGAGGGGGTGGCCGGTTGGCACCAAAATTTGAATTTTAGAATTCAAATTTTGGCTAAAATTCAAATTTTGGCGCCTAGAGTTAAGTTAACCATACCATGGTTTTACTTAACTCTAGGTGAACCCAACTTAAACCCTTAACCTAATTTCTCCTATAAATCTTCCCATGGCCGGATATTGTAGGACTTTGGATCATATATTGATGAGATATTCTTCTTTGAATTTCATCACTTTCGAAGTCACTTTGCATCCTACTCTACCCTCCTTGAGTGCTTCTCCTTGTAGAGTTAGGATCTTGTTCTTCTTTGGAACTTGGCTACACGCTAGCTTAGGTCACCTTGGGCCTTGTGGAGACTCCATTCCTTGAAGCATCTTCCAAGGAACTCCGTGAAGGCTTGAAAAGTTCATGTGCTTCCAAGAGGAATCACATCAAAATGAGCTAGCACATGGGTGATCCGGGTTTTGGCACCAAAATTTGAATTTTGAATTCAAATTTTGGGCGCCTAAGGTTAAGTGAACCTTACCTTGGTTCCACTTAACCTTAGACTAACCCAAGGTCACCTTAACCTAATTTTATCCTATAAATCACTATGGCCGAGACTAATAACCAACAAAAATGCACAACATAACATGTAATTGGTTTACTGTTCATTGGTTCTCTCTAATTCTTCAACTGTCTTACTTGCTACACCTGGGGAGACTAATAACCAACAAAAATGCACAACATAACATGTAATTGGTTTGCTGTTCATTGGTTCTCTCCAATTCTTCAACTGACTTCCTTGCTACACCTGGGGAGACTAATAACCAACACAAATGCACAACATAACATGTAATTGGTTTACTGTTCATTAGTTCTCTCTAATTCTTCAACAGACTTACTTGCTACACCTGGGGAGACTAATAACCAACACAAATGCACAACATAACATGTAATTTGTTTACCGTTCATTGGTTCTCTCTAATTTTTCAACTGACTTACTTGCTACACCTGGGGAGACTAATAACCAACACAAATGCACAACATAACATGTAATTGGTTTACTGTTCATTGGTTCTCCCTAATTCTTCAATTGACTTACTTGCTACACTTGGGGAGACTAATAACCAACACAAATGCACAAAATAACATGTAATTGGATTACTGTTCATTGGTTCTCCCTAATTCTTTAACTGACTTACTTGCTACACCTGGGGAGACTAATAACCAACACAAATGCACAACATAACATGTAATTGGTTTACTCTTCATTGGTTCTCTCTAATTCATCAACTGACTTACTTGCTACACCTGGGTAATCTAATAACCAACACAAATGCACAACATAACATTGGTTCTATCTAATTCTTCAACTGACTTACTTGCTACACCTGGGGAGACTAATAACCAAAACAAATGCTCAACATAACATGTAATTGGTTTACTGTTCATTGGTTCTCTCTATTTCTTCAACTGACTTACTTACTACACCTGGGGAGACGATTAACCAACACAAATGCACAACATAACATGTAATTGGTTTACTGTTCGTTGGTTCTCTCTAATTCTTCAACTGACTTACTTGCTATACCTGGGGAGACTAATAACCAACACAAATGCACAACGTAACATGTAATTGGTTTATTGTTTATTGGCCCTCTCTAATTCTTCAACTGACTTACTTGCTACACCTGGGGAGACTAATAACCAACACAAATGCACAACATAACATGTAATTGGTTTGCTGTTCATTGGTTCTCTCTAATTCTTCAACTGACTTACTTGCTACACACCTGGGTAGACTAATAACCAACACAAATGTGCAACATAACATGTAATTGGTTTTCTGTTCATTGGTTCTCTCTAATTCTTCAACTGACTTACTTGCTACACCTAGGGAGACTAATAACCAACACAAATGCACAAAATAACATGTAATTGGATTACTGTTCATTGGTTCTCGCTAATTCTTTAACTGACTTACTTGCTACACCTGGGGAGACTAATAACCAACACAAATGCACAACATAACATGTAATTGGTTTACTGTTCATTGGTTCTATCTAATTCTTCAACTGACTTACTTGCTACACCTAGGGAGACTAATAACCAACACAAATGCACAACATAACATGTAATTGGTTTGCTGTTCATTGGTTCTCTCCAATTCTTCAACTGACTTCCTTGCTACACCTGGGGAGACTAATAACCAACACAAATGCACAACATAACATGTAATTGGTTTACTGTTCATTGGTTCTCTCTAATTCTTCTACAGACTTACTTGCTACACCTGGGGAGACTAATAACCAACACAAATGCACAACATAACATGTAATTGGTTTACTGTTCATTGGTTCTCTCCAATTTTTCAACTGACTTGCTTGGTACACCTGGGGAGACTAATAACCAACACAAATGCACAACATAACATGTAATTGGTTGACTGTTCATTAGTTCTCTCTAATTCTTCAACTGATTTACTTGCTACACTTGGGGAGACTAATAACCAACACAAATGCACAAAATAACATGTAATTGGGTTACTGTTCATTGGTTCTCCCTAATTCTTTAACTAACTTACTTGCTACACCTGGGGAGACTAATAACCAACACAATTGCACAACATAACATGTAGTTGGCTTACTGTTCATTGGTTCTATCTAATTCTTCAACTGACTTACTTGCAACACCTGCGGAAACTAATAACCAACACAAATGTACAACATAACATGTAATTGGTTTACTGTTCATTGGTTCTCTCTAATTCTTCAACTGACTTACTTGGTACACCTCGGGAGACTAATAACCAACAAAAATGCACAACATAACATGTAATTGGCTTACTGTTCATTGGTTCTCTCTAATTCTTCAACTGACTTACTTGCTACACCTGGGGAGACTAATAACCAACACAAAAGCAAAACATAACATGTAATTGGTTTACTGTTCATTGGTTCTCTCTAATTCTTCAACTTACTTACTTGCTACACCTGGGGAGACTAATAACCAACACAAATGCACAACATAACATGTAATTAGTTTACTGTTCATTGGTTCTCTCTAATTCTTCAACTAACTTACTTGCTACACCTGGCGAGACTAATAACCAACACAAATGCACAACATAACATGTAATTGGTTTACTGTTTATTGGTTCTCTCTAATTCTTCAACTGACTTACTTGCTACACCTGGGGAAACTAAGAACCAACACAAATGCACAGCATAACATTGGTTCTATCTAATTCTTCAACTGACTTACTCGCTACACCTGGACAGACTAATAACCAACACAAATGCACAACATAACATGTAATTTGTTTACCGTTCATTGGTTCTCTCTAATTTTTCAACTGACTAACTTGCTACACCTGGGGAGACTAATAACCAACACAAATGCACAACAAAACATGTAATTGGTTTACTGTTCATTGGTTCTCCCTAATTCTTCAACTGACTTACTTGCTACACTTGGGGAGACTAATAACCAAGACAAATATACAACATAACATGTAATTGGTTTACTGTTCATTGGTTCTCTCTAATTCTTCAACTGACTTACTTGCTACACCTGGGAAAACTAATAACGAACACAAATGCACAACATAACATTGGTTCTATCTAATTCTTCAACTGACTTACTTGCTACACCTGGGGAGACTAATAACCAAAACAAATGCTCAACATAACATGTAATTGGTTTACTGTTCATTGGTACTCTCTAATTCTTCAATTGACTTGCTTGCTACACCTGGGGAGACTAATAATGAACACAAATGCACAACATAACATGTAATTTGTTTACCGTTCATTGGTTCTCACTAATTTTTCAACTAACGTACTTGCTACACCTGGGGAGACTAATAACCAACACAAATGCATAACATAACATGTAATTGGTTTACTGTTCATTGGTTCTCTCTAATTCTTCAACTGACTTAATCGCTACACCTTGGAAGACAAAAATCCAACACAAATGCACAACATAACATGTAATTGGTTTACTGTTCATTGGTTCTCTCTAATTCTTCAACTGACTTACTTGCTACACCTGGGGAGACTAATAACCAACAAAAATGCACAACATAACATGTAATTGGTTTACTGTTCATTGGTTCTCTCTAATTCTTCAACTGACTTACTTGATACACCTGGGGAGACTAATAATAGCCAACACAAATGCACAACAGAACATGTACTTGGTTTACTGTTCATTGGTTGTCTCTAATTCTTTAACTGACTTACTTGCAACACCTGGGGAGACTAATAACCAACACAAATGCACAACATAACATGCAATTGGTTTACTGTTCATTCGTTCTCTCTAATTCTTCAACTGATTTACTTGCTACACCTGGGGAGACTAATAACCAACACAAATGCACAACATAACATTGGTTCTATCTAATTCTTCAACTGACTTACTTGCTACACCTGGGGAGACTAATAACCAAAACAAATGCACAACATCACATGTAATTGATTTACCGTTCATTGGTTCTCTCTAATTCTTCAACTGACTTACTTGTTAGACCTGGGGAGACTAATAACCAAAACAAATGCACAACATAACATGCAATTGGTTTACTGTTCATCGGTTCTCTGTAATTCTTCAACTGACTTACTTGCTACACCTGGGGAGACTAATAACCAACACAAATGCACAACATAACATGTAATTGGTTTACTGTTCATAGGTTCTCTCTAATTCTTCAACTGACTTACTTGCTACACCTGGGGAGACTAATAACAAACAAAAATGCACAACATAACATGTAATTGGTTTACTGTTCATTGGTTCTCTCTAATTCTTCAACTGACTTACTTGCTTCACCTAGGGAGACTAATAACCAACAAAAATGCACAACATAACATGTAATTGGTTTACTGTTCATTGGTTCTCTATAATTCTTCAACTAACTTCCTTGCTACACCTGGGGACACTAATAACCAACACAAATGAACAACATAACATGTAATTGGTTTACTGTTCATTGGATCTCTCTAATTCTTCAGCTGACTTACTTGCTACACCTGGGGAGACTAATAACCAACAAAAATGCACAACATAACATGTAATTGGTTTGCTGTTCATTGGTTCTCTCCAATTCTTCAACTGACTTCCTTGCTACACCTGGGGAGACTAATAACCAACACAAATGCACAACATAACATGTAATTGGTTTACTGTTCATTAGTTCTCTCTAATTCTTCAACAGACTTACTTGCTACACCTGGGGAGACTAATAACCAACACAAATGCACAACATAACATGTAATTGGTTTACTGTTCATTGGTTCTCTCTAATTTTTCAACTGACTTACTTGCTACACTTGGGGAGACTAATAACCAACACAAATGCACAACATAACATGTAATTGGTTTACTGTTCATTGGTTCTCCCTAATTCTTCAATTGACTTACTTGCTACACTTGGGGAGACTAATAACCAACACAAATGCACAAAATAACATGTAATTGGATTACTGTTCATTGGTTCTCCCTAATTCTTTAACTGACTTACTTGCTACACCTGGGGAGACTAATAACCAACACAAATGCACAACATAACATGTAATTGGTTTACTCTTCATTGGTTCTCTCTAATTCATCAACTGACATACTTGCTACACCTGGGTAATCTAATAACCAACACAAATGCACAACATAACATTGGTTCTATCTAATTCTTCAACTGACTTACTTGCTACACCTGGGGAGACTAATAACCAAAACAAATGCTCAACATAACATGTAATTGGTTTACTGTTCATTGGTTCTCTCTATTTCTTCAACTGACTTACTTACTACACCTGGGGAGACGATTAACCAACACAAATGCACAACATAACATGTAATTGGTTTACTGTTCGTTGGTTCTCTCTAATTCTTCAACTGACTTACTTGCTATACCTGGGGAGACTAATAACCAACACAAATGCACAACGTAACATGTAATTGGTTTATTGTTTATTGGCCCTCTCTAATTCTTCAACTGACTTACTTGCTACACCTGGGGAGACTAATAACCAACACAAATGCACAACATAACATGTAATTGGTTTGCTGTTCATTGGTTCTCTCTAATTCTTCAACTGACTTACTTGCTACACACCTGGGTAGACTAATAACCAACACAAATGTGCAACATAACATGTAATTGGTTTTCTGTTCATTGGTTCTCTCTAATTCTTCAACTGACTTACTTGCTACAACTAGGGAGACTAATAACCAACACAAATGCACAAAATAACATGTAATTGGATTACTGTTCATTGGTTCTCGCTAATTCTTTAACTGACTTACTTGCTACACCTGGGGAGACTAATAACCAACACAAATGCACAACATAACATGTAATTGGTTTACTGTTCATTGGTTCTATCTAATTCTTCAACTGACTTACTTGCTACACCTAGGGAGACTAATAACCAACACAAATGCACAACATAACATGTAATTGGTTTGCTGTTCATTGGTTCTCTCCAATTCTTCAACTGACTTCCTTGCTACACCTGGGGAGACTAATAACCAACACAAATGCACAACATAACATGTAATTGGTTTACTGTTCATTGGTTCTCTCTAATTCTTCTACAGACTTACTTGCTACACCTGGGGAGACTAATAACCAACACAAATGCACAACATAACATGTAATTGGTTTACTGTTCATTGGTTCTCTCCAATTTTTCAACTGACTTGCTTGGTACACCTGGGGAGACTAATAACCAACACAAATGCACAACATAACATGTAATTGGTTGACTGTTCATTAGTTCTCTCTAATTCTTCAACTGATTTACTTGCTACACTTGGGGAGACTAATAACCAACACAAATGCACAAAATAACATGTAATTGGGTTACTGTTCATTGGTTCTCCCTAATTCTTTAACTAACTTACTTGCTACACCTGGGGAGACTAATAACCAACACAATTGCACAACATAACATGTAGTTGGCTTACTGTTCATTGGTTCTATCTAATTCTTCAACTGACTTACTTGCAACACCTGCGGAAACTAATAACCAACACAAATGTACAACATAACATGTAATTGGTTTACTGTTCATTGGTTCTCTCTAATTCTTCAACTGACTTACTTGGTACACCTCGGGAGACTAATAACCAACAAAAATGCACAACATAACATGTAATTGGCTTACTGTTCATTGGTTCTCTCTAATTCTTCAACTGACTTACTTGCTACACCTGGGGAGACTAATAACCAACACAAAAGCAAAACATAACATGTAATTGGTTTACTGTTCATTGGTTCTCTCTAATTCTTCAACTTACTTACTTGCTACACCTGGGGAGACTAATAACCAACACAAATGCACAACATAACATGTAATTAGTTTACTGTTCATTGGTTCTCTCTAATTCTTCAACTAACTTACTTGCTACACCTGGCGAGACTAATAACCAACACAAATGCACAACATAACATGTAATTGGTTTACTGTTTATTGGTTCTCTCTAATTCTTCAACTGACTTACTTGCTACACCTGGGGAAACTAAGAACCAACACAAATGCACAGCATAACATTGGTTCTATCTAATTCTTCAACTGACTTACTCGCTACACCTGGACAGACTAATAACCAACACAAATGCACAACATAACATGTAATTTGTTTACCGTTCATTGGTTCTCTCTAATTTTTCAACTGACTAACTTGCTACACCTGGGGAGACTAATAACCAACACAAATGCACAACAAAACATGTAATTGGTTTACTGTTCATTGGTTCTCCCTAATTCTTCAACTGACTTACTTGCTACACTTGGGGAGACTAATAACCAAGACAAATATACAACATAACATGTAATTGGTTTACTGTTCATTGGTTCTCTCTAATTCTTCAACTGACTTACTTGCTACACCTGGGAAAACTAATAACGAACACAAATGCACAACATAACATTGGTTCTATCTAATTCTTCAACTGACTTACTTGCTACACCTGGGGAGACTAATAACCAAAACAAATGCTCAACATAACATGTAATTGGTTTACTGTTCATTGGTACTCTCTAATTCTTCAATTGACTTACTTGCTACACCTGGGGAGACTAATAATGAACACAAATGCACAACATAACATGTAATTTGTTTACCGTTCATTGGTTCTCACTAATTTTTCAACTAACGTACTTGCTACACCTGGGGAGACTAATAACCAACACAAATGCATAACATAACATGTAATTGGTTTACTGTTCATTGGTTCTCTCTAATTCTTCAACTGACTTAATCGCTACACCTTGGAAGACAAAAATCCAACACAAATGCACAACATAACATGTAATTGGTTTACTGTTCATTGGTTCTCTCTAATTCTTCAACTGACTTACTTGCTACACCTGGGGAGACTAATAACCAACAAAAATGCACAACATAACATGTAATTGGTTTACTGTTCATTGGTTCTCTCTAATTCTTCAACTGACTTACTTGATACACCTGGGGAGACTAATAATAGCCAACACAAATGCACAACAGAACATGTACTTGGTTTACTGTTCATTGGTTGTCTCTAATTCTTTAACTGACTTACTTGCAACACCTGGGGAGACTAATAACCAACACAAATGCACAACATAACATGCAATTGGTTTACTGTTCATTCGTTCTCTCTAATTCTTCAACTGATTTACTTGCTACACCTGGGGAGACTAATAACCAACACAAATGCACAACATAACATTGGTTCTATCTAATTCTTCAACTGACTTACTTGCTACACCTGGGGAGACTAATAACCAAAACAAATGCACAACATCACATGTAATTGATTTACCGTTCATTGGTTCTCTCTAATTCTTCAACTGACTTACTTGTTAGACCTGGGGAGACTAATAACCAAAACAAATGCACAACATAACATGCAATTGGTTTACTGTTCATCGGTTCTCTGTAATTCTTCAACTGACTTACTTGCTACACCTGGGGAGACTAATAACCAACACAAATGCACAACATAACATGTAATTGGTTTACTGTTCATAGGTTCTCTCTAATTCTTCAACTGACTTACTTGCTACACCTGGGGAGACTAATAACAAACAAAAATGCACAACATAACATGTAATTGGTTTACTGTTCATTGGTTCTCTCTAATTCTTCAACTGACTTACTTGCTTCACCTAGGGAGACTAATAACCAACAAAAATGCACAACATAACATGTAATTGGTTTACTGTTCATTGGTTCTCTATAATTCTTCAACTAACTTCCTTGCTACACCTGGGGACACTAATAACCAACACAAATGAACAACATAACATGTAATTGGTTTACTGTTCATTGGATCTCTCTAATTCTTCAGCTGACTTACTTGCTACACCTGGGGAGACTAATAACCAACAAAAATGCACAACATAACATGTAATTGGTTTGCTGTTCATTGGTTCTCTCCAATTCTTCAACTGACTTCCTTGCTACACCTGGGGAGACTAATAACCAACACAAATGCACAACATAACATGTAATTGGTTTACTGTTCATTAGTTCTCTCTAATTCTTCAACAGACTTACTTGCTACACCTGGGGAGACTAATAACCAACACAAATGCACAACATAACATGTAATTGGTTTACTGTTCATTGGTTCTCTCTAATTTTTCAACTGACTTACTTGCTACACTTGGGGAGACTAATAACCAACACAAATGCACAACATAACATGTAATTGGTTTACTGTTCATTGGTTCTCCCTAATTCTTCAATTGACTTACTTGCTACACTTGGGGAGACTAATAACCAACACAAATGCACAAAATAACATGTAATTGGATTACTGTTCATTGGTTCTCCCTAATTCTTTAACTGACTTACTTGCTACACCTGGGGAGACTAATAACCAACACAAATGCACAACATAACATGTAATTGGTTTACTCTTCATTGGTTCTCTCTAATTCATCAACTGACATACTTGCTACACCTGGGTAATCTAATAACCAACACAAATGCACAACATAACATTGGTTCTATCTAATTCTTCAACTGACTTACTTGCTACACCTGGGGAGACTAATAACCAAAACAAATGCTCAACATAACATGTAATTGGTTTACTGTTCATTGGTTCTCTCTATTTCTTCAACTGACTTACTTACTACACCTGGGGAGACGATTAACCAACACAAATGCACAACATAACATGTAATTGGTTTACTGTTCGTTGGTTCTCTCTAATTCTTCAACTGACTTACTTGCTATACCTGGGGAGACTAATAACCAACACAAATGCACAACGTAACATGTAATTGGTTTATTGTTTATTGGCCCTCTCTAATTCTTCAACTGACTTACTTGCTACACCTGGGGAGACTAATAACCAACACAAATGCACAACATAACATGTAATTGGTTTGCTGTTCATTGGTTCTCTCTAATTCTTCAACTGACTTACTTGCTACACACCTGGGTAGACTAATAACCAACACAAATGTGCAACATAACATGTAATTGGTTTTCTGTTCATTGGTTCTCTCTAATTCTTCAACTGACTTACTTGCTACACCTAGGGAGACTAATAACTAACACAAATGCACAAAATAACATGTAATTGGATTACTGTTCATTGGTTCTCGCTAATTCTTTAACTGACTTACTTGCTACACCTGGGGAGACTAATAACCAACACAAATGCACAACATAACATGTAATTGGTTTACTGTTCATTGGTTCTATCTAATTCTTCAACTGACTTACTTGCTACACCTAGGGAGACTAATAACCAACACAAATGCACAACATAACATGTAATTGGTTTGCTGTTCATTAGTTCTCTCCAATTCTTCAACTGACTTCCTTGCTACACCTGGGGAGACTAATAACCAACACAAATGCACAACATAACATGTAATTGGTTTACTGTTCATTGGTTCTCTCTAATTCTTCTACAGACTTACTTGCTACACCTGGGGAGACTAATAACCAACACAAATGCACAACATAACATGTAATTGGTTTACTGTTCATTGGTTCTCTCCAATTTTTCAACTGACTTGCTTGGTACACCTGGGGAGACTAATAACCAACACAAATGCACAACATAACATGTAATTGGTTGACTGTTCATTAGTTCTCTCTAATTCTTCAACTGATTTACTTGCTACACTTGGGGAGACTAATAACCAACACAAATGCACAAAATAACATGTAATTGGGTTACTGTTCATTGGTTCTCCCTAATTCTTTAACTAACTTACTTGCTACACCTGGGGAGACTAATAACCAACACAATTGCACAACATAACATGTAGTTGGCTTACTGTTCATTGGTTCTATCTAATTCTTCAACTGACTTACTTGCAACACCTGCGGAAACTAATAACCAACACAAATGTACAACATAACATGTAATTGGTTTACTGTTCATTGGTTCTCTCTAATTCTTCAACTGACTTACTTGGTACACCTCGGGTGACTAATAACCAACAAAAATGCACAACATAACATGTAATTGGCTTACTGTTCATTGGTTCTCTCTAATTCTTCAACTGACTTACTTGCTACACCTGGGGAGACTAATAACCAACACAAAAGCAAAACATAACATGTAATTGGTTTACTGTTCATTGGTTCTCTCTAATTCTTCAACTTACTTACTTGCTACACCTGGGGAGACTAATAACCAACACAAATGCCCAACATAACATGTAATTAGTTTACTGTTCATTGGTTCTCTCTAATTCTTCAACTAACTTACTTGCTACACCTGCCGAGACTAATAACCAACACAAATGCACAACATAACATGTAATTGGTTTACTGTTTATTGGTTCTCTCTAATTCTTCAACTGACTTACTTGCTACACCTGGGGAAACTAAGAACCAACACAAATGCACAGCATAACATTGGTTCTATCTAATTCTTCAACTGACTTACTCGCTACACCTGGACAGACTAATAACCAACACAAATGCACAACATAACATGTAATTTGTTTACCGTTCATTGGTTCTCTCTAATTTTTCAACTGACTAACTTGCTACACCTGGGGAGACTAATAACCAACACAAATGCACAACAAAACATGTAATTGGTTTACTGTTCATTGGTTCTCCCTAATTCTTCAACTGACTTACTTGCTACACTTGGGGAGACTAATAACCAAGACAAATATACAACATAACATGTAATTGGTTTACTGTTCATTGGTTCTCTCTAATTCTTCAACTGACTTACTTGCTACACCTGGGAAAACTAATAACCAACACAAATGCACAACATAACATTGGTTCTATCTAATTCTTCAACTGACTTACTTGCTACACCTGGGGAGACTAATAACCAAAACAAATGCTCAACATAACATGTAATTGGTTTACTGTTCATTGGTACTCTCTAATTCTTCAATTGACTTACTTGCTACACCTGGGGAGACTAATAATGAACACAAATGCACAACATAACATGTAATTTGTTTACCGTTCATTGGTTCTCACTAATTTTTCAACTAACGTACTTGCTACACCTGGGGAGACTAATAACCAACACAAATGCATAACATAACATGTAATTGGTTTACTGTTCATTGGTTCTCTCTAATTCTTCAACTGACTTAATCGCTACACCTTGGAAGACAAAAATCCAACACAAATGCACAACATAACATGTAATTGGTTTACTGTTCATTGGTTCTCTCTAATTCTTCAACTGACTTACTTGCTACACCTGGGGAGACTAATAACCAAGAAAAATGCACAACATAACATGTAATTGGTTTACTGTTCATTGGTTCTCTCTAATTCTTCAACTGACTTACTTGATACACCTGGGGAGACTAATAATAGCCAACACAAATGCACAACAGAACATGTACTTGGTTTACTGTTCATTGGTTGTCTCTAATTCTTTAACTGACTTACTTGCAACACCTGGGGAGACTAATAACCAACACAAATGCACAACATAACATGCAATTGGTTTACTGTTCATTCGTTCTCTCTAATTCTTCAACTGATTTACTTGCTACACCTGGGGAGACTAATAACCAACACAAATGCACAACATAACATTGGTTCTATCTAATTCTTCAACTGACTTACTTGCTACACCTGGGGAGACTAATAACCAAAACAAATGCACAACATCACATGTAATTGATTTACCGTTCATTGGTTCTCTCTAATTCTTCAACTGACTTACTTGTTAGACCTGGGGAGACTAATAACCAAAACAAATGCACAACATAACATGCAATTGGTTTACTGTTCATCGGTTCTCTGTAATTCTTCAACTGACTTACTTGCTACACCTGGGGAGACTAATAACCAACACAAATGCACAACATAACATGTAATTGGTTTACTGTTCATAGGTTCTCTCTAATTCTTCAACTGACTTACTTGCTACACCTGGGGAGACTAATAACAAACAAAAATGCACAACATAACATGTAATTGGTTTACTGTTCATTGGTTCTCTCTAATTCTTCAACTGACTTACTTGCTTCACCTAGGGAGACTAATAACCAACAAAAATGCACAACATAACATGTAATTGGTTTACTGTTCATTGGTTCTCTATAATTCTTCAACTAACTTCCTTGCTACACCTGGGAACACTAATAACCAACACAAATGCACAACATAACATGTAATTGGTTTACTGTTCATTGGATCTCTCTAATTCTTCAGCTGACTTACTTGCTACACCTGGGGAGATTAAAAACCAACAAAAACGCACAACATAACATGTAATTGGTTTACTGTTCATTGGTTCTCTCTAATTCTTCAACTGACTTACTTGCTACACCTGGGGAGACTAATAATCAACACAAATGCACAACATAACATGTAATTTGTTTACTGTTCATTGGTTGTCTCTAATTCTTCAACTGACTTACTTGCTACGCCTGGGGAGACTAATGACCAACACAAATGCACAACAAAACATGTAATTTGTTTACTGTTCATTGGTTCTCCATAACTCTTCAACTGACTTACTTGCTACTTTGGGGAGACTAATAACTAACACAAATGAAAAAAGTAACATGTAATTGGTTTACTGTTCATTGGTTCTCCCAAATTCTTTAACTGACTTACTTGCTACACCTGGGGAGACTAATAACCAACACAAATGCACAACATAACATGTAATTGGTTTACTGTTCATTGGTTCTCTCTAATTCTTCAACTGACTTACTTGCTACACCTGGGGAGACTAATAACCAACACAAATGCACAACATAACATGTAATTGGTTTACTGTTCAATGGTTCTCTCTAATTCTTCAATTGACTTACTTGCAACATCTGGGGAGACTAATAATAAGCAACACAAATGCACAACATAACATGTACTTGGTTTACTGTTCATTGGTTGTCTCTAATTCTTTAACTGACTTACTTGCTACACCTGGGGAAACTAATAACCAACACAAATGCACAACATAACATTGGTTCTATCTAATTCTTCAACTGACTTACTTGCTACACATGGGGAGACTAATAACCAAAACAAATGCTCAACATAACATGTAATTGGTTTACTGTTCATTGGTTCTCCCTAATTCTTCAACTGACTTACTTGCTACACCTGGGGAGACTAATAACCAAGACAAATGCACAACATAACATGTAATTGGTTTACTATTCATTGGTTCTCTCTAATTCTTCAACTGACTTACTTGCTACACCCCTGGGTAGACTAATAACAAACACAAATGTGCAACATAACATGTACTTGGTTTACTGTTCATTGGTTGTCTCTAATGCTTTAACTGACTTACTTGCTACACATGGGGAAACTAATAACCAACACAAATGCACAACATAACAATGGTTCTATCTAATTCTTCAACTGACTTACTTGCTACACCTGGGGAGACTAATAACCAAAACAAATGCTCAACATAACATGTAATTGGTTTACTATTCATTGGTTCTCTCTAATTCTTCAATTGACTTACTTGCTACACCTGGGGAGACTACTAACCAACACAAATGCACAACATAACATGTAATTGGTTTACTGTTCATTGGTTCTCCCTAATTCTTCAACTGACTGACTTGCTACACTTGGGGAGACTAATAACGAACACAAATGCACAAAATAACATGTAATTGGTTTACTGTTCATTGGTTCTCCCTAATTCTTCAACTGACTTACTTGCTACACCTGGGGAGACTAATAACCAATACAAATGCACAACATAACATGTAATTGGTTTACTGTTCATTGATTCTCTCTAATTCTTCAACTTGCTTACTTGCTACACCTTGGAAGACAAAAATCCAACACAAATACACAACATAACATGTAATTGGTTTACTGTTCATTGGTTCTCTCTAATTTTTCAACTGACTTACATGCTACACCTGGGGAGACTAATAACCAACACAAATGCACAACATAACATGTAAATGATTTACTGTTCATTAGTTCTCTCTAATTCTTCAACTGACTTACTTGCTACACCTAGGGAGACTAATAACCAACACAAATGCACAACATAACATGTAATTTGTTTACTGTTCATTGGTTCTCTCTAATTCTTCAACTGACTTCCTTGCTACACCTGGGGAGACTAATAACCAACACAAATGCCCAACATAACATGTAATTTGTTTACTGTTCATTGGTTCTCTCTAATTCTTCAACTGACTTCCTTGCTACACCTGGGGAGACTAATAACCAACACAAATGCACAACATAACATGTAATTGGTTTACTGTTCATTGGTTCTCTCTAATTCTTCAACTGACTTACTTGCTACACCTGGGGAGACTAAAATCCAACACAAATGCACAACATAACATGTAATTGGTTTACTGTTCATTGGTTCTCTCTAATTCTTCAACTGACTTACTTGCTACACCTGGGTAGACTAATAACCAACACAAATTCACAACATAACATGTAATTTGTTTACTGTTCATTGGGTCTCTCTAATTCTTCAACTGACTTACTTGCTACACCTGGGGAGACTAATAACCAACACAAATGCACAACATAACATGTAATTAGTTTACTGTTCATTGGTTCTCTCAAATTCTTCAACTGACTTACTTGCTACACCTGGGGAGACTAATAACCAACACAAATGCACAACATAACATGTAATTTGTTTACTGTTCATTGGTTCTCTCTAATTCTTCAACTGACTTCCTTGCTACACCTGGGGAGACTAATAACCAACACAAATGCCCAACATAACATGTAATTTGTTTACTGTTCATTGGTTCTCTCTAATTCTTCAACTGACTTCCTTGCTACACCTGGGGAGACTAATAACCAACACAAATGCACAACAGAACATGTAATTGGTTTACTGTTCATTGGTTCTCTCTAATTCTTCAACTGACTTACTTGCTACACCTGGGGAGACTAAAATCCAACACAAATGCACAACATAACATGTAATTGGTTTACTGTTCATTGATTCTCTCTAATTCTTCAACTGACTTACTTGCTACACCTGGGTAGACTAATAACCAACACAAATGCACAACATAACATGTAATTTGTTTACAGTTCATTGGTTCTCTCTAATTCTTCAACTGACTTACTTGCTACACCTGGGGAGACTAATAACCAACACAAATGCACAACATAACATGTAATTGGTTTACTGTTCATTGGTTCTATCTAATTCTTCAACTAACTTACTTGCTACACCTGGGGAGACTAATAACCAAAACAAATGCTCAACATAACATGTAATTGGATTACTGTTCATTGGTTCTCTCTAATTCTTCAATTGACTTACTTGCTACACCTGGGGAGACTAATAACCAACACAAATGAACAACATAACATTTAATTGCTTTACTGTTCATTGGTTTTCTCTAATTCTTCAACTGATTTACTTGCGACACCTGGGGAGACTAATAACCAACACAAATGCACAACATAACATGTAAATGGTTTACTGTTCATTGGTTCTCTCTAATTCTTCAATTGACTTACTTGCTACACCTGGGGAGACTAATAACCAACACAAATGAACAACATAACATTTAATTGCTTTACTGTTCATTGGTTTTCTCTAATTCTTCAACTGATTTACTTGCGACACCTGGGGAGACTAATAACCAACACAAATGCACAACATAACATGTAATTGGTTTACTGTTCATTGGTTCTCTCTAATTCTTCAACTGACTTACTTGCTACACCTGGGGAGACTAATAACCAACACAAATGTACAACATAACATGTAATTGGTTTACTGTTCGTTGGTTCTCTCTAATTCCTCAACTGACTTACTTGCTACACCTGGGGAGACTAATAACCAACACAAATGCACAACATAACATGTAGTTGGTTTACTGTTCATTGGTTCTATCTAAATCTTCAAGTAACTTACTTGCTACACCTGGGGAGACTAATAACCAAAACATATGCTCAACATAACATGTAATTGGTTTACTGTTCATTGGTTCTCTCTAATTCTTCAATTGACTTATTTGCTACACCTGGGATGACAAATAACCAACACAAATGAACAACATAACATTTAATTGCTTTACTGTTCATTGGTTTTCTCTAATTCTTCAACTGATTTACTTGCGACACCTGGGGAGACTAATAACCAACACAAATGCACAACATAACATGTAATTGGTTTACTGTTCATTGGTTCTATCTAATTCTTCAACTAACTTACTTGCTACACCTTGGAAGACAAAAATCCAACACAAATGCACAACATAACATGTAATTGGTTTACTGTTCATTGGTTCTCTCTAATTCTTCAACTGACTTACTTGCTACACCTGGGGAGACTAATAACAAACACAAATGCACAACATAACATGTAATTTGTTTACTGTTCATTGGTTCTCTCTATTTCTTCAACTGACTTCCTTGCTACACCTGGGGAGACTAATAACCAACACAAATGCACAACATAACATGTAATTGGTTTACTGTTCATTGGTTCTCTCTAATTCTTCAGCTGACTTCCTTGCTACACCTGGGGAGACCAAAATCCAACACAAATGCACAACATAACCTGTAATTGGTTTACTGTTCATTGGTTCTCTCTAATTCTTCAACTGACTTACTTGCTACACCTGGGTAGACTAATAACCAACACAAATGCACAACATAACATGTAATTGGTTTACTGTTCATTGGTTCTCTCTAATTCTTCAACTGACTTACTTGCTACACCTGGGGAGACTAATAACCAACACAAATGCACAACATAACATGTAGTTGGTTTACTGTTCATTGGTTCTATCTAATTCTTCAACTAACTTACTTGCTACACCTGGGGAGACTAATAACCAAAACAAATGCTCAACATAACATGTAATTGGTTTACTGTTCATTGGTTCTCTCTAATTCTTCAATTGACTTATTTGCTACACCTGGGATGACAAATAACCAACACAAATGAACAACATAACATTTAATTGCTTTACTGTTCATTGGTTTTCTCTAATTCTTCAACTGATTTACTTGCGACACCTGGGGAGACTAATAACCAACACAAATGCACAACATAACATGTAATTGGTTTACTGTTCATTGGTTCTCTCTAATTCTTCAACTGACTTACTTGGTACACCTGGGGAGACTAATAACCAACACAAATGCACAACATAACATGTAATTGGTTTACTGTTCGTTGGTTCTCTCTAATTCCTCAACTGACTTACTTGCTACACCTGGGGAGACTAATAACCAACACAAATGCACAACAGAACATGTAATTGGTTTACTGTTCATTGGTTCTCTCTAATTCTTCAACTGACTTACTTGCTACACCTGGGGATACTAATAACCAACACAAATGCACAACATACCATGTAATTGGTTTGCTGTTCGTTGGTTCTCTCTAATTCTTCAACTGACTTACTTGCTACACCCCTGGGTAGACTAATAACCAACACAAATGCACAACATAACATGTAATTGGTTTACTGTTCATTGGTTCTCTCTAATTCTTCTACTGACTTACTTGCTACACCTGGGGAGACTAATAACCAACACAAATGCACAACATAACATGTAATTGGCTTACTGTTCATTGGTTCTCTCTAATTCCTCAACTGACTTACTTGCTACACCTGGGGAGACTAATAACCAACACAAATGCACAACATAACATGTAATTGGTTTACTGTTCATTGGTTCTCTCTAATTTTTCAACTGACTTACTTGCTACACTTGGGGAGACTAATAACCAACACAAATGCACAACATAACATGTAATTGGTTTACTGTTCATTGGTTCTCTATAATTTTTCAACTGACTTACTTGCTACACTTGGGGAGACTAATAACCAACACAAATGCACAACATAACATGTAATTGGTTTACTCTTCATTGGTTCTCTCTAATTCATCAACTGACATACTTGCTACACCTGGGTAATCTAATAACCAACACAAATGCACAACATAACATTGGTTCTATCTAATTCTTCAACTGACTTACTTGCTACACCTGGGGAGACTAATAACCAAAACAAATGCTCAACATAACATGTAATTGGTTTACTGTTCATTGGTTCTCTCTATTTCTTCAACTGACTTACTTACTACACCTGGGGAGACGATTAACCAACACAAATGCACAACATAACATGTAATTGGTTTACTGTTCGTTGGTTCTCTCTAATTCTTCAACTGACTTACTTGCTATACCTGGGGAGACTAATAACCAACACAAATGCACAACGTAACATGTAATTGGTTTATTGTTTATTGGCCCTCTCTAATTCTTCAACTGACTTACTTGCTACACCTGGGGAGACTAATAACCAACACAAATGCACAACATAACATGTAATTGGTTTGCTGTTCATTGGTTCTCTCTAATTCTTCAACTGACTTACTTGCTACACACCTGGGTAGACTAATAACCAACACAAATGTGCAACATAACATGTAATTGGTTTTCTGTTCATTGGTTCTCTCTAATTCTTCAACTGACTTACTTGCTACACCTAGGGAGACTAATAACCAACACAAATGCACAAAATAACATGTAATTGGATTACTGTTCATTGGTTCTCGCTAATTCTTTAACTGACTTACTTGCTACACCTGGGGAGACTAATAACCAACACAAATGCACAACATAACATGTAATTGGTTTACTGTTCATTGGTTCTATCTAATTCTTCAACTGACTTACTTGCTACACCTAGGGAGACTAATAACCAACACAAATGCACAACATAACATGTAATTGGTTTGCTGTTCATTGGTTCTCTCCAATTCTTCAACTGACTTCCTTGCTACACCTGGGGAGACTAATAACCAACACAAATGCACAACATAACATGTAATTGGTTTACTGTTCATTGGTTCTCTCTAATTCTTCTACAGACTTACTTGCTACACCTGGGGAGACTAATAACCAACACAAATGCACAACATAACATGTAATTGGTTTACTGTTCATTGGTTCTCTCCAATTTTTCAACTGACTTGCTTGGTACACCTGGGGAGACTAATAACCAACACAAATGCACAACATAACATGTAATTGGTTGACTGTTCATTAGTTCTCTCTAATTCTTCAACTGATTTACTTGCTACACTTGGGGAGACTAATAACCAACACAAATGCACAAAATAACATGTAATTGGGTTACTGTTCATTGGTTCTCCCTAATTCTTTAACTAACTTACTTGCTACACCTGGGGAGACTAATAACCAACACAATTGCACAACATAACATGTAGTTGGCTTACTGTTCATTGGTTCTATCTAATTCTTCAACTGACTTACTTGCAACACCTGCGGAAACTAATAACCAACACAAATGTACAACATAACATGTAATTGGTTTACTGTTCATTGGTTCTCTCTAATTCTTCAACTGACTTACTTGGTACACCTCGGGTGACTAATAACCAACAAAAATGCACAACATAACATGTAATTGGCTTACTGTTCATTGGTTCTCTCTAATTCTTCAACTGACTTACTTGCTACACCTGGGGAGACTAATAACCAACACAAAAGCAAAACATAACATGTAATTGGTTTACTGTTCATTGGTTCTCTCTAATTCTTCAACTTACTTACTTGCTACACCTGGGGAGACTAATAACCAACACAAATGCACAACATAACATGTAATTAGTTTACTGTTCATTGGTTCTCTCTAATTCTTCAACTAACTTACTTGCTACACCTGCCGAGACTAATAACCAACACAAATGCACAACATAACATGTAATTGGTTTACTGTTTATTGGTTCTCTCTAATTCTTCAACTGACTTACTTGCTACACCTGGGGAAACTAAGAACCAACACAAATGCACAGCATAACATTGGTTCTATCTAATTCTTCAACTGACTTACTCGCTACACCTGGACAGACTAATAACCAACACAAATGCACAACATAACATGTAATTTGTTTACCGTTCATTGGTTCTCTCTAATTTTTCAACTGACTAACTTGCTACACCTGGGGAGACTAATAACCAACACAAATGCACAACAAAACATGTAATTGGTTTACTGTTCATTGGTTCTCCCTAATTCTTCAACTGACTTACTTGCTACACTTGGGGAGACTAATAACCAAGACAAATATACAACATAACATGTAATTGGTTTACTGTTCATTGGTTCTCTCTAATTCTTCAACTGACTTACTTGCTACACCTGGGAAAACTAATAACCAACACAAATGCACAACATAACATTGGTTCTATCTAATTCTTCAACTGACTTACTTGCTACACCTGGGGAGACTAATAACCAAAACAAATGCTCAACATAACATGTAATTGGTTTACTGTTCATTGGTACTCTCTAATTCTTCAATTGACTTACTTGCTACACCTGGGGAGACTAATAATGAACACAAATGCACAACATAACATGTAATTTGTTTACCGTTCATTGGTTCTCACTAATTTTTCAACTAACGTACTTGCTACACCTGGGGAGACTAATAACCAACACAAATGCATAACATAACATGTAATTGGTTTACTGTTCATTGGTTCTCTCTAATTCTTCAACTGACTTAATCGCTACACCTTGGAAGACAAAAATCCAACACAAATGCACAACATAACATGTAATTGGTTTACTGTTCATTGGTTCTCTCTAATTCTTCAACTGACTTACTTGCTACACCTGGGGAGACTAATAACCAAGAAAAATGCACAACATAACATGTAATTGGTTTACTGTTCATTGGTTCTCTCTAATTCTTCAACTGACTTACTTGATACACCTGGGGAGACTAATAATAGCCAACACAAATGCACAACAGAACATGTACTTGGTTTACTGTTCATTGGTTGTCTCTAATTCTTTAACTGACTTACTTGCAACACCTGGGGAGACTAATAACCAACACAAATGCACAACATAACATGCAATTGGTTTACTGTTCATTCGTTCTCTCTAATTCTTCAACTGATTTACTTGCTACACCTGGGGAGACTAATAACCAACACAAATGCACAACATAACATTGGTTCTATCTAATTCTTCAACTGACTTACTTGCTACACCTGGGGAGACTAATAACCAAAACAAATGCACAACATCACATGTAATTGATTTACCGTTCATTGGTTCTCTCTAATTCTTCAACTGACTTACTTGTTAGACCTGGGGAGACTAATAACCAAAACAAATGCACAACATAACATGCAATTGGTTTACTGTTCATCGGTTCTCTGTAATTCTTCAACTGACTTACTTGCTACACCTGGGGAGACTAATAACCAACACAAATGCACAACATAACATGTAATTGGTTTACTGTTCATAGGTTCTCTCTAATTCTTCAACTGACTTACTTGCTACACCTGGGGAGACTAATAACAAACAAAAATGCACAACATAACATGTAATTGGTTTACTGTTCATTGGTTCTCTCTAATTCTTCAACTGACTTACTTGCTTCACCTAGGGAGACTAATAACCAACAAAAATGCACAACATAACATGTAATTGGTTTACTGTTCATTGGTTCTCTATAATTCTTCAACTAACTTCCTTGCTACACCTGGGAACACTAATAACCAACACAAATGCACAACATAACATGTAATTGGTTTACTGTTCATTGGATCTCTCTAATTCTTCAGCTGACTTACTTGCTACACCTGGGGAGATTAAAAACCAACAAAAACGCACAACATAACATGTAATTGGTTTACTGTTCATTGGTTCTCTCTAATTCTTCAACTGACTTACTTGCTACACCTGGGGAGACTAATAATCAACACAAATGCACAACATAACATGTAATTTGTTTACTGTTCATTGGTTGTCTCTAATTCTTCAACTGACTTACTTGCTACGCCTGGGGAGACTAATGACCAACACAAATGCACAACAAAACATGTAATTTGTTTACTGTTCATTGGTTCTCCATAACTCTTCAACTGACTTACTTGCTACTTTGGGGAGACTAATAACTAACACAAATGAAAAAAGTAACATGTAATTGGTTTACTGTTCATTGGTTCTCCCAAATTCTTTAACTGACTTACTTGCTACACCTGGGGAGACTAATAACCAACACAAATGCACAACATAACATGTAATTGGTTTACTGTTCATTGGTTCTCTCTAATTCTTCAACTGACTTACTTGCTACACCTGGGGAGACTAATAACCAACACAAATGCACAACATAACATGTAATTGGTTTACTGTTCAATGGTTCTCTCTAATTCTTCAATTGACTTACTTGCAACATCTGGGGAGACTAATAATAAGCAACACAAATGCACAACATAACATGTACTTGGTTTACTGTCCATTGGTTGTCTCTAATTCTTTAACTGACTTACTTGCTACACCTGGGGAAACTAATAACCAACACAAATGCACAACATAACATTGGTTCTATCTAATTCTTCAACTGACTTACTTGCTACACATGGGGAGACTAATAACCAAAACAAATGCTCAACATAACATGTAATTGGTTTACTGTTCATTGGTTCTCCCTAATTCTTCAACTGACTTACTTGCTACACCTGGGGAGACTAATAACCAAGACAAATGCACAACATAACATGTAATTGGTTTACTATTCATTGGTTCTCTCTAATTCTTCAACTGACTTACTTGCTACACCCCTGGGTAGACTAATAACAAACACAAATGTGCAACATAACATGTACTTGGTTTACTGTTCATTGGTTGTCTCTAATGCTTTAACTGACTTACTTGCTACACATGGGGAAACTAATAACCAACACAAATGCACAACATAACAATGGTTCTATCTAATTCTTCAACTGACTTACTTGCTACACCTGGGGAGACTAATAACCAAAACAAATGCTCAACATAACATGTAATTGGTTTACTATTCATTGGTTCTCTCTAATTCTTCAATTGACTTACTTGCTACACCTGGGGAGACTACTAACCAACACAAATGCACAACATAACATGTAATTGGTTTACTGTTCATTGGTTCTCCCTAATTCTTCAACTGACTGACTTGCTACACTTGGGGAGACTAATAACGAACACAAATGCACAAAATAACATGTAATTGGTTTACTGTTCATTGGTTCTCCCTAATTCTTCAACTGACTTACTTGCTACACCTGGGGAGACTAATAACCAATACAAATGCACAACATAACATGTAATTGGTTTACTGTTCATTGATTCTCTCTAATTCTTCAACTTGCTTACTTGCTACACCTTGGAAGACAAAAATCCAACACAAATACACAACATAACATGTAATTGGTTTACTGTTCATTGGTTCTCTCTAATTTTTCAACTGACTTACATGCTACACCTGGGGAGACTAATAACCAACACAAATGCACAACATAACATGTAAATGATTTACTGTTCATTAGTTCTCTCTAATTCTTCAACTGACTTACTTGCTACACCTAGGGAGACTAATAACCAACACAAATGCACAACATAACATGTAATTTGTTTACTGTTCATTGGTTCTCTCTAATTCTTCAACTGACTTCCTTGCTACACCTGGGGAGACTAATAACCAACACAAATGCCCAACATAACATGTAATTTGTTTACTGTTCATTGGTTCTCTCTAATTCTTCAACTGACTTCCTTGCTACACCTGGGGAGACTAATAACCAACACAAATGCACAACATAACATGTAATTGGTTTACTGTTCATTGGTTCTCTCTAATTCTTCAACTGACTTACTTGCTACACCTGGGGAGACTAAAATCCAACACAAATGCACAACATAACATGTAATTGGTTTACTGTTCATTGGTTCTCTCTAATTCTTCAACTGACTTACTTGCTACACCTGGGTAGACTAATAACCAACACAAATTCACAACATAACATGTAATTTGTTTACTGTTCATTGGGTCTCTCTAATTCTTCAACTGACTTACTTGCTACACCTGGGGAGACTAATAACCAACACAAATGCACAACATAACATGTAATTAGTTTACTGTTCATTGGTTCTCTCAAATTCTTCAACTGACTTACTTGCTACACCTGGGGAGACTAATAACCAACACAAATGCACAACATAACATGTAATTTGTTTACTGTTCATTGGTTCTCTCTAATTCTTCAACTGACTTCCTTGCTACACCTGGGGAGACTAATAACCAACACAAATGCACAACATAACATGTAATTGGTTTACTGTTCATTGGTTCTCTCTAATTCTTCAACTGACTTACTTGCTACACCTGGGGAGACTAAAATCCAACACAAATGCACAACATAACATGTAATTGGTTTACTGTTCATTGATTCTCTCTAATTCTTCAACTGACTTACTTGCTACACCTGGGTAGACTAATAACCAACACAAATGCACAACATAACATGTAATTTGTTTACAGTTCATTGGTTCTCTCTAATTCTTCAACTGACTTACTTGCTACACCTGGGGAGACTAATAACCAACACAAATGCACAACATAACATGTAATTGGTTTACTGTTCATTGGTTCTATCTAATTCTTCAACTAACTTACTTGCTACACCTGGGGAGACTAATAACCAAAACAAATGCTCAACATAACATGTAATTGGATTACTGTTCATTGGTTCTCTCTAATTCTTCAATTGACTTACTTGCTACACCTGGGGAGACTAATAACCAACACAAATGAACAACATAACATTTAATTGCTTTACTGTTCATTGGTTTTCTCTAATTCTTCAACTGATTTACTTGCGACACCTGGGGAGACTAATAACCAACACAAATGCACAACATAACATGTAAATGGTTTACTGTTCATTGGTTCTCTCTAATTCTTCAACTGACTTACTTGCTACACCTAGGGAGACTAATAACCAACACAAATGCACAACATAACATGTAATTGGTTTACTGTTCATTGGTTCTCTCTAATTCTTCTACTGACTTACTTGCTACACCTGGGGAGACTAACAACCAACACAAATGCACAACATAACATGTAATTGGTTGACTGTTCATTGGTTCTCTCTAATTCTTCAACTGACTTACTTGCTACACCTTGGAAGACAAAAATCCAACACAAATGCACAACATAACATGTAATTGGTTTACTGTTCATTGGTTCTCTCTAATTCTTCAACTGACTTACTTGCTACACCTGGAGAGACTAATAACCAACACAAATGCACAACATAACATGTAATTTGTTTACTGTTCATTGGTTCTCTCTAATTCTTCAACTGACTTCCTTGCTACACCTGGGGAGACTAATAACCAACACAAATGCACAACATAACATGTAATTGGTTTACTGTTCATTGGTTCTCTCTAATTCTTCAACTGACTTACTTGCTACACCTGGGGAGACTAAAATCCAACACAAATGCACAACATAACATGTAATTGGTTTACTGTTCATTGGTTCTCTCTAATTCTTCAACTGACTTACTTGCTACACCTGGTGATGGAGGACCATCTTTGGTACTTCACTTCATGTGAGACCCATCACATGGTTAATGGCTATGGCCAATTTGATTAGTATAGGATTATTTTATTTTCCAATTTTACCCTTGTATTTTGGGGTATTTTAGTCATAGGATTTATTTTCTTTGTATTTCCCATTTTACCCTTGTATTATGGGGTGCTTTAGATGATTAGGGTTTTAATTTTGGGCTAGGGTGTTTTAGTGAGGAGGTGACGCATTTTTGGTGAGTCTTGGACATATTTTTGGTGTTAGAAAGGCTTAGGCCCAAGTGGAGGGCAAAGGTTGCATGGACTTATCATGCACCTAGTTGTAGCCAATCTAACCCCTTAGATTCCATCCTTGGACACCAAGTAGCATCTAGGGTTCATTTGGCATTGCATTTGGAGTGCATTTGCCTTGTGAATTTCGGCCATGCATTGCTCCAAATGCAACCCTAGATGCCTCCCCTCCTATAAATACCCAACACCCCACCACTTGTAAATACTTTGGATTATATAGAATTTGAGTGACCTTTTATGCCTCAATTCCTTATCCTTAGTCCCTAGGGTTACTTCGGCTAGCCTTCCTTCATTCTCCACCCTTGGAGAGTGAAACCTAGAGTGGCCTCCAACTACTTTGGAGTGAGCCAACTTTGAGCTACACCTGGGGAGACTGATAACCAACACAAATGCACAACATAACATGTAGTTGGTTTACTGTTCATTGGTTCTATCTAATTCTTCAACTAACTTACTTGCTACACCTGGGGAGACTAATAACCAAAACAAATGCTCAACATAACATGTAATTGGTTTACTGTTCATTGGTTCTCTCTAATTCTTCAATTGACTTATTTGCTACACCTGGGATGACAAATAACCAACACAAATGAACAACATAACATTTAATTGCTTTACTGTTCATTGGTTTTCTCTAATTCTTCAACTGATTTACTTGCGACACCTGGGGAGACTAATAACCAACACAAATGCACAACATAACATGTAATTGGTTTACTGTTCATTGGTTCTCTCTAATTCTTCAACTAACTTACTTGCTACACCTGGGGAGACTAATAACCAACACAAATGCACAACATAACATGTAATTGGTTTACTGTTCGTTGGTTCTCTCTAATTCCTCAACTGACTTACTTGCTACACCTGGGGAGACTAATAACCAACACAAATGCACAACAGAACATGTAATTGGTTTACTGTTCATTGGTTCTCTCTAATTCTTCAACTGACTTACTTGCTACACCTGGGGATACTAATAACCAACACAAATGCACAACATACCATGTAATTGGTTTGCTGTTCGTTGGTTCTCTCTAATTCTTCAACTGACTTACTTGCTACACCCCTGGGTAGACTAATAACCAACACAAATGCACAACATAACATGTAATTGGTTTACTGTTCATTGGTTCTCTCTAATTCTTCTACTGACTTACTTGCTACACCTGGGGAGACTAATAACCAACACAAATGCACAACATAACATGTAATTGGTTTACTGTTCATTGGTTCTATCTAATTCTTCAACTAACTTACTTGCTACACCTTGGAAGACAAAAATCCAACACAAATGCACAACATAACATGTAATTGGTTTACTGTTCATTGGTTCTCTCTAATTCTTCAACTGACTTACTTGCTACACCTGGGGAGACTAATAACAAACACAAATGCACAACATAACATGTAATTTGTTTACTGTTCATTGGTTCTCTCTATTTCTTCAACTGACTTCCTTGCTACACCTGGGGAGACTAATAACCAACACAAATGCACAACATAACATGTAATTGGTTTACTGTTCATTGGTTCTCTCTAATTCTTCAGCTGACTTCCTTGCTACACCTGGGGAGACTAAAATCCAACACAAATGCACAACATAACATGTAATTGGTTTACTGTTCATTGGTTCTCTCTAATTCTTCAACTGACTTACTTGCTACACCTGGGTAGACTAATAACCAACACAAATGCACAACATAACATGTAATTGGTTTACTGTTCATTGGTTCTCTCTAATTCTTCAACTGACTTACTTGCTACACCTGGGGAGACTAATAACCAACACAAATGCACAACATAACATGTAGTTGGTTTACTGTTCATTGGTTCTATCTAATTCTTCAACTAACTTACTTGCTACACCTGGGGAGACTAATAACCAAAACAAATGCTCAACATAACATGTAATTTGTTTACTGTTCATTGGTTCTCTCTAATTCTTCAATTGACTTATTTGCTACACCTGGGATGACAAATAACCAACACAAATGAACAACATAACATTTAATTGCTTTACTGTTCATTGGTTTTCTCTAATTCTTCAACTGATTTACTTGCGACACCTGGGGAGACTAATAACCAACACAAATGCACAACATAACATGTAATTGGTTTACTGTTCATTGGTTCTCTCTAATTCTTCAACTGACTTACTTGGTACACCTGGGGAGACTAATAACCAACACAAATGCACAACATAACATGTAATTGGTTTACTGTTCGTTGGTTCTCTCTAATTCCTCAACTGACTTACTTGCTACACCTGGGGAGACTAATAACCAACACAAATGCACAACAGAACATGTAATTGGTTTACTGTTCATTGGTTCTCTCTAATTCTTCAACTGACTTACTTGCTACACCTGGGGATACTAATAACCAACACAAATGCACAACATACCATGTAATTGGTTTGCTGTTCGTTGGTTCTCTCTAATTCTTCAACTGACTTACTTGCTACACCCCTGGGTAGACTAATAACCAACACAAATGCACAACATAACATGTAATTGGTTTACTGTTCATTGGTTCTCTCTAATTCTTCTACTGACTTACTTGCTACACCTGGGGAGACTAATAACCAACACAAATGCACAACATAACATGTAATTGGCTTACTGTTCATTGGTTCTCTCTAATTCCTCAACTGACTTACTTGCTACACCTGGGGAGACTAATAACCAACACAAATGCACAACATAACATGTAATTGGTTTACTGTTCATTGGTTCTCACTAATTCTTCAACTGACTTACCTGCTACACCTAGGGAGACTAATAACCAACAAAAATGCACAACATAACATGTAATTGGTTTACTGTTCATTGGTTCTCTCTAATTCTTCTACTGACTTACTTGCTACACCTGGGGAGACTAATAACCAACACAAATGCACAACATATCATGTAATTGGTTTGCTATTCAGCGGTTCTCTCTAATTCTTCAACTAACTTACTTGCTACACCTGGGGAGACTAATAGCCAACACAGATGCACAACATAGCATGTAATTAATTTACTGTTCATCGATTCTCTCTAATTCTTCAACAGACTTACTTGCTACACCTGGGGAGTTTAATAACCAAAACAGATGCACAACATAGCATGTAACTGGTTTACTGTTCATCGGTTCTCTCTAATTCTTCAACTGACTTACTTGCTACACCTGGGGAGACTAATAACCAACACAGATGCACAACATAACATGTAATTGGTTTACTGTTCATTGGTTCTCTCTAATTCTTCAACTGACTTACTTGCTACACCTGGGATGACAATAACCAACACAAATGAACAACATAACATTTAATTGCTTTACTGTTCATTGGTTTTCTCTAATTCTTCAACTGATTTACTTGCGACACCTGGGGAGACTAATAACCAACACAAATGCACAACATAACATGTAATTGGTTTACTGTTCATTGGTTCTCTCTAATTCTTCAACTGACTTACTTGCTACACCTGGGTAGACTAATAACCAACACAAATGCACAACATAACATGTAATTGGTTTACTGTTCATTGGTTCTCTCTAATTCTTCAACTGACTTACTTGCTACACCTGGGATGACAAATAACCAACACAAATGAACAACATAACATTTAATTGCTTTACTGTTCATTGGTTTTCTCTAATTCTTCAACTGATTTACTTGCGACACCTGGGGAGACTAATAACCAACACAAATGCACAACATAACATGTAATTGGTTTACTGTTCATTGGTTCTCTCTAATTCTTCAACTGACTTACTTGCTACACCTGGGGAGACTAATAACCAACACAGATGCACAACATAGCATGTAATTGGTTTACTGTTCATCGGTTCTCTCTAATTCTTCAACTGTCTTACTTGCTACAGCTGGGGAGACTAATAACCAACACAGATGAACAACATAACATGTAATCGGTTTACTATTCAGCGGTTCTCTCTAATTCTTCAACTGACTTACTTGCTACACCTGGGGAGACTAATAACCAACACAGATGCACAACATAGCATGTAATTAGTTTACTGTTCATCGGTTCTCTCTAGTTCTTCAACTGACTTACTTGCTACACCTGGGGAGTTTAATAACCAACACAGATGCACAACATAGCATGTAACTGGTTTACTGTTCATCGGTTCTCGGTAATTCTTCAACTGACTTACTTGCTACACCTGGGGAGTTTAATAACCAACACAGATGCACAACATAGCATGTAATTGGTTTACTGTTCATTGGTTCTCTCTAATTCTTCAACTGACTTACTTGCTACACCTGGGGAGACTAATAACCAACACAAATGCACAACATAACATGTAGTTGGTTTACTGTTCATTGGTTCTATCTAATTCTTCAATTAACTTACTTGCTACACCTGGGGAGACTAATAACCAAAACAAATGCTCAACATAACATGTAATTGGTTTACTGTTCATTGGTTCTCTCTAATTCTTCAATTGACTTATTTGCTACACCTGGGATGACAAATAACCAACACAAATGAACAACATAACATTTAATTGCTTTACTGTTCATTGGTTTTCTCTAATTCTTCAACTGATTTACTTGCGACACCTGGGGAGACTAATAACCAACACAAATGCACAACATAACATGTAATTGGTTTACTGTTCATTGGTTCTCTCTAATTCTTCAACTGACTTACTTGCTACACCTGGGGAGACTAATAACCAACACAAATGTACAACATAACATGTAATTGGTTTACTGTTCGTTGGTTCTCTCTAATTCCTCAACTGTCTTACTTGCTACACCTGGGGAGACTAATAACCAACACAAATGCACAACATAACATGTAGTTGGTTTACTGTTCATTGGTTCTATCTAAATCTTCAAGTAACTTACTTGCTACACCTGGGGAGACTAATAACCAAAACATATGCTCAACATAACATGTAATTGGTTTACTGTTCATTGGTTCTCTCTAATTCTTCAATTGACTTATTTGCTACACCTGGGATGACAAATAACCAACACAAATGAACAACATAACATTTAATTGCTTTACTGTTCATTGGTTTTCTCTAATTCTTCAACTGATTTACTTGCGACACCTGGGGAGACTAATAACCAACACAAATGCACAACATAACATGTAATTGGTTTACTGTTCATTGGTTCTATCTAATTCTTCAACTAACTTACTTGCTACACCTTGGAAGACAAAAATCCAACACAAATGCACAACATAACATGTAATTGGTTTACTGTTCATTGGTTCTCTCTAATTCTTCAACTGACTTACTTGCTACACCTGGGGAGACTAATAACAAACACAAATGCACAACATAACATGTAATTTGTTTACTGTTCATTGGTTCTCTCTATTTCTTCAACTGACTTCCTTGCTACACCTGGGGAGACTAATAACCAACACAAATGCACAACGTAACATGTAATTGGTTTACTGTTCATTGGTTCTCTCTAATTCTTCAGCTGACTTCCTTGCTACACCTGGGGAGACCAAAATCCAACACAAATGCACAACATAACCTGTAATTGGTTTACTGTTCATTGGTTCTCTCTAATTCTTCAACTGACTTACTTGCTACACCTGGGTAGACTAATAACCAACACAAATGCACAACATAACATGTAATTGGTTTACTGTTCATTGGTTCTCTCTAATTCTTCAACTGACTTACTTGCTACACCTGGGGAGACTAATAACCAACACAAATGCACAACATAACATGTAGTTGGTTTACTGTTCATTGGTTCTATCTAATTCTTCAACTAACTTACTTGCTACACCTGGGGAGACTAATAACCAAAACAAATGCTCAACATAACATGTAATTGGTTTACTGTTCATTGGTTCTCTCTAATTCTTCAATTGACTTATTTGCTACACCTGGGATGACAAATAACCAACACAAATGAACAACATAACATTTAATTGCTTTACTGTTCATTGGTTTTCTCTAATTCTTCAACTGATTTACTTGCGACACCTGGGGAGACTAATAACCAACACAAATGCACAACATAACATGTAATTGGTTTACTGTTCATTGGTTCTCTCTAATTCTTCAACTGACTTACTTGGTACACCTGGGGAGACTAATAACCAACACAAATGCACAACATAACATGTAATTGGTTTACTGTTCGTTGGTTCTCTCTAATTCCTCAACTGACTTACTTGCTACACCTGGGGAGACTAATAACCAACACAAATGCACAACAGAACATGTAATTGGTTTACTGTTCATTGGTTCTCTCTAATTCTTCAACTGACTTACTTGCTACACCTGGGGATACTAATAACCAACACAAATGCACAACATACCATGTAATTGGTTTGCTGTTCGTTGGTTCTCTCTAATTCTTCAACTGACTTACTTGCTACACCCCTGGGTAGACTAATAACCAACACAAATGCACAACATAACATGTAATTGGTTTACTGTTCATTGGTTCTCTCTAATTCTTCTACTGACTTACTTGCTACACCTGGGGAGACTAATAACCAACACAAATGCACAACATAACATGTAATTGGCTTACTGTTCATTGGTTCTCTCTAATTCCTCAACTGACTTACTTGCTACACCTGGGGAGACTAATAACCAACACAAATGCACAACATAACATGTAATTGGTTTACTGTTCATTGGTTCTCACTAATTCTTCAACTGACTTACCTGCTACACGTAGGGAGACTAATAACCAACACAAATGCACAACATAACATGTAATTGGTTTACTGTTCATTGGTTCTCTCTAATTCTTCTACTGACTTACTTGCTACACCTGGGGAGACTAATAACCAACACAAATGCACAACATATCATGTAATTGGTTTGCTATTCAGCGGTTCTCCCTAATTCTTCAACTAACTTACTTGCTACACCTGGGGAGACTAATAGCCAACACAGATGCACAACATAGCATGTAATTAGTTTACTGTTCATCGGTTCTCTCTAATTCTTCAACAGACTTACTTGCTACACCTGGGGAGTTTAATAACCAACACAGATGCACAACATAGCATGTAACTGGTTTACTGTTCATCGGTTCTCTCTAATTCTTCAACTGACTTACTTGCTACACCTGGGGAGACTAATAACCAACACAGATGCACAACATAACATGTAATTGGTTTACTGTTCATTGGTTCTCTCTAATTCTTCAGCTGACTTCCTTGCTACACCTGGGGAGACTAAAATCCAACACAAATGCACAACATAACATGTAATTGGTTTACTGTTCATTGGTTCTCTCTAATTCTTCAACTGACTTACTTGCTACACCTGGGTAGACTAATAACCAACACAAATGCACAACATAACATGTAATTGGTTTACTGTTCATTGGTTCTCTCTAATTCTTCAACTGACTTACTTGCTACACCTGGGATGACAAATAACCAACACAAATGAACAACATAACATTTAATTGCTTTACTGTTCATTGGTTTTCTCTAATTCTTCAACTGATTTACTTGCGACACCTGGGGAGACTAATAACCAACACAAATGCACAACATAAAATGTAATTGGTTTACTGTTCATTGGTTCTCTCTAATTCTTCAACTGACTTACTTGCTACACCTGGGATGACAAATAACCAACACAAATGAACAACATAACATTTAATTGCTTTACTGTTCATTGGTTTTCTCTAATTCTTCAACTGATTTACTTGCGACACCTGGGGAGACTAATAACCCACACAGATGCACAACATAGCATGTAATTGGTTTACTGTTCATCGGTTCTCTCTAATTCTTCAACTGACTTACTTGCTACACCTGGGGAGACTAATAACCAACACAGATGCACAACATAGCATGTAATTAGTTTACTGTTCATCGGTTCTCTCTAGTTCTTCAACTGACTTACTTGCTACACCTGGGGAGTTTAATAACCAACACAGATGCACAACATAGCATGTAACTGGTTTACTGTTCATCGGTTCTCGGTAATTCTTCAACTGACTTACTTGCTACACCTGGGGAGTTTAATAACCAACACAGATGCACAACATAGCATGTAATTGGTTTACTGTTCATTGGTTCTCTCTAATTCTTCAACTGACTTACTTGCTACACCTGGGGAGACTAATAACCAACACAAATGCACAACATAACATGTAGTTGGTTTACTGTTCATTGGTTCTATCTAATTCTTCAACTAACTTACTTGCTACACCTGGGGAGACTAATAACCAAAACAAATGCTCAACATAACATGTAATTGGTTTACTGTTCATTGGTTCTCTCTAATTCTTCAATTGACTTATTTGCTACACCTGGGATGACAAATAACCAACACAAATGAACAACATAACATTTAATTGCTTTACTGTTCATTGGTTTTCTCTAATTCTTCAACTGATTTACTTGCGACACCTGGGGAGACTAATAACCAACACAAATGCACAACATAACATGTAATTGGTTTACTGTTCATTGGTTCTCTCTAATTCTTCAACTGACTTACTTGCTACACCTGGGGAGACTAATAACCAACACAAATGCACAACATAACATGTAATTGGTTTACTGTTCATCGGTTCTCTCTAATTCTTCAACTGACTTACTTGCTACACCTGGGGAGTTTAATAACCAACACAGATGCACAACATAGCATGTAATTGGTTTACTTTTCATCGGTTCTCTCTAATTCTTCAACTGACTTACTTGCTACACCTGGGGAGACTAATAACCAACACAGATGCACAACATAGCATGTAATTGGTTTACTGTTCATCGATTCTCTCTAATTCTTCAACAGACTTACTTGCTACACCTGTGGAGTTTAATAACCAACACAGATGCACAACATAGCATGTAATTGGTTTACTGTTCATCGGTTCTCTCTAATTCTTCAACTGACTTACTTGCTACACCTGGGGAGACTAATAACCAACACAGATGCACAACATAGCATGTAATTGGTTTACTGTTCATCGGTTCTCTCTAATTCTTCAACTGACTTACTTGCTACACCTGGGGAGTTTAATAACCAACACAGATGCACAACATAGCATGTAATTGGTTTACTTTTCATCGGTTCTCTCTAATTCTTCAACTGACTTACTTGCTACACCTAGGGAGACTTATAACCAACATAGATGCACAACATAGCATGAAACTGGTTTACTGTTCATCGATTCTCTCTAATTCTTCAACAGACTTACTTGCTACACCTGTGGAGTTTAATAACCAACACAGATGCACAACATAGCATGTAATTGGTTTACTGTTCATCGGTTCTCTCTAATTCTTCAACTGACTTACTTGCTACACCTGGGGAGACTAATAACCAACACAGATGCACAACATAGCATGTAATTGGTTTACTGTTCATCGGTTCTCTCTAATTCTTCAACTGTCTTACTTGCTACACCTGGGGAGACTAATAACCAACACAGATGAACAACATAACATGTAATCGGTTTACTATTCAGCGGTTCTCTCTAATTCTTCAACTGACTTACTTGCTACACCTGGGGAGACTAATAACCAACACAGATGCACAACATAGCATGTAATTAGTTTACTGTTCATCGGTTCTCTCTAATTCTTCAACTGACTTACTTGCTACACCTGGGGAGTTTAATAACCAACACAGATGCACAACATAGCATGTAACTGGTTTACTGTTCATCGGTTCTCGGTAATTCTTCAACTGACTTACTTGCTACACCTGGGGAGTTTAATAACCAACACAGATGCACAACATAGCATGTAATTTGTTTACTGTTCATTGGTTCTCTCTAATTCTTCAACTGACTTACTTGCTACACCTGGGGAGACTAATAACCAACACAAATGCACAACATAACATGTAGTTGGTTTACTGTTCATTGGTTCTCTCTAATTCCTCAATTGACTTATTTGCTACACCTGGGATGACAAATAACCAACACAAATGAACAACATAACATTTAATTGCTTTACTGTTCATTGGTTTTCTCTAATTCTTCAACTGATTTACTTGCGACACCTGGGGAGACTAATAACCAACACAAATGCACAACATAACATGTAATTGGTTTACTGTTCATTGGTTCTCTCTAATTCTTCAACTGACTTACTTGCTACACCTGGGGAGACTAATAACCAACACAAATGCACAACATAACATGTAATTGGTTTACTGTTCGTTGGTTCTCTCTAATTCCTCAACTGACTTACTTGCTACACCTGGGGAGACTAATAACCAACACAAATGCACAACAGAACATGTAATTGGTTTACTGTTCATTGGTTCTCTCTAATTCTTCAACTGACTTACTTGCTACACCTGGGGATACTAATAACCAACACAAATGCACAACATACCATGTAATTGGTTTGCTGTTTGTTGGTTCTCTCTAATTCTTCAACTGACTTACTTGCTACACCCCTGGGTAGACTAATAACCAACACAAATGCACAACATAACATGTAATTGGTTTACTGTTCATTGGTTCTCTCTAATTCTTCTACTGACTTACTTGCTACACCTGGGGAGACTAATAACCAACACAAATGCACAACATAACATGTAATTGGCTTATTGTTCATTGGTTCTCTCTAATTCCTCAACTGACTTACTTGCTACACCTGGGGAGACTAATAACCAACACAAATGCACAACATAACATGTAATTGGTTTACTGTTCATTGGTTCTCTCTAATTCTTCTACTGACTTACTTGCTACACCTGGGGAGACTAATAACCAACACAAATGCACAACATATCATGTAATTGGTTTGCTATTCAGCGGTTCTCTCTAATTCTTCAACTGACTTACTTGCTACACCTGGGGAGACTAATAGCCAACACAGATGCACAACATAACATGTAATTGGTTTGCTGTTCGTTGGTTCTCTCTAATTCTTCAACTGACTTACTTGCTACACCCCTGGGTAGACTAATAACCAACACAAATGCACAACATAACATGTAATTGGTTTACTGTTCATCGGTTCTCTCTAATTCTTCAACTGACTTACTTGCTACACCTGGGGAGACTTATAACCAACACAGATGCACACCAAAGCATGTAATTGGTTTACTGTTCATCGGTTCTCTCTAATTCTTCAACTGACTTACTTGCGACACCTGGGGAGATTAATAACCAACACAGATGAACAACATAGCATGTAATTGGTTTACTGTTCATCGGTTCTCTCTAATTCTTCAACTGACTTACTTGCTACACCTGGGGAGTTTAATAACCAACAAAGATGCACAACATAGCATGTAATTGATTTACTGTTCATCGGTTCTCTCTAATTCTTCAACTGACTTACTTGCTACACCTGGGGAGACTTATAACCAACACAGATGCACACCAAAGCATGTAATTGGTTTACTGTTCATCGGTTCTCTCTAATTCTTCAACTGACTTACTTGCGACACCTGGGGAGACTAATAACCAACACAAATGCACAACATAACATGTAATTGGTTTACTGTTCATTGGTTCTCTCTAATTCTTCAACTGACTTACTTGCTACACCTGGGGAGACTAATAACCAACACAAATGCACAACATAACATGTAATTGGTTTACTGTTCGTTGGTTCTCTCTAATTCCTCAACTGACTTACTTGCTACACCTGGGGAGACTAATAACCAACACAAATGCACAACAGAACATGTAATTGGTTTACTGTTCATTGGTTCTCTCTAATTCTTCAACTGACTTACTTGCTACACCTGGGGATACTAATAACCAACACAAATGCACAACATACCATGTAATTGGTTTGCTGTTTGTTGGTTCTCTCTAATTCTTCAACTGACTTACTTGCTACACCCCTGGGTAGACTAATAACCAACACAAATGCACAACATAACATGTAATTGGTTTACTGTTCATTGGTTCTCTCTAATTCTTCTACTGACTTACTTGCTACACCTGGGGAGACTAATAACCAACACAAATGCACAACATAACATGTAATTGGCTTATTGTTCATTGGTTCTCTCTAATTCCTCAACTGACTTACTTGCTACACCTGGGGAGACTAATAACCAACACAAATGCACAACATAACATGTAATTGGTTTACTGTTCATTGGTTCTCTCTAATTCTTCTACTGACTTACTTGCTACACCTGGGGAGACTAATAACCAACACAAATGCACAACATATCATGTAATTGGTTTGCTATTCAGCGGTTCTCTCTAATTCTTCAACTGACTTACTTGCTACACCTGGGGAGACTAATAGCCAACACAGATGCACAACATAACATGTAATTGGTTTGCTGTTCGTTGGTTCTCTCTAATTCTTCAACTGACTTACTTGCTACACCCCTGGGTAGACTAATAACCAACACAAATGCACAACATAACATGTAATTGGTTTACTGTTCATTGGTTCTCTCTAATTCTTCTACTGACTTACTTGCTACACCTGGGGAGACTAATAACCAACACAAATGCACAACATAACATGTAATTGGCTTACTGTTCGTTGGTTCTCTTTAATTCTTCAACTGACTTACTTGCTACACCTGGGGAGTTTAATAACCAACACAGATGCACAACATAGCTTGTAATTGGTTTACTGTTCATCGGTTCTCTCTAATTCTTCAACTGACTTACTTGCTACACTTGGGGAGACTAATAACCAACACAGATGCACAACATAGCATGTAACTGGTTTACTGTTCATCGGTTCTCTCTAATTCTTCAACTGACTTACTTGCTACACCTGGGGAGACTTATAACCAACACAGATGCACACCAAAGCATGTAATTGGTTTACTGTTCATCGGTTCTCTCTAATTCTTCAACTGACTTACTTGCGACACCTGGGGAGATTAATAACCAACACAGATGAACAACATAGCATGTAATTGGTTTACTGTTCATCGGTTCTCTCTAATTCTTCAACTGACTTACTTGCTACACCTGGGGAGTTTAATAACCAACAAAGATGCACAACATAGCATGTAATTGATTTACTGTTCATCGGTTCTCTCTAATTCTTCAACTGACTTACCTGCTACACCTGGGGAGACTAATAACCAACAAAGATGCACAACATAACATGTAATTGGTTTACTATTCAGCGGTTCTCTCTAATTCTTCAACTGACTTAGTTGCTACACCTGGGGAGACTAATAACCAACAAAGATGCACAACATAGCATGTAATTAGTTTACTGTTCATCGGTTCTCTCTAATTCTTCAACTGACTTACTTGCTACACCTGGGGAGTTTAATAACCAACACATATGCACAACATAGCATGTAATTGGTTTACTGTTCATCGGTTCTCTCTAATTCTTCAACTGACTTACTTGCTACACCTGGGGAGTTTAATAACCAACACAGATGCACAACATAGCATGTAATTGGTTTGCTTTTCATCGGTTCTCTCTAATTCTTCAACTGACTTACTTGCTACACCTGGGGAGACTAATAACCAACACAGATGCACAACATAGCATGTAATTGGTTTACTGTTCATCGATTCTCTCTAATTCTTCAACAGACTTACTTGCTACACCTGTGGAGTTTAATAACCAACACAGATGCACAACATAGCATGTAATTGGTTTACTGTTCATCGGTTCTCTCTAATTCTTCAACTGACTTACTTGCTACACCTGGGGAGACTAATAACCAACACAGATGCACAACATAACATGTCATTGGTTTACTGTTCATCGGTTCTCTCTAATTCTTCAACTGTCTTACTTGCTACACCTGGGGAGACTAATAACCAACACAGATGAACAACATAACATGTAATCGGTTTACTATTCAGCGGTTCTCTCTAATTCTTCAACTGACTTACTTGCTACACCTGGGGAGACTAATAACCAACACAGATGCACAACATAGCATGTAACTGGTTTACTGTTCATCGGTTCTCGGTAATTCTTCAACTGACTTACTTGTTACACCTGGGGAGTTTAATAACCAACACAGATGCACAACATAACATGTAATTGGTTTACTGTTCATTGGTTCTCTCTAATTCTTCAACTGACTTACTTGCTACACCTGGGGAGACTAATAACCAACACAAATGCACAACATAACATGTAGTTGGTTTACTGTTCATTGGTTCTCTCTAATTCCTCAATTGACTTATTTGCTACACCTGGGATGACAAATAACCAACACAAATGAACAACATAACATTTAATTGCTTTACTGTTCATTGGTTTTCTCTAATTCTTCAACTGATTTACTTGCGACACCTGGGGAGACTAATAACCAACACAAATGCACAACATAACATGTAATTGGTTTACTGTTCATTGGTTCTCTCTAATTCTTCAACTGACTTACTTGCTACACCTGGGGAGACTAATAACCAACACAAATGCACAACATAACATGTAATTGGTTTACTGTTCGTTGGTTCTCTCTAATTCCTCAACTGACTTACTTGCTACACCTGGGGAGACTAATAACCAACACAAATGCACAACAGAACATGTAATTGGTTTACTGTTCATTGGTTCTCTCTAATTCTTCAACTGACTTACTTGCTACACCTGGGGATACTAATAACCAACACAAATGCACAACATACCATGTAATTGGTTTGCTGTTTGTTGGTTCTCTCTAATTCTTCAACTGACTTACTTGCTACACCCCTGGGTAGACTAATAACCAACACAAATGCACAACATAACATGTAATTGGTTTACTGTTCATTGGTTCTCTCTAATTCTTCTACTGACTTACTTGCTACACCTGGGGAGACTAATAACCAACACAAATGCACAACATAACATGTAATTGGCTTATTGTTCATTGGTTCTCTCTAATTCCTCAACTGACTTACTTGCTACACCTGGGGAGACTAATAACCAACACAAATGCACAACATAACATGTAATTGGTTTACTGTTCATTGGTTCTCTCTAATTCTTCTACTGACTTACTTGCTACACCTGGGGAGACTAATAACCAACACAAATGCACAACATATCATGTAATTGGTTTGCTATTCAGCGGTTCTCTCTAATTCTTCAACTGACTTACTTGCTACACCTGGGGAGACTAATAGCCAACACAGATGCACAACATAACATGTAATTGGTTTGCTGTTCGTTGGTTCTCTCTAATTCTTCAACTGACTTACTTGCTACACCCCTGGGTAGACTAATAACCAACACAAATGCACAACATAACATGTAATTGGTTTACTGTTCATCGGTTCTCTCTAATTCTTCAACTGACTTACTTGCTACACCTGGGGAGACTTATAACCAACACAGATGCACACCAAAGCATGTAATTGGTTTACTGTTCATCGGTTCTCTCTAATTCTTCAACTGACTTACTTGCGACACCTGGGGAGATTAATAACCAACACAGATGAACAACATAGCATGTAATTGGTTTACTGTTCATCGGTTCTCTCTAATTCTTCAACTGACTTACTTGCTACACCTGGGGAGTTTAATAACCAACAAAGATGCACAACATAGCATGTAATTGATTTACTGTTCATTGGTTCTCTCTAATTCTTCTACTGACTTACTTGCTACACCTGGGGAGACTAATAACCAACACAAATGCACAACATATCATGTAATTGGTTTGCTATTCAGCGGTTCTCTCTAATTCTTCAACTGACTTACTTGCTACACCTGGGGAGACTAATAGCCAACACAGATGCACAACATAACATGTAATTGGTTTGCTGTTCGTTGGTTCTCTCTAATTCTTCAACTGACTTACTTGCTACACCCCTGGGTAGACTAATAACCAACACAAATGCACAACATAACATGTAATTGGTTTACTGTTCATCGGTTCTCTCTAATTCTTCAACTGACTTACTTGCTACACCTGGGGAGACTTATAACCAACACAGATGCACACCAAAGCATGTAATTGGTTTACTGTTCATCGGTTCTCTCTAATTCTTCAACTGACTTACTTGCGACACCTGGGGAGATTAATAACCAACACAGATGAACAACATAGCATGTAATTGGTTTACTGTTCATCGGTTCTCTCTAATTCTTCAACTGACTTACTTGCTACACCTGGGGAGTTTAATAACCAACAAAGATGCACAACATAGCATGTAATTGATTTACTGTTCATCGGTTCTCTCTAATTCTTCAACTGACTTACCTGCTACACCTGGGGAGACTAATAACCAACAAAGATGCACAACATAACATGTAATTGGTTTACTATTCAGCGGTTCTCTCTAATTCTTCAACTGACTTAGTTGCTACACCTGGGGAGACTAATAACCAACAAAGATGCACAACATAGCATGTAATTAGTTTACTGTTCATCGGTTCTCTCTAATTCTTCAACTGACTTACTTGCTACACCTGGGGAGTTTAATAACCAACACATATGCACAACATAGCATGTAATTGGTTTACTGTTCATCGGTTCTCTCTAATTCTTCAACTGACTTACTTGCTACACCTGGGGAGTTTAATAACCAACACAGATGCACAACATAGCATGTAATTGGTTTGCTTTTCATCGGTTCTCTCTAATTCTTCAACTGACTTACTTGCTACACCTGGGGAGACTAATAACCAACACAGATGCACAACATAGCATGTAATTGGTTTACTGTTCATCGATTCTCTCTAATTCTTCAACAGACTTACTTGCTACACCTGTGGAGTTTAATAACCAACACAGATGCACAACATAGCATGTAATTGGTTTACTGTTCATCGGTTCTCTCTAATTCTTCAACTGACTTACTTGCTACACCTGGGGAGACTAATAACCAACACAGATGCACAACATAACATGTCATTGGTTTACTGTTCATCGGTTCTCTCTAATTCTTCAACTGTCTTACTTGCTACACCTGGGGAGACTAATAACCAACACAGATGAACAACATAACATGTAATCGGTTTACTATTCAGCGGTTCTCTCTAATTCTTCAACTGACTTACTTGCTACACCTGGGGAGACTAATAACCAACACAGATGCACAACATAGCATGTAACTGGTTTACTGTTCATCGGTTCTCGGTAATTCTTCAACTGACTTACTTGTTACACCTGGGGAGTTTAATAACCAACACAGATGCACAACATAGCATGTAATTGGTTTACTGTTCATTGGTTCTCTCTAATTCTTCAACTGACTTACTTGCTACACCTGGGGAGACTAATAACCAACACAAATGCACAACATAACATGTAGTTGGTTTACTGTTCATTGGTTCTCTCTAATTCCTCAATTGACTTATTTGCTACACCTGGGATGACAAATAACCAACACAAATGAACAACATAACATTTAATTGCTTTACTGTTCATTGGTTTTCTCTAATTCTTCAACTGATTTACTTGCGACACCTGGGGAGACTAATAACCAACACAAATGCACAACATAACATGTAATTGGTTTACTGTTCATTGGTTCTCTCTAATTCTTCAACTGACTTACTTGCTACACCTGGGGAGACTAATAACCAACACAAATGCACAACATAACATGTAATTGGTTTACTGTTCGTTGGTTCTCTCTAATTCCTCAACTGACTTACTTGCTACACCTGGGGAGACTAATAACCAACACAAATGCACAACAGAACATGTAATTGGTTTACTGTTCATTGGTTCTCTCTAATTCTTCAACTGACTTACTTGCTACACCTGGGGATACTAATAACCAACACAAATGCACAACATACCATGTAATTGGTTTGCTGTTTGTTGGTTCTCTCTAATTCTTCAACTGACTTACTTGCTACACCCCTGGGTAGACTAATAACCAACACAAATGCACAACATAACATGTAATTGGTTTACTGTTCATTGGTTCTCTCTAATTCTTCTACTGACTTACTTGCTACACCTGGGGAGACTAATAACCAACACAAATGCACAACATAACATGTAATTGGCTTATTGTTCATTGGTTCTCTCTAATTCCTCAACTGACTTACTTGCTACACCTGGGGAGACTAATAACCAACACAAATGCACAACATAACATGTAATTGGTTTACTGTTCATTGGTTCTCTCTAATTCTTCTACTGACTTACTTGCTACACCTGGGGAGACTAATAACCAACACAAATGCACAACATATCATGTAATTGGTTTGCTATTCAGCGGTTCTCTCTAATTCTTCAACTGACTTACTTGCTACACCTGGGGAGACTAATAGCCAACACAGATGCACAACATAACATGTAATTGGTTTGCTGTTCGTTGGTTCTCTCTAATTCTTCAACTGACTTACTTGCTACACCCCTGGGTAGACTAATAACCAACACAAATGCACAACATAACATGTAATTGGTTTACTGTTCATTGGTTCTCTCTAATTCTTCTACTGACTTACTTGCTACACCTGGGGAGACTAATAACCAACACAAATGCACAACATAACATGTAATTGGCTTACTGTTCGTTGGTTCTCTTTAATTCTTCAACTGACTTACTTGCTACACCTGGGGAGTTTAATAACCAACACAGATGCACAACATAGCTTGTAATTGGTTTACTGTTCATCGGTTCTCTCTAATTCTTCAACTGACTTACTTGCTACACTTGGGGAGACTAATAACCAACACAGATGCACAACATAGCATGTAACTGGTTTACTGTTCATCGGTTCTCTCTAATTCTTCAACTGACTTACTTGCTACACCTGGGGAGACTTATAACCAACACAGATGCACACCAAAGCATGTAATTGGTTTACTGTTCATCGGTTCTCTCTAATTCTTCAACTGACTTACTTGCGACACCTGGGGAGATTAATAACCAACACAGATGAACAACATAGCATGTAATTGGTTTACTGTTCATCGGTTCTCTCTAATTCTTCAACTGACTTACTTGCTACACCTGGGGAGTTTAATAACCAACAAAGATGCACAACATAGCATGTAATTGATTTACTGTTCATCGGTTCTCTCTAATTCTTCAACTGACTTACCTGCTACACCTGGGGAGACTAATAACCAACAAAGATGCACAACATAACATGTAATTGGTTTACTATTCAGCGGTTCTCTCTAATTCTTCAACTGACTTAGTTGCTACACCTGGGGAGACTAATAACCAACAAAGATGCACAACATAGCATGTAATTAGTTTACTGTTCATCGGTTCTCTCTAATTCTTCAACTGACTTACTTGCTACACCTGGGGAGTTTAATAACCAACACATATGCACAACATAGCATGTAATTGGTTTACTGTTCATCGGTTCTCTCTAATTCTTCAACTGACTTACTTGCTACACCTGGGGAGTTTAATAACCAACACAGATGCACAACATAGCATGTAATTGGTTTGCTTTTCATCGGTTCTCTCTAATTCTTCAACTGACTTACTTGCTACACCTGGGGAGACTAATAACCAACACAGATGCACAACATAGCATGTAATTGGTTTACTGTTCATCGATTCTCTCTAATTCTTCAACAGACTTACTTGCTACACCTGTGGAGTTTAATAACCAACACAGATGCACAACATAGCATGTAATTGGTTTACTGTTCATCGGTTCTCTCTAATTCTTCAACTGACTTACTTGCTACACCTGGGGAGACTAATAACCAACACAGATGCACAACATAACATGTCATTGGTTTACTGTTCATCGGTTCTCTCTAATTCTTCAACTGTCTTACTTGCTACACCTGGGGAGACTAATAACCAACACAGATGAACAACATAACATGTAATCGGTTTACTATTCAGCGGTTCTCTCTAATTCTTCAACTGACTTACTTGCTACACCTGGGGAGACTAATAACCAACACAGATGCACAACATAGCATGTAACTGGTTTACTGTTCATCGGTTCTCGGTAATTCTTCAACTGACTTACTTGTTACACCTGGGGAGTTTAATAACCAACACAGATGCACAACATAACATGTAATTGGTTTACTGTTCATTGGTTCTCTCTAATTCTTCAACTGACTTACTTGCTACACCTGGGGAGACTAATAACCAACACAAATGCACAACATAACATGTAGTTGGTTTACTGTTCATTGGTTCTCTCTAATTCCTCAATTGACTTATTTGCTACACCTGGGATGACAAATAACCAACACAAATGAACAACATAACATTTAATTGCTTTACTGTTCATTGGTTTTCTCTAATTCTTCAACTGATTTACTTGCGACACCTGGGGAGACTAATAACCAACACAAATGCACAACATAACATGTAATTGGTTTACTGTTCATTGGTTCTCTCTAATTCTTCAACTGACTTACTTGCTACACCTGGGGAGACTAATAACCAACACAAATGCACAACATAACATGTAATTGGTTTACTGTTCGTTGGTTCTCTCTAATTCCTCAACTGACTTACTTGCTACACCTGGGGAGACTAATAACCAACACAAATGCACAACAGAACATGTAATTGGTTTACTGTTCATTGGTTCTCTCTAATTCTTCAACTGACTTACTTGCTACACCTGGGGATACTAATAACCAACACAAATGCACAACATACCATGTAATTGGTTTGCTGTTTGTTGGTTCTCTCTAATTCTTCAACTGACTTACTTGCTACACCCCTGGGTAGACTAATAACCAACACAAATGCACAACATAACATGTAATTGGTTTACTGTTCATTGGTTCTCTCTAATTCTTCTACTGACTTACTTGCTACACCTGGGGAGACTAATAACCAACACAAATGCACAACATAACATGTAATTGGCTTATTGTTCATTGGTTCTCTCTAATTCCTCAACTGACTTACTTGCTACACCTGGGGAGACTAATAACCAACACAAATGCACAACATAACATGTAATTGGTTTACTGTTCATTGGTTCTCTCTAATTCTTCTACTGACTTACTTGCTACACCTGGGGAGACTAATAACCAACACAAATGCACAACATATCATGTAATTGGTTTGCTATTCAGCGGTTCTCTCTAATTCTTCAACTGACTTACTTGCTACACCTGGGGAGACTAATAGCCAACACAGATGCACAACATAACATGTAATTGGTTTGCTGTTCGTTGGTTCTCTCTAATTCTTCAACTGACTTACTTGCTACACCCCTGGGTAGACTAATAACCAACACAAATGCACAACATAACATGTAATTGGTTTACTGTTCATTGGTTCTCTCTAATTCTTCTACTGACTTACTTGCTACACCTGGGGAGACTAATAACCAACACAAATGCACAACATAACATGTAATTGGCTTACTGTTCGTTGGTTCTCTTTAATTCTTCAACTGACTTACTTGCTACACCTGGGGAGTTTAATAACCAACACAGATGCACAACATAGCTTGTAATTGGTTTACTGTTCATCGGTTCTCTCTAATTCTTCAACTGACTTACTTGCTACACCTAGGGAGACTTATAACCAACACAGATGCACAACATAGCATGAAACTGGTTTACTGTTCATCGGTTCTCTCGAATTCTTCAACTGACTTACTTGCTACACTTGGGGAGACTAATAACCAACACAGATGCACAACATAGCATGTAACTGGTTTACTGTTCATCGGTTCTCTCTAATTCTTCAACTGACTTACTTGCTACACCTGGGGAGACTTATAACCAACACAGATGCACACCAAAGCATGTAATTGGTTTACTGTTCATCGGTTCTCTCTAATTCTTCAACTGACTTACTTGCGACACCTGGGGAGATTAATAACCAACACAGATGAACAACATAGCATGTAATTGGTTTACTGTTCATCGGTTCTCTCTAATTCTTCAACTGACTTACTTGCTACACCTGGGGAGTTTAATAACCAACAAAGATGCACAACATAGCATGTAATTGATTTACTGTTCATCGGTTCTCTCTAATTCTTCAACTGACTTACCTGCTACACCTGGGGAGACTAATAACCAACAAAGATGCACAACATAACATGTAATTGGTTTACTATTCAGCGGTTCTCTCTAATTCTTCAACTGACTTAGTTGCTACACCTGGGGAGACTAATAACCAACAAAGATGCACAACATAGCATGTAATTAGTTTACTGTTCATCGGTTCTCTCTAATTCTTCAACTGACTTACTTGCTACACCTGGGGAGTTTAATAACCAACACATATGCACAACATAGCATGTAATTGGTTTACTGTTCATCGGTTCTCTCTAATTCTTCAACTGACTTACTTGCTACACCTGGGGAGTTTAATAACCAACACAGATGCACAACATAGCATGTAATTGGTTTGCTTTTCATCGGTTCTCTCTAATTCTTCAACTGACTTACTTGCTACACCTGGGGAGACTAATAACCAACACAGATGCACAACATAGCATGTAATTGGTTTACTGTTCATCGATTCTCTCTAATTCTTCAACAGACTTACTTGCTACACCTGTGGAGTTTAATAACCAACACAGATGCACAACATAGCATGTAATTGGTTTACTGTTCATCGGTTCTCTCTAATTCTTCAACTGACTTACTTGCTACACCTGGGGAGACTAATAACCAACACAGATGCACAACATAACATGTCATTGGTTTACTGTTCATCGGTTCTCTCTAATTCTTCAACTGTCTTACTTGCTACACCTGGGGAGACTAATAACCAACACAGATGAACAACATAACATGTAATCGGTTTACTATTCAGCGGTTCTCTCTAATTCTTCAACTGACTTACTTGCTACACCTGGGGAGACTAATAACCAACACAGATGCACAACATAGCATGTAACTGGTTTACTGTTCATCGGTTCTCGGTAATTCTTCAACTGACTTACTTGTTACACCTGGGGAGTTTAATAACCAACACAGATGCACAACATAGCATGTAATTGGTTTACTGTTCATTGGTTCTCTCTAATTCTTCAACTGACTTACTTGCTACACCTGGGGAGACTAATAACCAACACAAATGCACAACATAACATGTAGTTGGTTTACTGTTCATTGGTTCTCTCTAATTCCTCAATTGACTTATTTGCTACACCTGGGATGACAAATAACCAACACAAATGAACAACATAACATTTAATTGCTTTACTGTTCATTGGTTTTCTCTAATTTTTCAACTGATTTACTTGCGACACCTGGGGAGACTAATAACCAACACAAATGCACAACATAACATGTAATTGGTTTACTGTTCATTGGTTCTCTCTAATTCTTCAACTGACTTACTTGCTACACCTGGGGAGACTAACAACCAACACAAATGCACAACATAACATGTAATTGGTTTACTGTTCGTTGGTTCTCTCTAATTCCTCAACTGACTTACTTGCTACACCTGGGGAGACTAATAACCAACACAAATGCACAACAGAACATGTAATTGGTTTACTGTTCATTGGTTCTCTCTAATTCTTCAACTGACTTACTTGCTACACCTGGGGATACTAATAACCAACACAAATGCACAACATACCATGTAATTGGTTTGCTGTTTGTTGGTTCTCTCTAATTCTTCAACTGACTTACTTGCTACACCCCTGGGTAGACTAATAACCAACACAAATGCACAACATAACATGTAATTGGTTTACTGTTCATTGGTTCTCTCTAATTCTTCTACTGACTTACTTGCTACACCTGGGGAGACTAATAACCAACACAAATGCACAACATAACATGTAATTGGCTTATTGTTCATTGGTTCTCTCTAATTCCTCAACTGACTTACTTGCTACACCTGGGGAGACTAATAACCAACACAAATGCACAACATAACATGTAATTGGTTTACTGTTCATTGGTTCTCACTAATTCTTCAACTGACTTACCTGCTACACCTAGGGAGACTAATAACCAACACAAATGCACAACATAACATGTAATTGGTTTACTGTTCATTGGTTCTCTCTAATTCTTCTACTGACTTACTTGCTACACCTGGGGAGACTAATAACCAACACAAATGCACAACATATCATGTAATTGGTTTGCTATTCAGCGGTTCTCTCTAATTCTTCAACTGACTTACTTGCTACACCTGGGGAGACTAATAGCCAACACAGATGCACAACATAACATGTAATTGGTTTACTGTTCATTGGTTCTCTCTAATTCTTCAGCTGACTTCCTTGCTACACCTGGGGAGACTAAAATCCAACACAAATGCACAACATAACATGTAATTGGTTTACTGTTCATTGGTTCTCTCTAATTCTTCAACTGACTTACTTGCTACACCTGGGTAGACTAATAACCAACACAAATGCACAACATAACATGTAATTGGTTTACTGTTCATTGGTTCTCTCTAATTCTTCAACTGACTTACTTGCTACACCTGGGGAGACTAATAACCAACACAAATGCACAATATAACATGTAGTTGGTTTACTGTTCATTGGTTCTATCTAATTCTTCAACTAACTTACTTGCTACACCTGGGGAGACTAATAACCAAAACAAATGCTCAACATAACATGTAATTGGTTTACTGTTCATTGGTTCTCTCTAATTCTTCAACTGACTTACTTGCTACACCTGGGGAGACTAATAACCAACACAAATGCACAACATAACATGTAGTTGGTTTACTGTTCATTGGTTCTATCTAATTCTTCAACTAACTTACTTGCTACACCTGGGGAGACTAATAACCAAAACAAATGCTCAACATAACATGTAATTGGTTTACTGTTCATTGGTTCTCTCTAATTCTTCAATTGACTTATTTGCTACACCTGGGATGACAAATAACCAACACAAATGAACAACATAACATTTAATTGCTTTACTGTTCATTGGTTTTCTCTAATTCTTCAACTGATTTACTTGCGACACCTGGGGAGACTAATAACCAACACAAATGCACAACATAACATGTAATTGGTTTACTGTTCATTGGTTCTCTCTAATTCTTCAACTGACTTACTTGCTACACCTGGGGAGACTAATAACCAACACAAATGCACAACATAACATGTAATTGGTTTACTGTTCGTTGGTTCTCTCTAATTCCTCAACTGACTTACTTGCTACACCTGGGGAGACTAATAACCAACACAAATGCACAACAGAACATGTAATTGGTTTACTGTTCATTGGTTCTCTCTAATTCTTCAACTGACTTACTTGCTACACCTGGGGATACTAATAACCAACACAAATGCACAACATACCATGTAATTGGTTTGCTGTTCGTTGGTTCTCTCTAATTCTTCAACTGACTTACTTGCTACACCCCTGGGTAGACTAATAACCAACACAAATGCACAACATAACATGTAATTGGTTTACTGTTCATTGGTTCTCTCTAATTCTTCTACTGACTTACTTGCTACACCTGGGGAGACTAATAACCAACACAAATGCACAACATAACATGTAATTGGCTTACTGTTCGTTGGTTCTCTCTAATTCCTCAACTGACTTACTTGCTACACCTGGGGAGACTAATAACCAACACAAATGCACAACATAACATGTAATTGGTTTACTGTTCATCGGTTCTCTCTAATTCTTCAACTGACTTACTTGCTACACTTGGGGATACTAATAACCAACACAAATGCACAACATACCATGTAATTGGTTTGCTGTTCGTTGGTTCTCTCTAATTCTTCAACTGACTTACTTGCTACACCCCTGGGTAGACTAATAACCAACACAAATGCACAACATAACATGTAATTGGTTTACTGTTCATTAGTTCTCTCTAATTCTTCTACTGACTTACTTGCTACACCTGGGGAGACTAATAACCAACACAAATGCACAACATAACATGTAATTGGCTTACTGTTCGTTGGTTCTCTCTAATTCCTCAACTGACTTACTTGCTACACCTGGGGAGACTAATAACCAACACAAATGCACAACATAACATGTAATTGGTTTACTGTTCATTGGTTCTCACTAATTCTTCAACTGACTTACCTGCTACACCTTGGGAGACTAATAACCAACACAAATGCACAACATAACATCTAATTGGTTTACTGTTCATGGGTTCTCTCTAATTCTTCTACTGACTTACTTGCTACACCTGGGGAGACTAATAACCAACACAAATGCACAACATATCATGTAATTGGTTTGCTGTTCGTTGGTTGTTATGTTGTGCATCTGTGTTGGTTATTAGTCTCCCCAGGTCTAGCAAGTAAGTAAGTTGAAGAATTAGAGAGAACCGATGAACAGTAAACCAATTACATGTTCTGTTGTGCATTTGGGTTGGTTATTAGTCTCCCCAGGTGTAGCAAGTAAGTCAGTTGAGGAATTAGAGAGAACCAACGAACAGTAAACCAATTACATGTTATGTTGTGCATTTGTGTTGGTTATTAGTCTCCCCAGGTGTAGCAAGTAAGTCAGTTGAAGAATTAGAGAGAACCAATGAACAGTAAACCAATTACATGTTATGTTGTGCATTTGTGTTGGTTATTAGTCTCCCCAGGTGTAGCAAGTAAGTCAGTTGAAGAATTCGAGAGAACCGATGAACAGTAAACCAGTTTCATGCTATGTTGTGCAGCTGTGTTGGTTATTAGTCTCCCCAGGTGTCGCAAGTAAATCAGTTGAAGAATTAGAGAAAACCAATGAACAGTAAAGCAATTAAATGTTATGTTGTTCATCTGTGTTGGTTATTAAACTCCCCAGGTGTAGCAAGTAAGTCAGTTGAAGAATTAGAGAGAACCGATGAACAGTAAACCAATTACATGTTATGTTGAGCATTTGTTTTGGTTATTAGTCTCCCCAGGTGTAGCAAGTAAGTTAGTTGAAGAATTAGATAGAACCAATGAACAGTAAACCATCTACATGTTATGTTGTGCATTTGTGTTGGTTATTAGTCTCCCCAGGTGTAGCAAGTAAGTCAGTTGAAGAATTAGAGAGAACCAATGAACAGTAAACCAATTACATGTTATGTTGTGCATTTGTGTTGGTTATTAGTCTACCCAGGTGTAGCAAGTAAGTCAATTGAAGAATTAGAGAGAACCAATGAACAGTAAACCAATTACATGTTATGTTGTGCATTTGTGTTGGATTTTAGTCTCCCCAGGTGTAGCAAGGAAGTCAGCTGAAGAATTAGAGAGAACCAATGAACAGTAAACCAATTACATGCTATGTTGTGCATTTGTGTTGGTTATTTGTCTCCCCAGTTGTAGCAAGTAAGTCAGTTGAATTAGTGAGAACCAATGAACAGTAAACCAATTACATGTTATGTTGTGCATTTGTGTTGGTTATTAGTCTCCCCAGGTGTAGCAAGTAAGTCAGTTGAAGAATTCGAGAGAACCGATGAACAGTAAACCAGTTTCATGCTATGTTGTGCAGCTGTGTTGGTTATTAGTCTCCCCAGGTGTCGCAAGTAAATCAGTTGAAGAATTAGAGAAAACCAATGAACAGTAAAGCAATTAAATGTTATGTTGTTCATCTGTGTTGGTTATTAAACTCCCCAGGTGTAGCAAGTAAGTCAGTTGAAGAATTAGAGAGAACCGATGAACAGTAAACCAATTACATGTTATGTTGAGCATTTGTTTTGGTTATTAGTCTCCCCAGGTGTAGCAAGTAAGTTAGTTGAAGAATTAGATAGAACCAATGAACAGTAAACCAACTACATGTTATGTTGTGCATTTGTGTTGGTTATTAGTCTCCCCAGGTGTAGCAAGTAAGTCAGTTGAAGAATTAGAGAGAACCAATGAACAGTAAACCAATTACATGTTATGTTGTGCATTTGTGTTGGTTATTAGTCTACCCAGGTGTAGCAAGTAAGTCAATTGAAGAATTAGAGAGAACCAATGAACAGTAAACCAATTACATGTTATGTTGTGCATTTGTGTTGGATTTTAGTCTCCCCAGGTGTAGCAAGGAAGTCAGCTGAAGAATTAGAGAGAACCAATGAACAGTAAACCAATTACATGCTATGTTGTTCATCTGTGTTGGTTATTAGTCTCCCCAGGTGTAGCAAGGAAGTCAGTTGAAGAATTAGAGAGAACCGATGAACAGTAAACCTGTTACATGCTATGTTGTGCATCTGTGTTGGTTATTAAACTCCACAGGTGTAGCAAGTAAGTCTGTTGAAGAATTAGAGAGAATCGATGAACAGTAAACCAATTACATGCTATGTTGTGCATCTGTGTTGGTTATTAGTCTCCCCAGGTGTAGCAAGTAAGTCAGTTGAAGAATTAGAGAGAACCGATGAACAGTAAACCAATTACATGCTATGTTGTGCATCTGTGTTGGTTATTAAACTCCCCTGGTGTAGCAAGTAAGTAAGTTGAGGAATTAAAGAGAACCGCTGAACAGTAAACCAATTACATGCTATGTTGTGCATCTGTGTTGGTTATTAGTCTCCCCAGGTGTAGCAAGTAAGTCAATTGAAGAATTAGAGAGAACCGATGAACAGTAAACCAATTACATGCTATATTGTGCATCTGTGTTGGTTATTAAACTCCACAGGTGTAGCAAGTAAGTCAGTTGAAGAATTAGAGAGAATCGATGAACAGTAAACCAATTACATGCTATGTTGTTCATCTGTTTTGGTTATTAGTCTCCCCAGGTGTCGCAAGTAAGTCAGTTGAAGAATTAGAGAGAACCGATGAACAGTAAATCAATTACATGCTTTGTTGTGCATCTGTGTTGGTTATAAGTCTCCCCAGGTGTAGCAAGTAAGTCAGTTGAAGAATTACAGAGAACCGATGAACAGTAAACCAGTTACATGCTATGTTGTGCATCTGTGTTGGTTATTAGTCTCCCCAGGTGTAGCAAGTAACTCAGTTGAAGAATTCGAGAGAACCGATGAATAGTAAACCAGTTTCATGCTATGTTGTGCATCTGTGTTGGTTATTAGTCTCCCTAGGTGTAGCAAGTAAGTCAGTTGAAGAATTAGAGAGAACCGATGAACAGTAAACCAATTACAAGCTATGTTGTGCATCTGTGTTGGTTATTAAACTCCCCAGGTGTAGCAAGTAAGTCAGTTGAAGAATTAGAGAGAACCGATGAACAGTAAACCAATTACATGCTATGTTGTGCATCTGTGTTGGTTATTAAACTCCCCAGGTGTAGCAAGTAAGTCAGTTGAAGAATTACAGAGAACCGATGAACAGTAAACCAGTTACATGCTATGTTGTGCATCTGTGTTGGTTATTAAACTCCCCAGGTGTAGCAAGTAAGTCAGTTGAAGAACTAGAGAGAACCGATGAACAGTAAACTAATTACATGCTATGTTGTACATCTGTGTTGGTTATTAGTCTCCCCAGGTGTAGCGAGTAAGTCAGTTGAAGAATTAGAGAGAACCGCTGAATAGTAAACCGATTACATGTTATGTTGTTCATCTGTGTTGGTTATTAGTCTCCCCAGGTGTAGCAAGTAAGACAGTTGAAGAATTAGAGAGAACCGATGAACAGTAAACCAATTACATGCTATGTTGTGCATCTGTGTTGGTTATTAGTCTCCCCAGGTGTAGCAAGTAAGTCAGTTGAAGAATTAGAGAGAACCGATGAACAGTAAACCAATTACATGCTATGTTGTGCATCTGTGTTGGTTATTAAACTCCACAGGTGTAGCAAGTAAGTCTGTTGAAGAATTAGAGAGAATCGATGAACAGTAAACCAATTACATGCTATGTTGTGCATCTGTGTTGGTTATTAGTCTCCCCAGGTGTAGCAAGTAAGTCAGTTGAAGAATTAGAGAGAACCGATGAAAAGTAAACCAATTACATGCTATGTTGTGCATCTGTGTTGGTTATTAAACTCCCCAGGTGTAGCAAGTAAGTCAGTTGAAGAATTAGAGAGAACCCATGAACAGTAAACCAATTAGATGTTATGTTGTGCATTTGTGTTGGTTATTAGTCTCCCTAGGTGTAGCAGGTAAGTCAGTTGAAGAATTAGTGAGAACCGATGAACAGTAAACCAATTACATGTTATGTTGTGCATTTGTGTTGGTTATTAGTCTCCCCAGGTGTAGCAAGTAAGTCAGTTGAGGAATTAGAGAGAACCAACGAACAGTAAGCCAATTACATGTTATGTTGTGCATTTGTGTTGGTTATTAGTCTCCCCAGGTGTAGCAAGTAAGTCAGTAGAAGAATTAGAGAGAACCGATGAACAGTAAATCAATTACATGTTATGTTGTGCATTTGTGTTGGTTATTAGTCTACCCAGGGGTGTAGCAAGTAAGTCAGTTGAAGAATTAGAGAGAACCAACGAACAGCAAACCAATTACATGGTATGTTGTGCATTTGTGTTGGTTATTAGTATCCCCAGGTGTAGCAAGTAAGTCAGTTGAAGAATTAGAGAGAACCAATGAACAGTAAACCAATTACATGCTTTGTTGTGCATCTGTGTTGGTTATAAGTCTCCCCAGGTGTAGCAAGTAAGTGAGTTGAAGAATTAGAGAGAACCGATGAACAGTAAACTAGTTACATGCTATGTTGTGCATTTGTGTTGGTTATTAGTCTCCCCAGGTGTAGCAAGTAAGTCAGTTGAAGAATTCGAGAGAACCGATGAACAGTAAACCAGTTTCATGCTATGTTGTGCAGCTGTGTTGGTTATTAGTCTCCCCAGGTGTCGCAAGTAAATCAGTTGAAGAATTAGAGAAAACCAATGAACAGTAAAGCAATTAAATGTTATGTTGTTCATCTTTGTTGGTTATTAAACTCCCCAGGTGTAGCAAGTAAGTCAGTTGAAGAATTAGAGAGAACCGATGAACAGTAAACCAATTACATGTTATGTTGAGCATTTGTTTTGGTTATTAGTCTCCCCAGGTGTAGCAAGTAAGTTAGTTGAAGAATTAGATAGAACCAATGAACAGTAAACCAACTACATGTTATGTTGTGCATTTGTGTTGGTTATTAGTCTCCCCAGGTGTAGCAAGTAAGTCAGTTGAAGAATTAGAGAGAACCAATGAACAGTAAACCAATTACATGTTATGTTGTGCATTTGTGTTGGTTATTAGTCTACCCAGGTGTAGCAAGTAAGTCAGTTGAAGAATTAGAGAGAACCAATGAACAGTAAACCAATTACATGTTATGTTGTGCATTTGTGTTGGATTTTAGTCTCCCCAGGTGTAGCAAGGAAGTCAGCTAAAGAATTAGAGAGAACCAATGAACAGTAAACCAATTACATGCTATGTTGTTCATCTGTGTTGGTTATTAGTCTCCCCAGGTGTAGCAAGGAAGTCAGTTGAAGAATTAGAGAGAACCGATGAACAGTAAACCAGTTACATGCTATGTTGTGCATCTGTGTTGGTTATTAAACTCCCCAGGTGTAGCAAGTAAGTCAGTTGAAGAACTAGAGAGAACCGATGAACAGTAAACTAATTACATGCTATGTTGTGCATCTGTGTTGGTTATTAGTCTCCCCAGGTGTAGCAAGTAAGTTAGTTGAAGAATTAGAGAGAACCGCTGACTAGTAAACCGATTACATGTTATGTTGTTCATCTGTGTTGGTTATTAGTCTCCCCAGGTGTAGCAAGTAAGACAGTTGAAGAATTAGAGAGAACCGATGAACAGTAAACCAATTACATGCTATGTTGTGCATCTGTGTTGGTTATTAGTCTCCCCAGGAGTAGCAAGTAAGTCAGTTGAAGAATTAGAGAGAACCGATGAACAGTAAACCAATTACATGCTATGTTGTGCATCTGTGTTGGTTATTAAACTCCACAGGTGTAGCAAGTAAGTCTGTTGAAGAATTAGAGAGAATCGATGAACAGTAAACCAATTACATGCTATGTTGTGCATCTGTGTTGGTTATTAGTCTCCCCAGGTGTAGCAAGTAAGTCAGTTGAAGAATTAGAGAGAACCGATGAAAAGTAAATCAATTACATGCTATGTTGTGCATCTGTGTTGGTTATTAAACTCCCCAGGTGTAGCAAGTAAGTCAGTTGAAGAATTAGAGAGAACCGATGAACAGTAAACCAATTACATGCTATGTTGTGCATCTGTGTTGGTTATTAAACTCCCCAGGTGTAGCAAGTAAGTCAGTTGAAGAATTAGAGAGAACCGATGAACAGTAAACTAATTACATGCTATGTTGTGCATCTTTGTTGGTTATTAGTCTCCCCAGGTGTAGCAACTAAGTCAGTTGAAGAATTAGAGAGAACCGCTGAATAGTAAACCAATTACATGTTATGTTGTGCATCTTTGTTGGTTATTAGTCTCCCCAGGTGTAGCAGGTAAGTCAGTTGAAGAATTAGAGAGAACCGATGAACAGTAAATCAATTACATGCTATGTTGTGCATCTTTGTTGGTTATTAAACTCCCCAGGTGTAGCAAGTAAGTCAGTTGAAGAATTAGAGAGAACCGATGAACAGTAAACCAATTACATGCTATGTTGTTCATCTGTGTTGGTTATTAGTCTCCCCAGGTGTCGCAAGTAAGTCAGTTGAAGAATTAGAGAGAACCGATGAACAGTAAACCAATTACATGCTTTGTTGTGCATCTGTGTTGGTTATAAGTCTCCCCAGGTGTAGCAAGTAAGTCAGTTGAAGAATTAGAGAGAACCGATGAACAGTAAACCAGTTACATGCTATGTTGTGCATCTGTGTTGGTTATTAGTCTCCCCAGGTGTAGCAAGTAAGTCAGTTGAAGAATTCGAGAGAACCGATAAACAGTAAACCAGTTTCATGTTATGTTGTGCATCTGTGTTGGTTATTGGTCTCCCTAGGTGTAGCAAGTAAGTCAGTTGAATAATTTGAGAGAACCGATGAACAGTAAACCAATTACAAGCTATGTTGTGCATCTGTGTTGGTTATTAAACTCCCTAGGTGTAGCAAGTAAGTCAGTTGAAGAATTAGAGAGAACCGATGAACAGTAAACCAATTACATGCTATGTTGTGCATCTGTGTTGGTTATTAAACTCCCCAGGTGTAGCAAGTAAGTCAGTTGAAGAATTAGAGAGAACCGATGAACAGTAAACCAGTTACATGCTATGTTGTGCATCTGTGTTGGTTATTAAATTCCCCAGGTGTAGCAAGTAAGTCAGTTGAAGAATTAGAGAGAACCGATGAACAGTAAACTAATTACATGCTATGTTGTGCATCTGTGTTGGTTATTAGTCTCCCCAGGTATAGCAAGTAAGTCAGTTGAAGAATTAGAGAGAACCGCTGAATAGTAAACCAATTACATGTTATGTTGTTAATCTGTGTTGGTTATTAGTCTCCCCGGGTGTAGCAAGTAAGACAATTGAAGAATTAGAGAGAACCGATGAACAGTAAACCAATTACATGGTATGTTGTGCATCTGTGTTGGTTATTAGTCTCCCCAGGTGTAGCAAGTAAGTCAGTTGAAGAATTAGAGAGAACCGATGAACAGTAAACCAATTACATGTTTTGTTGTGCATCTGTGTTGGTTATAAGTCTCCCCAGGTGTAGCAAGTAAGTCAGTTGAAGAATTAGAGAGAACCGATGAACAGTAAACCAGTTACATGCTATGTTGTGCATCTTTGTTGGTTATTAAACTCCCCAGGTGTAGCAAGTAAGTCAGTTGAAGAATTAGAGAGAACCGATGAACAGTAAACCAATTACATGCTATGTTGTGCATATGTGTTGGTGATTAGTCTCCCTAGGTGTAGCAAGTAAGTCAGTTGAAGAATTAGAGAGAACCGATGAACAGTAAACCAATTACATGCTATGTTGTGCATTTGTGTTGGTTATTAGTCTCCCCAGGTGTAGCAAGTAAGTCAGTTGAAGAATTAGAGAGAACCGATGAACAGTAAACCAATTACATGCTATGTTATGCATCTGTGTTGGTTACTAAACTCCCCAGGTGTAGCAAGTAAGTCAGTTGAAGAATTAGAGAGAACCGATGAACAGTAAACTAGTTACATGCTATGTTGTGCATCTGTGTTGGTTATTAAACTTCCCAGGTGTAGTGATGAGGACATGGGCAAGGATTTAGGAGCACTCAAAGGACTTGGAGGACCAATGACTAGGTCAAGGACTAAAAGGGCCAAGGATGCTTTGCAACAAGTTGCGGCCCTTATTCTTGAAGAAATGCCCAATGATGAAGACAAGGCCAAGATGGTGAATTGTATCAAGGATTATGAAGCCTAATTACGCCATTTTCGTAGTGGGTGTTTTTTTAGTACTTGTAATTAGTAAATAAAGGCCTAAAACTCTTGTTAAAGTGGCTGCCAACTCTTGTTTGGGCTGCACCACTTATTGGGCTAGTTATTAGGCAAGTTGTTTTTAGTTAAATAAGGTCCAAAACCTTTGGGATGAATTAGCCATGAGGCATACCAAAGGGTGCACGAATTTAGCATGTGTTTGTTTTGCATTAGTGGTCATAATTGTTAGGCTTAGTGGAGTTCATTAATTGCCCACTAATGGAGTTCATTAATTGCCCACTAATGTAAGTGAAAGGTCTTGGTTGTAAGCTATATAAGCTGCCCATTGGGATGAATAAGCACAGATCAGAATTTGAGTTTTATTAACTGAGAGTGATTCTCCAATTGTTCTTGAGTGATTCAAGAATTTGGGCATATCAAAGGATCATCCACAATTCTTTGTGTGAAGCCTTCCTTGGAAGAGTGATTCTTCCTCCATTCCTTTACCGTTTCCTTCCCTCCATTTCTTGCATCTAATTTCCTTACCCACATTCCAGAAATTAAGTCCAAGATTTTAACCCAAAAGATCCTTCCCTACATTCCAGAAATTAAGTCTAAGATTTTGAACCCAAAAGATCCTTTTTTCAACTCTGGTGCAATTAGGAATCATATCATGTAGCAAGTATGTCAGTTGAAGAATTAGAGAGAACCGATGAATAGTAAACCAGTTACATGCTATGTTGTGCATCTGTGTTGGTTATTAGTCTCCCCAGGTGTAGCAAGTAAGTCAGTTGAAGAATTAGAGAGAACCGATGAACAGTAAACCAATTACATGCTATGTTGTGCATCTGTGTTGGTTATTAAACTCCCCTGGTGTAGCAAGTAAGTAAGTTGAGGAATTAAAGAGAACCGCTGAACAGTAAACCAATTACATGCTATGTTGTGCATCTGTGTTGGTTATTAGTCTCCCCAGGTGTAGCAAGTAAGTCAATTGAAGAATTAGAGAGAACCGATGAACAGTAAACCAATTACATGCTATATTGTGCATCTGTGTTGGTTATTAAACTCCACAGGTGTAGCAAGTAAGTCAGTTGAAGAATTAGAGAGAATCGATGAACAGTAAACCAATTACATGCTATGTTGTTCATCTGTGTTGGTTATTAGTCTCCCCAGGTGTCGCAAGTAAGTCAGTTGAAGAATTAGAGAGAACCGATGAACAGTAAACCAATTACATGCTTTGTTGTGCATCTGTGTTGGTTATAAGTCTCCCCAGGTGTAGCAAGTAAGTCAGTTGAAGAATTAGAGAGAACCGATGAACAGTAAACCAGTTACATGCTATGTTGTGCATCTCTGTTGGTTATTAGTCTCCCCAGGTGTAGCAAGTAACTCAGTTGAAGAATTCGAGAGAACCGATGAATAGTAAACCAGTTTCATGCTATGTTGTGCATCTGTGTTGGTTATTAGTCTCCCTAGGTGTAGCAAGTAAGTCAGTTGAAGAATTAGAGAGAACCGATGAACAGTAAACCAATTACAAGCTATGTTGTGCATCTGTGTTGGTTATTAAACTCCCCGGGTGTAGCAAGTAAGTCAGTTGAAGAATTAGAGAGAACCGATGAACAGTAAACCAATTACATGCTATGTTGTGCATCTGTGTTGGTTATTAAACTCCCCAGGTGTAGCAAGTAAGTCAGTTGAAGAATTACAGAGAACCGATGAACAGTAAACCAGTTACATGCTATGTTGTGCATCTGTGTTGGTTATTAAACTCCCCAGGTGTAGCAAGTAAGTCAGTTGAAGAACTAGAGAGAACCGATGAACAGTAAACTAATTACATGCTATGTTGTGCATCTGTGTTGGTTATTAGTCTCCCCAGGTGTAGCAAGTAAGTCAGTTGAAGAATTAGAGAGAACCGCTGAATAGTAAACCGATTACATGTTATGTTGTTCATCTGTGTTGGTTATTAGTCTCCCCAGGTGTAGCAAGTAAGATAGTTGAAGAATTAGAGAGAACCGATGAACAGTAAACCAATTACATGCTATGTTGTGCATCTGTGTTGGTTATTAGTCTCCCCAGGTGTAGCAAGTAAGTCAGTTGAAGAATTAGAGAGAACCGATGAACAGTAAACCAATTACATGCTATGTTGTGCATCTGTGTTGGTTATTAAACTCCACAGGTGTAGCAAGTAAGTCTGTTGAAGAATTAGAGAGAATCGATGAACAGTAAACCAATTACATGCTATGTTGTGCATCTGTGTTGGTTATTAGTCTCCCCAGGTGTAGCAAGTAAGTCAGTTGAAGAATTAGAGAGAACCGATGAAAAGTAAACCAATTACATGCTATGTTGTGCATCTGTGTTGGTTATTAAACTCCCCAGGTGTAGCAAGTAAGTCAGTTGAAGAATTAGAGAGAACCCATGAACAGTAAACCAATTAGATGTTATGTTGTGCATTTGTGTTGGTTATTAGTCTCCCTAGGTGTAGCAGGTAAGTCAGTTGAAGAATTAGTGAGAACCGATGAACAGTAAACCAATTACATGTTATGTTGTGCATTTGTGTTGGTTATTAGTCTCCCCAGGTGTAGCAAGTAAGTCAGTTGAGGAATTAGAGAGAACCAACGAACAGTAAGCCAATTACATGTTATGTTGTGCATTTGTGTTGGTTATTAGTCTCCCCAGGTGTAGCAAGTAAGTCAGTAGAAGAATTAGAGAGAACCGATGAACAGTAAATTAATTACATGTTATGTTGTGCATTTGTGTTGGTTATTAGTCTACCCAGGGGTGTAGCAAGTAAGTCAGTTGAAGAATTAGAGAGAACCAACGAACAGCAAACCAATTACATGGTATGTTGTGCATTTGTGTTGGTTATTAGTATCCCCAGGTGTAGCAAGTAAGTCAGTTGAAGAATTAGAGAGAACCAATGAACAGTAAACCAATTACATGCTTTGTTGTGCATCTGTGTTGGTTATAAGTCTCCCCAGGTGTAGCAAGTAAGTGAGTTGAAGAATTAGAGAGAACCGATGAACAGTAAACTAGTTACATGCTATGTTGTGCATTTGTGTTGGTTATTAGTCTCCCCAGGTGTAGCAAGTAAGTCAGTTGAAGAATTCGAGAGAATCGATGAACAGTAAACCAGTTTCATGCTATGTTGTGCAGCTGTGTTGGTTATTAGTCTCCCCAGGTGTCGCAAGTAAATCAGTTGAAGAATTAGAGAAAACCAATGAACAGTAAAGCAATTAAATGTTATGTTGTTCATCTGTGTTGGTTATTAAACTCCCCAGGTGTAGCAAGTAAGTCAGTTGAAGAATTAGAGAGAACCGATGAACAGTAAACCAATTACATGTTATGTTGAGCATTTGTTTTGGTTATTAGTCTCCCCAGGTGTAGCAAGTAAGTTAGTTGAAGAATTAGATAGAACCAATGAACAGTAAACCAACTACATGTTATGTTGTGCATTTGTGTTGGTTATTAGTCTCCCCAGGTGTATACATGTTATGTTGTGCATTTGTGTTGGTTATTAGTCTACCCAGGTGTAGCAAGTAAGTCAGTTGAAGAATTAGAGAGAACCAATGAACAGTAAACCAATTACATGTTATGTTGTGCATTTGTGTTGGATTTTAGTCTCCCCAGGTGTAGCAAGGAAGTCAGCTGAAGAATTAGAGAGAACCAATGAACAGTAAACCAATTACATGCTATGTTGTTCATCTGTGTTGGTTATTAGTCTCCCCAGGTGTAGCAAGGAAGTCAGTTGAAGAATTAGAGAGAACCGATGAACAGTAAACCAGTTACATGCTATGTTGTGCATCTGTGTTGGTTATTAAACTCCCCAGGTGTAGCAAGTAAGTCAGTTGAAGAACTAGAGAGAACCGATGAACAGTAAACTAATTACATGCTATGTTGTGCATCTGTGTTGGTTATTAGTCTCCCCAGGTGTAGCAAGTAAGTCAGTTGAAGAATTAGAGAGAACCGCTGAATAGTAAACCGATTACATGTTATGTTGTTCATCTGTGTTGGTTATTAGTCTCCCCAGGTGTAGCAAGTAAGACAGTTGAAGAATTAGAGAGAACCGATGAACAGTAAACCAATTACATGCTATGTTGTGCATCTGTGTTGGTTATTAGTCTCCCCAGGTGTAGCAAGTAAGTCAGTTGAAGAATTAGAGAGAACCGATGAACAGTAAACTAATTACATGTTATGTTGAGCATTTGTTTTGGTTATTAGTCTCCCCAGGTGTAGCAAGTAAGTCAGTTGAAGAATTAGAGAGAACCGATGAACAGTAAACCAATTACATGCTTTGTTGTGCATCTGTGTTGGTTATAAGTCTCCCCAGGTGTAGCAAGTAAGTCAGTTGAAGAATTAGAGAGAACCGATGAACAGTAAACCAGTTACATGCTATGTTGTGCATCTGTGTTGGTTATTAGTCTCCCCAGGTGTAGCAGGTAAGTCAGTTGAAGAATTCGAGAGAACCGATGAACAGTAAACCAGTTTCATGCTATGTTGTGCATCTGTGTTGGTTATTAGTCTCCCTAGGTGTAGCAAGTAAGTCAGTTGAAGAATTAGAGAGAACCGATGAACAGTAAACCAATTACAAGCTATGTTGTGCATCTGTGTTGGTTATTAAACTCCCCAGGTGTAGCAAGTAAGTCAGTTGAAGAATTAGAGAGAACCGATGAACAGTAAACCAATTACATGCTATGTTGTGCATCTGTGTTGGTTATTAGACTCCCCAGGTGTAGCAAGTAAGTCAGTTGAAGAGTTAGAGAGAACCGATGAACAGTAAACCAGTTACATGCTATGTTGTGCATCTGTGTTGGTTATTAAACTCCCCAGGTGTAGCAAGTAAGTCAGTTGAAGAATTAGAGAGAACCGATGAACAGTAAACTAATTACATGCTATGTTGTGCATCTGTGTTGGTTATTAGTCTCCCTAGGTGTAGCAAGTAAGTCAGTTGAAGAATTAGAGAGAACCGCTGAATAGTAAACCAATTACATGTTATGTTGTTCATCTGTGTTGGTTATTAGTCTCCCCAGGTGTAGCAAGTAAGACAGTTGAAGAATTAGAGAGAACCGATGAACAGTAAACCAATTACATGCTATGTTATGCATCTGTGTGGGTTATTAGTCTCCCCATGTGTAGCAAGTAAGTCAGTTGAAGAATTAGAGAGAACCGATGAACAGTAAACCAATTACATGCTATGTTGTGCATCTGTGTTGGTTATTAAACTCCACAGGTGTAGCAAGTAAGTCAGTTGAAGAATTAGAGAGAATTGATGAACAGTAAACCAATTACATTCTATGTTGTGCATCTGTGTTGGTTATTAGTCTCCCCAGGTGTAGCAAGTAAGTCAGTTGAAGAATTAGAGAGAACCGATGAACAGTAAACCAATTACAAGCTATGTTGTGCATCTGTGTTGGTTATTAAACTCCCCAGGTGTAGCAAGTAAGTCCGTTGAACAATTAGAGAGAACCGATGAACAGTAAACCAATTACATGCTATGTTGTGCATCTGTGTTGGTTATTAAACTCCCCAGGTGTAGCAAGTAAGTCAATTGAAGAATTAGAGAGAACCGATGAACAGTAAACTAATTACATGTTATGTTGAGCATTTGTTTTGGTTATTAGTCTCCCCAGGTGTAGCAAGTAAGTTAGTTGAAGAATTAGATAGAACCAATGAACAGTAAACCAACTACATGTTATGTTGTGCATTTGTGTTGATTATTAGTCTCTCCAGGTGTAGCAAGTAAGTCAGTTGAAGAATTAGAGAGAACCAATGAACAGTAAACCAATTACATGTTATGTTGTGCATTTGTGTTGATTATTAGTCTACCCAGATGTAGCAAGTAAGTCAGTTGAAGAATTAGAGAGAACCAATGAACAGTAAACCAATTACATGTTATGTTGTGCATTTGTGTTGGATTTTAGTCTCCCCAGGTGTAGCAAGGAAGTCAGCTGAAGAATTAGAGAGAACCAATGAACAGTAAACCAATTACATGTTATGTTGTGCATTTGTGTTGGTTATTAGTCTCCCCAGGTGTAGCAAGGAAGTCAGTTGAAGAATTAGAGAGAACCGATGAACAGTAAACCAGTTACATGCTATGTTGTGCATCTGTGTTGGTTATTAAACTCCCCAGGTGTAGCAAGTAAGTCAGTTGAAGAACTAGAGAGAACCGATGAACAGTAAACTAATTACATGCTATGTTGTGCATCTGTGTTGGTTATTAGTCTCCCCAGGTGTAGCAAGTAAGTCAGTTGAAGAATTAGAGAGAACCGCTGAATAGTAAACCGATTACATGTTATGTTGTTCATCTGTGTTGGTTATTAGTCTCCCCATGTGTAGCAAGTAAGACAGTTGAAGAATTAGAGAGAACCGATGAACAGTAAACCAATTACATGCTATGTTGTGCATCTGTGTTGGTTATTAGTCTCCCCAGGTGTAGCAAGTAAGTCAGTTGAAGAATTAGAGAGAACCGATGAACAGTAAACCAATTACATGCTATGTTGTGCATCTGTGTTGGTTATTAAACTCCACAGGTGTAGCAAGTAAGTCTGTTGAAGAATTAGAGAGAATCGATGAACAGTAAACCAATTACATGCTATGTTGTGCATCTGTGTTGGTTATTAGTCTCCCCAGGTGTAGCAAGTAAGTCAGTTGAAGAATTAGAGAGAACCGATGAAAAGTAAACCAATTACATGCTATGTTGTGCATCTGTGTTGGTTATTAAACTCCCCAGGTGTAGCAAGTAAGTCAGTTGAAGAATTAGAGAGAACCGATGAACAGTAAACCAATTACATGCTATGTTGTGCATCTGTGTTGGTTATTAAACTCCCCAGGTGTAGCAAGTAAGTCAGTTGAAGAATTAGAGAGAACCGATGAACAGTAAACTAATTACATGCTATGTTGTGCATCTTTGTTGGTTATTAGTCTCCCCAGGTGTAGCAACTAAGTCAGTTGAAGAATTAGAGAGAACCGCTGAATAGTAAACCAATTACATGTTATGTTGTGCATCTTTGTTGGTTATTAGTCTCCCCAGGTGTAGCAGGTAAGTCAGTTGAAGAATTAGAGAGAACCGATGAACAGTAAATCAATTACATGCTATGTTGTGCATCTTTGTTGGTTATTAAACTCCCCAGGTGTAGCAAGTAAGTCAGTTGAAGAATTAGAGAGAACCGATGAACAGTAAACCAATTACATGCTATGTTGTTCATCTGTGTTGGTTATTAGTCTCCCCAGGTGTCGCAAGTAAGTCAGTTGAAGAATTAGAGAGAACCGATGAACAGTAAACCAATTACATGCTTTGTTGTGCATCTGTGTTGGTTATAAGTCTCCCCAGGTGTAGCAAGTAAATCAGTTGAAGAATTAGAGAGAATCGATGAACAGTAAACCAGTTACATGCTATGTTGTGCATCTGTGTTGGTTATTAGTCTCCTCAGGTGTAGCAACACAGTCAGTTGAAGAATTCGAGAGAACCGATGAACAGTAAACCAGTTTCATGCTATGTTGTGCATCTGTGTTGGTTATTAGTCTCCCTAGGTGTAGCAAGTAAGTCAGTTGAAGAATTAGAGAGAACCGATGAACAGTAAACCAATTACAAGCTATGTTGTGCATCTGTGTTGGTTATTAAACTCCCTAGGTGTAGCAAGTAAGTCAGTTGAAGAATTAGAGAGAACCGATGAACAGTAAACCAATTACATGCTATGTTGTGCATCTGTGTTGGTTATTAAACTCCCCAGGTGTAGCAAGTAAGTCAGTTGAAGAATTAGAGAGAACCGATGAACAGTAAACCAGTTACATGCTATGTTGTGCATCTGTGTTGGTTATTAAATTCCCCAGGTGTAGCAAGTAAGTCAGTTGAAGAATTAGAGAGAATCGATGAACAGTAAACTAATTACATGCTATGTTGTGCATCTGTGTTGGTTATTAGTCTCCCCAGGTATAGCAAGTAAGTCAGTTGAAGAATTAGAGAGAACCGCTAAATAGTAAACCAATTACATGTTATGTTATTAATCTGTGTTGGTTATTAGTCTCCCCGGGTGTCGCAAGTAAGACAATTGAAGAATTAGAGAGAACCGATGAACAGTAAACCAATTACATGGTATGTTGTGCATCTGTGTTGGTTATTAGTCTCCCCAGGTGTAGCAAGTAAGTTAGTTGAAGAATTAGAGAGAACCGATGAACAGTAAACCAATTACATGCTTTGTTGTGCATCTGTGTTGGTTATTAGTCTCCTCAGGTGTAGCAAGTAAGTCAGTTGAAGAATTAGAGAGAACCGATGAACAGTAAACCAGTTACATGCTATGTTGTGCATCTGTGTTGGTTATTAGTCTCCCCAGGTGTAGCAAGTAAGTCAGTTGAAGAATTAGAGAGAACCGATGAACAGTAAACCAATTACAAGCTATGTTGTGCATCTGTGTTGGTTATTAAACTCCCTAGGAGTAGCAAGTAAGTCAGTTGAAGAATTAGAGAGAACCGATGAACAGTAAACCAATTACATGCTATGTTGTGCATCTGTGTTGGTTATTAAACTCCCCAGGTGTAGCAAGTAAGTCAGTTGAAGAATTAGAGAGAACCGATGAACAGTAAACCAGTTACATGCTATGTTGTGCATCTGTGTTGGTTATTAAATTCCCCAGGTGTAGCAAGTAAGTCAGTTGAAGAATTAGAGAGAACCGATGAACAGTAAACTAATTACATGCTATGTTGTGCATCTGTGTTGGTTATTAGTCTCCCCAGGTATAGCAAGTAAGTCAGTTGAAGAACTTTGAGAGAACCGCTAAATAGTAAACCAATTACATGTTATGTTATTAATCTGTGTTGGTTATTAGTCTCCCCGGGTGTAGCAAGTAAGACAATTGAAGAATTAGAGAGAACCGATGAACAGTAAACCAATTACATGGTATGTTGTGCATCTGTGTTGGTTATTAGTCTCCCCAGGTGTAGCAAGTAAGTCAGTTGAAGAATTAGAGAGAACCGATGAACAGTAAACCAATTACATGCTTTGTTGTGCATCTGTGTTGGTTATAAGTCTCCCCAGGTGTAGCAAGTAAGTCAGTTGAAGAATTAGAGAGAACCGATGAACAGTAAATCAGTTACATGCTATGTTGTGCATCTTTGTTGGTTATTAAACTCCCCAGGTGTAGCAAGTAAGTCAGTTGAAGAATTAGAGAGAACCGATGAACAGTAAACCAATTACATGCTATGTTGTTCATCTGTGTTGGTTATTAGTCTCCCCAGGTGTCGCAAGTAAGTCAGTTGAAGAATTAGAGAGAACCGATGAACAGTAAACCAATTACATGCTTTGTTGTGCATCTGTGTTGGTTATAAGTCTCCCCAGGTGTAGCAAGTAAGTCAGTTGAAGAATTAGAGAGAACCGATGAACAGTAAACCAGTGACATGCTATGTTGTGCATCTGTGTTGGTTATTAGTCTCCCCAGGTGTAGCAAGTAAGTCAGTTGAAGAATTCGAGAGAACCGATGAACAGTAAACCAGTTTCATGCTATGTTGTGCATCTGTGTTGGTTATTAGTCTCCCTAGGTGTAGCAAGTAAGTCAGTTGAAGAATTAGAGAGAACCGATGAACAGTAAACCAATTACTAGCTATGTTGTGCATCTGTGTTGGTTATTAAACTCCCCAGGTGTAGCAAGTAAGTCAGTTGAAGAATTAGAGAGAACCGATGAACAGTAAACCAATTACATGCTATGTTGTGCATCTGTGTTGGTTATTAAACTCCCCAGGTGTAGCAAGTAAGTCAGTTGAAGAGTTAGAGAGAACCGATGAACAGTAAACCAGTTACATGCTATGTTGTGCATCTGTGTTGGTTATTAAACTCCCCAGGTGTAGCAGGTAAGTCAGTTGAAGAATTAGAGAGAACCGATGAACAGTAAACTAATTACATGCTATGTTGTGCATCTGTGTTGGTTATTAGTCTCCCTAGGTGTAGCAAGTAAGTCAGTTGAAGAATTAGAGAGAACCGCTGAATAGTAAACCAATTACATGTTATGTTGTTCATCTGTGTTGGTTATTAGTCTCCCCAGGTGTAGCAAGTAAGACAGTTGAAGAATTAGAGAGAACCGATGAACAGTAAACCAATTACATGCTATGTTGTGCATCTGTGTTGGTTATTAGTCTCCCCAGGTGTAGCAAGTAAGTCAGTTGAAGAATTAGAGAGAACCGATGAACAGTAAACCAATTACATGCTATGTTGTGCATCTGTGTTGGTTATTAAACTCCACAGGTGTAGCAAGTAAGTCAGTTGAAGAATTAGAGAGAATCGATGAACTGTAAACCAATTACATGCTATGTTGTGCATCTGTGTTGGTTATTAGTCTCCCCAGGTGTAGCAAGTAAGTCAGTTGAAGAATTAGAGAGAACCGATGAACAGTAAACCAATTACAAGCTATGTTGTGCATCTGTGTTGGTTATTAAACTCCCCAGGTGTAGCAAGTAAGTCAGTTGAAGAATTAGAGAGAACCGATGAACAGTAAACCAATTACATGCTATGTTGTGCATCTGTGTTGGTTATTAAACTCCACAGGTGTAGCAAGTAAGTCAATTGAAGAATTAGAGAGAACCGATGAACAGTAAACTAATTACATGCTATGTTGTGCATCTTTGTTGGTTATTAGTCTCCCCAGGTGTAGCAACTAAGTCAGTTGAAGAATTAGAGAGAACCGCTGAATAGTAAACCAATTACATGTTATGTTGTGCATCTTTGTTGGTTATTAGTCTCCCCATGTGTAGCAAGTAAGACAGTTGAAGAATTAGAGAGAACCGATGAACAGTAAACCAATTACATGCTATGTTGTGCATCTGTGTTGGTTATTAGTCTCCCTAGGTGTAGCAAGTAAGTCAGTTGAAGAATTAGAGAGAACCGATGAACAGTAAACCAATTACATGCTATGTTGTGCATCTGTGTTGGTTATTAAACTCCACAGGTGTAGCAAGTAAGTCTGTTGAAGAATTAGAGAGAACCGATGAACAGTAAACTAATAACATGCTATGTTGTGCATCTGTGTTGGTTATTAGTCTCCCTTGGTGTAGCAAGTAAGTCAGTTGAAGAATTAGCGAGAACCGCTGAATAGTAAACCAATTACATGTTATGTTGTTCATCTGTGTTGGTTATTAGTCTCCCCAGGTGTAGCAAGTAAGACAGTTGAAGAATTAGAGAGAACCGATGAACAGTAAACCAATTACATGCTATGTTGTGCATCTGTGTTGGTTATTAGTCTCCCCAGGTGTAGCAAGTAAGTCAGTTGAAGAATTAGAGAGAACCGATGAATAGTAAACCAATTACATGCTATGTTGTGCATCTGTGTTGGTTATTAAACTCCACAGGTGTAGCAAGTAAGTCAGTTGAAGAATTAGAGAGAATCGATGAACAGTAAACCAATTACATGCTATGTTGTGCATCTGTGTTGGTTATTAGTCTCCCCAGGTGTAGCAAGTAAGTCAGTTGAAGAATTCGAGAGAACCGATGAACAGTAAACCAGTTTCATGCTATGTTGTGCATCTGTGTTGGTTATTAGTCTCCCTAGGTGTAGCAAGTAAGTCAGTTGAAGAATTAGAGAGAACCGATGAACAGTAAACCAATTACTAGCTATGTTGTGCATCTGTGTTGGTTATTAAACTCCCCAGGTGTAGCAAGTAAGTCAGTTGAAGAATTAGAGAGAACCGATGAACAGTAAACCAATTACATGCTATGTTGTGCATCTGTGTTGGTTATTAGTCTCCCCAGGTGTAGCAAGTAAGTCAGTTGAAGAATTAGAGAGAACCGATGAACAGTAAACTAATTACATGCTATGTTGTGCATCTGTGTTGGTTATTAGTCTCCCCAGGTATAGCAAGTAAGTCAGTTGAAGAACTTTGAGAGAACCGCTAAATAGTAAACCAATTACATGTTATGTTATTAATCTGTGTTGGTTATTAGTCTCCCCGGGTGTAGCAAGTAAGACAATTGAAGAATTAGAGAGAACCGATGAACAGTAAACCAATTACATGGTATGTTGTGCATCTGTGTTGGTTATTAGTCTCCCCAGGTGTAGCAAGTAAGTCAGTTGAAGAATTAGAGAGAACCGATGAACAGTAAACCAATTACATGCTTTGTTGTGCATCTGTGTTGGTTATAAGTCTCCCCAGGTGTAGCAAGTAAGTCAGTTGAAGAATTAGAGAGAACCGATGAACAGTAAACCAGTTACATGCTATGTTGTGCATCTTTGTTGGTTATTAAACTCCCCAGGTGTAGCAAGTAAGTCAGTTGAAGAATTAGAGAGAACCGATGAACAGTAAACCAATTACATGCTATGTTGTTCATCTGTGTTGGTTATTAGTCTCCCCAGGTGTCGCAAGTAAGTCAGTTGAAGAATTAGAGAGAACCGATGAACAGTAAACCAATTACATGCTTTGTTGTGCATCTGTGTTGGTTATAAGTCTCCCCAGGTGTAGCAAGTAAGTCAGTTGAAGAATTAGAGAGAACCGATGAACAGTAAACCAGTTACATGCTATGTTGTGCATCTGTGTTGGTTATTAGTCTCCCCAGGTGTAGCAAGTAAGTCAGTTGAAGAATTCGAGAGAACCGATGAACAGTAAACCAGTTTCATGCTATGTTGTGCATCTGTGTTGGTTATTAGTCTCCCTAGGTGTAGCAAGTAAGTCAGTTGAAGAATTAGAGAGAACCGATGAACAGTAAACCAATTACTAGCTATGTTGTGCATCTGTGTTGGTTATTAAACTCCCCAGGTGTAGCAAGTAAGTCAGTTGAAGAATTAGAGAGAACCGATGAACAGTAAACCAATTACATGCTATGTTGTGCATCTGTGTTGGTTATTAAACTCCCCAGGTGTAGCAAGTAAGTCAGTTGAAGAGTTAGAGAGAACCGATGAACAGTAAACCAGTTACATGCTATGTTGTGCATCTGTGTTGGTTATTAAACTCCCCAGGTGTAGCAGGTAAGTCAGTTGAAGAATTAGAGAGAACCGATGAACAGTAAACTAATTACATGCTATGTTGTGCATCTGTGTTGGTTATTAGTCTCCCTAGGTGTAGCAAGTAAGTCAGTTGAAGAATTAGAGAGAACCGCTGAATAGTAAACCAATTACATGTTATGTTGTTCATCTGTGTTGGTTATTAGTCTCCCCAGGTGTAGCAAGTAAGACAGTTGAAGAATTAGAGAGAACCGATGAACAGTAAACCAATTACATGCTATGTTGTGCATCTGTGTTGGTTATTAGTCTCCCCAGGTGTAGCAAGTAAGTCAGTTGAAGAATTAGAGAGAACCGATGAACAGTAAACCAATTACATGCTATGTTGTGCATCTGTGTTGGTTATTAAACTCCACAGGTGTAGCAAGTAAGTCAGTTGAAGAATTAGAGAGAATCGATGAACTGTAAACCAATTACATGCTATGTTGTGCATCTGTGTTGGTTATTAGTCTCCCCAGGTGTAGCAAGTAAGTCAGTTGAAGAATTAGAGAGAACCGATGAACAGTAAACCAATTACAAGCTATGTTGTGCATCTGTGTTGGTTATTAAACTCCCCAGGTGTAGCAAGTAAGTCAGTTGAAGAATTAGAGAGAACCGATGAACAGTAAACCAATTACATGCTATGTTGTGCATCTGTGTTGGTTATTAAACTCCACAGGTGTAGCAAGTAAGTCAATTGAAGAATTAGAGAGAACCGATGAACAGTAAACTAATTACATGCTATGTTGTGCATCTTTGTTGGTTATTAGTCTCCCCAGGTGTAGCAACTAAGTCAGTTGAAGAATTAGAGAGAACCGCTGAATAGTAAACCAATTACATGTTATGTTGTGCATCTTTGTTGGTTATTAGTCTCCCCATGTGTAGCAAGTAAGACAGTTGAAGAATTAGAGAGAACCGATGAACAGTAAACCAATTACATGCTATGTTGTGCATCTGTGTTGGTTATTAGTCTCCCCAGGTGTAGCAAGTAAGTCAGTTGAAGAATTAGAGAGAACCGATGAACAGTAAACCAATTACATGCTATGTTGTGCATCTGTGTTGGTTATTAAACTCCACAGGTGTAGCAAGTAAGTCTGTTGAAGAATTAGAGAGAACCGATGAACAGTAAACTAATAACATGCTATGTTGTGCATCTGTGTTGGTTATTAGTCTCCCTTGGTGTAGCAAGTAAGTCAGTTGAAGAATTAGCGAGAACCGCTGAATAGTAAACCAATTACATGTTATGTTGTTCATCTGTGTTGGTTATTAGTCTCCCCAGGTGTAGCAAGTAAGACAGTTGAAGAATTAGAGAGAACCGATGAACAGTAAACCAATTACATGCTATGTTGTGCATCTGTGTTGGTTATTAGTCTCCCCAGGTGTAGCAAGTAAGTCAGTTGAAGAATTAGAGAGAACCGATGAATAGTAAACCAATTACATGCTATGTTGTGCATCTGTGTTGGTTATTAAACTCCACAGGTGTAGCAAGTAAGTCAGTTGAAGAATTAGAGAGAATCGATGAACAGTAAACCAATTACATGCTATGTTGTGCATCTGTGTTGGTTATTAGTCTCCCCAGGTGTAGCAAGTAAGTCAGTTGAAGAATTCGAGAGAACCGATGAACAGTAAACCAGTTTCATGCTATGTTGTGCATCTGTGTTGGTTATTAGTCTCCCTAGGTGTAGCAAGTAAGTCAGTTGAAGAATTAGAGAGAACCGATGAACAGTAAACCAATTACTAGCTATGTTGTGCATCTGTGTTGGTTATTAAACTCCCCAGGTGTAGCAAGTAAGTCAGTTGAAGAATTAGAGAGAACCGATGAACAGTAAACCAATTACATGCTATGTTGTGCATCTGTGTTGGTTATTAAACTCCCCAGGTGTAGCAAGTAAGTCAGTTGAAGAGTTAGAGAGAACCGATGAACAGTAAACCAGTTACATGCTATGTTGTGCATCTGTGTTGGTTATTAAACTCCCCAGGTGTAGCAGGTAAGTCAGTTGAAGAATTAGAGAGAACCGATGAACAGTAAACTAATTACATGCTATGTTGTGCATCTGTGTTGGTTATTAGTCTCCCTAGGTGTAGCAAGTAAGTCAGTTGAAGAATTAGAGAGAACCGCTGAATAGTAAACCAATTACATGTTATGTTGTTCATCTGTGTTGGTTATTAGTCTCCCCAGGTGTAGCAAGTAAGACAGTTGAAGAATTAGAGAGAACCGATGAACAGTAAACCAATTACATGCTATGTTGTGCATCTGTGTTGGTTATTAGTCTCCCCAGGTGTAGCAAGTAAGTCAGTTGAAGAATTAGAGAGAACCGATGAACAGTAAACCAATTACATGCTATGTTGTGCATCTGTGTTGGTTATTAAACTCCACAGGTGTAGCAAGTAAGTCAGTTGAAGAATTAGAGAGAATCGATGAACTGTAAACCAATTACATGCTATGTTGTGCATCTGTGTTGGTTATTAGTCTCCCCTGGTGTAGCAAGTAAGTCAGTTGAAGAATTAGAGAGAACCGATGAACAGTAAACCAATTACAAGCTATGTTGTGCATCTGTGTTGGTTATTAAACTCCCCAGGTGTAGCAAGTAAGTCAGTTGAAGAATTAGAGAGAACCGATGAACAGTAAACCAATTACATGCTATGTTGTGCATCTGTGTTGGTTATTAAACTCCACAGGTGTAGCAAGTAAGTCAATTGAAGAATTAGAGAGAACCGATGAACAGTAAACTAATTACATGCTATGTTGTGCATCTTTGTTGGTTATTAGTCTCCCCAGGTGTAGCAACTAAGTCAGTTGAAGAATTAGAGAGAACCGCTGAATAGTAAACCAATTACATGTTATGTTGTGCATCTTTGTTGGTTATTAGTCTCCCCATGTGTAGCAAGTAAGACAGTTGAAGAATTAGAGAGAACCGATGAACAGTAAACCAATTACATGCTATGTTGTGCATCTGTGTTGGTTATTAGTCTCCCCAGGTGTAGCAAGTAAGTCAGTTGAAGAATTAGAGAGAACCGATGAACAGTAAACCAATTACATGCTATGTTGTGCATCTGTGTTGGTTATTAAACTCCACAGGTGTAGCAAGTAAGTCTGTTGAAGAATTAGAGAGAACCGATGAACAGTAAACTAATAACATGCTATGTTGTGCATCTGTGTTGGTTATTAGTCTCCCTTGGTGTAGCAAGTAAGTCAGTTGAAGAATTAGCGAGAACCGCTGAATAGTAAACCAATTACATGTTATGTTGTTCATCTGTGTTGGTTATTAGTCTCCCCAGGTGTAGCAAGTAAGACAGTTGAAGAATTAGAGAGAACCGATGAACAGTAAACCAATTACATGCTATGTTGTGCATCTGTGTTGGTTATTAGTCTCCCCAGGTGTAGCAAGTAAGTCAGTTGAAGAATTAGAGAGAACCGATGAATAGTAAACCAATTACATGCTATGTTGTGCATCTGTGTTGGTTATTAAACTCCACAGGTGTAGCAAGTAAGTCAGTTGAAGAATTAGAGAGAATCGATGAACAGTAAACCAATTACATGCTATGTTGTGCATCTGTGTTGGTTATTAGTCTCCCCAGGTGTAGCAAGTAAGTCAGTTGAAGAATTCGAGAGAACCGATGAACAGTAAACCAGTTACATGCTATGTTGTGCATCTGTGTTGGTTATTAGTCTCCCCAGGTGTAGCAAGTAAGTCAGTTGAAGAATTAGAGAGAACCGATGAACAGTAAACCAATTACATGCTATGTTGTGCATCTGTGTTGGTTATTAAACTCCCCAGGTGTAGCAAGTAAGTCAGTTGAAGAATTAGAGAGAACCGATGAACAGTAAATCAATTACATGCTATGTTGTGCATCTTTGTTGGTTATTAAACTCCCCAGGTGTCGCCACCGGCCCGAAACGGGCTTTCGGCATTCGCGAAGGATGGTTGGACTCTTTTATTGTTTTGAAAAGTATGGATTGCTAGAATGACTTATTCTCAAACTGAGACCTCGTCAAACGAGCAATTTTATTAAAAGGCTCACCAATCCAAGTTAATCCCAAGCGGGACCCTCCATGGATTAGCGGTTTTCATAAAAAGGAAGGGTTCGTGGAGTCGTCACCAATGTTTTACTCAAAACATTGGAAAAAGGGATAAGGCAATTGATTTTATAAATCAACTTCGGCCATTACAACCAGAGTTGGGTAAGAGAGTCGGTTACGCGTGGGGAAGGTGTTAGCACCCCACAGCGCCCCTTTCGGGTTCCCTATGACAGATTATTTCTAAAAATAACAGTGCAAAATTACTAAATTACCCCTATTTATTCTAAGCAATTATAAATTAACTATCTACATGATGACAGTTTAATATGCACACAGAAAGCAGTAAAAGAAGGGATTTTTAGAAAAGAAACCTCTTGAAGCGTGCTTTTTATATATCAAGTAAAACTGGGAAGCTTTTTGGCGTTCCCTCGCTCTACAAGCCCGCTCACTCCTTCCTAAAAATAATTTTTGACTATGGAAATCCGGAGGATTTCCCTTCGACTAAGTTCGAATCTCCAAGCTAAATGCTCGGAATTCCAGAACTTCGTCGGATCGACTCCCAGAGAGATTTCTAGGGCAGAACACTGCTCAAAAACCCCAGAATACTCAAGGAGGGAGTCAAAACTCAGTGGAAAAGTGTCAAATGACGTCAAATTGACGTCATATTTATAGGAATGAGGCGCAGTACGGCCCCTGGGGTCAATACGGGCGTATTGAAGTTTTTGAACTTCAATACGGCCGTATTGAATTCAGTACGGCCGTATTGAAGTTCAAAGACTTCAATACGGGCGTACTGAGTTCGCCGCGGCCGTATTGCAGTTCAAAATACTCAATACGGCCGTAGTGAACCTCTGGGAGGCCGTATTGAGCTTCATTCCTCCCACTTTTCTTATTTTTGCTATCCTAAGACCTCTAGACCTACAGAGAACCCTCCTAGGGCCTTCCAGGAGTCCTTCTGGCTGATCTTCCTTCAGTCTTTGAGAGCCTTCTAGCTTTATTTCCGACCCGGACAATTTTAGGGGTCTACAGCTGCCCCCCCTTTACTTAGTCGGACGACCTTTTGGTGTACCGGCTGACAAGTAAAGGAGTTGACCCAATTGTCCGGGTGATGTGCCGACCTTCTGACTTGTAATGTCTTCCGGTGGAAAATTGTTGAGTAGCCTCTCTAGGTGAGTGCATACCTCGGCGCTTCTGACATCCTCGGTAGCTGAGTTTACCCTCTCCAGGGTCAACTTCACTCGACGCCCGAGCCGGAAGTTGAACACCGACGTGCCTCTGGCGACGCTGGTGATTGAGTACCGTCTCTCCAGACCTAGCCTCACTCGACGCCCGAGCCGGAAGCTAGACACCAATGTGTTAACATCACACTGATGATTAAGTATTGCCTCTCCAGGCCCAACCTCACTCGCCGCCCGAGTCGGAAGTTGGACACCAACGTACCTCTGATGACGCTGATGGTTGAGTACCGTCTCTCCAGACCTAGCCTCACTCGACGCCCGAGCCGGAAGCTAGACACCAGTGTGTTAACATCACCCTGATGATTGAGTACCGCCTCTCCAGGCTCTGCCGCTTAACATTTGGCAGCTGAGTTTGCCCTCTCCAGGGTCTGCGTCTTAACATCGGCAGGTGAGTTTACCCTCTCCAGGGACTGCGTCTTAACATCGGCAGCTGAGTTTGCCCTCTCCAGGGACTGCGTCCGTGTCTTCTGATCACTTCGGCAATGCGAGTTTACCCTCTCCAGGGATTGCGTCCGTGTCTTCTGATCACTTCGGCAATGCGAGTTTACCCTCTCCAGGGATTTGAGATGATTTTTGTCTCCAGAGTCCACTATGCTGCTTCGACAGTTTTTTCTGATTTTGTGCCGCTGAGGGCTGGATAACGCAGGGATCCGTCTAGGGGATGTGCAGTCATTCATAGGTTCCTGTGCCCCAACTTGCATTGCATTGTTGGTACCCATGGGGAATTTCTGAATCCTTGGGGTGTGGACACAGATGCTCTCTCTTTGAGTTGAGCGATGCCTTATGTTTGGCTGACGTCCTTTGACGTTGGTGGAGTATCCCGGTTGTCCTTATTCGGGTGACTCTTTTCAATTTTCTGATTTTGTAGCCTCTGTGTAGGCTGTTATCCACTAGGGAATTCTGTCATTCATTTCTTGACTGGCCTCTTCTGTTAGGCAGATAATCTTGATGTTCGGTGCTTGGCTGGATGCCGCATTCCGCTTGGGGAATATTTATTGAGATTTTTTATTTTTTCTCCTTTTGTAGGGATGCCTCTTGAGTAGGCGATTGGGGATTTGGGGACCTTGTGTATCCCAGAGTATTATTTAGGAAGCCTCTGCAGGCTTAGTCTCACTCAACGCTTGAGTCGGAGAGTTATCTTCCACTGAAGAAGTTTTAAAGTCCTTTGACTTGAATATACTGCTTGGATGATCATACTTCCATTGGAGATTTTGACGATCTTGCTTGATAGCTCTTGCTGGGGATTTTGAATCCAAGAGCATGAGTTGAGGTTCCCTCTGGGGAGTATTATTTCTGCGAGCCTCTCCAGGCTCAATTATTCTTTTTACTGAGGAGTATTGTTTCGGCAAGCCTCTCCAGGCTCAATTATTCTGTACAAACTGATGAGTATTGTTTCGGCAAGCCTCTCCAGGCTCGGTTATTCTGCGGGAGTATTATTTCGGCAAGCCTCTCCAGGCTCAGTTATTCTGTGCAATCTTTTTGTTGGATTTTCTATATCCTTGCCTTTTTTCATTTTCGGCTTTTTCTGTATTTTGCCTTTTCTTCTGATTTGGCTTTTTCTGTACAGAATTTAAATTGCTAGAGAATTTAAAATCAAACAGTGGAAATTTTCATTAAATAGAAAATAAGTTTGTACGAGAGAAATCAAAAGAAATCAAAAGATGGGACACAGCCCAAACAAACTAAATACATAAAAATTAAAGGAAGCAATCCGGTCTTCACTCATCGGCCGGCGGATCCTGAGGAGGAGTGGGGTAGTGGCTATGGAGCCAGACTGAGAGGTTGTCGAACCCCTGCACCAAGCTGTCTAGTCGAGTATCGGTACTCTGCTGCCATGTACCGACACTATGCTGAAAAGCATCGAATCGCGTGTCGATGCTCTGCTGAAAAGCATCGAATCGCGTGTCAATGCTTTGCTGCAGTGTGTCGAAGCGGGCGTCAAAGTATCCCCTGTCCGACCGTGATGTGCTAGCCTTTGGCTGCGGGGCGTCGCCTCCCTCAAAGTCGAGGTTGTTGAGGAGGTCGTCGAAGGTCTCGAGGCCATCTACTCGCACAAACCCCCCTCCTGGCGATCTAGCAATGATCTTCATGTTAATCAGGGTGGAGGCACCAATCAGCTTCGGCGCCAATGCCCCTGGCTCTGCACCATCGGGACATCCCCATGTCTCCGCCAGCTGTGAGAGGAGTGGGGCAACCAAGATGTACCCCTGTCTGGACTCTCCTCCCTCTCGTACCCCAAGCTTCTTCACGTGCTCGAGGAAGAAATATCCAGGATTGGCCTTCCGGCCGGTGGCCATGCAATATAAGGCCAGCAGATCCGGCCGTGTAATCGACTCCGGACTCTTGGACCTGCCATGAATAGTACTGGTGAGGATCTTGTGACAGATCCTAAGAGCAGTCGGGAGCCGGGAGCCCTTCACCCCTGAATGATAATCCCGTCGGCCAGTGAGCAAACTCCACATCTCAACCGGAGTCCACTGATCAGGCCACTCGCATATGGCATCTCGGAATGCCAGCTGATCAGTGCGGCTGAAAAACCTTGCCTGGACGTTGAACTCGTCCAACGTCAGCGAGCGGTATCCTTCATTCATCCAGAAATCCACCGCGCAAACATCCTCCCCATAGCTGTTAGTCGACTCCGTGACGCCGACTGTAGCCAAGAACTCTTTCGTGGCCGTTAAATATAGCTGGGATGGTGGATTAAGGAGAAATCCCCATCCTATGGCGTCGAAGTAGCTCCTGACATCATTCTCCAAGCCCACTGCTCGGAGAAGCTCAAAGTCGAGCACCCTTGACGGCTCGATGGTGAACGTCGCTATAAGCTGTAGCCGGTCCCGGTGTCGATCTGTCATTACACGTCTGGCCGGGGCTCTCTGCCTTTTGCGAGAAGATTCTGCCATTTCTGATAATCTTTGTAGGAATGCACTCACAAGCAAGGAATGTGGAGAATGAAGAAAGGTATGCAAAATGAGGGAGGGGAGGTCTTATTTATAGGCAAAATTCCGCCAATACGGCCGTATTGGCCTTTCCATTGATGTACAAAGTTTACAATCAATATGGACCGTATTGGATTCAATACGACCGTATTGGGGTTCAGTACGGGCGTACTGGATTTTAATACGCCCGTATTGGAGTTGAAACGTTGTGCTTAACGTTAACTCCAATACGACCGTATTAATACCAATACGGGCGTATTGGATTTTTCTGATTTTTGATTTTTGATTTTTGATTTTTTTTTTTTTTTTTTTTTTTTTAAATATAAACAGAGAATAAGTGATCTTCTAGTACACCTATCATCTGTATGCATGTATGCAAATGAGATGCACCTAATTCTATTTGATTCAGTTTTTCAAAAGAATTAATCAATGCGTTCTTTGTTTGGATCTTGCCATTCCTCCAGACAGACTGTGCTTTGCCGATTTCTGTAACCGAGGAATGATGCGTATTTGATTTTTGGTGTCATCAACCAAATGATTCTCCCTTCCTTTAGAAGATGTGTCAACCCTCCTATTGACCACTATATCTCCATGTTTCCACTTAGATTTTTCAAAAATCTTTGGGACAAGGGAGAAGAGAAGGAAAGGATATATGTTTTCAAAAGTTTGTGTTTTAGAGGGGATTATTTTATTTTCGAAAAATGGATTTTGAAAGAATGGCTGGCCCATGGTAGGCTCAAGTGTTTAGGTTAGTTTGATTAAACACTTATGAAGTTAAGCACATCTTTGTTATTAATGATTGTGCTTTGACAACTTGGATAGCTTTTCTTGAGCCCCCCTTGTTGAATTCGATTAATGGTACCATCATGGATTTATTATTATTCTTTTTCTTTTTGATGGCCCTTACTTTTGCCTAAAACACCCATTTGTGGTGTCTTAGCGGGCTTTTTCTTTTTGTTTATTATTTTGTAACCCTAATTTTTGCCTAGGTCACCCTTTTGTGGGATTCCTAGCGGGTCTTTTGCTCTTATTTTGCGCAGCCCCCTTTTTGGGTTTCCTGCCGAGTTTTTTTTTATATTTTTTTAGGATTTCTTTTTATCCATGATGACACTTAATGAAGCCAAGAAAAGGTGCTCCAAGTTGTCGTGCACACTTCCACGCAAAATGATGTGGGTTTATTTTTTTAAGACGATTTTAACCTCATTCATGTTTATTCAAACAGGGTTAAATAACGCGGTCTAGAATTTTATTGCAAGCGAGAAAAGAAGCAATAAGAAATAATAATGAATGATTTTATTATAATCATAGTGGAAACATGTGCCCTATCGAGGCTCGGGGGTCGGGCTGTCCCCGAGGAGTGATCTCTAATAGTCATCAGGTTTACACATCCCTATTAGAAAGAAAAGAACACTTGATGACGACAGCTGGCCTTGACGTTTGTGAACCAGCCTTCTTAAAGATCTGGCTTAAAGAACGTCGAGAAGGATCTTGATTCCTCTTCGTCCTTTGATCTTTGCTAGGGTTGTATCCTAACCCTTGTTTCCCCGGATTTTCCTTGATAATAGGTAGCTCCGGGATCCCTTGGGAGTCCTTGCCTAATCCTTGTCCTGGCAAGTATCCGTTCTTTGTGAGCATATGAGCTACCTTCTTCATTTCTCGGGGAAATATCTCAACATTGGCGATTTCCAATGCTTGGAAGGCGGTTTCCAAAGCTTCCTCTGCTGCATCCACATAAGGTATGTTGGATGGCTTACTGATGAGTATGTCATCTTCAGCTTGCACGGTCACCAGTTTGTCACCCACGATGAACTTGACTTTCTGGTGGAGCGTAGAGGGTACAGCTTTCGCATCATGAATCCAAGGTCGGCCGAGGAGACAGCTGTATGCAGGAGTAATGTCCATTATTTGAAATTCGACGTTAAAGATAGTGGGTCCGATTTGGATTGGAAGACTGACTTCTCCCACCACTTCTCTTTTAGAGCCGTCGAAAGCTCGAACGATCATGTTGCTTGGGCGCATTTGGACTCCCTTGATTGCCATCTGATCGAACGTTCTTTTTGGCATCACGTTCAAGGAAGATCCATTATCCACCAAGACCTTCGCGATGTGATACTCCTTGCACTTTACAGAGATGTGCAAGGGCTTGTTATGGTGCGGTCCCTCGGTGGGGATCTCTTCATCTGTGAAGGTGAGGTGATCATTAGCCGTGATGTGACTAACAATCCCCTCAAATTTGTCTTGGGATATGGTGTGTGATACATACGCCCCGTTCAAGACTTTCAACAGAGCTTGCCGATGCGGTTCGGAGCTTAGGATCAACGACAACAAAGTGATCTTCGCTGGTGTCTTGTGAAGTTGATCCACAATGGAGTACTCGCTCTGTCTGATGAATTTTAACAGCTCATCAGTCTCCTCCTCGGATTCTTTTTCCTCGATTTTATCTTTTCCTTTTTCTTTATTCTTGGGAGCTTTATCATGAAGATCTTCGGGAGTGTAGATCCTGCCACTCCTAGTCATGCCCCCAAGTCCAACGATGTTGGAGATATCGCTGTCGGCAGAAGAGTGGATGTCGTATATCCACGGCACAGCCTTATTTGATTCGTAGGGGAAAGGTCTTGGAGCAGTGATCCTTAATGGTGTCGGACCTTCCCCTTTATTCGTCTTGATTACCAACAACGGAGTTGATGTGCGCTCGCTGGGCGCGGTTGTTGGCTTACACTTAATAACAAATGGCGTGCGATCCATCTTGAACATACGCATCGATTAAATCCTTTCTTTTTATTTATGTTTATTAATGAATTACTAGGAGGGATGTATGAAATGCATGACTCCTAGATCCCTCCATGATCTATATGCATGATATGAGATGATGATGTTGAATATGCATGCATTGTGTTTATTGAACTAAGCATTATCATGTTTTCGGGATGTCCCTAAGATGATGCATGATATTGCTTGGTTTTGGGTAAATATCATTTTTCTTTTTTTGGGTATTTTGTTTTTTGTATTTTTTTGGGTGAAAAGGGAAACTACCTATATGAATGCAATGGAGGCAGATGTTAACACCATGTACTAGAAAATCTTTATTTCTATTTATTCTTATTTTTTATTGTAAACAAGAATGTTGTATGTTTAAAAGGTGCAAATATATGCTCATACAATGTCACATAAAAAATGCACACACAATTCACTCATCCACGAACAGTCACGAGCGAATCACGAGGTAGGGGTATCCTGCAGAAATGGTGCATATTCAAGGTGGTTCTAACTGTTCTCACCAGTCCAAGGCCCCCAAGGTGCCCCCATTATAGGGACCCAATTCCTCTCATCGTAGGTCGATGGAAAGCTCCAACGCACCGTCGGACTCAAGTTCATGGTTATCACCTTGAGTGATGTTTTCCGACAACGGTCTACGGGCACCTATAGACCCATTCGACAACCGGCCGTACTAACATCCACTCCCTATGGTTAATCACTCATGCCCCCGGGTATAGAGGGAACTGTTGTGTGCAAAGGTTTGTGTGCAGTTTGTATTTCAAACAATTGCGGAATTTAAACATACAACAATTATTTAAAGCCATATAATAAATCATGTTATCATACAAGCAAGGGGTAACGAAGTAATTTTTAACTATTATTTGTTAAAAACAATCTGTCACTAAATGGGACTGACTCTCGAAGCTTCCCCAGTGGAGTCGCCATCTGTCGCCACCGGCCCGAAACGGGCTTTCGGCATTCGCGAAGGATGGTTGGACTCTTTTATTGTTTTGAAAAGTATGGATTGCTAGAATGACTTATTCTCAAACTGAGACCTCGTCAAACGAGCAATTTTATTAAAAGGCTCACCAATCCATGTTAATCCCAAGCGGGACCCTCCATGGATTAGCGATTTTCATAAAAAGGAAGGGTTCGTGGAGTCGCCACCAATGTTTTACTCAAAACATTGGAAAAAGGGATAAGGCAATTGATTTTATAAATCAACTTCGGCCATTACAACCAGAGTTGGGTAAGGGAGTCGGTTACGCGTGGGGAAGGTGTTAGCACCCCACAGCGCCCCTTTCGGGTTCCCTATGACAGATTATTTCTAAAAATAATAGTGCAAAATTACTAAATTACCCCTATTTATTCTAAGCAATTATAAATTAACTATCTACATGATGACAGTTTAATATGCACACAGAAAGCAGTAAAAGAAGGGATTTTTAGAAAAGAAACCTCTTGAAGCGTGCTTTTTATATATCAAGTAAAACTGGGAAGCTTTTTGGCGTTCCCTCGCTCTACAAGCCCGCTCACTCCTTCCTAAAAATAATTTTTAACTATGGAAATCCGGAGGATTTCCCTTCGACTAAGTTCGAATCTCCAAGCTAAATGCTCGGAATTCCAGAACTTCGTCGGATCGACTCCCAAAGAGATTTCTAGGGCAGAACACTGCTCAAAAACCCCAGAATACTCAAGGAGGGAGTCAAAACTCAGTGGAAAAGTGTCAAATGACGTCAAATTGACGTCATATTTATAGGAATGAGGCGCAGTACGGCCTCTGGGGTCAATACGGGCGTATTGAAGTTTTTGAACTTCAATACGGCCGTATTGAAGTTCAAAGACTTCAATACGGGCGTACTGAGTTCGCCGCGGCCGTATTGCAGTTCAAAATACTCAATACGGCCGTAGTGAACCTCTGGGAGGCCGTATTGAGCTTCATTCCTCCCACTTTTCTTATTTTTGCTATCCTAAGACCTCTAGACCTACAGAGAACCCTCCTAGGGCCTTCCAGGAGTCCTTCTGGCTGATCTTCCTTCAGTCTTTGAGAGCCTTCTAGCTTTATTTCCGACCCGGACAATTTTAGGGGTCTACACCAGGTGTAGCAAGTAAGTCAGTTGAAGAATTAGAGAGAACCGATGAACAGTAAACCAATTACATGCTATGTTGTGCATCTGTGTTGGTTATCAAACTCCCCAGGTGTAGCAAGTAAGTCAGTTGAAGAATTAGAGAGAACCGATGAACAGTCAACTAATTACATGCTATATTGTGCATCTTTGTTGGTTATTAGTCTCCCCAGGTGTAGCAACTAAGTCAGTTGAAGAATTAGAGAGAACCGCTGAATAGTAAACCAATTACATGTTATGTTGTGCATCTTTGTTGGTTATTAGTCTCCCCAGGTGTAGCAGGTAAGTCAGTTGAAGAATTAGAGAGAATCGATGAACAGTAAATCAATTACATGCTATGTTGTGCATCTTTGTTGGTTATTAAACTCCCCAGGTGTAGCAAGTAAGTCAGTTGAAGAATTAGAGAGAACCGATGAACAGTAAACCAGTTACATGCTATGTTGTGCATCTGTGTTGGTTATTAGTCTCCCCAGGTGTAGCAAGTAAGTCAATTGAAGAATTCGAGAGAACCGATGAACAGTAAACCAGTTTCATGCTATGTTGTGCATCTGTGTTGGTTATTAGTCTCCCTAGGTGTAGCAAGTAAGTCAGTTGAAGAATTAGAGAGAACTGATGAACAGTAAACCAATTACAAGCTATGTTGTGCATCTGTGTTGGTTATTAAACTGCCCAGGTGTAGCAAGTAAGTCAGTTGAAGAATTAGAGAGAACCGATGAACAGTAAACCAATTAAATGCTATGTTGTGCATCTGTGTTGGTTATTAAACTCCCCAGGTGTAGCAAGTAAGTCAGTTGAAGAATTAGAGAGAACCGATGAACAGTAAACCAGTTACATGCTATGTTGTGCATATGTGTTGGTTATCAAATTCCCCAGGTGTAGCAAGTAAGTCAGTTGAAGAATTAGAGAGAACCGATGAACAGTAAATCAATTACATGCTATGTTGTGCATCTTTGTTGGTTATTAAACTCCCCTGGTGTAGCAAGTAAGTCAGTTGAAGAATTAGAGAGAACCGATGAACAGTAAACCAATTACATGCTATGTTGTGCATCTGTGTTGGTTATTAAACTCCCCAGGTGTAGCAAGTAAATCAGTTGAAGAATTAGAGAGAACCGATGAACAGTAAACTAATTACATGCTATGTTGTGCATCTTTGTTGGTTATTAGTCTCCCCAGGTGTAGCAACTAAGTCAGTTGAAGAATTAGAGAGAACCGCTGAATTGTAAACCAATTACATGTTATGTTGTGCATCTTTGTTGGTTATTAGTCTCCCCAGGTGTAGCAGGTAAGTCAGTTGAAGAATTAGAGAGAACCGATGAACAGTAAATCAATTACATGCTATGTTGTGCATCTTTGTTGGTTATTAAACTCCCCAGGTGTAGCAAGTAAGTCAGTTGAAGAATTAGAGAGAACCGATGAACAGTAAACCAGTTACATGCTATGTTGTGCATCTGTGTTGGTTATTAGTCTCCCCAGGTGTAGCAAGTAAGTCAGTTGAAGAATTCGAGAGAACCGATGAACAGTAAACCAGTTTCATGCTATGTTGTGCATCTGTGTTTGTTATTAGTCTCCCTAGGTGTAGCAAGTAAGTCAGTTGAAGAATTAGAGAGAACCGATGAACAGTAAACCAATTACAGGCTATGTTGTGCATCTGTGTTGGTTATTAAACTCCCCAGGTGTAGCAAGTAAGTCAGTTGAAGAATTAGAGAGAACCGATGAACAGTAAACCAATTACATGCTATGTTGTGCATCTGTGTTGGTTATTAAACTCCCCAGGTGTAGCAAGTAAGTCCGTTGAAGAATTAGAGAGAATCGATGAACAGTAAACCAGTTACATGCTATGTTGTGCATCTGTGTTGGTTATCAAATTCCCCAGGTGTAGCAAGTAAGTCAGTTGAAGAATTAGAGAGAACCGATGAACAGTAAACTAATTACATCCTATGTTGTGCATCTATGTTGGTTATTAGTCTCCCTAGGTGTAGCAAGTAAGTCAGTTGAAGAATTAGAGAGAACCGCTGAATAGTAAACCAATTACATGCTATGTTGTGCATCTGTGTTGGTTATCAAACTCCCCAGGTGTAGCAAGTAAGTCAGTTGAAGAATTAGAGAGAACCGATGAACAGTAAACTAATTACATGCTATGTTGTGCATCTTTGTTGGTTATTAGTCTCCCCAGGTGTAGCAACTAAGTCAGTTGAAGAATTAGAGAGAACCGCTGAATAGTAAACCAATTACATGTTATGTTGTGCATCTTTGTTGGTTATTAGTCTCCCCAGGTGTAGCAAGTAAGTCAGTTGAAGAATTAGAGAGAACCGATGAACAGTAAACCAATTAAATGCTATGTTGTGCATCTGTGTTGGTTATTAAACTCCCCAGGTGTAGCAAGTAAGTCAGTTGAAGAATTAGAGAGAACCGATGAACAGTAAACCAATTACATGCTATGTTGTGCATCTGTGTTGGTTATTAAACTCCCCAGGTGTAGCAAGTAAGTCCGTTGAAGAATTAGAGAGAATCGATGAACAGTAAACCAGTTACATGCTATGTTGTGCATCTGTGTTGGTTATCAAATTCCCCAGGTGTAGCAAGTAAGTCAGTTGAAGAATTAGAGAGAACCGATGAACAGTAAACTAATTACATCCTATGTTGTGCATCTATGTTGGTTATTAGTCTCCCTAGGTGTAGCAAGTAAGTCAGTTGAAGAATTAGAGAGAACCGCTGAATAGTAAACCAATTACATGCTATGTTGTGCATCTGTGTTGGTTATCAAACTCCCCAGGTGTAGCAAGTAAGTCAGTTGAAGAATTAGAGAGAACCGATGAACAGTAAACTAATTACATGCTATGTTGTGCATCTTTGTTGGTTATTAGTCTCCCCAGGTGTAGCAACTAAGTCAGTTGAAGAATTAGAGAGAACCGCTGAATAGTAAACCAATTACATGTTATGTTGTGCATCTTTGTTGGTTATTAGTCTCCCCAGGTGTAGCAAGTAAGTCAGTTGAAGAATTAGAGAGAACCGATGAACAGTAAACCAATTAAATGCTATGTTGTGCATCTGTGTTGGTTATTAAACTCCCCAGGTGTAGCAGGTAAGTCAGTTGAAGAATTAGAGAGAACCGATGAACAGTAAATCAATTACATGCTATGTTGTGCATCTTTGTTGGTTATTAAACTCCCCAGGTGTAGCAAGTAAGTCAGTTGAAGAATTAGAGAGAACCGATGAACAGTAAACCAGTTACATGCTATGTTGTGCATCTGTGTTGGTTATTAGTCTCCCCAGGTGTAGCAAGTAAGTCAGTTGAAGAATTCGAGAGAACCGATGAACAGTAAACCAGTTTCATGCTATGTTGTGCATCTGTGTTTGTTATTAGTCTCCCTAGGTGTAGCAAGTAAGTCAGTTGAAGAATTAGAGAGAACCGATGAACAGTAAACCAATTACAGGCTATGTTGTGCATCTGTGTTGGTTATTAAACTCCCCAGGTGTAGCAAGTAAGTCAGTTGAAGAATTAGAGAGAACCGATGAACAGTAAACCAATTACATGCTATGTTGTGCATCTGTGTTGGTTATTAAACTCCCCAGGTGTAGCAAGTAAGTCCGTTGAAGAATTAGAGAGAATCGATGAACAGTAAACCAGTTACATGCTATGTTGTGCATCTGTGTTGGTTATCAAATTCCCCAGGTGTAGCAACTAAGTCAGTTGAAGAATTAGAGAGAACCGATGAACAGTAAACTAATTACATCCTATGTTGTGCATCTATGTTGGTTATTAGTCTCCCTAGGTGTAGCAAGTAAGTCAGTTGAAGAATTAGAGAGAACCGCTGAATAGTAAACCAATTACATGCTATGTTGTGCATCTGTGTTGGTTATCAAACTCCCCAGGTGTAGCAAGTAAGTCAGTTGAAGAATTAGAGAGAACCGATGAACAGTAAACTAATTACATGCTATGTTGTGCATCTTTGTTGGTTATTAGTCTCCCCAGGTGTAGCAACTAAGTCAGTTGAAGAATTAGAGAGAACCGCTGAATAGTAAACCAATTACATGTTATGTTGTGCATCTTTGTTGGTTATTAGTCTCCCCAGGTGTAGCAAGTAAGTCAGTTGAAGAATTAGAGAGAGCCGATGAACAGTAAACCAATTAAATGCTATGTTGTGCATCTGTGTTGGTTATTAAACTCCCCAGGTGTAGCAAGTAAGTCAGTTGAAGAATTAGAGAGAACCGATGAACAGTAAACCAGTTACATGCTATGTTGTGCATCTGTGTTGGTTATCAAATTCCCCAGGTGTAGCAAGTAAGTCAGTTGAAGAATTAGAGAGAACCGATGAACAGTAAATCAATTACATGCTATGTTGTGCATCTTTGTTGGTTATTAAACTCCCCTGGTGTAGCAAGTAAGTCAGTTGAAGAATTAGAGAGAACCGATGAACAGTAAACCAATTACATGCTATGTTGTGCATCTGTGTTGGTTATTAAACTCCCCAGGTGTAGCAAGTAAATCAGTTGAAGAATTAGAGAGAACCGATGAACAGTAAACTAATTACATGCTATGTTGTGCATCTTTGTTGGTTATTAGTCTCCCCAGGTGTAGCAACTAAGTCAGTTGAAGAATTAGAGAGAACCGCTGAATTGTAAACCAATTACATGTTATGTTGTGCATCTTTGTTGGTTATTAGTCTCCCCAGGTGTAGCAGGTAAGTCAGTTGAAGAATTAGAGAGAACCGATGAACAGTAAATCAATTACATGCTATGTTGTGCATCTTTGTTGGTTATTAAACTCCCCAGGTGTAGCAAGTAAGTCAGTTGAAGAATTAGAGAGAACCGATGAACAGTAAACCAGTTACATGCTATGTTGTGCATCTGTGTTGGTTATTAGTCTCCCCAGGTGTAGCAAGTAAGTCAGTTGAAGAATTCGAGAGAACCGATGAACAGTAAACCAGTTTCATGCTATGTTGTGCATCTGTGTTTGTTATTAGTCTCCCTAGGTGTAGCAAGTAAGTCAGTTGAAGAATTAGAGAGAACCGATGAACAGTAAACCAATTACAGGCTATGTTGTGCATCTGTGTTGGTTATTAAACTCCCCAGGTGTAGCAAGTAAGTCAGTTGAAGAATTAGAGAGAACCGATGAACAGTAAACCAATTACATGCTATGTTGTGCATCTGTGTTGGTTATTAAACTCCCCAGGTGTAGCAAGTAAGTCCGTTGAAGAATTAGAGAGAATCGATGAACAGTAAACCAGTTACATGCTATGTTGTGCATCTGTGTTGGTTATCAAATTCCCCAGGTGTAGCAAGTAAGTCAGTTGAAGAATTAGAGAGAACCGATGAACAGTAAACTAATTACATGCTATGTTGTTCATCTGTGTTGGTTATTAGTCTCCCCAGGTATAGCAAGTAAGTCAGTTGAAGAATTAGAGAGAACCGCTGAATAGTAAACCAATTACATGTTATGTTGTTAATCTGTGTTGGTTATTAGTCTCCCCAGGTGTAGCAAGTAAGATAGTTGAAGAATTAGAGAGAACCGATGAACAGTAAACCAATTACATGCTATGTTGTGCATCTGTGTTGGTGATTAGTCTCCCCAGGTGTAGCAAGTAAGTCAGTTGAAGAATTAGAGAGAACCGATGAACAGTAAACCAATTACATGCTATGTTGTGCATCTGTGTTGGTTATTAAACTCCCCAGGTGTAGCAAGTAAGTCAGTTGAAGAATTAGAGAGAACCGATGAACAGTAAACCAATTACATGCTATGTTGTGCATCTGTGTTGGTTATTAAACTCCCCAGGTGTAGCAAGTAAGTCAGTTGAAGAATTAGACAGAACCGATGAACAGTAAACTAATTACATGCTATGTTGTGCATCTTTGTTGGTTATTAGTCTCCCCAGGTATAGCAAGTAAGTCAGTTGAAGAATTAGAGAGAACCGCTGAATAGTAAACCAATTACATGTTATGTTGTGCATCTTTGTTGGTTATTAGTCTCCCCAGGTGTAGCAGGTAAGTCAGTTGAAGAATTAGAGAGAACCGATGAACAGTAAATCAATTACATGCTATGTTGTGCATCTTTGTTGGTTATTAAACTCCCCAGGTGTAGCAAGTAAGTCAGTTGAAGAATTAGAGAGAACCGATGAACAGTAAACCAATTACATGCTATGTTGTTCATCTGTGTTGGTTATTAGTCTCCCCAGGTGTAGCAAGTAAGTCAGTTGACGAATTAGAGAGAACCGATGAACAGTAAACCAATTACATGCTTTGTTGTGCGTCTGTGTTGGTTATAAGTCTCCCCAGGTGTAGCAAGTAAGTCAGTTGAAGAATTAGAGAGAACCGATGAACAGTAAACCAGTTACATGCTATGTTGTGCATCTGTGTTGGTTATTAGTCTCCCCAGGTGTAGCAAGTAAGTCAGTTGAAGAATTCGAGAGAACCGATGAACAGTAAACCAGTTACATGCTATGTTGTGCATCTGTGTTGGTTATTAAACTCCCCAGGTTTAGCAAGTAAGTCAGTTGAAGAATAGAGAGAACCGATGAACAGTAAACCAGTTACATGCTATGTTGTGCATCTGTGTTGGTTATTAAACTCCCCAGGTGTAGCAAGTAAGTCAGCTGAAGAATTAGAGAGAACCGATGAACAGTAAACTAATTACATGCTATGTTGTGCATCTGTGTTGGTTATTAGTCTCCCTAGGTGTAGCAAGTAAGTCAGTTGAAGAATTACAGAGAACCGCTGAATAGTAAACCAATTACATGTTATGTTGTTCATCTGTGTTGGTTATTAGTCTCCCCAGGTGTAGCAAGTAAGACAGTTGAAGAATTAGAGAGAACCGATGAACAGTAAACCAATTACATGCTATATTGTGCATCTGTGTTGGTTATTAGTCTCCCCACGTGTAGCCAGTAAGTCAGTTGAAGAATTAGAGAGAACCGACGAACAGTAAACCAATTACATGCTATGTTGTGCATCTGTGTTGGTTATTAAACTCCACAGGTGTAGCAAGTAAGTCAGTTGAAGAATTAGAGAGAATCGATGAATAGTAAACCAATTACATGCTATGTTGTGCATCTGTGTTAGTTATTAGTCTCCCCAGGTGTAGCAAGTAAGTCAGTTGAAGAATTAGAGAGAACCGATGAACAGTAAACCAATTACATGCTATGTTGTGCATCTGTGTTGGTTATTAAATTCCTCAGGTGTAGCAAGTAAGTCAGTTGAAGAATTAGAGAGAACCGATGAACAGTAAACCAATTACATGCTATGTTGTGCATCTGTGTTGGTTATTAAACTCCCCAGGTGTAGCAAGTAAGTCAGTTGAAGAATTAGAGAGAACCGATGAACAGTAAACTAATTACATGCTATGTTGTGCATCATTGTTGGTTATTAGTCTCCCCAGGTGTAGCAACTAAGTCAGTTGAAGAATTAGAGAGAACCGCTGAATAGTAAACCAATTACATGTTATGTTGTGCATCTTTGTTGGTTATTAGTCTCCCCAGGTGTAGCAGGTAAGTCAGTTGAAGAATTAGAGAGAACCGATGAACAGTAAATCAATTACATGCTATGTTGTGCATCTTTGTTGGTTATTAAACTCCCCAGGTGTAGCAAGTAAGTCAGTTGAAGAATTAGAGAGAACCGATGAACAGTAAACCAATTACATGCTATGTTGTGCATCTGTGTGGGTTATTAAACTCCCCAGGTGTAGCAAGTAAGTCAGTTGAAGAATTAGAGAGAACCGATGAACAGTAAACTAATTACATCCTATGTTGTGCATCTATGTTGGTTATTAGTCTCCCTAGGTGTAGCAAGTAAGTCAGTTGAAGAATTAGAGAGAACCGCTGAATAGTAAACCAATTACATGCTATGTTGTGCATCTGTGTTGGTTATCAAACTCCCCAGGTGTAGCAAGTAAGTCAGTTGAAGAATTAGAGAGAACCGATGAACAGTAAACTAATTACATGCTATGTTGTGCATCTTTGTTGGTTATTAGTCTCCCCAGGTGTAGCAACTAAGTCAGTTGAAGAATTAGAGAGAACCGCTGAATAGTAAACCAATTACATGTTATGTTGTGCATCTTTGTTGGTTATTAGTCTCCCCAGGTGTAGCAGGTAAGTCAGTTGAAGAATTAGAGAGAACCGATGAACAGTAAATCAATTACATGCTATGTTGTGCATCTTTGTTGGTTATTAAACTCCCCAGGTGTAGCAAGTAAGTCAGTTGAAGAATTAGAGAGAACCGATGAACAGTAAACCAATTACATGCTATGTTGTTCATCTGTGTTGGTTATTAGTCTCCCCAGGTGTAGCAAGTAAGTCAGTTGACGAATTAGAGAGAACCGATGAACAGTAAACCAATTACATGCTTTGTTGTGCGTCTGTGTTGGTTATAAGTCTCCCCAGGTGTAGCAAGTAAGTCAGTTGAAGAATTAGAGAGAACCGATGAACAGTAAACCAGTTACATGCTATGTTGTGCATCTGTGTTGGTTATTAGTCTCCCCAGGTGTAGCAAGTAAGTCAGTTGAAGAATTCGAGAGAACCGATGAACAGTAAACCAGTTACATGCTATGTTGTGCATCTGTGTTGGTTATTAAACTCCCCAGGTTTAGCAAGTAAGTCAGTTGAAGAATAGAGAGAACCGATGAACAGTAAACCAGTTACATGCTATGTTGTGCATCTGTGTTGGTTATTAAACTCCCCAGGTGTAGCAAGTAAGTCAGCTGAAGAATTAGAGAGAACCGATGAACAGTAAACTAATTACATGCTATGTTGTGCATCTGTGTTGGTTATTAGTCTCCCTAGGTGTAGCAAGTAAGTCAGTTGAAGAATTACAGAGAACCGCTGAATAGTAAACCAATTACATGTTATGTTGTTCATCTGTGTTGGTTATTAGTCTCCCCAGGTGTAGCAAGTAAGACAGTTGAAGAATTAGAGAGAACCGATGAACAGTAAACCAATTACATGCTATATTGTGCATCTGTGTTGGTTATTAGTCTCCCCACGTGTAGCCAGTAAGTCAGTTGAAGAATTAGAGAGAACCGACGAACAGTAAACCAATTACATGCTATGTTGTGCATCTGTGTTGGTTATTAAACTCCACAGGTGTAGCAAGTAAGTCAGTTGAAGAATTAGAGAGAATCGATGAATAGTAAACCAATTACATGCTATGTTGTGCATCTGTGTTAGTTATTAGTCTCCCCAGGTGTAGCAAGTAAGTCAGTTGAAGAATTAGAGAGAACCGATGAACAGTAAACCAATTACATGCTATGTTGTGCATCTGTGTTGGTTATTAAATTCCTCAGGTGTAGCAAGTAAGTCAGTTGAAGAATTAGAGAGAACCGATGAACAGTAAACCAATTACATGCTATGTTGTGCATCTGTGTTGGTTATTAAACTCCCCAGGTGTAGCAAGTAAGTCAGTTGAAGAATTAGAGAGAACCGATGAACAGTAAACTAATTACATGCTATGTTGTGCATCATTGTTGGTTATTAGTCTCCCCAGGTGTAGCAACTAAGTCAGTTGAAGAATTAGAGAGAACCGCTGAATAGTAAACCAATTACATGTTATGTTGTGCATCTTTGTTGGTTATTAGTCTCCCCAGGTGTAGCAGGTAAGTCAGTTGAAGAATTAGAGAGAACCGATGAACAGTAAATCAATTACATGCTATGTTGTGCATCTTTGTTGGTTATTAAACTCCCCAGGTGTAGCAAGTAAGTCAGTTGAAGAATTAGAGAGAACCGATGAACAGTAAACCAATTACATGCTATGTTGTGCATCTGTGTGGGTTATTAAACTCCCCAGGTGTAGCAAGTAAGTCAGTTGAAGAATTAGAGAGAACCGATGAACAGTAAACTAATTACATCCTATGTTGTGCATCTATGTTGGTTATTAGTCTCCCTAGGTGTAGCAAGTAAGTCAGTTGAAGAATTAGAGAGAACCGCTGAATAGTAAACCAATTACATGCTATGTTGTGCATCTGTGTTGGTTATCAAACTCCCCAGGTGTAGCAAGTAAGTCAGTTGAAGAATTAGAGAGAACCGATGAACAGTAAACTAATTACATGCTATGTTGTGCATCTTTGTTGGTTATTAGTCTCCCCAGGTGTAGCAACTAAGTCAGTTGAAGAATTAGAGAGAACCGCTGAATAGTAAACCAATTACATGTTATGTTGTGCATCTTTGTTGGTTATTAGTCTCCCCAGGTGTAGCAGGTAAGTCAGTTGAAGAATTAGAGAGAACCGATGAACAGTAAATCAATTACATGCTATGTTGTGCATCATTGTTGGTTATTAAACTCCCCAGGTGTAGCAAGTAAGTCAGTTGAAGAATTAGAGAGAACCGATGAACAGTAAACCAGTTACATGCTATGTTGTGTATCTGTGTTGGTTATTAGTCTCCCCAGGTGTAGCAAGTAAGTCAATTGAAGAATTCGAGAGAACCGATGAACAGTAAACCAGTTTCATGCTATGTTGTGCATCTGTGTTGGTTATTAGTCTCCCTAGGTGTAGCAAGTAAGTCAGTTGAAGAATTAGAGAGAACCGATGAACAGTAAACCAATTACAAGCTATGTTGTGCATCTGTGTTGGTTATTAAACTGCCCAGGTGTAGCAAGTAAGTAAGTTGAAGAATTAGAGAGAACCGATGAACAGTAAACCAATTACATGCTATGTTGTGCATCTGTGTTGGTTATTAAACTCCCCAGGTGTAGCAAGTAAGTCAGTTGAAGAATTAGAGAGAACCGATGAACAGTAAACCAGTTACATGCTATGTTGTGCATCTGTGTTGGTTATCAAATTCCCCAGGTGTAGCAAGTAAGTCAGTTGAAGAATTAGAGAGAACCGATGAACAGTAAATCAATTACATGCTATGTTGTGCATCTTTGTTGGTTATTAAACTCCCCTGGTGTAGCAAGTAAGTCAGTTGAAGAATTAGAGAGAACCGATGAACAGTAAACCAATTATATGCTATGTTGTGCATCTGTGTTGGTTATTAAACTCCCCAGGTGTAGCAAGTAAATCAATTGAAGAATTAGAGAGAACCGATGAACAGTAAACTAATTACATGCTATGTTGTGCATCTTTGTTGGTTATTAGTCTCCCCAGGTGTAGCAACTAAGTCAGTTGAAGAATTAGAGAGAACCGCTGAATTGTAAACCAATTACATGTTATGTTGTGCATCTTTGTTTGTTATTAGTCTCCCCAGGTGTAGCAGGTAAGTCAGTTGAAGAATTAGAGAGAACCGATGAACAGTAAACCAATTACATGCTATGTTGTGCATCTGTGTTGGTTATTAAACTCCCCAGGTGTAGCAAGTAAGTCAGTTGAAGAATTAGAGAGAACCGATGAACAGTAAACTAATTACATGCTATGTTGTGCATCTTTGTTGGTTATTAGTCTCCCCAGGTGTAGCAACTAAGTCAGTTGAAGAATTAGAGAGAACCGCTGAATAGTAAACCAATTACATGTTATGTTGTGCATCTTTGTTGGTTATTAGTCTCCCCAGGTGTAGCAGGTAAGTCAGTTGAAGAATTAGAGAGAACCGATGAACAGTAAATCAATTACATGCTATGTTGTGCATCTTTGTTGGTTATTAAACTCCCCAGGTGTAGCAAGTAAGTCAGTTGAAGAATTAGAGAGAACCGATGAACAGTAAACCAATTACATGCTATGTTGTGCATCTGTGTTGGTTATTAAACTCCCCAAGTGTAGCAAGTAAGTCAGTTGAAGAATTAGAGAGAACCGATGAACAGTAAACTAATTACATGCTATGTTGTGCATCATTGTTGGTTATTAGTCTCCCCAGGTGTAGCAACTAAGTCAGTTGAAGAATTAGAGAGAACCGCTGAATAGTAAACCAATTACATGTTATGTTGTGCATCTTTGTTGGTTATTAGTCTCCCCAGGTGTAGCAGGTAAGTCAGTTGAAGAATTAGAGAGAACCGATGAACAGTAAATCAATTACATGCTATGTTGTGCATCTTTGTTGGTTATTAAACTCCCCAGGTGTAGCAAGTAAGTCAGTTGAAGAATTAGAGAGAACCGATGAACAGTAAACCAATTACATGCTATGTTGTGCATCTGTGTTGGTTATTAAACTCCCCAGGTGTAGCAAGTAAGTCAGTTGAAGAATTAGAGAGAACCGATGAACAGTAAACTAATTACATCCTATGTTGTGCATCTATGTTGGTTATTAGTCTCCCTAGGTGTAGCAAGTAAGTCAATTGAAGAATTAGAGAGAACCGCTGAATAGTAAACCAATTACATGCTATGTTGTGCATCTGTGTTGGTTATTAAACTCCCTAGGTGTAGCAAGTAAGTCAGTTGAAGAATTAGAGAGAACCGATGAACAGTAAACTAATTACATGCTATGTTGTGCATCATTGTTGGTTATTAGTCTCCCCAGGTGTAGCAACTAAGTCAGTTGAAGAATTAGAGAGAACCGCTGAATAGTAAACCAATTACATGTTATGTTGTGCATCTTTGTTGGTTATTAGTCTCCCCAGGTGTAGCAGGTAAGTCAGTTGAAGAATTAGAGAGAACCGATGAACAGTAAATCAATTACATGCTATGTTGTGCATCTTTGTTGGTTATTAAACTCCCCAGGTGTAGCAAGTAAGTCAGTTGAAGAATTAGAGAGAACCGATGAACAGTAAACCAATTACATGCTATGTTGTGCATCTGTGTTGGTTATTAAACTCCCCAGGTGTAGCAAGTAAGTCAGTTGAAGAATTAGAGAGAACCGATGAACAGTAAACCAATTACATGCTATGTTGTGCATCTGTGTTGGTTATTAAACTCCCTAGGTGTAGCAAGTAAGTCATGTTGAAGAATTAGAGAGAACCGATGAACAGTAAACCAATTACATGCTATGTTGTGCATCTGTGTTGGTTATTAAATTCCCCAGGTGTAGCAAGTAAGTCAGTTGAAGAATTAGAGAGAACCGATGAACAGTAAACCAATTACATGCTATGTTGTGCATCTGTGTTGGTTATTAAATTCCCCAGGTGTAGCAAGTAAGTCAGTTGAAGAATTAGAGAGAACCGATGAACAGTAAACCAATTACATGCTATGTTGTGCATCTGTGTTGGTTATTAAACTCCCCAGGTGTAGCAAGTAAGTCAGTTGAAGAATTAGAGAGAACCGATGAACAGTAAACTAATTACATGCTATGTTGTGCATCATTGTTGGTTATTAGTCTCCCCAGGTGTAGCAACTAAGTCAGCTGAAGAATTAGAGAGAACCGCTGAATAGTAAACCAATTACATGTTATGTTGTGCATCTTTGTTGGTTATTAGTCTCCCCAGGTGTAGCAGGTAAGTCAGTTGAAGAATTAGAGAGAACCGATGAACAGTAAATCAATTACATGCTATGTTGTGCATCTTTATTGGTTATTAAACTCCCCAGGTGTAGCAAGTAAGTCAGTTGAAGAATTAGAGAGAACCGATGAACAGTAAACCAATTACATGCTATGTTGTGCATCTGTGTTGGTTATTAAACTCCCCAGGTGTAGCAAGTAAGTCAGTTGAAGAATTAGAGAGAACCGATGAACAGTAAACTAATTACATCCTATGTTGTGCATCTATGTTGGTTATTAGTCTCCCTAGGTGTAGCAAGTAAGTCAGTTGAAGAATTAGAGAGAACCGCTGAATAGTAAACCAATTACATGCTATGTTGTGCATCTGTGTTGGTTATCAAACTCCCCAGGTGTAGCAAGTAAGTCAGTTGAAGAATTAGAGAGAACCGATGAACAGTAAACTAATTACATGCTATGTTGTGCATCTTTGTTGGTTATTAGTCTCCCCAGGTGTAACAACTAAGTCAGTTGAAGAATTAGAGAGAACCGCTGAATAGTAAACCAATTACATGTTATGTTGTGCATCTTTGTTGGTTATTAGTCTCCCCAGGTGTAGCAGGTAAGTCAGTTGAAGAATTAGAGAGAATCGATGAACAGTAAATCAATTACATGCTATGTTGTGCATCTGTGTTGGTTATTAAACTCCCCAGGTGTAGCAAGTAAGTCAGTTGAAGAATTAGAGAGAACCGATGAACAGTAAACCAATTACATGCTATGTTGTGCATCTGTGTTGGTTATTAAATTCCCCAGGTGTAGCAAGTAAGTCAGTTGAAGAATTAGAGAGAACCGATGAACAGTAAACCAATTACATGCTATGTTGTGCATCTGTGTTGGTTATTAAACTCCCCAGGTGTAGCAAGTAAGTCAGTTGAAGAATTAGAGAGAACCGATGAACAGTAAACTAATTACATGCTATGTTGTGCATCATTGTTGGTTATTAGTCTCCCCAGGTGTAGCAACTAAGTCAGTTGAAGAATTAGAGAGAACCGCTGAATAGTAAACCAATTACATGTTATGTTGTGCATCTTTGTTGGTTATTAGTCTCCCCAGGTGTAGCAGGTAAGTCAGTTCAAGAATTAGAGAGAACCGATGAACAGTAAATCAATTACATGCTATGTTGTGCATCTTTGTTGGTTATTAAACTCCCCAGGTGTAGCAAGTAAGTCAGTTGAAGAATTAGAGAGAACCGATGAATAGTAAACCAATTACATGCTATGTTGTGCATCTGTGTTGGTTATTAAACTCCCCAGGTGTAGCAAGTAAGTCAGTTGAAGAATTAGAGAGAACCGATGAATAGTAAACTAATTACATCCTATGTTGTGCATCTATGTTGGTTATTAGTCTCCCTAGGTGTAGCAAGTAAGTCAGTTGAAGAATTAGAGAGAACCGCTGAATAGTAAACCAATTACATGCTATGTTGTGCATCTGTGTTGGTTATCAAACTCCACAGGTGTAGCAACTAAGTCAGTTGAAGAATTCGAGAGAACCGCTGAATAGTAAACCAATTACATGTTATGTTGTGCATCTTTGTTGGTTATTAGTCTCCCCAGGTGTAGCAGGTAAGTCAGTTGAAGAATTAGAGAGAACCGATGAACAGTAAATCAATTACATGCTATGTTGTGCATCTTTGTTGGTTATTAAACTCCCCAGGTGTAGCAAGTAAGTCAGTTGAAGAATTAGAGAGAACCGATGAACAGTAAACCAGTTACATGCTATGTTGTGCATCTGTGTTGATTATTAGTCTCCCTAGGTGTAGCAAGTAAGTCAATTGAAGAATTCGAGAGAACCGATGAACAGTAAACCAGTTTCATGCTATGTTGTGCATCTGTGTTGGTTATTAGTCTCCCTAGGTGTAGCAAGTAAGTCAGTTGAAGAATTAGAGAGAACCGATGAACAGTAAACCAATTACAAGCTATGTTGTGCATCTGTGTTGGTTATTAAACTGCCCAGGTGTAGCAAGTAAGTAAGTTGAAGAATTAGAGAGAACCGATGAACAGTAAACCAATTACATGCTATGTTGTGCATCTGTGTTGGTTATTAAACTCCCCAGGTGTAGCAAGTAAGTCAGTTGAAGAATTAGAGAGAACCGATGAACAGTAAACCAGTTACATGCTATGTTGTGCATCTGTGTTGGTTATCAAATTCCCCAGGTGTAGCAAGTAAGTCAGTTGAAGAATTAGAGAGAACCGATGAACAGTAAATCAATTACATGCTATGTTGTGCATCTTTGTTGGTTATTAAACTCCCCTGGTGTAGCAAGTAAGTCAGTTGAAGAATTAGAGAGAACCGATGAACAGTAAACCAATTACATGCTATGTTGTGCATCTGTGTTGGTTATTAAACTCCCCAGGTGTAGCAAGTAAATCAATTGAAGAATTAGAGAGAACCGATGAACAGTAAACTAATTACATGCTATGTTGTGCATCTTTGTTGGTTATTAGTCTCCCCAGGTGTAGCAACTAAGTCAGTTGAAGAATTAGAGAGAACCGCTGAATTGTAAACCAATTACATGTTATGTTGTGCATCTTTGTTGGTTATTAGTCTCCCCAGGTGTAGCAGGTAAGTCAGTTGAAGAATTAGAGAGAACCGATGAACAGTAAACTAATTACATGCTATGTTGTGCATCTATGTTGGTTATTAGTCTCCCTAGGTGTAGCAAGTAAGTCAGTTGAAGAATTAGAGAGAACCGCTGAATAGTAAACCAATTACATGCTATGTTGTGCAACTGTGTTGGTTATTAAACTCCCCAGGTGTAGCAAGTAAGTCAGTTGAAGAATTAGAGAGAACCGATGAACAGTAAACTAATTACATGCTATGTTGTGCATCATTGTTGGTTATTAGTCTCCCCAGGTGTAGCAACTAAGTCAGTTGAAGAATTAGAGAGAACCGCTGAATAGTAAACCAATTACATGTTATGTTGTGCATCTTTGTTTGTTTTTAGTCTCCCCAGGTGTAGCAGGTAAGTCAGTTGAAGAATTAGAGAGAACCGATGAACAGTAAATCTATTACATGCTATGTTGTGCATCTTTGTTGGTTATTAAACTCCCCAGGTGTAGCAAGTAAGTCAGTTGAAGAATTAGAGAGAACCGATGAACAGTAAACCAATTACATGCTATGTTGTGCATCTGTGTTGGTTATTAAACTCCCCAGGTGTAGCAAGTAAGTCAGTTGAAGAATTAGAGAGAACCGATGAACAGTAAACTAATTACATGCTATGTTGTGCATCTATGTTGGTTATTAGTCTCCCTAGGTGTAGCAAGTAAGTCAGTTGAAGAATTAGAGAGAACCGCTGAATAGTAAACCAATTACATGCTATGTTGTGCATCTGTGTTGGTTATCAAACTCCCCAGGTGTAGCAAGTAAGTCAGTTGAAGAATTAGAGAGAACCGATGAACAGTAAACTAATTACATGCTATGTTGTGCATCTTTGTTGGTTATTAGTCTCCCCAGGTGTAGCAACTAAGTCAGTTGAAGAATTAGAGAGACCCGCTGAATAGTAAACCAATTACATGTTATGTTGTGCATCTTTGTTGGTTATTAGTCTCCCCAGGTGTAGCAGGTAAGTCAGTTGAAGAATTAGAGAGAACCGATGAACAGTAAATCAATTACATGCTATGTTGTGCATCTTTGTTGGTTATTAAACTCCCCAGGTGTAGCAAGTAAGTCAGTTGAAGAATTAGAGAGAACCGATGAACAGTAAACCAGTTACATGCTATGTTGTGCATCTGTGTTGGTTATTAGTCTCGCCAGGTGTAGCAAGTAAGTCAATTGAAGAATTCAAGAGAACCGATGAACAGTAAACCAGTTTCATGCTATGTTGTGGTTCTGTGTTGGTTATTAGTCTCCCTAGGTGTAGCAAGTAAGTCAGTTGAAGAATTAGAGAGAACCGATGAACAGTAAACCTATTACAAGCTATGTTGTGCATCTGTGTTGGTTATTAAACTGCCCAGGTGTAGCAAGTAAGTCAGTTGAAGAATTAGAGAGAACCGATGAACAGTAAACCAATTACATGCTATGTTGTGCATCTGTGTTGGTTATTAAACTCCCCAGGTGTAGCAAGTAAGTCAGTTGAAGAATTAGAGAGAAACGATGAACAGTAAACCAGTTACATGCTATGTTGTGCATCTGTGTTGGTTATCAAATTCCCCAGGTGTAGCAAGTAAGTCAGTTGAAGAATTAGAGAGAACCGATGAACAGTAAATCAATTACATGCTATGTTGTGCATCTTTGTTGGTTATTAAACTCCCCTGGTGTAGCAAGTAAGTCAGTTGAAGAATTAGAGAGAACCGATGAACAGTAAACCAATTACATGCTATGTTGTGCATCTGTGTTGGTTATTAAACTCCACAGGTGTAGCAAGTAAATCAGTTGAAAAATTAGAGAGAACCGATGAACAGTAAACTAATTACATGCTATGTTGTGCATCTTTGTTGGTTATTAGTCTCCCCAGGTGTAGCAACTAAGTCAGTTGAAGAATTAGAGAGAACCGCTGAATTGTAAACCAATTACATGTTATGTTGTGCATCTTTGTTGGTTATTAGTCTCCCCAGGTGTAGCAGGTAAGTCAGTTGAAGAATTAGAGAGAACCGATGAACAGTAAATCAATTACATGCTATGTTGTGCATCTTTGTTGGTTATTAAACTCCCCAGGTGTAGCAAGTAAGTCAGTTGAAGAATTAGAGAGAACCGATGAACAGTAAACCAGTTACATGCTATGTTGTGCATCTGTGTTGGTTATTAGTCTCCCCAGGTGTAGCAAGTAAGTCAGTTGAAGAATTCGAGAGAACCGATGAACAGTAAACCAGTTTCATGCTATGTTGTGCATCTGTGTTGGTTATTAGTCTCCCTAGGTGTAGCAAGTAAGTCAGTTGAAGAATTAGAGAGAACTGATGAACAGTAAACCAATTACAAGCTATGTTGTGCATCTGTGTTGGTTATTAAACTGCCCAGGTTTAGCAAGTAAGTCAGTTGAAGAATTAGAGAGAACCGATGAACAGTAAACCAATTACAGGCTATGTTGTGCATCTGTGTTGGTTATTAAACTCCCCAGGTGTAGCAAGTAAGTCAGTTGAAGAATTAGAGAGAACCGATGAACAGTAAACCAATTACATGCTATGTTGTGCATCTGTGTTGGTTATTAAACTCGCCAGGTGTAGCAAGTAAGTCAGTTGAAGAATTAGAGAGAATCGATGAACAGTAAACCAGTTACATGCTATGTTGTGCATCTGTGTTGGTTATCAAATTCCCCAGGTGTAGCAAGTAAGTCAGTTGAAGAATTAGAGAGAACCGATGAACAGTAAACTAATTACATGCTATGTTGTGCATCATTGTTGGTTATTAGTCTCCCCAGGTGTAGCAACTAAGTCAGTTGAAGAATTAGAGAGAACCGCTGAATAGTAAACCAATTACATGTTATGTTGTGCATCTTTGTTGGTTATTAGTCTCCCCAGGTGTAGCAGGTAAGTCAGTTGAAGAATTAGAGAGAACCGATGAACAGTAAATCAATTACATGCTATGTTGTGCATCTGTGTTGGTTATTAAACTGCCCAGGTGTAGCAAGTAAGTAAGTTGAAGAATTAGAGAGAACCGATGAACAGTAAACCAATTACATGCTATGTTGTGCATCTGTGTTGGTTATTAAACTCCCCAGGTGTAGCAAGTAAGTCAGTTGAAGAATTAGAGAGAACCGATGAACAGTAAACCAGTTACATGCTATGTTGTGCATCTGTGTTGATTATTAGTCTCCCTAGGTGTAGCAAGTAAGTCAATTGAAGAATTCGAGAGAACCGATGAACAGTAAACCAGTTTCATGCTATGTTGTGCATCTGTGTTGGTTATTAGTCTCCCTAGGTGTAGCAAGTAAGTCAGTTGAAGAATTAGAGAGAACCGATGAACAGTAAACCAATTACAAGCTATGTTGTGCATCTGTGTTGGTTATTAAACTGCCCAGGTGTAGCAAGTAAGTAAGTTGAAGAATTAGAGAGAACCGATGAACAGTAAACCAATTACATGCTATGTTGTGCATCTGTGTTGGTTATTAAACTCCCCAGGTGTAGCAAGTAAGTCAGTTGAAGAATTAGAGAGAACCGATGAACAGTAAACCAGTTACATGCTATGTTGTGCATCTGTGTTGGTTATCAAATTCCCCAGGTGTAGCAAGTAAGTCAGTTGAAGAATTAGAGAGAACCGATGAACAGTAAATCAATTACATGCTATGTTGTGCATCTTTGTTGGTTATTAAACTCCCCTGGTGTAGCAAGTAAGTCAGTTGAAGAATTAGAGAGAACCGATGAACAGTAAACCAATTACATGCTATGTTGTGCATCTGTGTTGGTTATTAAACTCCCCAGGTGTAGCAAGTAAATCAATTGAAGAATTAGAGAGAACCGATGAACAGTAAACTAATTACATGCTATGTTGTGCATCTTTGTTGGTTATTAGTCTCCCCAGGTGTAGCAACTAAGTCAGTTGAAGAATTAGAGAGAACCGCTGAATTGTAAACCAATTACATGTTATGTTGTGCATCTTTGTTGGTTATTAGTCTCCCCAGGTGTAGCAGGTAAGTCAGTTGAAGAATTAGAGAGAACCGATGAACAGTAAACTAATTACATGCTATGTTGTGCATCTATGTTGGTTATTAGTCTCCCTAGGTGTAGCAAGTAAGTCAGTTGAAGAATTAGAGAGAACCGCTGAATAGTAAACCAATTACATGCTATGTTGTGCATCTGTGTTGGTTATTAAACTCCCCAGGTGTAGCAAGTAAGTCAGTTGAAGAATTAGAGAGAACCGATGAACAGTAAACTAATTACATGCTATGTTGTGCATCATTGTTGGTTATTAGTCTCCCCAGGTGTAGCAACTAAGTCAGTTGAAGAATTAGAGAGAACCGCTGAATAGTAAACCAATTACATGTTATGTTGTGCATCTTTGTTTGTTTTTAGTCTCCCCAGGTGTAGCAGGTAAGTCAGTTGAAGAATTAGAGAGAACCGATGAACAGTAAATCTATTACATGCTATGTTGTGCATCTTTGTTGGTTATTAAACTCCCCAGGTGTAGCAAGTAAGTCAGTTGAAGAATTAGAGAGAACCGATGAACAGTAAACCAATTACATGCTATGTTGTGCATCTGTGTTGGTTATTAAACTCCCCAGGTGTAGCAAGTAAGTCAGTTGAAGAATTAGAGAGAACCGATGAACAGTAAACTAATTACATGCTATGTTGTGCATCTATGTTGGTTATTAGTCTCCCTAGGTGTAGCAAGTAAGTCAGTTGAAGAATTAGAGAGAACCGCTGAATAGTAAACCAATTACATGCTATGTTGTGCATCTGTGTTGGTTATCAAACTCCCCAGGTGTAGCAAGTAAGTCAGTTGAAGAATTAGAGAGAACCGATGAACAGTAAACTAATTACATGCTATGTTGTGCATCTTTGTTGGTTATTAGTCTCCCCAGGTGTAGCAACTAAGTCAGTTGAAGAATTAGAGAGACCCGCTGAATAGTAAACCAATTACATGTTATGTTGTGCATCTTTGTTGGTTATTAGTCTCCCCAGGTGTAGCAGGTAAGTCAGTTGAAGAATTAGAGAGAACCGATGAACAGTAAATCAATTACATGCTATGTTGTGCATCTTTGTTGGTTATTAAACTCCCCAGGTGTAGCAAGTAAGTCAGTTGAAGAATTAGAGAGAACTGATGAACAGTAAACCAGTTACATGCTATGTTGTGCATCTGTGTTGGTTATTAGTCTCGCCAGGTGTAGCAAGTAAGTCAATTGAAGAATTCAAGAGAACCGATGAACAGTAAACCAGTTTCATGCTATGTTGTGGTTCTGTGTTGGTTATTAGTCTCCCTAGGTGTAGCAAGTAAGTCAGTTGAAGAATTAGAGAGAACCGATGAACAGTAAACCTATTACAAGCTATGTTGTGCATCTGTGTTGGTTATTAAACTGCCCAGGTGTAGCAAGTAAGTCAGTTGAAGAATTAGAGAGAACCGATGAACAGTAAACCAATTACATGCTATGTTGTGCATCTGTGTTGGTTATTAAACTCCCCAGGTGTAGCAAGTAAGTCAGTTGAAGAATTAGAGAGAAACGATGAACAGTAAACCAGTTACATGCTATGTTGTGCATCTGTGTTGGTTATCAAATTCCCCAGGTGTAGCAAGTAAGTCAGTTGAAGAATTAGAGAGAACCGATGAACAGTAAATCAATTACATGCTATGTTGTGCATCTTTGTTGGTTATTAAACTCCCCTGGTGTAGCAAGTAAGTCAGTTGAAGAATTAGAGAGAACCGATGAACAGTAAACCAATTACATGCTATGTTGTGCATCTGTGTTGGTTATTAAACTCCACAGGTGTAGCAAGTAAATCAGTTGAAAAATTAGAGAGAACCGATGAACAGTAAACTAATTACATGCTATGTTGTGCATCTTTGTTGGTTATTAGTCTCCCCAGGTGTAGCAACTAAGTCAGTTGAAGAATTAGAGAGAACCGCTGAATTGTAAACCAATTACATGTTATGTTGTGCATCTTTGTTGGTTATTAGTCTCCCCAGGTGTAGCAGGTAAGTCAGTTGAAGAATTAGAGAGAACCGATGAACAGTAAATCAATTACATGCTATGTTGTGCATCTTTGTTGGTTATTAAACTCCCCAGGTGTAGCAAGTAAGTCAGTTGAAGAATTAGAGAGAACCGATGAACAGTAAACCAGTTACATGCTATGTTGTGCATCTGTGTTGGTTATTAGTCTCCCCAGGTGTAGCAAGTAAGTCAGTTGAAGAATTCGAGAGAACCGATGAACAGTAAACCAGTTTCATGCTATGTTGTGCATCTGTGTTGGTTATTAGTCTCCCTAGGTGTAGCAAGTAAGTCAGTTGAAGAATTAGAGAGAACCGATGAACAGTAAACCAATTACAAGCTATGTTGTGCATCTGTGTCGGTTATTAAACTGCCCAGGTTTAGCAAGTAAGTCAGTTGAAGAATTAGAGAGAACCGATGAACAGTAAACCAATTACAGGCTATGTTGTGCATCTGTGTTGGTTATTAAACTCCCCAGGTGTAGCAAGTAAGTCAGTTGAAAAATTAGAGAGAACCGATGAACAGTAAACCAATTACATGCTATGTTGTGCATCTGTGTTGGTTATTAAACTCGCCAGGTGTAGCAAGTAAGTCAGTTGAAGAATTAGAGAGAATCGATGAACAGTAAACCAGTTACATGCTATGTTGTGCATCTGTGTTGGTTATCAAATTCCCCAGGTGTAGCAAGTAAGTCAGTTGAAGAATTAGAGAGAACCGATGAACAGTAAACTAATTACATGCTATGTTGTGCATCATTGTTGGTTATTAGTCTCCCCAGGTGTAGCAACTAAGTCAGTTGAAGAATTAGAGAGAACCGCTGAATAGTAAACCAATTACATGTTATGTTGTGCATCTTTGTTGGTTATTAGTCTCCCCAGGTGTAGCAGGTAAGTCAGTTGAAGAATTAGAGAGAACCGATGAACAGTAAATCAATTACATGCTATGTTGTGCATCTTTGTTGGTTATTAAACTCCCCAGGTGTAGCAAGTAAGTCAGTTGAAGAATTAGAGAGAACCGATGAACAGTAAACCAATTACATGCTATGTTGTTCATCTGTGTTGGTTATTAGTCTCCCCAGGTGTAGCAAGTAAGTCAGTTGAAGAATTAGAGAGAACCGATGAACAGTAAACCAATTACATGCTTTGTTGTGCGTCTGTGTTGGTTATTAAACTCCCCAGGTGTAGCAAGTAAGTCAGTTGAAGAATTAGAGAGAACCGATGAACAGTAAACTAATTACATGCTATGTTGTGCATCTGTGTTGGTTATTAGTCTCCCCAGGTGTAGCAAGTAAGTCAGTTGAAGAATTAGAGAGAACCGATGAACAGTAAACCAATTACATGCTATGTTGTGCATCTGTGTTGGTTATTAAACTCCCCAGGTGTAGCAAGTAAGTCAGTTGAAGAATTAGAGAGAACCGATGAACAGTAAACCAATTACATGCTATGTTGTGCATCTGTGTTGGTTATTAAACTCCCCAGGTGTAGCAAGTAAGTCAGTTGAAGAATTAGACAGAACCGATGAACAGTAAACTAATTACATGCTATGTTGTGCATCTTTGTTGGTTATTAGTCTCCCCAGGTGTAGCAAGTAAGTCAGTTGAAGAATTAGAGAGAACCGCTGAATAGTAAACCAATTACATGTTATGTTGTGCATCTTTGTTGGTTATTAGTCTCCCCAGGTGTAGCAGGTAAGTCAGTTGAAGAATTAGAGAGAACCGATGAACAGTAAACCAGTTTCATGCTATGTTGTGCATCTGTGTTGGTTATTAGTCTCCCTAGGTGTAGCAAGTAAGTCAGTTGAAGAATTAGAGAGAACCGATGAACAGTAAACCAATTACAAGCTATGTTGTGCATCTGTGTTGGTTATTAAACTGCCCAGGTGTAGCAAGTAAGTAAGTTGAAGAATTAGAGAGAACCGATGAACAGTAAACCAATTACATGCTATGTTGTGCATCTGTGTTGGTTATTAAACTCCCCAGGTGTAGCAAGTAAGTCAGTTGAAGAATTAGAGAGAACCGATGAACAGTAAACCAGTTACATGCTATGTTGTGCATCTGTGTTGGTTATCAAATTCCCCAGGTGTAGCAAGTAAGTCAGTTGAAGAATTAGAGAGAACCGATGAACAGTAAATCAATTACATGCTATGTTGTGCATCTTTGTTGGTTATTAAACTCCCCTGGTGTAGCAAGTAAGTCAGTTGAAGAATTAGAGAGAACCGATGAACAGTAAACCAATTACATGCTATGTTGTGCATCTGTGTTGGTTATTAAACTCCCCAGGTGTAGCAAGTAAATCAATTGAAGAATTAGAGAGAACCGATGAACAGTAAACTAATTACATGCTATGTTGTGCATCTTTGTTGGTTATTAGTCTCCCCAGGTGTAGCAACTAAGTCAGTTGAAGAATTAGAGAGAACCGCTGAATTGTAAACCAATTACATGTTATGTTGTGCATCTTTGTTGGTTATTAGTCTCCCCAGGTGTAGCAGGTAAGTCAGTTGAAGAATTAGAGAGAACCGATGAACAGTAAACTAATTACATGCTATGTTGTGCATCTATGTTGGTTATTAGTCTCCCTAGGTGTAGCAAGTAAGTCAGTTGAAGAATTAGAGAGAACCGCTGAATAGTAAACCAATTACATGCTATGTTGTGCATCTGTGTTGGTTATTAAACTCCCCAGGTGTAGCAAGTAAGTCAGTTGAAGAATTAGAGAGAACCGATGAACAGTAAACTAATTACATGCTATGTTGTGCATCATTGTTGGTTATTAGTCTCCCCAGGTGTAGCAACTAAGTCAGTTGAAGAATTAGAGAGAACCGCTGAATAGTAAACCAATTACATGTTATGTTGTGCATCTTTGTTTGTTTTTAGTCTCCCCAGGTGTAGCAGGTAAGTCAGTTGAAGAATTAGAGAGAACCGATGAACAGTAAATCTATTACATGCTATGTTGTGCATCTTTGTTGGTTATTAAACTCCCCAGGTGTAGCAAGTAAGTCAGTTGAAGAATTAGAGAGAACCGATGAACAGTAAACCAATTACATGCTATGTTGTGCATCTGTGTTGGTTATTAAACTCCCCAGGTGTAGCAAGTAAGTCAGTTGAAGAATTAGAGAGAACCGATGAACAGTAAACTAATTACATGCTATGTTGTGCATCTATGTTGGTTATTAGTCTCCCTAGGTGTAGCAAGTAAGTCAGTTGAAGAATTAGAGAGAACCGCTGAATAGTAAACCAATTACATGCTATGTTGTGCATCTGTGTTGGTTATCAAACTCCCCAGGTGTAGCAAGTAAGTCAGTTGAAGAATTAGAGAGAACCGATGAACAGTAAACTAATTACATGCTATGTTGTGCATCTTTGTTGGTTATTAGTCTCCCCAGGTGTAGCAACTAAGTCAGTTGAAGAATTAGAGAGACCCGCTGAATAGTAAACCAATTACATGTTATGTTGTGCATCTTTGTTGGTTATTAGTCTCCCCAGGTGTAGCAGGTAAGTCAGTTGAAGAATTAGAGAGAACCGATGAACAGTAAATCAATTACATGCTATGTTGTGCATCTTTGTTGGTTATTAAACTCCCCAGGTGTAGCAAGTAAGTCAGTTGAAGAATTAGAGAGAACTGATGAACAGTAAACCAGTTACATGCTATGTTGTGCATCTGTGTTGGTTATTAGTCTCGCCAGGTGTAGCAAGTAAGTCAATTGAAGAATTCAAGAGAACCGATGAACAGTAAACCAGTTTCATGCTATGTTGTGGTTCTGTGTTGGTTATTAGTCTCCCTAGGTGTAGCAAGTAAGTCAGTTGAAGAATTAGAGAGAACCGATGAACAGTAAACCTATTACAAGCTATGTTGTGCATCTGTGTTGGTTATTAAACTGCCCAGGTGTAGCAAGTAAGTCAGTTGAAGAATTAGAGAGAACCGATGAACAGTAAACCAATTACATGCTATGTTGTGCATCTGTGTTGGTTATTAAACTCCCCAGGTGTAGCAAGTAAGTCAGTTGAAGAATTAGAGAGAAACGATGAACAGTAAACCAGTTACATGCTATGTTGTGCATCTGTGTTGGTTATCAAATTCCCCAGGTGTAGCAAGTAAGTCAGTTGAAGAATTAGAGAGAACCGATGAACAGTAAATCAATTACATGCTATGTTGTGCATCTTTGTTGGTTATTAAACTCCCCTGGTGTAGCAAGTAAGTCAGTTGAAGAATTAGAGAGAACCGATGAACAGTAAACCAATTACATGCTATGTTGTGCATCTGTGTTGGTTATTAAACTCCACAGGTGTAGCAAGTAAATCAGTTGAAAAATTAGAGAGAACCGATGAACAGTAAACTAATTACATGCTATGTTGTGCATCTTTGTTGGTTATTAGTCTCCCCAGGTGTAGCAACTAAGTCAGTTGAAGAATTAGAGAGAACCGCTGAATTGTAAACCAATTACATGTTATGTTGTGCATCTTTGTTGGTTATTAGTCTCCCCAGGTGTAGCAGGTAAGTCAGTTGAAGAATTAGAGAGAACCGATGAACAGTAAATCAATTACATGCTATGTTGTGCATCTTTGTTGGTTATTAAACTCCCCAGGTGTAGCAAGTAAGTCAGTTGAAGAATTAGAGAGAACCGATGAACAGTAAACCAGTTACATGCTATGTTGTGCATCTGTGTTGGTTATTAGTCTCCCCAGGTGTAGCAAGTAAGTCAGTTGAAGAATTCGAGAGAACCGATGAACAGTAAACCAGTTTCATGCTATGTTGTGCATCTGTGTTGGTTATTAGTCTCCCTAGGTGTAGCAAGTAAGTCAGTTGAAGAATTAGAGAGAACCGATGAACAGTAAACCAATTACAAGCTATGTTGTGCATCTGTGTCGGTTATTAAACTGCCCAGGTTTAGCAAGTAAGTCAGTTGAAGAATTAGAGAGAACCGATGAACAGTAAACCAATTACAGGCTATGTTGTGCATCTGTGTTGGTTATTAAACTCCCCAGGTGTAGCAAGTAAGTCAGTTGAAAAATTAGAGAGAACCGATGAACAGTAAACCAATTACATGCTATGTTGTGCATCTGTGTTGGTTATTAAACTCGCCAGGTGTAGCAAGTAAGTCAGTTGAAGAATTAGAGAGAATCGATGAACAGTAAACCAGTTACATGCTATGTTGTGCATCTGTGTTGGTTATCAAATTCCCCAGGTGTAGCAAGTAAGTCAGTTGAAGAATTAGAGAGAACCGATGAACAGTAAACTAATTACATGCTATGTTGTGCATCATTGTTGGTTATTAGTCTCCCCAGGTGTAGCAACTAAGTCAGTTGAAGAATTAGAGAGAACCGCTGAATAGTAAACCAATTACATGTTATGTTGTGCATCTTTGTTGGTTATTAGTCTCCCCAGGTGTAGCAGGTAAGTCAGTTGAAGAATTAGAGAGAACCGATGAACAGTAAATCAATTACATGCTATGTTGTGCATCTTTGTTGGTTATTAAACTCCCCAGGTGTAGCAAGTAAGTCAGTTGAAGAATTAGAGAGAACCGATGAACAGTAAACCAATTACATGCTATGTTGTTCATCTGTGTTGGTTATTAGTCTCCCCAGGTGTAGCAAGTAAGTCAGTTGAAGAATTAGAGAGAACCGATGAACAGTAAACCAATTACATGCTTTGTTGTGCGTCTGTGTTGGTTATTAAACTCCCCAGGTGTAGCAAGTAAGTCAGTTGAAGAATTAGAGAGAACCGATGAACAGTAAACTAATTACATGCTATGTTGTGCATCTGTGTTGGTTATTAGTCTCCCCAGGTGTAGCAAGTAAGTCAGTTGAAGAATTAGAGAGAACCGATGAACAGTAAACCAATTACATGCTATGTTGTGCATCTGTGTTGGTTATTAAACTCCCCAGGTGTAGCAAGTAAGTCAGTTGAAGAATTAGAGAGAACCGATGAACAGTAAACCAATTACATGCTATGTTGTGCATCTGTGTTGGTTATTAAACTCCCCAGGTGTAGCAAGTAAGTCAGTTGAAGAATTAGACAGAACCGATGAACAGTAAACTAATTACATGCTATGTTGTGCATCTTTGTTGGTTATTAGTCTCCCCAGGTGTAGCAAGTAAGTCAGTTGAAGAATTAGAGAGAACCGCTGAATAGTAAACCAATTACATGTTATGTTGTGCATCTTTGTTGGTTATTAGTCTCCCCAGGTGTAGCAGGTAAGTCAGTTGAAGAATTAGAGAGAACCGATGAACAGTAAATCAATTACATGCTATGTTGTGCATCTTTGTTGGTTATTAAACTCCCCAGGTGTAGCAAGTAAGTCAGTTGAAGAATTAGAGAGAACCGATGAACAGTAAACCAATTACATGCTATGTTGTTCATCTGTGTTGGTTATTAGTCTCCCCAGGTGTAGCAAGTAAGTCAGTTGAAGAATTAGAGAGAACCGATGAACAGTAAACCAATTACATGCTTTGTTGTGCGTCTGTGTTGGTTATAAGTCTCCCCAGGTGTAGGAAGTAAGTCAGTTGAAGAATTAGAGAGAACCGATGAACAGTAAACCAGTTACATGCTATGTTGTGCATCTGTGTTGGTTATTAGTCTCCCCAGGTGTAGCAAGTAAGTCAGTTGAAGAATGCGAGAGATCCGATGAACAGTAAACCAGTTACATGCTATGTTGTGCATCTGTGTTGGTTATTAGTCTCCCTAGGTGTAGCAAGTAAGTCAGTTGAAGAATTAGGAGAACCGATGAACAGTAAACCAATTACAAGCTATGTTGTGCATCTGTGTTGGTTATTAAACTCCCCAGGTGTAGCAAGTAAGTCAGTTGAAGAATTAGAGAGAACCGATGAACAGTAAACCAATTACATGCTATGTTGTGCATCTGTGTTGGTTATTAAACTCCCCAGGTGTAGCAAGTAAGTCAGTTGAAGAAATAGAGAGAACCGATGAACAGTAAACTAATTACATGCTATGTTGTGCATCTGTGTTGGTTATTAGTCTCCCTAGGTGTAGCAAGTAAGTCAGTTGAAGAATTAGCGAGAACCGCTGAATAGTAAACCAATTACATGTTATGTTGTTCATCTGTGTTGGTAATTAGTCTCCCCAGGTGTAGCAAGTAAGACAGTTGAAGAATTGGAGAGAACCGATGAACAGTAAACCAATTACATGCTATGTTGTGCATCTGTGTTGGTTATTAGTCTCCCCAGGTGTAGCCAGTAAGTCAGTTGAAGAATTAGAGAGAACCGATGAACAGTAAACCAATTACATGCTATGTTGTGCATCTGTGTTGGTTATTAAACTCCCCAGGTGTAGCAAGTAAGTCAGTTGAAGAATTAGAGAGAACCGATGAACAGTAAACCAGTTACATGCTATGTTGTGCATCTGTGTTGGTTATCAAATTCCCCAGGTGTAGCAAGTAAGTCAGTTGAAGAATTAGAGAGAACCGATGAACAGTAAATCAATTACATGCTATGTTGTGCATCTTTGTTGGTTAATAAACTCCCCTGGTGTAGCAAGTAAGTCAGTTGAAGAATTAGAGAGAACCGATGAACAGTAAACCAATTACATGCTATGTTGTGCATCTGTGTTGGTTATTAAACTCCCCAGGTGTAGCAAGTAAATCAATTGAAGAATTAGAGAGAACCGATGAACAGTAAACTAATTACATGCTATGTTGTGCATCTTTGTTGGTTATTAGTCTCCCTAGGTGTAGCAACTAAGTCAGTTGAAGAATTAGAGAGAACCGCTGAATTGTAAACCAATTACATGTTATGTTGTGCATCTTTGTTGGTTATTAGTCTCCCCAGGTGTAGCAGGTAAGTCAGTTGAAGAATTAGAGAGAACCGATGAACAGTAAATCAATTACATGCTATGTTGTGCATCTTTGTTGGTTATTAAACTCCCCAGGTGTAGCAAGTAAGTCAGTTGAAGAATTAGAGAGAACCGATGAACAGTAAACCAATTACATGCTATGTTGTGCATCTGTGTTGGTTATTAAACTCCCCAGGTGTAGCAAGTAAGTCAGTTGAAGAATTAGAGAGAACCGATGAACAGTAAACCTGTTACATGCTATGTTGAGCATCTGTGTTGGTTATTAGTCTCCCTAGGTGTAGCAAGTAAGTCAGTTGAAGAATTAGAGAGAACCGCTGAATAGTAAACCAATTACATGCTATGTTGTGCATCTGTGTTGGTTATTAAACTCCCCAGGTGTAGCAAGTAAGTCAGTTGAAGAATTAGAGAGAACCGATGAACAGTAAACTAATTACATGCTATGTTGTGCATCTTTGTTGGTTATTAGTCTCCCCAGGTGTAGCAACTAAGTCAGTTGAAGAATTAGAGAGACCCGCTGAATAGTAAACCAATTACATGTTATGTTGTGCATCTTTGTTGGTTATTAGTCTCCCCAGGTGTAGCAGGTAAGTCAGTTGAAGAATTAGAGAGAACCGATGAACAGTAAATCAATTACATGCTATGTTGTGCATCTTTGTTGGTTATTAAACTCCCCAGGTGTAGCAAGTAAGTCAGTTGAAGAATTAGAGAGAACCGATGAACAGTAAACCAGTTACATGCTATGTTGTGCATCTGTGTTGGTTATTAGTCTCGCCAGGTGTAGCAAGTAAGTCAATTGAAGAATTCAAGAGAACCGATGAACAGTAAACCAGTTTCATGCTATGTTGTGGTTCTGTGTTGGTTATTAGTCTCCCTAGGTGTAGCAAGTAAGTCAGTTGAAGAATTAGAGAGAACCGATGAACAGTAAACCTATTACAAGCTATGTTGTGCATCTGTGTTGGTTATTAAACTGCCCAGGTGTAGCAAGTAAGTCAGTTGAAGAATTAGAGAGAACCGATGAACAGTAAACCAATTACATGCTATGTTGTGCATCTGTGTTGGTTATTAAACTCCCAGGTGTAGCAAGTAAGTCAGTTGAAGAATTAGAGAGAAACGATGAACAGTAAACCAGTTACATGCTATGTTGTGCATCTGTGTTGGTTATCAAATTCCCCAGGTGTAGCAAGTAAGTCAGTTGAAGAATTAGAGAGAACCGATGAACAGTAAATCAATTACATGCTATGTTGTGCATCTTTGTTGGTTATTAAACTCCCCTGGTGTAGCAAGTAAGTCAGTTGAAGAATTAGAGAGAACCGATGAACAGTAAACCAATTACATGCTATGTTGTGCATCTGTGTTGGTTATTAAACTCCACAGGTGTAGCAAGTAAATCAGTTGAAAAATTAGAGAGAACCGATGAACAGTAAACTAATTACATGCTATGTTGTGCATCTTTGTTGGTTATTAGTCTCCCCAGGTGTAGCAACTAAGTCAGTTGAAGAATTAGAGAGAACCGTTGAATTGTAAACCAATTACATGTTATGTTGTGCATCTTTGTTGGTTATTAGTCTCCCCAGGTGTAGCAGGTAAGTCAGTTGAAGAATTAGAGAGAACCGATGAACAGTAAATCAATTACATGCTATGTTGTGCATCTTTGTTGGTTATTAAACTCCCCAGGTGTAGCAAGTAAGTCAGTTGAAGAATTAGAGAGAACCGATGAACAGTAAACCAGTTACATGCTATGTTGTGCATCTGTGTTGGTTATTAGTCTCCCCAGGTGTAGCAAGTAAGTCAGTTGAAGAATTCGAGAGAACCGATGAACAGTAAACCAGTTTCATGCTATGTTGTGCATCTGTGTTGGTTATTAGTCTCCCTAGGTGTAGCAAGTAAGTCAGTTGAAGAATTAGAGAGAACCGATGAACAGTAAACCAATTACAAGCTATGTTGTGCATCTGTGTCGGTTATTAAACTGCCCAGGTTTAGCAAGTAAGTCAGTTGAAGAATTAGAGAGAACCGATGAACAGTAAACCAATTACAGGCTATGTTGTGCATCTGTGTTGGTTATTAAACTCCCCAGGTGTAGCAAGTAAGTCAGTTGAAAAATTAGAGAGAACCGATGAACAGTAAACCAATTACATGCTATGTTGTGCATCTGTGTTGGTTATTAAACTCGCCAGGTGTAGCAAGTAAGTCAGTTGAAGAATTAGAGAGAATCGATGAACAGTAAACCAGTTACATGCTATGTTGTGCATCTGTGTTGGTTATCAAATTCCCCAGGTGTAGCAAGTAAGTCAGTTGAAGAATTAGAGAGAACCGATGAACAGTAAACTAATTACATGCTATGTTGTGCATCATTGTTGGTTATTAGTCTCCCCAGGTGTAGCAACTAAGTCAGTTGAAGAATTAGAGAGAACCGCTGAATAGTAAACCAATTACATGTTATGTTGTGCATCTTTGTTGGTTATTAGTCTCCCCAGGTGTAGCAGGTAAGTCAGTTGAAGAATTAGAGAGAACCGATGAACAGTAAATCAATTACATGCTATGTTGTGCATCTTTGTTGGTTATTAAACTCCCCAGGTGTAGCAAGTAAGTCAGTTGAAGAATTAGAGAGAACCGATGAACAGTAAACCAATTACATGCTATGTTGTTCATCTGTGTTGGTTATTAGTCTCCCCAGGTGTAGCAAGTAAGTCAGTTGAAGAATTAGAGAGAACCGATGAACAGTAAACCAATTACATGCTTTGTTGTGCGTCTGTGTTGGTTATTAAACTCCCCAGGTGTAGCAAGTAAGTCAGTTGAAGAATTAGAGAGAACCGATGAACAGTAAACTAATTACATGCTATGTTGTGCATCTGTGTTGGTTATTAGTCTCCCCAGGTGTAGCAAGTAAGTCAGTTGAAGAATTAGAGAGAACCGATGAACAGTAAACCAATTACATGCTATGTTGTGCATCTGTGTTGGTTATTAAACTCCCCAGGTGTAGCAAGTAAGTCAGTTGAAGAATTAGAGAGAACCGATGAACAGTAAACCAATTACATGCTATGTTGTGCATCTGTGTTGGTTATTAAACTCCCCAGGTGTAGCAAGTAAGTCAGTTGAAGAATTAGACAGAACCGATGAACAGTAAACTAATTACATGCTATGTTGTGCATCTTTGTTGGTTATTAGTCTCCCCAGGTGTAGCAAGTAAGTCAGTTGAAGAATTAGAGAGAACCGCTGAATAGTAAACCAATTACATGTTATGTTGTGCATCTTTGTTGGTTATTAGTCTCCCCAGGTGTAGCAGGTAAGTCAGTTGAAGAATTAGAGAGAACCGATGAACAGTAAATCAATTACATGCTATGTTGTGCATCTTTGTTGGTTATTAAACTCCCCAGGTGTAGCAAGTAAGTCAGTTGAAGAATTAGAGAGAACCGATGAACAGTAAACCAATTACATGCTATGTTGTTCATCTGTGTTGGTTATTAGTCTCCCCAGGTGTAGCAAGTAAGTCAGTTGAAGAATTAGAGAGAACCGATGAACAGTAAACCAATTACATGCTTTGTTGTGCGTCTGTGTTGGTTATAAGTCTCCCCAGGTGTAGGAAGTAAGTCAGTTGAAGAATTAGAGAGAACCGATGAACAGTAAACCAGTTACATGCTATGTTGTGCATCTGTGTTGGTTATTAGTCTCCCCAGGTGTAGCAAGTAAGTCAGTTGAAGAATGCGAGAGATCCGATGAACAGTAAACCAATTACATGCTATGTTGTGCATCTGTGTTGGTTATTAGTCTCCCTAGGTGTAGCAAGTAAGTCAGTTGAAGAATTAGGAGAACCGATGAACAGTAAACCAATTACAAGCTATGTTGTGCATCTGTGTTGGTTATTAAACTCCCCAGGTGTAGCAAGTAAGTCAGTTGAAGAATTAGAGAGAACCGATGAACAGTAAACCAATTACATGCTATGTTGTGCATCTGTGTTGGTTATTAAACTCCCCAGGTGTAGCAAGTAAGTCAGTTGAAGAATTAGAGAGAACCGATGAACAGTAAACTAATTACATGCTATGTTGTGCATCTGTGTTGGTTATTAGTCTCCCTAGGTGTAGCAAGTAAGTCAGTTGAAGAATTAGCGAGAACCGCTGAATAGTAAACCAATTACATGTTATGTTGTTCATCTGTGTTGGTAATTAGTCTCCCCAGGTGTAGCAAGTAAGACAGTTGAAGAATTGGAGAGAACCGATGAACAGTAAACCAATTACATGCTATGTTGTGCATCTGTGTTGGTTATTAGTCTCCCCAGGTGTAGCCAGTAAGTCAGTTGAAGAATTAGAGAGAACCGATGAACAGTAAACCAATTACATGCTATGTTGTGCATCTGTGTTGGTTATTAAACTCCCCAGGTGTAGCAAGTAAGTCAGTTGAAGAATTAGAGAGAACCGATGAACAGTAAACCAGTTACATGCTATGTTGTGCATCTGTGTTGGTTATCAAATTCCCCAGGTGTAGCAAGTAAGTCAGTTGAAGAATTAGAGAGAACCGATGAACAGTAAATCAATTACATGCTATGTTGTGCATCTTTGTTGGTTAATAAACTCCCCTGGTGTAGCAAGTAAGTCAGTTGAAGAATTAGAGAGAACCGATGAACAGTAAACCAATTACATGCTATGTTGTGCATCTGTGTTGGTTATTAAACTCCCCAGGTGTAGCAAGTAAATCAATTGAAGAATTAGAGAGAACCGATGAACAGTAAACTAATTACATGCTATGTTGTGCATCTTTGTTGGTTATTAGTCTCCCTAGGTGTAGCAACTAAGTCAGTTGAAGAATTAGAGAGAACCGCTGAATTGTAAACCAATTACATGTTATGTTGTGCATCTTTGTTGGTTATTAGTCTCCCCAAGTGTAGCAGGTAAGTCAGTTGAAGAATTAGAGAGAACCGATGAACAGTAAATCAATTACATGCTATGTTGTGCATCTTTGTTGGTTATTAAACTCCCCAGGTGTAGCAAGTAAGTCAGTTGAAGAATTAGAGAGAACCGATGAACAGTAAACCAATTACATGCTATGTTGTGCATCTGTGTTGGTTATTAAACTCCCCAGGTGTAGCAAGTAAGTCAGTTGAAGAATTAGAGAGAACCGATGAACAGTAAACCTGTTACATGCTATGTTGAGCATCTGTGTTGGTTATTAGTCTCCCTAGGTGTAGCAAGTAAGTCAGTTGAAGAATTAGAGAGAACCGCTGAATAGTAAACCAATTACATGCTATGTTGTGCATCTGTGTTGGTTATTAAACTCCCCTGGTGTAGCAAGTAAGTCAGTTGAAGAATTAGAGAGAACCGATGAACAGTAAACCAATTACAAGCTATGTTGTGCATCTGTGTTGGTTATTAAACTCCCCAGGTGTAGCAAGTAAGTCAGTTGAAGAATTAGAGAGAACCGATGAACAGTAAACCAATTACATGCTATGTTGTGCATCTGTGTTGGTTATTAAACTCCCCAGGTGTAGCAAGTAAGTCAGTTGAAGAATTAGAGAGAACCGATGAACAGTAAACTAATTACATGCTATGTTGTGCATCTGTGTTGGTTATTAGTCTCCCTAGGTGTAGCAAGTAAGTCAGTTGAAGAATTAGAGAGAACCGCTGAATAGTAAACCAATTACATGTTATGTTGTTCATCTGTGTTGGTTATTAGTCTCCCCAGGTGTAGCAAGTAAGACAGTTGAAGAATTAGAGAGAACCGATGAACAGTAAACCAATTACATGCTATGTTGTGCATCTGTGTTGGTTATTAGTCTCCCCAGGTGTAGCCAGTAAGTCAGTTGAAGAATTAGAGAGAACCGATGAACAGTAAACCAATTACATGCTATGTTGTGCATCTGTGTTGGTTATTAAACTCCCCAGGTGTAGCAAGTAAGTCAGTTGAAGAATTAGAGAGAACCGATGAACAGTAAACCAGTTACATGCTATGTTGTGCATCTGTGTTGGTTATCAAATTCCCCAGGTGTAGCAAGTAAGTCAGTTGAAGAATTAGAGAGAACCGATGAACAGTAAATCAATTACATGCTATGTTGTGCATCTTTGTTGGTTATTAAACTCCCCTGGTGTAGCAAGTAAGTCAGTTGAAGAATTAGAGAGAACCGATGAACAGTAAACCAATTACATGCTATGTTGTGCATCTGTGTTGGTTATTAAACTCCCCAGGTGTAGCAAGTAAATCAATTGAAGAATTAGAGAGAACCGATGAACAGTAAACTAATTACATGCTATGTTGTGCATCTTTGTTGGTTATTAGTCTCCCTAGGTGTAGCAACTAAGTCAGTTGAAGAATTAGAGAGAACCGCTGAATTGTAAACCAATTACATGTTATGTTGTGCATCTTTGTTGGTTATTAGTCTCCCCAGGTGTAGCAGGTAAGTCAGTTGAAGAATTAGAGAGAACCGATGAACAGTAAATCAATTACATGCTATGTTGTGCATCTTTGTTGGTTATTAAACTCCCCAGGTGTAGCAAGTAAGTCAGTTGAAGAATTAGAGAGAACCGATGAACAGTAAACCAATTACATGCTATGTTGTGCATCTGTGTTGGTTATTAAACTCCCCAGGTGTAGCAAGTAAGTCAGTTGAAGAATTAGAGAGAACCGATGAACAGTAAACCAGTTACATGCTATGTTGTGCATCTGTGTTGGTTATCAAATTCCCCAGGTGTAGCAAGTAAGTCAGTTGAAGAATTAGAGAGAACCGATGAACAGTAAATCAATTACATGCTATGTTGTGCATCTTTGTTGGTTATTAAACTCCCCTGGTGTAGCAAGTAAGTCAGTTGAAGAATTAGAGAGAACCGATGAACAGTAAACCAATTACATGCTATGTTGTTCATCTGTGTTGGTTATTAGTCTCCCCAGGTGTAGCAAGTAAGTCAGTTGAAGAATTAGAGAGAACCGATGAACAGTAAACCAATTACATGCTATGTTGTGCATCTGTGTTGGTTATTAAACTCCCCAGGTGTAGCAAGTAAGTCAGTTGAAGAATTAGACAGAACCGATGAACAGTAAACTAATTACATGCTATGTTGTGCATCTTTGTTGGTTATTAGTCTCCCCAGGTGTAGCAAGTAAGTCAGTTGAAGAATTAGAGAGAACCGCTGAATAGTAAACCAATTACATGTTATGTTGTGCATCTTTGTTGGTTATTAGTCTCCCCAGGTGTAGCAGGTAAGTCAGTTGAAGAATTAGAGAGAACCGATGAACAGTAAATCAATTACATGCTATGTTGTGCATCTTTGTTGGTTATTAAACTCCCCAGGTGTAGCAAGTAAGTCAGTTGAAGAATTAGAGAGAACCGATGAACAGTAAACCAATTACAAGCTATGTTGTGCATCTGTGTTGGTTATTAAACTCCCCAGGTGTAGCAAGTAAGTCAGTTGAAGAATTAGAGAGAACCGATGAACAGTAAACCAATTACATGCTATGTTGTGCATCTGTGTTGGTTATTAAACTCCCCAGGTGTAGCAAGTAAGTCAGTTGAAGAATTAGAGAGAACCGATGAACAGTAAACTAATTACATGCTATGTTGTGCATCTGTGTTGGTTATTAGTCTCCCTAGGTGTAGCAAGTAAGTCAGTTGAAGAATTAGCGAGAACCGCTGAATAGTAAACCAATTACATGTTATGTTGTTCATCTGTGTTGGTAATTAGTCTCCCCAGGTGTAGCAAGTAAGACAGTTGAAGAATTGGAGAGAACCGATGAACAGTAAACCAATTACATGCTATGTTGTGCATCTGTGTTGGTTATTAGTCTCCCCAGGTGTAGCCAGTAAGTCAGTTGAAGAATTAGAGAGAACCGATGAACAGTAAACCAATTACATGCTATGTTGTGCATCTGTGTTGGTTATTAAACTCCCCAGGTGTAGCAAGTAAGTCAGTTGAAGAATTAGAGAGAACCGATGAACAGTAAACCAGTTACATGCTATGTTGTGCATCTGTGTTGGTTATCAAATTCCCCAGGTGTAGCAAGTAAGTCAGTTGAAGAATTAGAGAGAACCGATGAACAGTAAATCAATTACATGCTATGTTGTGCATCTTTGTTGGTTAATAAACTCCCCTGGTGTAGCAAGTAAGTCAGTTGAAGAATTAGAGAGAACCGATGAACAGTAAACCAATTACATGCTATGTTGTGCATCTGTGTTGGTTATTAAACTCCCCAGGTGTAGCAAGTAAATCAATTGAAGAATTAGAGAGAACCGATGAACAGTAAACTAATTACATGCTATGTTGTGCATCTTTGTTGGTTATTAGTCTCCCTAGGTGTAGCAACTAAGTCAGTTGAAGAATTAGAGAGAACCGCTGAATTGTAAACCAATTACATGTTATGTTGTGCATCTTTGTTGGTTATTAGTCTCCCCAAGTGTAGCAGGTAAGTCAGTTGAAGAATTAGAGAGAACCGATGAACAGTAAATCAATTACATGCTATGTTGTGCATCTTTGTTGGTTATTAAACTCCCCAGGTGTAGCAAGTAAGTCAGTTGAAGAATTAGAGAGAACCGATGAACAGTAAACCAATTACATGCTATGTTGTGCATCTGTGTTGGTTATTAAACTCCCCAGGTGTAGCAAGTAAGTCAGTTGAAGAATTAGAGAGAACCGATGAACAGTAAACCTGTTACATGCTATGTTGAGCATCTGTGTTGGTTATTAGTCTCCCTAGGTGTAGCAAGTAAGTCAGTTGAAGAATTAGAGAGAACCGCTGAATAGTAAACCAATTACATGCTATGTTGTGCATCTGTGTTGGTTATTAAACTCCCCTGGTGTAGCAAGTAAGTCAGTTGAAGAATTAGAGAGAACCGATGAACAGTAAACCAATTACAAGCTATGTTGTGCATCTGTGTTGGTTATTAAACTCCCCAGGTGTAGCAAGTAAGTCAGTTGAAGAATTAGAGAGAACCGATGAACAGTAAACCAATTACATGCTATGTTGTGCATCTGTGTTGGTTATTAAACTCCCCAGGTGTAGCAAGTAAGTCAGTTGAAGAATTAGAGAGAACCGATGAACAGTAAACTAATTACATGCTATGTTGTGCATCTGTGTTGGTTATTAGTCTCCCTAGGTGTAGCAAGTAAGTCAGTTGAAGAATTAGAGAGAACCGCTGAATAGTAAACCAATTACATGTTATGTTGTTCATCTGTGTTGGTTATTAGTCTCCCCAGGTGTAGCAAGTAAGACAGTTGAAGAATTAGAGAGAACCGATGAACAGTAAACCAATTACATGCTATGTTGTGCATCTGTGTTGGTTATTAGTCTCCCCAGGTGTAGCCAGTAAGTCAGTTGAAGAATTAGAGAGAACCGATGAACAGTAAACCAATTACATGCTATGTTGTGCATCTGTGTTGGTTATTAAACTCCCCAGGTGTAGCAAGTAAGTCAGTTGAAGAATTAGAGAGAACCGATGAACAGTAAACCAGTTACATGCTATGTTGTGCATCTGTGTTGGTTATCAAATTCCCCAGGTGTAGCAAGTAAGTCAGTTGAAGAATTAGAGAGAACCGATGAACAGTAAATCAATTACATGCTATGTTGTGCATCTTTGTTGGTTATTAAACTCCCCTGGTGTAGCAAGTAAGTCAGTTGAAGAATTAGAGAGAACCGATGAACAGTAAACCAATTACATGCTATGTTGTGCATCTGTGTTGGTTATTAAACTCCCCAGGTGTAGCAAGTAAATCAATTGAAGAATTAGAGAGAACCGATGAACAGTAAACTAATTACATGCTATGTTGTGCATCTTTGTTGGTTATTAGTCTCCCTAGGTGTAGCAACTAAGTCAGTTGAAGAATTAGAGAGAACCGCTGAATTGTAAACCAATTACATGTTATGTTGTGCATCTTTGTTGGTTATTAGTCTCCCCAGGTGTAGCAGGTAAGTCAGTTGAAGAATTAGAGAGAACCGATGAACAGTAAATCAATTACATGCTATGTTGTGCATCTTTGTTGGTTATTAAACTCCCCAGGTGTAGCAAGTAAGTCAGTTGAAGAATTAGAGAGAACCGATGAACAGTAAACCAATTACATGCTATGTTGTGCATCTGTGTTGGTTATTAAACTCCCCAGGTGTAGCAAGTAAGTCAGTTGAAGAATTAGAGAGAACCGATGAACAGTAAACCAGTTACATGCTATGTTGTGCATCTGTGTTGGTTATCAAATTCCCCAGGTGTAGCAAGTAAGTCAGTTGAAGAATTAGAGAGAACCGATGAACAGTAAATCAATTACATGCTATGTTGTGCATCTTTGTTGGTTATTAAACTCCCCTGGTGTAGCAAGTAAGTCAGTTGAAGAATTAGAGAGAACCGATGAACAGTAAACCAATTACATGCTATGTTGTTCATCTGTGTTGGTTATTAGTCTCCCCAGGTGTAGCAAGTAAGTCAGTTGAAGAATTAGAGAGAACCGATGAACAGTAAACCAATTACATGCTATGTTGTGCATCTGTGTTGGTTATTAAACTCCCCAGGTGTAGCAAGTAAGTCAGTTGAAGAATTAGACAGAACCGATGAACAGTAAACTAATTACATGCTATGTTGTGCATCTTTGTTGGTTATTAGTCTCCCCAGGTGTAGCAAGTAAGTCAGTTGAAGAATTAGAGAGAACCGCTGAATAGTAAACCAATTACATGTTATGTTGTGCATCTTTGTTGGTTATTAGTCTCCCCAGGTGTAGCAGGTAAGTCAGTTGAAGAATTAGAGAGAACCGATGAACAGTAAATCAATTACATGCTATGTTGTGCATCTTTGTTGGTTATTAAACTCCCCAGGTGTAGCAAGTAAGTCAGTTGAAGAATTAGAGAGAACCGATGAACAGTAAACCAATTACATGCTATGTTGTTCATCTGTGTTGGTTATTAGTCTCCCCAGGTGTAGCAAGTAAGTCAGTTGAAGAATTAGAGAGAACCGATGAACAGTAAACTAATTACATGCTATGTTGTGCATCTGTGTTGGTTATTAGTCTCCCTAGGTGTAGCAAGTAAGTCAGTTGAAGAATTAGCGAGAACCGCTGAACAGTAAACCAGTTACATGCTATGTTGTGCATCTGTGTTGGTTATTAGTCTCCCCAGGTGTAGCAAGTAAGTCAGTTGAAGAATGCGAGAGATCCGATGAACAGTAAACCAGTTACATGCTATGTTGTGCATCTGTGTTGGTTATTAGTCTCCCTAGGTGTAGCAAGTAAGTCAGTTGAAGAATTAGGAGAACCGATGAACAGTAAACCAATTACAAGCTATGTTGTGCATCTGTGTTGGTTATTAAACTCCCCAGGTGTAGCAAGTAAGTCAGTTGAAGAATTAGAGAGAACCGATGAACAGTAAACTAATTACATGCTATGTTGTGCATCTGTGTTGGTTATTAGTCTCCCTAGGTGTAGCAAGTAAGTCAGTTGAAGAATTAGCGAGAACCGCTGAATAGTAAACCAATTACATGTTATGTTGTTCATCTGTGTTGGTAATTAGTCTCCCCAGGTGTAGCAAGTAAGACAGTTGAAGAATTGGAGAGAACCGATGAACAGTAAACCAATTACATGCTATGTTGTGCATCTGTGTTGGTTATTAGTCTCCCCAGGTGTAGCCAGTAAGTCAGTTGAAGAATTAGAGAGAACCGATGAACAGTAAACCAATTACATGCTATGTTGTGCATCTGTGTTGGTTATTAAACTCCCCAGGTGTAGCAAGTAAGTCAGTTGAAGAATTAGAGAGAACCGATGAACAGTAAACCAGTTACATGCTATGTTGTGCATCTGTGTTGGTTATCAAATTCCCCAGGTGTAGCAAGTAAGTCAGTTGAAGAATTAGAGAGAACCGATGAACAGTAAATCAATTACATGCTATGTTGTGCATCTTTGTTGGTTAATAAACTCCCCTGGTGTAGCAAGTAAGTCAGTTGAAGAATTAGAGAGAACCGATGAACAGTAAACCAATTACATGCTATGTTGTGCATCTGTGTTGGTTATTAAACTCCCCAGGTGTAGCAAGTAAATCAATTGAAGAATTAGAGAGAACCGATGAACAGTAAACTAATTACATGCTATGTTGTGCATCTTTGTTGGTTATTAGTCTCCCTAGGTGTAGCAACTAAGTCAGTTGAAGAATTAGAGAGAACCGCTGAATTGTAAACCAATTACATGTTATGTTGTGCATCTTTGTTGGTTATTAGTCTCCCCAGGTGTAGCAGGTAAGTCAGTTGAAGAATTAGAGAGAACCGATGAACAGTAAATCAATTACATGCTATGTTGTGCATCTTTGTTGGTTATTAAACTCCCCAGGTGTAGCAAGTAAGTCAGTTGAAGAATTAGAGAGAACCGATGAACAGTAAACCAATTACATGCTATGTTGTGCATCTGTGTTGGTTATTAAACTCCCCAGGTGTAGCAAGTAAGTCAGTTGAAGAATTAGAGAGAACCGATGAACAGTAAACCTGTTACATGCTATGTTGAGCATCTGTGTTGGTTATTAGTCTCCCTAGGTGTAGCAAGTAAGTCAGTTGAAGAATTAGAGAGAACCGCTGAATAGTAAACCAATTACATGCTATGTTGTGCATCTGTGTTGGTTATTAAACTCCCCAGGTGTAGCAAGTAAGTCAGTTGAAGAATTAGAGAGAACCGATGAACAGTAAACCAATTACAAGCTATGTTGTGCATCTGTGTTGGTTATTAAACTCCCCAGGTGTAGCAAGTAAGTCAGTTGAAGAATTAGAGAGAATCGATGAACAGTAAACCAATTACATGCTATGTTGTGCATCTGTGTTGGTTATTAAACTCCCCAGGTGTAGCAAGTAAGTCAGTTGAAGAATTAGAGAGAACCGATGAACAGTAAACTAATTACATGCTATGTTGTGCATCTGTGTTGGTTATTAGTCTCCCTAGGTGTAGCAAGTAAGTCAGTTGAAGAATTAGAGAGAACCGCTGAATAGTAAACCAATTACATGTTATGTTGTTCATCTGTGTTGGTTATTAGTCTCCCCAGGTGTAGCAAGTAAGACAGTTGAAGAATTAGAGAGAACCGATGAACAGTAAACCAATTACATGCTATGTTGTGCATCTGTGTTGGTTATTAGTCTCCCCAGGTGTAGCCAGTAAGTCAGTTGAAGAATTAGAGAGAACCGATGAACAGTAAACCAATTACATGCTATGTTGTGCATCTGTGTTGGTTATTAAACTCCCCAGGTGTAGCAACTAAGTCAGTTGAAGAATTAGAGAGAACCGCTGAATTGTAAACCAATTACATGTTATGTTGTGCATCTTTGTTGGTTATTAGTCTCCCCAGGTGTAGCAGGTAAGTCAGTTGAAGAATTAGAGAGAACCGATGAACAGTAAATCAATTACATGCTATGTTGTGCATCTTTGTTGGTTATTAAACTCCCCAGGTGTAGCAAGTAAGTCAGTTGAAGAATTAGAGAGAACCGATGAACAGTAAACCAATTACATGCTATGTTGTGCATCTGTGTTGGTTATTAAACTCCCCAGGTGTAGCAAGTAAGTCAGTTGAAGAATTAGAGAGAACCGATGAACAGTAAACCAGTTACATGCTATGTTGTGCATCTGTGTTGGTTATCAAATTCCCCAGGTGTAGCAAGTAAGTCAGTTGAAGAATTAGAGAGAACCGATGAACAGTAAATCAATTACATGCTATGTTGTGCATCTTTGTTGGTTATTAAACTCCCCTGGTGTAGCAAGTAAGTCAGTTGAAGAATTAGAGAGAACCGATGAACAGTAAACCAATTACATGCTATGTTGTGCATCTGTGTTGGTTATTAAACTCCCCAGGTGTAGCAAGTAAATCAATTGAAGAATTAGAGAGAACCGATGAACAGTAAACTAATTACATGCTATGTTGTGCATCTTTGTTGGTTATTAGTCTCCCCAGGTGTAGCAACTAAGTCAGTTGAAGAATTAGAGAGAACCGCTGAATTGTAAACCAATTACATGTTATGTTGTGCATCTTTGTTGGTTATTAGTCTCCCCAGGTGTAGCAGGTAAGTCAGTTGAAGAATTAGAGAGAACCGATGAACAGTAAATCAATTACATGCTATGTTGTGCATCTTTGTTGGTTATTAAACTCCCCAGGTGTAGCAAGTAAGTCAGTTGAAGAATTAGAGAGAACCGATGAACAGTAAACCAATTACATGCTATGTTGTGCATCTGTGTTGGTTATTAAACTCCCCAGGTGTAGCAAGTAAGTCAGTTGAAGAATTAGAGAGAACCGATGAACAGTAAACCAATTACATGCTATGTTGTGCATCTGTGTTGGTTATTAAATTCCCCAGGTGTAGCAAGTAAGTCAGTTGAAGAATTAGAGAGAACCGATGAACAGTAAACCAATTACATGCTATGTTGTGCATCTTTGTTGGTTATTAAACTCCCCTGGTGTAGCAAGTAAGTCAGTTGAAGAATTAGAGAGAACCGATGAACAGTAAACCAATTACATGCTATGTTGTGCATCTGTGTTGGTTATTAAACTCCCCAGGTGTAGCAAGTAAATCAATTGAAGAATTAGAGAGAACCGATGAACAGTAAACTAATTACATGCTATGTTGTGCATCTTTGTTGGTTATTAGTCTCCCCAGGTGTAGCAACTAAGTCAGTTGAATAATTAGAGAGAACCGCTGAATTGTAAACCAATTACATGTTATGTTGTGCATCTTTGTTGGTTATTAGTCTCCCCAGGTGTAGCAGGTAAGTCAGTTGAAGAATTAGAGAGAACCGATGAACAGTAAATCAATTACATGCTATGTTGTGCATCTTTGTTGGTTATTAAACTCCCCAGGTGTAGCAAGTAAGTCAGTTGAAGAATTAGAGAGAACCGATGAACAGTAAACCAATTACATGCTATGTTGTGCATCTGTGTTGGTTATTAAACTCCCCAGGTGTAGCAACTAAGTCAGTTGAAGAATTAGAGAGAACCGATGAACAGTAAACCAATTACATGCTATGTTGTGCATCTGTGTTGGTTATTAAATTCCCCAGGTGTAGCAAGTAAGTCAGTTGAAGAATTAGAGAGAACCGATGAACAGTAAACCAATTACATGCTATGTTGTGCATCTGTGTTGGTTATTAAACTCCCCAGGTGTAGCAAGTAAGTCAGTTGAAGAATTAGAGAGAACCGATGAACAGTAAACTAATTACATGCTATGTTGTGCATCATTGTTGGTTATTAGTCTCCCCAGGTGTAGCAACTAAGTCAGTTGAAGAATTAGAGAGAACCGCTGAATAGTAAACCAATTACATGTTATGTTGTGCATCTTTGTTGGTTATTAGTCTCCCCAGGTGTAGCAGGTAAGTCAGTTGAAGAATTAGAGAGAACCGATGAACAGTAAATCAATTACATGCTATGTTGTGCATCTTTGTTGGTTATTAAACTCCCCAGGTGTAGCAAGTAAGTCAGTTGAAGAATTAGAGAGAACCGATGAACAGTAAACCAATTACATGCTATGTTGTGCATCTGTGTTGGTTATTAAACTCCCCAGGTGTAGCAAGTAAGTCAGTTGAAGAATTAGAGAGAACCGATGAATAGTAAACTAATTACATCCTATGTTGTGCATCTATGTTGGTTATTAGTCTCCCTAGGTGTAGCAAGTAAGTCAGTTGAAGAATTAGAGAGAACCGCTGAATAGTAAACCAATTACATGCTATGTTGTGCATCTGTGTTGGTTATCAAACTCCACAGGTGTAGCAACTAAGTCAGTTGAAGAATTAGAGAGAACCGCTGAATAGTAAACCAATTACATGTTATGTTGTGCATCTTTGTTGGTTATTAGTCTCCCCAGGTGTAGCAGGTAAGTCAGTTGAAGAATTAGAGAGAACCGATGAACAGTAAATCAATTACATGCTATGCTGTGCATCTTTGTTGGTTATTAAACTCCCCAGGTGTAGCAAGTAAGTCAGTTGAAGAATTAGAGAGAACCGATGAACAGTAAACCAGTTACATGCTATGTTGTGCATCTGTGTTGATTATTAGTCTCCCCAGGTGTAGCAAGTAAGTCAATTGAAGAATTCGAGAGAACCGATGAACAGTAAACCAGTTTCATGCTATGTTGTGCATCTGTGTTGGTTATTAGTCTCCCTAGGTGTAGCAAGTAAGTCAGTTGAAGAATTAGAGAGAACCGATGAACAGTAAACCAATTAGAAGCTATGTTGTGCATCTGTGTTGGTTATTAAACTGCCCAGGTGTAGCAAGTAAGTAAGTTGAAGAATTAGAGAGAACCGATGAACAGTAAACCAATTACATGCTATGTTGTGCATCTGTGTTGGTTATTAAACTCCCCAGGTGTAGCAAGTAAGTCAGTTGAAGAATTAGAGAGAACCGATGAACAGTAAACCAGTTACATGCTATGTTGTGCATCTGTGTTGGTTATCAAATTCCCCAGGTGTAGCAAGTAAGTCAGTTGAAGAATTAGAGAGAACCGATGAACAGTAAATCAATTACATGCTATGTTGTGCATCTTTGTTGGTTATTAAACTCCCCTGGTGTAGCAAGTAAGTCAGTTGAAGAATTAGAGAGAACCGATGAACAGTAAACCAATTACATGCTATGTTGTGCATCTGTGTTGGTTATTAAACTCCCCAGGTGTAGCAAGTAAATCAATTGAAGAATTAGAGAGAACCGATGAACAGTAAACTAATTACATGCTATGTTGTGCATCTTTGTTGGTTATTAGTCTCCCCAGGTGTAGCAACTAAGTCAGTTGAAGAATTAGAGAGAACCGCTGAATTGTAAACCAATTACATGTTATGTTGTGCATCTTTGTTGGTTATTAGTCTCCCCAGGTGTAGCAGGTAAGTCAGTTGAAGAATTAGAGAGAACCGATGAACAGTAAACCAATTACATGCTATGTTGTGCATCTGTGTTGGTTATTAAACTCCCCAGGTGTAGCAAGTAAGTCAGTTGAAGAATTAGAGAGAACCGATGAACAGTAAACTAATTACATGCTATGTTGTGCATCTTTGTGGTTATTAGTCTCCCCAGGTGTAGCAACTAAGTCAGTTGAAGAATTAGAGAGAACCGCTGAAGAGTAAACCAATTACATGTTATGTTGTGCATCTTTGTTGGTTTTTAGTCTCCCCAGGTGTAGCAGGTAAGTCAGTTGAAGAATTAGAGAGAACCGATGAACAGTAAATCTATTACATGCTATGTTGTGCATCTTTGTTGGTTATTAAACTCCCCAGGTGTAGCAAGTAAGTCAGTTGAAGAATTAGAGAGAACCGATGAACAGTAAACCAATTACATGCTATGTTGTGCATCTGTGTTGGTTATTAAACTCCCCAGGTGTAGCAAGTAAGTCAGTTGAAGAATTAGAGAGAACCGATGAACAGTAAACTAATTACATGCTATGTTGTGCATCTATGTTGGTTATTAGTCTCCCTAGGTGTAGCAAGTAAGTCAGTTGAAGAATTAGAGAGAACCGCTGAATAGTAAACCAATTACATGCTATGTTGTGCATCTGTGTTGGTTATCAAACTCCCCAGGTGTAGCAAGTAAGTCAGTTGAAGAATTAGAGAGAACCGATGAACAGTAAACTAATTACATGCTATGTTGTGCATCTTTGTTGGTTATTAGTCTCCCCAGGTGTAGCAACTAAGTCAGTTGAAGAATTAGAGAGACCCGCTGAATAGTAAACCAATTACATGTTATGTTGTGCATCTTTGTTGGTTATTAGTCTCCCCAGGAGTAGCAGGTAAGTCAGTTGAAGAATTAGAGAGAACCGATGAACAGTAAATCAATTACATGCTATGTTGTGCATCTTTGTTGGTTATTAAACTCCCCAGGTGTAGCAAGTAAGTCAGTTGAAGAATTAGAGAGAACCGATGAACAGTAAACCAGTTACATGCTATGTTGTGCATCTGTGTTGGTTATTAGTCTCGCCAGGTGTAGCAAGTAAGTCAATTGAAGAATTCAAGAGAACCGATGAACAGTAAACCAGTTTCATGCTATGTTGTGCTTCTGTGTTGGTTATTAGTCTCCCTAGGTGTAGCAAGTAAGTCAGTTGAAGAATTAGAGATAACCGATGAACAGTAAACCTATTACAAGCTATGTTGTGCATCTGTGTTTATTATTAAACTGCCCAGGTGTAGCAAGTAAGTCAGTTGAAGAATTAGAGAGAACCGATGAACAGTAAACCAATTACATGCTATGTTGTGCATCTGTGTTAGTTATTAAACTCCCCAGGTGTAGCAAGTAAGTCAGTTGAAGAATTAGAGAGAAACGATGAACAGTAAACCAGTTACATGCTATGTTGTGCATCTGTGTTGGTTATCAAATTCCCCAGGTGTAGCAAGTAAGTCAGTTGAAGAATTAGAGAGAACCGATGAACAGTAAATCAATTACATGCTATGTTGTGCATCTTTGTTGGTTATTAAACTCCCCTGGTGTAGCAAGTAAGTCAGTTGAAGAATTAGAGAGAACCGATGAACAGTAAACCAATTACATGCTATGTTGTGCATCTGTGTTGGTTATTAAACTCCCCAGGTGTAGCAAGTAAATCAGTTGAAAAATTAGAGAGAACCGATGAACAGTAAACTAATTACATGCTATGTTGTGCATCTTTGTTGGTTATTAGTCTCCCCAGGTGTAGCAACTAAGTCAGTTGAAGAATTAGAGAGAACCGCTGAATTGTAAACCAATTACATGTTATGTTGTGCATCTTTGTTGATTATTAGTCTCCCCAGGTGTAGCAGGTAAGTCAGTTGAAGAATTAGAGAGAACCGATGAACAGTAAATCAATTACATGCTATGTTGTGCATCTATGTTGGTTATTAGTCTCCCTAGGTGTAGCAAGTAAGTCAGTTGAAGAATTAGAGAGAACCGCTGAATAGTAAACCAATTACATGCTATGTTGTGCATCTGTGTTGGTTATCAAACTCCCCAGGTGTAGCAAGTAAGTCAGTTGAAGAATTAGAGAGAACCGATGAACAGTAAACTAATTACATGCTATGTTGTGCATCTTTGTTGGTTATTAGTCTCCCCAGGTGTAGCAACTAAGTCAGTTGAAGAATTAGAGAGACCCGCTGAATAGTAAACCAATTACATGTTATGTTGTGCATCTTTGTTGGTTATTAGTCTCCCCAGGTGTAGCAGGTAAGTCAGTTGAAGAATTAGAGAGAACCGATGAACAGTAAATCAATTACATGCTATGTTGTGCATCTTTGTTGGTTATTAAACTCCCCAGGTGTAGCAAGTAAGTCAGTTGAAGAATTAGAGAGAACCGATGAACAGTAAACCAGTTACATGCTATGTTGTGCATCTGTGTTGGTTATTAGTCTCGCCAGGTGTAGCAAGTAAGTCAATTGAAGAATTCAAGAGAACCGATGAACAGTAAACCAGTTTCATGCTATGTTGTGGTTCTGTGTTGGTTATTAGTCTCCCTAGGTGTAGCAAGTAAGTCAGTTGAAGAATTAGAGAGAACCGATGAACAGTAAACCTATTACAAGCTATGTTGTGCATCTGTGTTGGTTATTAAACTGCCCAGGTGTAGCAAGTAAGTCAGTTGAAGAATTAGAGAGAACCGATGAACAGTAAACCAATTACATGCTATGTTGTGCATCTGTGTTGGTTATTAAACTCCCCAGGTGTAGCAAGTAAGTCAGTTGAAGAATTAGAGAGAAACGATGAACAGTAAACCAGTTACATGCTATGTTGTGCATCTGTGTTGGTTATCAAATTCCCCAGGTGTAGCAAGTAAGTCAGTTGAAGAATTAGAGAGAACCGATGAACAGTAAATCAATTACATGCTATGTTGTGCATCTTTGTTGGTTATTAAACTCCCCTGGTGTAGCAAGTAAGTCAGTTGAAGAATTAGAGAGAACCGATGAACAGTAAACCAATTACATGCTATGTTGTGCATCTGTGTTGGTTATTAAACTCCACAGGTGTAGCAAGTAAATCAGTTGAAAAATTAGAGAGAACCGATGAACAGTAAACTAATTACATGCTATGTTGTGCATCTTTGTTGGTTATTAGTCTCCCCAGGTGTAGCAACTAAGTCAGTTGAAGAATTAGAGAGAACCGCTGAATTGTAAACCAATTACATGTTATGTTGTGCATCTTTGTTGGTTATAGTCTCCCCAGGTGTAGCAGGTAAGTCAGTTGAAGAATTAGAGAGAACCGATGAACAGTAAATCAATTACATGCTATGTTGTGCATCTTTGTTGGTTATTAAACTCCCCAGGTGTAGCAAGTAAGTCAGTTGAAGAATTAGAGAGAACCGATGAACAGTAAACCAGTTACATGCTATGTTGTGCATCTGTGTTGGTTATTAGTCTCCCCAGGTGTAGCAAGTAAGTCAGTTGAAGAATTCGAGAGAACCGATGAACAGTAAACCAGTTTCATGCTATGTTGTGCATCTGTGTTGGTTATTAGTCTCCCTAGGTGTAGCAAGTAAGTCAGTTGAAGAATTAGAGAGAACGGATGAACAGTAAACCAATTACAAGCTATGTTGTGCATCTGTGTCGGTTATTAAACTGCCCAGGTTTAGCAAGTAAGTCAGTTGAAGAATTACAGAGAACCGATGAACAGTAAACCAATTACAGGCTATGTTGTGCATCTGTGTTGGTTATTAAACTCCCCAGGTGTAGCAAGTAAGTCAGTTGAAGAATTAGAGAGAACCGATGAACAGTAAACCAATTACATGCTATGTTGTGCATCTGTGTTGGTTATTAAACTCGCCAGGTGTAGCAAGTAAGTCAGTTGAAGAATTAGAGAGAATCGATGAACAGTAAACCAGTTACATGCTATGTTGTGCATCTGTGTTGGTTATCAAATTCCCCAGGTGTAGCAAGTAAGTCAGTTGAAGAATTAGAGAGAACCGATGAACAGTAAACTAATTACATGCTATGTTGTGCATCATTGTTGGTTATTAGTCTCCCCAGGTGTAGCAACTAAGTCAGTTGAAGAATTAGAGAGAACCGCTGAATAGTAAACCAATTACATGTTATGTTGTGCATCTTTGTTGGTTATTAGTCTCCCCAGGTATAGCAGGTAAGTCAGTTGAAGAATTAGAGAGAACCGATGAACAGTAAATCAATTACATGCTATGTTGTGCATCTGTGTTGGTTATTAAACTCCCCAGGTGTAGCAAGTAAGTCAGTTGAAGAATTAGACAGAACCGATGAACAGTAAACTAATTACATGCTATGTTGTGCATCTTTGATGGTTATTAGTCTCCCCAGGTGTAGCAAGTAAGTCAGTTGAAGAATTAGAGAGAACCGCTGAATAGTAAACCAATTACATGTTATGTTGTGCATCTTTGTTGGTTATTAGTCTCCCCAGGTGTAGCAGGTAAGTCAGTTGAAGAATTAGAGAGAACCGATGAACAGTAAATCAATTACATGCTATGTTGTGCATCTTTGTTGGTTATTAAACTCCCCAGGTGTAGCAAGTAAGTCAGTTGAAGAATTAGAGAGAACCGATGAACAGTAAACCAATTACATGCTATGTTGTTCATCTGTGTTGGTTATTAGTCTCCCCAGGTGTAGCAAGTAAGTCAGTTGAAGAATTAGAGAGAACCGATGAACAGTAAACCAATTACATGCTTTGTTGTGCGTCTGTGTTGGTTATTAAACTCCCCAGGTGTAGCAAGTAAGTCAGTTGAAGAATTAGAGAGAACCGATGAACAGTAAACTAATTACATGCTATGTTGTGCATCTGTGTTGGTTATTAGTCTCCCCAGGTGTAGCAAGTAAGTCAGTTGAAGAATTAGAGAGAACCGATGAACAGTAAACCAATTACATGCTATGTTGTGCATCTGTGTTGGTTATTAAACTCCCCAGGTGTAGCAAGTAAGTCAGTTGAAGAATTAGAGAGAACCGATGAACAGTAAACCAATTACATGCTATGTTGTGCATCTGTGTTGGTTATTAAACTCCCCAGGTGTAGCAAGTAAGTCAGTTGAAGAATTAGACAGAACCGATGAACAGTAAACTAATTACATGCTATGTTGTGCATCTTTGTTGGTTATTAGTCTCCCCAGGTGTAGCAAGTAAGTCAGTTGAAGAATTAGAGAGAACCGCTGAATAGTAAACCAATTACATGTTATGTTGTGCATCTTTGTTGGTTATTAGTCTCCCCAGGTGTAGCAGGTAAGTCAGTTGAAGGATTAGAGAGAACCGATGAACAGTAAATCAATTACATGCTATGTTGTGCATCTTTGTTGGTTATTAAACTCCCCAGGTGTAGCAAGTAAGTCAGTTGAAGAATTAGAGAGAACCGATGAACAGTAAACCAGTTACATGCTATGTTGTGCATCTGTGTTGGTTATTAGTCTCCCCAGGTGTAGCAAGTAAGTCAGTTGAAGAATTCGAGAGAACCGATAAACAGTAAACCAGTTTCATGCTATGTTGTGCATCTGTGTTGGTTATTAGTCTCCCTAGGTGTAGCAAGTAAGTCAGTTGAAGAATTAGAGAGAACGGATGAACAGTAAACCAATTACAAGCTATGTTGTGCATCTGTGTCGGTTATTAAACTGCCCAGGTTTAGCAAGTAAGTCAGTTGAAGAATTAGAGAGAACCGATGAACAGTAAACCAATTACAGGCTATGTTGTGCATCTGTGTTGGTTATTAAACTCCCCAGGTGTAGCAAGTAAGTCAGTTGAAGAATTAGAGAGAACCGATGAACAGTAAACCAATTACATGCTATGTTGTGCATCTGTGTTGGTTATTAAACTCGCCAGGTGTAGCAAGTAAGTCAGTTGAAGAATTAGAGAGAATCGATGAACAGTAAACCAGTTACATGCTATGTTGTGCATCTGTGTTGGTTATCAAATTCCCCAGGTGTAGCAAGTAAGTCAGTTGAAGAATTAGAGAGAACCGATGAACAGTAAACTAATTACATGCTATGTTGTGCATCATTGTTGGTTATTAGTCTCCCCAGGTGTAGCAACTAAGTCAGTTGAAGAATTAGAGAGAACCGCTGAATAGTAAACCAATTACATGTTATGTTGTGCATCTTTGTTGGTTATTAGTCTCCCCAGGTGTAGCAGGTAAGTCAGTTGAAGAATTAGAGAGAACCGATGAACAGTAAATCAATTACATGCTATGTTGTGCATCTGTGTTGGTTATTAAACTCCCCAGGTGTAGCAAGTAAGTCAGTTGAAGAATTAGACAGAACCGATGAACAGTAAACTAATTACATGCTATGTTGTGCATCTTTGATGGTTATTAGTCTCCCCAGGTGTAGCAAGTAAGTCAGTTGAAGAATTAGAGAGAACCGCTGAATAGTAAACCAATTACATGTTATGTTGTGCATCTTTGTTGGTTATTAGTCTCCCCAGGTGTAGCAGGTAAGTCAGTTGAAGAATTAGAGAGAACCGATGAACAGTAAATCAATTACATGCTATGTTGTGCATCTTTGTTGGTTATTAAACTCCCCAGGTGTAGCAAGTAAGTCAGTTGAAGAATTAGAGAGAACCGATGAACAGTAAACCAATTACATGCTATGTTGTTCATCTGTGTTGGTTATTAGTCTCCCCAGGTGTAGCAAGTAAGTCAGTTGAAGAATTAGAGAGAACCGATGAACAGTAAACCAATTACATGCTTTGTTGTGCGTCTGTGTTGGTTATTAAACTCCCCAGGTGTAGCAAGTAAGTCAGTTGAAGAATTAGAGAGAACCGATGAACAGTAAACTAATTACATGCTATGTTGTGCATCTGTGTTGGTTATTAGTCTCCCCAGGTGTAGCAAGTAAGTCAGTTGAAGAATTAGAGAGAACCGATGAACAGTAAACCAATTACATGCTATGTTGTGCATCTGTGTTGGTTATTAAACTCCCCAGGTGTAGCAAGTAAGTCAGTTGAAGAATTAGAGAGAACCGATGAACAGTAAACCAATTACATGCTATGTTGTGCATCTGTGTTGGTTATTAAACTCCCCAGGTGTAGCAAGTAAGTCAGTTGAAGAATTAGACAGAACCGATGAACAGTAAACTAATTACATGCTATGTTGTGCATCTTTGTTGGTTATTAGTCTCCCCAGGTGTAGCAAGTAAGTCAGTTGAAGAATTAGAGAGAACCGCTGAATAGTAAACCAATTACATGTTATGTTGTGCATCTTTGTTGGTTATTAGTCTCCCCAGGTGTAGCAGGTAAGTCAGTTGAAGAATTAGAGAGAACCGATGAACAGTAAATCAATTACATGCTATGTTGTGCATCTTTGTTGGTTATTAAACTCCCCAGGTGTAGCAAGTAAGTCAGTTGAAGAATTAGAGAGAACCGATGAACAGTAAACCAATTACATGCTATGTTGTTCATCTGTGTTGGTTATTAGTCTCCCCAGGTGTAGCAAGTAAGTCAGTTGAAGAATTAGAGAGAACCGATGAACAGTAAACCAATTACATGCTTTGTGGTGCGTCTGTGTTGGTTATAAGTCTCCCCAGGTGTAGGAAGTAAGTCAGTTGAAGAATTAGAGAGAACCGATGAACAGTAAACCAGTTACATGCTATGTTGTGCATCTGTGTTGGTTATTAGTCTCCCCAGGTGTAGCAAGTAAGTCAGTTGAAGAATGCGAGAGATCCGATGAACAGTAAACCAGTTACATGCTATGTTGTGCATCTGTGTTGGTTATTAGTCTCCCTAGGTGTAGCAAGTAAGTCAGTTGAAGAATTAGGAGAACCGATGAACAGTAAACCAATTACAAGCTATGTTGTGCATCTGTGTTGGTTATTAAACTCCCCAGGTGTAGCAAGTAAGTCAGTTGAAGAATTAGAGAGAACCGATGAACAGTAAACCAATTACATGCTATGTTGTGCATCTGTGTTGGTTATTAAACTCCCCAGGTGTAGCAAGTAAGTCAGTTGAAGAATTAGAGAGAACCGATGAACAGTAAACTAATTACATGCTATGTTGTGCATCTGTGTTGGTTATTAGTCTCCCTAGGTGTAGCAAGTAAGTCAGTTGAAGAATTAGCGAGAACCGCTGAATAGTAAACCAATTACATGTTATGTTGTTCATCTGTGTTGGTTATTAGTCTCCCCAGGTGTAGCAAGTAAGACAGTTGAAGAATTAGAGAGAACCGATGAACAGTAAACCAATTACATGCTATGTTGTGCATCTGTGTTGGTTATTAGTCTCCCCAGGTGTAGCCAGTAAGTCAGTTGAAGAATTAGAGAGAACCGATGAACAGTAAACCAATTACATGCTATGTTGTGCATCTGTGTTGGTTATTAAACTCCCCAGGTGTAGCAAGTAAGTCAGTTGAAGAATTAGAGAGAACCGATGAACAGTAAACCAGTTACATGCTATGTTGTGCATCTGTGTTGGTTATCAAATTCCCCAGGTGTAGCAAGTAAGTCAGTTGAAGAATTAGAGAGAACCGATGAACAGTAAATCAATTACATGCTATGTTGTGCATCTTTGTTGGTTAATAAACTCCCCTGGTGTAGCAAGTAAGTCAGTTGAAGAATTAGAGAGAACCGATGAACAGTAAACCAATTACATGCTATGTTGTGCATCTGTGTTGGTTATTAAACTCCCCAGGTGTAGCAAGTAAATCAATTGAAGAATTAGAGAGAACCGATGAACAGTAAACTAATTACATGCTATGTTGTGCATCTTTGTTGGTTATTAGTCTCCCTAGGTGTAGCAACTAAGTCAGTTGAAGAATTAGAGAGAACCGCTGAATTGTAAACCAATTACATGTTATGTTGTGCATCTTTGTTGGTTATTAGTCTCCCCAGGTGTAGCAGGTAAGTCAGTTGAAGAATTAGAGAGAACCGATGAACAGTAAATCAATTACATGCTATGTTGTGCATCTTTGTTGGTTATTAAACTCCCCAGGTGTAGCAAGTAAGTCAGTTGAAGAATTAGAGAGAACCGATGAACAGTAAACCAATTACATGCTATGTTGTGCATCTGTGTTGGTTATTAAACTCCCCAGGTGTAGCAAGTAAGTCAGTTGAAGAATTAGAGAGAACCGATGAACAGTAAACCTGTTACATGCTATGTTGTGCATCTGTGTTGGTTATTAGTCTCCCTAGGTGTAGCAAGTAAGTCAGTTGAAGAATTAGAGAGAACCGCTGAATAGTAAACCAATTACATGCTATGTTGTGCATCTGTGTTGGTTATTAAACTCCCCAGGTGTAGCAAGTAAGTCAGTTGAAGAATTAGAGAGAACCGATGAACAGTAAACCAATTACAAGCTATGTTGTGCATCTGTGTTGGTTATTAAACTCCCCAGGTGTAGCAAGTAAGTCAGTTGAAGAATTAGAGAGAACCGATGAACAGTAAACCAATTACATGCTATGTTGTGCATCTGTGTTGGTTATTAAACTCCCCAGGTGTAGCAAGTAAGTCAGTTGAAGAATTAGAGAGACCGATGAACAGTAAACTAATTACATGCTATGTTGTGCATCTGTGTTGGTTATTAGTCTCCCTAGGTGTAGCAAGTAAGTCAGTTGAAGAATTAGAGAGAACCGCTGAATAGTAAACCAATTACATGTTATGTTGTTCATCTGTGTTGGTTATTAGTCTCCCCAGGTGTAGCAAGTAAGACAGTTGAAGAATTAGAGAGAACCGATGAACAGTAAACCAATTACATGCTATGTTGTGCATCTGTGTTGGTTATTAGTCTCCCCAGGTGTAGCCAGTAAGTCAGTTGAAGAATTAGAGAGAACCGATGAACAGTAAACCAATTACATGCTATGTTGTGCATCTGTGTTGGTTATTAAACTCCCCAGGTGTAGCAAGTAAGTTAGTTGAAGAATTAGAGAGAACCGATGAACAGTAAACCAGTTACATGCTATGTTGTGCATCTGTGTTGGTTATCAAATTCCCCAGGTGTAGCAAGTAAGTCAGTTGAAGAATTAGAGAGAACCGATGAACAGTAAATCAATTACATGCTATGTTGTGCATCTTTGTTGGTTATTAAACTCCCCTGGTGTAGCAAGTAAGTCAGTTGAAGAATTAGAGAGAACCGATGAACAGTAAACCAATTACATGCTATGTTGTGCATCTGTGTTGGTTATTAAACTCCCCAGGTGTAGCAAGTAAATCAATTGAAGAATTAGAGAGAACCGATGAACAGTAAACTAATTACATGCTATGTTGTGCATCTTTGTTGGTTATTAGTCTCCCTAGGTGTAGCAACTAAGTCAGTTGAAGAATTAGAGAGAACCGCTGAATTGTAAACCAATTACATGTTATGTTGTGCATCTTTGTTGGTTATTAGTCTCCCCAGGTGTAGCAGGTAAGTCAGTTGAAGAATTAGAGAGAACCGATGAACAGTAAATCAATTACATGCTATGTTGTGCATCTTTGTTGGTTATTAAACTCCCCAGGTGTAGCAAGTAAGTCAGTTGAAGAATTAGAGAGAACCGATGAACAGTAAACCAATTACATGCTATGTTGTGCATCTGTGTTGGTTATTAAACTCCCCAGGTGTAGCAAGTAAGTCAGTTGAAGAATTAGAGAGAACCGATGAACAGTAAACGAGTTACATGCTATGTTGTGCATCTGTGTTGGTTATCAAATTCCCCAGGTGTAGCAAGTAAGTCAGTTGAAGAATTAGAGAGAACCGATGAACAGTAAATCAATTACATGCTATGTTGTGCATCTTTGTTGGTTATTAAACTCCCCTGGTGTAGCAAGTAAGTCAGTTGAAGAATTAGAGAGAACCGATGAACAGTAAACCAATTACATGCTATGTTGTGCATCTGTGTTGGTTATTAAACTCCCCAGGTGTAGCAAGTAAATCAATTGAAGAATTAGAGAGAACCGATGAACAGTAAACTAATTACATGCTATGTTGTGCATCTTTGTTGGTTATTAGTCTCCCCAGGTGTAGCAACTAAGTCAGTTGAAGAATTAGAGAGAACCGCTGAATTGTAAACCAATTACATGTTATGTTGTGCATCTTTGTTGGTTATTAGTCTCCCCAGGTGTAGCAGGTAAGTCAGTTGAAGAATTAGAGAGAACCGATGAACAGTAAATCAATTACATGCTATGTTGTGCATCTTTGTTGGTTATTAAACTCCCCAGGTGTAGCAAGTAAGTCAGTTGAAGAATTAGAGAGAACCGATGAACAGTAAACCAATTACATGCTATGTTGTGCATCTGTGTTGGTTATTAAACTCCCCAGGTGTAGCAAGTAAGTCAGTTGAAGAATTAGAGAGAACCGATGAACAGTAAACCAATTACATGCTATGTTGTGCATCTGTGTTGGTTATTAAACTCCCCAGGTGTAGCAAGTAAGTCAGTTGAAGAATTAGACAGAACCGATGAACAGTAAACTAATTACATGCTATGTTGTGCATCTTTGTTGGTTATTAGTCTCCCCAGGTGTAGCAAGTAAGTCAGTTGAAGAATTAGAGAGAACCGCTGAATAGTAAACCAATTACATGTTATGTTGTGCATCTTTGTTGGTTATTAGTCTCCCCAGGTGTAGCAGGTAAGTCAGTTGAAGAATTAGAGAGAACCGATGAACAGTAAATCAATTACATGCTATGTTGTGCATCTTTGTTGGTTATTAAACTCCCCAGGTGTAGCAAGTAAGTCAGTTGAAGAATTAGACAGAACCGATGAACAGTAAACTAATTACATGCTATGTTGTGCATCTTTGTTGGTTATTAGTCTCCCCAGGTGTAGCAAGTAAGTCAGTTGAAGAATTAGAGAGAACCGCTGAATAGTAAACCAATTACATGTTATGTTGTGCATCTTTGTTGGTTATTAGTCTCCCCAGGTGTAGCAGGTAAGTCAGTTGAAGAATTAGAGAGAACCGATGAACAGTAAATCAATTACATGCTATGTTGTGCATCTTTGTTGGTTATTAAACTCCCCTGGTGTAGCAAGTAAGTCAGTTGAAGAATTAGAGAGAACCGATGAACAGTAAACCAATTACATGCTATGTTGTGCATCTGTGTTGGTTATTAAACTCCCCAGGTGTAGCAAGTAAATCAATTGAAGAATTAGAGAGAACCGATGAACAGTAAACTAATTACATGCTATGTTGTGCATCTTTGTTGGTTATTAGTCTCCCTAGGTGTAGCAACTAAGTCAGTTGAAGAATTAGAGAGAACCGCTGAATTGTAAACCAATTACATGTTATGTTGTGCATCTTTGTTGGTTATTAGTCTCCCCAGGTGTAGCAGGTAAGTCAGTTGAAGAATTAGAGAGAACCGATGAACAGTAAATCAATTACATGCTATGTTGTGCATCTTTGTTGGTTATTAAACTCCCCAGGTGTAGCAAGTAAGTCAGTTGAAGAATTAGAGAGAACCGATGAACAGTAAACCAATTACATGCTATGTTGTGCATCTGTGTTGGTTATTAAACTCCCCAGGTGTAGCAAGTAAGTCAGTTGAAGAATTAGAGAGAACCGATGAACAGTAAACGAGTTACATGCTATGTTGTGCATCTGTGTTGGTTATTAAACTCCCCAGGTGTAGCAAGTAAGTCAGTTGAAGAATTAGAGAGAACCGATGAACAGTAAACCTGTTACATGCTATGTTGTGCATCTGTGTTGGTTATTAGTCTCCCTAGGTGTAGCAAGTAAGTCAGTTGAAGAATTAGAGAGAACCGCTGAATAGTAAACCAATTACATGCTATGTTGTGCATCTGTGTTGGTTATTAAACTCCCCAGGTGTAGCAAGTAAGTCAGTTGAAGAATTAGAGAGAACCGATGAACAGTAAACCAATTACAAGCTATGTTGTGCATCTGTGTTGGTTATTAAACTCCCCAGGTGTAGCAAGTAAGTCAGTTGAAGAATTAGAGAGAACCGATGAACAGTAAACCAATTACATGCTATGTTGTGCATCTGTGTTGGTTATTAAACTCCCCAGGTGTAGCAAGTAAGTCAGTTGAAGAATTAGAGAGAACCGATGAACAGTAAACTAATTACATGCTATGTTGTGCATCTGTGTTGGTTATTAGTCTCCCTAGGTGTAGCAAGTAAGTCAGTTGAAGAATTAGAGAGAACCGCTGAATAGTAAACCAATTACATGTTATGTTGTTCATCTGTGTTGGTTATTAGTCTCCCCAGGTGTAGCAAGTAAGACAGTTGAAGAATTAGAGAGAACCGATGAACAGTAAACCAATTACATGCTATGTTGTGCATCTGTGTTGGTTATTAGTCTCCCCAGGTGTAGCCAGTAAGTCAGTTGAAGAATTAGAGAGAACCGATGAACAGTAAACCAATTACATGCTATGTTGTGCATCTGTGTTGGTTATTAAACTCCCCAGGTGTAGCAAGTAAGTTAGTTGAAGAATTAGAGAGAACCGATGAACAGTAAACCAGTTACATGCTATGTTGTGCATCTGTGTTGGTTATCAAATTCCCCAGGTGTAGCAAGTAAGTCAGTTGAAGAATTAGAGAGAACCGATGAACAGTAAATCAATTACATGCTATGTTGTGCATCTTTGTTGGTTATTAAACTCCCCTGGTGTAGCAAGTAAGTCAGTTGAAGAATTAGAGAGAACCGATGAACAGTAAACCAATTACATGCTATGTTGTGCATCTGTGTTGGTTATTAAACTCCCCAGGTGTAGCAAGTAAATCAATTGAAGAATTAGAGAGAACCGATGAACAGTAAACTAATTACATGCTATGTTGTGCATCTTTGTTGGTTATTAGTCTCCCTAGGTGTAGCAACTAAGTCAGTTGAAGAATTAGAGAGAACCGCTGAATTGTAAACCAATTACATGTTATGTTGTGCATCTTTGTTGGTTATTAGTCTCCCCAGGTGTAGCAGGTAAGTCAGTTGAAGAATTAGAGAGAACCGATGAACAGTAAATCAATTACATGCTATGTTGTGCATCTTTGTTGGTTATTAAACTCCCCAGGTGTAGCAAGTAAGTCAGTTGAAGAATTAGAGAGAACCGATGAACAGTAAACCAATTACATGCTATGTTGTGCATCTGTGTTGGTTATTAAACTCCCCAGGTGTAGCAAGTAAGTCAGTTGAAGAATTAGAGAGAACCGATGAACAGTAAACGAGTTACATGCTATGTTGTGCATCTGTGTTGGTTATCAAATTCCCCAGGTGTAGCAAGTAAGTCAGTTGAAGAATTAGAGAGAACCGATGAACAGTAAATCAATTACATGCTATGTTGTGCATCTTTGTTGGTTATTAAACTCCCCTGGTGTAGCAAGTAAGTCAGTTGAAGAATTAGAGAGAACCGATGAACAGTAAACCAATTACATGCTATGTTGTGCATCTGTGTTGGTTATTAAACTCCCCAGGTGTAGCAAGTAAATCAATTGAAGAATTAGAGAGAACCGATGAACAGTAAACTAATTACATGCTATGTTGTGCATCTTTGTTGGTTATTAGTCTCCCCAGGTGTAGCAACTAAGTCAGTTGAAGAATTAGAGAGAACCGCTGAATTGTAAACCAATTACATGTTATGTTGTGCATCTTTGTTGGTTATTAGTCTCCCCAGGTGTAGCAGGTAAGTCAGTTGAAGAATTAGAGAGAACCGATGAACAGTAAATCAATTACATGCTATGTTGTGCATCTTTGTTGGTTATTAAACTCCCCAGGTGTAGCAAGTAAGTCAGTTGAAGAATTAGAGAGAACCGATGAACAGTAAACCAATTACATGCTATGTTGTGCATCTGTGTTGGTTATTAAACTCCCCAGGTGTAGCAAGTAAGTCAGTTGAAGAATTAGAGAGAACCGATGAACAGTAAACCAATTACATGCTATGTTGTGCATCTGTGTTGGTTATTAAACTCCCCAGGTGTAGCAAGTAAGTCAGTTGAAGAATTAGACAGAACCGATGAACAGTAAACTAATTACATGCTATGTTGTGCATCTTTGTTGGTTATTAGTCTCCCCAGGTGTAGCAAGTAAGTCAGTTGAAGAATTAGAGAGAACCGCTGAATAGTAAACCAATTACATGTTATGTTGTGCATCTTTGTTGGTTATTAGTCTCCCCAGGTGTAGCAGGTAAGTCAGTTGAAGAATTAGAGAGAACCGATGAACAGTAAATCAATTACATGCTATGTTGTGCATCTTTGTTGGTTATTAAACTCCCCTGGTGTAGCAAGTAAGTCAGTTGAAGAATTAGAGAGAACCGATGAACAGTAAACCAATTACATGCTATGTTGTGCATCTGTGTTGGTTATTAAACTCCCCAGGTGTAGCAAGTAAATCAATTGAAGAATTAGAGAGAACCGATGAACAGTAAACTAATTACATGCTATGTTGTGCATCTTTGTTGGTTATTAGTCTCCCCAGGTGTAGCAACTAAGTCAGTTGAAGAATTAGAGAGAACCGCTGAATTGTAAACCAATTACATGTTATGTTGTGCATCTTTGTTGGTTATTAGTCTCCCCAGGTGTAGCAGGTAAGTCAGTTGAAGAATTAGAGAGAACCGATGAACAGTAAATCAATTACATGCTATGTTGTGCATCTTTGTTGGTTATTAAACTCCCCAGGTGTAGCAAGTAAGTCAGTTGAAGAATTAGAGAGAACCGATGAACAGTAAACCAATTACATGCTATGTTGTGCATCTGTGTTGGTTATTAAACTCCCCAGGTGTAGCAAGTAAGTCAGTTGAAGAATTAGAGAGAACCGATGAACAGTAAACCAATTACATGCTATGTTGTGCATCTGTGTTGGTTATTAAACTCCCCAGGTGTAGCAAGTAAGTCAGTTGAAGAATTAGACAGAACCGATGAACAGTAAACTAATTACATGCTATGTTGTGCATCTTTGTTGGTTATTAGTCTCCCCAGGTGTAGCAAGTAAGTCAGTTGAAGAATTAGAGAGAACCGCTGAATAGTAAACCAATTACATGTTATGTTGTGCATCTTTGTTGGTTATTAGTCTCCCCAGGTGTAGCAGGTAAGTCAGTTGAAGAATTAGAGAGAACCGATGAACAGTAAATCAATTACATGCTATGTTGTGCATCTTTGTTGGTTATTAAACTCCCCAGGTGTAGCAAGTAAGTCAGTTGAAGAATTAGACAGAACCGATGAACAGTAAACTAATTACATGCTATGTTGTGCATCTTTGTTGGTTATTAGTCTCCCCAGGTGTAGCAAGTAAGTCAGTTGAAGAATTAGAGAGAACCGCTGAATAGTAAACCAATTACATGTTATGTTGTGCATCTTTGTTGGTTATTAGTCTCCCCAGGTGTAGCAGGTAAGTCAGTTGAAGAATTAGAGAGAACCGATGAACAGTAAATCAATTACATGCTATGTTGTGCATCTTTGTTGGTTATTAAACTCCCCAGGTGTAGCAAGTAAGTCAGTTGAAGAATTAGAGAGAACCGATGAACAGTAAACCAATTACATGCTATGTTGTGCATCTGTGTTGGTTATTAAACTCCCCAGGTGTAGCAAGTAAGTCAGTTGAAGAATTAGACAGAACCGATGAACAGTAAACTAATTACATGCTATGTTGTGCATCTTTGTTGGTTATTAGTCTCCCCAGGTGTAGCAAGTAAGTCAGTTGAAGAATTAGAGAGAACCGCTGAATAGTAAACCAATTACATGTTATGTTGTGCATCTTTGTTGGTTATTAGTCTCCCCAGGTGTAGCAGGTAAGTCAGTTGAAGAATTAGAGAGAACCGATGAACAGTAAATCAATTACATGCTATGTTGTGCATCTTTGTTGGTTATTAAACTCCCCAGGTGTAGCAAGTAAGTCAGTTGAAGAATTAGACAGAACCGATGAACAGTAAACTAATTACATGCTATGTTGTGCATCTTTGTTGGTTATTAGTCTCCCCAGGTGTAGCAAGTAAGTCAGTTGAAGAATTAGAGAGAACCGCTGAATAGTAAACCAATTACATGTTATGTTGTGCATCTTTGTTGGTTATTAGTCTCCCCAGGTGTAGCAGGTAAGTCAGTTGAAGAATTAGAGAGAACCGATGAACAGTAAATCAATTACATGCTATGTTGTGCATCTTTGTTGGTTATTAAACTCCCCTGGTGTAGCAAGTAAGTCAGTTGAAGAATTAGAGAGAACCGATGAACAGTAAACCAATTACATGCTATGTTGTGCATCTGTGTTGGTTATTAAACTCCCCAGGTGTAGCAAGTAAATCAATTGAAGAATTAGAGAGAACCGATGAACAGTAAACTAATTACATGCTATGTTGTGCATCTTTGTTGGTTATTAGTCTCCCTAGGTGTAGCAACTAAGTCAGTTGAAGAATTAGAGAGAACCGCTGAATTGTAAACCAATTACATGTTATGTTGTGCATCTTTGTTGGTTATTAGTCTCCCCAGGTGTAGCAGGTAAGTCAGTTGAAGAATTAGAGAGAACCGATGAACAGTAAATCAATTACATGCTATGTTGTGCATCTTTGTTGGTTATTAAACTCCCCAGGTGTAGCAAGTAAGTCAGTTGAAGAATTAGAGAGAACCGATGAACAGTAAACCAATTACATGCTATGTTGTGCATCTGTGTTGGTTATTAAACTCCCCAGGTGTAGCAAGTAAGTCAGTTGAAGAATTAGAGAGAACCGATGAACAGTAAACGAGTTACATGCTATGTTGTGCATCTGTGTTGGTTATCAAATTCCCCAGGTGTAGCAAGTAAGTCAGTTGAAGAATTAGAGAGAACCGATGAACAGTAAATCAATTACATGCTATGTTGTGCATCTTTGTTGGTTATTAAACTCCCCTGGTGTAGCAAGTAAGTCAGTTGAAGAATTAGAGAGAACCGATGAACAGTAAACCAATTACATGCTATGTTGTGCATCTGTGTTGGTTATTAAACTCCCCAGGTGTAGCAAGTAAATCAATTGAAGAATTAGAGAGAACCGATGAACAGTAAACTAATTACATGCTATGTTGTGCATCTTTGTTGGTTATTAGTCTCCCCAGGTGTAGCAACTAAGTCAGTTGAAGAATTAGAGAGAACCGCTGAATTGTAAACCAATTACATGTTATGTTGTGCATCTTTGTTGGTTATTAGTCTCCCCAGGTGTAGCAGGTAAGTCAGTTGAAGAATTAGAGAGAACCGATGAACAGTAAATCAATTACATGCTATGTTGTGCATCTTTGTTGGTTATTAAACTCCCCAGGTGTAGCAAGTAAGTCAGTTGAAGAATTAGAGAGAACCGATGAACAGTAAACCAATTACATGCTATGTTGTGCATCTGTGTTGGTTATTAAACTCCCCAGGTGTAGCAAGTAAGTCAGTTGAAGAATTAGAGAGAACCGATGAACAGTAAACCAATTACATGCTATGTTGTGCATCTGTGTTGGTTATTAAACTCCCCAGGTGTAGCAAGTAAGTCAGTTGAAGAATTAGACAGAACCGATGAACAGTAAACTAATTACATGCTATGTTGTGCATCTTTGTTGGTTATTAGTCTCCCCAGGTGTAGCAAGTAAGTCAGTTGAAGAATTAGAGAGAACCGCTGAATAGTAAACCAATTACATGTTATGTTGTGCATCTTTGTTGGTTATTAGTCTCCCCAGGTGTAGCAGGTAAGTCAGTTGAAGAATTAGAGAGAACCGATGAACAGTAAATCAATTACATGCTATGTTGTGCATCTTTGTTGGTTATTAAACTCCCCAGGTGTAGCAAGTAAGTCAGTTGAAGAATTAGACAGAACCGATGAACAGTAAACTAATTACATGCTATGTTGTGCATCTTTGTTGGTTATTAGTCTCCCCAGGTGTAGCAAGTAAGTCAGTTGAAGAATTAGAGAGAACCGCTGAATAGTAAACCAATTACATGTTATGTTGTGCATCTTTGTTGGTTATTAGTCTCCCCAGGTGTAGCAGGTAAGTCAGTTGAAGAATTAGAGAGAACCGATGAACAGTAAATCAATTACATGCTATGTTGTGCATCTTTGTTGGTTATTAAACTCCCCAGGTGTAGCAAGTAAGTCAGTTGAAGAATTAGAGAGAACCGATGAACAGTAAACCAATTACATGCTATGTTGTTCATCTGTGTTGGTTATTAGTCTCCCCAGGTGTAGCAAGTAAGTCAGTTGAAGAATTAGAGAGAACCGATGAACAGTAAACCAATTACATGCTTTGTTGTGCGTCTGTGTTGGTTATAAGTCTCCCCAGGTGTAGGAAGTAAGTCAGTTGAAGAATTAGAGAGAACCGATGAACAGTAAACCAGTTACATGCTATGTTGTGCATCTGTGTTGGTTATTAGTCTCCCCAGGTGTAGCAAGTAAGTCAGTTGAAGAATGCGAGAGATCCGATGAACAGTAAACCAGTTACATGCTATGTTGTGCATCTGTGTTGGTTATTAGTCTCCCTAGGTGTAGCAAGTAAGTCAGTTGAAGAATTAGGAGAACCGATGAACAGTAAACCAATTACAAGCTATGTTGTGCATCTGTGTTGGTTATTAAACTCCCCAGGTGTAGCAAGTAAGTCAGTTGAAGAATTAGAGAGAACCGATGAACAGTAAACCAATTACATGCTATGTTGTGCATCTGTGTTGGTTATTAAACTCCCCAGGTGTAGCAAGTAAATCAATTGAAGAATTAGAGAGAACCGATGAACAGTAAACTAATTACATGCTATGTTGTGCATCTTTGTTGGTTATTAGTCTCCCCAGGTGTAGCAACTAAGTCAGTTGAAGAATTAGAGAGAACCGCTGAATTGTAAACCAATTACATGTTATGTTGTGCATCTTTGTTGGTTATTAGTCTCCCCAGGTGTAGCAGGTAAGTCAGTTGAAGAATTAGAGAGAACCGATGAACAGTAAATCAATTACATGCTATGTTGTGCATCTTTGTTGGTTATTAAACTCCCCAGGTGTAGCAAGTAAGTCAGTTGAAGAATTAGAGAGAACCGATGAACAGTAAACCAATTACATGCTATGTTGTGCATCTGTGTTGGTTATTAAACTCCCCAGGTGTAGCAAGTAAGTCAGTTGAAGAATTAGAGAGAACCGATGAACAGTAAACCAATTACATGCTATGTTGTGCATCTGTGTTGGTTATTAAACTCCCCAGGTGTAGCAAGTAAGTCAGTTGAAGAATTAGACAGAACCGATGAACAGTAAACTAATTACATGCTATGTTGTGCATCTTTGTTGGTTATTAGTCTCCCCAGGTGTAGCAAGTAAGTCAGTTGAAGAATTAGAGAGAACCGCTGAATAGTAAACCAATTACATGTTATGTTGTGCATCTTTGTTGGTTATTAGTCTCCCCAGGTGTAGCAGGTAAGTCAGTTGAAGAATTAGAGAGAACCGATGAACAGTAAATCAATTACATGCTATGTTGTGCATCTTTGTTGGTTATTAAACTCCCCAGGTGTAGCAAGTAAGTCAGTTGAAGAATTAGACAGAACCGATGAACAGTAAACTAATTACATGCTATGTTGTGCATCTTTGTTGGTTATTAGTCTCCCCAGGTGTAGCAAGTAAGTCAGTTGAAGAATTAGAGAACCGATGAACAGTAAATCAATTACATGCTATGTTGTGCATCTTTGTTGGTTATTAAACTCCCCAGGTGTAGCAAGTAAGTCAGTTGAAGAATTAGAGAGAACCGATGAACAGTAAACCAATTACATGCTATGTTGTGCATCTGTGTTGGTTATTAAACTCCCCAGGTGTAGCAAGTAAGTCAGTTGAAGAATTAGAGAGAACCGATGAACAGTAAACCAATTACATGCTATGTTGTGCATCTGTGTTGGTTATTAAACTCCCCAGGTGTAGCAAGTAAGTCAGTTGAAGAATTAGACAGAACCGATGAACAGTAAACTAATTACATGCTATGTTGTGCATCTTTGTTGGTTATTAGTCTCCCCAGGTGTAGCAAGTAAGTCAGTTGAAGAATTAGAGAGAACCGCTGAATAGTAAACCAATTACATGTTATGTTGTGCATCTTTGTTGGTTATTAGTCTCCCCAGGTGTAGCAGGTAAGTCAGTTGAAGAATTAGAGAGAACCGATGAACAGTAAATCAATTACATGCTATGTTGTGCATCTTTGTTGGTTATTAAACTCCCCAGGTGTAGCAAGTAAGTCAGTTGAAGAATTAGAGAGAACCGATGAACAGTAAACCAATTACATGCTATGTTGTTCATCTGTGTTGGTTATTAGTCTCCCCAGGTGTAGCAAGTAAGTCAGTTGAAGAATTAGAGAGAACCGATGAACAGTAAACCAATTACATGCTTTGTTGTGCGTCTGTGTTGGTTATAAGTCTCCCCAGGTGTAGGAAGTAAGTCAGTTGAAGAATTAGAGAGAACCGATGAACAGTAAACCAGTTACATGCTATGTTGTGCATCTGTGTTGGTTATTAGTCTCCCTAGGTGTAGCAAGTAAGTCAGTTGAAGAATGCGAGAGATCCGATGAACAGTAAACCAGTTACATGCTATGTTGTGCATCTGTGTTGGTTATTAGTCTCCCTAGGTGTAGCAAGTAAGTCAGTTGAAGAATTAGGAGAACCGATGAACAGTAAACCAATTACAAGCTATGTTGTGCATCTGTGTTGGTTATTAAACTCCCCAGGTGTAGCAAGTAAGTCAGTTGAAGAATTAGAGAGAACCGATGAACAGTAAACCAATTACATGCTATGTTGTGCATCTGTGTTGGTTATTAAACTCCCCAGGTGTAGCAAGTAAGTCAGTTGAAGAATTAGAGAGAACCGATGAACAGTAAACTAATTACATGCTATGTTGTGCATCTGTGTTGGTTATTAGTCTCCCTAGGTGTAGCAAGTAAGTCAGTTGAAGAATTAGCGAGAACCGCTGAATAGTAAACCAATTACATGTTATGTTGTTCATCTGTGTTGGTTATTAGTCTCCCCAGGTGTAGCAAGTAAGACAGTTGAAGAATTAGAGAGAACCGATGAACAGTAAACCAATTACATGCTATGTTGTGCATCTGTGTTGGTTATTAGTCTCCCCAGGTGTAGCCAGTAAGTCAGTTGAAGAATTAGAGAGAACCGATGAACAGTAAACCAATTACATGCTATGTTGTGCATCTGTGTTGGTTATTAAACTCCCCAGGTGTAGCAAGTAAGTCAGTTGAAGAATTAGAGAGAACCGATGAACAGTAAACCAGTTACATGCTATGTTGTGCATCTGTGTTGGTTATCAAATTCCCCAGGTGTAGCAAGTAAGTCAGTTGAAGAATTAGAGAGAACCGATGAACAGTAAATCAATTACATGCTATGTTGTGCATCTTTGTTGGTTAATAAACTCCCCTGGTGTAGCAAGTAAGTCAGTTGAAGAATTAGAGAGAACCGATGAACAGTAAACCAATTACATGCTATGTTGTGCATCTGTGTTGGTTATTAAACTCCCCAGGTGTAGCAAGTAAATCAATTGAAGAATTAGAGAGAACCGATGAACAGTAAACTAATTACATGCTATGTTGTGCATCTTTGTTGGTTATTAGTCTCCCTAGGTGTAGCAACTAAGTCAGTTGAAGAATTAGAGAGAACCGCTGAATTGTAAACCAATTACATGTTATGTTGTGCATCTTTGTTGGTTATTAGTCTCCCCAGGTGTAGCAGGTAAGTCAGTTGAAGAATTAGAGAGAACCGATGAACAGTAAATCAATTACATGCTATGTTGTGCATCTTTGTTGGTTATTAAACTCCCCAGGTGTAGCAAGTAAGTCAGTTGAAGAATTAGAGAGAACCGATGAACAGTAAACCAATTACATGCTATGTTGTGCATCTGTGTTGGTTATTAAACTCCCCAGGTGTAGCAAGTAAGTCAGTTGAAGAATTAGAGAGAACCGATGAACAGTAAACCTGTTACATGCTATGTTGTGCATCTGTGTTGGTTATTAGTCTCCCTAGGTGTAGCAAGTAAGTCAGTTGAAGAATTAGAGAGAACCGCTGAATAGTAAACCAATTACATGCTATGTTGTGCATCTGTGTTGGTTATTAAACTCCCCAGGTGTAGCAAGTAAGTCAGTTGAAGAATTAGAGAGAACCGATGAACAGTAAACCAATTACAAGCTATGTTGTGCATCTGTGTTGGTTATTAAACTCCCCAGGTGTAGCAAGTAAGTCAGTTGAAGAATTAGAGAGAACCGATGAACAGTAAACCAATTACATGCTATGTTGTGCATCTGTGTTGGTTATTAAACTCCCCAGGTGTAGCAAGTAAGTCAGTTGAAGAATTAGAGAGAACCGATGAACAGTAAACTAATTACATGCTATGTTGTGCATCTGTGTTGGTTATTAGTCTCCCTAGGTGTAGCAAGTAAGTCAGTTGAAGAATTAGAGAGAACCGCTGAATAGTAAACCAATTACATGTTATGTTGTTCATCTGTGTTGGTTATTAGTCTCCCCAGGTGTAGCAAGTAAGACAGTTGAAGAATTAGAGAGAACCGATGAACAGTAAACCAATTACATGCTATGTTGTGCATCTGTGTTGGTTATTAGTCTCCCCAGGTGTAGCCAGTAAGTCAGTTGAAGAATTAGAGAGAACCGATGAACAGTAAACCAATTACATGCTATGTTGTGCATCTGTGTTGGTTATTAAACTCCCCAGGTGTAGCAAGTAAGTTAGTTGAAGAATTAGAGAGAACCGATGAACAGTAAACCAGTTACATGCTATGTTGTGCATCTGTGTTGGTTATCAAATTCCCCAGGTGTAGCAAGTAAGTCAGTTGAAGAATTAGAGAGAACCGATGAACAGTAAATCAATTACATGCTATGTTGTGCATCTTTGTTGGTTATTAAACTCCCCTGGTGTAGCAAGTAAGTCAGTTGAAGAATTAGAGAGAACCGATGAACAGTAAACCAATTACATGCTATGTTGTGCATCTGTGTTGGTTATTAAACTCCCCAGGTGTAGCAAGTAAATCAATTGAAGAATTAGAGAGAACCGATGAACAGTAAACTAATTACATGCTATGTTGTGCATCTTTGTTGGTTATTAGTCTCCCTAGGTGTAGCAACTAAGTCAGTTGAAGAATTAGAGAGAACCGCTGAATTGTAAACCAATTACATGTTATGTTGTGCATCTTTGTTGGTTATTAGTCTCCCCAGGTGTAGCAGGTAAGTCAGTTGAAGAATTAGAGAGAGCCGATGAACAGTAAATCAATTACATGCTATGTTGTGCATCTTTGTTGGTTATTAAACTCCCCAGGTGTAGCAAGTAAGTCAGTTGAAGAATTAGAGAGAACCGATGAACAGTAAACCAATTACATGCTATGTTGTGCATCTGTGTTGGTTATTAAACTCCCCAGGTGTAGCAAGTAAGTCAGTTGAAGAATTAGAGAGAACCGATGAACAGTAAACGAGTTACATGCTATGTTGTGCATCTGTGTTGGTTATCAAATTCCCCAGGTGTAGCAAGTAAGTCAGTTGAAGAATTAGAGAGAACCGATGAACAGTAAATCAATTACATGCTATGTTGTGCATCTTTGTTGGTTATTAAACTCCACTGGTGTAGCAAGTAAGTCAGTTGAAGAATTAGAGAGAACCGATGAACAGTAAACCAATTACATGCTATGTTGTGCATCTGTGTTGGTTATTAAACTCCCCAGGTGTAGCAAGTAAATCAATTGAAGAATTAGAGAGAACCGATGAACAGTAAACTAATTACATGCTATGTTGTGCATCTTTGTTGGTTATTAGTCTCCCCAGGTGTAGCAACTAAGTCAGTTGAAGAATTAGAGAGAACCGCTGAATTATAAACCAATTACATGTTATGTTGTGCATCTTTGTTGGTTATTAGTCTCCCCAGGTGTAGCAGGTAAGTCAGTTGAAGAATTAGAGAGAACCGATGAACAGTAAATCAATTACATGCTATGTTGTGCATCTTTGTTGGTTATTAAACTCCCTAGGTGTAGCAAGTAAGTCAGTTGAAGAATTAGAGAGAACCGATGAACAGTAAACCAATTACATGCTATGTTGTGCATCTGTGTTGGTTATTAAACTCCCCAGGTGTAGCAAGTAAGTCAGTTGAAGAATTAGAGAGAACCGATGAACAGTAAACCTGTTACATGCTATGTTGTGCATCTGTGTTGGTTATTAGTCTCCCTAGGTGTAGCAAGTAAGTCAGTTGAAGAATTAGAGAGAACCGCTGAATAGTAAACCAATTACATGCTATGTTGTGCATCTGTGTTGGTTATTAAACTCCCCAGGTGTAGCAAGTAAGTCAGTTGAAGAATTAGAGAGAACCGATGAACAGTAAACCAATTACAAGCTATGTTGTGCATCTGTGTTGGTTATTAAACTCCCCAGGTGTAGCAAGTAAGTCAGTTGAAGAATTAGAGAGAACCGATGAACAGTAAACCAATTACATGCTATGTTGTGCATCTGTGTTGGTTATTAAACTCCCCAGGTGTAGCAAGTAAGTCAGTTGAAGAATTAGAGAGAACCGATGAACAGTAAACTAATTACATGCTATGTTGTGCATCTGTGTTGGTTATTAGTCTCCCTAGGTGTAGCAAGTAAGTCAGTTGAAGAATTAGAGAGAACCGCTGAATAGTAAACCAATTACATGTTATGTTGTTCATCTGTGTTGGTTATTAGTCTCCCCAGGTGTAGCAAGTAAGACAGTTGAAGAATTAGAGAGAACCGATGAACAGTAAACCAATTACATGCTATGTTGTGCATCTGTGTTGGTTATTAGTCTCCCCAGGTGTAGCCAGTAAGTCAGTTGAAGAATTAGAGAGAACCGATGAACAGTAAACCAATTACATGCTATGTTGTGCATCTGTGTTGGTTATTAAACTCCCCAGGTGTAGCAAGTAAGTTAGTTGAAGAATTAGAGAGAACCGATGAACAGTAAACCAGTTACATGCTATGTTGTGCATCTGTGTTGGTTATCAAATTCCCCAGGTGTAGCAAGTAAGTCAGTTGAAGAATTAGAGAGAACCGATGAACAGTAAATCAATTACATGCTATGTTGTGCATCTTTGTTGGTTATTAAACTCCCCTGGTGTAGCAAGTAAGTCAGTTGAAGAATTAGAGAGAACCGATGAACAGTAAACCAATTACATGCTATGTTGTGCATCTGTGTTGGTTATTAAACTCCCCAGGTGTAGCAAGTAAATCAATTGAAGAATTAGAGAGAACCGATGAACAGTAAACTAATTACATGCTATGTTGTGCATCTTTGTTGGTTATTAGTCTCCCTAGGTGTAGCAACTAAGTCAGTTGAAGAATTAGAGAGAACCGCTGAATTGTAAACCAATTACATGTTATGTTGTGCATCTTTGTTGGTTATTAGTCTCCCCAGGTGTAGCAGGTAAGTCAGTTGAAGAATTAGAGAGAACCGATGAACAGTAAATCAATTACATGCTATGTTGTGCATCTTTGTTGGTTATTAAACTCCCCAGGTGTAGCAAGTAAGTCAGTTGAAGAATTAGAGAGAACCGATGAACAGTAAACCAATTACATGCTATGTTGTGCATCTGTGTTGGTTATTAAACTCCCCAGGTGTAGCAAGTAAGTCAGTTGAAGAATTAGAGAGAACCGATGAACAGTAAACGAGTTACATGCTATGTTGTGCATCTGTGTTGGTTATCAAATTCCCCAGGTGTAGCAAGTAAGTCAGTTGAAGAATTAGAGAGAACCGATGAACAGTAAATCAATTACATGCTATGTTGTGCATCTTTGTTGGTTATTAAACTCCCCTGGTGTAGCAAGTAAGTCAGTTGAAGAATTAGAGAGAACCGATGAACAGTAAACCAATTACATGCTATGTTGTGCATCTGTGTTGGTTATTAAACTCCCCAGGTGTAGCAAGTAAATCAATTGAAGAATTAGAGAGAACCGATGAACAGTAAACTAATTACATGCTATGTTGTGCATCTTTGTTGGTTATTAGTCTCCCCAGGTGTAGCAACTAAGTCAGTTGAAGAATTAGAGAGAACCGCTGAATTGTAAACCAATTACATGTTATGTTGTGCATCTTTGTTGGTTATTAGTCTCCCCAGGTGTAGCAGGTAAGTCAGTTGAAGAATTAGAGAGAACCGATGAACAGTAAATCAATTACATGCTATGTTGTGCATCTTTGTTGGTTATTAAACTCCCCAGGTGTAGCAAGTAAGTCAGTTGAAGAATTAGAGAGAACCGATGAACAGTAAACCAATTACATGCTATGTTGTGCATCTGTGTTGGTTATTAAACTCCCCAGGTGTAGCAAGTAAGTCAGTTGAAGAATTAGAGAGAACCGATGAACAGTAAACCAATTACATGCTATGTTGTGCATCTGTGTTGGTTATTAAATTCCCCAGGTGTAGCAAGTAAGTCAGTTGAAGAATTAGAGAGAACCGATGAACAGTAAACCAATTACATGCTATGTTGTGCATCTTTGTTGGTTATTAAACTCCCCTGGTGTAGCAAGTAAGTCAGTTGAAGAATTAGAGAGAACCGATGAACAGTAAACCAATTACATGCTATGTTGTGCATCTGTGTTGGTTATTAAACTCCCCAGGTGTAGCAAGTAAATCAATTGAAGAATTAGAGAGAACCGATGAACAGTAAACTAATTACATGCTATGTTGTGCATCTTTGTTGGTTATTAGTCTCCCCAGGTGTAGCAACTAAGTCAGTTGAATAATTAGAGAGAACCGCTGAATTGTAAACCAATTACATGTTATGTTGTGCATCTTTGTTGGTTATTAGTCTCCCCAGGTGTAGCAGGTAAGTCAGTTGAAGAATTAGAGAGAACCGATGAACAGTAAATCAATTACATGCTATGTTGTGCATCTTTGTTGGTTATTAAACTCCCCAGGTGTAGCAAGTAAGTCAGTTGAAGAATTAGAGAGAACCGATGAACAGTAAACCAATTACATGCTATGTTGTGCATCTGTGTTGGTTATTAAACTCCCCAGGTGTAGCAACTAAGTCAGTTGAAGAATTAGAGAGAACCGATGAACAGTAAACCAATTACATGCTATGTTGTGCATCTGTGTTGGTTATTAAATTCCCCAGGTGTAGCAAGTAAGTCAGTTGAAGAATTAGAGAGAACCGATGAACAGTAAACCAATTACATGCTATGTTGTGCATCTGTGTTGGTTATTAAACTCCCCAGGTGTAGCAAGTAAGTCAGTTGAAAAATTAGAGAGAACCGATGAACAGTAAACTAATTACATGCTATGTTGTGCATCATTGTTGGTTATTAGTCTCCCCAGGTGTAGCAACTAAGTCAGTTGAAGAATTAGAGAGAACCGCTGAATAGTAAACCAATTACATGTTATGTTGTGCATCTTTGTTGGTTATTAGTCTCCCCAGGTGTAGCAGGTAAGTCAGTTGAAGAATTAGAGAGAACCGATGAACAGTAAATCAATTACATGCTATGTTGTGCATCTTTGTTGGTTATTAAACTCCCCAGGTGTAGCAAGTAAGTCAGTTGAAGAATTAGAGAGAACCGATGAACAGTAAACCAATTACATGCTATGTTGTGCATCTGTGTTGGTTATTAAACTCCCCAGGTGTAGCAAGTAAGTCAGTTGAAGAATTAGAGAGAACCGATGAATAGTAAACTAATTACATCCTATGTTGTGCATCTATGTTGGTTATTAGTCTCCCTAGGTGTAGCAAGTAAGTCAGTTGAAGAATTAGAGAGAACCGCTGAATAGTAAACCAATTACATGCTATGTTGTGCATCTGTGTTGGTTATCAAACTCCACAGGTGTAGCAACTAAGTCAGTTGAAGAATTAGAGAGAACCGCTGAATAGTAAACCAATTACATGTTATGTTGTGCATCTTTGTTGGTTATTAGTCTCCCCAGGTGTAGCAGGTAAGTCAGTTGAAGAATTAGAGAGAACCGATGAACAGTAAATCAATTACATGCTATGCTGTGCATCTTTGTTGGTTATTAAACTCCCCAGGTGTAGCAAGTAAGTCAGTTGAAGAATTAGAGAGAACCGATGAACAGTAAACCAGTTACATGCTATGTTGTGCATCTGTGTTGATTATTAGTCTCCCCAGGTGTAGCAAGTAAGTCAATTGAAGAATTCGAGAGAACCGATGAACAGTAAACCAGTTTCATGCTATGTTGTGCATCTGTGTTGGTTATTAGTCTCCCTAGGTGTAGCAAGTAAGTCAGTTGAAGAATTAGAGAGAACCGATGAACAGTAAACCAATTAGAAGCTATGTTGTGCATCTGTGTTGGTTATTAAACTGCCCAGGTGTAGCAAGTAAGTAAGTTGAAGAATTAGAGAGAACCGATGAACAGTAAACCAATTACATGCTATGTTGTGCATCTGTGTTGGTTATTAAACTCCCCAGGTGTAGCAAGTAAGTCAGTTGAAGAATTAGAGAGAACCGATGAACAGTAAACCAGTTACATGCTATGTTGTGCATCTGTGTTGGTTATCAAATTCCCCAGGTGTAGCAAGTAAGTCAGTTGAAGAATTAGAGAGAACCGATGAACAGTAAATCAATTACATGCTATGTTGTGCATCTTTGTTGGTTATTAAACTCCCCTGGTGTAGCAAGTAAGTCAGTTGAAGAATTAGAGAGAACCGATGAACAGTAAACCAATTACATGCTATGTTGTGCATCTGTGTTGGTTATTAAACTCCCCAGGTGTAGCAAGTAAATCAATTGAAGAATTAGAGAGAACCGATGAACAGTAAACTAATTACATGCTATGTTGTGCATCTTTGTTGGTTATTAGTCTCCCCAGGTGTAGCAACTAAGTCAGTTGAAGAATTAGAGAGAACCGCTGAATTGTAAACCAATTACATGTTATGTTGTGCATCTTTGTTGGTTATTAGTCTCCCCAGGTGTAGCAGGTAAGTCAGTTGAAGAATTAGAGAGAACCGATGAACAGTAAACCAATTACATGCTATGTTGTGCATCTGTGTTGGTTATTAAACTCCCCAGGTGTAGCAAGTAAGTCAGTTGAAGAATTAGAGAGAACCGATGAACAGTAAACTAATTACATGCTATGTTGTGCATCTTTGTGGTTATTAGTCTCCCCAGGTGTAGCAACTAAGTCAGTTGAAGAATTAGAGAGAACCGCTGAAGAGTAAATCAATTACATGCTATGTTGTGCATCTTTGTTGGTTATTAGTCTCCCCAGGTGTAGCAGGTAAGTCAGTTGAAGAATTAGAGAGAACCGATGAACAGTAAACTAATTACATGCTATGTTGTGCATCTTTGTTGGTTATTAGTCTCCCCAGGTGTAGCAACTAAGTCAGTTGAAGAATTAGAGAGAACCGCTGAATTGTAAACCAATTACATGTTATGTTGTGCATCTTTGTTGGTTATTAGTCTCCCCAGGTGTAGCAGGTAAGTCAGTTGAAGAATTAGAGAGAACCGATGAACAGTAAATCAATTACATGCTATGTTGTGCATCTTTGTTGGTTATTAAACTCCCCAGGTGTAGCAAGTAAGTCAGTTGAAGAATTAGAGAGAACCGATGAACAGTAAACCAATTACATGCTATGTTGTGCATCTGTGTTGGTTATTAAACTCCCCAGGTGTAGCAAGTAAGTCAGTTGAAGAATTAGAGAGAACCGATGAACAGTAAACCAATTACATGCTATGTTGTGCATCTGTGTTGGTTATTAAATTCCCCAGGTGTAGCAAGTAAGTCAGTTGAAGAATTAGAGAGAACCGATGAACAGTAAACCAATTACATGCTATGTTGTGCATCTTTGTTGGTTATTAAACTCCCCTGGTGTAGCAAGTAAGTCAGTTGAAGAATTAGAGAGAACCGATGAACAGTAAACCAATTACATGCTATGTTGTGCATCTGTGTTGGTTATTAAACTCCCCAGGTGTAGCAAGTAAATCAATTGAAGAATTAGAGAGAACCGATGAACAGTAAACTAATTACATGCTATGTTGTGCATCTTTGTTGGTTATTAGTCTCCCCAGGTGTAGCAACTAAGTCAGTTGAATAATTAGAGAGAACCGCTGAATTGTAAACCAATTACATGTTATGTTGTGCATCTTTGTTGGTTATTAGTCTCCCCAGGTGTAGCAGGTAAGTCAGTTGAAGAATTAGAGAGAACCGATGAACAGTAAATCAATTACATGCTATGTTGTGCATCTTTGTTGGTTATTAAACTCCCCAGGTGTAGCAAGTAAGTCAGTTGAAGAATTAGAGAGAACCGATGAACAGTAAACCAATTACATGCTATGTTGTGCATCTGTGTTGGTTATTAAACTCCCCAGGTGTAGCAACTAAGTCAGTTGAAGAATTAGAGAGAACCGATGAACAGTAAACCAATTACATGCTATGTTGTGCATCTGTGTTGGTTATTAAATTCCCCAGGTGTAGCAAGTAAGTCAGTTGAAGAATTAGAGAGAACCGATGAACAGTAAACCAATTACATGCTATGTTGTGCATCTGTGTTGGTTATTAAACTCCCCAGGTGTAGCAAGTAAGTCAGTTGAAAAATTAGAGAGAACCGATGAACAGTAAACTAATTACATGCTATGTTGTGCATCATTGTTGGTTATTAGTCTCCCCAGGTGTAGCAACTAAGTCAGTTGAAGAATTAGAGAGAACCGCTGAATAGTAAACCAATTACATGTTATGTTGTGCATCTTTGTTGGTTATTAGTCTCCCCAGGTGTAGCAGGTAAGTCAGTTGAAGAATTAGAGAGAACCGATGAACAGTAAATCAATTACATGCTATGTTGTGCATCTTTGTTGGTTATTAAACTCCCCAGGTGTAGCAAGTAAGTCAGTTGAAGAATTAGAGAGAACCGATGAACAGTAAACCAATTACATGCTATGTTGTGCATCTGTGTTGGTTATTAAACTCCCCAGGTGTAGCAAGTAAGTCAGTTGAAGAATTAGAGAGAACCGATGAATAGTAAACTAATTACATCCTATGTTGTGCATCTATGTTGGTTATTAGTCTCCCTAGGTGTAGCAAGTAAGTCAGTTGAAGAATTAGAGAGAACCGCTGAATAGTAAACCAATTACATGCTATGTTGTGCATCTGTGTTGGTTATCAAACTCCACAGGTGTAGCAACTAAGTCAGTTGAAGAATTAGAGAGAACCGCTGAATAGTAAACCAATTACATGTTATGTTGTGCATCTTTGTTGGTTATTAGTCTCCCCAGGTGTAGCAGGTAAGTCAGTTGAAGAATTAGAGAGAACCGATGAACAGTAAATCAATTACATGCTATGCTGTGCATCTTTGTTGGTTATTAAACTCCCCAGGTGTAGCAAGTAAGTCAGTTGAAGAATTAGAGAGAACCGATGAACAGTAAACCAGTTACATGCTATGTTGTGCATCTGTGTTGATTATTAGTCTCCCCAGGTGTAGCAAGTAAGTCAATTGAAGAATTCGAGAGAACCGATGAACAGTAAACCAGTTTCATGCTATGTTGTGCATCTGTGTTGGTTATTAGTCTCCCTAGGTGTAGCAAGTAAGTCAGTTGAAGAATTAGAGAGAACCGATGAACAGTAAACCAATTAGAAGCTATGTTGTGCATCTGTGTTGGTTATTAAACTGCCCAGGTGTAGCAAGTAAGTAAGTTGAAGAATTAGAGAGAACCGATGAACAGTAAACCAATTACATGCTATGTTGTGCATCTGTGTTGGTTATTAAACTCCCCAGGTGTAGCAAGTAAGTCAGTTGAAGAATTAGAGAGAACCGATGAACAGTAAACCAGTTACATGCTATGTTGTGCATCTGTGTTGGTTATCAAATTCCCCAGGTGTAGCAAGTAAGTCAGTTGAAGAATTAGAGAGAACCGATGAACAGTAAATCAATTACATGCTATGTTGTGCATCTTTGTTGGTTATTAAACTCCCCTGGTGTAGCAAGTAAGTCAGTTGAAGAATTAGAGAGAACCGATGAACAGTAAACCAATTACATGCTATGTTGTGCATCTGTGTTGGTTATTAAACTCCCCAGGTGTAGCAAGTAAATCAATTGAAGAATTAGAGAGAACCGATGAACAGTAAACTAATTACATGCTATGTTGTGCATCTTTGTTGGTTATTAGTCTCCCCAGGTGTAGCAACTAAGTCAGTTGAAGAATTAGAGAGAACCGCTGAATTGTAAACCAATTACATGTTATGTTGTGCATCTTTGTTGGTTATTAGTCTCCCCAGGTGTAGCAGGTAAGTCAGTTGAAGAATTAGAGAGAACCGATGAACAGTAAACCAATTACATGCTATGTTGTGCATCTGTGTTGGTTATTAAACTCCCCAGGTGTAGCAAGTAAGTCAGTTGAAGAATTAGAGAGAACCGATGAACAGTAAACTAATTACATGCTATGTTGTGCATCTTTGTGGTTATTAGTCTCCCCAGGTGTAGCAACTAAGTCAGTTGAAGAATTAGAGAGAACCGCTGAAGAGTAAATCAATTACATGCTATGTTGTGCATCTTTGTTGGTTATTAGTCTCCCCAGGTGTAGCAGGTAAGTCAGTTGAAGAATTAGAGAGAACCGATGAACAGTAAACCAATTACATGCTATGTTGTGCATCTGTGTTGGTTATTAAACTCCCCAGTTGTAGCAAGTAAGTCAGTTGAAGAATTAGAGAGAACCGATGAACAGTAAACTAATTACATGCTATGTTGTGCATCATTGTTGGTTATTAGTCTCCCCAGGTGTAGCAACTAAGTCAGTTGAAGAATTAGAGAGAACCGCTGAATAGTAAACCAATTACATGTTATGTTGTGCATCTTTGTTGGTTTTTAGTCTCCCCAGGTGTAGCAGGTAAGTCAGTTGAAGAATTAGAGAGAACCGATGAACAGTAAATCTATTACATGCTATGTTGTGCATCTTTGTTGGTTATTAAACTCCCCAGGTGTAGCAAGTAAGTCAGTTGAAGAATTAGAGAGAACCGATGAACAGTAAACCAATTACATGCTATGTTGTGCATCTGTGTTGGTTATTAAACTCCCCAGGTGTAGCAAGTAAGTCAGTTGAAGAATTAGAGAGAACCGATGAACAGTAAACTAATTACATGCTATGTTGTGCATCTATGTTGGTTATTAGTCTCCCTAGGTGTAGCAAGTAAGTCAGTTGAAGAATTAGAGAGAACCGCTGAATAGTAAACCAATTACATGCTATGTTGTGCATCTGTGTTGGTTATCAAACTCCCCAGGTGTAGCAAGTAAGTCAGTTGAAGAATTAGAGAGAACCGATGAACAGTAAACTAATTACATGCTATGTTGTGCATCTTTGTTGGTTATTAGTCTCCCCAGGTGTAGCAACTAAGTCAATTGAAGAATTAGAGAGACCCGCTGAATAGTAAACCAATTACATGTTATGTTGTGCATCTTTGTTGGTTATTAGTCTCCCCAGGTGTAGCAGGTAAGTCAGTTGAAGAATTAGAGAGAACCGATGAACAGTAAATCAATTACATGCTATGTTGTGCATCTTTGTTGGTTATTAAACTCCCCAGGTGTAGCAAGTAAGTCAGTTGAAGAATTAGAGAGAACCGATGAACAGTAAACCAGTTACATGCTATGTTGTGCATCTGTGTTGGTTATTAGTCTCGCCAGGTGTAGCAAGTAAGTCAATTGAAGAATTCAAGAGAACCGATGAACAGTAAACCAGTTTCATGCTATGTTGTGCTTCTGTGTTGGTTATTAGTCTCCCTAGGTGTAGCAAGTAAGTCAGTTGAAGAATTAGAGATAACCGATGAACAGTAAACCTATTACAAGCTATGTTGTGCATCTGTGTTGGTTATTAAACTGCCCAGGTATAGCAAGTAAGTCAGTTGAAGAATTAGAGAGAACCGATGAACAGTAAACCAATTACATGCTATGTTGTGCATCTGTGTTGGTTATTAAACTCCCCAGGTGTAGCAAGTAAGTCAGTTGAAGAATTAGAGAGAAACGATGAACAGTAAACCAGTTACATGCTATGTTGTGCATCTGTGTTGGTTATCAAATTCCCCAGGTGTAGCAAGTAAGTCAGTTGAAGAATTAGAGAGAACCGATGAACAGTAAATCAATTACATGCTATGTTGTGCATCTTTGTTGGTTATTAAACTCCCCTGGTGTAGCAAGTAAGTCAGTTGAAGAATTAGAGAGAACCGATGAACAGTAAACCAATTACATGCTATGTTGTGCATCTGTGTTGGTTATTAAACTCCCCAGGTGTAGCAAGTAAATCAGTTGAAAAATTAGAGAGAACCGATGAACAGTAAACTAATTACATGCTATGTTGTGCATCTTTGTTGGTTATTAGTCTCCCCAGGTGTAGCAACTAAGTCAGTTGAAGAATTAGAGAGAACCGCTGAATTGTAAACCAATTACATGTTATGTTGTGCATCTTTGTTGGTTATTAGTCTCCCCAGGTGTAGCAGGTAAGTCAGTTGAAGAATTAGAGAGAACCGATGAACAGTAAATCAATTACATGCTATGTTGTGCATCTATGTTGGTTATTAGTCTCCCTAGGTGTAGCAAGTAAGTCAGTTGAAGAATTAGAGAGAACCGCTGAATAGTAAACCAATTACATGCTATGTTGTGCATCTGTGTTGGTTATCAAACTCCCCAGGTGTAGCAAGTAAGTCAGTTGAAGAATTAGAGAGAACCGATGAACAGTAAACTAATTACATGCTATGTTGTGCATCTTTGTTGGTTATTAGTCTCCCCAGGTGTAGCAACTAAGTCAGTTGAAGAATTAGAGAGACCCGCTGAATAGTAAACCAATTACATGTTATGTTGTGCATCTTTGTTGGTTATTAGTCTCCCCAGGTGTAGCAGGTAAGTCAGTTGAAGAATTAGAGAGAACCGATGAACAGTAAATCAATTACATGCTATGTTGTGCATCTTTGTTGGTTATTAAACTCCCCAGGTGTAGCAAGTAAGTCAGTTGAAGAATTAGAGAGAACCGATGAACAGTAAACCAGTTACATGCTATGTTGTGCATCTGTGTTGGTTATTAGTCTCGCCAGGTGTAGCAAGTAAGTCAATTGAAGAATTCAAGAGAACCGATGAACAGTAAACCAGTTTCATGCTATGTTGTGCTTCTGTGTTGGTTATTAGTCTCCCTAGGTGTAGCAAGTAAGTCAGTTGAAGAATTAGAGAGAACCGATGAACAGTAAACCTATTACAAGTTATGTTGTGCATCTGTGTTGGTTATTAAACTGCCCAGGTGTAGCAAGTAAGTCAGTTGAAGAATTAGAGAGAACCGATGAACAGTAAACCAATTACATGCTATGTTGTGCATCTGTGTTGGTTATTAAACTCCCCAGGTGTAGCAAGTAAGTCAGTTGAAGAATTAGAGAGAAACGATGAACAGTAAACCAGTTACATGCTATGTTGTGCATCTGTGTTGGTTATCAAATTCCCCAGGTGTAGCAAGTAAGTCAGTTGAAGAATTAGAGAGAACCGATGAACAGTAAATCAATTACATGCTATGTTGTGCATCTTTGTTGGTTATTAAACTCCCCTGGTGTAGCAAGTAAGTCAGTTGAAGAATTAGAGAGAACCGATGAACAGTAAACCAATTACATGCTATGTTGTGCATCTGTGTTGGTTATTAAACTCCCCAGGTGTAGCAAGTAAATCAGTTGAAAAATTAGAGAGAACCGATGAACAGTAAACTAATTACATGCTATGTTGTGCATCTTTGTTGGTTATTAGTCTCCCCAGGTGTAGCAACTAAGTCAGTTGAAGAATTAGAGAGAACCGCTGAATTGTAAACCAATTACATGTTATGTTGTGCATCTTTGTTGGTTATTAGTCTCCCCAGGTGTAGCAGGTAAGTCAGTTGAAGAATTAGAGAGAACCGATGAACAGTAAATCAATTACATGCTATGTTGTGCATCTTTGTTGGTTATTAAACTCCCCAGGTGTAGCAAGTAAGTCAGTTGAAGAATTAGAGAGAACCGATGAACAGTAAACCAGTTACATGCTATGTTGTGCATCTGTGTTGGTTATTAGTCTCCCCAGGGGTAGCAAGTAAGTCAGTTGAAGAATTCGAGAGAACCGATGAACAGTAAACCAGTTTCATGCTATGTTGTGCATCTGTGTTGGTTATTAGTCTCCCTAGGTGTAGCAAGTAAGTCAGTTGAAGAATTAGAGAGAACCGATGAACAGTAAACCAATTACAAGCTATGTTGTGCATCTGTGTTGGTTATTAAACTGCCCAGGTTTAGCAAGTAAGTCAGTTGAAGAATTAGAGAGAACCGATGAACAGTAAACCAATTACAGGCTATGTTGTGCATCTGTGTTGGTTATTAAACTCCCCAGGTGTAGCAAGTAAGTCAGTTGAAGAATTAGAGAGAACCGATGAACAGTAAACCAATTACATGCAATGTTATGCATCTGTGTTGGTTATTAAACTCCCCAGGTGTAGCAAGTAAGTCAGTTGAAGAATTAGAGAGAATCGATGAACAGTAAACCAGTTACATGCTATGTTGTGCATCTGTGTTGGTTATCAAATTCCCCAGGTGTAGCAAGTAAGTCAGTTGAAGAATTAGAGAGAACCGATGAACAGTAAACTAATTACATGCTATGTTGTGCATCTGTGTTGGTTATTAGTCTCCCCAGGTATAGCAAGTAAGTCAGTTGAAGAATTAGAGAGAACCGCTGAATAGTAAACCAATTACATGTTATGTTGTTAATCTGTGTTGGTTATTAGTCTCCCCAGGTGTAGCAAGTAAGATAGTTGAAGAATTAGAGAGAACCGATGAACAGTAAACCAATTACATGCTATGTTGTGCATCTGTGTTGGTTATTAGTCTCCCCAGGTGTAGCAAGTAAGTCAGTTGAAGAATTAGAGAGAACCGATGAACAGTAAACCAATTACATGCTATGTTGTGCATCTGTGTTGGTTATTAAACTCCCCAGGTGTAGCAAGTAAGTCAGTTGAAGAATTAGAGAGAACCGATGAACAGTAAACCAATTACATGCAATTTTGTGCATCTGTGTTGGTTATTAAACTCCCCAGGTGTAGCAAGTAAGTCAGTTGAAGAATTAGACAGAACCGATGAACAGTAAACTAATTACATGCTATGTTGTGCATCTTTGTTGGTTATTAGTCTCCCCAGGTGTAGCAAGTAAGTCAGTTGAAGAATTAGAGAGAACCGCTGAATAGTAAACCAATTACATGTTATGTTGTGCATCTTTGTTGGTTATTAGTCTCCCCAGGTGTAGCAGGTAAGTCAGTTGAAGAATTAGAGAGAACCGATGAACAGTAAATCAATTACATGCTATGTTGTGCATCTTTGTTGGTTATTAAACTCCCCAGGTGTAGCAAGTAAGTCAGTTGAAGAATTAGAGAGAACCGATGAACAATAAACCAATTACATGCTATGTTGTTCATCTGTGTTGGTTATTAGTCTCCCCAGGTGTAGCAAGTAAGTCAGTTGAAGAATTAGAGAGAACCGATGAACAGTAAACCAATTACATGCTTTGTTGTGCGTCTGTGTTGGTTATAAGTCTCCCCAGGTGTAGGAAGTAAGTCAGTTGAAGAATTAGAGAGAACTGATGAACAGTAAACCAGTTACATGCTATGTTGTGCATCTGTGTTGGTTATTAGTCTCCCCAGGTGTAGCAAGTAAGTCAGTTGAAGAATGCGAGAGATCCGATGAACAGTAAACCAGTTACATGCTATGTTGTGCATCTGTGTTGGTTATTAGTCTCCCTAGGTGTAGCAAGTAAGTCAGTTGAAGAATTAGAGAGAACCGATGAACAGTAAACCAATTACAAGCTATGTTGTGCATCTGTGTTGGTTATTAAACTCCCCAGGTGTAGCAAGTAAGTCAGTTGAAGAATTAGAGAGAACCGATGAACAGTAAACCAATTACATGCTATGTTGTGCATCTGTGTTGGTTATTAAACTCCCCAGGTGTAGCAAGTAAGTCAGTTGAAGAATTAGAGAGAACCGATGAACAGTAAACTAATTACATGCTATGTTGTGCATCTGTGTTGGTTATTAGTCTCCCTAGGTGTAGCAAGTAAGTCAGTTGAAGAATTAGAGAGAACCGCTGAATAGTAAACCAATTACATGTTATGTTGTTCATCTGTGTTGGTTATTATTCTCCCCAGGTGTAGCAAGTAAGACAGTTGAAGAATTAGAGAGAACCGATGAACAGTAAACCAATTACATGCTATGTTGTGCATCTGTGTTGGTTATTAGTCTCCCCAGGTGTAGCCAGTAAGTCAGTTGAAGAATTAGAGAGAACCGACGAACAGTAAACCAATTACATGCTATGTTGTGCATCTGTGTTGGTTATTAAACTCCACAGGTGTAGCAAGTAAGTCAGTTGAAGAATTAGAGAGAATCGATGAACAGTAAACCAATTACATGCTATGTTGTGCATCTGTGTTGGTTATTAGTCTCCCCAGGTGTAGCAAGTAAGTCAGTTGAAGAATTAGAGAGAACCGATGAACAGTAAACCAATTACATGCTATGTTGTGCATCTGTGTTGGTTATTAAATTCCCCAGGTGTAGCAAGTAAGTCAGTTGAAGAATTAGAGAGAACCGATGAACAGTAAACCAATTACATGCTATGTTGTGCATCTGTGTTGGTTATTAAACTCCCCAGGTGTAGCAAGTAAGTCAGTTGAAGAATTAGAGAGAACCGATGAACTGTAAACTAATTACATGCTATGTTGTGCATCATTGTTGGTTATTAGTCTCCCCAGGTGTAGCAACTAAGTCAGTTGAAGAATTAGAGAGAACCGCTGAATAGTAAACCAATTACATGTTATGTTGTGCATCTTTGTTGGTTATTAGTCTCCCCAGGTGTAGCAGGTAAGTCAGTTGAAGAATTAGAGAGAACCGATGAACAGTAAATCAATTACATGCTATGTTGTGCATCTTTGTTGGTTATTAAACTCCCCAGGTGTAGCAAGTAAGTCAGTTGAAGAATTAGAGAGAACCGATGAACAGTAAACCAATTACATGCTATGTTGTGCATCTGTGTTGGTTATTAAACTCCCCAGGTGTAGCAAGTAAGTCAGTTGAAGAATTAGAGAGAACCGATGAACAGTAAACTAATTACATGCTATGTTGTGCATCTATGTTGGTTATTAGTCTCCCTAGGTGTAGCAAGTAAGTCAGTTGAAGAATTAGACAGAACCGCTGAATAGTAAACCAATTACATATTATGTTGTGCATCTTTGTTGGTTATTAGTCTCCCCAGGTGTAGCAGGTAAGTCAGTTGAAGAATTAGAGAGAACCGATGAACAGTAAATCAATTACATGCTATGTTGTGCATCTGTGTTGGTTATTAAACTCCCCAGGTGTAGCAAGTAAATCAGTTGAAAAATTAGAGAGAACCGATGAACAGTAAACTAATTACATGCTATGTTGTGCATCTTTGTTGGTTATTAGTCTCCCCAGGTGTAGCAACTAAGTCAGTTGAAGAATTAGAGAGAACCGCTGAATTGTAAACCAATTACATGTTATGTTGTGCATCTTTGTTGGTTATTAGTCTCCCCAGGTGTAGCAGGTAAGTCAGTTGAAGAATTAGAGAGAACCGATGAACAGTAAATCAATTACATGCTATGTTGTGCATCTTTGTTGGTTATTAAACTCCCCAGGTGTAGCAAGTAAGTCAGTTGAAGAATTAGAGAGAACCGATGAACAGTAAACCAGTTACATGCTATGTTGTGCATCTGTGTTGGTTATTAGTCTCCCCAGGTGTAGCAAGTAAGTCAGTTGAAGAATTCGAGAGAACCGATGAACAGTAAACCAGTTTCATGCTATGTTGTGCATCTGTGTTGGTTATTAGTCTCCCTAGGTGTAGCAAGTAAGTCAGTTGAAGAATTAGAGAGAACCGATGAACAGTAAACCAATTACAAGCTATGTTGTGCATCTGTGTTGGTTATTAAACTGCCCAGGTTTAGCAAGTAAGTCAGTTGAAGAATTAGAGAGAACCGATGAACAGTAAACCAATTACAGGCTATGTTGTGCATCTGTGTTGGTTATTAAACTCCCCAGGTGTAGCAAGTAAGTCAGTTGAAGAATTAGAGAGAACCGATGAACAGTAAACCAATTACATGCTATGTTGTGCATCTGTGTTGGTTATTAAACTCCCCAGGTGTAGCAAGTAAGTCAGTTGAAGAATTAGAGAGAATCGATGAACAGTAAACCAGTTACATGCTATGTTGTGCCTCTGTGTTAGTTATCAAATTCCCCAGGTGTAGCAAGTAAGTCAGTTGAAGAATTAGAGAGAACCGATGAACAGTAAACTAATTACATGCTATGTTGTGCATCTGTGTTGGTTATTAGTCTCCCCAGGTATAGCAAGTAAGTCAGTTGAAGAATTAGAGAGAACCGCTGAATAGTAAACCAATTACATGTTATGTTGTTAATCTGTGTTGGTTATTAGTCTCCCCAGGTGTAGCAAGGAAGATAGTTGAAGAATTAGAGAGAACCGATGAACAGTAAACCAATTACATGCTATGTTGTGCATCTGTGTTGGTTATTAGTCTCCCCAGGTGTAGCAAGTAAGTCAGTTGAAGAATTAGAGAGAACCGATGAACAGTAAACCAATTACATGCTATGTTGTGCATTTGTGTTGGTTATTAAACTCCCCAGGTGTAGCAAGTAAGTCAGTTGAAGAATTAGAGAGAACCGATGAACAGTAAACCAATTACATGCTATGTTGTGCATCTGTGTTGGTTATTAAACTCCCCAGGTGTAGCAAGTAAGTCAGTTGAAGAATTAGACAGAACCGATGAACAATAAACTAATTACATGCTATGTTGTGCATCTTTGTTGGTTATTAGTCTCCCCAGGTGTAGCAAGTAAGTCAGTTGAAGAATTAGAGAGAACCGCTGAATAGTAAACCAATTACATGTTATGTTGTGCATCTTTGTTGGTTATTAGTCTCCCCAGGTGTAGCAGGTAAGTCAGTTGAAGAATTAGAGAGAACCGATGAACAGTAAATCAATTACATGCTATGTTGTGCATCTTTGTTGGTTATTAAACTCCCCAGGTGTAGCAAGTAAGTCAGTTGAAGAATTAGAGAGAACCGATGAACAGTAAACCAATTACATGCTATGTTGTTCATCTGTGTTGGTTATTAGTCTCCCCAGGTGTAGCAAGTAAGTCAGTTGAAGAATTAGAGAGAACCGATGAACAATAAACCAATTACATGCTTTGTTGTGCGTCTGTGTTGGCTATAAGTCTCCCCAGGTGTAGCAAGTAAGTCAGTTGAAGAATTAGAGGGAACCGATGAACAGTAAACCAGTTACATGCTATGTTGTGCATCTGTGTTGGTTATTAGTCTCCCCAGGTGTAGCAAGTAAGTCAGTTGAAGAATGCGAGAGAACCGATGAACAGTAAACCAGTTACATGCTATGTTGTGCATCTGTGTTGGTTATTAGTCTCCCTAGGTGTAGCAAGTAAGTCAGTTGAAGAATTAGAGAGAACCGATGAACAGTAAACCAATTACAAGCTATGTTGTGCATCTGTGTTGGTTATTAAACTCCCCAGGTGTAGCAAGTAAGTCAGTTGAAGAATTAGAGAGAACCGATGAACAGTAAACCAATTACATGCTATGTTGTGCATCTGTGTTGGTTATTAAACTCCCCAGGTGTAGCAAGTAAGTCAGTTGAAGAATTAGAGAGAACCGATGAACAGTAAACTAATTACATGCTATGTTGTGCATCTGTGTTGGTTATTAGTCTCCCTAGGTGTAGCAAGTAAGTCAGTTGAAGAATTAGAGAGAACCGCTGAATAGTAAACCAATTACATGTTATGTTGTTCATCTGTGTTGGTTATTAGTCTCCCCAGGTGTAGCAAGTAAGACAGTTGAAGAATTAGAGAGAACCGATGAACAGTAAACCAATTACATGCTATGTTGTGCATCTGTGTTGGTTATTAGTCTCCCCAGGTGTAGCCAGTAAGTCAGTTGAAGAATTAGAGAGAACCGACGAACAGTAAACCAATTACATGCTATGTTGTGCATCTGTGTTGGTTATTAAACTCCACAGGTGTAGCAAGTAAGTCAGTTGAAGAATTAGAGAGAATCGATGAACAGTAAACCAATTACATGCTATGTTGTGCATCTGTGTTGGTTATTAGTCTCCCCAGGTGTAGCAAGTAAGTCAGTTGAAGAATTAGAGAGAACCGATGAACAGTAAACCAATTACATGCTATGTTGTGCATCTGTGTTGGTTATTAAATTCCCCAGGTGTAGCAAGTAAGTCAGTTGAAGAATTAGAGAGAACCGATGAACAGTAAACCAATTACATGCTATGTTGTGCATCTGTGTTGGTTATTAAACTCCCCAGGTGTAGCAAGTAAGTCAGTTGAAGAATTAGAGAGAACCGATGAACAGTAATCTAATTACATGCTATGTTGTGCATCATTGTTGGTTATTAGTCTCCCCAGGTGTAGCAACTAAGTCAGTTGAAGAATTAGAGAGAACCGCTGAATAGTAAACCAATTACATGTTATGTTGTGCATCTTTGTTGGTTATTAGTCTCCCCAGGTGTAGCAGGTAAGTCAGTTGAAGAATTAGAGAGAACCGATGAACAGTAAATCAATTACATGCTATGTTGTGCATCTTTGTTGGTTATTAAACTCCCCAGGTGTAGCAAGTAAGTCAGTTGAAGAATTAGAGAGAACCGATGAACAGTAAACCAATTACATGCTATGTTGTGCATCTGTGTTGGTTATTAAACTCCCCAGGTGTAGCAAGTAAGTCAGTTGAAGAATTAGAGAGAACCGATGAACAGTAAACTAATTACATGCTATGTTGTGCATCTATGTTGGTTATTAGTCTCCCTAGGTGTAGCAAGTAAGTCAGTTGAAGAATTAGACAGAACCGCTGAATAGTAAACCAATTACATATTATGTTGTGCATCTTTGTTGGTTATTAGTCTCCCCAGGTGTAGCAGGTAAGTCAGTTGAAGAATTAGAGAGAACCGATGAACAGTAAATCAATTACATGCTATGTTGTGCATCTTTGTTGGTTATTAAACTCCCCAGGTGTAGCAAGTAAGTCAGTTGAAGAATTAGAGAGAACCGATGAACAGTAAACCAGTTACATGCTATGTTGTGCATCTGTGTTGGTTATTAGTCTCCCCAGGTGTAGCAAGTAAGTCAGTTGAAGAATTCGAGAGAACCGATGAACAGTAAACCAGTTTCATGCTATGTTGTGCATCTGTGTTGGTTATTAGTCTCCCTAGGTGTAGCAAGTAAGTCAGTTGAAGAATTAGAGAGAACCGATGAACAGTAAACCAATTACAAGCTATGTTGTGCATCTGTGTTGGTTATTAAACTCCCCAGGTGTAGCAAGTAAGTCAGTTGAAGAATTAGAGAGAACCGATGAACAGTAAACTAATTACATGCTATGTTGTGCATCATTGTTGGTTATTAGTCTCCCCAGGTGTAGCAACTAAGTCAGTTGAAGAATTAGAGAGAACCGATGAACAGTAAACCAATTACATGTTATGTTGTGCATCTTTGTTGGTTATTAGTCTCCCCAGGTGTAGCAGGTAAGTCAGTTGAAGAATTAGAGAGAACCGATGAACAGTAAATCAATTACATGCTATGTTGTGCATCTTTGTTGGTTATTAAACTCCCCAGGTGTAGCAAGTAAGTCAGTTGAAGAATTAGAGAGAACCGATGAACAGTAAACCAATTACATGCTATGTTGTGCATCTGTGTTGGTTATTAAACTCCCCAGGTGTAGCAAGTAAGTCAGTTGAAGAATTAGAGAGAACCGATGAACAGTAAACTAATTACATGCTATGTTGTGCATCTATGTTGGTTATTAGTCTCCCTAGGTGTAGCAAGTAAGTCAGTTGAAGAATTAGAGAGAACCGCTGAATAGTAAACCAATTACATGTTATGTTGTGCATCTTTGTTGGTTATTAGTCTCCCCAGGTGTAGCAGGTAAGTCAGTTGAAGAATTAGAGAGAACCGATGAACAGTAAGTCAATTACATGCTATGTTGTGCATCTTTGTTGGTTATTAAACTCCCCAGGTGTAGCAAGTAAGTCAGTTGAAGAATTAGAGAGAACCGATGAACGGTAAACCAGTTACATGCTATGTTGTGCATCTGTGTTGGTTATTAGTCTCCCCAGGTGTAGCAAGTAAGTCAGTTGAAGAATTCAAGAGAACCGATGAACAGTAAACCAGTTTCATGCTATGTTGTGCATCTGTGTTGGTCATTAGTCTCCCTAGGTGTAGCAAGTAAGTCAGTTGAAGAATTAGAGAGAACCGATGAACAGTAAACCAATTACAAGCTATGTTGTGCATCTGTGTTGGTTATTAAACTCCCCAGGTGTAGCAAGTAAGTCAGTTGAAGAATTAGAGAGAACCGATGAACAGTAAACCAATTACATGCTATGTTGTGCATCTGTGTTGGTTATTAAACTCCCCAGGTGTAACAAGTAAGTCAGTTGAAGAATTAGAGAGAACCGATGAACAGTAAACCAGTTACATGCTATGTTGTGCATCTGTGTTGGTTATCAAATTCCCCAGGTGTAGCAAGTAAGTCAGTTGAAGAATTAGAGAGAACCGATGAACAGCAAACTAATTACATGCTATGTTGTGCATCTGTGTTGGTTATTAGTCTCCCCAGGTGTAGCAAGTAAGTCAGTTGAAGAATTAGAGAGAACCGCTGAATAGTAAACCAATTACATGTTATGTTGTTCATCTGTGTTGGTTATTAGTCTCCCCAGGTGTAGCAGGTAAGTCAGTTGAAGAATTAGAGAGAACCGATGAACAGTAAATCAATTACATGCTATGTTGTGCATCTTTGTTGGTTATTAAACTCCCCAGGTGTAGCAAGTAAGTCAGTTGAAGAATTAGAGAGAACCGATGAACAGTAAACCAATTACATGCTATGTTGTTCATCTGTGTTGGTTATTAGTCTCCCCAGGTGTAGCAAGTAAGTCAGTTGAAGAATTAGAGAGAACCGATGAACAATAAACCAATTACATGCTTTGTTGTGCGTCTGTGTTGGCTATAAGTCTCCCCAGGTGTAGCAAGTAAGTCAGTTGAAGAATTAGAGAGAACCGATGAACAGTAAACCAGTTACATGCTATGTTGTGCATCTGTGTTGGTTATTAGTCTCCCCAGGTGTAGCAAGTAAGTCAGTTGAAGAATGCGAGAGAACCGATGAACAGTAAACCAGTTACATGCTATGTTGTGCATCTGTGTTGGTTATTAGTCTCCCTAGGTGTAGCAAGTAAGTCAGTTGAAGAATTAGAGAGAACCGATGAACAGTAAACCAATTACAAGCTATGTTGTGCATCTGTGTTGGTTATTAAACTCCCCAGGTGTAGCAAGTAAGTCAGTTGAAGAATTAGAGAGAACCGATGAACAGTAAACCAATTACATGCTATGTTGTGCATCTGTGTTGGTTATTAAACTCCCCAGGTGTAGCAAGTAAGTCAGTTGAAGAATTAGAGAGAACCGATGAACAGTAAACTAATTACATGCTATGTTGTGCATCTGTGTTGGTTATTAGTCTCCCTAGGTGTAGCAAGTAAGTCAGTTGAAGAATTAGAGAGAACCGCTGAATAGTAAACCAATTACATGTTATGTTGTTCATCTGTGTTGGTTATTAGTCTCCCCAGGTGTAGCAAGTAAGACAGTTGAAGAATTAGAGAGAACCGATGAACAGTAAACCAATTACATGCTATGTTGTGCATCTGTGTTGGTTATTAGTCTCCCCAGGTGTAGCCAGTAAGTCAGTTGAAGAATTAGAGAGAACCGACGAACAGTAAACCAATTACATGCTATGTTGTGCATCTGTGTTGGTTATTAAACTCCACAGGTGTAGCAAGTAAGTCAGTTGAAGAATTAGAGAGAGTCGATGAACAGTAAACGAATTACATGCTATGTTGTGCATCTGTGTTGGTTATTAGTCTCCCCAGGTGTAGCAAGTAAGTCAGTTGAAGAATTAGAGAGAACCGATGAACAGTAAACCAATTACATGCTATGTTGTGCATCTGTGTTGGTTATTAAATTCCCCAGGTGTAGCAAGTAAGTCAGTTGAAGAATTAGAGAGAACCGATGAACAGTAAACCAATTACATGCTATGTTGTGCATCTGTGTTGGTTATTAAACTCCCCAGGTGTAGCAAGTAAGTCAGTTGAAGAATTAGAGAGAACCGATGAACAGTAAACTAATTACATGCTATGTTGTGCATCATTGTTGGTTATTAGTCTCCCCAGGTGTAGCAACTAAGTCAGTTGAAGAATTAGAGAGAACCGCTGAATAGTAAACCAATTACATGTTATGTTGTGCATCTTTGTTGGTTATTAGTCTCCCCAGGTGTAGCAGGTAAGTCAGTTGAAGAATTAGAGAGAACCGATGAACAGTAAATCAATTACATGCTATGTTGTGCATCTTTGTTGGTTATTAAACTCCCCAGGTGTAGCAAGTAAGTCAGTTGAAGAATTAGAGAGAACCGATGAACAGTAAACCAATTACATGCTATGTTGTGCATCTGTGTTGGTTATTAAACTCCCCAGGTGTAGCAAGTAAGTCAGTTGAAGAATTAGAGAGAACCGATGAACAGTAAACTAATTACATGCTATGTTGTGCATCTATGTTGGTTATTAGTCTCCCTAGGTGTAGCAAGTAAGTCAGTTGAAGAATTAGACAGAACCGCTGAATAGTAAACCAATTACATATTATGTTGTGCATCTTTGTTGGTTATTAGTCTCCCCAGGTGTAGCAGGTAAGTCAGTTGAAGAATTAGAGAGAACCGATGAACAGTAAATCAATTACATGCTATGTTGTGCATCTTTGTTGGTTATTAAACTCCCCAGGTGTAGCAAGTAAGTCAGTTGAAGAATTAGAGAGAACCGATGAACAGTAAACCAGTTACATGCTATGTTGTGCATCTGTGTTGGTTATTAGTCTCCCCAGGTGTAGCAAGTAAGTCAGTTGAAGAATTCGAGAGAACCGATGAACAGTAAACCAGTTTCATGCTATGTTGTGCATCTGTGTTGGTTATTAGTCTCCCTAGGTGTAGCAAGTAAGTCAGTTGAAGAATTAGAGAGAACCGATGAACAGTAAACCAATTACAAGCTATGTTGTGCATCTGTGTTGGTTATTAAACTCCCCAGGTGTAGCAAGTAAGTCAGTTGAAGAATTAGAGAGAACCGATGAACAGTAAACTAATTACATGCTATGTTGTGCATCATTGTTGGTTATTAGTCTCCCCAGGTGTAGCAACTAAGTCAGTTGAAGAATTAGAGAGAACCGATGAACAGTAAACCAATTACATGTTATGTTGTGCATCTTTGTTGGTTATTAGTCTCCCCAGGTGTAGCAGGTAAGTCAGTTGAAGAATTAGAGAGAACCGATGAACAGTAAATCAATTACATGCTATGTTGTGCATCTTTGTTGGTTATTAAACTCCCCAGGTGTAGCAAGTAAGTCAGTTGAAGAATTAGAGAGAACCGATGAACAGTAAACCAATTACATGCTATGTTGTGCATCTGTGTTGGTTATTAAACTCCCCAGGTGTAGCAAGTAAGTCAGTTGAAGAATTAGAGAGAACCGATGAACAGTAAACTAATTACATGCTATGTTGTGCATCTATGTTGGTTATTAGTCTCCCTAGGTGTAGCAAGTAAGTCAGTTGAAGAATTAGAGAGAACCGCTGAATAGTAAACCAATTACATGTTATGTTGTGCATCTTTGTTGGTTATTAGTCTCCCCAGGTGTAGCAGGTAAGTCAGTTGAAGAATTAGAGAGAACCGATGAACAGTAAGTCAATTACATGCTATGTTGTGCATCTTTGTTGGTTATTAAACTCCCCAGGTGTAGCAAGTAAGTCAGTTGAAGAATTAGAGAGAACCGATGAACAGTAAACCAGTTACATGCTATGTTGTGCATCTGTGTTGGTTATTAGTCTCCCCAGGTGTAGCAAGCAAGTCAGTTGAAGAATTCGAGAGAACCGATGAACAGTAAACCAGTTTCATGCTATGTTGTGCATCTGTGTTGGTCATTAGTCTCCCTAGGTGTAGCAAGTAAGTCAGTTGAAGAATTAGAGAGAACCGATGAACAGTAAACCAATTACAAGCTATGTTGTGCATCTGTGTTGGTTATTAAACTCCCCAGGTGTAGCAAGTAAGTCAGTTGAAGAATTAGAGAGAACCGATGAACAGTAAACCAATTACATGCTATGTTGTGCATCTGTGTTGGTTATTAAACTTCCCAGGTGTAACAAGTAAGTCAGTTGAAGAATTAGAGAGAACCGATGAACAGTAAACCAGTTACATGCTATGTTGTGCATCTGTGTTGGTTATCAAATTCCCCAGGTGTAGCAAGTAAGTCAGTTGAAGAATTAGAGAGAACCGATGAACAGCAAACTAATTACATGCTATGTTGTGCATCTGTGTTGGTTATTAGTCTCCCCAGGTGTAGCAAGTAAGTCAGTTGAAGAATTAGAGAGAACCGCTGAATAGTAAACCAATTACATGTTATGTTGTTCATCTGTGTTGGTTATTAGTCTCCCCAGGTGTAGCAAGTAAGACAGTTGAAGAATTAGAGAGAACCGATGAACAGTAAACTAATTACATGCTATGTTGTGCATCTGTGTTGGTTATTAGTCTCCCCGGGTGTAGCAAGTAAGTCAGTTGAAGAATTACAGAGAACCGATGAACAGTAAACCAATTACATGCTATGTTGTGCATCTGTGTTGGTTATTAAACTCCACAGGTGTAGCAAGTAAGTCAGTTGAAGAATTAGAGAGAATCGATGAACATTAAACCAATTACATGCTATGTTGTGCATCTGTGTTGGTTATTAGTCTCCCCAGGTGTAGCAAGTAAGTCAGTTGAAGAATTAGAGAGAACCGATGAACAGTAAATCAATTACATGCTATGTTGTGCATCTTTGTTGGTTATTAGTCTCCCCAGGTGTAGCAGGTAAGTCAGTTGAAGAATTAGAGAGAACCGATGAACAGTAAATCAATTACATGCTATGTTGTGCATCTTTGTTGGTTATTAAACTCCCCAGGTGTAGCAAGTAAGTCAGTTGAAGAATTAGAGAGAACCGATGAACAGTAAACCAATTACATGCTATGTTGTGCATCTGTGTTGGTTATTAAACTCCCCAGGTGTAGCAAGTAAGTTAGTTGAAGAATTAGAGAGAACCGATGAACAGTAAACTAATTACATGCTATGTTGTGCATCATTGTTGGTTATTAGTCTCCCCAGGTGCAGCAAGTAAGTCAGTTGAAGAATTAGAAAGAACCACTGAATAGTAAACCAATTACATGTTATGTTGTGCATCTTTGTTGGTTATTAGTCTCCCCAGGTGTAGCAAGTAAGTCAGTTGAAGAATTCGAGAGAACCGATGAACAGTAAACCAGTTTCATGCTATGTTGTGTATCTGTGTTGGTTATTAGTCTCCCTAGGTGTAGCAAGTAAGTCAGTTGAAGAATTAGAGAGAACCGATGAACAGTAAACCAATTACAAGCTATGTTGTGCATCTGTGTTGGTTATTAGTCTCCCCAGGTGTAGCAAATAAGTCAGTTGAAGAATTAGAGAGAACCGATGAACAGTAAACTAATTACATGCTATGTTGTGCATCTGTGTTGGTTATTAGTCTCCCTAGGTGTAGCAAGTAAGTCAGTTGAAGAATTAGAGAGAACCGCTGAATAGTAAACCAATTACATGTTATGTTGTTCATCTGTGTTGGTTATTAGTCTCCCCAGGTGTAGCAAGTAAGTCAGTTGAAGAATTAGAGAGAACCGATGAACAGTAAACTAATTACATGCTATGTTGTGCATCTTTGTTGGTTTTTAGTCTCCCCAGGTGTAGCAACTAAGTCAGTTGAAGAATTAGAGAGAACCGCTGAATAGTAAACCAATTACATGTTATGTTGTGCATCTTTGTTGGTTATTAGTCTCCCCAAGTGTAGCAGGTAAGTCAGTTGAAGAATTAGAGAGAACCGATGAACAGTAAATCAATTACATGCTATGTTGTGCATCTTTGTTGGTTATTAAACTCCCCAGGTGTAGCAAGTAAGTCAGTTGAAGAATTAGAGAGAACCGATGAACAGTAAACCAATTACATGCTATGTTGTTCATCTGTGTTGGTTATTAGTCTCCCCAGGTGTAGCAAGTAAGTCAGTTGAAGAATTAGAGAGAACCGATGAACAGTAAACCAATTACATGCTTTGTTGTGCGTCTGTGTTGGTTATAAGTCTCGCCAGGTGTAGCAAGTAAGTCAGTTGAAGAATTAGAGAGAACCGATGAACAGTAAACCAGTTACATGCTATGTTGTGCATCTGTGTTGGTTATTAGTCTCCCCAGGTGTAGCAAGTAAGTCAGTTGAAGAATTCGAGAGAACCGATGAACAGTAAACCAGTTACATGCTATGTTGTGCATCTGTGTTGGTTATTAGTCTCCCCAGGTGTAGCAAGTAAGTCAGTTGAAGAATTCGAGAGAACCGATGAACAGTAAACCAGTTACATGCTATGTTGTGCATCTGTGTTGGTTATTAGTCTCCCTAGGTGTAGCAAGTAAGTCAGTTGAAGAATTAGAGAGAACCGATGAACAGTAAACCAATTACAAGCTATGTTGTGCATCTGTGTTGGTTATTAAACTCCCCAGGTGTAGCAAGTAAGTCAGTTGAAGAATTAGAGAGAACCGATGAACAGTAAACCAATTACATGCTATGTTGTGCATCTGTGTTGGTTATTAAACTCCCCAGGTGTAGCAAGTAAGTCAGTTGAAGAATTAGAGAGAACCGATGAACAGTAAACCAGTTACATGCTATGTTGTGCATCTGTGTTGGTTATTAAACTCCCCAGGTGTAGCAAGTAAGTCAGTTGAAGAATTAGAGAGAACCGATGAACAGTAAACCAGTTACATGCTATGTTGTGCATCTGTGTTGGTTATTAGTGTCCCCAGGTGTAGCAAATAAGTCAGTTGAAGAATTCGAGAGAACCGATGAACAGTAAACCAGTTACATGCTATGTTGTGCATCTGTGTTGGTTATTAGTCTCCCTAAGTGTAGCAAGTAAGTCAGTTGAAGAATTAGAGAGAACCGATGAACAGTAAACCAATTACAAGCTATGTTGTGCATCTGTGTTGGTTATTAAACTCCCCAGGTGTAGCAAGTATGTCAGTTGAAGAATTAGAGAGAACCGATGAACAATAAACCAATTACATGCTATGTTGTGCATCTGTGTTGGTTATTAAACTCCCCAGGTGTAGCGAGTAAGTCAGTTGAAGAATTAGAGAGAACCGATGAACAGTAAACCAGTTACATGCTATGTTGTGCATCTGTGTTGGTTATTAAACTCCCCAGGTGTAGCAAGTAAGTCAGTTGAAGAATTAGAGAGAACCGATGAACAGTAAACCAATTACATGCTATGTTGTGCATCTGTGTTGGTTATTAAACTCCCCAGGTGTAGCAAGTAAGTCAGTTGAAGAATTAGAGAGAACCGATGAACAGTAAACTAATTACATGCTATGTTGTGCATCATTGTTGGTTATTAGTCTCCCCAGGTGTAGCAAGTAAGTCAGTTGAAGAATTAGAAAGAACCGCTGAATAGTAAACCAATTACATGTTATGTTGTGCATCTTTGTTGGTTATTAGTCTCCCCAGGTGTAGCAAGTAAGTCAGTTGAAGAATTCGAGAGAACCGATGAACAGTAAACCAGTTTCATGCTATGTTGTGTATCTGTGTTGGTTATTAGTCTCCCTAGGTGTAGCAAGTAAGTCAGTTGAAGAATTAGAGAGAACCGATGAACAGTAAACCAATTACAAGCTATGTTGTGCATCTTTGTTGGTTATTAAACTCCCCAGGTGTAGCAAGTAAGTCAGTTGAAGAATTAGAGAGAACCGATGAACAGTAAACCAGTTACATGCTATGTTGTGCATCTGTGTTGGTTATTAGTCTCCCCAGGTGTAGCAAGTAAGTCAGTTGAAGAATTAGAGAGAACCGATGAACAGTAAACCAATTACATGTTATGTTGTGCATCTGTGTTGGTTATAAGTCTCCCCAGGTGTAGCAAGTAAGTCAGTTGAAGAATTAGAGAGAACCGATGAACAGTAAACCAGTTACATGCTATGTTGTGCATCTGTGTTGGTTATTAGTCTCCCCAGGTGTAGCAAGTAAGTCAGTTGAAGAATTAGAGAGAACCGATGAACAGTAAACCAATTACATGCTATGTTGTGCATCTGTGTTGGTTATAAGTCTCCCCAGGTGTAGCAAGTAAGTCAGTTGAAGAATTAGAGAGAACCGATGAACAGTAAACCAGTTACATGCTATGTTGTGCATCTGTGTTCGTTATTAGTCTCCCCAGGTGTAGCAAGTAAGTCAGTTGAAGAATTCGAGAGAACCGATGAACAGTAAACCAGTTACATGCTATGTTGTGCATCTGTGTTGGTTATTAGTCTCCCTAGGTGTAGCAAGTAAGTCAGTTGAAGAATTAGAGAGAACCGATGAACAGTAAACCAATTACAAGCTATGTTGTGCATCTGTGTTGGTTATTAAACTCCCCAGGTGTAGCGAGTAAGTCAGTTGAAGAATTAGAGAGAACCGATGAACAGTAAACCAGTTACATGCTATGTTGTGCATCTGTGTTGGTTATTAAACTCCCCAGGTGTAGCAAGTAAGTCAGTTGAAGAATTAGAGAGAACCGATGAACAGTAAACTAATAACATGCTATGTTGTGCATCTGTGTTGGTTATTAGTCTCCCTTGGTGTAGCAAGTAAGTCAGTTGAAGAATTAGCGAGAACCGCTGAATAGTAAACCAATTACATGTTATGTTGTTCATCTGTGTTGGTTATTAGTCTCCCCAGGTGTAGCAAGTAAGACAGTTGAAGAATTAGAGAGAACCGATGAACAGTAAACCAATTACATGCTATGTTGTGCATCTGTGTTGGTTATTAGTCTCCCCAGGTGTAGCAAGTAAGTCAGTTGAAGAATTAGAGAGAACCGATGAATAGTAAACCAATTACATGCTATGTTGTGCATCTGTGTTGGTTATTAAACTCCACAGGTGTAGCAAGTAAGTCAGTTGAAGAATTAGAGAGAATCGATGAACAGTAAACCAATTACATGCTATGTTGTGCATCTGTGTTGGTTATTAGTCTCCCCAGGTGTAGCAAGTAAGTCAGTTGAAGAATTAGAGAGAACCGATGAACAGTAAACCAATTACATGCTATGTTGTGCATCTGTGTTGGTTATTAAACTCCCCAGGTGTAGCAAGTAAGTCAATTGAAGAATTAGAGAGAACCGCTGAACAGTAAACCAATTACATGCTATGTTGTGCATCTGTGTTGGTTATTAGTCTCCCCAGGTGTAGCAAGTATGTTAGTTGAAGAGTTAGAGAGAACCGATGAACAGTAAACTGATTACATGCTATGTTGTGCATCTGTGTTGGTTATTAAACTCCCCAGGTGTAGCAGGTAAGTCAGTTGAAGAATTACAGAGAACCGATGAACAGTAAACCAGTTACATGCTATGTTGTGCATCTGTGTTGGTTATTAAACTCCCCAGGTGTAGCAAGTAAGTCAGTTGAAGAATTATAGAGAACCGATGAACAGTAAACCAATTACATGCTATGTTGTGAATCTGTGTTGGTTATTAAACTCCCCAGGTGTAGCAAGTAAGTCAGTTGAAGAATTAGAGAGAACCGTTGAACAGTAAACCAATTACATGCTGTGTTGTGCATCTGTGTTGGTTATTAAACTCCCCAGGTGTAGCAAGTAAGTCAGTTGAAGAATTAGAGAGAACCGATGAACAGTAAACCAGTTACATGCTATGTTGTGCATCTGTGTTGGTTATTAAACTCCCCAGGTGTAGCAAGTAAGTCAGTTGAAGAATTAGAGAGAACCGATGAACAGTAAACTAATTACATGCTATGTTGTGCATCTGTGTTGGTTATTAGTCTCCCCAGGTGTAGCAAGTAAGTCAGTTGAAGAATTAGAGAGAACCGATGAACAGTAAACGAATTACATGCTATGTTGTGCATCTGTGTTGGTTATTAAACTCCCCAGGTGTAGCAAGTAAGTCAGTTGAAGAATTAGAGAGAACCGATGAACAGTAAACCAATTACATGCTATGTTGTGCATCTGTGTTGGTTATTAAACTCCCCAGGTGTAGCAAGTAAGTCAGTTGAAGAATTAGAGAGAACCGATGAACAGTAAACTAATTACATGCTATGTTGTGCATCTTTGTTGGTTATTAGTCTCCCCAGGTGTAGCAACTAAGTCAGTTGAAGAATTAGAGAGAACCGCTGAATAGTAAACCAATTACAGGTTATGTTGTGCATCTTTGTTGGTTATTAGTCTCCCCAAGTGTAGCAGGTAAGTCAGTTGAAGAATTAGAGAGAACCGATGAACAGTAAATCAATTACATGCTATGTTGTGCATCTTTGTTGGTTATTAAACTCCCCAGGTGTAGCAAGTAAGTCAGTTGAAGAATTAGAGAGAACCGATGAACAGTAAACCAATTACATGCTATGTTGTTCATCTGTGTTGGTTATTAGTCTCCCCAGGTGTAGCATGTAAGTCAGTTGAAGAATTAGAGAGAACCGATGAACAGTAAACCAATTACATGCTTTGTTGTGCGTCTGTGTTGGTTATAAGTCTCCCCAGGTGTAGCAAGTAAGTCAGTTGAAGAATTAGAGAGAACCGATGAATAGTAAACTAGTTACATGCTGTGTTGTGCATCTGTGTTGGTTATTAGTCTCCCCAGGTGTAGCAAGTAAGTCAGTTGAAGAATTCGAGAGAACCGATGAACAGTAAACCAGTTACATGCTATGTTGTGCATCTGTGTTGGTTATTAGTCTCCCTAGGTGTAGCAAGTAAGTCAGTTGAAGAATTAGAGAGAACCGATGAACAGTAAACCAATTACAAGCTATGTTGTGCATCTGTGTTGGTTATTAAACTCCCCAGGTGTAGCAAGTAAGTCAGTTGAAGAATTAGAGAGAACCGATGAACAGTAAACCAATTACATGCTATGTTGTGCATCTGTGTTGGTTATTAAACTCCCCAGGTGTAGCAAGTAAGTCAGTTGAAGAATTAGAGAGAACCGATGAACAGTAAACCAGTTACATGCTATGTTGTGCATCTGTGTTGGTTATTAAACTCCCCAGGTGTAGCAAGTAAGTCAGTTGAAGAATTATAGAGAACCGATGAACAGTAAACCAATTACATGCTATGTTGTGAATCTGTGTTGGTTATTAAACTCCCCAGGTGTAGCAAGTAAGTCAGTTGAAGAATTAGAGAGAACCGATGAACAGTAAACCAATTACATGCTGTGTTGTGCATCTGTGTTGGTTATTAAACTGCCCAGGTGTAGCAAGTAAGTCAGTTGAAGAATTAGAGAGAACCGAGGAATAGTAAACCAGTTACATGCTATGTTGTGCATCTGTGTTGCTTATTAAACTCCCCAGGTGTAGCAAGTAAGTCAGTTGAAGAATTAGAGAGAACCGATGAACAGTAAACTAATTACATGCTATGTTGTGAATCTGTGTTGGTTATTAGTCTCCCCAGGTGTAGCAAGTAAGTCAGTTGAAGAATTAGAGAGAACCGATGAACAGTAAACGAATTACATGCTATGTTGTGCATCTGTGTTGGTTATTAGTCTCCCCAGGTGTAGCAAGTAAGTCAGTTGAAGAATTAGAGAGAACCGATGAACAGTAAACGAATTACATGCTATGTTGTGCATCTGTGTTGGTTATTAAACTCCCCAGGTGTAGCAAGTAAGTCAGTTGAAGAATTAGAGAGAACCGATGAACAGTAAACCAATTACATGCTATGTTGTGCATCTGTGTTGGTTATTAAACTCCCCAGGTGTAGCAAGTAAGTCAGTTGAAGAATTAGAGAGAACCGATGAACAGTAAACTAATTACATGCTATGTTGTGCATCTTTGTTGGTTATTAGTCTCCCCAGGTGTAGCAACTAAGTCAGTTGAAGAATTAGAGAGAACCGCTGAATAGTAAACCAATTACAGGTTATGTTGTGCATCTTTGTTGGTTATTAGTCTCCCCAAGTGTAGCAGGTAAGTCAGTTGAAGAATTAGAGAGAACCGATGAACAGTAAATCAATTACATGCTATGTTGTGCATCTTTGTTGGTTATTAAACTCCCCAGGTGTAGCAAGTAAGTCAGTTGAAGAATTAGAGAGAACCGATGAACAGTAAACCAATTACATGCTATGTTGTTCATCTGTGTTGGTTATTAGTCTCCCCAGGTGTAGCATGTAAGTCAGTTGAAGAATTAGAGAGAACCGATGAACAGTAAACCAATTACATGCTTTGTTGTGCGTCTGTGTTGGTTATAAGTCTCCCCAGGTGTAGCAAGTAAGTCAGTTGAAGAATTAGAGAGAACCGATGAAAAGTAAACTAGTTACATGCTATGTTGTGCATCTGTGTTGGTTATTAGTCTCCCCAGGTGTAGCAAGTAAGTCAGTTGAAGAATTCGAGAGAACCGATGAACAGTAAACCAGTTACATGCTATGTTGTGCATCTGTGTTGGTTATTAAACTCCCCAGGTGTAGCAAGTAAGTCAGTTGAAGAATTAGAGAGAACCGATGAACAGTAAACCAATTACATGCTATGTTGTGCATCTGTGTTGGTTATTAAACTCCCCAGGTGTAGCAAGTAAGTCAGTTGAAGAATTAGAGAGAACCGATGAACAGTAAACCAGTTACATGCTATGTTGTGCATCTGTGTTGGTTATTAAACTCCCCAGGTGTAGCAAGTAAGTCAGTTGAAGAATTATAGAGAACCGATGAACAGTAAACCAATTACATGCTATCTTGTGAATCTGTGTTGGTTATTAAACTCCCCAGGTGTAGCAAGTAAGTCAGTTGAAGAATTAGAGAGAACCGATGAACAGTAAACCAATTACATGCTGTGTTGTGCATCTGTGTTGGTTATTAAACTGCCCAGGTGTAGCAAGTAAGTCAGTTGAAGAATTAGAGAGAACCGAGGAATAGTAAACCAGTTACATGCTATGTTGTGCATCTGTGTTGCTTATTAAACTCCCCAGGTGTAGCAAGTAAGTCAGTTGAAGAATTAGAGAGAACCGATGAACAGTAAACTAATTACATGCTATGTTGTGAATCTGTGTTGGTTATTAGTCTCCCCAGGTGTAGCAAGTAAGTCAGATGAAGAATTAGAGAGAACCGATGAACAGTAAACGAATTACATGCTATGTTGTGCATCTGTGTTGGTTATTAAACTCCCCAGGTGTAGCAAGTAAGTCAGTTGAAGAATTAGAGAGAACCGATGAACAGTAAACCTATTACATGCTATGTTGTGCATCTGTGTTGGTTATTAAACTCCCCAGGTGTAGCAAGTAAGTCAGTTGAAGAATTAGAGAGAACCGATGAACAGTAAACTAATTACATGCTATGTTGTGCATCTTTGTTGGTTATTAAACTCCCCAGGTGTAGCAAGTAAGTCAGTTGAAGAATTAGAGAGAACCGCTGAATAGTAAACCAATTACATGTTATGTTGTGCATCTTTGTTGGTTATTAGTCTCCCCAAGTGTAGCAGGTAAGTCAGTTGAAGAATTAGAGAGAACCGATGAACAGTAAATCAATTACATGCTATGTTGTGCATCTTTGTTGGTTATTAAACTCCCCAGGTGTAGCAAGTAAGTCAGTTGAAGAATTAGAGAGAACCGATGAACAGTAAACCAATTACATGCTATGTTGTTCATCTGTGTTGGTTATTAGTCTCCCCAGGTGTAGCAAGTAAGTCAGTTGAAGAATTAGAGAGAACCGATGAACAGTAAACCAATTACATGCTTTGTTGTGCGTCTGTGTTGTTTATAAGTCTCCCCAGGTGTAGCAAGTAAGTCAGTTGAAGAATTAGAGAGAACCGATGAACAGTAAACCAGTTACATGCTATGTTGTGCATCTGTGTTGGTTATTAGTCTCCCCAGGTGTAGCAAATAAGTCAGTTGAAGAATTCGAGAGAACCGATGAACAGTAAACCAGTTACATGCTATGTTGTGCATCTGTGTTGGTTATTAGTCTCCCTAGGTGTAGCAAGTAAGTCAGTTGAAGAATTAGAGAGAACCGATGAACAGTAAACCAATTACAAGCTATGTTGTGCATCTGTGTTGGTTATTAAACTCCCCAGGTGTAGCAAGTAAGTCAGTTGAAGAATTGGAGAGAACCGATGAACAATAAACCAATTACATGCTATGTTGTGCATCTGTGTTGGTTATTAAACTCCCCAGGTGTAGCAAGTAAGTCAGTTGAAGAATTAGAGAGAACCGATGAACAGTAAACCAGTTACATGCTATGTTGTGCATCTGTGTTGGTTATTAGTCTCCCCAGGTGTAGCAAGTAAGTCAGTTGAAGAATTAGAGAGAACCGATGAACAGTAAACCAATTACATGCTATGTTGTGCGTCTGTGTTGGTTATAAGTCTCCCCAGGTGTAGCAAGTAAGTCAGTTGAAGAATTAGAGAGAACCGATGAACAGTAAACCAGTTACATGCTATGTTGTGCATCTGTGTTCGTTATTAGTCTCCCCAGGTGTAGCAAGTAAGTCAGTTGAAGAATTCGAGAGAACCGATGAACAGTAAACCAGTTACATGCTATGTTGTGCATCTGTGTTGGTTATTAGTCTCCCTAGGTGTAGCAAGTAAGTCAGTTGAAGAATTAGAGAGAACCGATGAACATTAAACCAATTACAAGCTATGTTGTGCATCTGTGTTGGTTATTAAACTCCCCAGGTGTAGCAAGTAAGTCAGTTGAAGAATTAGAGAGAACCGATGAACAGTAAACCAGTTACATGCTATGTTGTGCATCTGTGTTGGTTATTAAACTCCCCAGGTGTAGCAAGTAAGTCAGTTGAAGAATTAGAGAGAACCGATGAACAATAAACTAATAACATGCTATGTTGTGCATCTGTGTTGGTTATTAGTCTCCCTTGGTGTAGCAAGTAAGTCAGTTGAAGAATTAGCGAGAACCGCTGAATAGTAAACCAATTACATGTTATGTTGTTCATCTGTGTTGGTTATTAGTCTCCCCAGGTGTAGCAAGTAAGACAGTTGAAGAATTAGAGAGAACCGTTGAACAGTAAACCAATTACATGCTATGTTGTGCATCTGTGTTGGTTATTAGTCTCCCCAGGTGTAGCAAGTAAGTCAGTTGAAGAATTAGAGAGAACCGATGAATAGTAAACCAATTACATGCTATGTTGTGCATCTGTGTTGGTTATAAAACTCCACAGGTGTAGCAAGTAAGTCAGTTGAAGAATTAGAGAGAATCGATGAACAGTAAACCAATTACATGCTATGTTGTGCATCTGTGTTGGTTATTAGTCTCCCCAGGTGTAGCAAGTAAGTCAGTTGAAGAATTAGAGAGAACCGATGAACAGTAAACCAATTACATGCTATGTTGTGCATCTGTGTTGGTTATTAAACTCCCCAGGTGTAGCAAGTAAGTCAGTTGAAGAATTAGAGAGAACCGCTGAACAGTAAACCAATTACATGTTATGTTGTGCATCTGTGTTGGTTATTAGTCTCCCCAGGTGTAGCAAGTATGTTAGTTGAAGAGTTAGAGAGAACCGATGAACAGTAAACCGATTACATGCTATGTTGTGCATCTGTGTTGGTTATTAAACTCCCCAGGTGTAGCAAGTAAGTCAGTTGAAGAATTACAGAGAACCGATGAACAGTAAACCAGTTACATGCTATGTTGTGCATCTGTGTTGGTTATTAAACTCCCCAGGTGTAGCAAGTAAGTCAGTTGAAGAATTATAGAGAACCGATGAACAGTAAACCAATTACATGCTATGTTGTGAATCTGTGATGGTTATTAAACTCCCCAAGTGTAGCAAGTAAGTCAGTTGAAAAATTAGAGAGAACCGATGAACAGTAAACCAATTACATGCTGTGTTGTGCATCTGTGTTGGTTATTAAACTCCCCAGGTGTAGCATGTAAGTCAGTTGAAGAATTAGAGAGAACCGATGAACAGTAAACCAGTTACATGCTATGTTGTGCATCTGTGTTGGTTATTAAACTCCCCAGGTGTAGCAAGTAAGTCAGTTGAAGAATTAGAGAGAACCGATGAACAGTAAACTAATTACATGCTATGTTGTGCATCTGTGTTGGTTATTAGTCTCCCCAGGTGTAGCAAGTAAGTCAGTTGAAGAATTAGAGAGAACCGATGAACAGTAAACGAATTACATGCTATGTTGTGCATCTGTGTTGGTTATTAAACTCCCCAGGTGTAGCAAGTAAGTCAGTTGAAGATTTAGAGAGAACCGATGAACAGTAAACCAATTACATGGTATGTTGTGCATCTGTGTTGGTTATTAAACTCCCCAGGTGTAGCAAGTAAGTCAGTTGAAGAATTAGAGAGAACCGATGAACAGTAAACTAATTACATGCTATGTTGTGCATCTTTGTTGGTTATTAGTCTCCCCAGGTGTAGCAACTAAGTCAGTTGAAGAATTAGAGAGAACCGCTGAATAGTAAACCAATTACATGTTATGTTGTGCATCTTTGTTGGTTATTAGTCTCCCCAAGTGTAGCAGGTAAGTCAATTGAAGAATTAGAGAGAACCGATGAACAGTAAATCAATTACATGCTATGTTGTGCATCTTTGTTGGTTATTAAACTCCCCAGGTGTAGCAAGTAAGTCAGTTGAAGAATTAGAGAGAACCGATGAACAGTAAACCAATTACATGCTATGTTGTTCATCTGTGTTGGTTATTAGTCTCCCCAGGTGTAGCAAGTAAGTCAGTTGAAGAATTAGAGAGAACCGATGAACAGTAAACCAATTACATGCTATGTTGTTCATCTGTGTTGGTTATTAAACTCCCCAGGTGTAGCAAGTAAGTCAGTTGAAGATTTAGAGAGAACCGATGAACAGTAAACCAATTACATGCTATGTTGTGCATCTGTGTTGGTTATTAAACTCCCCAGGTGTAGCAAGTAAGTCAGTTGAAGAATTAGAGAGAACCGATGAACAGTAAACTAATTAGATGCTATGTTGTGCATCTTTGTTGGTTATTAGTCTCCCCAGGTGTAGCAACTAAGTCAGTTGAAGAATTAGAGAGAACCGCTGAATAGTAAACCAATTACATGTTATGTTGTGCATCTTTGTTGGTTATTAGTCTCCCCAAGTGTAGCAGGTAAGTCAGTTGAAGAATTAGAGAGAATCGATGAACAGTAAATCAATTACATACTATGTTGTGCATCTTTGTTGGTTATTAAACTCCCCAGGTGTAGCAAGTAAGTCAGTTGAAGAATTAGAGAGAACCGATGAACAGTAAACCAATTACATGCTATGTTGTTCATCTGTGTTGGTTATTAGTCTCCCCAGGTGTAGCAAGTAAGTCAGTTGAAGAATTAGAGAGAACCGATGAACAGTAAACCAATTACATGCTTTGTTGTGCGTCTGTGTTGTTTATAAGTCTCCCCAGGTGTAGCAACTAAGTCAGTTGAAGAATTAGAGAGAACCGATGAACAGTAAACCAGTTACATGCTATGTTGTGCATCTGTGTTGGTTATTAGTCTCCCCAGGTGTAGCAAATAAGTCAGTTGAAGAATTCGAGAGAACCGATGAACAGTAAACCAGTTACATGCTATGTTGTGCATCTGTGTTGGTTATTAGTCTCCCTAGGTGTAGCAAGAAAGTCAGTTGAAGAATTAGAGAGAACCGATGAACAGTAAACCAATTACAAGCTATGTTGTGCATCTGTGTTGGTTATTAAACTCCCCAGGTGTAGCAAGTAAGTCAGTTGAAGAATTGGAGAGAACCGATGAACAATAAACCAATTACATGCTATGTTGTGCATCTGTGTTGGTTATTAAACTCCCCAGGTGTAGCAAGTAAGTCAGTTGAAGAATTAGAGAGAACCGATGAACAGTAAACCAGTTACATGCTATGTTGTGCATCTGTGTTGGTTATTAGTCTCCCCAGGTGTAGCAAGTAAGTCAGTTGAAGAATTCGAGAGAACCGATGAACAGTAAACCAGTTACATGCTATGTTGTGCATCTGTGTTGGTTATTAAACTCCCCAGGTGTAGCAAGTAAGTCAGTTGAAGAATTAGAGAGAACCGCTGAACAGTAAACCAATTACATGCTATGTTGTGCATCTGTGTTGGTTATTAGTCTCCCCAGGTGTAGCAAGTATGTTAGTTGAAGAGTTAGAGAGAACCGATGAACAGTAAACCGATTACATGCTATGTTGTGCATCTGTGTTGGTTATTAAACTCCCCAGGTGTAGCAAGTAAGTCAGTTGAAGAATTAGAGAGAACCGATGAACAGTAAACCAGTTACATGCTATGTTGTGCATCTGTGTTGGTTATTAAACTCCCCAGGTGTAGCAAGTAAGTCAGTTGAAGAATTATAGAGAACCGATGAACAGTAAACCAATTACATGCTATGTTGTGAATCTGTGTTGGTTATTAAACTCCCCAGGTGTAGCAAGTAAGTCAGTTGAAGAATTAGAGAGAACCGATGAACAGTAAACCAATTACATGCTGTGTTGTGCATCTGTGTTGGTTATTAAACTGCCCAGGTGTAGCAAGTAAGTCAGTTGAAGAATTAGAGAGAACCGAGGAACAGTAAACCAGTTACATGCTATGTTGTGCATCTGTGTTGCTTATTAAACTCCCCAGGTGTAGCAAGTAAGTCAGTTGAAGAATTAGAGAGAACCGATGAACAGTAAACTAATTACATGCTATGTTCTGAATCTGTGTTGGGTATTAGTCTCCCCAGGTGTAGCAAGTAAGTCAGTTGAAGAATTAGAGAGAACCGATGAACAGTAAACGAATTACATGCTATGTTGTGCATCTGTGTTGGTTATTAAACTCCCCAGGTGTAGCAAGTAAGTCAGTTGAAGAATTAGAGAGAACCGATGAACAGTAAACTAATTACATGCTATGTTGTGCATCTGTGTTGGTTATTAGTCTCCCTAGGTGTAGCAAGTAAGTCAGTTGAAGAATTAGAGAGAACCGATGAACAGTAAACCAGTTACATGCTATGTTGTGCATCTGTGTTGGTTATTAAACTCCCCAGGTGTAGCAAGTAAGTCAGTTGAAGAATTAGAGAGAACCGATGAACAGTAAACTAATTACATGCTATGTTGTGCATCTGTGTTGGTTATTAGTCTCCCTAGGTGTAGCAAGTAAGTCAGTTGAAGAATTAGAGAGAACCGCTGAATAGTAAACCAATTACATGTTATGTTGTTCATCTGTGTTGGTTATTAGTCTCCCCAGGTGTAGCAAGTAAGACAGTTGAAGAATTAGAGAGAACCGATGAACAGTAAACCAATTACATGCTATGTTGTGCATCTGTGTTGGTTATTAGTCTCCCCAGGTGTAGCAAGTAAGTCAGTTGAAGAATTAGAGAGAACCGATGAATACTAAACCAATTACATGCTATGTTGTGCATCTGTGTTGGTTATAAAACTCCACAGGTGTAGCAAGTAAGTCAGTTGAAGAATTAGAGAGAATCGATGAACAGTAAACCAATTACATGCTATGTTGTGCATCTGTGTTGGTTATTAGTCTCCCCAGGTGTAGCAAGTAAGTCAGTTGAAGAATTAGAGAGAACCGATGAACAGTAAACCAATTACATGCTATGTTGTGCATCTGTGTTGGTTATTAAACTCCCCAGGTGTAGCAAGTAAGTCAGTTGAAGAATTAGAGAGAACCGCTGAACAGTAAACCAATTACATGTTATGTTGTGCATCTGTGTTGGTTATTAGTCTCCCCAGGTGTAGCAAGTATGTTAGTTGAAGAGTTAGAGAGAACCGATGAACAGTAAACCGATTACATGCTATGTTGTGCATCTGTGTTGGTTATTAAACTCCCCAGGTGTAGCAAGTAAGTCAGTTGAAGAATTACAGAGAACCGATGAACAGTAAACCAGTTACATGCTATGTTGTGCATCTGTGTTGGTTATTAAACTCCCCAGGTGTAGCAAGTAAGTCAGTTGAAGAATTATAGAGAACCGATGAACAGTAAACCAATTACATGCTATGTTGTGAATCTGTGATGGTTATTAAACTCCCCAAGTGTAGCAAGTAAGTCAGTTGAAAAATTAGAGAGAACCGATGAACAGTAAACCAATTACATGCTGTGTTGTGCATCTGTGTTGGTTATTAAACTCCCCAGGTGTAGCATGTAAGTCAGTTGAAGAATTAGAGAGAACCGATGAACAGTAAACCAGTTACATGCTATGTTGTGCATCTGTGTTGGTTATTAAACTCCCCAGGTGTAGCAAGTAAGTCAGTTGAAGAATTAGAGAGAACCGATGAACAGTAAATTAATTACATGCTATGTTGTGCATCTGTGTTGGTTATTAGTCTCCCCAGGTGTAGCAAGTAAGTCAGTTGAAGAATTAGAGAGAACCGATGAACAGTAAACGAATTACATGCTATGTTGTGCATCTGTGTTGGTTATTAAACTCCCCAGGTGTAGCAAGTAAGTCAGTTGAAGATTTAGAGAGAACCGATGAACAGTAAACCAATTACATGCTATGTTGTGCATCTGTGTTGGTTATTAAACTCCCCAGGTGTAGCAAGTAAGTCAGTTGAAGAATTAGAGAGAACCGATGAACAGTAAACTAATTACATGCTATGTTGTGCATCTTTGTTGGTTATTAGTCTCCCCAGGTGTAGCAACTAAGTCAGTTGAAGAATTAGAGAGAACCGCTGAATAGTAAACCAATTACATGTTATGTTGTGCATCTTTGTTGGTTATTAGTCTCCCCAAGTGTAGCAGGTAAGTCAATTGAAGAATTAGAGAGAACCGATGAACAGTAAATCAATTACATGCTATGTTGTGCATCTTTGTTGGTTATTAAACTCCCCAGGTGTAGCAAGTAAGTCAGTTGAAGAATTAGAGAGAACCGATGAACAGTAAACCAATTACATGCTATGTTGTTCATCTGTGTTGGTTATTAGTCTCCCCAGGTGTAGCAAGTAAGTCAGTTGAAGAATTAGAGAGAACCGATGAACAGTAAACCAATTACATGCTATGTTGTTCATCTGTGTTGGTTATTAAACTCCCCAGGTGTAGCAAGTAAGTCAGTTGAAGATTTAGAGAGAACCGATGAACAGTAAACCAATTACATGCTATGTTGTGCATCTGTGTTGGTTATTAAACTCCCCAGGTGTAGCAAGTAAGTCAGTTGAAGAATTAGAGAGAACCGATGAACAGTAAACTAATTAGATGCTATGTTGTGCATCTTTGTTGGTTATTAGTCTCCCCAGGTGTAGCAACTAAGTCAGTTGAAGAATTAGAGAGAACCGCTGAATAGTAAACCAATTACATGTTATGTTGTGCATCTTTGTTGGTTATTAGTCTCCCCAAGTGTAGCAGGTAAGTCAGTTGAAGAATTAGAGAGAACCGATGAACAGTAAATCAATTACATACTATGTTGTGCATCTTTGTTGGTTATTAAACTCCCCAGGTGTAGCAAGTAAGTCAGTTGAAGAATTAGAGAGAACCGATGAACAGTAAACCAATTACATGCTATGTTGTTCATCTGTGTTGGTTATTAGTCTCCCCAGGTGTAGCAAGTAAGTCAGTTGAAGAATTAGAGAGAACCGATGAACAGTAAACCAATTACATGCTTTGTTGTGCGTCTGTGTTGTTTATAAGTCTCCCCAGGTGTAGCAACTAAGTCAGTTGAAGAATTAGAGAGAACCGATGAACAGTAAACCAGTTACATGCTATGTTGTGCATCTGTGTTGGTTATTAGTCTCCCCAGGTGTAGCAAATAAGTCAGTTGAAGAATTCGAGAGAACCGATGAACAGTAAACCAGTTACATGCTATGTTGTGCATCTGTGTTGGTTATTAGTCTCCCTAGGTGTAGCAAGAAAGTCAGTTGAAGAATTAGAGAGAACCGATGAACAGTAAACCAATTACAAGCTATGTTGTGCATCTGTGTTGGTTATTAAACTCCCCAGGTGTAGCAAGTAAGTCAGTTGAAGAATTGGAGAGAACCGATGAACAATAAACCAATTACATGCTATGTTGTGCATCTGTGTTGGTTATTAAACTCCCCAGGTGTAGCAAGTAAGTCAGTTGAAGAATTAGAGAGAACCGATGAACAGTAAACCAATTACATGCTATGTTGTGCATCTGTGTTGGTTATTAGTCTCCCCAGGTGTAGCAAGTAAGTCAGTTGAAGAATTCGAGAGAACCGATGAACAGTAAACCAGTTACATGCTATGTTGTGCATCTGTGTTGGTTATTAAACTCCCCAGGTGTAGCAAGTAAGTCAGTTGAAGAATTAGAGAGAACCGCTGAACAGTAAACCAATTACATGCTATGTTGTGCATCTGTGTTGGTTATTAGTCTCCCCAGGTGTAGCAAGTATGTTAGTTGAAGAGTTAGAGAGAACCGATGAACAGTAAACCGATTACATGCTATGTTGTGCATCTGTGTTGGTTATTAAACTCCCCAGGTGTAGCAAGTAAGTCAGTTGAAGAATTAGAGAGAACCGATGAACAGTAAACCAGTTACATGCTATGTTGTGCATCTGTGTTGGTTATTAAACTCCCCAGGTGTAGCAAGTAAGTCAGTTGAAGAATTATAGAGAACCGATGAACAGTAAACCAATTACATGCTATGTTGTGAATCTGTGTTGGTTATTAAACTCCCCAGGTGTAGCAAGTAAGTCAGTTGAAGAATTAGAGAGAACCGATGAACAGTAAACCAATTACATGCTGTGTTGTGCATCTGTGTTGGTTATTAAACTGCCCAGGTGTAGCAAGTAAGTCAGTTGAAGAATTAGAGAGAACCGAGGAACAGTAAACCAATTACATGCTATGTTGTGCATCTGTGTTGGTTATTAAACTCCCCAGGTGTAGCAAGTAAGTCAGTTGAAGAATTAGAGAGAACCGATGAACAGTAAACTAATTACATGCTATGTTGTGCATCTGTGTTGGTTATTAGTCTCCCTAGGTGTAGCAAGTAAGTCAGTTGAAGAATTAGAGAGAACCGATGAACAGTAAACCAGTTACATGCTATGTTGTGCATCTGTGTTGGTTATTAAACTCCCCAGGTGTAGCAAGTAAGTCAGTTGAAGAATTAGAGAGAACCGATGAACAGTAAACTAATTACATGCTATGTTGTGCATCTGTGTTGGTTATTAGTCTCCCTAGGTGTAGCAAGTAAGTCAGTTGAAGAATTAGAGAGAACCGCTGAATAGTAAACCAATTACATGTTATGTTGTTCATCTGTGTTGGTTATTAGTCTCCCCAGGTGTAGCAAGTAAGACAGTTGAAGAATTAGAGAGAACCGATGAACAGTAAACCAATTACATGCTATGTTGTGCATCTGTGTTGGTTATTAGTCTCCCCAGGTGTAGCAATTAAGTCAGTTGAAGAATTAGAGAGAACCGATGAACAGTAAACCAATTACATGCTATGTTGTGCATCTGTGTTGGTTATTAAACTCCACAGGTGTAGCAAGTAAGTCAGTTGAAGAATTAGAGAGAACCGATGAACAGTAAACCAATTACATGCGATGTTGTGCATCTGTGTTGGTTATTAAACTCCCCAGGTGTAGCAAGTAAGTCAGTTGAAGAATTAGAGAGAACCGATGAACAGTAAACCAATTACATGCGATGTTGTGCATCTGTGTTGGTTATTAAACTCCCTAGGTGTAGCAAGTAAGTCAGTTGAAGAATTAGAGAGAACCGATGAACAGTAAACTAATTACATGCTATGTTGTGCATCTTTGTTGGTTATTAGTCTCCCCAGGTGTAGCAACTAAGTCAGTTGAAGAATTAGAGAGAACCGCTGAATAGTAAACCAATTACATGTTATGTTGTGAATTTTTGTTGGTTATTAGTCTCCCCAGGTGTAGCAGGTAAGTCAGTTGAAGAATTAGAGAGAACCGATGAACAGTAAATCAATTACATGCTTTGTTGTGCATCTTTGTTAGTTATTAAACTCCCCAGGTGTAGCAAGTAGGTCAGTTGAAGAATTAGAGAGAACCGATGAACAGTAAACCAATTACATGCTATGTTGTGCATCTGTGTTGGTTATTAAACTCCTCAGGTGTAGCAAGTAAGTCAGTTGAAGAATTAGAGAGAACCGATGAACAGTAAACTAATTACATGCTATGTTGTGCATCTGTGTTGGTTATTAGTCTCCCTAGGTGTAGCAAGTAAGTCAGTTGAAGAATTAGAGAGAACCGCCGAATAGTAAACCAATTACATGTTATGTTGTGCATCTTTGTTGGTTATTAGTCTCCCCAGGTGTAGCAGGTAAGTCAGTTGAAGAATTAGAGAGAACCGATGAACAGTAAATCAATTACATGCTTTGTTGTGCATCTTTGTTGGTTATTAAACTCCCCAGGTGTAGCAAGTAAGTCAGTTGAAGAATTAGAGAGAACCGATGAACAGTAAACCAATTACATGCTATGTTGTGCATCTGTGTTGGTTATTAAACTCCCCAGGTGTAGCAAGTAAGTCAGTTGAAGAATTAGAGAGAACCGATGAACAGTAAACTAATTACATGCTATTTTGTGCATCTGTGTTGGTTATTAGTCTCCCTAGGTGTAGCAAGTAAGTCAGTTGAAGAATTAGAGAGAACCGCCGAATAGTAAACCAATTACATGTTATGTTGTGCATCTTTGTTGGTTATTAGTCTCCCCAGGTGTAGCAGGTAAGTCAGTTGAAGAATTAGAGAGAACCGATGAACAGTAAATCAATTACATGCTATGTTGTGCATCTTTGTTGGTTATTAAACTCCCCAGGTGTAGCAAGTAAGTCAGTTGAAGAATTAGAGAGAACCGATGAACAGTAAACTAATTACATGCTATGTTGTGCATCTGTGTTGGTTATTAGTCTCCCCAGGTGTAGCAAGTAAGTCAGTTGAAGAATTAGAGAAAACCGATGAACAGTAAACGAATTACATGCTATGTTGTGCATCTGTGTTGGTTATTAAACTCCCCAGGTGTAGCAAGTAAGTCAGTTGAAGAATTAGAGAGAACCGATTAACAGTAAACCAATTACATGCTATGTTGTGCATCTGTGTTGGTTATTAAACTCCCCAGGTGTAGCAAGTAAGTCAGTTGAAGAATTAGAGAGAACCGATGAACAGTAAACTAGTTACATGCTATGTTGTGCATCTTTGTTGGTTATTAGTCTCCCCAGGTGTAGCAACTAAGTCAGTTGAAGAATTAGAGAGAACCGCTGAATAGTAAACCAATTACATGTTATGTTGTGCATCTTTGTTGGTTATTAGTCTCCCCAAGTGTAGCAGGTAAGTCAGTTGAAGAATTAGAGAGAACCGATGAACAGTAAATCAATTACATGCTATGTTGTGCATCTTTGTTGGTTATTAAACTCCCCAGGTGAAGCAAGTAAGTCAGTTGAAGAATTAGAGAGAACCGATGAACAGTAAACCAATTAAATGTTATGTTGTTCATCTGTGTTGGTTAATAGTCTCCCCAGGTGTAGCAAGTAAGTCAGTTGAAGAATTAGAGAGAACCGATGAACAGTAAACCAGTTACATGCTATGTTGTGCATCTGTGTTGCTTATTAAACTCCCCAGGTGTAGCAAGTAAGTCAGTTGAAGAATTAGAGAGAACCGATGAACAGTAAACTAATTACATGCTATGTTGTGAATCTGTGTTGGTTATTAGTCTCCCCAGGTGTAGCAAGTAAGTCAGTTGAAGAATTAGAGAGAACCGATGAACAGTAAACCAATTACAAGCTATGTTGTGCATCTGTGTTGGTTATTAAACTCCCCAGGTGTAGCAAGTAAGTCAGTTGAAGAATTAGAGAGAACGGATGAACAGTAAACCAATTACATGCTATGTTGTGCATCTGTGTTGGTTATTAAACTCCCCAGGTGTAGCAAGTAAGTCAGTTGAAGAATTAGAGAGAACCGATGAACAGTAAACCAGTTACATGCTATGTTGTGCATCTGTGTTGGTTATTAGTCTCCCCAGGTGTAGCAAGTAAGTCAGTTGAAGAATTAGAGAGAACCGATGAACAGTAAACCAATTACATGCTATGTTGTGCGTCTGTGTTGGTTATAAGTCTCCCCAGGTGTAGCAAGTAAGTCAGTTGAAGAATTAGAGAGAACCGATGAACAGTAAACCAGTTACATGCTATGTTGTGCATCTGTGTTCGTTATTAGTCTCCCCAGGTGTAGCAAGTAAGTCAGTTGAAGAATTAGAGAGAATCGATGAACAGTAAACCAATTACATGCTATGTTATGCATCTGTGTTGGTTATTAGTCTCCCCAGGTGTAGCAAGTAAGTCAGTTGAAGAATTAGAGAGAACCGATGAACAGTAAACCAATTACATGCTATGTTGTGCATCTGTGTTGGTTATTAAACTCCACAGGTGTAGCAATTAAGTCAGTTGAAGAATTAGAGAGAATCGATGAACAGTAAACCAATTACATGCTATGTTATGCATCTGTGTTGGTTATTAGTCTCCCCAGGTGTAGCAAGTAAGTCAGTTGAAGAATTAGAGAGAACCGATGAACAGTAAACCAATTACATGCTATGTTGTGCATCTGTGTTGGTTATTAAACTCCCCAGGTGTAGCAAGTAAGTCAGTTGAAGAATTAGAGAGAACCGCTGAACAGTAAACCAATTACATGCTATGTTGTGCATCTGTGTTGGTTATTAGTCTCCCCAGGTGTAGCAAGTATGTTAGTTGAAGAGTTAGAGAGAACCGATGAACAGTAAACCGATTACATGCTATGTTGTGCATCTGTGTTGGTTATTAAACTCCCCAGGTGTAGCAAGTAAGTCAGTTGAAGAATTAGAGAGAACCGATGAACAGTAAACCAGTTACATGCTATGTTGTGCATCTGTGTTGGTTATTAAACTCCCCAGGTGTAGCATGTAAGTCAGTTGAAGAATTATAGAGAACCGATGAACAGTAAACCAATTACATGCTATGTTGTGAATCTGTGTTGGTTATTAAACTCCCCAGGTGTAGCAAGTAAGTCAGTTGAAGAATTAGAGAGAACCGATGAACAGTAAACCAATTACATGCTGTGTTGTGCATCTGTGTTGGTTATTAAACTGCCCAGGTGTAGCAAGTAAGTCAGTTGAAGAATTAGAGAGAACCGAGGAACAGTAAACCAGTTACATGCTATGTTGTGCATCTGTGTTGCTTATTAAACTCCCCAGGTGTAGCAAGTAAGTCAGTTGAAGAATTAGAGAGAACCGATGAACAGTAAACTAATTACATGCTATGTTGTGAATCTGTGTTGGTTATTAGTCTCCCCAGGTGTAGCAAGTAAGTCAGTTGAAGAATTAGAGAGAACCGATGAACAGTAAACCAATTACATGCTATGTTGTGCATCTGTGTTGGTTATTAAACTCCCCAAGTGTAGCAAGTAAGTCAGTTGAAGAATTAGAGAGAACCGATGAACAGTAAACTAATTACATGCTATGTTGTGCATCTTTGTTGGTTATTAGTCTCCCCAGGTGTAGCAACTAAGTCAGTAGAAGAATTAGAGAGAACCGCTGAATAGTAAACCAATTACATGTTATGTTGTGCATCTTTGTTGGTTATTAGTCTCCCCAAGTGTAGCAGGTAAGTCAGTTGAAGAATTAGAGAGAACTGATGAACAGTAAATCAATTACATGCTATGTTGTGCATCTTTGTTGGTTATTAAACTCCCCAGGTGTAGCAAGTAAGTCAGTTGAAGAATTAGAGAGAACCGATGAACAGTAAACCAATTACATGCTATGTTGTTCATCTGTGTTGGTTATTAGTCTCCCCAGGTGTAGCAAGTAAGTCAATTGAAGAATTAGAGAGAACCGATGAACAGTAAACCAATTACATGCTTTGTTGTGCGTCTGTGTTGGTTATAAGTCTCCCCAGGTGTAGCAAGTAAGTCAGTTGAAGAATTAGAGAGAACCGATGAACAGTAAACCAGTTACATGCTATGTTGTGCATCTGTGTTGGTTATTAGTCTCCCCAGGTGTAGCAAATAAGTCAGTTGAAGAATTCGAGAGAACCGAAGAACAGTAAACCAGTTACATGCTATGTTGTGCATCTGTGTTGGTTATTAGTCTCCCTAGGTGTAGCAAGTAAGTCAGTTGAAGAATTAGAGAGAACCGATGAACAGTAAACCAATTACAAGCTATGTTGTGCATCTGTGTTGGTTATTAAACTCCCCAGGTGTAGCAAGTAAGTCAGTTGAAGAATTGGAGAGAACCGATGAACAATAAACCAATTACATGCTATGTTGTGCATCTGTGTTGGTTATTAAACTCCCCATGTGTAGCAAGTAAGTCAGTTGAAGAATTAGAGAGAACCGATGAACAGTAAACCAGTTACATGCTATGTTGTGCATCTGTGTTGGTTATTAGTCTCCCCAGGTGTAGCAAGTAAGTCAGTTGAAGAATTAGAGAGAACCGATGAACAGTAAACCAATTACATGCTATGTTGTGCGTCTGTGTTGGTTATAAGTCTCCCCAGGTGTAGCAAGTAAGTCAGTTGAAGAATTAGAGAGAACCGATGAACAGTAAACCAGTTACATGCTATGTTGTGCATCTGTGTTCGTTATTAGTCTCCCCAGGTGTAGCAAGTAAGTCAGTTGAAGAATTCGAGAGAACCGATGAACAGTAAACCAGTTACATGCTATGTTGTGCATCTGTGTTGGTTATTAGTTTCCCTAGGTGTAGCAAGTAAGTCAGTTGAAGAATTAGAGAGAACCGATGAACAGTAAACCAATTACAAGCTATGTTGTGCATCTGTGTTGGTTATTAAACTCCCCAGGTGTAGCAAGTAAGTCAGTTGAAGAATTAGAGAGAACCGATGAACAGTAAACCAGTTACATGCTATGTTGTGCATCTGTGTTGGTTATTAAACTCCCCAGGTGTAGCAAGTAAGTCAGTTGAAGAATTAGAGAGAACCGATGAACAGTAAACTAATAACATGCTATGTTGTGCATCTGTGTTGGTTATTAGTCTCCCTTGGTGTAGCAAGTAAGTCAGTTGAAGAATTAGCGAGAACCGCTGAATAGTAAACCAATTACATGTTATGTTGTTCATCTGTGTTGGTTATTAGTCTCCCCAGGTGTAGCAAGTAAGACAGTTGAAGAATTAGAGAGAACTGATGAACAGTAAACCAATTACATGCTATGTTGTGCATCTGTGTTGGTTATTAGTCTCCCCAGGTGTAGCAAGTAAGTCAGTTGAAGAATTAGAGAGAACCGATGAATAGTAAACCAATTACATGCTATGTTGTGCATCTGTGTTGGTTATTAAACTCCACAGGTGTAGCAAGTAAGTCAGTTGAAGAATTAGAGAGAATCGATGAACAGTAAACCAATTACATGCTATGTTGTGCATCTGTGTTGGTTATTAGTCTCCCCAGGTGTAGCAAGTAAGTCAGTTGAAGAATTAGAGAGAACCGATGAACAGTAAACCAATTACATGCTATGTTGTGCATTTGTGTTGGTTATTAAACTCCCCAGGTGTAGCAAGTAAGTCAGTTGAAGAATTAGAGAGAACCGCTGAACAGTAAACCAATTACATGCTATGTTGTGCATCTGTGTTGGTTATTAGTCTCCCCAGGTGTAGCAAGTATGTTAGTTGAAGAGTTAGAGAGAACCGATGAACAGTAAACCGATTAAATGCTATGTTGTGCATCTGTGTTGGTTATTAAACTCCCCAGGTGTAGCAAGTAAGTCAGTTGAAGAATTAGAGAGAACCGATGAACAGTAAACCAATTACATGTTGTGTTGTGCATCTGTGTTGGTTATTAAACTCCCCAGGTGTAGCAAGTAAGTCAGTTGAAGAATTAGAGAGAACCGATGAACAGTAAACCAATTACATGCTGTGTTGTGCATCTGTGTTGGTTATTAAACTGCCCAGGTGTAGCAAGTAAGTCAGTTGAAGAATTAGAGAGAACCGAGGAACAGTAAACCAGTTACATGCTATGTTGTGCATCTGTGTTGCTTATTAAACTCCCCAGGTGTAGCAAGTAAGTCAGTTGAAGAATTAGAGAGAACCGATGAACAGTAAACTAATTACATGCTATGTTGTGAATCTGTGTTGGTTATTAGTCTCCCCAGGTGTAGCAAGTAAGTCAGTTGAAGAATTAGAGAGAACCGATGAACAGTAAACCAATTACAAGCTATGTTGTGCATCTGTGTTGGTTATTAAACTCCCCAGGTGTAGCAAGTAAGTCAGTTGAAGAATTAGAGAGAACGGATGAACAGTAAACCAATTACATGCTATGTTGTGCATCTGTGTTGGTTATTAAACTCCCCAGGTGTAGCAAGTAAGTCAGTTGAAGAATTAGAGAGAACCGATGAACAGTAAACCAGTTACATGCTATGTTGTGCATCTGTGTTGGTTATTAGTCTCCCCAGGTGTAGCAAGTAAGTCAGTTGAAGAATTAGAGAGAACCGATGAACAGTAAACCAATTACATGCTATGTTGTGCGTCTGTGTTGGTTATAAGTCTCCCCAGGTGTAGCAAGTAAGTCAGTTGAAGAATTAGAGAGAACCGATGAACAGTAAACCAGTTACATGCTATGTTGTGCATCTGTGTTCGTTATTAGTCTCCCCAGGTGTAGCAAGTAAGTCAGTTGAAGAATTAGAGAGAATCGATGAACAGTAAACCAATTACATGCTATGTTATGCATCTGTGTTGGTTATTAGTCTCCCCAGGTGTAGCAAGTAAGTCAGTTGAAGAATTAGAGAGAACCGATGAACAGTAAACCAATTACATGCTATGTTGTGCATCTGTGTTGGTTATTAAACTCCACAGGTGTAGCAATTAAGTCAGTTGAAGAATTAGAGAGAATCGATGAACAGTAAACCAATTACATGCTATGTTATGCATCTGTGTTGGTTATTAGTCTCCCCAGGTGTAGCAAGTAAGTCAGTTGAAGAATTAGAGAGAACCGATGAACAGTAAACCAATTACATGCTATGTTGTGCATCTGTGTTGGTTATTAAACTCCCCAGGTGTAGCAAGTAAGTCAGTTGAAGAATTAGAGAGAACCGCTGAACAGTAAACCAATTACATGCTATGTTGTGCATCTGTGTTGGTTATTAGTCTCCCCAGGTGTAGCAAGTATGTTAGTTGAAGAGTTAGAGAGAACCGATGAACAGTAAACCGATTACATGCTATGTTGTGCATCTGTGTTGGTTATTAAACTCCCCAGGTGTAGCAAGTAAGTCAGTTGAAGAATTAGAGAGAACCGATGAACAGTAAACCAGTTACATGCTATGTTGTGCATCTGTGTTGGTTATTAAACTCCCCAGGTGTAGCATGTAAGTCAGTTGAAGAATTATAGAGAACCGATGAACAGTAAACCAATTACATGCTATGTTGTGAATCTGTGTTGGTTATTAAACTCCCCAGGTGTAGCAAGTAAGTCAGTTGAAGAATTAGAGAGAACCGATGAACAGTAAACCAATTACATGCTGTGTTGTGCATCTGTGTTGGTTATTAAACTGCCCAGGTGTAGCAAGTAAGTCAGTTGAAGAATTAGAGAGAACCGAGGAACAGTAAACCAGTTACATGCTATGTTGTGCATCTGTGTTGCTTATTAAACTCCCCAGGTGTAGCAAGTAAGTCAGTTGAAGAATTAGAGAGAACCGATGAACAGTAAACTAATTACATGCTATGTTGTGAATCTGTGTTGGTTATTAGTCTCCCCAGGTGTAGCAAGTAAGTCAGTTGAAGAATTAGAGAGAACCGATGAACAGTAAACCAATTACAAGCTATGTTGTGCATCTGTGTTGGTTATTAAACTCCCCAGGTGTAGCAAGTAAGTCAGTTGAAGAATTAGAGAGAACGGATGAACAGTAAACCAATTACATGCTATGTTGTGCATCTGTGTTGGTTATTAAACTCCCCAGGTGTAGCAAGTAAGTCAGTTGAAGAATTAGAGAGAACCGATGAACAGTAAACCAGTTACATGCTATGTTGTGCATCTGTGTTGGTTATTAGTCTCCCCAGGTGTAGCAAGTAAGTCAGTTGAAGAATTAGAGAGAACCGATGAACAGTAAACCAATTACATGCTATGTTGTGCGTCTGTGTTGGTTATAAGTCTCCCCAGGTGTAGCAAGTAAGTCAGTTGAAGAATTAGAGAGAACCGATGAACAGTAAACCAGTTACATGCTATGTTGTGCATCTGTGTTCGTTATTAGTCTCCCCAGGTGTAGCAAGTAAGTCAGTTGAAGAATTAGAGAGAATCGATGAACAGTAAACCAATTACATGCTATGTTATGCATCTGTGTTGGTTATTAGTCTCCCCAGGTGTAGCAAGTAAGTCAGTTGAAGAATTAGAGAGAACCGATGAACAGTAAACCAATTACATGCTATGTTGTGCATCTGTGTTGGTTATTAAACTCCACAGGTGTAGCAATTAAGTCAGTTGAAGAATTAGAGAGAATCGATGAACAGTAAACCAATTACATGCTATGTTATGCATCTGTGTTGGTTATTAGTCTCCCCAGGTGTAGCAAGTAAGTCAGTTGAAGAATTAGAGAGAACCGATGAACAGTAAACCAATTACATGCTATGTTGTGCATCTGTGTTGGTTATTAAACTCCCCAGGTGTAGCAAGTAAGTCAGTTGAAGAATTAGAGAGAACCGATGAACAGTAAATCAATTACATGCTATGTTGTGCATCTTTGTTGGTTATTAAACTCCCCAGGTGTAGCAAGTAAGTCAGTTGAAGAATTAGAGAGAACCGATGAACAGTAAACCAATTAAATGTTATGTTGTTCATCTGTGTTGGTTAATAGTCTCCCCAGGTGTAGCAAGTAAGTCAGTTGAAGAATTAGAGAGAACCGATGAACAGTAAACCAATTACATGCTTTGTTGTGCGTCTGTGTTGGTTATAAGTCTCCCCAGGTGTAGCAAGTAAGTCAGTTGAAGAATTAGAGAGAACCGATGAACAGTAAACCAGTTACATGCTATGTTGTGCATCTGTGTTGGTTATTAGTCTCCCTAGGTGTAGCAAGTAAGTCAGTTGAAGAATTAGAGAGAACCGATGAACAGTAAACCAATTACAAGCTATGTTGTGCATCTGTGTTGGTTATTAAACTCCCCAGGTGTAGCAAGTAATTCAGTTGAAGAATTAGAGAGAACCGATGAACAGTAAACCAATTACATGCTATGTTGTGCATCTGTGTTGGTTATTAAACTCCCCAGGTGTAGCAAGTAAGTCAGTTGAAGAATTAGAGAGAACCGATGAACAGTAAACCAATTACATGCTATGTTGTGCATCTGTGTTGGTTATTAAACCCCCCAGGTGTAGCAAGTAAGTCAGTTGAAGAATTAGAGATAACCGATGAACAGTAAACTAATAACATGCTATGTTGTGCATCTGTGTTGGTTATTAGTCTCCCTAGGTTTAGCAAGTAAGTCAGTTGAAGAATTAGAGAGAACCGCTGAATAGTAAACCAATTACATGTTATGTTGTTCATCTGTGTTGGTTATTAGTCTCCCCAGGTGTAGTAAGTAAGACAGTTGAAGAATTAGAGAGAACCGATGAACAGTAAACCAATTACATGCTATGTTGTGCATCTGTGTTGGTTATTAGTCTCCCCAGGTGTAGCAAGTAAGTCAGTTGAAGAATTAGAGAGAACCGATGAACAGTAAACCAATTACATGCTATGTTGTGCATCTGTGTTGGTTATTAAACTCCACAGGTGTAGCAATTAAGTCAGTTGAAGAATTAGAGAGAATCGATGAACAGTAAACCAATTACATGCTATGTTATGCATCTGTGTTGGTTATTAGTCTCCCCAGGTGTAGCAAGTAAGTTAGTTGAAGAATTAGAGAGAACCGATGAACAGTAAACCAATTACATGCTATGTTGTGCATCTGTGTTGGTTATTAAACTCCCCAGGTGTAGCAAGTAAGTCAGTTGAAGAATTAGAGAGAACCGCTGAACAGTAAACCAATTACATGCTATGTTGTGCATCTGTGTTGGTTATTAGTCTCCCCAGGTGTAGCAAGTATGTTAGTTGAAGAGTTAGAGAGAACCGATGAACAGTAAACCGATTACATGCTATGTTGTGCATCTGTGTTGGTTATTAAACTCCCCAGGTGTAGCAAGTAAGTCAGTTGAAGAATTAGAGAGAACCGATGAACAGTAAACCAGTTACATGCTATGTTGTGCATCTGTGTTGGTTATTAAACTCCCCAGGTGTAGCATGTAAGTCAGTTGAAGAATTATAGAGAACCGATGAACAGTAAACCAATTACATGCTATGTTGTGAATCTGTGTTGGTTATTAAACTCCCCAGGTGTAGCAAGTAAGTCAGTTGAAGAATTAGAGAGAACCGATGAACAGTAAACCAATTACATGCTGTGTTGTGCATCTGTGTTGGTTATTAAACTGCCCAGGTGTAGCAAGTAAGTCAGTTGAAGAATTAGAGAGAACCGAGGAACAGTAAACCAGTTACATGCTATGTTGTGCATCTGTGTTGCTTATTAAACTCCCCAGGTGTAGCAAGTAAGTCAGTTGAAGAATTAGAGAGAACCGATGAACAGTAAACTAATTACATGCTATGTTGTGAATCTGTGTTGGTTATTAGTCTCCCCAGGTGTAGCAAGTAAGTCAGTTGAAGAATTAGAGAGAACCGATGAACAGTAAACCAATTACATGCTATGTTGTGCATCTGTGTTGGTTATTAAACTCCCCAAGTGTAGCAAGTAAGTCAGTTGAAGAATTAGAGAGAACCGATGAACAGTAAACTAATTACATGCTATGTTGTGCATCTTTGTTGGTTATTAGTCTCCCCAGGTGTAGCAACTAAGTCAGTAGAAGAATTAGAGAGAACCGCTGAATAGTAAACCAATTACATGTTATGTTGTGCATCTTTGTTGGTTATTAGTCTCCCCAAGTGTAGCAGGTAAGTCAGTTGAAGAATTAGAGAGAACTGATGAACAGTAAATCAATTACATGCTATGTTGTGCATCTTTGTTGGTTATTAAACTCCCCAGGTGTAGCAAGTAAGTCAGTTGAAGAATTAGAGAGAACCGATGAACAGTAAACCAATTACATGCTATGTTGTTCATCTGTGTTGGTTATTAGTCTCCCCAGGTGTAGCAAGTAAGTCAGTTGAAGAATTAGAGAGAACCGATGAACAGTAAACCAATTACATGCTTTGTTGTGCGTCTGTGTTGGTTATAAGTCTCCCCAGGTGTAGCAAGTAAGTCAGTTGAAGAATTAGAGAGAACCGATGAACAGTAAACCAGTTACATGCTATGTTGTGCATCTGTGTTGGTTATTAGTCTCCCCAGGTGTAGCAAATAAGTCAGTTGAAGAATTCGAGAGAACCGAAGAACAGTAAACCAGTTACATGCTATGTTGTGCATCTGTGTTGGTTATTAGTCTCCCTAGGTGTAGCAAGTAAGTCAGTTGAAGAATTAGAGAGAACCGATGAACAGTAAACCAATTACAAGCTATGTTGTGCATCTGTGTTGGTTATTAAACTCCCCAGGTGTAGCAAGTAAGTCAGTTGAAGAATTGGAGAGAACCGATGAACAATAAACCAATTACATGCTATGTTGTGCATCTGTGTTGGTTATTAAACTCCCCATGTGTAGCAAGTAAGTCAGTTGAAGAATTAGAGAGAACCGATGAACAGTAAACCAGTTACATGCTATGTTGTGCATCTGTGTTGGTTATTAGTCTCCCCAGGTGTAGCAAGTAAGTCAGTTGAAGAATTAGAGAGAACCGATGAACAGTAAACCAATTACATGCTATGTTGTGCGTCTGTGTTGGTTATAAGTCTCCCCAGGTGTAGCAAGTAAGTCAGTTGAAGAATTAGAGAGAACCGATGAACAGTAAACCAGTTACATGCTATGTTGTGCATCTGTGTTCGTTATTAGTCTCCCCAGGTGTAGCAAGTAAGTCAGTTGAAGAATTCGAGAGAACCGATGAACAGTAAACCAGTTACATGCTATGTTGTGCATCTGTGTTGGTTATTAGTTTCCCTAGGTGTAGCAAGTAAGTCAGTTGAAGAATTAGAGAGAACCGATGAACAGTAAACCAATTACAAGCTATGTTGTGCATCTGTGTTGGTTATTAAACTCCCCAGGTGTAGCAAGTAAGTCAGTTGAAGAATTAGAGAGAACCGATGAACAGTAAACCAGTTACATGCTATGTTGTGCATCTGTGTTGGTTATTAAACTCCCCAGGTGTAGCAAGTAAGTCAGTTGAAGAATTAGAGAGAACCGATGAACAGTAAACTAATAACATGCTATGTTGTGCATCTGTGTTGGTTATTAGTCTCCCTTGGTGTAGCAAGTAAGTCAGTTGAAGAATTAGCGAGAACCGCTGAATAGTAAACCAATTACATGTTATGTTGTTCATCTGTGTTGGTTATTAGTCTCCCCAGGTGTAGCAAGTAAGACAGTTGAAGAATTAGAGAGAACCGATGAACAGTAAACCAATTACATGCTATGTTGTGCATCTGTGTTGGTTATTAGTCTCCCCAGGTGTAGCAAGTAAGTCAGTTGAAGAATTAGAGAGAACCGATGAATAGTAAACCAATTACATGCTATGTTGTGCATCTGTGTTGGTTATTAAACTCCACAGGTGTAGCAAGTAAGTCAGTTGAAGAATTAGAGAGAATCGATGAACAGTAAACCAATTACATGCTATGTTGTGCATCTGTGTTGGTTATTAGTCTCCCCAGGTGTAGCAAGTAAGTCAGTTGAAGAATTAGAGAGAACCGATGAACAGTAAACCAATTACATGCTATGTTGTGCATCTGTGTTGGTTATTAAACTCCCCAGGTGTAGCAAGTAAGTCAGTTGAAGAATTAGAGAGAACCGCTGAACAGTAAACCAGTTACATGCTATGTTGTGCATCTGTGTTGGTTATTAGTCTCCCCAGGTGTAGCAAGTATGTTAGTTGAAGAGTTAGAGAGAACCGATGAACAGTAAACCGATTAAATGCTATGTTGTGCATCTGTGTTGGTTATTAAACTCCCCAGGTGTAGCAAGTAAGTCAGTTGAAGAATTAGAGAGAACCGATGAACAGTAAACCAATTACATGTTGTGTTGTGCATCTGTGTTGGTTATTAAACTCCCCAGGTGTAGCAAGTAAGTCAGTTGAAGAATTAGAGAGAACCGATGAACAGTAAACCAATTACATGCTGTGTTGTGCATCTGTGTTGGTTATTAAACTGCCCAGGTGTAGCAAGTAAGTCAGTTGAAGAATTAGAGAGAACCGAGGAACAGTAAACCAGTTACATGCTATGTTGTGCATCTGTGTTGCTTATTAAACTCCCCAGGTGTAGCAAGTAAGTCAGTTGAAGAATTAGAGAGAACCGATGAACAGTAAACTAATTACATGCTATGTTGTGAATCTGTGTTGGTTATTAGTCTCCCCAGGTGTAGCAAGTAAGTCAGTTGAAGAATTAGAGAGAACCGATGAACAGTAAACCAATTACAAGCTATGTTGTGCATCTGTGTTGGTTATTAAACTCCCTAGGTGTAGCAAGTAAGTCAGTTGAAGAATTAGAGAGAACGGATGAACAGTAAACCAATTACATGCTATGTTGTGCATCTGTGTTGGTTATTAAACTCCCCAGGTGTAGCAAGTAAGTCAGTTGAAGAATTAGAGAGAACCGATGAACAGTAAACCAGTTACATGCTATGTTGTGCATCTGTGTTGGTTATTAGTCTCCCCAGGTGTAGCAAGTAAGTCAGTTGAAGAATTAGAGAGAACCGATGAACAGTAAACCAATTACATGCTATGTTGTGCGTCTGTGTTGGTTATAAGTCTCCCCAGGTGTAGCAAGTAAGTCAGTTGAAGAATTAGAGAGAACCGATGAACAGTAAACCAGTTACATGCTATGTTGTGCATCTGTGTTCGTTATTAGTCTCCCCAGGTGTAGCAAGTAAGTCAGTTGAAGAATTCGAGAGAACTGATGAACAGTAAACCAGTTACATGCTATGTTGTGCATCTGTGTTGGTTATTAGTCTCCCTAGGTGTAGCAAGTAAGTCAGTTGAAGAATTAGAGAGAACCGATGAACAGTAAACCAATTACAAGCTATGTTGTGCATCTGTGTTGGTTATTAAACTCCCCAGGTGTAGCAAGTAAGTCAGTTGAAGAATTTGAGAGAACCGATGAACAGTAAACCAGTTACATGCTATGTTGTGCATCTGTGTTGGTTATTAAACTCCCCAGGTGTAGCAAGTAAGTCAGTTGAAGAATTAGAGAGAACCGATGAACAGTAAACTAATAACATGCTATGTTGTGCATCTGTGTTGGTTATTAGTCTCCCTTGGTGTAGCAAGTAAGTCAGTTGAAGAATTAGCGAGAACCGCTGAATAGTAAACCAATTACATGTTATGTTGTTCATCTATGTTGGTTATTAGTCTCCCCAAGTGTAGCAAGTAAGACAGTTGAAGAATTAGAGAGAACCGATGAACAGTAAACCAATTACATGCTATGTTGTGCATCTGTGTTGGTTATTAGTCTCCCCAGGAGTAGCAAGTAAGTCAGTTGAAGAATTAGAGAGAACCGATGAATAGTAAACCTATTACATGCTATGTTGTGCATCTGTGTTGGTTATTAAACTCCACAGGCGTAGCAAGTAAGTCAGTTGAAGAATTAGAGAGAATCGATGAACAGTAAACTAATTACATGCTATGTTGTGAATCTGTGTTGGTTATTAGTCTCCCCAGGTGTAGCAAGTAAGTCAGTTGAAGAATTAGAGAGAACCGATGAACAGTAAACCAATTACATGCTATGTTGTGCATCTGTGTTGGTTATTAAACTCCCCAAGTGTAGCAAGTAAGTCAGTTGAAGAATGAGAGAGAACCGATGAACAGTAAACTAATTACATGCTATGTTGTGCATCTTTGTTGGTTATTAGTCTCCCCAGGTGTAGCAACTAAGTCAGTAGAAGAATTAGAGAGAACCGCTGAATAGTAAACCAATTACATGTTATGTTGTGCATCTTTGTTCGTTATTAGTCTCCCCAAGTGTAGCAGGTAAGTCAGTTGAAGAATTAGAGAGAACCGATGAACAGTAAATCAATTACATGCTATGTTGTGCATCTTTGTTGGTTATTAAACTCCCCAGGTGTAGCAAGTAAGTCAGTTGAAGAATTAGAGAGAACCGATGAACAGTAAACCAATTACATGCTATGTTGTTCATCTGTGTTGGTTATTAGTCTCCCCAGGTGTAGCAAGTAAGTCAGTTGAAGAATTAGAGAGAACCGATGAACAGTAAACCAATTAAATGCTTTGTTGTGCGTCTGTGTTGGTTATAAGTCTCCCCAGGTGTAGCAAGTAAGTCAGTTGAAGAATTAGAGAGAACCGATGAACAGTAAACCAGTTACATGCTATGTTGTGCATCTGTGTTGGTTATTAGTCTCCCCAGGTGTAGCAAATAAGTCAGTTGAAGAATTCGAGAGAACCGATGAACAGTAAACCAGTTACATGCTATGTTGTGCATCTATGTTGGTTATTAGTCTCTCTAGGTGTAGCAAGTAAGTCAGTTGAAGAATTAGAGAGAACCGATGAACAGTAAACCAATTACAAGCTATGTTGTGCATCTGTGTTGGTTATTAAACTCCCCAGGTGTAGCAAGTAAGTCAGTTGAAGAATTGGAGAGAACCGATGAACAATAAACCAATTTCATGCTATGTTGTGCATCTGTGTTGGTTATTAAACTCCCCAGGTGTAGCAAGTAAGTCAGTTGAAGAATTAGAGAGAACCGATGAACAGTAAACCAATTACATGCTATGTTGTGCGTCTGTGTTGGTTATAAGTCTCCCCAGGTGTAGCAAGTAAGTCAGTTGAAGAATTAGAGAGAACCGATGAACAGTAAACCAGTTACATGCTATGTTGTGCATCTGTGTTCGTTATTAGTCTCCCCAGGTGTAGCAAGTAAGTCAGTTGAAGAATTCGAGAGAACCGATGAACAGTAAACCAGTTACATGCTATGTTGTGCATCTGTGTTGGTTATTAGTCTCCCTAGGTGTAGCAAGTAAGTCAGTTGAAGAATTAGAGAGAACCGATGAACAGTAAACCAATTACAAGCTATGTTGTGCATCTGTGTTGGTTATTAAACTCTCCAGGTGTAGCAAGTAAGTCAGTTGAAGAATTAGAGAGAACCGATGAACAGTAAACCAGTTACATGCTATGTTGTGCATCTGTGTTGGTTATTAAACTCCCCAGGTGTAGCAAGTAAGTCAGTTGAAGAATTAGAGAGAACCGATGAACAGTAAACTAGTTACATGCTATGTTGTGCATCTGTGTTGGTTATTAAACTCCCCAGGTGTAGCAAGTAAGTCAGTTGAAGAATTATAGAGAACCGATGAACAGTAAACCAATTACATGCTATGTTGTGAATCTGTGTTGGTTATTAAACTCCCCAGGTGTAGCAAGTAAGTCAGTTGAAGAATTAGAGAGAACCGATGAACAGTAAACCAATTACATGCTGTGTTGTGCATCTGTGTTGGTTATTAAACTGCCCAGGTGTAGCAAGTAAGTCAGTTGAAGAATTAGAGAGAACCGAGGAACAGTAAACCAGTTACATGCTATGTTGTGCATCTGTGTTGCTTATTAAACTCCCCAGGTGTAGCAAGTAAGTCAGTTGAAGAATTAGAGAGAACCGATGAACAGTAAACTAATTACATGCTATGTTGTGAATCTGTGTTGGTTATTAGTCTCCCCAGGTGTAGCAAGTAAGTCAGTTGAAGAATTAGAGAGAACCGATGAACAGTAAACCAATTACAAGCTATGTTGTGCATCTGTGTTGGTTATTAAACTCCCCAGGTGTAGCAAGTAAGTCAGTTGAAGAATTAGAGAGAACGGATGAACAGTAAACCAATTACATGCTATGTTGTGCATCTGTGTTGGTTATTAAACTCCCCAGGTGTAGCAAGTAAGTCAGTTGAAGAATTAGAGAGAACCGATGAACAGTAAACCAGTTACATGCTATGTTGTGCATCTGTGTTGGTTATTAGTCTCCCCAGGTGTAGCAAGTAAGTCAGTTGAAGAATTAGAGAGAACCGATGAACAGTAAACCAATTACATGCTATGTTGTGCGTCTGTGTTGGTTATAAGTCTCCCCAGGTGTAGCAAGTAAGTCAGTTGAAGAATTAGAGAGAACCGATGAACAGTAAACCAGTTACATGCTATGTTGTGCATCTGTGTTCGTTATTAGTCTCCCCAGGTGTAGCAAGTAAGTCAGTTGAAGAATTCGAGAGAACCGATGAACAGTAAAGCAGTTACATGCTATGTTGTGCATCTGTGTTGGTTATTAGTCTCCCTAGGTGTAGCAAGTAAGTCAGTTGAAGAATTAGAGAGAACCGATGAACAGTAAACTAATAACATGCTATGTTGTGCATCTGTGTTGGTTATTAGTCTCCCTAGGTGTAGCAAGTAAGTCAGTTGAAGAATTAGAGAGAACCGATGAACAGTAAACCAATTACAAGCTATGTTGTGCATCTGTGTTGGTTATTAAACTCCCCAGGTGTAGCAAGTAAGTCAGTTGAAGAATTGGAGAGAACCGATGAACAATAAACCAATTACATGCTATATTGTGCATCTGTGTTGGTTATTAAACTCCCCAGGTGTAGCAAGTAAGTCAGTTGAAGAATTAGAGAGAACCGATGAACAGTAAACCAGTTACATGCTATGTTGTGCATCTGTGTTGGTTATTAGTCTCCCCAGGTGTAGCAAGTAAGTCAGTTGAAGAATTCGAGAGAACCGATGAACAGTAAACCAGTTACATGCTATGTTGAGCATCTGTGTTGGTTATTAAACTCCCCAGGTGTAGCAAGTAAGTCAGTTGAAGAATTAGAGAGAACCGATGAACAGTAAACTAATAACATGCTATGTTGTGCATCTGTGTTGGTTATTAGTCTCCCTTGGTGTAGCAAGTAAGTCAGTTGAAGAATTAGCGAGAACCGCTGAATAGTAAACCAATTACATATTATGTTGTTCATCTGTGTTGGTTATTAGTCTCCCCAGGTGTAGCATGTAAGACAGTTGAAGAATTAGAGAGAACCGATGAACAGTAAACCAATTACATGCTATGTTGTGCATCTGTGTTGGTTATTAGTCTCCCCAGGTGTAGCAAGTAAGTCAGTTGAAGAATTAGAGAGAACCGATGAACAGTAAACCAATTACATGCTATGTTGTGAATCTGTGTTGGTTATTAAACTCCCCAGGTGTAGCAAGTAAGTCAGTTGAAGAATTAGAGAGAACCGCTGAACAGTAAACCAATTACATGCTATGTTGTGCATCTGTGTTGGTTATTAGTCTCCCCAGGTGTAGCAAGTATGTTAGTTGAAGAGTTAGAGAGAACCGATGAACAGTAAACCGATTACATGCTATGTTGTGCATCTGTGTTGGTTATTAAACTCCCCAGGTGTAGCAAGTAAGTCAGTTGAAGAATTAGAGAGAACCGATGAACAGTAAACCAGTTACATGCTATGTTGTGCATCTGTGTTGGTTATTAAACTCCCCAGGTGTAGCAAGTAAATCAGTTGAAGAATTATAGAGAACCGATGAACAGTAAACCAATTACATGCTATGTTGTGAATCTGTGTTGGTTATTAAACTCCCCAGGTGTAGCAAGTAAGTCAGTTGAAGAATTAGAGAGAACCGATGAACAGTAAACCAATTACAAGCTATGTTGTGCATCTGTGTTGGTTATTAAACTCCCCAGGTGTAGCAAGTAAGTCAGTTGAAGAATTAGAGAGAACCGATGAACAGTAAACCAGTTACATGCTATGTTGTGCATCTGTGTTGGTTATTAGTCTCCCCAGGTGTAGCAAATAAGTCAGTTGAAGAATTCGAGAGAACCGATGAACAGTAAACCAGTTACATGCTATGTTGTGCATCTATGTTGGTTATTAGTCTCTCTAGGTGTAGCAAGTAAGTCAGTTGAAGAATTAGAGAGAACCGATGAACAGTAAACCAATTACAAGCTATGTTGTGCATCTGTGTTGGTTATTAAACTCCCCAGGTGTAGCAAGTAAGTCAGTTGAAGAATTGGAGAGAACCGATGAACAATAAACCAATTACATGCTATGTTGTGCATCTGTGTTGGTTATTAAACTCCCCAGGTGTAGCAAGTAAGTCAGTTGAAGAATTAGAGAGAACCAATGAACAGTAAACCAATTACATGCTATGTTGTGCGTCTGTGTTGGTTATAAGTCTCCCCAGGTGTAGCAAGTAAGTCAGTTGAAGAATTAGAGAGAACCGATGAACAGTAAACCAGTTACATGCTATGTTGTGCATCTGTGTTCGTTATTAGTCTCCCCAGGTGTAGCAAGTAAGTCAGTTGAAGAATTCGAGAGAACCGATGAACAGTAAACCAGTTACATGCTATGTTGTGCATCTGTGTTGGTTATTAGTCTCCCTAGGTGTAGCAAGTAAGTCAGTTGAAGAATTAGAGAGAACCGATGAACAGTAAACCAATTACAAGCTATGTTGTGCATCTGTGTTGGTTATTAAACTCTCCAGGTGTAGCAAGTAAGTCAGTTGAAGAATTAGAGAGAACCGATGAACAGTAAACCAGTTACATGCTATGTTGTGCATCTGTGTTGGTTATTAAACTCCCCAGGTGTAGCAAGTAAGTCAGTTGAAGAATTAGAGAGAACCGATGAACAGTAAACTAGTTACATGCTATGTTGTGCATCTGTGTTGGTTATTAAACTCCCCAGGTGTAGCAAGTAAGTCAGTTGAAGAATTATAGAGAACCGATGAACAGTAAACCAATTACATGCTATGTTGTGAATCTGTGTTGGTTATTAAACTCCCCAGGTGTAGCAAGTAAGTCAGTTGAAGAATTAGAGAGAACCGATGAACAGTAAACCAATTACATGCTGTGTTGTGCATCTGTGTTGGTTATTAAACTGCCCAGGTGTAGCAAGTAAGTCAGTTGAAGAATTAGAGAGAACCGAGGAACAGTAAACCAGTTACATGCTATGTTGTGCATCTGTGTTGCTTATTAAACTCCCCAGGTGTAGCAAGTAAGTCAGTTGAAGAATTAGAGAGAACCGATGAACAGTAAACTAATAACATGCTATGTTGTGCATCTGTGTTGGTTATTAGTCTCCCTTGGTGTAGCAAGTAAGTCAGTTGAAGAATTAGCGAGAACCGCTGAATAGTAAACCAATTACATGTTATGTTGTTCATCTGTGTTGGTTATTAGTCTCCCCAGGTGTAGCAAGTAAGACAGTTGAAGAATTAGAGAGAACCGATGAACAGTAAACCAATTACATGCTATGTTGTGCATCTGTGTTGGTTATTAGTCTCCCCAGGTGTAGCAAGTAAGTCAGTTGAAGAATTAGAGAGAACCGATGAATAGTAAACCAATTACATGCTATGTTGTGCATCTGTGTTGGTTATTAAACTCCACAGGTGTAGCAAGTAAGTCAGTTGAAGAATTAGAGAGAATCGATGAACAGTAAACCAATTACATGCTATGTTGTGCATCTGTGTTGGTTATTAGTCTCCCCAGGTGTAGCAAGTAAGTCAGTTGAAGAATTAGAGAGAACCGATGAACAGTAAACCAATTACATGCTATGTTGTGCATCTGTGTTGGTTATTAAACTCCCCAGGTGTAGCAAGTAAGTCAGTTGAAGAATTAGAGAGAACCGCTGAACAGTAAACCAATTACATGCTATGTTGTGCATCTGTGTTGGTTATTAGTCTCCCCAGGTGTAGCAAGTATGTTAGTTGAAGAGTTAGAGAGAACCGATGAACAGTAAACCGATTAAATGCTATGTTGTGCATCTGTGTTGGTTATTAAACTCCCCAGGTGTAGCAAGTAAGTCAGTTGAAGAATTAGAGAGAACCGATGAACAGTAAACTAGTTACATGCTATGTTGTGCATCTGTGTTGGTTATTAAACTCCCCAGGTGTAGCAAGTAAGTCAGTTGAAGAATTATAGAGAACCGATGAACAGTAAACCAATTACATGCTATGTTGTGAATCTGTGTTGGTTATTAAACTCCCCAGGTGTAGCAAGTAAGTCAGTTGAAGAATTAGAGAGAACCGATGAACAGTAAACCAATTACATGCTGTGTTGTGCATCTGTGTTGGTTATTAAACTGCCCAGGTGTAGCAAGTAAGTCAGTTGAAGAATTAGAGAGAACCGAGGAACAGTAAACCAGTTACATGCTATGTTGTGCATCTGTGTTGCTTATTAAACTCCCCAGGTGTAGCAAGTAAGTCAGTTGAAGAATTAGAGAGAACCGATGAACAGTAAACTAATTACATGCTATGTTGTGAATCTGTGTTGGTTATTAGTCTCCCCAGGTGTAGCAAGTAAGTCAGTTGAAGAATTAGAGAGAACCGATGAACAGTAAACCAATTACAAGCTATGTTGTGCATCTGTGTTGGTTATTAAACTCCCCAGGTGTAGCAAGTAAGTCAGTTGAAGAATTAGAGAGAACGGATGAACAGTAAACCAATTACATGCTATGTTGTGCATCTGTGTTGGTTATTAAACTCCCCAGGTGTAGCAAGTAAGTCAGTTGAAGAATTACAGAGAACCGATGAACAGTAAACCAGTTACATGCTATGTTGTGCATCTGTGTTGGTTATTAGTCTCCCCAGGTGTAGCAAGTAAGTCAGTTGAAGAATTAGAGAGAACCGATGAACAGTAAACCAATTACATGCTATGTTGTGCGTCTGTGTTGGTTATAAGTCTCCCCAGGTGTAGCAAGTAAGTCAGTTGAAGAATTAGAGAGAACCGATGAACAGTAAACCAGTTACATGCTATGTTGTGCATCTGTGTTCGTTATTAGTCTCCCCAGGTGTAGCAAGTAAGTCAGTTGAAGAATTCGAGAGAACCGATGAACAGTAAAGCAGTTACATGCTATGTTGTGCATCTGTGTTGGTTATTAGTCTCCCTAGGTGTAGCAAGTAAGTCAGTTGAAGAATTAGAGAGAACCGATGAACAGTAAACTAATAACATGCTATGTTGTGCATCTGTGTTGGTTATTAGTCTCCCTAGGTGTAGCAAGTAAGTCAGTTGAAGAATTAGAGAGAACCGATGAACAGTAAACCAATTACAAGCTATGTTGTGCATCTGTGTTGGTTATTAAACTCCCCAGGTGTAGCAAGTAAGTCAGTTGAAGAATTGGAGAGAACCGATGAACAATAAACCAATTACATGCTATATTGTGCATCTGTGTTGGTTATTAAACTCCCCAGGTGTAGCAAGTAAGTCAGTTGAAGAATTAGAGAGAACCGATGAACAGTAAACCAGTTACATGCTATGTTGTGCATCTGTGTTGGTTATTAAACTCCCCAGGTGTAGCAAGTAAGTCAGTTGAAGAATTATAGAGAACCGATGAACAGTAAACCAATTACATGCTATGTTGTGAATCTGTGTTGGTTATTAAACTCCCCAGGTGTAGCAAGTAAGTCAGTTGAAGAATTAGAGAGAACCGATGAACAGTAAACCAATTACATGCTGTGTTGTGCATCTGTGTTGGTTATTAGTCTCCCCAGGTGTAGCAAGTAAGTCAGTTGAAGAATTAGAGAGAACCGATGAACAGTAAACCAATTACATGCTATGTTGTGAATCTGTGTTGGTTATTAAACTCCCCAGGTGTAGCAAGTAAGTCAGTTGAAGAATTAGAGAGAACCGCTGAACAGTAAACCAATTACATGCTATGTTGTGCATCTGTGTTGGTTATTAGTCTCCCCAGGTGTAGCAAGTATGTTAGTTGAAGAGTTAGAGAGAACCGATGAACAGTAAACCGATTACATGCTATGTTGTGCATCTGTGTTGGTTATTAAACTCCCCAGGTGTAGCAAGTAAGTCAGTTGAAGAATTAGAGAGAACCGATGAACAGTAAACCAGTTACATGCTATGTTGTGCATCTGTGTTGGTTATTAAACTCCCCAGGTGTAGCAAGTAAATCAGTTGAAGAATTATAGAGAACCGATGAACAGTAAACCAATTACATGCTATGTTGTGAATCTGTGTTGGTTATTAAACTCCCCAGGTGTAGCAAGTAAGTCAGTTGAAGAATTAGAGAGAACCGATGAACAGTAAACCAATTACATGCTGTGTTGTGCATCTGTGTTGGTTATTAAACTGCCCAGGTGTAGCAAGTAAGTCAGTTGAAGAATTAGAGAGAATCGAGGAACAGTAAACCAGTTACATGCTATGTTGTGCATCTGTGTTGCTTATTAAACTCCCCAAGTGTAGCAAGTAAGTCAGTTGAAGAATTAGAGAGAACCGATGAACAGTAAACTAATTACATGCTATGTTGTGAATCTGTGTTGGTTATTAGTCTCCCCAGGTGTAGCAAGTAAGTCAGTTGAAGAATTAGAGAGAACCGATGAACAGTAAACGAATTACATGCTATGTTGTGCATCTGTGTTGGTTATTAGTCTCCCTTGGTGTAGCAAGTAAGTCAGTTGAAGAATTAGCGAGAACCGCTGAATAGTAAACCAATTACATGTTATGTTGTTCATCTGTGTTGGTTATTAGTCTCCCCAGGTGTAGCAAGTAAGTCAGTTGAAGAATTAGAGAGAACCGATGAACAGTAAACCAATTACATGCTATGTTGTGCATCTGTGTTGGTTATTAAACTCCCCAGGTGTAGCAAGTAAGTCAGTTGAAGAATTAGAGAGAACCGATGAACAGTAAACTAATTACATGCTATGTTGTGCATCTTTGTTGGTTATTAGTCTCCCCAGGTGTAGCAACTAAGTCAGTTGAAGAATTAGAGAGAACCGCTGAATAGTAAACCAATTACATGTTATGTTGTGCATCTTTGTTGGTTATTAGTCTCCCCAAGTGTAGCAGGTAAGTCAGTTGAAGAATTAGAGAGAACCGATGAACAGTAAATCAATTACATGCTATGTTGTGCATCTTTGTTGGTTATTAAACTCCCCAGGTGTAGCAAGTAAGTCAGTTGAAGAATTAGAGAGAACCGATGAACAGTAAACCAATTACATGCTATGTTGTTCATCTGTGTTGGTTATTAGTCTCCCCAGGTGTAGCAAGTAAGTCAGTTGAAGAATTAGAGAGAACCGATGAACAGTAAACCAATTACATGCTTTGTTGTGCGTCTGTGTTGGTTATAAGTCTCCCCAGGTGTAGCAAGTAAGTCAGTTGAAGAATTAGAGAGAACCGATGAACAGTAAACCAGTTACATGCTATGTTGTGCATCTGTGTTGGTTATTAGTCTCCCCAGGTGTAGCAAATAAGTCAGTTGAAGAATTCGAGAGAACCGATGAACAGTAAACCAGTTACATGCTATGTTGTGCATCTGTGTTGGTTATTAGTCTCCCTAGGTGTAGCAAGTAAGTCAGTTGAAGAATTAGAGAGAACCGATGAACAGTAAACCAATTACAAGCTATGTTGTGCATCTGTGTTGGTTATTAAACTCCCCAGGTGTAGCAAGTAAGTCAGTTGAAGAATTGGAGAGAACCGATGAACAATAAACCAATTACATGCTATGTTGTGCATCTGTGTTGGTTATTAAACTCCCCAGGTGTAGCAAGTAAGTCAGTTGAAGAATTAGAGAGAACCGATGAACAGTAAACCAGTTACATGCTATGTTGTGCATCTGTGTTGGTTATTAGTCTCCCCAGGTGTAGCAAGTAAGTCAGTTGAAGAATTAGAGAGAACCGATGAACAGTAAACCAATTACATGCTATGTTGTGCGTCTGTGTTGGTTATAAGTCTCCCCAGGTGTAGCAAGTAAGTCAGTTGAAGAATTAGAGAGAACCGATGAACAGTAAACCAGTTACATGCTATGTTGTGCATCTGTGTTCGTTATTAGTCTCCCCAGGTGTAGCAAGTAAGTCAGTTGAAGAATTCGAGAGAACCGATGAACAGTAAACCTGTTACATGCTATGTTGTGCATCTGTGTTGGTTATTAGTCTCCCTAGGTGTAGCAAGTAAGTCAGTTGAAGAATTAGAGAGAACCGATGAACAGTAAACCAATTACAAGCTATGTTGTGCATCTGTGTTGGTTATTAAACTCCCCAGGTGTAGCAAGTAAGTCAGTTGAAGAATTAGAGAGAACCGATGAACAGTAAACCAGTTACATGCTATGTTGTGCATCTGTGTTGGTTATTAAACTCCCCAGGTGTAGCAAGTAAGTCAGTTGAAGAATTAGAGAGAACCGATGAACAGTAAACTAATAACATGCTATGTTGTGCATCTGTGTTGGTTATTAGTCTCCCTTGGTGTAGCAAGTAAGTCAGTTGAAGAATTAGCGAGAACCGCTGAATAGTAAACCAATTACATGTTATGTTGTTCATCTGTGTTGGTTATTAGTCTCCCCAGGTGTAGCAAGTAAGACAGTTGAAGAATTAGAGAGAACCGATGAACAGTAAACCAATTACATGCTATGTTGTGCATCTGTGTTGGTTATTAGTCTCCCCAGGTGTAGCAAGTAAGTCAGTTGAAGAATTAGAGAGAACCGATGAATAGTAAACCAATTACATGCTATGTTGTGCATCTGTGTTGGTTATTAAACTCCACAGGTGTAGCAAGTAAGTCAGTTGAAGAATTAGAGAGAATCGATGAACAGTAAACCAATTACATGTTGTGCATCTGTGTTGGTTATTAGTCTCCCCAGGTGTAGCAAGTAAGTCAGATGAAGAATTAGAGAGAACCGATGAACAGTAAACGAATTACATGCTATGTTGTGCATCTGTGTTGGTTATTAAACTCCCCAGGTGTAGCAAGTAAGTCAGTTGAAGAATTAGAGAGAACCGCTGAACAGTAAACCAATTACATGCTATGTTGTGCATCTGTGTTGGTTATTAGTCTCCCCAGGTGTAGCAAGTATGTTAGTTGAAGAGTTAGAGAGAACCGATGAACAGTAAACCGATTACATGCTATGTTGTGCATCTGTGTTGGTTATTAAACTCCCCAGGTGTAGCAAGTAAGTCAGTTGAAGAATTACAGAGAACCGATGAACAGTAAACCAGTTACATGCTATGTTGTGCATCTGTGTTGGTTATTAAACTCCCCAGGTGTAGCAAGTAAGTCAGTTGAAGAATTATAGAGAACCGATGAACAGTAAACCAATTACATGCTATGTTGTGAATCTGTGTTGGTTATTAAACTCCCCAGGTGTAGCAAGTAAGTCAGTTGAAGAATTAGAGAGAACCGATGAACAGTAAACCAATTACATGCTGTGTTGTGCATCTGTGTTGGTTATTAAACTCCCCAAGTGTAGCAAGTAAGTCAGTTGAAGAATTAGAGAGAACCGATGAACAGTAAACCAGTTACATGCTATGTTGTGCATCTGTGTTGGTTATTAGTCTCCCCAGGTGTAGCAAGTAAGTCAATTGAACAATTAGAGAGAACCGATGAACAGTAAACGAATTACATGCTATGTTGTGCATCTGTGTTGGTTATTAAACTCCCCAGGTGTAGCAAGTAAGTCAGTTGAAGAATTAGAGAGAACCGATGAACAGTAAACCAATTACATGCTATGTTGTGCATCTGTGTTGGTTATTAAACTCCCCAGGTGTAGCAAGTAAGTCAGTTGAAGAATTAGAGAGAACCGATGAACAGTAAACTAATTACATGCTATGTTGTGCATCTTTGTTGGTTATTAGTCTCCCCAGGTGTAGCAACTAAGTCAGTTGAAGAATTAGAGAGAACCGCTGAATAGTAAACCAATTACATGTTATGTTGTGCATCTTTGTTGGTTATTAGTCTCCCCAAGTGTAGCAGGTAAGTGAGTTGAAGAATTAGAGAGAACCGATGAACAGTAAATCAATTACATGCTATGTTGTGCATCTTTGTTGGTTATTAAACTCCCCAGGTGTAGCAAGTAAGTCAGTTGAAGAATTAGAGAGAACCGATGAACAGTAAACCAATTACATGCTATGTTGTTCATCTGTGTTGGTTATTAGTCTCCCCAGGTGTAGCAAGTAAGTCAGTTGAAGAATTAGAGAGAACCGATGAACAGTAAACCAATTACATGCTTTGTTGTGCGTCTGTGTTGGTTATTAAACTCCCCAGGTGTAGCAAGTAAGTCAGTTGAAGAATTAGAGAGAACCGATGAACAGTAAACCAGTTACATGCTATGTTGTGCATCTGTGTTGGTTATTAAACTCCCCAGGTGTAGCAAGTAAGTCAGTTGAAGAATTAGAGAGAATCGATGAACAGTAAACTAATAACATGCTATGTTGTGCATCTGTGTTGGTTATTAGTCTCCCTTGGTGTAGCAAGTAAGTCAGTTGAAGAATTAGCGAGAACCGCTGAATAGTAAACCAATTACATGTTATGTTGTTCATCTGTGTTGGTTATTAGTCTCCCCAGGTGTAGCAAGTAAGACAGTTGAAGAATTAGAGAGAACCGATGAACAGTAAACCAATTACATGCTATGTTGTGCATCTGTGTTGGTTATTAGTCTCCCCAGGTGTAGCAAGTAAGTCAGTTGAAGAATTAGAGAGAACCGATGAATAGTAAACCAATTACATGCTATGTTGTGCATCTGTGTTGGTTATTAAACTCCACAGGTGTAGCAAGTAAGTCAGTTGAAGAATTAGAGAGAATCGATGAACAGTAAACCAATTACATGTTGTGCATCTGTGTTGGTTATTAGTCTCCCCAGGTGTAGCAAGTAAGTCAGATGAAGAATTAGAGAGAACCGATGAACAGTAAACGAATTACATGCTATGTTGTGCATCTGTGTTGGTTATTAAACTCCCCAGGTGTAGCAAGTAAGTCAGTTGAAGAATTAGAGAGAACCGCTGAACAGTAAACCAATTACATGCTATGTTGTGCATCTGTGTTGGTTATTAGTCTCCCCAGGTGTAGCAAGTATGTTAGTTGAAGAGTTAGAGAGAACCGATGAACAGTAAACCGATTACATGCTATGTTGTGCATCTGTGTTGGTTATTAAACTCCCCAGGTGTAGCAAGTAAGTCAGTTGAAGAATTACAGAGAACCGATGAACAGTAAACCAGTTACATGCTATGTTGTGCATCTGTGTTGGTTATTAAACTCCCCAGGTGTAGCAAGTAAGTCAGTTGAAGAATTATAGAGAACCGATGAACAGTAAACCAATTACATGCTATGTTGTGAATCTGTGTTGGTTATTAAACTCCCCAGGTGTAGCAAGTAAGTCAGTTGAAGAATTAGAGAGAACCGATGAACAGTAAACCAATTACATGCTGTGTTGTGCATCTGTGTTGGTTATTAAACTCCCCAGGTGTAGCAAGTAAGTCAGTTGAAGAATTAGAGAGAACCGATGAACAGTAAACCAGTTACATGCTATGTTGTGCATCTGTGTTGGTTATTAGTCTCCCCAGGTGTAGCAAGTAAGTCAATTGAACAATTAGAGAGAACCGATGAACAGTAAACGAATTACATGCTATGTTGTGCATCTGTGTTGGTTATTAAACTCCCCAGGTGTAGCAAGTAAGTCAGTTGAAGAATTAGAGAGAACCGATGAACAGTAAACCAATTACATGCTATGTTGTGCATCTGTGTTGGTTATTAAACTCCCCAGGTGTAGCAAGTAAGTCAGTTGAAGAATTAGAGAGAACCGATGAACAGTAAACTAATTACATGCTATGTTGTGCATCTTTGTTGGTTATTAGTCTCCCCAGGTGTAGCAACTAAGTCAGTTGAAGAATTAGAGAGAACCGCTGAATAGTAAACCAATTACATGTTATGTTGTGCATCTTTGTTGGTTATTAGTCTCCCCAAGTGTAGCAGGTAAGTGAGTTGAAGAATTAGAGAGAACCGATGAACAGTAAATCAATTACATGCTATGTTGTGCATCTTTGTTGGTTATTAAACTCCCCAGGTGTAGCAAGTAAGTCAGTTGAAGAATTAGAGAGAACCGATGAACAGTAAACCAATTACATGCTATGTTGTTCATCTGTGTTGGTTATTAGTCTCCCCAGGTGTAGCAAGTAAGTCAGTTGAAGAATTAGAGAGAACCGATGAACAGTAAACCAATTACATGCTTTGTTGTGCGTCTGTGTTGGTTATAAGTCTCCCCAGGTGTAGCAAGTAAGTCAGTTGAAGAATTAGAGAGAACCGATGAACAGTAAACCAGTTACATGCTATGTTGTGCATCTGTGTTGGTTATTAGTCTCCCCAGGTGTAGCAAGTAAGTCAATTGAAGAATTCGAGAGAACCGATGAACAGTAAACCAGTTACATGCTATGTTGTGCATCTGTGTTGGTTATTAGTCTCCCTTGGTGTAGCAAGTAAGTCAGTTGAAGAATTAGAGAGAACCGATGAACAGTAAACCAATTACAAGCTATGTTGTGCATCTGTGTTGGTTATTAAACTCCCCAGGTGTAGCAAGTAAGTCAGTTGAAGAATTAGAGAGAACCGATGAACAGTAAACCAATTACATGCTATGTTGTGCATCTGTGTTGGTTATTAAACTCCCCAGGTGTAGCAAGTAAGTCAGTTGAAGAATTAGAGAGAACCGATGAACAGTAAACCAATTACATGCTATGTTGTGCATCTGTGTTGGTTATTAAACTCCCCAGGTGTAGCAAGTAAGTCAGTTGAAGAATTAGAGAGAACCGATGAACAGTAAACCAATTACAAGCTATGTTGTGCATCTGTGTTGGTTATTAAACTCCCCAGGTGTAGCAAGTAAGTCAGTTGAAGAATTGGAGAGAACCGATGAACAATAAACCAATTACATGCTATGTTGTGCATCTGTGTTGGTTATTAAACTCCCCAGGTGTAGCAAGTAAGTCAGTTGAAGAATTAGAGAGAACCGATGAACAGTAAACCAGTTACATGCTATGTTGTGCATCTGTGTTGGTTATTAGTCTCCCCAGGTGTAGCAAGTAAGTCAGTTGAAGAATTAGAGAGAACCGATGAATAGTAAACCAATTACATGCTATGTTGTGCATCTGTGTTGGTTCTTAAACTGCCCAGGTGTAGCAAGTAAGTCAGTTGAAGAATTAGAGAGAACCGAGGAATAGTAAACCAGTTACATGCTATGTTGTGCATCTGTGTTGCTTATTAAACTCCCCAGGTGTAGCAAGTAAGTCAGTTGAAGAATTAGAGAGAACCGATGAACAGTAAACTAATTACATGCTATGTTGTGAATCTGTGTTGGTTATTAGTCTCCCCAGGTGTAGCAAGTAAGTCAGTTGAAGAATTAGAGAGAACCGATGAACAGTAAACGAATTACATGCTATGTTGTGCATCTGTGTTGGTTATTAAACTCCCCAGGTGTAGCAAGTAAGTCAGTTGAAGAATTAGAGAGAAACGATGAACAGTAAACCAATTACATGCTATGTTGTGCATCTGTGTTGGTTATTAAACTCCCCAGGTGTAGCAAGTAAGTCAGTTGAAGAATTAGAGAGAACCGCTGAACAGTAAACCAATTACATGCTATGTTGTGCATCTGTGTTGGTTATTAGTCTCCCTAGGTGTAGCAAGTATGTTAGTTGAAGAGTTAGAGAGAACCGATGAACAGTAAACCGATTACATGCTATGTTGTGCATCTGTGTTGGTTATTAAACTCCCCAGGTGTAGCAAGTAAGTCAGTTGAAGAATTAGAGAGAACCGATGAACAGTAAACCAGTTACATGCTATGTGTTGCATCTGTGTTGGTTATTAGTCTCCCCAGGTGTAGCAAATAAGTCAGTTGAAGAATTCGAGAGAACCGATGAACAGTAAACCAGTTACATGCTATGTTGTGCATCTGTGTTGGTTATTAGTCTCCCTAGGTGTAGCAAGTAAGTCAGTTGAAGAATTAGAGAGAACCGATGAACAGTAAACCAATTACAAGCTATGTTGTGCATCTGTGTTGGTTATTAAACTCCCCAGGTGTAGCAAGTAAGTCAGTTGAAGAATTGGAGAGAACCGTTGAACAATAAACCAATTACATGCTATGTTGTGCATCTGTGTTGGTTATTAAACTCCCCAGGTGTAGCAAGTAAGTCAGTTGAAGAATTAGAGAGAACCGATGAACAGTAAACCAGTTACATGCTATGTTGTGCATCTGTGTTGGTTATTAGTCTCCCCAGGTGTAGCAAGTAAGTCAGTTGAAGAATTAGAGAGAACCGATGAACAGTAAACCAATTACATGCTATGTTGTGCGTCTGTGTTGGTTATAAGTCTCCCCAGGTGTAGCAAGTAAGTCAGTTGAAGAATTAGAGAGAACCGATGAATAGTAAACCAGTTACATGCTATGTTGTGCATCTGTGTTCGTTATTAGTCTCCCCAGGTGTAGCAAGTAAGTCAGTTGAAGAATTCGAGAGAACCGATGAACAGTAAACCAGTTACATGCTATGTTGTGCATCTGTGTTGGTTATTAGTCTCCCTAGGTGTAGCAAGTAAGTCAGTTGAAGAATTAGAGAGAACCGATGAACAGTAAACCAATTACAAGCTATGTTGTGCATCTGTGTTGGTTACTAAACTCCCCAGGTGTAGCAAGTAAGTCAGTTGAAGAATTAGAGAGAACCGATGAACAGTAAACCAGTTACATGCTATGTTGTGCATCTGTGTTGGTTATTAAACTCCCCAAGTGTAGCAAGTAAGTCAGTTGAAGAATTAGAGAGAACCGATGAACAGTAAACTAATAACATGCTATGTTGTGCATCTGTGTTGGTTATTAGTCTCCCTTGGTGTAGCAAGTAAGTCAGTTGAAGAATTAGAGAGAACCGATGAACAGTAAACCAATTACAAGCTATGTTGTGCATCTGTGTTGGTTATTAAACTCCCCAGGTGTAGCAAGTAAGTCAGTTGAAGAATTAGAGAGAACCGATGAACAGTAAACCAATTACATGCTATGTTGTGCATCTGTGTTGGTTATTAAACTCCCCAGGTGTAGCAAGTCAGTCAGTTGAAGAATTAGAGAGAACCGATGAACAGTAAACTAATTACATGCTATGTTGTGCATCTTTGTTGGTTATTAGTCTCCCCAGGTGTAGCAACTAAGTCAGTTGAAGAATTAGAGAGAACCGCTGAATAGTAAACCAGTTACATGCTATGTTGTGCATCTGTGTTCGTTATTAGTCTCCCCAGGTGTAGCAAGTAAGTCAGTTGAAGAATTAGAGAGAACCGATGAACAGTAAACTAATTACATGCTATGTTGTGCATCTGTGTTGGTTATTAGTCTCCCCAGGTGTAGCAAGTAAGTCAGTTGAAGAATTAGAGAGAACCGATGAACAGTAAACGAATTACATGCTATGTTGTGCATCTGTGTTGGTTATTAAACTCCCCAGGTGTAGCAAGTAAGTCAGTTGAAGAATTAGAGAGAACCGATGAACAGTAAACCAATTACATGCTATGTTGTGCATCTGTGTTGGTTATTAAACTCCCCAGGTGTAGCAAGTCAGTCAGTTGAAGAATTAGAGAGAACCGATGAACAGTAAACTAATTACATGCTATGTTGTGCATCTTTGTTGGTTATTAGTCTCCCCAGGTGTAGCAACTAAGTCAGTTGAAGAATTAGAGAGAACCGCTGAATAGTAAACCAATTACATGTTATGTTGTGCATCTTTGTTGGTTATTAGTCTCCCCAAGTGTAGCAGGTAAGTCAGTTGAAGAATTAGAGAGAACCGATGAACAGTAAATCAATTACATGCTATGTTGTGCATCTTTGTTGGTTATTAAACTCCCCAGGTGTAGCAAGTAAGTCAGTTGAAGAATTAGAGAGAACCGATGAACAGTAAACCAATTACATGCTATGTTGTTCATCTGTGTTGGTTATTAGTCTCCCCAGGTGTAGCAAGTAAGTCAGTTGAAGAATTAGAGAGAACCGATGAACAGTAAACCAATTACATGCTTTGTTGTGCGTCTGTGTTGGTTATAAGTCTCCCCAGGTGTAGCAAGTAAGTCAGTTGAAGAATTAGAGAGAACCGATGAACTGTAAACCAGTTACATGCTATGTTGTGCATCTGTGTTGGTTATTAGTCTCCCCAGGTGTAGCAAGTAAGTCAGTTGAAGAATTCGAGAGAACCGATGAACAGTAAACCAGTTACATGCTATGTTGTGCATCTGTGTTGGTTATTAGTCTCCCTAGGTGTAGCAAGTAAGTCAGTTGAAGAATTAGAGAGAACCGATGAACAGTAAACCAATTACAAGCTATGTTGTGCATCTGTGTTGGTTATTAAACTCCCCAGGTGTAGCAAGTAAGTCAGTTGAAGAATTAGAGAGAACCGATGAACAGTAAACCAATTACATGCTATGTTGTGCATCTGTGTTGGTTATTAAACTCCCCAGGTGTAGCAAGTATGTCAGTTGAAGAATTAGAGAGAACCGATGAACAGTAAACCAGTTACATGCTATGTTGTGCATCTGTGTTGGTTATTAAACTCCCCAGGTGTAGCAAGTAAGTCAGTTGAAGAATTAGAAAGAACCGATGAACAGTAAACTAATTACATGCTATGTTGTGCATCTGTGTTGGTTATTAGTCTCCCTAGGTGTAGCAAGTAAGTCAGTTGAAGAATTAGAGAGAACCGATGAATAGTAAACCAATTACATGCTATGTTGTGCATCTGTGTTGGTTATTAAACTCCACAGGTGTAGCAAGTAAGTCAGTTGAAGAATTAGAGAGAATCGATGAACAGTAAACCAATTACATGCTATGTTGTGCATCTGTGTTGGTTATTAGTCTCCCCAGGTGTAGCAAGTAAGTCTGTTGAAGAATTAGAGAGAACCGATGAACAGTAAACCAATTACATGCTATGTTGTGCATCTGTGTTGGTTATTAAACTCCCCAGGTGTAGCAAGTAAGTCAGTTGAAGAATTAGAGAGAACCGCTGAACAGTAAACCAATTACATGCTATGTTGTGCATCTGTGTTGGTTATTAGTCTCCCCAGGTGTAGCAAGTATGTTAGTTGAAGAGTTAGAGAGAACCGATGAACAGTAAACCGATTACATGCTATGTTGTGCATCTGTGTTGGTTATTAAACTCCCCAGGTGTAGCAAGTAAGTCAGTTGAAGAATTACAGAGAACCGATGAACAGTAAACCAGTTACATGCTATGTTGTGCATCTGTGTTGGTTATTAAACTCCCCAGGTGTAGCAAGTAAGTCAGTTGAAGAATTATAGAGAACCGATGAACAGTAAACCAATTACATGCTATGTTGTGAATCTGTGTTGGTTATTAAACTCCCCAGGTGTAGCAAGTAAGTCAGTTGAAGAATTAGAGAGAACCGATGAACAGTAAACCAATTACATGCTGTGTTGTGCATCTGTGTTGGTTATTAAACTCCCCAGGTGTAGCAAGTAAGTCAGTTGAAGAATTAGGGATAACCGATGAACAGTAAACCAGTTACATGCTATGTTGTGCATCTGTGTTGGTTATTAAACTCCCCAGGTGTAGCAAGTAAGTCAGTTGAAGAATTAGAGAGAACCGATGAACAGTAAACTAATTACATGCTATGTTGTGCATCTGTGTTGGTTATTAGTCTCCCCAGGTGTAGCAAGTAAGTCAGTTGAAGAATTAGAGAGAACCGATGAACAGTAAACGAATTACATGCTATGTTGTGCATCTGTGTTGGTTATTAAACTCCCCAGGTGTAGCAAGTAAGTCAGTTGAAGAATTAGAGAGAACCGATGAACAGTAAACCAATTACATGCTATGTTGTGCATCTGTGTTGGTTATTAAACTCCCCAGGTGTAGCAAGTCAGTCAGTTGAAGAATTAGAGAGAACCGATGAACAGTAAACTAATTACATGCTATGTTGTGCATCTTTGTTGGTTATTAGTCTCCCCAGGTGTAGCAACTAAGTCAGTTGAAGAATTAGAGAGAACCGCTGAATAGTAAACCAATTACATGTTATGTTGTGCATCTTTGTTGGTTATTAGTCTCCCCAAGTGTAGCAGGTAAGTCAGTTGAAGAATTAGAGAGAACCGATGAACAGTAAATCAATTACATGCTATGTTGTGCATCTTTGTTGGTTATTAAACTCCCCAGGTGTAGCAAGTAAGTCAGTTGAAGAATTAGAGAGAACCGATGAACAGTAAACCAATTACATGCTATGTTGTTCATCTGTGTTGGTTATTAGTCTCCCCAGGTGTAGCAAGTAAGTCAGTTGAAGAATTAGAGAGAACCGATGAACAGTAAACCAATTACATGCTTTGTTGTGCGTCTGTGTTGGTTATAAGTCTCCCCAGGTGTAGCAAGTAAGTCAGTTGAAGAATTAGAGAGAACCGATGAACAGTAAACCAGTTACATGCTATGTTGTGCATCTGTGTTGGTTATTAGTCTCCCCAGGTGTAGCAAGTAAGTCAGTTGAAGAATTCGAGAGAACCGATGAACAGTAAACCAGTTACATGCTATGTTGTGCATCTGGGTTGGTTATTAGACTCCCTAGGTGTAGCAAGTAACTCAGTTGAAGAATTAGAGAGAACCGATGAACAGTAAACCAATTACAAGCTATGTTGTGCATCTGTGTTGGTTATTAAACTCCCCAGGTGTAGCAAGTAAGTCAGTTGAAGAATTAGAGAGAACCGATGAACAGTAAACCAATTACATGCTATGTTGTGCATCTGTGTTGGTTATTAAACTCCCCAGGTGTAGCAAGTAAGTCAGTTGAAGAATTAGAGAGAACCGATGAACAGTAAACCAGTTACATGCTATGTTGTGCATCTGTGTTGGTTATTAAACTCCCCAGGTGTAGCAAGTAAGTCAGTTGAAGAATTAGAGAGAACCGATGAACAGTAAACTAATTACATGCTATGTTGTGCATCTGTGTTGGTTATTAGTCTCCCTAGGTGTAGCAAGTAAGTCAGTTGAATAATTAGAGAGAACCGCTGAATAGTAAACCAATTACATGTTATGTTGTTCATCTGTGTTGGTTATTAGTCTCCCCAGGTGTAGCAAGTAAGACAGTTGAAGAATTATTGAGAACCGATGAACAGTAAACCAATTACATGCTATGTTGTGCATCTGTGTTGGTTATTAGTCTCCCCAGGTGTAGCAAGTAAGTCAGTTGAAGAATTAGAGAGAACCGATGAACAGTAAACCAATTACATGCTATGTTGTGCATCTGTGTTGGTTATTAAACTCCACAGGTGTAGCAAATAAAGTCAGTTGAAGAATTAGAGAGAATCGATGAACAGTAAACCAATTACATGCTATGTTGTGCATCTGTGTTGGTTATTAGTCTCCCCAGGTGTAGCAAGTAAGTCAGTTGAAGAATTAGAGAGAACCGATGAACAGTAAACCAATTACATGCTATGTTGTGCATCTGTGTTGGTTATTAAACTCCCCAGGTGTAGCAAGTAAGTCAGTTGAAGAATTAGAGAGAATCGATGAACAGTGAACCAATTACATGCGATGTTGTGCATCTGTGTTGGTTATTAAACTCCCCAGGTGTAGCAAGTAAGTCAGTTGAAGAATTAGAGAGAACCGATGAACAGTAAACCAGTTACATGCTATGTTGTGCATCTGTGTTGGTTATTAGTCTCCCCAGGTGTAGCAAGTAAGTCAGTTGAAGAATTCGAGAGAACCGATGAACAGTAAACCAGTTACATGCTATGTTGTGCATCTGGGTTGGTTATTAGACTCCCTAGGTGTAGCAAGTAAGTCAGTTGAAGAATTAGAGAGAACCGATGAACAGTAAACCAATTACAAGCTATGTTGTGCATCTGTGTTGGTTATTAAACTCCCCAGGTGTAGCAAGTAAGTCAGTTGAAGAATTAGAGAGAACCGATGAACAGTAAACCAATTACATGCTATGTTGTGCATCTGTGTTGGTTATTAAACTCCCCAGGTGTAGCAAGTAAGTCAGTTGAAGAATTAGAGAGAACCGATGAACAGTAAACCAGTTACATGCTATGTTGTGCATCTGTGTTGGTTATTAAACTCCCCAGGTGTAGCAAGTAAGTCAGTTGAAGAATTAGAGAGAACCGATGAACAGTAAACTAATTACATGCTATGTTGTGCATCTGTGTTGGTTATTAGTCTCCCTAGGTGTAGCAAGTAAGTCAGTTGAAGAATTAGAGAGAACCGCTGAATAGTAAACCAATTACATGTTATGTTGTTCATCTGTGTTGGTTATTAGTCTCCCCAGGTGTAGCAAGTAAGACAGTTGAAGAATTAGAGAGAACCGATGAACAGTAAACCAATTACATGCTATGTTGTGCATCTGTGTTGGTTATTAGTCTCCCCAGGTGTAGCAAGTAAGTCAGTTGAAGAATTAGAGAGAACCGATGAACAGTAAACCAATTACATGCTATGTTGTGCATCTGTGTTGGTTATTAAACTCCACAGGTGTAGCAAGTAAGTCAGTTGAAGAATTAGAGAGAATCGATGAACAGTAAACCAATTACATGCTATGTTGTGCATCTGTGTTGGTTATTAGTCTCCCCAGGTGTAGCAAGTAAGTCAGTTGAAGAATTAGAGAGAACCGATGAACAGTAAACCAATTACATGCTATGTTGTGCATCTGTGTTGGTTATTAAACTCCCCAGGTGTAGCAAGTAAGTCAGTTGAAGAATTAGAGAGAATCGATGAACAGTGAACCAATTACATGCGATGTTGTGCATCTGTGTTGGTTATTAAACTCCCCAGGTTTAGCAAGTAAGTCAGTTGAAGAATTAGAGAGAACCGATGAACAGTAAACTAATTACATGCTATGTTGTGCATCTGTGTTGGTTATTAGTCTCCCCAGGTGTAGCAGGTAAGTCAGTTGAAGAATTAGAGAGAACCGATGAACAGTAAATCAATTACATGCTTTGTTGTGCATCTTTGTTGGTTATTAGACTCCCCAGGTGTAGCAAGTAAGTCAGTTGAAGAATTAGAGAGAACCGATGAACAGTAAACCAATTACATGCTATGTTGTGCATCTATGTTGGTTATTAAACTCCCCAGGTGTAGCAAGTAAGTCAGTTGAAGAATTAGAGAGAACCGATGAACAGTAAACTAATTACATGCTATGTTGTGCATCTGTGTTGGTTATTAGTCTCCCTAGGTGTAGCAAGTAAGTCAGTTGAAGAATTAGAGAGAACCGCCGAATAGTAAACCAATTACATGTTATGTTGTGCATCTTTGTTGGTTATTAGTCTCCCCAGGTGTAGCAGGTAAGTCAGTTGAAGAATTAGAGAGAACAAATGAACAGTAAATCAATTACATGCTATGTTGTGCATCTTTGTTGGTTATTTAACTCCCCAGGTGTAGCAAGTAAGTCAGTTGAAGAATTAGAGAGAACCGATGAACAGTAAACCAATTACATGCTATGTTGTGCATCTGTGTTGGTTATTAAACTCCACAGGTGTAGCAAGTAAGTCAGTTGAAGAATTAGAGAGAACCGATGAACAGTAAACCAATTACATGCTATGTTGTGCATCTGTGTTGGTTATTAAACTCCACAGGTGTAGCAAGTAAGTCAGTTGAAGAATTAGAGAGAACCGATGAACAGTAAACCAATTACATGCTATGTTGTGCATCTGTGTTGGTTATTAAACTCCCCAGGTGTAGCAAGTAAGTCAGTTGAAGAATTAGAGAAAACCGATGAACAGTAAACCAGTTACATGCTATGTTGTGCATCTGTGTTGGTTATCAAATTCCCCAGGTGTAGCAAGTAAGTCAGTTGAAGAATTAGAGAGAACAGATGAACAGTAAACCAGTTACATGCTATGTTGTGCATCTGTGTTGGTTATTAGTCTCCCCAGGTGTAGCAACTAAGTCAGTTGAAGAATTCGAGAGAACCGATGAACAGTAAACCAGTTTCATGCTATGTTGTGCATCTTTGTTGGTTATTAGTCTCCCCAGGTGTAGCAACTAAGTCAGTTGAAGAATTAGAGAGAACCGCTGAATAGTAAACCAATTACATGTTATGTTGTGCATCTTTGTTGGTTATTAGTCTCCCCAGGTGTAGCAGGTAAGTCAGTTGAAGAATTAGAGAGAACCGATGAACTGTAAATCAATTACATGCTATGTTGTGCATCTTTGTTGGTTATTAAACTCCCCAGGTGTAGCAAGTAAGTCAGTTGAGGAATTAGAGAGAACAGATGAACAGTAAACCAGTTACATGCTATGTTGTGCATCTGTGTTGGTTATTAGTCTCCCCAGGTGTAGCAAGTAACTCAGTTGAAGAATTAGAGAGAACCGATGAACAGTAAACCTGTTTCATGCTATGTTGTGCATCTGTGTTGGTTATTAGTCTCCCTAGGTGTAGCAAGTAAGTCAGTTGAAGAATTAGAGAGAACCGATGAACAGTAAACCAGTTACAAGCTATGTTGTGCATCTCTGTTGGTTATTAAACTCCCCAGGTGTAGCAAGTAAGTCAGTTGAAGAATTAGAGAGAACCGATGAACAGTAAACCAATTACATGCTATGTTGTGCATCTGTGTTGGTTATTAAACTCCCCAGGTGTAGCAAGTAAGTCAGTTGAAGAATTAGAGAGAACCGCTGAACAGTAAACCAATTACATGCTATGTTGTGCATCTGTGTTGGTTATTAGTCTCCCCAAGTGTAGCAAGTATGTTAGTTGAAGAGTTAGAGAGAACCGATGAACAGTAAACCGATTACATGCTATGTTGTGCATCTGTGTTGGTTATTAGTCTCCCCAGGTGTAGCAGGTAAGTCAGTTGAAGAATTAGAGAGAACCGATGAACAGTAAACCAGTTACATGCTATGTTGTGCATCTGTGTTGGTTATTAGTCTCCCCAGGTGTAGCAAATAAGTCAGTTGAAGAATTCGAGAGAACCGATGAACAGTAAACCAGTTACATGCTATGTTGTGCATCTGTGTTGGTTATTAGTCTCCCTAGGTGTAGCAAGTAAGTCAGTTGAAGAATTAGAGAGAACCGATGAACAGTAAACCAATTACAAGCTATGTTGTGCATCTGTGTTGGTTATTAAACTCCCCAGGTGTAGCAAGTAAGTCAGTTGAAGAATTGGAGAGAACCGATGAACAATAAACCAATTACATGCTATGTTGTGCATCTGTGTTGGTTATTAAACTCCCCAGGTGTAGCAAGTAAGTCAGTTGAAGAATTAGAGAGAACCGATGAACAGTAAACCAGTTACATGCTATGTTGTGCATCTGTGTTGGTTATTAGTCTCCCCAGGTGTAGCAAGTAAGTCAGTTGAAGAATTAGAGAGAACCGATGAACAGTAAACCAATTACATGCTATGTTGTGCGTCTGTGTTGGTTATAAGTCTCCCCAGGTGTAGCAAGTAAGTCAGTTGAAGAATTAGAGAGAACCGATGAACAGTAAACCAGTTACATGCTATGTTGTGCATCTGTGTTCGTTATTAGTCTCCCCAGGTGTAGCAAGTAAGTCAGTTGAAGAATTCGAGAGAACCGATGAACAGTAAACCAGTTACATGCTATGTTGTGCATCTGTGTTGGTTATTAGTCTCCCTAGGTGTAGCAAGTAAGTCAGTTGAAGAATTAGAGAGAACCGATGAACAGTAAACCAATTACAAGCTATGTTGTGCATCTGTGTTGGTTATTAAACTCGCCAGGTGTAGCAAGTAAGTCAGTTGAAGAATTAGAGAGAACCGATGAAAAGTAAACCAGTTACATGCTATGTTGTGCATCTGTGTTGGTTATTAAACTCCCCAGGTGTAGCAAGTAAGTCAGTTGAAGAATTAGAGAAAACCGATGAACAGTAAACCAGTTACATGCTATGTTGTGCATCTGTGTTGGTTATCAAATTCCCCAGGTGTAGCAAGTAAGTCAGTTGAAGAATTAGAGAGAACAGATGAACAGTAAACCAGTTACATGCTATGTTGTGCATCTGTGTTGGTTATTAGTGTCCCCAGGTGTAGCAACTAAGTCAGTTGAAGAATTCCAGAGAACCGATGAACAGTAAACCAGTTTCATGCTATGTTGTGCATCTTTGTTGGTTATTAGTCTCCCCAGGTGTAGCAACTAAGTCAGTTGAAGAATTAGAGAGAACCGCTGAATAGTAAACCAATTACATGTTATGTTGTGCATCTTTGTTGGTTATTAGTCTCCCCAGGTGTAGCAGGTAAGTCAGTTGAAGAATTAGAGAGAACCGATGAACTGTAAATCAATTACATGCTATGTTGTGCATCTTTGTTGGTTATTAAACTCCCCAGGTGTAGCAAGTAAGTCAGTTGAGGAATTAGAGAGAACAGATGAACAGTAAACCAGTTACATGCTATGTTGTGCATCTGTGTTGGTTATTAGTCTCCCCAGGTGTAGCAAGTAAGTCAGTTGAAGAATTAGAGAGAACCGATGAACAGTAAACCTGTTTCATGCTATGTTGTGCATCTGTGTTGGTTATTAGTCTCCCTAGGTGTAGCAAGTAAGTCAGTTGAAGAATTAGAGAGAACCGATGAACAGTAAACCAGTTACAAGCTATGTTGTGCATCTCTGTTGGTTATTAAACTCCCCAGGTGTAGCAAGTAAGTCAGTTGAAGAATTAGAGAGAACCGATGAACAGTAAACCAATTACATGCTATGTTGTGCATCTGTGTTGGTTATTAAACTCCCCAGGTGTAGCAAGTAAGTCAGTTGAAGAATTAGAGAGAACCGCTGAACAGTAAACCAATTACATGCTATGTTGTGCATCTGTGTTGGTTATTAGTCTCCCCAAGTGTAGCAAGTATGTTAGTTGAAGAGTTAGAGAGAACCGATGAACAGTAAACCGATTACATGCTATGTTGTGCATCTGTGTTGGTTATTAAACTCCCCAGGTGTAGCAAGTAAGTCAGTTGAAGAATTAGAGAGAACCGATGAACAGTAAACCAGTTACATGCTATGTTGTGCATCTGTGTTGGTTATTAGTCTCCCCAGGTGTAGCAAATAAGTCAGTTGAAGAATTCGAGAGAACCTATGAACAGTAAACCAATTACATGCTATGTTGTGCATCTGTGTTGGTTATTAGTCTCCCTAGGTGTAGCAAGTAAGTCAGTTGAAGAATTAGAGAGAACCGATGAACAGTAAACCAATTACAAGCTATGTTGTGCATCTGTGTTGGTTATTAAACTCCCCAGGTGTAGCAAGTAAGTCAGTTGAAGAATTGGAGAGAACCGATGAACAATAAACCAATTACATGCTATGTTGTGCATCTGTGTTGGTTATTAAACTCCCCAGGTGTAGCAAGTAAGTCAGTTGAAGAATTAGAGAGAACCGATGAACAGTAAACCAGTTACATGCTATGTTGTGCATCTGTGTTGGTTATTAGTCTCCCCAGGTGTAGCAAGTAAGTCAGTTGAAGAATTAGAGAGAACCGATGAACAGTAAACCAATTACATGCTATGTTGTGCGTCTGTGTTGGTTATAAGTCTCCCCAGGTGTAGCAAGTAAGTCAGTTGAAGAATTAGAGAGAACCGATGAACAGTAAACCAGTTACATGCTATGTTGTGCATCTTTGTTCGTTATTAGTCTCCCCAGGTGTAGCAAGTAAGTCAGTTGAAGAATTCGAGAGAACCGATGAACAGTAAACCAGTTACATGCTATGTTGTGCATCTGTGTTGGTTATTAGTCTCCCTAGGTGTAGCAAGTATGTCAGTTGAAGAATTAGAGAGAACCGATGAACAGTAAACCAGTTACATGCTATGTTGTGCATCTGTGTTGGTTATTAAACTCCCCAGGTGTAGCAAGTAAGTCAGTTGAAGAATTAGAGAAAACCGATGAACAGTAAACCAGTTACATGCTATGTTGTGCATCTGTGTTGGTTATCAAATTCCCCAGGTGTAGCAAGTAAGTCAGTTGAAGAATTAGAGAGAACAGATGAACAGTAAACCAGTTACATGCTATGTTGTGCATCTGTGTTGGTTATTAGTCTCCCCAGGTGTAGCAACTAAGTCAGTTGAAGAATTCGAGAGAACCGATGAACAGTAAACCAGTTTCATGCTATGTTGTGCATCTTTGTTGGTTATTAGTCTCCCCAGGTGTAGCAAGTAAGACAGTTGAAGAATTAGAGAGAACCGATGAACAGTAAACCAGTTACATGCTATGTTGTGCATCTGTGTTGGTTATTAGTCTCCCCAGGTGTAGCAAGTAAGTCAGTTGAAGAATTAGAGAGAACCGATGAATAGTAAACCAATTACATGCTATGTTGTGCATCTGTGTTGGTTATTAAACTCCACAGGTGTAGCAAGTAAGTCAGTTGAAGAATTAGAGAGAACCGATGAACAGTAAACGAATTACATGCTATGTTGTGCATCTGTGTTGGTTATTAAACTCCCCAGGTGTAGCAAGTAAGTCAGTTGAAGAATTAGAGAGAACCGATGAACAGTAAACCAATTACATGCTATGTTGTGCATCTGTGTTGGTTATTAAACTCCCCAGGTGTAGCAAGTAAGTCAGTTGAAGAATTAGAGAGAACCGATGAACAGTAAACTAATTACATGCTATGTTGTGCATCTTTGTTGGTTATTAGTCTCCCCAGGTGTAGCAACTAAGTCAGTTGAAGAATTAGAGAGAACCGCTGAATAGTAAACCAATTACATGTTATGTTGTGCATCTGTGTTGGTTATTAGTCTCCCCAAGTGTAGCAAGTAAGTCAGTTGAAGAATTAGAGAGAACCGATGAACAGTAAACCAATTACAAGCTATGTTGTGCATCTTTGTTGGTTATTAAACTCCCCAGGTGTAGCAAGTAAGTCAGTTGAAGAATTAGAGAGAACCGATGAATAGTAAACCAATTACATGCTATGTTGTGCATCTGTGTTGGTTATTAAACTCCCCAGGTGTAGCAAGTAAGTCAGTTGAAGAATTAGAGAGAACCGATGAACAGTAAACCAATTACATGCTATGTTGTGCATCTGTGTGGGTTATTAGTCTCCCCAGGTGTAGCAGGTAAGTCAGTTGAAGAATTAGAGAGAACCGATGAACAGTAAATCAATTACATGCTTTGTTGTGCATCTTTGTTGGATATTAAACTCCCCAGGTGTAGCAAGTAAGTCAGTTGAAGAATTAGAGAGAACCGATGAACAGTAAACCAGTTACATGCTATGTTGTGCATCTGTGTTGGTTATTAGTCTCCCCAGGTGTAGCAAGTATGTTAGTTGAAGAGTTAGAGAGAACCGATGAACAGTAAACCGATTACATGCTATGTTGTGCATCTGTGTTGGTTATTAAACTCTCCAGGTGTAGCAAGTAAGTCAGTTGAAGAATTACAGAGAACCGATGAACAGTAAACCAGTTACATGCTATGTTGTGCATCTGTGTTGGTTATTAAACTCCCCAGGTGTAGCAAGTAAGTCAGTTGAAGAATTATAGAGAACCGATGAACAGTAAACCAATTACATGCTATGTTGTGAATCTGTGTTGGTTATTAAACTCCCCAGGTGTAGCAAGTAAGTCAGTTGAAGAATTAGAGAGAACCGATGAACAGTAAACCAATTACATGCTGTGTTGTGCATCTGTGTTGGTTATTAAACTCCCCAGGTGTAGCAAGTAAGTCAGTTGAAGAATTAGGGAGAACCGATGAACAGTAAACCAGTTACATGCTATGTTGTGCATCTGTGTTGGTTATTAAACTCCCCAGGTGTAGCAAGTAAGTCAGTTGAAGAATTAGAGAGAACCGATGAACAGTAAACTAATTACATGCTATGTTGTGCATCTGTGTTGGTTATTAGTCTCCCCAGGTGTAGCAAGTAAGTCAGTTGAAGAATTAGAGAGAACCGATGAACAGTAAACGAATTACATGCTATGTTGTGCATCTGTGTTGGTTATTAAACTCCCCAGGTGTAGCAAGTAAGTCAGTTGAAGAATTAGAGAGAACCGATGAACAGTAAACCAATTACATGCTATGTTGTGCATCTGTGTTGGTTATTAAACTCCCCAGGTGTAGCAAGTAAGTCAGTTGAAGAATTAGAGAGAACCGATGAACAGTAAACTAATTACATGCTATGTTGTGCATCTTTGTTGGTTATTAGTCTCCCCAGGTGTAGCAACTAAGTCAGTTGAAGAATTAGAGAGAACCGCTGAATAGTAAACCAATTACATGTTATGTTGTGCATCTTTGTTGGTTATTAGTCTCCCCAAGTGTAGCAGGTAAGTCAGTTGAAGAATTAGAGAGAACCGATGAACAGTAAATCAATTACATGCTATGTTGTGCATCTTTGTTGGTTATTAAACTCCCCAGGTGTAGCAAGTAAGTCAGTTGAAGAATTAGAGAGAACCGATGAATAGTAAACCAATTACATGCTATGTTGTTCATCTGTGTTGGTTATTAGTCTCCCCAGGTGTAGCAAGTAAGTCAGTTGAAGAATTAGAGAGAACCGATGAACAGTAAACCAATTACATGCTTTGTTGTGCGTCTGTGTTGGTTATAAGTCTCCCCAGGTGTAGCAAGTAAGTCAGTTGAAGAATTAGAGAGAACCGATGAACAGTAAACCAGTTACATGCTATGTTGTGCATCTGTGTTGGTTATTAGTCTCCCCAGGAGTAGCAAGTAAGTCAGTTGAAGAATTCGAGAGAACCGATGAACAGTAAACCAGTTACATGCTGTGTTGTGCATCTGTGTTGGTTATTAGTCTCCCTAGGTGTAGCAAGTAAGTCAGTTGAAGAATTAGAGAGAACCGATGAACAGTAAACCAATTACAAGCTATGTTGTGCATCTGAGTTGGTTATTAACATCCCCAGGTGTAGCAAGTAAGTCAGTTGAAGAATTAGAGAGAACCGATGAACAGTAAACCAATTACATGCTATGTTGTGCATCTGTGTTGGTTATTAAACTCCCCAGGTGTAGCAAGTAAGTCAGTTGAAGAATTAGAGAGAACCGATGAACAGTAAACCAGTTACATGCTATGTTGTGCATCTGTGTTGGTTATTAAACTCCCCAGGTGTAGCAAGTAAGTCAGTTGAAGAATTAGAGAGAACCGATGAACAGTAAACTAATTACATGCTATGTTGTGCATCTTTGTTGGTTATTAGTCTCCCCAGGTGTAGCAACTAAGTCAGTTGAAGAATTAGAGAGAACCGCTGAATAGTAAACCAATTACATGTTATGTTGTGAATCTTTGTTGGTTATTAGTCTCCCTTGGTGTAGCAAGTAAGTCAGTTGAAGAATTAGCGAGAACCGCTGAATAGTAAACCAATTACATGTTATGTTGTTCATCTGTGTTGGTTATTAGTCTCCCCAGGTGTAGCAAGTAAGACAGTTGAAGAATTAGAGAGAACCGATGAAGAGTAAACCAATTACATGCTATGTTGTGCATCTGTGTTGGTTATTAGTCTCCCCAGGTGTAGCAAGTAAGTCAGTTGAAGAATTAGAGAGAACCGATGAACAGTAAACCAATTACATGCTATGTTGTGCATCTGTGTTGGTTATTAAACTCCACAGGTGTAGCAAGTAAGTCAGTTGAAGAATTAGAGAGAATCGATGAACAGTAAACCAATTACATGCTATGTTGTGCATCTGTGTTGGTTATTAGTCTCCCCAGGTGTAGCAAGTAAGTCAGTTGAAGAATTAGAGAGAACCGATGAACAGTAAACCAATTACATGCTATGTTGTGCATCTGTGTTGGTTATTAAACTCCCCAGGTGTAGCAAGTAAGTCAGTTGAAGAATTAGAGAGAACCGATGAACAGTAAACCAATTACATGCGATGTTGTGCATCTGTGTTGGTTATTAAACTCCCCAGGTGTAGCAAGTAAGTCAGTTGAAGAATTAGTGAGAACCGATGAACAGTAAACTAATTACATGCTATGTTGTGCATCTTTGTTGGTTATTAGTCTCCCCAGGTGTAGCAACTAAGTCAGTTGAAGAATTAGAGAGAACCGCTGAATAGTAAACCAATTACATGTTATGTTGTGAATCTTTGTTGGTTATTAGTCTCCCCAGGTGTAGCAGGTAAGTCAGTTGAAGAATTAGAGAGAACCGATGAACAGTAAATCAATTACATGCTTTGTTGTGCATCTTTGTTGGATATTAAACTCCCCAGGTGTAGCAAGTAAGTCAGTTGAAGAATTAGAGAGAACCGATGAACAGTAAACCAATTACATGCTATGTTGTGCATCTGTGTTGGTTATTAAACTCCCCAGGTGTAGCAAGTAAGTCAGTTGAAGAATTAGAGAGAACCGATGAATAGTAAACTAATTACATGCTATGTTGTGCATCTGTGTTGGTTATTAGTCTCCCTAGGTGTAGCAAGTAAGTCAGTTGAAGAATTAGAGAGAACCGCCGAATAGTAAACCAATTACATGTTATGTTGTGCATCTTTGTTGGTTATTAGTCTCCCCAGGTGTAGCAGGTAAGTCAGTTGAAGAATTAGAGAGAACCGATGAACAGTAAATCAATTACATGCTATGTTGTGCATCTTTGTTGGTTATTTAACTCCCCAGGTGTAGCAAGTAAGTCAGTTGAAGAATTAGAGAGAACCGATGAACAGTAAACCAATTACATGCTATGTTGTGCATCTGTGTTGGTTATTAAACTCCCCAGGTGTAGCAAGTAAGTCAGTTGAAGAATTAGAGAGAACCGATGAACAGTAAACCAATTACATGCTATGTTGTGCATCTGTGTTGGTTATTAAACTCCACAGGTGTAGCAAGTAAGTCAGTTGAAGAATTAGAGAGAACCGATGAACAGTAAACTAATTACATGCTATGTTGTGCATCTTTGTTGGTTATTAGTCTCCCCAGGTGTAGCAACTAAGTCAGTTGAAGAATTAGAGAGAACCGCTGAATAGTAAACCAATTACATGTTATGTTGTGCATCTTTGTTGGTTATTAGTCTCCCCAAGTGTAGCAGGTAAGTCAGTTGAAGAATTAGAGAGAACCGATGAACAGTAAATCAATTACATGCTATGTTGTGCATCTTTGTTGGTTATTAAACTCCCCAGGTGTAGCAAGTAAGTCAGTTGAAGAATTAGAGAGAACCGATGAACAGTAAACCAATTACATGCTATGTTGTTCATCTGTGTTGGTTATTAGTCTCCCCAGGTGTAGCAAGTAAGTCAGTTGAAGAATTAGAGAGAACCGATGAACAGTAAACCAATTACATGCTTTGTTGTGCGTCTGTGTTGGTTATAAGTCTCCCCAGGTGTAGCAAGTAAGTCAGTTGAAGAATTAGAGAGAACCGATGAACAGTAAACCAGTTACATGCTATGTTGTGCATCTGTGTTGGTTATTAGTCTCCCCAGGTGTAGCAAGTAAGTCAGTTGAAGAATTCGAGAGAACCGATGAACAGTAAACCAGTTACATGCTATGTTGTGCATCTGTGTTGGTTATTAGTCTCCCCAGGTGTAGCAGGTAAGTCAGTTGAAGAATTAGAGAGAACCGATGAACAGTAAATCAATTACATGCTATGTTGTGCATCTTTGTTGGTTATTTAACTCCCCAGGTGTAGCAAGTAAGTCAGTTGAAGAATTAGAGAGAACCGATGAACAGTAAACCAGTTACATGCTATGTTGTGCATCTGTGTTGGTTATTAAACTCCCCAGGTGTAGCAAGTAAGTCAGTTGAAGAATTAGAGAGAACCGATGAACAGTAAACCAATTACATGTTATGTTGTGAATCTTTGTTGGTTATTAGTCTCCCCAGGTGTAGCAGGTAAGTCAGTTGAAGAATTAGAGAGAACCGATGAACAGTAAATCAATTACATGCTTTGTTGTGCATCTTTGTTGGATATTAAACTCCCCAGGTGTAGCAAGTAAGTCAGTTGAAGAATTAGAGAGAACCGATGAACAGTAAACCAATTACATGCTATGTTGTGCATCTGTGTTGGTTATTAAACTCCCCAGGTGTAGCAAGTAAGTCAGTTGAAGAATTAGAGAGAACCGATGAACAGTAAATCAATTACATGCTATGTTGTGCATCTTTGTTGGTTATTAAACTCCCCAGGTGTAGCAAGTAAGTCAGTTGAAGAATTAGAGAGAACCGATGAACAGTAAACCAATTACATGCTATGTTGTTCATCTGTGTTGGTTATTAGTCTCCCCAGGTGTAGCAAGTAAGTCAGTTGAAGAATTAGAGAGAACCGATGAACAGTAAACCAATTACATGCTTTGTTGTGCGTCTGTGTTGGTTATAAGTCTCCCCAGGTGTAGCAAGTAAGTCAGTTGAAGAATTAGAGAGAACCGATGAACAGTAAACCAGTTACATGCTATGTTGTGCATCTGTGTTGGTTATTAGTCTCCCTAGGAGTAGCAAGTAAGTCAGTTGAAGAATTCGAGAGAACCGATGAACAGTAAACCAGTTACATGCTGTGTTGTGCATCTGTGTTGGTTATTAGTCTCCCTAGGTGTAGCAAGTAAGTCAGTTGAAGAATTAGAGAGAACCGATGAACAGTAAACCAATTACAAGCTATGTTGTGCATCTGAGTTGGTTATTAAACTCCCCAGGTGTAGCAAGTAAGTCAGTTGAAGAATTAGAGAGAACCGATGAACAGTAAACCAATTACATGCTATGTTGTGCATCTGTGTTGGTTATTAAACTCCCCAGGTGTAGCAAGTAAGTCAGTTGAAGAATTAGAGAGAACCGATGAACAGTAAACCAGTTACATGCTATGTTGTGCATCTGTGTTGGTTATTAAACTCCCCAGGTGTAGCAAGTAAGTCAGTTGAAGAATTAGAGAGAACCGATGAACAGTAAACTAATTACATGCTATGTTGTGCATCTTTTGTTGGTTATTAGTCTCCCCAGGTGTAGCAACTAAGTCAGTTGAAGAATTAGAGAGAACCGCTGAATAGTAAACCAATTACATGTTATGTTGTGAATCTTTGTTGGTTATTAGTCTCCCTTGGTGTAGCAAGTAAGTCAGTTGAAGAATTAGCGAGAACCGCTGAATAGTAAACCAATTACATGTTATGTTGTTCATCTGTGTTGGTTATTAGTCTCCCCAGGTGTAGCAAGTAAGACAGTTGAAGAATTAGAGAGAACCGATGAAGAGTAAACCAATTACATGCTATGTTGTGCATCTGTGTTGGTTATTAGTCTCCCCAGGTGTAGCAAGTAAGTCAGTTGAAGAATTAGAGAGAACCGATGAACAGTAAACCAATTACATGCTATGTTGTGCATCTGTGTTGGTTATTAAACTCCACAGGTGTAGCAAGTAAGTCAGTTGAAGAATTAGAGAGAATCGATGAACAGTAAACCAATTACATGCTATGTTGTGCATCTGTGTTGGTTATTAGTCTCCCCAGGTGTAGCAAGTAAGTCAGTTGAAGAATTAGAGAGAACCGATGAACAGTAAACCAATTACATGCTATGTTGTGCATCTGTGTTGGTTATTAAACTCCCCAGGTGTAGCAAGTAAGTCAGTTGAAGAATTAGAGAGAACCGATGAACAGTAAACCAATTACATGCGATGTTGTGCATCTGTGTTGGTTATTAAACTCCCCAGGTGTAGCAAGTAAGTCAGTTGAAGAATTAGTGAGAACCGATGAACAGTAAACTAATTACATGCTATGTTGTGCATCTTTGTTGGTTATTAGTCTCCCCAGGTGTAGCAACTAAGTCAGTTGAAGAATTAGAGAGAACCGCTGAATAGTAAACCAATTACATGTTATGTTGTGAATCTTTGTTGGTTATTAGTCTCCCCAGGTGTAGCAGGTAAGTCAGTTGAAGAATTAGAGAGAACCGATGAACAGTAAATCAATTACATGCTTTGTTGTGCATCTTTGTTGGATATTAAACTCCCCAGGTGTAGCAAGTAAGTCAGTTGAAGAATTAGAGAGAACCGATGAACAGTAAACCAATTACATGCTATGTTGTGCATCTGTGTTGGTTATTAAACTCCCCAGGTGTAGCAAGTAAGTCAGTTGAAGAATTAGAGAGAACCGATGAATAGTAAACTAATTACATGCTATGTTGTGCATCTGTGTTGGTTATTAGTCTCCCTAGGTGTAGCAAGTAAGTCAGTTGAAGAATTAGAGAGAACCGCCGAATAGTAAACCAATTACATGTTATGTTGTGCATCTTTGTTGGTTATTAGTCTCCCCAGGTGTAGCAAGTAAGTCAGTTGAAGAATTAGAGAGAACCGATGAACAGTAAACCAATTACATGCTTTGTTGTGCGTCTGTGTTGGTTATAAGTCTCCCCAGGTGTAGCAAGTAAGTCAGTTGAAGAATTCGAGAGAACCGATGAACAGTAAACCAGTTACATGCTATGTTGTGCATCTGTGTTGGTTATTAGTCTCCCTAGGTGTAGCAAGTAAGTCAGTTGAAGAATTAGAGAGAACCGATGAACAGTAAACCAATTACAAGCTATGTTGTGCATCTGTGTTGGTTATTAAACTCCCCAGGTGTAGCAAGTAAGTCAGTTGAAGAATTAGAGAGAACCGATGAACAGTAAACCAATTACATGCTATGTTGTGCATCTGTGTTGGTTATTAAACTCCCCAGGTGTAGCAAGTAAGTCAGTTGAAGAATTAGAGAGAACCGATGAACAGTAAACCAGTTACATGCTATGTTGTGCATCTGTGTTGGTTATTAAACTCCCCAGGTGTAGCAAGTAAGTCAGTTGAAGAATTAGAGAGAACCGATGAACAGTAAACGAATTACATGCTATGTTGTGCATCTGTGTTGGTTATTAGTCTCCCTAGGTGTAGCAAGTAAGTCAGTTGAAGAATTAGAGAGAACCGCTGAATAGTAAACCAATTACATGTTATGTTGTTCATCTGTGTTGGTTATTAGTCTCCCCAGGTGTAGCAAGTAAGACAGTTGAAGAATTAGAGAGAACCGATGAACAGTAAACCAATTACATGCTATGTTGTGCATCTGTGTTGGTTATTAGTCTCCCCAGGTGTAGCAAGTAAGTCAGTTGAAGAATTAGAGAGAACCGATGAACAGTAAACCAATTACATGCTATGTTGTGCATCTGTGTTGGTTATTAAACTCCACAGGTGTAGCAAGTAAGTCAGTTGAAGAATTAGAGAGAATCGATGAACAGTAAACCAATTACATGCTATGTTGTGCATCTGTGTTGGTTATTAGTCTCCCCAGGTGTAGCAAGTAAGTCAGTTGAAGAATTAGAGAGAACCGATGAACAGTAAACCAATTACATGCTATGTTGTGCATCTGTGTTGGTTATTAAACTCCCCAGGTGTAGCAAGTAAGTCAGTTGAAGAATTAGAGAGAACCGATGAACAGTGAACCAATTACATGCGATGTTGTGCATCTGTGTTGGTTATTAAACTCCCCAGGTTTAGCAAGTAAGTCAGTTGAAGAATTAGAGAGAACCGATGAACAGTAAACTAATTACATGCTATGTTGTGCATCTTTGTTGGTTATTAGTCTCCCCAGGTGTAGCAACTAAGTCAGTTGAAGAATTAGAGAGAACCGCTGAATAGTAAACCAATTACATGTTATGTTGTGAATCTTTGTTGGTTATTAGTCTCCCCAGGTGTAGCAGGTAAGAAAGTTGAAGAATTAGAGAGAACCGATGAACAGTAAATCAATTACATGCTTTGTTGTGCATCTTTGTTGGTTATTAAACTCCCCAGGTGTAGCAAGTAAGTCAGTTGAAGAATTAGAGAGAACCGATGAACAGTAAACCAATTACATGCTATGTTGTGCATCTGTGTTGGTTATTACACTCCCCAGGTGTAGCAAGTAAGTCAGTTGAAGAATTAGAGAGAACCGATGAACAGTAAACTAATTACATGCTATGTTGTGCATCTGTGTTGGTTATTAGTCTCCCTAGGTGTAGCAAGTAAGTCAGTTGAAGAATTAGAGAGAACCGCCGAATAGTAAACCAATTACATGTTATTAGTCTCCCCAGGTGTAGCAGGTAAGTCAGTTGAAGAATTAGAGAGAACCGATGAACTGTAAATCAATTACATGCTATGTTGTGCATCTTTGTTGGTTATTTAACTCCCCAGGTGTAGCAAGTAAGTCAGTTGAAGAATTAGAGAGAACCGATGAACAGTAAACCAATTACATGCTACGTTGTGCATCAGTGTTGGTTATTAAACTCCCCAGGTGTAGCAAGTAAGTCAGTTGAAGAATTAGAGAGAACCGATGAACAGTAAACCAATTACATGCTATGTTGTGCATCTGTGTTGGTTATTAAACTCCACAGGTGTAGCAAGTAAGTCAGTTGAAGAATTAGAGAGAACCGATGAACAGTAAACCAATTACATGCTATGTTGTGCATCTGTGTTGGTTATTAAACTCCCCAGGTGTAGCAAGTAAGTCAGTTGAAGAATTAGAGAAAACCGATGAACAGTAAACCAGTTACATGCTATGTTGTGCATCTGTGTTGGTTATCAAATTCCCCAGGTGTAGCAAGTAAGTCAGTTGAAGAATTAGAGAGAACAGATGAACAGTAAACCAGTTACATGCTATGTTGTGCATCTGTGTTGGTTATTAGTCTCCCCAGGTGTAGCAACTAAGTCAGTTGAATTATTCGAGAGAACCGATGAACAGTAAACCAGTTTCATGCTATGTTGTGCATCTTTGTTGGTTATTAGTCTCCCCAGGTGTAGCAACTAAGTCAGTTGAAGAATTAGAGAGAACCGCTGAATAGTAAACCAATTACATGTTATGTTGTGCATCTTTGTTGGTTATTAGTCTCCCCAGGTGTAGCAGGTAAGTCAGTTGAAGAATTAGAGAGAACCGATGAACTGTAAATCAATTACATGCTATGTTGTGCATCTTTGTTGGTTATTAAACTCCCCAGGTGTAGCAAGTAAGTCAGTTGAAGAATTAGAGAGAACAGATGAACAGTAAACCAGTTACATGCTATGTTGTGCATCTGTGTTGGTTATTAGTCTCCCCAGGTGTAGCAAGTAAGTCAGTTGAAGAATTCGAGAGAACCGATGAACAGTAAACCAGTTACATGCTATGTTGTGCATCTGTGTTGGTTATTAGTCTCCCTAGGTGTAGCAAGTAAGTCAGTTGAAGAATTAGAGAGAACCGATGAACAGTAAACCAATTACAAGCTATGTTGTGCATCTGTGTTGGTTATTAAACTCCCCAGGTGTAGCAAGTAAGTCAGTTGAAGAATTAGAGAGAACCGATGAACAGTAAACCAATTACATGCTATGTTGTGCATCTGTGTTGGTTATTAAACTCCCCAGGTGTAGCAAGTAAGTCAGTTGAAGAATTAGAGAGAACCGATGAACAGTAAACCAGTTACATGCTATGTTGTGCATCTGTGTTGGTTATTAAACTCCCCAGGTGTAGCAAGTAAGTCAGTTGAAGAATTAGAGAGAACCGATGAACAGTAAACGAATTACATGCTATGTTGTGCATCTGTGTTGGTTATTAGTCTCCCTAGGTGTAGCAAGTAAATCAGTTGAAGAATTAGAGAGAACCGCTGAATAGTAAACCAATTACATGTTATGTTGTTCATCTGTGTTGGTTATTAGTCTCCCCAGGTGTAGCAAGTAAGACAGTTGAAGAATTAGAGAGAACCGATGAACAGTAAACCAATTACATGCTATGTTGTGCATCTGTGTTGGTTATTAGTCTCCCCAGGTGTAGCAAGTAAGTCAGTTGAAGAATTAGAGAGAACCGATGAACAGTAAACCAATTACATGCGTTGTTGTGCATCTGTGTTGGTTATTAAACTCCCCAGGTGTAGCAAGTAAGTCAGTTGAAGAATTAGTGAGAACCGATGAACAGTAAACTAATTACATGCTATGTTGTGCATCTTTGTTGGTTATTAGTCTCCCCAGGTGTAGCAACTAAGTCAGTTGAAGAATTAGAGAGAACCGCTGAATAGTAAACCAATTACATGTTATGTTGTGAATCTTTGTTGGTTATTAGTCTCCCCAGGTGTAGCAGGTAAGTCAGTTGAAGAATTAGAGAGAACCGATGAACAGTAAATCAATTACATGCTTTGTTGTGCATCTTTGTTGGATATTAAACTCCCCAGGTGTAGCAAGTAAGTCAGTTGAAGAATTAGAGAGAACCGATGAACAGTAAACCAATTACATGCTATGTTGTGCATCTGTGTTGGTTATTAAACTCCCCAGGTGTAGCAAGTAAGTCAGTTGAAGAATTAGAGAGAACCGATGAATAGTAAACTAATTACATGCTATGTTGTGCATCTGTGTTGGTTATTAGTCTCCCTAGGTGTAGCAAGTAAGTCAGTTGAAGAATTAGAGAGAACCGCCGAATAGTAAACCAATTACATGTTATGTTGTGCATCTTTGTTGGTTATTAGTCTCCCCAGGTGTAGCAGGTAAGTCAGTTGAAGAATTAGAGAGAACCGATGAACAGTAAATCAATTACATGCTATGTTGTGCATCTTTGTTGGTTATTTAACTCCCCAGGTGTAGCAAGTAAGTCAGTTGAAGAATTAGAGAGAACCGATGAACAGTAAACCAATTACATGCTATGTTGTGCATCTGTGTTGGTTATTAAACTCCCCAGGTGTAGCAAGTAAGTCAGTTGAAGAATTAGAGAGAACCGATGAACAGTAAACCAATTACATGCTATGTTGTGCATCTGTGTTGGTTATTAAACTCCACAGGTGTAGCAAGTAAGTCAGTTGAAGAATTAGAGAGAACCGATGAACAGTAAACTAATTACATGCTATGTTGTGCATCTTTGTTGGTTATTAGTCTCCCCAGGTGTAGCAACTAAGTCAGTTGAAGAATTAGAGAGAACCGCTGAATAGTAAACCAATTACATGTTATGTTGTGCATCTTTGTTGGTTATTAGTCTCCCCAAGTGTAGCAGGTAAGTCAGTTGAAGAATTAGAGAGAACCGATGAACAGTAAATCAATTACATGCTATGTTGTGCATCTTTGTTGGTTATTAAACTCCCCAGGTGTAGCAAGTAAGTCAGTTGAAGAATTAGAGAGAACCGATGAACAGTAAACCAATTACATGCTATGTTGTTCATCTGTGTTGGTTATTAGTCTCCCCAGGTGTAGCAAGTAAGTCAGTTGAAGAATTAGAGAGAACCGATGAACAGTAAACCAATTACATGCTTTGTTGTGCGTCTGTGTTGGTTATAAGTCTCCCCAGGTGTAGCAAGTAAGTCAGTTGAAGAATTAGAGAGAACCGATGAACAGTAAACCAGTTACATGCTATGTTGTGCATCTGTGTTGGTTATTAGTCTCCCCAGGTGTAGCAAGTAAGTCAGTTGAAGAATTCGAGAGAACCGATGAACAGTAAACCAGTTACATGCTATGTTGTGCATCTGTGTTGGTTATTAGTCTCCCCAGGTGTAGCAGGTAAGTCAGTTGAAGAATTAGAGAGAACCGATGAACAGTAAATCAATTACATGCTATGTTGTGCATCTTTGTTGGTTATTTAACTCCCCAGGTGTAGCAAGTAAGTCAGTTGAAGAATTAGAGAGAACCGATGAACAGTAAACCAGTTACATGCTATGTTGTGCATCTGTGTTGGTTATTAAACTCCCCAGGTGTAGCAAGTAAGTCAGTTGAAGAATTAGAGAGAACCGATGAACAGTAAACCAATTACATGTTATGTTGTGAATCTTTGTTGGTTATTAGTCTCCCCAGGTGTAGCAGGTAAGTCAGTTGAAGAATTAGAGAGAACCGATGAACAGTAAATCAATTACATGCTTTGTTGTGCATCTTTGTTGGATATTAAACTCCCCAGGTGTAGCAAGTAAGTCAGTTGAAGAATTAGAGAGAACCGATGAACAGTAAACCAATTACATGCTATGTTGTGCATCTGTGTTGGTTATTAAACTCCCCAGGTGTAGCAAGTAAGTCAGTTGAAGAATTAGAGAGAACCGATGAACAGTAAATCAATTACATGCTATGTTGTGCATCTTTGTTGGTTATTAAACTCCCCAGGTGTAGCAAGTAAGTCAGTTGAAGAATTAGAGAGAACCGATGAACAGTAAACCAATTACATGCTATGTTGTTCATCTGTGTTGGTTATTAGTCTCCCCAGGTGTAGCAAGTAAGTCAGTTGAAGAATTAGAGAGAACCGATGAACAGTAAACCAATTACATGCTTTGTTGTGCGTCTGTGTTGGTTATAAGTCTCCCCAGGTGTAGCAAGTAAGTCAGTTGAAGAATTAGAGAGAACCGATGAACAGTAAACCAGTTACATGCTATGTTGTGCATCTGTGTTGGTTATTAGTCTCCCTAGGAGTAGCAAGTAAGTCAGTTGAAGAATTCGAGAGAACCGATGAACAGTAAACCAGTTACATGCTGTGTTGTGCATCTGTGTTGGTTATTAGTCTCCCTAGGTGTAGCAAGTAAGTCAGTTGAAGAATTAGAGAGAACCGATGAACAGTAAACCAATTACAAGCTATGTTGTGCATCTGAGTTGGTTATTAAACTCCCCAGGTGTAGCAAGTAAGTCAGTTGAAGAATTAGAGAGAACCGATGAACAGTAAACCAATTACATGCTATGTTGTGCATCTGTGTTGGTTATTAAACTCCCCAGGTGTAGCAAGTAAGTCAGTTGAAGAATTAGAGAGAACCGATGAACAGTAAACCAGTTACATGCTATGTTGTGCATCTGTGTTGGTTATTAAACTCCCCAGGTGTAGCAAGTAAGTCAGTTGAAGAATTAGAGAGAACCGATGAACAGTAAACTAATTACATGCTATGTTGTGCATCTTTGTTGGTTATTAGTCTCCCCAGGTGTAGCAACTAAGTCAGTTGAAGAATTAGAGAGAACCGCTGAATAGTAAACCAATTACATGTTATGTTGTGAATCTTTGTTGGTTATTAGTCTCCCTTGGTGTAGCAAGTAAGTCAGTTGAAGAATTAGCGAGAACCGCTGAATAGTAAACCAATTACATGTTATGTTGTTCATCTGTGTTGGTTATTAGTCTCCCCAGGTGTAGCAAGTAAGACAGTTGAAGAATTAGAGAGAACCGATGAAGAGTAAACCAATTACATGCTATGTTGTGCATCTGTGTTGGTTATTAGTCTCCCCAGGTGTAGCAAGTAAGTCAGTTGAAGAATTAGAGAGAACCGATGAACAGTAAACCAATTACATGCTATGTTGTGCATCTGTGTTGGTTATTAAACTCCACAGGTGTAGCAAGTAAGTCAGTTGAAGAATTAGAGAGAATCGATGAACAGTAAACCAATTACATGCTATGTTGTGCATCTGTGTTGGTTATTAGTCTCCCCAGGTGTAGCAAGTAAGTCAGTTGAAGAATTAGAGAGAACCGATGAACAGTAAACCAATTACATGCTATGTTGTGCATCTGTGTTGGTTATTAAACTCCCCAGGTGTAGCAAGTAAGTTAGTTGAAGAATTAGAGAGAACCGATGAACAGTAAACCAATTACATGCGATGTTGTGCATCTGTGTTGGTTATTAAACTCCCCAGGTGTAGCAAGTAAGTCAGTTGAAGAATTAGTGAGAACCGATGAACAGTAAACTAATTACATGCTATGTTGTGCATCTTTGTTGGTTATTAGTCTCCCCAGGTGTAGCAACTAAGTCAGTTGAAGAATTAGAGAGAACCGCTGAATAGTAAACCAATTACATGTTATGTTGTGAATCTTTGTTGGTTATTAGTCTCCCCAGGTGTAGCAGGTAAGTCAGTTGAAGAATTAGAGAGAACCGATGAACAGTAAATCAATTACATGCTTTGTTGTGCATCTTTGTTGGATATTAAACTCCCCAGGTGTAGCAAGTAAGTCAGTTGAAGAATTAGAGAGAACCGATGAACAGTAAACCAATTACATGCTATGTTGTGCATCTGTGTTGGTTATTAAACTCCCCAGGTGTAGCAAGTAAGTCAGTTGAAGAATTAGAGAGAACCGATGAATAGTAAACTAATTACATGCTATGTTGTGCATCTGTGTTGGTTATTAGTCTCCCTAGGTGTAGCAAGTAAGTCAGTTGAAGAATTAGAGAGAACCGCCGAATAGTAAACCAATTACATGTTATGTTGTGCATCTTTGTTGGTTATTAGTCTCCCCAGGTGTAGCAAGTAAGTCAGTTGAAGAATTAGAGAGAACCGATGAACAGTAAACCAATTACATGCTTTGTTGTGCGTCTGTGTTGGTTATAAGTCTCCCCAGGTGTAGCAAGTAAGTCAGTTGAAGAATTCGAGAGAACCGATGAACAGTAAACCAGTTACATGCTATGTTGTGCATCTGTGTTGGTTATTAGTCTCCCTAGGTGTAGCAAGTAAGTCAGTTGAAGAATTAGAGAGAACCGATGAACAGTAAACCAATTACAAGCTATGTTGTGCATCTGTGTTGGTTATTAAACTCCCCAGGTGTAGCAAGTAAGTCAGTTGAAGAATTAGAGAGAACCGATGAACAGTAAACCAATTACATGCTATGTTGTGCATCTGTGTTGGTTATTAAACTCCCCAGGTGTAGCAAGTAAGTCAGTTGAAGAATTAGAGAGAACCGATGAACAGTAAACCAGTTACATGCTATGTTGTGCATCTGTGTTGGTTATTAAACTCCCCAGGTGTAGCAAGTAAGTCAGTTGAAGAATTAGAGAGAACCGATGAACAGTAAACGAATTACATGCTATGTTGTGCATCTGTGTTGGTTATTAGTCTCCCTAGGTGTAGCAAGTAAGTCAGTTGAAGAATTAGAGAGAACCGCTGAATAGTAAACCAATTACATGTTATGTTGTTCATCTGTGTTGGTTATTAGTCTCCCCAGGTGTAGCAAGTAAGACAGTTGAAGAATTAGAGAGAACCGATGAACAGTAAACCAATTACATGCTATGTTGTGCATCTGTGTTGGTTATTAGTCTCCCCAGGTGTAGCAAGTAAGTCAGTTGAAGAATTAGAGAGAACCGATGAACAGTAAACCAATTACATGCTATGTTGTGCATCTGTGTTGGTTATTAAACTCCACAGGTGTAGCAAGTAAGTCAGTTGAAGAATTAGAGAGAATCGATGAACAGTAAACCAATTACATGCTATGTTGTGCATCTGTGTTGGTTATTAGTCTCCCCAGGTGTAGCAAGTAAATCAGTTGAAGAATTAGAGAGAACCGATGAACAGTAAACCAATTACATGCTATGTTGTGCATCTGTGTTGGTTATTAAACTCCCCAGGTGTAGCAAGTAAGTCAGTTGAAGAATTAGAGAGAACCGATGAACAGTGAACCAATTACATGCGATGTTGTGCATCTGTGTTGGTTATTAAACTCCCCAGGTTTAGCAAGTAAGTCAGTTGAAGAATTAGAGAGAACCGATGAACAGTAAACTAATTACATGCTATGTTGTGCATCTTTGTTGGTTATTAGTCTCCCCAGGTGTAGCAACTAAGTCAGTTGAAGAATTAGAGAGAACCGCTGAATAGTAAACCAATTACATGTTATGTTGTGAATCTTTGTTGGTTATTAGTCTCCCCAGGTGTAGCAGGTAAGAAAGTTGAAGAATTAGAGAGAACCGATGAACAGTAAATCAATTACATGCTTTGTTGTGCATCTTTGTTGGTTATTAAACTCCCCAGGTGTAGCAAGTAAGTCAGTTGAAGAATTAGAGAGAACCGATGAACAGTAAACCAATTACATGCTATGTTGTGCATCTGTGTTGGTTATTAAACTCCCCAGGTGTAGCAAGTAAGTCAGTTGAAGAATTAGAGAGAACCGATGAACAGTAAACTAATTACATGCTATGTTGTGCATCTGTGTTGGTTATTAGTCTCCCTAGGTGTAGCAAGTAAGTCAGTTGAAGAATTAGAGAGAACCGCCGAATAGTAAACCAATTACATGTTATTAGTCTCCCCAGGTGTAGCAGGTAAGTCAGTTGAAGAATTAGAGAGAACCGATGAACTGTAAATCAATTACATGCTATGTTGTGCATCTTTGTTGGTTATTTAACTCCCCAGGTGTAGCAAGTAAGTCAGTTGAAGAATTAGAGAGAACCGATGAACAGTAAACCAATTACATGCTACGTTGTGCATCAGTGTTGGTTATTAAACTCCCCAGGTGTAGCAAGTAAGTCAGTTGAAGAATTAGAGAGAACCGATGAACAGTAAACCAATTACATGCTATGTTGTGCATCTGTGTTGGTTATTAAACTCCACAGGTGTAGCAAGTAAGTCAGTTGAAGAATTAGAGAGAACCGATGAACAGTAAACCAATTACATGCTATGTTGTGCATCTGTGTTGGTTATTAAACTCCCCAGGTGTAGCAAGTAAGTCAGTTGAAGAATTAGAGAAAACCGATGAACAGTAAACCAGTTACATGCTATGTTGTGCATCTGTGTTGGTTATCAAATTCCCCAGGTGTAGCAAGTAAGTCAGTTGAAGAATTAGAGAGAACAGATGAACAGTAAACCAGTTACATGCTATGTTGTGCATCTGTGTTGGTTATTAGTCTCCCCAGGTGTAGCAACTAAGTCAGTTGAATTATTCGAGAGAACCGATGAACAGTAAACCAGTTTCATGCTATGTTGTGCATCTTTGTTGGTTATTAGTCTCCCCAGGTGTAGCAACTAAGTCAGTTGAAGAATTAGAGAGAACCGCTGAATAGTAAACCAATTACATGTTATGTTGTGCATCTTTGTTGGTTATTAGTCTCCCCAGGTGTAGCAGGTAAGTCAGTTGAAGAATTAGAGAGAACCGATGAACTGTAAATCAATTACATGCTATGTTGTGCATCTTTGTTGGTTATTAAACTCCCCAGGTGTAGCAAGTAAGTCAGTTGAAGAATTAGAGAGAACAGATGAACAGTAAACCAGTTACATGCTATGTTGTGCATCTGTGTTGGTTATTAGTCTCCCCAGGTGTAGCAAGTAAGTCAGTTGAAGAATTCGAGAGAACCGATGAACAGTAAACCAGTTACATGCTATGTTGTGCATCTGTGTTGGTTATTAGTCTCCCTAGGTGTAGCAAGTAAGTCAGTTGAAGAATTAGAGAGAACCGATGAACAGTAAACCAATTACAAGCTATGTTGTGCATCTGTGTTGGTTATTAAACTCCCCAGGTGTAGCAAGTAAGTCAGTTGAAGAATTAGAGAGAACCGATGAACAGTAAACCAATTACATGCTATGTTGTGCATCTGTGTTGGTTATTAAACTCCCCAGGTGTAGCAAGTAAGTCAGTTGAAGAATTAGAGAGAACCGATGAACAGTAAACCAGTTACATGCTATGTTGTGCATCTGTGTTGGTTATTAAACTCCCCAGGTGTAGCAAGTAAGTCAGTTGAAGAATTAGAGAGAACCGATGAACAGTAAACGAATTACATGCTATGTTGTGCATCTGTGTTGGTTATTAGTCTCCCTAGGTGTAGCAAGTAAGTCAGTTGAAGAATTAGAGAGAACCGCTGAATAGTAAACCAATTACATGTTATGTTGTTCATCTGTGTTGGTTATTAGTCTCCCCAGGTGTAGCAAGTAAGACAGTTGAAGAATTAGAGAGAACCGATGAACAGTAAACCAATTACATGCTATGTTGTGCATCTGTGTTGGTTATTAGTCTCCCCAGGTGTAGCAAGTAAGTCAGTTGAAGAATTAGAGAGAACCGATGAACAGTAAACCAATTACATGCTATGTTGTGCATCTGTGTTGGTTATTAAACTCCACAGGTGTAGCAAGTAAGTCAGTTGAAGAATTAGAGAGAATCGATGAACAGTAAACCAATTACATGCTATGTTGTGCATCTGTGTTGGTTATTAGTCTCCCCAGGTGTAGCAAGTAAGTCAGTTGAAGAATTAGAGAGAACCGATGAACAGTAAACCAATTACATGCTATGTTGTGCATCTGTGTTGGTTATTAAACTCCCCAGGTGTAGCAAGTAAGTCAGTTGAAGAATTAGAGAGAACCGATGAACAGTGAACCAATTACATGCGATGTTGTGCATCTGTGTTGGTTATTAAACTCCCCAGGTTTAGCAAGTAAGTCAGTTGAAGAATTAGAGAGAACCGATGAACAGTAAACTAATTACATGCTATGTTGTGCATCTTTGTTGGTTATTAGTCTCCCCAGGTGTAGCAACTAAGTCAGTTGAAGAATTAGAGAGAACCGCTGAATAGTAAACCAATTACATGTTATGTTGTGAATCTTTGTTGGTTATTAGTCTCCCCAGGTGTAGCAGGTAAGAAAGTTGAAGAATTAGAGAGAACCGATGAACAGTAAATCAATTACATGCTTTGTTGTGCATCTTTGTTGGTTATTAAACTCCCCAGGTGTAGCAAGTAAGTCAGTTGAAGAATTAGAGAGAACCGATGAACAGTAAACCAATTACATGCTATGTTGTGCATCTGTGTTGGTTATTAAACTCCCCAGGTGTAGCAAGTAAGTCAGTTGAAGAATTAGAGAGAACCGATGAACAGTAAACTAATTACATGCTATGTTGTGCATCTGTGTTGGTTATTAGTCTCCCTAGGTGTAGCAAGTAAGTCAGTTGAAGAATTAGAGAGAACCGCCGAATAGTAAACCAATTACATGTTATTAGTCTCCCCAGGTGTAGCAGGTAAGTCAGTTGAAGAATTAGAGAGAACCGATGAACTGTAAATCAATTACATGCTATGTTGTGCATCTTTGTTGGTTATTTAACTCCCCAGGTGTAGCAAGTAAGTCAGTTGAAGAATTAGAGAGAACCGATGAACAGTAAACCAATTACATGCTATGTTGTGCATCAGTGTTGGTTATTAAACTCCCCAGGTGTAGCAAGTAAGTCAGTTGAAGAATTAGAGAGAACCGATGAACAGTAAACCAATTACATGCTATGTTGTGCATCTGTGTTGGTTATTAAACTCCACAGGTGTAGCAAGTAAGTCAGTTGAAGAATTAGAGAGAACCGATGAACAGTAAACCAATTACATGCTATGTTGTGCATCTGTGTTGGTTATTAAACTCCCCAGGTGTAGCAAGTAAGTCAGTTGAAGAATTAGAGAAAACCGATGAACAGTAAACCAGTTACATGCTATGTTGTGCATCTGTGTTGGTTATCAAATTCCCCAGGTGTAGCAAGTAAGTCAGTTGAAGAATTAGAGAGAACAGATGAACAGTAAACCAGTTACATGCTATGTTGTGCATCTGTGTTGGTTATTAGTCTCCCCAGGTGTAGCAACTAAGTCAGTTGAAGTATTCGAGAGAACCGATGAACAGTAAACCAGTTTCATGCTATGTTGTGCATCTTTGTTGGTTATTAGTCTCCCCAGGTGTAGCAACTAAGTCAGTTGAAGAATTAGAGAGAACCGCTGAATAGTAAACCAATTACATGTTATGTTGTGCATCTTTGTTGGTTATTAGTCTCCCCAGGTGTAGCAGGTAAGTCAGTTGAAGAATTAGAGAGAACCGATGAACTGTAAATCAATTACATGCTATGTTGTGCATCTTTGTTGGTTATTAAACTCCCCAGGTGTAGCAAGTAAGTCAGTTGAAGAATTAGAGAGAACAGATGAACAGTAAACCAGTTACATGCTATGTTGTGCATCTGTGTTGGTTATTAGTCTCCCCAGGTGTAGCAAGTAAGTCAGTTGAAGAATTAGAGAGAACCGATGAACAGTAAACCAGTTTCATGCTATGTTGTGCATCTGTGTTGGTTATTAGTCTCCCTAGGTGTAGCAAGTAAGTCAGTTGAAGAATTAGAGAGAACCGATGAACAGTAAACCAGTTACAAGCTATGTTGTGCATCTGTGTTGGTTATTAAACTCCCCAGGTGTAGCAAGTAAGTCAGTTGAAGAATTAGAGAGAACCGATGAACAGTAAACCAATTACATGCTATGTTGTGCATCTGTGTTGGTTATTAGTCTCCCCAGGTGTAGCAAATAAGTCAGTTGAAGAATTCGAGAGAACCGATGAACAGTAAACCAGTTACATGCTATGTTGTGCATCTGTGTTGGTTATTAGTCTCCCTAGGTGTAGCAAGTAACTCAGTTGAAGAATTAGAGAGAACCGATGAACAGTAAACCAATTACAAGCTATGTTGTGCATCTGTGTTGGTTATTAAACTCCCCAGGTGTAGCAAGTAAGTCAGTTGAAGAATTGGAGAGAACCGATGAACAATAAACCAATTACATGCTATGTTGTGCATCTGTGTTGGTTATTAAATTCCCCAGGTGTAGCAAGTAAGTCAGTTGAAGAATTAGAGAGAACCGATGAACAGTAAACCAGTTACATGCTATGTTGTGCATCTGTGTTGGTTATTAGTCTCCCCAGGTGTAGCAAGTAAGTCAGTTGAAGAATTAGAGAGAACCGATGAACAGTAAACCAATTACATGCTATGTTGTGCGTCTGTGTTGGTTATAAGTCTCCCCAGGTGTGGCAAGTAAGTCAGTTGAAGAATTAGAGAGAACCGATGAACAGTAAACCAGTTACATGCTATGTTGTGCATCTGTGTTCGTTATTAGTCTCCCCAGGTGTAGCAAGTAAGTCAGTTGAAGAATTCGAGAGAACCGATGAACAGTAAACCAGTTACATGCTATGTTGTGCATCTGTGTTGGTTATTAGTCTCCTTAGGTGTAGCAAGTAAGTCAGTTGAAGAATTAGAGAGAACCGATGAACAGTAAACCAATTACAAGCTATGTTGTGCATCTGTGTTGGTTATTAAACTCCCCAGGTGTAGCAAGTAAGTCAGTTGAAGAATTAGAGAGAACCGATGAACAGTAAACCAGTTACATGCTATGTTGTGCATCTGTGTTGGTTATTAAACTCCCCAGGTGTAGCAAGTAAGTCAGTTGAAGAATTAGAGAGAACCGATGAACAGTAAACTAATAACATGCTATGTTGTGCATCTGTGTTGGTTATTAGTCTCCCTTGGTGTAGCAAGTAAGTCAGTTGAAGAATTAGCGAGAACCGCTGAATAGTAAACCAATTACATGTTATGTTGTTCATCTGTGTTGGTTATTAGTCTCCCCAGGTGTAGCAAGTAAGACAGTTGAAGAATTAGAGAGAACCGATGAACAGTAAACCAATTACATGCTATGTTGTGCATCTGTGTTGGTTATTAGTCTCCCCAGGTGTAGCAAGTAAGTCAGTTGAAGAATTAGAGAGAACCGATGAATAGTAAACCAATTACATGCTATGTTGTGCATCTGTGTTGGTTATTAAACTCCACAGGTGTAGCAAGTAAGTCAGTTGAAGAATTAGAGAGAATCGATGAACAGTAAACCAATTACATGCTATGTTGTGCATCTGTGTTGGTTATTAGTCTCCCCAGGTGTAGCAAGTAAGTCAGTTGAAGAATTAGAGAGAACCGACGAACAGTAAACCAATTACATGCTATGTTGTGCATCTGTGTTGGTTATTAAACTCCCCAGGTGTAGCAAGTAAGTCAGTTGAAGAATTAGAGAGAACCGCTGAACAGTAAACCAATTACATGCTATGTTGTGCATCTGTGTTGGTTATTAGTCTCCCCAGGTGTAGCAAGTATGTTAGTTGAAGAGTTAGAGAGAACCGATGAACAGTAAACCGATTACATGCTATGTTGTGCATCTGTGTTGGTTATTAAACTCCCCAGGTGTAGCAAGTAAGTCAGTTGAAGAATTACAGAGAACCGATGAACAGTAAACCAGTTACATGCTATGTTGTGCATCTGTGTTGGTTATTAAACTCCCCAGGTGTAGCAAGTAAGTCAGTTGAAGAATTATAGAGAACCGATGAACAATAAACCAATTACATGCTATGTTGTGATTCTGTGTTGGTTATTAAACTCCCCAGGTGTAGCAACTAAGTCAGTTGAAGAATTAGAGAGAACCGATGAACAGTAAACCAATTACATGCTGTGTTGTGCATCTGTGTTGGTTATTAAACTCCCCAGGTGTAGCAAGTAAGTCAGTTGAAGAATTAGGGAGAACCGATGAACAGTAAACCAGTTACATGCTATGTTGTGCATCTGTGTTGGTTATTAAACTCCCCAGGTGTAGCAAGTAAGTCAGTTGAAGAATTAGAGAGAACCGATGAACAGTAAACTAAGTACATGCTATGTTGTGCATCTGTGTTGGTTATTAGTCTCCCCAGGTGTAGCAAGTAAGTCAGTTGAAGAATTAGAGAGAACCGATGAACAGTAAACGAATTACATGCTATGTTGTGCATCTGTGTTGGTTATTAAACTCCCCAGGTGTAGCAAGTAAGTCAGTTGAAGAATTAGAGAGAACCGATGAACAGTAAACCAATTACATGCTATGTTGTGCATCTGTGTTGGTTATTAAACTCCCCAGGTGTAGCAAGTAAGTCAGTTGAAGAATTAGAGAGAACCGATGAACAGTAAACTAATTACATGCTATGTTGTGCATCTTTGTTGGTTATTAGTCTCCCCAGGTGTAGCAACTAAGTCAGTTGAAGAATTAGAGAGAACCGCTGAATAGTAAACCAATTACATGTTAAGTTGTGCATCTTTGTTGGCTATTAGTCTCCCCAAGTGTAGCAGGTAAGTCAGTTGAAGAATTAGAGAGAACCGATGAACAGTAAATCAATTACATGCTATGTTGTGCATCTTTGTTGGTTATTAAACTCCCCAGGTGTAGCAAGTAAGTCAGTTGAAGAATTAGAGAGAACCGATGAACAGTAAACCAATTACATGCTATGTTGTTCATCTGTGTTGGTTATTAGTCTCCCCAGGTGTAGCAAGTAAGTCAGTTGAAGAATTAGAGAGAACCGATGAACAGTAAACTAATTACATGCTATGTTGTGCATCTGTGTTGGTTATTAGTCTCCCCAGGTGTAGCAAGTAAGTCAGTTGAAGAATTAGAGAGAACCGATGAACAGTAAACCAATTACATGCTATGTTGTGCATCTGTGTTGGTTATTAAACTCCCCAGGTGTAGCAAGTAAGTCAGTTGAAGAATTAGAGAGAACCGATGAACAGTAAACCAATTACATGCTATGTTGTGCATCTGTGTTGGTTATTAAACTCTCCAGGTGTAGCAAGTAAGTCAGTTGAAGAATTAGAGAGAACCGATGAACAGTAAACTAATTACATGCTATGTTGTGCATCTTTGTTGGTTATTAGTCTCCCCAGGTGTAGCAACTAAGTCAGTTGAAGAATTCGAGAGAACCGATGAATAGTAAACTAATTACATGTTATGTTGTGCATCTTTGTTGGTTATTAGTCTCCCCAAGTGTAGCAGGTAAGTCAGTTGAAGAATTAGAGAGAACCGATGAACAGTAAACCAATTACATGGTATGTTGTGCATCTGTGTTGGTTATTAGTCTCCCTAGGTGTAGCAAGTAAGTCAGTTGAAGAATTAGAGAGAACCGATGAACAGTAAACCAATTACAAGCTATGTTGTGCATCTGTGTTGGTTATTAAACTCCCCAGGTGTAGCAAGTAAGTCAGTTGAAGAATTAGAGAGAACCGATGAACAGTAAACCAATTACATGCTATGTTGTGCATCTGTGTTGGTTATTAAACTCCACAGGTGTAGCAAGTAAGTCAGTTGAAGAATTAGAGAGAACCGATGAACAGTAAACCAATTACATGCTATGTTGTGCATCTGTGTTGGTTATTAAACTCCCCAGGTGTAGCAAGTAAGTCAGTTGAAGAATTAGAGAAAACCGATGAACAGTAAACCAGTTACATGCTATGTTGTGCATCTGTGTTGGTTATCAAATTCCCCAGGTGTAGCAAGTAAGTCAGTTGAAGAATTAGAGAGAACAGATGAACAGTAAACCAGTTACATGCTATGTTGTGCATCTGTGTTGGTTATTAGTCTCCCCAGGTGTAGCAACTAAGTCAGTTGAAGTATTCGAGAGAACCGATGAACAGTAAACCAGTTTCATGCTATGTTGTGCATCTTTGTTGGTTATTAGTCTCCCCAGGTGTAGCAACTAAGTCAGTTGAAGAATTAGAGAGAACCGCTGAATAGTAAACCAATTACATGTTATGTTGTGCATCTTTGTTGGTTATTAGTCTCCCCAGGTGTAGCAGGTAAGTCAGTTGAAGAATTAGAGAGAACCGATGAACTGTAAATCAATTACATGCTATGTTGTGCATCTTTGTTGGTTATTAAACTCCCCAGGTGTAGCAAGTAAGTCAGTTGAAGAATTAGAGAGAACAGATGAACAGTAAATCAGTTACATGCTATGTTGTGCATCTGTGTTGGTTATTAGTCTCCCCAGGTGTAGCAAGTAAGTCAGTTGAAGAATTAGAGAGAACCGATGAACAGTAAACCAGTTTCATGCTATGTTGTGCATCTGTGTTGGTTATTAGTCTCCCTAGGTGTAGCAAGTAAGTCAGTTGAAGAATTAGAGAGAACCGATGAACAGTAAACCAGTTACAAGCTATGTTGTGCATCTGTGTTGGTTATTAAACTCCCCAGGTGTAGCAAGTAAGTCAGTTGAAGAATTAGAGAGAACCGATGAACAGTAAACCAATTACATGCTATGTTGTGCATCTGTGTTGGTTATTAAACTCCCCAGGTGTAGCAAGTAAGTCAGTTGAAGAATTAGAGAGAACCGCTGAACAGTAAACCAATTACATGCTATGTTGTGCATCTGTGTTGGTTATTAGTCTCCCCAGGTGTAGCAAGTATGTTAGTTGAAGAGTTAGAGAGAACCGATGAACAGTAAACCGATTACATGCTATGTTGTGCATCTGTGTTGGTTATTAAACTCCCCAGGTGTAGCAAGTAAGTCAGTTGAAGAATTAGAGAGAACCGATGAACAGTAAACCAGTTACATGCTATGTTGTGCATCTGTGTTGGTTATTAGTCTCCCCAGGTGTAGCAAATAAGTCAGTTGAAGAATTCGAGAGAACCGATGAACAGTAAACCAGTTACATGCTATGTTGTGCATCTGTGTTGGTTATTAGTCTCCCTAGGTGTAGCAAGTAACTCAGTTGAAGAATTAGAGAGAACCGATGAACAGTAAACCAATTACAAGCTATGTTGTGCATCTGTGTTGGTTATTAAACTCCCCAGGTGTAGCAAGTAAGTCAGTTGAAGAATTGGAGAGAACCGATGAACAATAAACCAATTACATGCTATGTTGTGCATCTGTGTTGGTTATTAAATTCCCCAGGTGTAGCAAGTAAGTCAGTTGAAGAATTAGAGAGAACCGATGAACAGTAAACCAGTTACATGCTATGTTGTGCATCTGTGTTGGTTATTAGTCTCCCCAGGTGTAGCAAGTAAGTCAGTTGAAGAATTAGAGAGAACCGATGAACAGTAAACCAATTACATGCTATGTTGTGCGTCTGTGTTGGTTATAAGTCTCCCCAGGTGTGGCAAGTAAGTCAGTTGAAGAATTAGAGAGAACCGATGAACAGTAAACCAGTTACATGCTATGTTGTGCATCTGTGTTCGTTATTAGTCTCCCCAGGTGTAGCAAGTAAGTCAGTTGAAGAATTCGAGAGAACCGATGAACAGTAAACCAGTTACATGCTATGTTGTGCATCTGTGTTGGTTATTAGTCTCCCTAGGTGTAGCAAGTAAGTCAGTTGAAGAATTAGAGAGAACCGATGAACAGTAAACCAATTACAAGCTATGTTGTGCATCTGTGTTGGTTATTAAACTCCCCAGGTGTAGCAAGTAAGTCAGTTGAAGAATTAGAGAGAACCGATGAACAGTAAACCAGTTACATGCTATGTTGTGCATCTGTGTTGGTTATTAAACTCCCCAGGTGTAGCAAGTAAGTCAGTTGAAGAATTAGAGAGAACCGATGAACAGTAAACTAATAACATGCTATGTTGTGCATCTGTGTTGGTTATTAGTCTCCCTTGGTGTAGCAAGTAAGTCAGTTGAAGAATTAGAGAGAACCGATGAATAGTAAACCAATTACATGTTATGTTGTTCATCTGTGTTGGTTATTAGTCTCCCCAGGTGTAGCAAGTAAGACAGTTGAAGAATTAGAGAGAACCGATGAACAGTAAACCAATTACATGCTATGTTGTGCATCTGTGTTGGTTATTAGTCTCCCCAGGTGTAGCAAGTAAGTCAGTTGAAGAATTAGAGAGAACCGATGAATAGTAAACCAATTACATGCTATGTTGTGCATCTGTGTTGGTTATTAAACTCCACAGGTGTAGCAAGTAAGTCAGTTGAAGAATTAGAGAGAATCGATGAACAGTAAACCAATTACATGCTATGTTGTGCATCTGTGTTGGTTATTAGTCTCCCCAGGTGTAGCAAGTAAGTCAGTTGAAGAATTAGAGAGAACCGATGAACAGTAAACCAATTACATGCTATGTTGTGCATCTGTGTTGGTTATTAAACTCCCCAGGTGTAGCAAGTAAGTCAGTTGAAGAATTAGAGAGAACCGCTGAATAGTAAACCAATTACATGTTATGTTGTTCATCTGTGTTGGTTATTAGTCTCCCCAGGTGTAGCAAGTAAGACAGTTGAAGAATTAGAGAGAACCGATGAACAGTAAACCAATTACATGCTATGTTGTGCATCTGTGTTGGTTATTAGTCTCCCCAGGTGTAGCAAGTAAGTCAGTTGAAGAATTAGAGAGAACCGATGAATAGTAAACCAATTACATGCTATGTTGTGCATCTGTGTTGGTTATTAAACTCCACAGGTGTAGCAAGTAAGTCAGTTGAAGAATTAGAGAGAATCGATGAACAGTAAACCAATTACATGCTATGTTGTGCATCTGTGTTGGTTATTAGTCTCCCCAGGTGTAGCAAGTAAGTCAGTTGAAGAATTAGAGAGAACCGATGAACAGTAAACCAATTACATGCTATGTTGTGCATCTGTGTTGGTTATTAAACTCCCCAGGTGTAGCAAGTAAGTCAGTTGAAGAATTAGAGAGAACCGCTGAACAGTAAACCAATTACATGCTATGTTGTGCATCTGTGTTGGTTATTAGTCTCCCCAGGTGTAGCAAGTATGTTAGTTGAAGAGTTAGAGAGAACCGATGAACAGTAAACCGATTACATGCTATGTTGTGCATCTGTGTTGGTTATTAAACTCCCCAGGTGTAGCAAGTAAGTCAGTTGAAGAATTACAGAGAACCGATGAACAGTAAACCAGTTACATGCTATGTTGTGCATCTGTGTTGGTTATTAAACTCCCCAGGTGTAGCAAGTAAGTCAGTTGAAGAATTATAGAGAACCGATGAACAATAAACCAATTACATGCTATGTTGTGAATCTGTGTTGGTTATTAAACTCCCCAGGTGTAGCAACTAAGTCAGTTGAAGAATTAGAGAGAACCGATGAACAGTAAACCAATTACATGCTGTGTTGTGCATCTGTGTTGGTTATTAAACACCCCAGGTGTAGCAAGTAAGTCAGTTGAAGAATTAGGGAGAACCGATGAACAGTAAACCAGTTACATGCTATGTTGTGCATCTGTGTTGGTTATTAAACTCCCCAGGTGTAGCAAGTAAGTCAGTTGAAGAATTAGAGAGAACCGATGAACAGTAAACTAAGTACATGCTATGTTGTGCATCTGTGTTGGTTATTAGTCTCCCCAGGTGTAGCAAGTAAGTCAGTTGAAGAATTAGAGAGAACCGATGAACAGTAAACGAATTACATGCTATGTTGTGCATCTGTGTTGGTTATTAAACTCCCCAGGTGTAGCAAGTAAGTCAGTTGAAGAATTAGAGAGAACCGATGAACAGTAAACCAATTACATGCTATGTTGTGCATCTGTGTTGGTTATTAAACTCCCCAGGTGTAGCAAGTAAGTCAGTTGAAGAATTAGAGAGAACCGATGAACAGTAAACTAATTACATGCTATGTTGTGCATCTTTGTTGGTTATTAGTCTCCCCAGGTGTAGCAACTAAGTCAGTTGAAGAATTAGAGAGAACCGCTGAATAGTAAACCAATTACATGTTAAGTTGTGCATCTTTGTTGGCTATTAGTCTCCCCAAGTGTAGCAGGTAAGTCAGTTGAAGAATTAGAGAGAACCGATGAACAGTAAATCAATTACATGCTATGTTGTGCATCTTTGTTGGTTATTAAACTCCCCAGGTGTAGCAAGTAAGTCAGTTGAAGAATTAGAGAGAACCGATGAACAGTAAACCAATTACATGCTATGTTGTTCATCTGTGTTGGTTATTAGTCTCCCCAGGTGTAGCAAGTAAGTCAGTTGAAGAATTAGAGAGAACCGATGAACAGTAAACTAATTACATGCTATGTTGTGCATCTGTGTTGGTTATTAGTCTCCCCAGGTGTAGCAAGTAAGTCAGTTGAAGAATTAGAGAGAACCGATGAACAGTAAACCAATTACATGCTATGTTGTGCATCTGTGTTGGTTATTAAACTCCCCAGGTGTAGCAAGTAAGTCAGTTGAAGAATTAGAGAGAACCGATGAACAGTAAACCAATTACATGCTATGTTGTGCATCTGTGTTGGTTATTAAACTCTCCAGGTGTAGCAAGTAAGTCAGTTGAAGAATTAGAGAGAACCGATGAACAGTAAACTAATTACATGCTATGTTGTGCATCTTTGTTGGTTATTAGTCTCCCCAGGTGTAGCAACTAAGTCAGTTGAAGAATTCGAGAGAACCGATGAATAGTAAACCAATTACATGTTATGTTGTGCATCTTTGTTGGTTATTAGTCTCCCCAAGTGTATCAGGTAAGTCAGTTGAAGAATTAGAGAGAACCGATGAACAGTAAACCAATTACATGGTATGTTGTGCATCTGTGTTGGTTATTAGTCTCCCTAGGTGTAGCAAGTAAGTCAGTTGAAGAATTAGAGAGAACCGATGAACAGTAAACCAATTACAAGCTATGTTGTGCATCTGTGTTGGTTATTAAACTCCCCAGGTGTAGCAAGTAAGTCAGTTGAAGAATTAGAGAGAACCGATGAACAGTAAACCAATTACATGCTATGTTGTGCATCTGTGTTGGTTATTAAACTCCCTAGGTGTAGCAAGTAAGTCAGTTGAAGAGTTAGAGAGAACCGATGAACAGTAAACCAGTTACATGCTATGTTGTGCATCTGTGTTGGTTATTAAACTCCCCAGGTGTAGCAAGTAAGTCAGTTGAAGAATTAGAGAGAACCGATGAACAGTAAACTAATTACATGCTATGTTGTGCATCTGCGTTGGTTATTAGTCTCCCCAGGTGTAGCAAGTAAGTCAGATGAAGAATTAGAAAGAACCGCTGAATAGTAAACCAATTACATGTTATGTTGTTCATATGTGTTGGTTATTAGTCTCCCCAGGTGTAGCAACTAAGACAGTTGAAGAATTAGAGAGAACCGATGAACAGTAAACCAATTACATGCTATGTTGTGCATCTGTGTTGGTTATTAGTCTCCCCAGGTGTAGCAAGTAAGTCAGTTGAAGAATTAGAGAGAACCGATGAACAGTAAACCAATTACATGCTATGTTGTGCATCTGTGTTGGTTATTAAACTCCACAGGTGTAGCAAGTAAGTCAGTTGAAGAATTAGAGAGAATCGATGAACAGTAAACCAATTACATGCTATGTTGTGCATCTGTGTTGGTTATTAGTCTCCCCAGGTGTAGCAAGTAAGTCAGTTGAAGAATTAGAGAGAACCGATGAACAGTAAACCAATTACATGCTATGTTGTTCATCTGTGTTGGTTATTAGTCTCCCCAGGTGTAGCAAGTAAGTCAGTTGAAGAATTAGAGAGAACCGATGAACAGTAAACCAATTACATGCTTTGTTGTGCGTCTGTGTTGGTTATAAGTCTCCCCAGGTGTAGCAAGTAACTCAATTGAAGAATTAGAGAGAACCGATGAACAGTAAACCAGTTACATGCTATGTTGTGCATCTGTGTTGGATATTAGTCTCCCCAGGTGTAGCAAGTAAGTCAGTTGAAGAATTCGAGAGAACCGATGAACAGTAAACCAGTTACATGCTATGTTGTGCATCTGTGTTGGTTATTAGTCTCCCTAGGTGTAGCAAGTAAGTCAGTTGAAGAATTAGAGAGAACCGATGAACAGTAAACCAATTACATGCTAAGTTGTTCATCTGTGTTGGTTATTAGTCTCCCCAGGTGTGGCAAGTAAGTCAGTTGAAGAATTAGAGAGAACCGATGAACAGTAAACCAATTACATGCTTTGTTGTGCATCTGTGTTGGTTATAAGTCTCCCCAGGTGTAGCAAGTAAGTCAGTTGAAGAATTAGAGAGAACCGATGAACAGTAAACCAATTACATTCTATGTTGTTCATCTGTGTTGGTTATTAGTCTCCCCAGGTGTCGCAAGTAAGTCAGTTGAAGAATTAGAGAGAACCGATGAACAGTAAACCAATTACATGCTTTGTTGTGCATCTGTGTTGGTTATAAGTCTCCCCAGGTGTAGCAAGTAAGTCAGTTGAAGAATTAGAGAGAACCGATGAACAGTAAACCAGTTACATGCTATGTTGTGCATCTGTGTTGGTTATTAGTCTCCCCAGGTGTAGCAAGTAAGTCAGTTGAAGAATTAGAGAGAACCGATGAACAGTAAACCAATTACATGCTATGTTGTGCGTCTGTGTTGGTTATAAGTCTCCCCAGGTGTGGCAAGTAAGTCAGTTGAAGAATTAGAGAGAACCGATGAACAGTAAACCAGTTACATGCTATGTTGTGCATCTGTGTTCGTTATTAGTCTCCCCAGGTGTAGCAAGTAAGTCAGTTGAAGAATTCGAGAGAACCGATGAACAGTAAACCAGTTACATGCTAGTTGTGCATCTGTGTTGGTTATTAGTCTCCCTAGGTGTAGCAAGTAAGTCAGTTGAAGAATTAGAGAGAACCGATGAACAGTAAACCAATTACAAGCTATGTTGTGCATCTGTGTTGGTTATTAAACTCCCCAGGTGTAGCAAGTAAGTCAGTTGAAGAATTAGAGAGAACCGATGAACAGTAAACCAGTTACATGCTATGTTGTGCATCTGTGTTGGTTATTAAACTCCCCAGGTGTAGCAAGTAAGTCAGTTGAAGAATTAGAGAGAACCGATGAACAGTAAACTAATAACATGCTATGTTGTGCATCTGTGTTGGTTATTAGTCTCCCTTGGTGTAGCAAGTAAGTCAGTTGAAGAATTAGCGAGAACCGCTGAATAGTAAACCAATTACATGTTATGTTGTTCATCTGTGTTGGTTATTAGTCTCCCCAGGTGTAGCAAGTAAGACAGTTGAAGAATTAGAGAGAACCGATGAACAGTAAACCAATTACATGCTATGTTGTGCATCTGTGTTGGTTATTAGTCTCCCCAGGTGTAGCAAGTAAGTCAGTTGAAGAATTAGAGAGAACCGATGAATAGTAAACCAATTACATGCTATGTTGTGCATCTGTGTTGGTTATTAAACTCCACAGGTGTAGCAAGTAAGTCAGTTGAAGAATTAGAGAGAATCGATGAACAGTAAACCAATTACATGCTATGTTGTGCATCTGTGTTGGTTATTAGTCTCCCCAGGTGTAGCAAGTAAGTCAGTTGAAGAATTAGAGAGAACCGATGAACAGTAAACCAATTACATGCTATGTTGTGCATCTGTGTTGGTTATTAAACTCCCCAGGTGTAGCAAGTAAGTCAGTTGAAGAATTAGAGAGAACCGCTGAACAGTAAACCAATTACATGCTATGTTGTGCATCTGTGTTGGTTATTAGTCTCCCCAGGTGTAGCAAGTATGTTAGTTGAAGAGTTAGAGAGAACCGATGAACAGTAAACCGATTACATGCTATGTTGTGCATCTGTGTTGGTTATTAAACTCCCCAGGTGTAGCAAGTAAGTCAGTTGAAGAATTACAGAGAACCGATGAACAGTAAACCAGTTACATGCTATGTTGTGCATCTGTGTTGGTTATTAAACTCCCCAGGTGTAGCAAGTAAGTCAGTTGAAGAATTATAGAGAACCGATGAACAGTAAACCAATTACATGCTATGTTGTGAATCTGTGTTGGTTATTAAACTCCCCAGGTGTAGCAACTAAGTCAGTTGAAGAATTAGAGAGAACCGATGAACAGTAAACCAATTACATGCTGTGTTGTGCATCTGTGTTGGTTATTAAACTCCCCAGGTGTAGCAAGTAAGTCAGTTGAAGAATTAGGGAGAACCGATGAACAGTAAACCAGTTACATGCTATGTTGTGCATCTGTGTTGGTTATTAAACTCCCCAGGTGTAGCAAGTAAGTCAGTTGAAGAATTAGAGAGAACCGATGAACAGTAAACTAATTACATGCTATGTTGTGCATCTGTGTTGGTTATTAGTCTCCCCAGGTGTAGCAAGTAAGTCAGTTGAAGAATTAGAGAGAACCGATGAACAGTAAACGAATTACATGCTATGTTGTGCATCTGTGTTGGTTATTAAACTCCCCAGGTGTAGCAAGTAAGTCAGTTGAAGAATTAGAGAGAACCGATGAACAGTAAACCAATTACATGCTATGTTGTGCATCTGTGTTGGTTATTAAACTCCCCAGGTGTAGCAAGTAAGTCAGTTGAAGAATTAGAGAGAACCGATGAACAGTAAACTAATTACATGCTATGTTGTGCATCTTTGTTGGTTATTAGTCTCCCCAGGTGTAGCAACTAAGTCAGTTGAAGAATTAGAGAGAACCGCTGAATAGTAAACCAATTACATGTTATGTTGTGCATCTTTGTTGGCTATTAGTCTCCCCAAGTGTAGCAGGTAAGTCAGTTGAAGAATTAGAGAGAACCGATGAACAGTAAATCAATTACATGCTATGTTGTGCATCTTTGTTGGTTATTAAACTCCCCAGGTGTAGCAAGTAAGTCAGTTGAAGAATTAGAGAGAACCGATGAACAGTAAACCAATTACATGCTATGTTGTTCATCTGTGTTGGTTATTAGTCTCCCCAGGTGTAGCAAGTAAGTCAGTTGAAGAATTAGAGAGAACCGATGAACAGTAAACTAATTACATGCTATGTTGTGCATCTGTGTTGGTTATTAGTCTCCCCAGGTGTAGCAAGTAAGTCAGTTGAAGAATTAGAGAGAACCGATGAACAGTAAACCAATTACATGCTATGTTGTGCATCTGTGTTGGTTATTAAACTCCCCAGGTGTAGCAAGTAAGTCAGTTGAAGAATTAGAGAGAACCGATGAACAGTAAACCAATTACATGCTATGTTGTGCATCTGTGTTGGTTATTAAACTCTCCAGGTGTAGCAAGTAAGTCAGTTGAAGAATTAGGGAGAACCGATGAATAGTAAACTAATTACATGCTATGTTGTGCATCTTTGTTGGTTATTAGTCTCCCCAGGTGTAGCAACTAAGTCAGTTGAAGAATTCGAGAGAACCGATGAATAGTAAACCAATTACATGTTATGTTGTGCATCTTTGTTGGTTATTAGTCTCCCCAAGTGTAGCAGGTAAGTCAGTTGAAGAATTAGAGAGAACCGATGAACAGTAAACCAATTACATGGTATGTTGTGCATCTGTGTTGGTTATTAGTCTCCCTAGGTGTAGCAAGTAAGTCAGTTGAAGAATTAGAGAGAACCGATGAACAGTAAACCAATTACAAGCTATGTTGTGCATCTGTGTTGGTTATTAAACTCCCCAGGTGTAGCAAGTAAGTCAGTTGAAGAATTAGAGAGAACCGATGAACAGTAAACCAATTACATGCTATGTTGTGCATCTGTGTTGGTTATTAAACTCCCTAGGTGTAGCAAGTAAGTCAGTTGAAGAGTTAGAGAGAACCGATGAACAGTAAACCAGTTACATGCTATGTTGTGCATCTGTGTTGGTTATTAAACTCCCCAGGTGTAGCAAGTAAGTCAGTTGAAGAATTAGAGAGAACCGATGAACAGTAAACTAATTACATGCTATGTTGTGCATCTGCGTTGGTTATTAGTCTCCCCAGGTGTAGCAAGTAAGTCAGATGAAGAATTAGAAAGAACCGCTGAATAGTAAACCAATTACATGTTATGTTGTTCATATGTGTTGGTTATTAGTCTCCCCAGGTGTAGCAACTAAGACAGTTGAAGAATTAGAGAGAACCGATGAACAGTAAACCAATTACATGCTATGTTGTGCATCTGTGTTGGTTATTAGTCTCCCCAGGTGTAGCAAGTAAGTCAGTTGAAGAATTAGAGAGAACCGATGAACAGTAAACCAATTACATGCTATGTTGTGCATCTGTGTTGGTTATTAAACTCCACAGGTGTAGCAAGTAAGTCAGTTGAAGAATTAGAGAGAATCGATGAACAGTAAACCAATTACATGCTATGTTGTGCATCTGTGTTGGTTATTAGTCTCCCCAGGTGTAGCAAGTAAGTCAGTTGAAGAATTAGAGAGAACCGATGAACAGTAAACCAATTACATGCTATGTTGTTCATCTGTGTTGGTTATTAGTCTCCCCAGGTGTAGCAAGTAAGTCAGTTGAAGAATTAGAGAGAACCGATGAACAGTAAACCAATTACATGCTTTGTTGTGCGTCTGTGTTGGTTATAAGTCTCCCCAGGTGTAGCAAGTAACTCAATTGAAGAATTAGAGAGAACCGATGAACAGTAAACCAGTTACATGCTATGTTGTGCATCTGTGTTGGATATTAGTCTCCCCAGGTGTAGCAAGTAAGTCAGTTGAAGAATTCGAGAGAACCGATGAACAGTAAACCAGTTACATGCTATGTTGTGCATCTGTGTTGGTTATTAGTCTCCCTAGGTGTAGCAAGTAAGTCAGTTGAAGAATTAGAGAGAACCGATGAACAGTAAACCAATTACATGCTAAGTTGTTCATCTGTGTTGGTTATTAGTCCCCCCAGGTGTGGCAAGTAAGTCAGTTGAAGAATTAGAGAGAACCGATGAATAGTAAACCAATTACATGCTTTGTTGTGCATCTGTGTTGGTTATAAGTCTCCCCAGGTGTAGCAAGTAAGTCAGTTGAAGAATTAGAGAGAACCGATGAACAGTAAACCAATTACATTCTATGTTGTTCATCTGTGTTGGTTATTAGTCTCCCCAGGTGTCGCAAGTAAGTCAGTTGAAGAATTAGAGAGAACCGATGAACAGTAAACCAATTACATGCTTTGTTGTGCATCTGTGTTGGTTATAAGTCTCCCCAGGTGTAGCAAGTAAGTCAGTTGAAGAATTAGAGAGAACCGATGAATAGTAAACTAATTACATGTTATGTTGTGCATCTTTGTTGGTTATTAGTCTCCCCAGGTGTAGCAGGTAAGTCAGTTGAAGAATTAGAGAGAACCGATGAACAGTAAACCAGTTTCATGCTATGTTGTGCATCTGTGTTGGTTATTAGTCTCCCTAGGTGTAGCAAGTAAGTCAGTTGAAGAATTAGAGAGAACCGATGAACAGTAAACCAATTACAAGCTATGTTGTGCATCTGTGTTGGTTATTAAACTCCCCAGGTGTAGCAAGTAAGTCAGTTGAAGAATTAGAGAGAACCGATGAACAGTAAACCAATTACATGCTATGTTGTGCATCTGTGTTGGTTATTAGCCTCCCTAGGTGTAGCAAGTAAGTCAGTTGAAGAATTAGAGAGAACCGCTGAACAGTAAACCAATTACATGCTATGTTGTGCATCTGTGTTGGTTATTAGTCTCCCCAGGTGTAGCAAGTATGTTAGTTGAAGAGTTAGACAGAACCGATGAACAGTAAACCGATTACATGCTATGTTGTGCATCTGTGTTGGTTATTAAACTCCCCAGGTGTAGCAAGTAAGTCAGTTGAAGAATTAGAGAGAACCGATGAACAGTAAACCAGTTACATGCTATGTTGTGCATCTGTGTTGGTTATTAAACTCCCCAGGTGTAGCAAGTAAGTCAGTTGAAGAATTCGAGAGAACCGATGAACAGTAAACCAGTTACATGCTATGTTGTGCATCTGTGTTGGTTATTAGTCTCCCTAGGTGTAGCAAGTAAGTCAGTTGAAGAATTAGAGAGAACCGATGAACAGTAAACCAATTACATGCTAAGTTGTTCATCTGTGTTGGTTATTAGTCCCCCCAGGTGTGGCAAGTAAGTCAGTTGAAGAATTAGAGAGAACCGATGAACAGTAAACCAATTACATGCTTTGTTGTGCATCTGTGTTGGTTATAAGTCTCCCCAGGTGTAGCAAGTAAGTCAGTTGAAGAATTAGAGAGAACCGATGAACAGTAAACCAATTACATTCTATGTTGTTCATCTGTGTTGGTTATTAGTCTCCCCAGGTGTCGCAAGTAAGTCAGTTGAAGAATTAGAGAGAACCGATGAACAGTAAACCAATTACATGCTTTGTTGTGCATCTGTGTTGGTTATAAGTCTCCCCAGGTGTAGCAAGTAAGTCAGTTGAAGAATTAGAGAGAACCGATGAATAGTAAACTAATTACATGTTATGTTGTGCATCTTTGTTGGTTATTAGTCTCCCCAGGTGTAGCAGGTAAGTCAGTTGAAGAATTAGAGAGAACCGATGAACAGTAAACCAGTTTCATGCTATGTTGTGCATCTGTGTTGGTTATTAGTCTCCCTAGGTGTAGCAAGTAAGTCAGTTGAAGAATTAGAGAGAACCGATGAACAGTAAACCAATTACAAGCTATGTTGTGCATCTGTGTTGGTTATTAAACTCCCCAGGTGTAGCAAGTAAGTCAGTTGAAGAATTAGAGAGAACCGATGAACAGTAAACCAATTACATGCTATGTTGTGCATCTGTGTTGGTTATTAGTCTCCCCAAGTGTAGCAAGTAAGTCAGTTGAAGAATTAGAGAGAACCGATGAACAGTAAACCAATTACATGCTATGTTGTGCATCTGTGTTGGTTATTAAACTCCACAGGTGTAGCAAGTAAGTCAGTTGAAGAATTAGAGAGAATCGATGAACAGTAAACCAATTACATGCTATGTTGTGCATCTGTGTTGGTTATTAGTCTCCCCAGGTGTAGCAAGTAAGTCAGTTGAAGAATTAGAGAGAACCGATGAATAGTAAACCAATTACATGCTATGTTGTGCATCTGTGTTGGTTATTAAACTCCACAGGTGTAGCAAGTAAGTCAGTTGAAGAATTAGAGAGAATCGATGAACAGTAAACCAATTACATGCTATGTTGTGCATCTGTGTTGGTTATTAGTCTCCCCAGGTGTAGCAAGTAAGTCAGTTGAAGAATTAGAGAGAACCGATGAACAGTAAACCAATTACATGCTATGTTGTGCATCTGTGTTGGTTATTAAACTCCCCAGGTGTAGCAAGTAAGTCAGTTGAAGAATTAGAGAGAACCGCTGAACAGTAAACCAATTACATGCTATGTTGTGCATCTGTGTTGGTTATTAGTCTCCCCAGGTGTAGCAAGTATGTTAGTTGAAGAGTTAGAGAGAACCGATGAACAGTAAACCGATTACATGCTATGTTGTGCATCTGTGTTGGTTATTAAACTCCCCAGGTGTAGCAAGTAAGTCAGTTGAAGAATTACAGAGAACCGATGAACAGTAAACCAGTTACATGCTATGTTGTGCATCTGTGTTGGTTATTAAACTCCCCAGGTGTAGCAAGTAAGTCAGTTGAAGAATTATAGAGAACCGATGAACAGTAAACCAATTACATGCTATGTTGTGAATCTGTGTTGGTTATTAAACTCCCCAGGTGTAGCAACTAAGTCAGTTGAAGAATTAGAGAGAACCGATGAACAGTAAACCAATTACATGCTGTGTTGTGCATCTGTGTTGGTTATTAAACTCCCCAGGTGTAGCAAGTAAGTCAGTTGAAGAATTAGGGAGAACCGATGAACAGTAAACCAGTTACATGCTATGTTGTGCATCTGTGTTGGTTATTAAACTCCCCAGGTGTAGCAAGTAAGTCAGTTGAAGAATTAGAGAGAACCGATGAACAGTAAACTAATTACATGCTATGTTGTGCATCTGTGTTGGTTATTAGTCTCCCCAGGTGTAGCAAGTAAGTCAGTTGAAGAATTAGAGAGAACCGATGAACAGTAAACGAATTACATGCTATGTTGTGCATCTGTGTTGGTTATTAAACTCCCCAGGTGTAGCAAGTAAGTCAGTTGAAGAATTAGAGAGAACCGATGAACAGTAAACCAATTACATGCTATGTTGTGCATCTGTGTTGGTTATTAAACTCCCCAGGTGTAGCAAGTAAGTCAGTTGAAGAATTAGAGAGAACCGATGAACAGTAAACTAATTACATGCTATGTTGTGCATCTTTGTTGGTTATTAGTCTCCCCAGGTGTAGCAACTAAGTCAGTTGAAGAATTAGAGAGAACCGCTGAATAGTAAACCAATTACATGTTATGTTGTGCATCTTTGTTGGCTATTAGTCTCCCCAAGTGTAGCAGGTAAGTCAGTTGAAGAATTAGAGAGAACCGATGAACAGTAAATCAATTACATGCTATGTTGTGCATCTTTGTTGGTTATTAAACTCCCCAGGTGTAGCAAGTAAGTCAGTTGAAGAATTAGAGAGAACCGATGAACAGTAAACCAATTACATGCTATGTTGTTCATCTGTGTTGGTTATTAGTCTCCCCAGGTGTAGCAAGTAAGTCAGTTGAAGAATTAGAGAGAACCGATGAACAGTAAACTAATTACATGCTATGTTGTGCATCTGTGTTGGTTATTAGTCTCCCCAGGTGTAGCAAGTAAGTCAGTTGAAGAATTAGAGAGAACCGATGAACAGTAAACCAATTACATGCTATGTTGTGCATCTGTGTTGGTTATTAAACTCCCCAGGTGTAGCAAGTAAGTCAGTTGAAGAATTAGAGAGAACCGATGAACAGTAAACCAATTACATGCTATGTTGTGCATCTGTGTTGGTTATTAAACTCTCCAGGTGTAGCAAGTAAGTCAGTTGAAGAATTAGGGAGAACCGATGAATAGTAAACTAATTACATGCTATGTTGTGCATCTTTGTTGGTTATTAGTCTCCCCAGGTGTAGCAACTAAGTCAGTTGAAGAATTCGAGAGAACCGATGAATAGTAAACCAATTACATGTTATGTTGTGCATCTTTGTTGGTTATTAGTCTCCCCAAGTGTAGCAGGTAAGTCAGTTGAAGAATTAGAGAGAACCGATGAACAGTAAACCAATTACATGGTATGTTGTGCATCTGTGTTGGTTATTAGTCTCCCTAGGTGTAGCAAGTAAGTCAGTTGAAGAATTAGAGAGAACCGATGAACAGTAAACCAATTACAAGCTATGTTGTGCATCTGTGTTGGTTATTAAACTCCCCAGGTGTAGCAAGTAAGTCAGTTGAAGAATTAGAGAGAACCGATGAACAGTAAACCAATTACATGCTATGTTGTGCATCTGTGTTGGTTATTAAACTCCCTAGGTGTAGCAAGTAAGTCAGTTGAAGAGTTAGAGAGAACCGATGAACAGTAAACCAGTTACATGCTATGTTGTGCATCTGTGTTGGTTATTAAACTCCCCAGGTGTAGCAAGTAAGTCAGTTGAAGAATTAGAGAGAACCGATGAACAGTAAACTAATTACATGCTATGTTGTGCATCTGCGTTGGTTATTAGTCTCCCCAGGTGTAGCAAGTAAGTCAGATGAAGAATTAGAAAGAACCGCTGAATAGTAAACCAATTACATGTTATGTTGTTCATATGTGTTGGTTATTAGTCTCCCCAGGTGTAGCAACTAAGACAGTTGAAGAATTAGAGAGAACCGATGAACAGTAAACCAATTACATGCTATGTTGTGCATCTGTGTTGGTTATTAGTCTCCCCAGGTGTAGCAAGTAAGTCAGTTGAAGAATTAGAGAGAACCGATGAATAGTAAACCAATTACATGCTATGTTGTGCATCTGTGTTGGTTATTAAACTCCACAGGTGTAGCAAGTAAGTCAGTTGAAGAATTAGAGAGAACCGATGAACAGTAAACCAATTACATGCTATGTTGTGCATCTGTGTTGGTTATTAAACTCTCCAGGTGTAGCAAGTAAGTCAGTTGAAGAATTAGGGAGAACCGATGAATAGTAAACTAATTACATGCTATGTTGTGCATCTTTGTTGGTTATTAGTCTCCCCAGGTGTAGCAACTAAGTCAGTTGAAGAATTCGAGAGAACCGATGAATAGTAAACCAATTACATGTTATGTTGTGCATCTTTGTTGGTTATTAGTCTCCCCAAGTGTAGCAGGTAAGTCAGTTGAAGAATTAGAGAGAACCGATGAACAGTAAACCAATTACATGGTATGTTGTGCATCTGTGTTGGTTATTAGTCTCCCTAGGTGTAGCAAGTAAGTCAGTTGAAGAATTAGAGAGAACCGATGAACAGTAAACCAATTACAAGCTATGTTGTGCATCTGTGTTGGTTATTAAACTCCCCAGGTGTAGCAAGTAAGTCAGTTGAAGAATTAGAGAGAACCGATGAACAGTAAACCAATTACATGCTATGTTGTGCATCTGTGTTGGTTATTAAACTCCCTAGGTGTAGCAAGTAAGTCAGTTGAAGAGTTAGAGAGAACCGATGAACAGTAAACCAGTTACATGCTATGTTGTGCATCTGTGTTGGTTATTAAACTCCCCAGGTGTAGCAAGTAAGTCAGTTGAAGAATTAGAGAGAACCGATGAACAGTAAACTAATTACATGCTATGTTGTGCATCTGCGTTGGTTATTAGTCTCCCCAGGTGTAGCAAGTAAGTCAGATGAAGAATTAGAAAGAACCGCTGAATAGTAAACCAATTACATGTTATGTTGTTCATATGTGTTGGTTATTAGTCTCCCCAGGTGTAGCAACTAAGACAGTTGAAGAATTAGAGAGAACCGATGAACAGTAAACCAATTACATGCTATGTTGTGCATCTGTGTTGGTTATTAGTCTCCCCAGGTGTAGCAAGTAAGTCAGTTGAAGAATTAGAGAGAACCGATGAACAGTAAACCAATTACATGCTATGTTGTGCATCTGTGTTGGTTATTAAACTCCACAGGTGTAGCAAGTAAGTCAGTTGAAGAATTAGAGAGAATCGATGAACAGTAAACCAATTACATGCTATGTTGTGCATCTGTGTTGGTTATTAGTCTCCCCAGGTGTAGCAAGTAAGTCAGTTGAAGAATTAGAGAGAACCGATGAACAGTAAACCAATTACATGCTATGTTGTTCATCTGTGTTGGTTATTAGTCTCCCCAGGTGTAGCAAGTAAGTCAGTTGAAGAATTAGAGAGAACCGATGAACAGTAAACCAATTACATGCTTTGTTGTGCGTCTGTGTTGGTTATAAGTCTCCCCAGGTGTAGCAAGTAACTCAATTGAAGAATTAGAGAGAACCGATGAACAGTAAACCAGTTACATGCTATGTTGTGCATCTGTGTTGGATATTAGTCTCCCCAGGTGTAGCAAGTAAGTCAGTTGAAGAATTCGAGAGAACCGATGAACAGTAAACCAGTTACATGCTATGTTGTGCATCTGTGTTGGTTATTAGTCTCCCTAGGTGTAGCAAGTAAGTCAGTTGAAGAATTAGAGAGAACCGATGAACAGTAAACCAATTACATGCTAAGTTGTTCATCTGTGTTGGTTATTAGTCCCCCCAGGTGTGGCAAGTAAGTCAGTTGAAGAATTAGAGAGAACCGATGAACAGTAAACCAATTACATGCTTTGTTGTGCATCTGTGTTGGTTATAAGTCTCCCCAGGTGTAGCAAGTAAGTCAGTTGAAGAATTAGAGAGAACCGATGAACAGTAAACCAATTACATTCTATGTTGTTCATCTGTGTTGGTTATTAGTCTCCCCAGGTGTCGCAAGTAAGTCAGTTGAAGAATTAGAGAGAACCGATGAACAGTAAACCAATTACATGCTTTGTTGTGCATCTGTGTTGGTTATAAGTCTCCCCAGGTGTAGCAAGTAAGTCAGTTGAAGAATTAGAGAGAACCGATGAATAGTAAACTAATTACATGTTATGTTGTGCATCTTTGTTGGTTATTAGTCTCCCCAGGTGTAGCAGGTAAGTCAGTTGAAGAATTAGAGAGAACCGATGAACAGTAAACCAGTTTCATGCTATGTTGTGCATCTGTGTTGGTTATTAGTCTCCCTAGGTGTAGCAAGTAAGTCAGTTGAAGAATTAGAGAGAACCGATGAACAGTAAACCAATTACAAGCTATGTTGTGCATCTGTGTTGGTTATTAAACTCCCCAGGTGTAGCAAGTAAGTCAGTTGAAGAATTAGAGAGAACCGATGAACAGTAAACCAATTACATGCTATGTTGTGCATCTGTGTTGGTTATTAGCCTCCCTAGGTGTAGCAAGTAAGTCAGTTGAAGAATTAGAGAGAACCGCTGAACAGTAAACCAATTACATGCTATGTTGTGCATCTGTGTTGGTTATTAGTCTCCCCAGGTGTAGCAAGTATGTTAGTTGAAGAGTTAGACAGAACCGATGAACAGTAAACCGATTACATGCTATGTTGTGCATCTGTGTTGGTTATTAAACTCCCCAGGTGTAGCAAGTAAGTCAGTTGAAGAATTAGAGAGAACCGATGAACAGTAAACCAGTTACATGCTATGTTGTGCATCTGTGTTGGTTATTAAACTCCCCAGGTGTAGCAAGTAAGTCAGTTGAAGAATTATAGAGAACCGATGAACAATAAACCAATTACATGCTATGTTGTGAATCTGTGTTGGTTATTAAACTCCCCAGGTGTAGCAAGTAAGTCAGTTGAAGAATTAGAGAGAACCGATGAACAGTAAGCCAATTACATGCTGTGTTGTGCATCTGTATTGGTTATTAAACTCCCCAGGTGTAGCAAGTAAGTCAGTTGAAGAATTAAAGAGAACCGATGAACAGTAAACCAGTTACATGCTATGTTGTGCATCTGTGTTGGTTATTAAACTCCCCAGGTGTAGCAAGTAAGTCAGTTGAAGAATTAGAGAGATCCGATGAACAGTAAACTAATTACATGCTATGTTGTGCATCTGTGTTGGTTATTAGTCTCCCCAGGTGTAGCAAGTAAGTCAGTTGAAGAATTGGAGAGAACCGATGAACAGTAAACCAATTACATGCTATGTTGTGCATCTATGTTGGTTATTAAACTCCCCAGGTGTAGCAAGTAAGTCAGTTGAAGAATTAGAGAGAACCGATGAACAGTAAACCAATTACATGCTATGTTGTGCATCTGTGTTGGTTATTAAACTCTCCAGGTGTAGCAAGTAAGTCAGTTGAAGAATTAGAGAGAACCGATGAACAGTAAACTAATTACATGCTATGTTGTGCATCTTTGTTGGTTATTAGTCTCCCCAGGTGTAGCAACTAAGTCAGTTGAAGAATTCGAGAGAACCGATGAATAGTAAACCAATTACATGTTATGTTGTGCATCTTTGTTGGTTATTAGTCGCCCCAAGTGTAGCAGGTAAGTCAGTTGAAGAATTAGAGAGAACCGATGAACAGTAAACCAATTACATGGTATGTTGTGCATCTTTGTTGGTTATTAGTCTCCCTAGGTGTAGCAAGTAAGTCAGTTGAAGAATTAGAGAGAACCGATGAACAGTAAACCAATTACAAGCTATGTTGTGCATCTGTGTTGGTTATTAAACTCCCCAGGTGTAGCAAGTAAGTCAGTTGAAGAATTAGAGAGAACCGATGAACAGTAAACCAATTACATGCTATGTTGTGCATCTGTGTTGGTTATTAAACTCCCCAGGTGTAGCAAGTAAGTCAGTTGAAGAATTAGAGAGAACCGATGAACAGTAAACCAGTTACATGCTATGTTGTGCATCTGTGTTGGTTATTAAACTCCCCAGGTGTAGCAAGTAAGTCAGTTGAAGAATTAGAGAGAACCGATGAACAGTAAACTAATTACATGCTATGTTGTGCATCTGCGTTGGTTATTAGTCTCCCCAGGTGTAGCAAGTAAGTCAGATGAAGAATTAGAGAGAACCGCTGAATAGTAAACCAATTACATGTTATGTTGTTCATATGTGTTGGTTATTAGTCTCCCCAGGTGTAGCAACTAAGACAGTTGAAGAATTAGAGAGAACCGATGAACAGTAAACCAATTACATGCTATGTTGTGCATCTGTGTTGGTTATTAGTCTCCCCAGGTGTAGCAAGTAAGTCAGTTGAAGAATTAGAGAGAACCGATGAACAGTAAACCAATTACATGCTATGTTGTGCATCTGTGTTGGTTATTAAACTCCACAGGTGTAGCAAGTAAGTCAGTTGAAGAATTAGAGAGAATCGATGAACAGTAAACCAATTACATGCTATGTTGTGCATCTGTGTTGGTTATTAGTCTCCCCAGGTGTAGCAAGTAAGTCAGTTGAAGAATTAGAGAGAACCGATGAACAGTAAACCAATTACATGCTATGTTGTGCATCTGTGTTGGTTATTAAACTCCCCAGGTGTAGCAAGTATGTCAGTTGAAGAATTAGAGAGAACCGATGAACAGTAAACCAATTACATGCTATGTTTTGCATCTGTGTTGGTTATTAAACTCCCCAGGTGTAGCAAGTAAGTCAGTTGAAGAATTAGAGAGAACCGATGAACAGTAAACTAGTTACATGCTATGTTGTGCATCTGTGTTGGTTATTAAACTCCCCAGGTGTAGCAAGTAAGTCAGTTGAAGAATTAGAGAGAACCGATGAACAGTAAACCAATTACATGCTATGTTGTGCATCTGTGTTGGTTATTAAACTCCCCAGGTGTAGCAAGTAAGTCAGTTGAAGAATTAGAGAGAACCGATCAACAGTAAACTAATTACATGCTATGTTGTGCATCTTTGTTTGTTATTAGTCTCCCCAGGTGTAGCAACTAAGTCAGTTGAAGAATTAGAGAGAACCGCTGAATAGTAAACCAATTACATGTTATGTTGTGCATCTTTGTTGGTTATTAGTCTCCCCAGGTGTAGCAGGTAAGTCAGTTGAAGAATTAGAGAGAACCGATGAACAGTAAATCAATTACATGCTATGTTGTGCATCTTTGTTGGTTATTAAACTCCCCAGGTGTAGCAAGTAAGTCAGTTGAAGAATTAGAGAGAACCGATGAACAGTAAACCAATTACATTCTATGTTGTTCATCTGTGTTGGTTATTAGTCTCCCCAGGTGTCGCAAGTAAGTCAGTTGAAGAATTAGAGAGAACCGATGAACAGTAAACCAATTACATGCTTTGTTGTGCATCTGTGTTGGTTATAAGTCTCCCCAGGTGTAGCAAGTAAGTCAGTTGAAGAATTAGAGAGAACCGATGAATAGTAAACTAATTACATGTTATGTTGTGCATCTTTGTTGGTTATTAGTCTCCCCAGGTGTAGCAGGTAAGTCAGTTGAAGAATTAGAGAGAACCGATGAACAGTAAATCTATTACATGCTAAGTTGTGCATCTTTGTTGGTTATTAAACTCCCCAGGTGTAGCAAGTAAGTCAGTTGAAGAATTAGAGAGAACCGATGAACAGTAAACCAGTTACATGCTATGTTGTGCATCTGTGTTGGTTATTAGTCTCCCCAGGTGTAGCAAGTAAGTCAGTTGAAGAATTCGAGAGAACTGATGAACAGTAAACCAGTTTCATGCTATGTTGTGCATCTGTGCTGGTTATTAGTCTCCCTAGGTGTAGCAAGTAAGTCAGTTGAAGAATTAGAGAGAACCGATGAACAGTAAACCAATTACAAGCTATGTTGTGCATCTGTGTTGGTTATTAAACTCCCCAGGTGTAGCAAGTAAGTCAGTTGAAGAATTAGAGAGAACCGATGAATAGTAAACCAATTACATGCTATGTTGTGCATCTGTGTTGGTTATTAAACTCCCCAGGTGTAGCAAGTAAGTCAGTTGAAGAATTAGAGAGAACCGATGAACAGTAAACCAGTTACATGCTATGTTGTGCATCTGTGTTGGTTATTAAATTCCCCAGGTGTAGCAAGTAAGTCAGTTGAAGAATTAGAGAGAACCGATGAACAGTAAACTAATTACATGCTATGTTGTGCATCTGTGTTGGTTATTAGTCTCCCCAGGTATAGCAAGTAAGTCAGTTGAAGAATTAGAGAGAACCGCTGAATAGTAAACCAATTACATGTTATGTTGTTAATCTGTGTTGGTTATTAGTCTCCCCAGGTGTAGCAACTAAGACAGTTGAAGAATTAGAGAGAACCGATGAACAGTAAACCAATTACATGCTATGTTGTGCATCTGTGTTGGTTATTAGTCTCCCCAGGTGTAGCAAGTAAGTCAGTTGAAGAATTAGAGAGAACCGATGAACAGTAAACCAATTACATGCTATGTTGTGCATCTGTGTTGGTTATTAGTCTCCCCAGGTATAGCAAGTAAGTCAGTTGAAGAATTAGAGAGAACCGCTGAATAGTAAACCAATTACATGTTATGTTGTTAATCTGTGTTGGTTATTAGTCTCCCCAGGTGTAGCAAGTAAGACAGTTGAAGAATTGGAGAGAACCGATGAACAGTAAACCAATTACATGCTATGTTGTGCATCTGTGTTGGTTATTAGTCTCCCCAGGTGTAGCAAGTAAGTCAGTTGAAGAATTAGAGAGAACCGATGAACAGTAAACCAATTACATGCTATGTTGTGCATCTGTGTTGGTTATTAAACTCCCCAGGTGTAGCAAGTAAGTCAGTTGAAGAATTAGAGAGAACCGATGAACAGTAAACTAGTTACATGCTATGTTGTGCATCTGTGTTGGTTATTAAACTCCCCAGGTGTAGCAAGTAAGTCAGTTGAAGAATTAGAGAGAACCGATGAACAGTAAATCAATTACTTGCTATGTTGTGCATCTTTGTTGGTTATTAAACTCCCCAGGTGTAGCAAGTAAGTCAGTTGAAGAATTAGAGAGAACCGATGAACAGTAAACCAGTTACATGCTATGTTGTGCATCTGTGTTAGTTATTAAACTCCCCAGGTGTAGCAAGTAAGTCAGTTGAAGAATTAGAGAGAACCGCTGAATAGTAAACCAATTACATGTTATGTTGTGCATCTTTGTTGGTTATTAGTCTCCCCAGGTGTAGCAGGTAAGTCAGTTGAAGAATTAGAGAGAACCGATGAACAGTAAATCAATTACATGCTATGTTGTGCATCTTTGTTGGTTATTAAACTCCCCAGGTGTAGCAAGTAAGTCAGTTGAAGATTTTGAGAGAACCGATGAACAGTAAACCAATTACATGCTATGTTGTTCATCTGTGTTGGTTATTAGTCTCCCCAGGTGTCGCAAGTAAGTCAGTTGAAGAATTAGAGAGAACCGATGAACAGTAAACCAATTACATGCTTTGTTGTGCATCTGTGTTGGTTATAAGTCTCCCCAGGTGTAGCAAGTAAGTCAGTTGAAGAATTAGAGAGAACCGCTAAATAGTAAACCAATTACATGTTATGTTGTGCATCTTTGTTGGTTATTAGTCTCCCCAGGTGTAGCAGGTAAGTCAGTTGAAGAATTAGAGAGAACCGATGAACAGTAAATCAATTACATGCTATGTTGTGCATCTTTGTTGGTTATTAAACTCCCCAGGTGTAGCAAGTAAGTCAGTTGAAGAATTAGAGAGAACCGATGAACAGTAAACCAGTTACAAGCTATGTTGTGCATCTGTGTTGGTTATTAGTCTCCCCAGGTGTAGCAAGTAAGTCAGTTGAAGAATTCGAGAGAACCGATGAACAGTAAACCAGTTTCATGCTATGTTGTGCATCTGTGTTGGTTATTAGTCTCCCTAGGTGTAGCAAGTAAGTCAGTTGAAGAATTAGAGAGAACCGATGAACAGTAAACCAATTACAAGCTATGTTGTGCATCTGTGTTGGTTATTAAACTCCCCAGGTGTAGCAAGTAAGTCAGTTGAAGAATTAGAGAGAACCGATGAACAGTAAACCAGTTACATGCTATGTTGTGCATCTGTGTTGGTTATTAAATTCCCCAGGTGTAGCAAGTAAGTCAATTGAAGAATTAGAGAGAACCGATGAACAGTAAACCAGTTACATGCTATGTTGTGCATCTGTGTTGGTTATTAGTCTCCCCAGGTGCAGAAAGTAAGTCAGTTGAAGAATTAGAGAGAACCCATGAACAGTAAACCAATTACAAGCTATGTTGTGCATCTGTGTTGGTTATTAAACTCCCCAGGTGTAGCAAGTAAGTCAGTTGTAGAATTAGAGAGAACCGATGAACAGTAAACTAATTACATGCTATGTTGTGCATCTGTGTTGGTTATTAAACTCCCCAGGTGTAGCAAGTAAGTCAGTTGAAGAATTAGAGAGAACCGATGAACAGTAAACCAATTACATGCTATGTTGTGCATCTGTGTTGGTTATTAGCCTCCCTAGGTGTAGCAAGCAAGTCAGTTGAAGAATTAGAGAGAACCGCTGAACAGTAAACCAATTACATGCTATGTTGTGCATCTGTGTTGGTTATTAGTCTCCCCAGGTGTAGCAAGTATGTTAGTTGAAGAGTTAGAGAGAACCGATGAACAGTAAACCTATTACATGCTATGTTGTGCATCTGTGTTTGTTATTAAACTCCCCAGGTGTAGCAAGTAAGTCAGTTGAAGAATTAGAGAGAACCGATGAACAGTAAACCAGTTACATGCTATGTTGTGCATCTGTGTTGGTTATTAAACTCCCCAGGTGTAGCAAGTAAGTCAGTTGAAGAATTATAGAGAACCGATGAACAGTAAACCAATTACATGCTATGTTGTGCATCTGTGTTGGTTATTAGTCTCCCCAGGTGTAGCAAGTAAGTCAGTTGAAGAATTAGAGAGAACCGATGAACAGTAAACCAATTACATGCTATGTTGTTCATCTGTGTTGGTTATTAGTCTCCCCAGGTGTAGCAAGTAAGTCAGTTGAAGAATTAGAGAGAACCGATGAACAGTAAACCAATTACATGCTATGTTGTTCATCTGTGTTGGTTATTAGTCTCCCCAGGTGTAGCAAGTAAGTCAGTTGAAGAATTAGAGAGAACCGATGAACAGTAAACCAATTACATGCTTTGTTGTGCGTCTGTGTTGGTTATAAGTCTCCCCAGGTGTAGCAAGTAACTCAATTGAAGAATTAGAGAGAACCGATGAACAGTAAACCAGTTACATGCTATGTTGTGCATCTGTGTTGGATATTAGTCTCCCCAGGTGTAGCAAGTAAGTCAGTTGAAGAATTCGAGAGAACCGATGAACAGTAAACCAGTTACATGCTATGTTGTGCATCTGTGTTGGTTATTAGTCTCCCTAGGTGTAGCAAGTAAGTCAGTTGAAGAATTAGAGAGAACCGATGAACAGTAAACCAATTACATGCTAAGTTGTTCATCTGTGTTGGTTATTAGTCTCCCCAGGTGTGGCAAGTAAGTCAGTTGAAGAATTAGAGAGAACCGATGAACAGTAAACCAATTACATGCTTTGTTGTGCATCTGTGTTGGTTATAAGTCTCCCCAGGTGTAGCAAGTAAGTCAGTTGAAGAATTAGAGAGAACCGATGAACAGTAAACCAATTACATTCTATGTTGTTCATCTGTGTTGGTTATTAGTCTCCCCAGGTGTCGCAAGTAAGTCAGTTGAAGAATTAGAGAGAACCGATGAACAGTAAACCAATTACATGCTTTGTTGTGCATCTGTGTTGGTTATAAGTCTCCCCAGGTGTAGCAAGTAAGTCAGTTGAAGAATTAGAGAGAACCGATGAATAGTAAACTAATTACATGTTATGTTGTGCATCTTTGTTGGTTATTAGTCTCCCCAGGTGTAGCAGGTAAGTCAGTTGAAGAATTAGAGAGAACCGATGAACAGTAAACCAGTTTCATGCTATGTTGTGCATCTGTGTTGGTTATTAGCCTCCCTAGGTGTAGCAAGTAAGTCAGTTGAAGAATTAGAGAGAACCGATGAACAGTAAACCAATTACAAGCTATGTTGTGCATCTGTGTTGGTTATTAAACTCCCCAGGTGTAGCAAGTAAGTCAGTTGAAGAATTAGAGAGAACCGATGAACAGTAAACCAATTACATGCTATGTTGTGCATCTGTGTTGGTTATTAAACTCCCCAGGTGTAGCAAGTAAGTCAGTTGAAGAATTAGAGAGAACCGATGAACAGTAAACCAATTACATGCTATGTTGTGCATCTGTGTTGGTTATTAGCCTCCCTAGGTGTAGCAAGTAAGTCAGTTGAAGAATTAGAGAGAACCGCTGAACAGTAAACCAATTACATGCTATGTTGTGCATCTGTGTTGGTTATTAGTCTCCCCAGGTGTAGCAAGTATGTTAGTTGAAGAGTTAGACAGAACCGATGAACAGTAAACCGATTACATGCTATGTTGTGCATCTGTGTTGGTTATTAAACTCCCCAGGTGTAGCAAGTAAGTCAGTTGAAGAATTAGAGAGAACCGATGAACAGTAAACCAATTACATGCTATGTTGTGCATCTGTGTTGGTTATTAGTCTCCCCAGGTGTAGCAAGTATGTTAGTTGAAGAGTTAGACAGAACCGATGAACAGTAAACCGATTACATGCTATGTTGTGCATCTGTGTTGGTTATTAAACTCCCCAGGTGTAGCAAGTAAGTCAGTTGAAGAATTAGAGAGAACCGATGAACAGTAAACCAATTACAAGCTATGTTGTGCATCTGTGTTGGTTATTAAACTCCCCAGGTGTAGCAAGTAAGTCAGTTGAAGAATTAGAGAGAACCGATGAACAGTAAACCAATTACATGCTATGTTGTGCATCTGTGTTGGTTATTAAACTCCCCAGGTGTAGCAAGTAAGTCAGTTGAAGAATTAGAGAGAACCGATGAACAGTAAACCAATTACATGCTATGTTGTGCATCTGTGTTGGTTCTTAGCCTCCCTAGGTGTAGCAAGTAAGTCAGTTGAAGAATTAGAGAGAACCGCTGAACAGTAAACCAATTACATGCTATGTTGTGCATCTGTGTTGGTTATTAGTCTCCCCAGGTGTAGCAAGTATGTTAGTTGAAGAGTTAGACAGAACCGATGAACAATAAACCAATTACATGCTATGTTGTGAATCTGTGTTGGTTATTAAACTCCCCAGGTGTAGCAAGTAAGTCAGTTGAAGAATTAGAGAGAACCGATGAACAGTAAGCCAATTACATGCTGTGTTGTGCATCTGTGTTGGTTATTAAACTCCCCAGGTGTAGCAAGTTAGTCAGTTGAAGAATTAAAGAGAACCGATGAACAGTAAACCAGTTACATGCTATGTTGTGCATCTGTGTTGGTTATTAAACTCCCCAGGTGTAGCAAGTAAGTCAGTTGAAGAATTAGAGAGATCCGATGAACAGTAAACTAATTACATGCTATGTTGTGCATCTGTGTTGGTTATTAGTCTCTCCAGGTGTAGCAAGTAAGTCAGTTGAAGAATTGGAGAGAACCGATGAACAGTAAACCAATTACATGCTATGTTGTGCATCTATGTTGGTTATTAAACTCCCCAGGTGTAGCAAGTAAGTCAGTTGAAGAATTAGAGAGAACCGATGAACAGTAAACCAATTACATGCTATGTTGTGCATCTGTGTTGGTTATTAAACTCTCCAGGTGTAGCAAGTAAGTCAGTTGAAGAATTAGAGAGAACCGATGAACAGTAAACTAATTACATGCTATGTTGTGCATCTTTGTTGGTTATTAGTCTCCCCAGGTGTAGCAACTAAGTCAGTTGAAGAATTCGAGAGAACCGATGAATAGTAAACCAATTACATGTTATGTTGTGCATCTTTGTTGGTTATTAGTCGCCCCAAGTGTAGCAGGTAAGTCAGTTGAAGAATTAGAGAGAACCGATGAACAGTAAACCAATTACATGGTATGTTGTGCATCTTTGTTGGTTATTAGTCTCCCTAGGTGTAGCAAGTAAGTCAGTTGAAGAATTAGAGAGAACCGATGAACAGTAAACCAATTACAAGCTATGTTGTGCATCTGTGTTGGTTATTAAACTCCCCAGGTGTAGCAAGTAAGTCAGTTGAAGAATTAGAGAGAACCGATGAACAGTAAACCAATTACATGCTATGTTGTGCATCTGTGTTGGTTATTAAACTCCCCAGGTGTAGCAAGTAAGTCAGTTGAAGAATTAGAGAGAACCGATGAACAGTAAACCAGTTACATGCTATGTTGTGCATCTGTGTTGGTTATTAAACTCCCCAGGTGTAGCAAGTAAGTCAGTTGAAGAATTAGAGAGAACCGATGAACAGTAAACTAATTACATGCTATGTTGTGCATCTGCGTTGGTTATTAGTCTCCCCAGGTGTAGCAAGTAAGTCAGATGAAGAATTAGAGAGAACCGCTGAATAGTAAACCAATTACATGTTATGTTGTTCATATGTGTTGGTTATTAGTCTCCCCAGGTGTAGCAACTAAGACAGTTGAAGAATTAGAGAGACCGATGAACAGTAAACCAATTACATGCTATGTTGTGCATCTGTGTTGGTTATTAGTCTCCCCAGGTGTAGCAAGTAAGTCAGTTGAAGAATTAGAGAGAACCGATGAACAGTAAACCAATTACATGCTATGTTGTGCATCTGTGTTGGTTATTAAACTCCACAGGTGTAGCAAGTAAGTCAGTTGAAGAATTAGAGAGAATCGATGAACAGTAAACCAATTACATGCTATGTTGTGCATCTGTGTTGGTTATTAGTCTCCCCAGGTGTAGCAAGTAAGTCAGTTGATGAATTAGAGAGAACCGATGAACAGTAAACCAATTACATGCTATGTTGTGCATCTGTGTTGGTTATTAAACTCCCCAGGTGTAGCAAGTAAGTCAGTTGAAGAATTAGAGAGAACCGATGAACAGTAAACCAATTACATGCTATGTTTTGCATCTGTGTTGGTTATTAAACTCCCCAGGTGTAGCAAGTAAGTCAGTTGAAGAATTAGAGAGAACCGATGAACAGTAAACTAGTTACATGCTATGTTGTGCATCTGTGTTGGTTATTAAACTCCCCAGGTGTAGCAAGTAAGTTAGTTGAAGAATTAGAGAGAACCGATGAACAGTAAACCAATTACATGCTATGTTGTGCATCTGTGTTGGTTATTAAACTCCCCAGGTGTAGCAAGTAAGTCAGTTGAAGAATTAGAGAGAACCGATCAACAGTAAACTAATTACATGCTATGTTGTGCATCTTTGTTTGTTATTAGTCTCCCCAGGTGTAGCAACTAAGTCAGTTGAAGAATTAGAGAGAACCGCTGAATAGTAAACCAATTACATGTTATGTTGTGCATCTTTGTTGGTTATTAGTCTCCCCAGGTGTAGCAGGTAAGTCAGTTGAAGAATTAGAGAGAACCGATGAACAGTAAATCAATTACATGCTATGTTGTGCATCTTTGTTGGTTATTAAACTCCCCAGGTGTAGCAAGTAAGTCAGTTGAAGAATTAGAGAGAACCGATGAACAGTAAACCAATTACATTCTATGTTGTTCATCTGTGTTGGTTATTAGTCTCCCCAGGTGTCGCAAGTAAGTCAGTTGAAGAATTAGAGAGAACCGATGAACAGTAAACCAATTACATGCTTTGTTGTGCATCTGTGTTGGTTATTAGTCTCCCCAGGTGTCGCAAGTAAGTCAGTTGAAGAATTAGAGAGAACCGATGAACAGTAAACCAATTACATGCTTTGTTGTGCATCTGTGTTGGTTATAAGTCTCCCCAGGTGTAGCAAGTAAGTCAGTTGAAGAATTAGAGAGAACCGATGAATAGTAAACTAATTACATGTTATGTTGTGCATCTTTGTTGGTTATTAGTCTCCCCAGGTGTAGCAGGTAAGTCAGTTGAAGAATTAGAGAGAACCGATGAACAGTAAATCAATTACATGCTAAGTTGTGCATCTTTGTTGGTTATTAAACTCCCCAGGTGTAGCAAGTAAGTCAGTTGAAGAATTAGAGAGAACCGATGAACAGTAAACCAGTTACATGCTATGTTGTGCATCTGTGTTGGTTATTAGTCTCCCCAGGTGTAGCAAGTAAGTCAGTTGAAGAATTCGAGAGAACTGATGAACAGTAAACCAGTTTCATGCTATGTTGTGCATCTGTGTTGGTTATTAGTCTCCCTAGGTGTAGCAAGTAAGTCAGTTGAAGAATTAGAGAGAACCGATGAACAGTAAACCAATTACAAGCTATGTTGTGCATCTGTGTTGGTTATTAAACTCCCCAGGTGTAGCAAGTAAGTCAGTTGAAGAATTAGAGAGAACCGATGAACAGTAAGCCAATTACATGCTGTGTTGTGCATCTGTGTTGGTTATTAAACTCCCCAGGTGTAGCAAGTAAGTCAGTTGAAGAATTAAAGAGAACCGATGAACAGTAAACCAGTTACATGCTATGTTGTGCATCTGTGTTGGTTATTAAACTCCCCAGGTGTAGCAAGTAAGTCAGTTGAAGAATTAGAGAGATCCGATGAACAGTAAACTAATTACATTTTATGTTGTGCATCTGTGTTGGTTATTAGTCTCCCCAGGTGTAGCAAGTAAGTCAGTTGAAGAATTGGAGAGAACCGATGAACAGTAAACCAATTACATGCTATGTTGTGCATCTATGTTGGTTATTAAACTCCCCAGGTGTAGCAAGTAAGTCAGTTGAAGAATTAGAGAGAACCGATGAACAGTAAACCAATTACATGCTATGTTGTGCATCTGTGTTGGTTATTAAACTCTCCAGGTGTAGCAAGTAAGTCAGTTGAAGAATTAGAGAGAACCGATGAACAGTAAACTAATTACATGCTATGTTGTGCATCTTTGTTGGTTATTAGTCTCCCCAGGTGTAGCAACTAAGTCAGTTGAAGAATTCGAGAGAACCGATGAATAGTAAACCAATTACATGTTATGTTGTGCATCTTTGTTGGTTATTAGTCGCCCCAAGTGTAGCAGGTAAGTCAGTTGAAGAATTAGAGAGAACCGATGAACAGTAAACCAATTACATGGTATGTTGTGCATCTTTGTTGGTTATTAGTCTCCCTAGGTGTAGCAAGTAAGTCAGTTGAAGAATTAGAGAGAACCGATGAACAGTAAACCAATTACAAGCTATGTTGTGCATCTGTGTTGGTTATTAAACTCCCCAGGTGTAGCAAGTAAGTCAGTTGAAGAATTAGAGAGAACCGATGAACAGTAAACCAATTACATGCTATGTTGTGCATCTGTGTTGGTTATTAAACTCCCCAGGTGTAGCAAGTAAGTCAGTTGAAGAATTAGAGAGAACCGATGAACAGTAAACCAGTTACATGCTATGTTGTGCATCTGTGTTGGTTATTAAACTCCCCAGGTGTAGCAAGTAAGTCAGTTGAAGAATTAGAGAGAACCGATGAACAGTAAACTAATTACATGCTATGTTGTGCATCTGCGTTGGTTATTAGTCTCCCCAGGTGTAGCAAGTAAGTCAGATGAAGAATTAGAGAGAACCGCTGAATAGTAAACCAATTACATGTTATGTTGTTCATATGTGTTGGTTATTAGTCTCCCCAGGTGTAGCAACTAAGACAGTTGAAGAATTAGAGAGAACCGATGAACAGTAAACCAATTACATGCTATGTTGTGCATCTGTGTTGGTTATTAGTCTCCCCAGGTGTAGCAAGTAAGTCAGTTGAAGAATTAGAGAGAACCGATGAACAGTAAACCAATTACATGCTATGTTGTGCATCTGTGTTGGTTATTAAACTCCACAGGTGTAGCAAGTAAGTCAGTTGAAGAATTAGAGAGAATCGATGAACAGTAAACCAATTACATGCTATGTTGTGCATCTGTGTTGGTTATTAGTCTCCCCAGGTGTAGCAAGTAAGTCAGTTGAAGAATTAGAGAGAACCGATGAACAGTAAACCAATTACATGCTATGTTGTGCATCTGTGTTGGTTATTAAACTCCCCAGGTGTAGCAAGTATGTCAGTTGAAGAATTAGAGAGAACCGATGAACAGTAAACCAATTACATGCTATGTTTTGCATCTGTGTTGGTTATTAAACTCCCCAGGTGTAGCAAGTAAGTCAGTTGAAGAATTAGAGAGAACCGATGAACAGTAAACTAGTTACATGCTATGTTGTGCATCTGTGTTGGTTATTAAACTCCCCAGGTGTAGCAAGTAAGTCAGTTGAAGAATTAGAGAGAACCGATGAACAGTAAACCAATTACATGCTATGTTGTGCATCTGTGTTGGTTATTAAACTCCCCAGGTGTAGCAAGTAAGTCAGTTGAAGAATTAGAGAGAACCGATCAACAGTAAACTAATTACATGCTATGTTGTGCATCTTTGTTTGTTATTAGTCTCCCCAGGTGTAGCAACTAAGTCAGTTGAAGAATTAGAGAGAACCGCTGAATAGTAAACCAATTACATGTTATGTTGTGCATCTTTGTTGGTTATTAGTCTCACCAGGTGTAGCAGGTAAGTCAGTTGAAGAATTAGAGAGAACCGATGAACAGTAAATCAATTACATGCTATGTTGTGCATCTTTGTTGGTTATTAAACTCCCCAGGTGTAGCAAGTAAGTCAGTTGAAGAATTAGAGAGAACCGATGAACAGTAAACCAATTACATTCTATGTTGTTCATCTGTGTTGGTTATTAGTCTCCCCAGGTGTCGCAAGTAAGTCAGTTGAAGAATTAGAGAGAACCGATGAACAGTAAACCAATTACATGCTTTGTTGTGCATCTGTGTTGGTTATAAGTCTCCCCAGGTGTAGCAAGTAAGTCAGTTGAAGAATTAGAGAGAACCGATGAATAGTAAACTAATTACATGTTATGTTGTGCATCTTTGTTGGTTATTAGTCTCCCCAGGTGTAGCAGGTAAGTCAGTTGAAGAATTAGAGAGAACCGATGAACAGTAAATCTATTACATGCTAAGTTGTGCATCTTTGTTGGTTATTAAACTCCCCAGGTGTAGCAAGTAAGTCAGTTGAAGAATTAGAGAGAACCGATGAACAGTAAACCAGTTACATGCTATGTTGTGCATCTGTGTTGGTTATTAGTCTCCCCAGGTGTAGCAAGTAAGTCAGTTGAAGAATTCGAGAGAACTGATGAACAGTAAACCAGTTTCATGCTATGTTGTGCATCTGTGCTGGTTATTAGTCTCCCTAGGTGTAGCAAGTAAGTCAGTTGAAGAATTAGAGAGAACCGATGAACAGTAAACCAATTACAAGCTATGTTGTGCATCTGTGTTGGTTATTAAACTCCCCAGGTGTAGCAAGTAAGTCAGTTGAAGAATTAGAGAGAACCGATGAATAGTAAACCAATTACATGCTATGTTGTGCATCTGTGTTGGTTATTAAACTCCCCAGGTGTAGCAAGTAAGTCAGTTGAAGAATTAGAGAGAACCGATGAACAGTAAACCAGTTACATGCTATGTTGTGCATCTGTGTTGGTTATTAAATTCCCCAGGTGTAGCAAGTAAGTCAGTTGAAGAATTAGAGAGAACCGATGAACAGTAAACTAATTACATGCTATGTTGTGCATCTGTGTTGGTTATTAGTCTCCCCAGGTATAGCAAGTAAGTCAGTTGAAGAATTAGAGAGAACCGCTGAATAGTAAACCAATTACATGTTATGTTGTTAATCTGTGTTGGTTATTAGTCTCCCCAGGTGTAGCAACTAAGACAGTTGAAGAATTAGAGAGAACCGATGAACAGTAAACCAATTACATGCTATGTTGTGCATCTGTGTTGGTTATTAGTCTCCCCAGGTGTAGCAAGTAAGTCAGTTGAAGAATTAGAGAGAACCGATGAACAGTAAACCAATTACATGCTATGTTGTGCATCTGTGTTGGTTATTAGTCTCCCCAGGTATAGCAAGTAAGTCAGTTGAAGAATTAGAGAGAACCGCTGAATAGTAAACCAATTACATGTTATGTTGTTAATCTGTGTTGGTTATTAGTCTCCCCAGGTGTAGCAAGTAAGACAGTTGAAGAATTGGAGAGAACCGATGAACAGTAAACCAATTACATGCTATGTTGTGCATCTGTGTTGGTTATTAGTCTCCCCAGGTGTAGCAAGTAAGTCAGTTGAAGAATTAGAGAGAACCGATGAACAGTAAACCAATTACATGCTATGTTGTGCATCTGTGTTGGTTATTAAACTCCCCAGGTGTAGCAAGTAAGTCAGTTGAAGAATTAGAGAGAACCGATGAACAGTAAACTAGTTACATGCTATGTTGTGCATCTGTGTTGGTTATTAAACTCCCCAGGTGTAGCAAGTAAGTCAGTTGAAGAATTAGAGAGAACCGATGAACAGTAAATCAATTACTTGCTATGTTGTGCATCTTTGTTGGTTATTAAACTCCCCAGGTGTAGCAAGTAAGTCAGTTGAAGAATTAGAGAGAACCGATGAACAGTAAACCAGTTACATGCTATGTTGTGCATCTGTGTTAGTTATTAAACTCCCCAGGTGTAGCAAGTAAGTCAGTTGAAGAATTAGAGAGAACCGCTGAATAGTAAACCAATTACATGTTATGTTGTGCATCTTTGTTGGTTATTAGTCTCCCCAGGTGTAGCAGGTAAGTCAGTTGAAGAATTAGAGAGAACCGATGAACAGTAAATCAATTACATGCTATGTTGTGCATCTTTGTTGGTTATTAAACTCCCCAGGTGTAGCAAGTAAGTCAGTTGAAGAATTTGAGAGAACCGATGAACAGTAAACCAATTACATGCTATGTTGTTCATCTGTGTTGGTTATTAGTCTCCCCAGGTGTCGCAAGTAAGTCAGTTGAAGAATTAGAGAGAACCGATGAACAGTAAACCAATTACATGCTTTGTTGTGCATCTGTGTTGGTTATAAGTCTCCCCAGGTGTAGCAAGTAAGTCAGTTGAAGAATTAGAGAGAACCGCTAAATAGTAAACCAATTACATGTTATGTTGTGCATCTTTGTTGGTTATTAGTCTCCCCAGGTGTAGCAGGTAAGTCAGTTGAAGAATTAGAGAGAACCGATGAACAGTAAATCAATTACATGCTATGTTGTGCATCTTTGTTGGTTATTAAACTCCCCAGGTGTAGCAAGTAAGTCAGTTGAAGAATTAGAGAGAACCGATGAACAGTAAACCAGTTACATGCTATGTTGTGCATCTGTGTTGGTTATTAAATTCCCCAGGTGTAGCAAGTAAGTCAATTGAAGAATTAGAGAGAACCGATGAACAGTAAACCAGTTACATGCTATGTTGTGCATCTGTGTTGGTTATTAGTCTCCCCAGGTGCAGAAAGTAAGTCAGTTGAAGAATTAGAGAGAACCCATGAACAGTAAACCAATTACAAGCTATGTTGTGCATCTGTGTTGGTTATTAAACTCCCCAGGTGTAGCAAGTAAGTCAGTTGTAGAATTAGAGAGAACCGATGAACAGTAAACTAATTACATGCTATGTTGTGCATCTGTGTTGGTTATTAAACTCCCCAGGTGTAGCAAGTAAGTCAGTTGAAGAATTAGAGAGAACCGATGAACAGTAAACCAATTACATGCTATGTTGTGCATCTGTGTTGGTTATTAGCCTCCCTAGGTGTAGCAAGCAAGTCAGTTGAAGAATTAGAGAGAACCGCTGAACAGTAAACCAATTACATGCTATGTTGTGCATCTGTGTTGGTTATTAGTCTCCCCAGGTGTAGCAAGTATGTTAGTTGAAGAGTTAGAGAGAACCGATGAACAGTAAACCTATTACATGCTATGTTGTGCATCTGTGTTTGTTATTAAACTCCCCAGGTGTAGCAAGTAAGTCAGTTGAAGAATTAGAGAGAACCGATGAACAGTAAACCAGTTACATGCTATGTTGTGCATCTGTGTTGGTTATTAAACTCCCCAGGTGTAGCAAGTAAGTCAGTTGAAGAATTATAGAGAACCGATGAACAGTAAACCAATTACATGCTATGTTGTGCATCTGTGTTGGTTATTAGTCTCCCCAGGTGTAGCAAGTAAGTCAGTTGAAGAATTAGAGAGAACCGATGAACAGTAAACCAATTACATGCTATGTTGTTCATCTGTGTTGGTTATTAGTCTCCCCAGGTGTAGCAAGTAAGTCAGTTGAAGAATTAGAGAGAACCGATGAACAGTAAACCAATTACATGCTATGTTGTTCATCTGTGTTGGTTATTAGTCTCCCCAGGTGTAGCAAGTAAGTCAGTTGAAGAATTAGAGAGAACCGATGAACAGTAAACCAATTACAAGCTTTGTTGTGCGTCTGTGTTGGTTATAAGTCTCCCCAGGTGTAGCAAGTAACTCAATTGAAGAATTAGAGAGAACCGATGAACAGTAAACCAGTTACATGCTATGTTGTGCATCTGTGTTGGATATTAGTCTCCCCAGGTGTAGCAAGTAAGTCAGTTGAAGAATTCGAGAGAACCGATGAACAGTAAACCAGTTACATGCTATGTTGTGCATCTGTGTTGGTTATTAGTCTCCCTAGGTGTAGCAAGTAAGTCAGTTGAAGAATTAGAGAGAACCGATGAACAGTAAACCAATTACATGCTAAGTTGTTCATCTGTGTTGGTTATTAGTCTCCCCAGGTGTGGCAAGTAAGTCAGTTGAAGAATTAGAGAGAACCGATGAACAGTAAACCAATTACATGCTTTGTTGTGCATCTGTGTTGGTTATAAGTCTCCCCAGGTGTAGCAAGTAAGTCAGTTGAAGAATTAGAGAGAACCGATGAACAGTAAACCAATTACATTCTATGTTGTTCATCTGTGTTGGTTATTAGTCTCCCCAGGTGTCGCAAGTAAGTCAGTTGAAGAATTAGAGAGAACCGATGAACAGTAAACCAATTACATGCTTTGTTGTGCATCTGTGTTGGTTATAAGTCTCCCCAGGTGTAGCAAGTAAGTCAGTTGAAGAATTAGAGAGAACCGATGAATAGTAAACTAATTACATGTTATGTTGTGCATCTTTGTTGGTTATTAGTCTCCCCAGGTGTAGCAGGTAAGTCAGTTGAAGAATTAGAGAGAACCGATGAACAGTAAACCAGTTTCATGCTATGTTGTGCATCTGTGTTGGTTATTAGTCTCCCTAGGTGTAGCAAGTAAGTCAGTTGAAGAATTAGAGAGAACCGATGAACAGTAAACCAATTACAAGCTATGTTGTGCATCTGTGTTGGTTATTAAACTCCCCAGGTGTAGCAAGTAAGTCAGTTGAAGAATTAGAGAGAACCGATGAACAGTAAGCCAATTACATGCTGTGTTGTGCATCTGTGTTGGTTATTAAACTCCCCAGGTGTAGCAAGTAAGTCAGTTGAAGAATTAAAGAGAACCGATGAACAGTAAACCAGTTACATGCTATGTTGTGCATCTGTGTTGGTTATTAAACTCCCCAGGTGTAGCAAGTAAGTCAGTTGAAGAATTAGAGAGATCCGATGAACAGTAAACTAATTACATGCTATGTTGTGCATCTGTGTTGGTTATTAGTCTCCCCAGGTGTAGCAAGTAAGTCAGTTGAAGAATTGGAGAGAACCGATGAACAGTAAACCAATTACATGCTATGTTGTGCATCTATGTTGGTTATTAAACTCCCCAGGTGTAGCAAGTAAGTCAGTTGAAGAATTAGAGAGAACCGATGAACAGTAAACCAATTACATGCTATGTTGTGCATCTGTGTTGGTTATTAAACTCTCCAGGTGTAGCAAGTAAGTCAGTTGAAGAATTAGAGAGAACCGATGAACAGTAAACTAATTACATGCTATGTTGTGCATCTTTGTTGGTTATTAGTCTCCCCAGGTGTAGCAAGTAAGTCAGTTGAAGAATTCGAGAGAACCGATGAATAGTAAACCAATTACATGTTATGTTGTGCATCTTTGTTGGTTATTAGTCGCCCCAAGTGTAGCAGGTAAGTCAGTTGAAGAATTAGAGAGAACCGATGAACAGTAAACCAATTACATGGTATGTTGTGCATCTTTGTTGGTTATTAGTCTCCCCAGGTGTAGCAAGTAAGTCAGTTGAAGAATTAGAGAGAACCGATGAACAGTAAACCAATTACATGCTATGTTGTGCATCTGTGTTGGTTATTAAACTCCCCAGGTGTAGCAAGTAAGTCAGTTGAAGAATTAGAGAGAACCGATGAACAGTAAACTAGTTACATGCTATGTTGTGCATCTGTGTTGGTTATTAAACTCCCCAGGTGTAGCAAGTAAGTCAGTTGAAGAATTAGAGAGAACCGATGAACAGTAAATCAATTACTTGCTATGTTGTGCATCTTTGTTGGTTATTAAACTCCCCAGGTGTTGCAAGTAAGTCAGTTGAAGAATTAGAGAGAACCGATGAACAGTAAACCAGTTACATGCTATGTTGTGCATCTGTGTTAGTTATTAAACTCCCCAGGTGTAGCAAGTAAGTCAGTTGAAGAATTAGAGAGAACCGCTGAATAGTAAACCAATTACATGTTATGTTGTGCATCTTTGTTGGTTATTAGTCTCCCCAGGTGTAGCAGGTAAGTCAGTTGAAGAATTAGAGAGAACCGATGAACAGTAAATCAATTACATGCTATGTTGTGCATCTTTGTTGGTTATTAAACTCCCCAGGTGTAGCAAGTAAGTCAGTTGAAGAATTTGAGAGAACCGATGAACAGTAAACCAATTACATGCTATGTTGTTCATCTGTGTTGGTTATTAGTCTCCCCAGGTGTCGCAAGTAAGTCAGTTGAAGAATTAGAGAGAACCGATGAACAGTAAACCAATTACATGCTTTGTTGTGCATCTGTGTTGGTTATAAGTCTCCCCAGGTGTAGCAAGTAAGTCAGTTGAAGAATTAGAGAGAACCGCTAAATAGTAAACCAATTACATGTTATGTTGTGCATCTTTGTTGGTTATTAGTCTCCCCAGGTGTAGCAGGTAAGTCAGTTGAAGAATTAGAGAGAACCGATGAACAGTAAATCAATTACATGCTATGTTGTGCATCTTTGTTGGTTATTAAACTCCCCAGGTGTAGCAAGTAAGTCAGTTGAAGAATTAGAGAGAACCGATGAACAGTAAACCAGTTACAAGCTATGTTGTGCATCTGTGTTGGTTATTAGTCTCCCCAGGTGTAGCAAGTAAGTCAGTTGAAGAATTCGAGAGAACCGATGAACAGTAAACCAGTTTCATGCTATGTTGTGCATCTGTGTTGGTTATTAGTCTCCCTAGGTGTAGCAAGTAAGTCAGTTGAAGAATTAGAGAGAACCGATGAACAGTAAACCAATTACAAGCTATGTTGTGCATCTGTGTTGGTTATTAAACTCCCCAGGTGTAGCAAGTAAGTCAGTTGAAGAATTAGAGAGAACCGATGAACAGTAAACCAATTACATGCTATGTTGTGCATCTGTGTTGGTTATTAAACTCCCCAGGTGTAGCAAGTAAGTCAGTTGAAGAATTAGAGAGAACCGATGAACAGTAAACCAGTTACATGCTATGTTGTGCATCTGTGTTGGTTATTAAATTCCCCAGGTGTAGCAAGTAAGTCAGTTGAAGAATTAGAGAGAACCGATGAACAGTAAACCAGTTACATGCTATGTTGTGCATCTGTGTTGGTTATTAGTCTCCCCAGGTGTAGAAAGTAAGTCAGTTGAAGAATTAGAGAGAACCCATGAACAGTAAACCAATTACAAGCTATGTTGTGCATCTGTGTTGGTTATTAAACTCCCCAGGTGTAGCAAGTAAGTCAGTTGTAGAATTAGAGAGAACCGATGAACAGTAAACTAATTACATGCTATGTTGTGCATCTGTGTTGGTTATTAAACTCCCCAGGTGTAGCAAGTAAGTCAGTTGAAGAATTAGAGAGAACCGATGAACAGTAAACCAATTACATGCTATGTTGTGCATCTGTGTTGGTTATTAGCCTCCCTAGGTGTAGCAAGCAAGTCAGTTGAAGAATTAGAGAGAACCGCTGAACAGTAAACCAATTACATGCTATGTTGTGCATCTGTGTTGGTTATTAGTCTCCCCAGGTGTAGCAAGTATGTTAGTTGAAGAGTTAGAGAGAACCGATGAACAGTAAACCTATTACATGCTATGTTGTGCATCTGTGTTTGTTATTAAACTCCCCAGGTGTAGCAAGTAAGTCAGTTGAAGAATTAGAGAGAACCGATGAACAGTAAACCAGTTACATGCTATGTTGTGCATCTGTGTTGGTTATTAAACTCCCCAGGTGTAGCAAGTAAGTCAGTTGAAGAATTATAGAGAATCGATGAACAGTAAACCAATTACATGCTATGTTGTGAATCTGTGTTTGTTATTAAACTCCCCAGGTGTAGCAAGTAAGTCAGTTGAAGAATTAGAGAGAACCGATGAACAGTAAACCAATTACATGCTGTGTTGTGCATCTGTGTTGGTTATTAAACTCCCCAGGTGTAGCAAGTAAGTCAGTTGAAGAATTAGAGAGAACCGATGAACAGTAAACCAGTTACATGCTATGTTGTGCATCTGTGTTGGTTATTAAACTCCCCAGGTGTAGCAAGTAAGTCAGTTGAAGAATTAGAGAGAACCGATGAACAGTAAACTAATTACATGCTATGTTGTGCATCTGTGTTGGTTATTAGTCTCCCCAGGTGTAGCAAGTAAGTCAGTTGAAGAATTAGAGAGAACCGATGAACAGTAAACCAATTACATGTTATGTTGTGCATCTGTGTTGGTTATTAAACTCCCCAGGTGTAGCAAGTAAGTCAGTTGAAGAATTAGAGAGAACCGATGAACAGTAAACCAATTACATGCTATGTTGTGCATCTGTGTTGGTTATTAAACTCCCCAGGTGTAGCAAGTAAGTCAGTTGAAGAATTAGAGAGAACCGATGAACAGTAAACTAATTACATGCTATGTTGTGCATCTTTGTTGGTTATTAGTCTCCCCAGGTGTAGCAACTAAGTCAGTTGAAGAATTAGAGAGAACCGCTGAATAGTAAACCAATTACATGTTATGTTGTGCATCTTTGTTGGTTATTAGTCTCCCCAAGTGTAGCAGGTAAGTCAGTTGAAGAATTAGAGAGAACCGATGAACAGTAAATCAATTACATGTTATGTTGTGCATCTTTGTTGGTTATTAAACTCCCCAGGTGTAGCAAGTAAGTCAGTTGAAGAATTAGTGATGTGAATCAAGAAGAAGCAATAATGGACTAGGAATTTAAGTAGTTTGGGACTGAATAATTAATAAGTTCATTATCTTATTTTTAATGTAATTTTCGTTTTATTTTATTTTATTAAATAAATATGATAGGTTGCCTTGCCTTTTAGGTTGCTAAGGGGAAATAAATGCTAGTGGGAATTTATTGCTTAGTTAGTGGGCTAGTGAAGAGTCAATATTAAGTGTTAGTGGGAATTTATTACATCTTGCCCATCTAAGCTTATAAATAGGAACCATTTGTAAAAGTTTGGGGAGAAAATGAATTATTCAGAATTTGGATATTTTTCCAATTGAGAGGATTTTCTCTCTCTAGGTTCTTAGGAACTACTTTTGATTCTTATCCTTGAATTTCCTAATTCAAAGTGGCGAATCTTCCTCAACTTATCAATCTTTAGGGATTGTGGCGTTGTTCTTCCATTTCTTACCTCAATCCATATTTTTTTCTTTTAATTTCTTAATTATGAGCTTTCCAACCTAGATAGATCCGTAAAACGAATCCATCCCTCTAGGTTCATATCAATTAGAGAGAACCGATGAACAGTAAACCAATTACATGCTATGTTGTGCATCTGTGTTGGTTATTAAACTCCCCAGGTGTAGCAAGTAAGTCAGTTGAAGAATTAGAGAGAACCGATGAACAGTAAACTAATTACATGCTATGTTGTGCATCTTTGTTGGTTATTAGTCTCCCCAGGTGTAGCAACTAAGTCAGTTGAAGAATTAGAGAGAACCGCTGAATAGTAAACCAATTACATGTTATGTTGTGCATCTTTGTTGGTTATTAGTCTCCCTAGGTGTAGCAGGTAAGTCAGTTGAAGAATTAGAGAGAACCGATGAACAGTAAATCAATTACATGCTATGTTGTGCATCTTTGTTGGTTATTAAACTCCCCAGGTGTAGCAAGTAAGTCAGTTGAAGAATTAGAGAGAACCGATGAACAGTAAACCAGTTACATGCTATGTTGTGCATCTGTGTTGGTTATTAGTCTCCCCAGGTGTAGCAAGTAAGTCAGTTGAAGAATTCGAGAGAACCGATGAACAGTAAACCAGTTTCATGCTATGTTGTGCATCTGTGTTGGTTATTAGTCTCCCTATGATATGATTCCTAATTGCACCAGAGTTGAAAAAGGATCTTTTGAGTTCAAAATCTTAGACTTAATTTCTGGAATGTAGGGAAGGATCTTTTGGGTTAAAATCTTGGACTTAATTTCTGGAATGTGGGTAAGGAAATTAGATGCAAGAAATGGAGGGAAGGAAACGGTAAAGGAATGGAGGAAGAATCACTCTTCCAAGGAAGGCTTCACACAAAGGATTGTGGATGATCCTTTGATATGCCCAAATTCTTGAATCACTCAAGAACAATTGGAGAATCACTCTCAGTTAATAAAACTCAAATTCTGATCTGTGCTTAATCATCCCAATGGGCAGCTTATATAGCTTACAACCAAGACCTTTCACTTACATTAGTGGGCAATTAATGAACTCCATTAGTGGGCAATTAATGAACTCCACTAAGCCTAACAATTATGACCACTAATGCAAAACAAACATATGCTAAATTCGTGCACCCTTTGGTATGCCTCATGGCTGATTCATCCCAAAGGTTTTGGACCTTATTTAACTAAAAACAACTTGCCTAATAACTAGCCCAATAAGTGGTGCAGCCCAAACAAGAGTTGGCAGCCACTTTAACAAGAGTTTTAGGCCTTTATTTACTAATTACAAGTACTAAAAAAAAACACCCACTACGAAAATGGCGTAATTAGGCTTCATAATCCTTGATACAATTCACCATCTTGGCCTTGTCTTCATCATTGGGCATTTCTTCAAGAATAAGGGCCGCAACTTGTTGCAAAGCATCCTTGGCCCTTTTAGTCCTTGCCCTAGTCATTGGTCCTCCAAGTCCTTTGAGTGCTCCTAAATCCTTGCCCATGTCCTCATCATTCCCTCCCTCTTGAGAAGAATTTGTCCTCAAATCAAAGTCTCCATCATCTACATCAAAGAGAGATAAATCAGAAACATTGAAAGTGGAACTAACATTGTACTCACCGGGCAATTCAATCTTGTAAGCATTGTCATTTATTCTTTCTAGTACTTGAAATGGACCATCCCCTCTTGGCAAAAGCTTTGATTTCCTTTGTTCCGGAAATCTTTCCTTCCTCATGTGTACCCAAACCCAATCACCAGGTTGGAACACAACTTTCTTTCGCCCTTTGTTAGCATGTTTCGCGTAGCTCTCATTTTTCTTCTCAATTTGAGCCTTCACACGTTCGTGTAACTTCTTCACATAGTGATGTGGACATAAAAGCCCAAACTCAAGAGGCCCATGACCAGAAGGCCCAAGTCCACGACGAAGAGGACAAAGATCAAGATCCAATTCAAATCTTAAGTGGGCCTATGACTAGAGGGATGCTTAAAAAAAACCCAAGAGGCATTGCAGCACAAAGTGGCCCATTTACTAGAGACCCAACAATCGACTCAACACATGGAGGAGGCTAGACTTATTACATGCATAGCTTGCTTGGGAAGCTAGGAGGCCAACTGGAAGATTTCGTTTTTATTTTATTATTATTATCTTTTTATGTCTTAAGTTTTAAAGTTGTTAGTTTTGTTTTGTAAAAGGCAGTATTAAAAATAAAAATAATAAACTACTACATTTCAGGATTTGAACCCAAGACCTTAAGCTTATAATACCTTCATCAAACCACTTGGGCATATTAGCTTCTGTTGGGATATTAATATTTTAATTTTCTTTATTTACTTCCAAATGAGGCAAACTCAAACAAAAGTTGTATTAAACATTTTGAGAATTGAGAAAAGGACAGATTATTCAGATTACAAATTTTTGTGAGTTTTAGCTCTGCTAGGGTTTTTCCTTGCATCATTTGATCTTATCAAGAATTCTCCAATTCTTGTGGCGATCTTTCTTGGCTTATCAAATAATCATATTTGTGGCGCCTTCCTTATAATCGATTAATTCACATCACATAGTCCGCTTTGGCCTGCCCTTCTTTATGCTTAAAAACAGAAATGTTAGGCATAGGCAATAAATCAAGAGGAGTCAAAGGGTTAAAACCATACACAACCTCAAAAGGTGAACAATTTGTTGTGCTATGGACAGCCCTATTATATGCAAATTCAACATGAGGCAAACTTGCTTCCCAGGACTTAATATTCTTTTTTAAAACAGTCCTAAGCAAGGTCCCCAAAGTTCTATTGACTACCTCAGTTTGTCCATCGGTTTGTGGGTGACAAGTTGTTGAAAATAATAATTTAGTACCTAACTTGCCCCACAAAGTCCTCCAAAAATGACTAAGGAATTTAGCATCCCTATCACTTACAATACTCCTTGGCACACCATGAAGCCTCACAACTTCTTTGAAAAACAAATCAGCCACATGACACGCATCATCTACCTTTTTGCAAGGTATGAAATGTGCCATTTTTGAAAACCTGTCAACAACCACAAAAATAGAATCTTTGCCATTCTTTGTTCTAGGCAGTCCCAAAACAAAGTCCATAGATATGTCAATCCAAGGATATTCAGGAGTAGGCAAAGGAGTATACAATCCATGTGGCAATGATTTAGATTTAGCCATTTTGCACACAACACAATGTTCACAAAATTTTTGCACATCACGTTTCATATGAGGCCAAAAGAAATGTTCTTGTAAAATTTCCAAAGTCTTTTTAATCCCAAAGTGCCCCATCAAACCACCACCATGTGATTCACTAACAAGCAATTCTCTAATGGAACATGTAGGCACACACAATTTGTTTTCTTTAAATAAAAACCCATTGTGCTTAAAATACCCATATTGAGATAGTTTCTCACATGCAGCATATATTTCACCAAAAGTTTCATCAGAAGCATACATTTCTTTCAAAGATTCAAATCCAAGCAATTTAGTTTCAAGAGTGGAAAGCAATATATGTCTCCTTGATAAAGCATCAGCCACAATGTTCCCTTTTCCCCTTTTATGTTTTATGACATAGGGAAATTGTTCCAAAAACTCCACCCACTTGGCATGCCTCTTGTTAAGCTTGCCTTGTCCCTTCAAATACCTTAGGGACTCATGGTCACTATGTATTACAAACTCTTTGGGAAAAAGGTAGTGTTGCCATGTTTTCAAAGCTCTTACCAAGGCATACAATTCCTTATCATAAGTGGAAAAATTAAGGGCAGCTCCACTTAACTTCTCACTAAAATAAGCAATTGGATGGCCTTCTTGTAACAACACAGCCCCAATCCCAACATTGGAAGCATCACATTCAATTTCAAAAGATTTAGCAAAGTTTGGTAAGGCAAGAATGGGAGCATTGGTTAGCCTTTGCTTAAGAGCAACAAAGGCTTCCTCTTGTTTCCCTCCCCACTTAAAAACCACATGTTTCTTTACTACTTCATTAAGAGGTGCTGCCAAGGTGCTAAAGTCCTTAACAAACCTCCTATAAAAACTTGCCAAACCATGGAAACTTCTCACTTCACTCACGGATTTAGGTGTGGGCCATTCTTGGATGGCCTTAACCTTTTCCTCATCTACTTGTACTCCTTTAGAACTTACAACAAAACCAAGGAATACAACATGATCAGTACAAAACACACATTTTTCAAGATTGGCAAACAATTGTTCTTCCTTAAGCACCTTCAAAACAGATTTCAAATGTTCCACATGCAATTCAAGAGAAGTGCTATAGACAAGAATATCATCAAAATATACCACAACAAATTTGCCAATAAATTCCCTCAAAACATGGTTCATCAATCTCATAAAAGTACTTGGTGCATTAGTTAAGCCAAAAGGCATAACCAACCACTCATACAAACCATATTTTGTTTTAAAAGTAGTTTTCCATTCATCACCCTCTCTAATTCTAATTTGATTATATCCACTTTTCAAATCAATTTTAGAGAAAATACTTGCACCATGCAATTCATCAAGCAAATCATCAAGTCTAGGAATTGGGTGCCTATATTTTATGGTGATGTTATTTAGAGCCCTACAATCAGAACACATTCTCCATGTCCCATCTTTTTTAGGGACCAAAATTACCGGAACAGCACAAGGACTCATGCTATCTCTTACCCATCCTTTGGTCATGAGTTCATCCACTTGCTTTTGAATTTCTTGCGTTTCTTGTGGATTGCTCCTATAAGCTGGCCTATTGGGTAAGGAAGCTCCTGGAATGAGATCAATTTGGTGTTCAATTCCCCTCAAAGGTGGTAATCCACTTGGTACACTTGATGGAAAAACGTCATGAAATTCCTGCAAAAGAGATTTAACACTAGAAGGTATTTCCAATTCATCAAAAGTGTTAGTGTTTAAAATCTGATTTTTGCAATACATTAGATAAAGGGGTTGTTTAGCAAGGAACAACCTCTTCACCTCACCCTTTGTTGCCAAAAGACTCTCTTTTCTCTCAAGTGTTTCGCTCCTTTTCTTTCCACTTTTTTTTTTCTCAAGTTTTTGTTCACTCTTTTTCTCAAGATCACTTTCTTTTCTCTCCAAAGAAATCTTTTCTCTCATCCTCATTTGATCCTCACACACCTCTTTAGGACTCAAAGGCTTGAGGACAATCTTTTTATTTTGGTGCACAAAAGAGATCTTATTGGAATAGCCATCATGGACGGCTTTAGTGTCAAATTGCCAAGGCCTTCCCAAAAGTATGTGGCTGGCCTCCATTGGAACTACATCACATAGCACCTTATCTTTGTATTTTCCAATGGAAATATCCACTTCTACTTGCTGCCTCACTTGCACCTCTCCATCCTCACTAAGCCACTGAAGTTTATATGGCCTAGGGTGTGGTTTAGTGTCTAAATTTAGCTTTGACACTAATCTAGCACTAGCCACATTAGCGCAACTCCCTCCATCAATAATCACCATGCAAACCTTTCCATTGATGGAACATCTTGTGTGGAAAATATTCTCCCTTTGGCTTCTTTCTAAAGGACTCATTTGACTACCCATCATTCTCCTAATCATCAATAAATCTCCCTCAAGGGCCTCCTCTTCCTCCTCAATGTCACCTTCTTCTTCCTCACTAACATCAGATTGGCTAGTGTAATCTCCATTCTCCTTGAGAACCATGGTCCTTTTGGTAGGACACTCATAGGCATAATGACCCATGCCTTGACACTTAAAGCATTTTATGTCTTTACTCTTCTTTTGAGGCTGTTCTAAGGACTTAGAGGATGATTTTCCATGAGAAGTAGATGCTAGATTGCTTGGAGTGGCAGCCACCTCCTTCTTATTTTTGTCCTTCCAACTATAGGAATTATAATTAGAAGAACTCTTCTTGGTCACACTTTTTCTTTTGAGTTGTTGTTCCACTTGAATGGATTTGTGCAACAAGTCTTCTATCTCAACAAATTCCTGCAATTCAACAACATCACGAATATCGTTATTCAAGCCATTAATAAAACGAGCCATGGTTAGTTCTGGATCTTCTTCAATATTGGCTTGCATTATGAGCAAGTCCAATTCCTTGTAATACTCTTCAACTCCTTTGGTGCCTTGTGACAATTTTTGAAGTTTAAATTTCACATCTCTAGCATAGCTAGCCGGCACATAACGTTTCCTCATGAGCCTTTTCATTTCAGCCCATGTTTCCACCAAAGGCTCTTCATTTCTCAACCTTTCTCTTTTCAACTTATTCCACCACACAAGTGCATAGTCCGAGAACTCCGCTGCTGCAAGTTTCACCTTTTGCTCTTCATCATAATTGTTACAAGTGAAAATATGTTCTATTTTGAGTTCCCATTCCACATAGGCTTCCGGATCACTCTTCCCCTTAAATGGAGGAACATTAAGTTTAACACCTTCAATTCTGTTTTGCCTAGGAGCACCACCATTTCTTCCTCTCCTTTCTTCTTCATGATGATCACGATTCTCTAATTGCTCAATTCTTCCATACAACTCTTCATTGTTTTCTCTCAATAATCTTTGCATTTGAGCATTAATAGCGTCGAACAAGAGTCTTTGTGTTCCATCCAAATGATTTCCATCTGCCATACTTCAAAAACAAGAGTAATAACAAACACAAAGAAAATAGGACCTCACCACTCTTCTCACTTGTTTACACTCGTAAAATGAACACTCGTGTATGTCACTCTTAATGGCTTTTTTTTTTTTTATTATTTTTTTTTTAAAAGCAATTCAAAAAAAGTAGACAACACAAAGAACAAACCACAATTTTTTGTGTTAAAAGCAAGGTTTAGGGTAGGCTTAAAAAGGAATACAAAACAGCCACCAAAAATTCAAAAAAAACAAGGAAATTTAGGAATCAAAAACTGGAATTTAGATAAGTTAGTAACAACCTTCAACCAAACCAAAATATTACCTTAAAGATTGAGTTTCAAGTGTTCTAAACTCATGAACCATTCAGCCACAACTCTTTCTTTTTTTTATTTCTTTTTTTTATTATGGACGAATTTTATTTTATTTAATATTTTTTAACACTATTAAGGCCTAATTTTTGCAATGGTTCAGCAAATAAAGAAAGAACACTAAGGTAATATCAATGGTAATGAGAAATAACAAGGAAGGATGTTACCCAAAGAAATTCCAGCAAATGATGTGGATGAACCCAAAAAACCGGAGCTCTTGATACCAAATGATATGATTCCTAATTGCACCAGAGTTGAAAAAGGATCTTTTGAGTTCAAAATCTTAGACTTAATTTCTGGAATGTAGGGAAGGATCTTTTGGGTTAAAATCTTGGACTTAATTTCTGGAATGTTGGTAAGGAAATTAGATGCAAGAAATGGAGGGAAGGAAACGGTAAAGGAATGGAGGAAGAATCACTCTTCCAAGGAAGGCTTCACACAAAGAATTGTGGATGATCCTTTGATATGCCCAAATTCTTGAATCACTCAAGAACAATTGGAGAATCACTCTCAGTTAATAAAACTCAAATTCTGATCTGTGCATATTCATCCCAATGGGCAGCTTATATAGCTTACAACCAAGACCTTTCACTTACATTAGTGGGCAATTATTGAACTCCATTAGTGGGCAATTAATGAACTCCACTAAGCCTAACATTTATGACCACTAATGCAAAACAAACATATGCTAAATTCGTGCACCCTTTGGTATGCCTCATGGCTGATTCATCCCAAAGGTTTTGGACCTTATTTAACTAAAAACAACTTGCCTAATAACTAGCCCAATAAGTGGTGCAGCCCAAACAAGAGTTGGCAGCCACTTTAACAAGAGTTTTAGGCCTTTATTTACTAATTACAAGTACTAAAAAAAAAACACCCACTACGAAAATGGCGTAATTAGGCTTCATAATCCTTGATACAATTCACCATCTTGGCCTTGTCTTCATCATTGGGCATTTCTTCAAGAATAAGGGCCGCAACTTGTTGCAAAGCATCCTTGGCCCTTTTAGTCCTTGCCCTAGTCATTGGTCCTCCAAGTCCTTTGAGTGCTCCTAAATCCTTGCCCATGTCCTCATCACCCTAGGTGTAGCATGTAAGTCAGTTGAAGAATTAGAGAGAACCGATGAACAGTAAACCAATTACAAGCTATGTTGTGCATCTGTGTTGGTTATTAAACTCCCCAGGTGTAGCAAGTAAGTCAGTTGAAGAATTAGAGAGAACCGATGAACAGTAAACCAATTACATGCTATGTTGTGCATCTGTGTTGGTTATTAAACTCCCCAGGTGTAGCAAGTAAGTCAGTTGAAGAATTAGAGAGAACCGATGAACAGTAAACCAGTTACATGCTATGTTGTGCATCTGTGTTGGTTATTAAATTCCCCAGGTGTAGCAAGTAAGTCAGTTGAAGAATTAGAGAGAACCGATGAACAGTAAACTAATTACATGCTATGTTGTGCATCTGTGTTGGTTATTAGTCTCCCCAGGTATAGCAAGTAAGTCAGTTGAAGAATTAGAGAGAACCGCTGAATAGTAAACCAATTACATGTTATGTTGTTAATCTGTGTTGGTTATTAGTCTCCCCAGGTGTAGCAAGTAAGACAGTTGAAGAATTAGAGAGAACCGATGAACAGTAAACCAATTACATGCTATGTTGTGCATCTGTGTTGGTTATTAGTCTCCCCAGGTGTAGCAAGTAAGTCAGTTGAAGAATTAGAGAGAACCGATGAACAGTAAACCAATTACATGCTATGTTGTGCATCTGTGTTGGTTATTAAACTCCTCAGGTATAGCAAGTAAGTCAGTTGAAGAATTAGAGAGAACCGATGAACAGTAAATCAATTACATGCTATGTTGTGCATCTGTGTTGGTTATTAAACTCTCCAGGTGTAGCAAGTAAGTCAATTGAACAATTAGAGAGAACCGATGAACAGTAAACTAATTACATGCTATGTTGTGCATCTTTGTTGGTTATTAGTCTCCCCAGGTGTAGCAAGTAAGTCAGTTGAAGAATTAGAGAGAACCGCTGAATAGTAAACCAATTACATGTTATGTTGTGCATCTTTGTTGGTTATTAGTCTCCCCAGGTGTAGCAGGTAAGTCAGTTGAAGAATTAGAGAGAATCGATCAACAGTAAATCAATTACATGCTATGTTGTGCATCTTTGTTGGTTATTAAACTCCCGAGGTGTAGCAAGTAAGTCAGTTGAAGAATTAGAGAGAACCGATGAACAGCAAAACCAGTTACATGCTATGTTGTGCATCTGTGTTGGTTACTAAACTCCCCAGGTGTAGCAAGTAAGTCAGTTGAAGAATTAGAGAGAACCGATGAACAGTAAACTAATTACATGCTATGTTGTGCATCTTTGTTGGTTATTAGTCTCCCCAGGTGTAGCAACTAAGTCAGTTGAAGAATTAGAGAGAACCGCTGAATAGTAAACCAATTACATGTTATGTTGTGCATCTTTGTTGGTTATTAGTCTCCCCAAGTGTTGCAGGTAAGTCAGTTGAAGAATTAGAGAGAACCGATGAACAGTAAATCAATTACATGCTATGTTGTGCTTCTTTGTTGGTTATTAAACTCCCCAGGTATAGCAAGTAAGTCAGTTGAAGAATTAGAGAGAACCGATGAACAGTAAACCAATTACATGCTATGTTGTGCATCTGTGTTGGTTATTAAACTCCCCAGGTGTAGCAAGTAAGTCAATTGAAGAATTAGAGGGAACCGATGAACAGTAAACTAATTACATGCTATGTTGTGCATCTTTGTTGGTTATTAGTCTCCCCAGGTGTAGCAACTAAGTCAGTTGAAGAATTAGAGAGAACCGCTGAATAGTAAACCAATTACATGTTATGTTGTGCATCTTTGTTGGTTATTAGTCTCCCCAGGTGTAGCAAGTAAGTCAGTTGAAGAATTAGAGAGAACCGATGAACAGTAAATCAATTACATGCTATGTTGTGCATCTTTGTTGGTTATTAAATTCCCCAGGTGTAGCAAGTAAGTCAGTTGAAGAATTAGAGAGAACCGATGAACAGTAAACTAATTACATGCTATGTTGTGCATCTGTGTTGGTTATTAGTCTCCCCAGGTGTCGCAAGTAAGTCAGTTGAAGAATTAGAGAGAACCGATGAACAGTAAACCAATTACATGCTTTGTTGTGCATCTTTGTTGGTTATTAAACTCCCCAGGTGTAGCAAGTAAGTCAGTTGAAGAATTAGAGAGAACCGATGAACAGTAAATCAATTACATGCTATGTTGTTCATCTGTGTTGGTTATTAGTCTCCCCAGGTGTCGCAAGTAAGTCAGTTGAAGAATTAGAGAGAACCGATGAACAGTAAACCAATTACATGCTTTGTTGGGCATCTGTGTTGGTTATAAGTCTCCCCAGGTGTAGCAAGTAAGTCAGTTGAAGAATTATAGAGAACCGATGAACAGTAAACCAGTTACATGCTATGTTGTGCATCTGTGTTGGTTTTTAGTCTCCCCAGGTGTAGCAAGTAAGTCAGTTGAAGAATTAGAGAGAACCGATGAACAGTAAACCAATTACATGCTATGTTGTGCATCTGTGTTGGTTATTAAACTCCTCAGGTATAGCAAGTAAGTCAGTTGAAGAATTAGAGAGAACCGATGAACAGTAAATCAATTACATGCTATGTTGTGCATCTGTGTTGGTTATTAAACTCTCCAGGTGTAGCAAGTAAGTCAATTGAACAATTAGAGAGAACCGATGAACAGTAAACTAATTACATGCTATGTTGTGCATCTTTGTTGGTTATTAGTCTCCCCAGGTGTAGCAAGTAAGTCAGTTGAAGAATTAGAGAGAACCGCTGAATAGTAAACCAATTACATGTTATGTTGTGCATCTTTGTTGGTTATTAGTCTCCCCAGGTGTAGCAGGTAAGTCAGTTGAAGAATTAGAGAGAATCGATCAACAGTAAATCAATTACATGCTATGTTGTGCATCTTTGTTGGTTATTAAACTCCCGAGGTGTAGCAAGTAAGTCAGTTGAAGAATTAGAGAGAACCGATGAACAGCAAAACCAGTTACATGCTATGTTGTGCATCTGTGTTGGTTACTAAACTCCCCAGGTGTAGCAAGTAAGTCAGTTGAAGAATTAGAGAGAACCGATGAACAGTAAACTAATTACATGCTATGTTGTGCATCTTTGTTGGTTATTAGTCTCCCCAGGTGTAGCAACTAAGTCAGTTGAAGAATTAGAGAGAACCGCTGAATAGTAAACCAATTACATGTTATGTTGTGCATCTTTGTTGGTTATTAGTCTCCCCAGGTGTAGCAAGTAAGTCAGTTGAAGAATTAGAGAGAACCGATGAACAGTAAATCAATTACATGCTATGTTGTGCATCTTTGTTGGTTATTAAATTCCCCAGGTGTAGCAAGTAAGTCAGTTGAAGAATTAGAGAGAACCGATGAACAGTAAACTAATTACATGCTATGTTGTGCATCTGTGTTGGTTATTAGTCTCCCCAGGTGTCGCAAGTAAGTCAGTTGAAGAATTAGAGAGAACCGATGAACAGTAAACCAATTACATGCTTTGTTGTGCATCTTTGTTGGTTATTAAACTCCCCAGGTGTAGCAAGTAAGTCAGTTGAAGAATTAGAGAGAACCGATGAACAGTAAATCAATTACATGCTATGTTGTTCATCTGTGTTGGTTATTAGTCTCCCCAGGTGTCGCAAGTAAGTCAGTTGAAGAATTAGAGAGAACCGATGAACAGTAAACCAATTACATGCTTTGTTGGGCATCTGTGTTGGTTATAAGTCTCCCCAGGTGTAGCAAGTAAGTCAGTTGAAGAATTATAGAGAACCGATGAACAGTAAACCAGTTACATGCTATGTTGTGCATCTGTGTTGGTTTTTAGTCTCCCCAGGTGTAGCAAGTAAGTCAGTTGAAGAATTAGAGAGAACCGATGAACAGTAAACCAATTACATGCTATGTTGTGCATCTGTGTTGGTTATTAAACTCCTCAGGTATAGCAAGTAAGTCAGTTGAAGAATTAGAGAGAACCGATGAACAGTAAATCAATTACATGCTATGTTGTGCATCTGTGTTGGTTATTAAACTCTCCAGGTGTAGCAAGTAAGTCAATTGAACAATTAGAGAGAACCGATGAACAGTAAACTAATTACATGCTATGTTGTGCATCTTTGTTGGTTATTAGTCTCCCCAGGTGTAGCAAGTAAGTCAGTTGAAGAATTAGAGAGAACCGCTGAATAGTAAACCAATTACATGTTATGTTGTGCATCTTTGTTGGTTTTTAGTCTCCCCAGGTGTAGCAGGTAAGTCAGTTGAAGAATTAGAGAGAATCGATGAACAGTAAATCAATTACATGCTATGTTGTGCATCTTTGTTGGTTATTAAACTCCCGAGGTGTAGCAAGTAAGTCAGTTGAAGAATTAGAGAGAACCGATGAACAGTAAACCAGTTACATGCTATGTTGTGCATCTGTGTTGGTTACTAAACTCCCCAGGTGTAGCAAGTAAGTCAGTTGAAGAATTAGAGAGAACCGATGAACAGTAAACTAATTACATGCTATGTTGTGCATCTTTGTTGGTTATTAGTCTCCCCAGGTGTAGCAACTAAGTCAGTTGAAGAATTAGAGAGAACCGCTGAATAGTAAACCAATTACATGTTATGTTGTGCATCTTTGTTGGTTATTAGTCTCCCCAAGTGTAGCAGGTAAGTCAGTTGAAGAATTAGAGAGAACCGATGAACAGTAAATCAATTACATGCTATGTTGTGCATCTTTGTTGGTTATTAAATTCCCCAGGTGTAGCAAGTAAGTCAGTTGAAGAATTAGAGAGAACCGATGAACAGTAAACCAATTACATGCTATGTTGTGCATCTGTGTTGGTTATTAAACTCCCCAGGTGTAGCAAGCAAGTCAATTGAAGAATTAGAGGGAACCGATGAACAGTAAACTAATTACATGCTATGTTGTGCATCTTTGTTGGTTATTAGTCTCCCCAGGTGTAGCAACTAAGTCAGTTGAAGAATTAGAGAGAACCGCTGAATAGTAAACCAATTACATGTTATGTTGTGCATCTTTGTTGGTTATTAGTCTTCCCAGGTGTAGCAGGTAAGTCAGTTGAAGAATTAGAGAGAACCGATGAACAGTAAATCAATTACATGCTATGTTGTGCATCTTTGTTGGTTATTAAATTCCCCAGGTGTACCAAGTAAGTCAGTTGAAGAATTAGAGAGAACCGATGAACAGTAAACTAATTACATGCTATGTTGTGCATCTGTGTTGGTTATTAGTCTCCCCAGGTGTCGCAAGTAAGTCAGTTGAAGAATTAGAGAGAACCGATGAACAGTAAACCAATTTCATGCTTTGTTGTGCATCTTTGTTGGTTATTAAACTCCCCAGGTGTAGCAAGTAAGTCAGTTGAAGAATTAGAGAGAACCGATGAACAGTAAACCAATTACATGCTATGTTGTTCATCTGTGTTGGTTATTAGTCTCCCCAGGTGTCGCAAGTAAGTCAGTTGAAGAATTAGAGAGAACCGATGAACAGTAAACCAATTACATGCTTTGTTGTGCATCTGTGTTGGTTATAAGTCTCCCCAGGTGTAGCAAGTAAGTCAGTTGAAGAATTAGAGAGAACCGATGAACAGTAAACCAGTTACATGCTATGTTGTGCATCTGTGTTGGTTATTAGTCTCCCCAGGTGTAGCAAGTAAGTCAGTTGAAGAATTCGAGAGAACCGATGAACAGTAAACCAGTTTCATGCTATGTTGTGCATCTGTGTTGGTTATTAGTCTCCCTAGGTGTAGCAAGTAAGTCAGTTGAAGAATTAGAGAGAACCGATGAACAGTAAACCAATTACAAGCTATGTTGTGCATCTGTGTTGGTTATTAAACTCCCCAGGTGTAGCAAGTAAGTCAGTTGAAGAATTAGAGAGAACCGATGAACAGTAAACCAATTACATGCTATGTTGTGCATCTGTGTTGGTTATTAAACTCCCCAGGTGTAGCAACTAAGTCAGTTGAAGAATTAGAGAGAACCGATGAACAGTAAACCAGTTACATGCTATGTTGTGCATCTGTGTTGGTTATTAAACTCCCCAGGTGTAGCAAGTAAGTCAGTTGAAGAATTATAGAGAACCGATGAACAGTAAACCAGTTACATGCTATGTTGTGCATCTGTGTTGGTTATTAAATTCCCCAGGTGTAGCAAGTAAGTCAGTTGAAGAATTAGAGAGAACCGATGAACAGTAAACTAATTACATGCTATGTTGTGCATCTGTGTTGGTTATTAGTCTCCCCAGGTATAGCAAGTAAGTCAGTTGAAGAATTAGAGAGAACCGCTGAATAGTAAACCAATTACATGTTATGTTGTTAATCTGTGTTGGTTATTAGTCTCCCCAGGTGTAGCAAGTAAGACAGTTGAAGAATTAGAGAGAACCGATGAACAGTAAACCAATTACATGCTATGTTGTGCATCTGTGTTGGTTATTAGTCTCCCGAGGTGTAGCAAGTAAGTCAGTTGAAGAATTAGAGAGAACCGATGAACAGTACACCAATTACATGCTATGTGGTGCATCTGTGTTGGTTATTAAACTCCCCAGGTATAGCAAGTAAGTCAGTTGAAGAATTAGAGAGAACCGATGAACAGCAAACCAATTACATGCTATGTTGTGCATCTGTGTTGGTTATTAAACTCCCCAGGTGTAGCAAGTAAGTCAATTGAACAATTAGAGAGAACCGATGAACAGTAAACTAATTACATTCTATGTTGTGCATCTTTGTTGGTTATTAGTCTCCCCAGGTGTAGCAGGTAAGTCAGTTGAAGAATTAGAGAGAACCGCTGAATAGTAAACCAATTACATGTTATGTTGTGCATCTTTGTTGGTTATTAGTCTCCCCAGGTGCAGCAGGTAAGTCAGTTGAAGAATTAGAGAGAACCGATGAACAGTAAATCAATTACATGCTATGTTGTGCATCTTTGTTGGTTATTAAACTCCCCAGGTGTAGCAAGTAAGTCAGTTGAAGAATTAGAGAGAACCGATGAACAGTAAACCAATTACATGTTATGTTGTGCATCTGTGTTGGTTATTAAACTCCCCAGGTGTAGCAAGTAAGTCAGTTGAAGAATTAGAGAGAACCGATGAACAGTAAACCAATTACATGCTATGTTGTGCATCTGTGTTGGTTATTAAACTCCCCAGGTGTAGCAAGTAAGTCAGTTGAAGAATTAGAGAGAACCGATGAACAGTAAACTAATTACATGCTATGTTGTGCATCTTTGTTGGTTATTAGTCTCCCCAGGTGTAGCAACTAAGTCAGTTGAAGAATTAGAGAGAACCGCTGAATAGTAAACCAATTACATGTTATGTTGTGCATCTTTGTTGGTTATTAGTCTCCCCAAGTGTAGCAGGTAAGTCAGTTGAAGAATTAGAGAGAACCGATGAACAGTAAATCAATTACATGCTATGTTGTGCATCTTTGTTGGTTATTAAATTCCCCAGGTGTAGCAAGTAAGTCAGTTGAAGAATTAGAGAGAACCGATGAACAGTAAACCAATTACATGCTATGTTGTGCATCTGTGTTGGTTATTAAACTCCCCAGGTGTAGCAAGCAAGTCAATTGAAGAATTAGAGGGAACCGATGAACAGTAAACTAATTACATGCTATGTTGTGCATCTTTGTTGGTTATTAGTCTCCCCAGGTGTAGCAACTAAGTCAGTTGAAGAATTAGAGAGAACCGCTGAATAGTAAACCAATTACATGTTATGTTGTGCATCTTTGTTGGTTATTAGTCTTCCCAGGTGTAGCAGGTAAGTCAGTTGAAGAATTAGAGAGAACCGATGAACAGTAAATCAATTACATGCTATGTTGTGCATCTTTGTTGGTTATTAAATTCCCCAGGTGTAGCAAGTAAGTCAGTTGAAGAATTAGAGAGAACCGATGAACAGTAAACTAATTACATGCTATGTTGTGCATCTGTGTTGGTTATTAGTCTCCCCAGGTGTCGCAAGTAAGTCAGTTGAAGAATTAGAGAGAACCGATGAACAGTAAACCAATTTCATGCTTTGTTGTGCATCTTTGTTGGTTATTAAACTCCCCAGGTGTAGCAAGTAAGTCAGTTGAAGAATTAGAGAGAACCGATGAACAGTAAACCAATTACATGCTATGTTGTTCATCTGTGTTGGTTATTAGTCTCCCCAGGTGTCGCAAGTAAGTCAGTTGAAGAATTAGAGAGAACCGATGAACAGTAAACCAATTACATGCTTTGTTGTGCATCTGTGTTGGTTATAAGTCTCCCCAGGTGTAGCAAGTAAGTCAGTTGAAGAATTAGAGAGAACCGATGAACAGTAAACCAGTTACATGCTATGTTGTGCATCTGTGTTGGTTATTAGTCTCCCCAGGTGTAGCAAGTAAGTCAGTTGAAGAATTAGAGAGAACCGATGAACAGTAAACCAGTTACATGCTATGTTGTGCATCTGTGTTGGTTACTAAACTCCCCAGGTGTAGCAAGTAAGTCAGTTGAAGAATTAGAGAGAACCGATGAACAGTAAACTAATTACATGCTATGTTGTGCATCTTTGTTGGTTATTAGTCTCCCCAGGTGTAGCAACTAAGTCAGTTGAAGAATTAGAGAGAACCGCTGAATAGTAAACCAATTACATGTTATGTTGTGCATCTTTGTTGGTTATTAGTCTCCCCAAGTGTAGCAGGTAAGTCAGTTGAAGAATTAGAGAGAACCGATGAACAGTAAATCAATTACATGCTATGTTGTGCATCTTTGTTGGTTATTAAATTCCCCAGGTGTAGCAAGTAAGTCAGTTGAAGAATTAGAGAGAACCGATGAACAGTAAACCAATTACATGCTATGTTGTGCATCTGTGTTGGTTATTAAACTCCCCAGGTGTAGCAAGCAAGTCAATTGAAGAATTAGAGGGAACCGATGAACAGTAAACTAATTACATGCTATGTTGTGCATCTTTGTTGGTTATTAGTCTCCCCAGGTGTAGCAACTAAGTCAGTTGAAGAATTAGAGAGAACCGCTGAATAGTAAACCAATTACATGTTATGTTGTGCATCTTTGTTGGTTATTAGTCTTCCCAGGTGTAGCAGGTAAGTCAGTTGAAGAATTAGAGAGAACCGATGAACAGTAAATCAATTACATGCTATGTTGTGCATCTTTGTTGGTTATTAAATTCCCCAGGTGTAGCAAGTAAGTCAGTTGAAGAATTAGAGAGAACCGATGAACAGTAAACTAATTACATGCTATGTTGTGCATCTGTGTTGGTTATTAGTCTCCCCAGGTGTCGCAAGTAAGTCAGTTGAAGAATTAGAGAGAACCGATGAACAGTAAACCAATTTCATGCTTTGTTGTGCATCTTTGTTGGTTATTAAACTCCCCAGGTGTAGCAAGTAAGTCAGTTGAAGAATTAGAGAGAACCGATGAACAGTAAACCAATTACATGCTATGTTGTTCATCTGTGTTGGTTATTAGTCTCCCCAGGTGTCGCAAGTAAGTCAGTTGAAGAATTAGAGAGAACCGATGAACAGTAAACCAATTACATGCTTTGTTGTGCATCTGTGTTGGTTATAAGTCTCCCCAGGTGTAGCAAGTAAGTCAGTTGAAGAATTAGAGAGAACCGATGAACAGTAAACCAGTTACATGCTATGTTGTGCATCTGTGTTGGTTATTAGTCTCCCCAGGTGTAGCAAGTAAGTCAGTTGAAAAATTCGAGAGAACCGATGAACAGTAAACCAGTTTCATGCTATGTTGTGCATCTGTGTTGGTTATTAGTCTCCCTAGGTGTAGCAAGTAAGTCAGTTGAAGAATTAGAGAGAACCGATGAACAGTAAACCAATTACAAGCTATGTTGTGCATCTGTGTTGGTTATTAAACTCCCCAGGTGTAGCAAGTAAGTCAGTTGAAGAATTAGAGAGAACCGATGAACAGTAAACCAATTACATGCTATGTTGTGCATCTGTGTTGGTTATTAAACTCCCCAGGTGTAGCAACTAAGTCAGTTGAAGAATTAGAGAGAACCGATGAACAGTAAACCAGTTACATGCTATGTTGTGCATCTGTGTTGGTTATTAAACTCCCCAGGTGTAGCAAGTAAGTCAGTTGAAGAATTATAGAGAACCGATGAACAGTAAACCAGTTACATGCTATGTTGTGCATCTGTGTTGGTTATTAAATTCCCCAGGTGTAGCAAGTAAGTCAGTTGAAGAATTAGAGAGAACCGATGAACAGTAAACTAATTACATGCTATGTTGTGCATCTGTGTTGGTTATTAGTCTCCCCAGGTATAGCAAGTAAGTCAGTTGAAGAATTAGAGAGAACCGCTGAATAGTAAACCAATTACATGTTATGTTGTTAATCTGTGTTGGTTATTAGTCTCCCCAGGTGTAGCAAGTAAGACAGTTGAAGAATTAGAGAGAACCGATGAACAGTAAACCAATTACATGCTATGTTGTGCATCTGTGTTGGTTATTAGTCTCCCGAGGTGTAGCAAGTAAGTCAGTCGAAGAATTAGAGAGAACCGATGAACAGTACACCAATTACATGCTATGTGGTGCATCTGTGTTGGTTATTAAACTCCCCAGGTATAGCAAGTAAGTCAGTTGAAGAATTAGAGAGAACCGATGAACAGCAAACCAATTACATGCTATGTTGTGCATCTGTGTTGGTTATTAAACTCCCCAGGTGTAGCAAGTAAGTCAATTGAACAATTAGAGAGAACCGATGAACAGTAAACTAATTACATTCTATGTTGTGCATCTTTGTTGGTTATTAGTCTCCCCAGGTGTAGCAGGTAAGTCAGTTGAAGAATTAGAGAGAACCGCTGAATAGTAAACCAATTACATGTTATGTTGTGCATCTTTGTTGGTTATTAGTCTCCCCAGGTGCAGCAGGTAAGTCAGTTGAAGAATTAGAGAGAACCGATGAACAGTAAACCAATTACAAGCTATGTTGTGCATCTGTGTTGGTTATTAAACTCCCCAGGTGTAGCAAGTAAGTCAGTTGAAGAATTAGAGAGAACCGATGAACAGTAAACCAATTACATGCTATGTTGTGCATCTGTGTTGGTTATTAAACTCCCCAGGTGTAGCAACTAAGTCAGTTGAAGAATTAGAGAGAACCGATGAACAGTAAACCAGTTACATGCTATGTTGTGCATCTGTGTTGGTTATTAAACTCCCCAGGTGTAGCAAGTAAGTCAGTTGAAGAATTATAGAGAACCGATGAACAGTAAACCAGTTACATGCTATGTTGTGCATCTGTGTTGGTTATTAAATTCCCCAGGTGTAGCAAGTAAGTCAGTTGAAGAATTAGAGAGAACCGATGAACAGTAAACTAATTACATGCTATGTTGTGCATCTGTGTTGGTTATTAGTCTCCCCAGGTATAGCAAGTAAGTCAGTTGAAGAATTAGAGAGAACCGCTGAATAGTAAACCAATTACATGTTATGTTGTTAATCTGTGTTGGTTATTAGTCTCCCCAGGTGTAGCAAGTAAGACAGTTGAAGAATTAGAGAGAACCGATGAACAGTAAACCAATTACATGCTATGTTGTGCATCTGTGTTGGTTATTAGTCTCCCGAGGTGTAGCAAGTAAGTCAGTTGAAGAATTAGAGAGAACCGATGAACAGTACACCAATTACATGCTATGTGGTGCATCTGTGTTGGTTATTAAACTCCCCAGGTATAGCAAGTAAGTCAGTTGAAGAATTAGAGAGAACCGATGAACAGCAAACCAATTACATGCTATGTTGTGCATCTGTGTTGGTTATTAAACTCCCCAGGTGTAGCAAGTAAGTCAATTGAACAATTAGAGAGAACCGATGAACAGTAAACTAATTACATGCTATGTTGTGCATCTTTGTTGGTTATTAGTCTCCCCAGGTGTAGCAGGTAAGTCAGTTGAAGAATTAGAGAGAACCGCTGAATAGTAAACCAATTACATGTTATGTTGTGCATCTTTGTTGGTTATTAGTCTCCCCAGGTGCAGCAGGTAAGTCAGTTGAAGAATTAGAGAGAACCGATGAACAGTAAATCAATTACATGCTATGTTGTGCATCTTTGTTGGTTATTAAACTCCCCAGGTGTAGCAAGTAAGTCAGTTGAAGAATTAGAGAGAACCGATGAACAGTAAACCAGTTACATGCTATGTTGTGCATCTGTGTTGGTTATTAAACTCCCCAGGTGTAGCAAGTAAGTCAGTTGAAGAATTAGAGAGAACCGATGAACAGTAAACTAATTACATGCTTTGTTGTGCATCTGTGTTGGTTATTAGTCTCCCCAGGTGTAGCAAGTAAGTCAGTTGAAGAATTAGAGAGAACCGATGAACAGTAAACCAATTACATGTTATGTTGTGCATCTGTGTTGGTTATTAAACTCCCCAGGTGTAGCAAGTAAGTCAGTTGAAGAATTAGAGAGAACCGATGAACAGTAAACTAATTACATGCTATGTTGTGCATCTTTGTTGGTTATTAGTCTCCCCAGGTGTAGCAACTAAGTCAGTTGAAGAATTAGAGAGAACCGCTGAATAGTAAACCAATTACATGTTATGTTGTGCATCTTTGTTGGTTATTAGTCTCCCCAAGTGTAGCAGGTAAGTCAGTTGAAGAATTAGAGAGAACCGATGAACAGTAAATCAATTACATGCTATGTTGTGCATCTTTGTTGGTTATTAAATTCCCCAGGTGTAGCAAGTAAGTCAGTTGAAGAATTAGAGAGAACCGATGAACAGTAAACCAATTACATGCTATGTTGTGCATCTGTGTTGGTTATTAAACTCCCCAGGTGTAGCAAGCAAGTCAATTGAAGAATTAGAGGGAACCGATGAACAGTAAACTAATTACATGCTATGTTGTGCATCTTTGTTGGTTATTAGTCTCCCCAGGTGTAGCAACTAAGTCAGTTGAAGAATTAGAGAGAACCGCTGAATAGTAAACCAATTACATGTTATGTTGTGCATCTTTGTTGGTTATTAGTCTTCCCAGGTGTAGCAGGTAAGTCAGTTGAAGAATTAGAGAGAACCGATGAACAGTAAATCAATTACATGCTATGTTGTGCATCTTTGTTGGTTATTAAATTCCCCAGGTGTAGCAAGTAAGTCAGTTGAAGAATTAGAGAGAACCGATGAACAGTAAACTAATTACATGCTATGTTGTGCATCTGTGTTGGTTATTAGTCTCCCCAGGTGTCGCAAGTAAGTCAGTTGAAGAATTAGAGAGAACCGATGAACAGTAAACCAATTTCATGCTTTGTTGTGCATCTTTGTTGGTTATTAAACTCCCCAGGTGTAGCAAGTAAGTCAGTTGAAGAATTAGAGAGAACCGATGAACAGTAAACCAATTACATGCTATGTTGTTCATCTGTGTTGGTTATTAGTCTCCCCAGGTGTCGCAAGTAAGTCAGTTGAAGAATTAGAGAGAACCGATGAACAGTAAACCAATTACATGCTTTGTTGTGCATCTGTGTTGGTTATAAGTCTCCCCAGGTGTAGCAAGTAAGTCAGTTGAAGAATTAGAGAGAACCGATGAACAGTAAACCAGTTACATGCTATGTTGTGCATCTGTGTTGGTTATTAGTCTCCCCAGGTGTAGCAAGTAAGTCAGTTGAAGAATTAGAGAGAACCGATGAACAGTAAACCAGTTACATGCTATGTTGTGCATCTGTGTTGGTTACTAAACTCCCCAGGTGTAGCAAGTAAGTCAGTTGAAGAATTAGAGAGAACCGATGAACAGTAAACTAATTACATGCTATGTTGTGCATCTTTGTTGGTTATTAGTCTCCCCAGGTGTAGCAACTAAGTCAGTTGAAGAATTAGAGAGAACCGCTGAATAGTAAACCAATTACATGTTATGTTGTGCATCTTTGTTGGTTATTAGTCTCCCCAAGTGTAGCAGGTAAGTCAGTTGAAGAATTAGAGAGAACCGATGAACAGTAAATCAATTACATGCTATGTTGTGCATCTTTGTTGGTTATTAAATTCCCCAGGTGTAGCAAGTAAGTCAGTTGAAGAATTAGAGAGAACCGATGAACAGTAAACCAATTACATGCTATGTTGTGCATCTGTGTTGGTTATTAAACTCCCCAGGTGTAGCAAGCAAGTCAATTGAAGAATTAGAGGGAACCGATGAACAGTAAACTAATTACATGCTATGTTGTGCATCTTTGTTGGTTATTAGTCTCCCCAGGTGTAGCAACTAAGTCAGTTGAAGAATTAGAGAGAACCGCTGAATAGTAAACCAATTACATGTTATGTTGTGCATCTTTGTTGGTTATTAGTCTTCCCAGGTGTAGCAGGTAAGTCAGTTGAAGAATTAGAGAGAACCGATGAACAGTAAATCAATTACATGCTATGTTGTGCATCTTTGTTGGTTATTAAATTCCCCAGGTGTAGCAAGTAAGTCAGTTGAAGAATTAGAGAGAACCGATGAACAGTAAACTAATTACATGCTATGTTGTGCATCTGTGTTGGTTATTAGTCTCCCCAGGTGTCGCAAGTAAGTCAGTTGAAGAATTAGAGAGAACCGATGAACAGTAAACCAATTTCATGCTTTGTTGTGCATCTTTGTTGGTTATTAAACTCCCCAGGTGTAGCAAGTAAGTCAGTTGAAGAATTAGAGAGAACCGATGAACAGTAAACCAATTACATGCTATGTTGTTCATCTGTGTTGGTTATTAGTCTCCCCAGGTGTCGCAAGTAAGTCAGTTGAAGAATTAGAGAGAACCGATGAACAGTAAACCAATTACATGCTTTGTTGTGCATCTGTGTTGGTTATAAGTCTCCCCAGGTGTAGCAAGTAAGTCAGTTGAAGAATTAGAGAGAACCGATGAACAGTAAACCAGTTACATGCTATGTTGTGCATCTGTGTTGGTTATTAGTCTCCCCAGGTGTAGCAAGTAAGTCAGTTGAAGAATTCGAGAGAACCGATGAACAGTAAACCAGTTTCATGCTATGTTGTGCATCTGTGTTGGTTATTAGTCTCCCTAGGTGTAGCAAGTAAGTCAGTTGAAGAATTAGAGAGAACCGATGAACAGTAAACCAATTACAAGCTATGTTGTGCATCTGTGTTGGTTATTAAACTCCCCAGGTGTAGCAAGTAAGTCAGTTGAAGAATTAGAGAGAACCGATGAACAGTAAACCAATTACATGCTATGTTGTGCATCTGTGTTGGTTATTAAACTCCCCAGGTGTAGCAACTAAGTCAGTTGAAGAATTAGAGAGAACCGATGAACAGTAAACCAGTTACATGCTATGTTGTGCATCTGTGTTGGTTATTAAACTCCCCAGGTGTAGCAAGTAAGTCAGTTGAAGAATTATAGAGAACCGATGAACAGTAAACCAGTTACATGCTATGTTGTGCATCTGTGTTGGTTATTAAATTCCCCAGGTGTAGCAAGTAAGTCAGTTGAAGAATTAGAGAGAACCGATGAACAGTAAACTAATTACATGCTATGTTGTGCATCTGTGTTGGTTATTAGTCTCCCCAGGTATAGCAAGTAAGTCAGTTGAAGAATTAGAGAGAACCGCTGAATAGTAAACCAATTACATGTTATGTTGTTAATCTGTGTTGGTTATTAGTCTCCCCAGGTGTAGCAAGTAAGACAGTTGAAGAATTAGAGAGAACCGATGAACAGTAAACCAATTACATGCTATGTTGTGCATCTGTGTTGGTTATTAGTCTCCCGAGGTGTAGCAAGTAAGTCAGTTGAAGAATTAGAGAGAACCGATGAACAGTACACCAATTACATGCTATGTGGTGCATCTGTGTTGGTTATTAAACTCCCCAGGTATAGCAAGTAAGTCAGTTGAAGAATTAGAGAGAACCGATGAACAGCAAACCAATTACATGCTATGTTGTGCATCTGTGTTGGTTATTAAACTCCCCAGGTGTAGCAAGTAAGTCAATTGAACAATTAGAGAGAACCGATGAACAGTAAACTAATTACATGCTATGTTGTGCATCTTTGTTGGTTATTAGTCTCCCCAGGTGTAGCAGGTAAGTCAGTTGAAGAATTAGAGAGAACCGCTGAATAGTAAACCAATTACATGTTATGTTGTGCATCTTTGTTGGTTATTAGTCTCCCCAGGTGCAGCAGGTAAGTCAGTTGAAGAATTAGAGAGAACCGATGAACAGTAAATCAATTACATGCTATGTTGTGCATCTTTGTTGGTTATTAAACTCCCCAGGTGTAGCAAGTAAGTCAGTTGAAGAATTAGAGAGAACCGATGAACAGTAAACCAGTTACATGCTATGTTGTGCATCTGTGTTGGTTATTAAACTCCCCAGGTGTAGCAAGTAAGTCAGTTGAAGAATTAGAGAGAACCGATGAACAGTAAACTAATTACATGCTTTGTTGTGCATCTGTGTTGGTTATTAGTCTCCCCAGGTGTAGCAAGTAAGTCAGTTGAAGAATTAGAGAGAACCGATGAACAGTAAACCAATTACATGTTATGTTGTGCATCTGTGTTGGTTATTAAACTCCCCAGGTGTAGCAAGTAAGTCAGTTGAAGAATTAGAGAGAACCGATGAACAGTAAACCAATTACATGCTATGTTGTGCATCTGTGTTGGTTATTAAACTCCCCAGGTGTAGCAAGTAAGTCAGTTGAAGAATTAGAGAGAACCGATGAACAGTAAACTAATTACATGCTATGTTGTGCATCTTTGTTGGTTATTAGTCTCCCCAGGTGTAGCAACTAAGTCAGTTGAAGAATTAGAGAGAACCGCTGAATAGTAAACCAATTACATGTTATGTTGTGCATCTTTGTTGGTTATTAGTCTCCCCAAGTGTAGCCGGTAAGTCAGTTGAAGAATTAGAGAGAACCGATGAACAGTAAATCAATTACATGCTATGTTGTGCATCTTTGTTGGTTATTAAATTCCCCAAGTGTAGCAAGTAAGTCAGTTGAAGAATTAGAGAGAACCGATGAACAGTAAACCAATTACATGCTATGTTGTGCATCTGTGTTGGTTATTAAACTCCCCAGGTGTAGCAAGCAAGTCAATTGAAGAATTAGAGGGAACCGATGAACAGTAAACTAATTACATGCTATGTTGTGCATCTTTGTTGGTTATTAGTCTCCCCAGGTGTAGCAACTAAGTCAGTTGAAGAATTAGAGAGAACCGCTGAATAGTAAACCAATTACATGTTATGTTGTGCATCTTTGTTGGTTATTAGTCTTCCCAGGTGTAGCAGGTAAGTCAGTTGAAGAATTAGAGAGAACCGATGAACAGTAAATCAATTACATGCTATGTTGTGCATCTTTGTTGGTTATTAAATTCCCCAGGTGTAGCAAGTAAGTCAGTTGAAGAATTAGAGAGAACCGATGAACAGTAAACTAATTACATGCTATGTTGTGCATCTGTGTTGGTTATTAGTCTCCCCAGGTGTCGCAAGTAAGTCAGTTGAAGAATTAGAGAGAACCGATGAACAGTAAACCAATTTCATGCTTTGTTGTGCATCTTTGTTGGTTATTAAACTCCCCAGGTGTAGCAAGTAAGTCAGTTGAAGAATTAGAGAGAACCGATGAACAGTAAACCAATTACATGCTATGTTGTTCATCTGTGTTGGTTATTAGTCTCCCCAGGTGTCGCAAGTAAGTCAGTTGAAGAATTAGAGAGAACCGATGAACAGTAAACCAATTACATGCTTTGTTGTGCATCTGTGTTGGTTATAAGTCTCCCCAGGTGTAGCAAGTAAGTCAGTTGAAGAATTAGAGAGAACCGATGAACAGTAAACCAGTTACATGCTATGTTGTGCATCTGTGTTGGTTATTAGTCTCCCCAGGTGTAGCAAGTAAGTCAGTTGAAGAATTCGAGAGAACCGATGAACAGTAAACCAGTTTCATGCTATGTTGTGCATCTGTGTTGGTTATTAGTCTCCCTAGGTGTAGCAAGTAAGTCAGTTGAAGAATTAGAGAGAACCGATGAACAGTAAACCAATTAAAGCTATGTTGTGCATCTGTGTTGGTTATTAAACTCCCCAGGTGTAGCAAGTAAGTCAGTTGAAGAATTAGAGAGAACCGATGAACAGTAAACCAATTACATGCTATGTTGTGCATCTGTGTTGGTTATTAAACTCCCCAGGTGTAGCAACTAAGTCAGTTGAAGAATTAGAGAGAACCGATGAACAGTAAACCAGTTACATGCTATGTTGTGCATCTGTGTTGGTTATTAAACTCCCCAGGTGTAGCAAGTAAGTCAGTTGAAGAATTATAGAGAACCGATGAACAGTAAACCAGTTACATGCTATGTTGTGCATCTGTGTTGGTTATTAAATTCCCCAGGTGTAGCAAGTAAGTCAGTTGAAGAATTAGAGAGAACCGATGAACAGTAAACTAATTACATGCTATGTTGTGCATCTGTGTTGGTTATTAGTCTCCCCAGGTATAGCAAGTAAGTCAGTTGAAGAATTAGAGAGAACCGCTGAATAGTAAACCAATTACATGTTATGTTGTTAATCTGTGTTGGTTATTAGTCTCCCCAGGTGTAGCAAGTAAGACAGTTGAAGAATTAGAGAGAACCGATGAACAGTAAACCAATTACATGCTATGTTGTGCATCTGTGTTGGTTATTAGTCTCCCGAGGTGTAGCAAGTAAGTTAGTTGAAGAATTAGAGAGAACCGATGAACAGTACACCAATTACATGCTATGTGGTGCATCTGTGTTGGTTATTAAACTCCCCAGGTATAGCAAGTAAGTCAGTTGAAGAATTAGAGAGAACCGATGAACAGCAAACCAATTACATGCTATGTTGTGCATCTGTGTTGGTTATTAAACTCCCCAGGTGTAGCAAGTAAGTCAATTGAACAATTAGAGAGAACCGATGAACAGTAAACTAATTACATGCTATGTTGTGCATCTTTGTTGGTTATTAGTCTCCCCAGGTGTAGCAGGTAAGTCAGTTGAAGAATTAGAGAGAACCGCTGAATAGTAAACCAATTACATGTTATGTTGTGCATCTTTGTTGGTTATTAGTCTCTCCAGGTGCAGCAGGTAAGTCAGTTGAAGAATTAGAGAGAACCGATGAACAGTAAATCAATTACATGCTATGTTGTGCATCTTTGTTGGTTATTAAACTCCCCAGGTGTAGCAAGTAAGTCAGTTGAAGAATTAGAGAGAACCGATGAACAGTAAACCAGTTACATGCTATGTTGTGCATCTGTGTTGGTTATTAAACTCCCCAGGTGTAGCAAGTAAGTCAGTTGAAGAATTAGAGAGAACCGATGAACAGTAAACTAATTACATGCTTTGTTGTGCATCTGTGTTGGTTATTAGTCTCCCCAGGTGTAGCAAGTAAGTCAGTTGAAGAATTAGAGAGAACCGATGAACAGTAAACCAATTACATGTTATGTTGTGCATCTGTGTTGGTTCAGAACTCCCCAGGTGTAGCAAGTAAGTCAGTTGAGGAATTAGAGAGAACCGATGAACAGTAAACCAATTACATGCTATGTTGTGCATCTGTGTTGGTTATTAAACTCCCCAGGTGTAGCAAGTAAGTCAGTTGAAGAATTAGAGAGAACCGATGAACAGTAAACTAATTACATGCTATGTTGTGCATCTTTGTTGGTTATTAGTCTCCCCAGGTGTAGCAACTAAGTCAGTTGAAGAATTAGAGAGAACCGCTGAATAGTAAACCAATTACATGTTATGTTGTGCATCTTTGTTGGTTATTAGTCTCCCCAAGTGTAGCCGGTAAGTCAGTTGAAGAATTAGAGAGAACCGATGAACAGTAAATCAATTACATGCTATGTTGTGCATCTTTGTTGGTTATTAAATTCCCCAAGTGTAGCAAGTAAGTCAGTTGAAGAATTAGAGAGAACCGATGAACAGTAAACCAATTACATGCTATGTTGTGCATCTGTGTTGGTTATTAAACTCCCCAGGTGTAGCAAGCAAGTCAATTGAAGAATTAGAGGGAACCGATGAACAGTAAACTAATTACATGCTATGTTGTGCATCTTTGTTGGTTATTAGTCTCCCCAGGTGTAGCAACTAAGTCAGTTGAAGAATTAGAGAGAACCGCTGAATAGTAAACCAATTACATGTTATGTTGTGCATCTTTGTTGGTTATTAGTCTTCCCAGGTGTAGCAGGTAAGTCAGTTGAAGAATTAGAGAGAACCGATGAACAGTAAATCAATTACATGCTATGTTGTGCATCTTTGTTGGTTATTAAATTCCCCAGGTGTAGCAAGTAAGTCAGTTGAAGAATTAGAGAGAACCGATGAACAGTAAACTAATTACATGCTATGTTGTGCATCTGTGTTGGTTATTAGTCTCCCCAGGTGTCGCAAGTAAGTCAGTTGAAGAATTAGAGAGAACCGATGAACAGTAAACCAATTTCATGCTTTGTTGTGCATCTTTGTTGGTTATTAAACTCCCCAGGTGTAGCAAGTAAGTCAGTTGAAGAATTAGAGAGAACCGATGAACAGTAAACCAATTACATGCTATGTTGTTCATCTGTGTTGGTTATTAGTCTCCCCAGGTGTCGCAAGTAAGTCAGTTGAAGAATTAGAGAGAACCGATGAACAGTAAACCAATTACATGCTTTGTTGTGCATCTGTGTTGGTTATAAGTCTCCCCAGGTGTAGCAAGTAAGTCAGTTGAAGAATTAGAGAGAACCGATGAACAGTAAACCAGTTACATGCTATGTTGTGCATCTGTGTTGGTTATTAGTCTCCCCAGGTGTAGCAAGTAAGTCAGTTGAAGAATTCGAGAGAACCGATGAACAGTAAACCAGTTTCATGCTATGTTGTGCATCTGTGTTGGTTATTAGTCTCCCTAGGTGTAGCAAGTAAGTCAGTTGAAGAATTAGAGAGAACCGATGAACAGTAAACCAATTAAAGCTATGTTGTGCATCTGTGTTGGTTATTAAACTCCCCAGGTGTAGCAAGTAAGTCAGTTGAAGAATTAGAGAGAACCGATGAACAGTAAACCAATTACATGCTATGTTGTGCATCTGTGTTGGTTATTAAACTCCCCAGGTGTAGCAACTAAGTCAGTTGAAGAATTAGAGAGAACCGATGAACAGTAAACCAGTTACATGCTATGTTGTGCATCTGTGTTGGTTATTAAACTCCCCAGGTGTAGCAAGTAAGTCAGTTGAAGAATTATAGAGAACCGATGAACAGTAAACCAGTTACATGCTATGTTGTGCATCTGTGTTGGTTATTAAATTCCCCAGGTGTAGCAAGTAAGTCAGTTGAAGAATTAGAGAGAACCGATGAACAGTAAACTAATTACATGCTATGTTGTGCATCTGTGTTGGTTATTAGTCTCCCCAGGTATAGCAAGTAAGTCAGTTGAAGAATTAGAGAGAACCGCTGAATAGTAAACCAATTACATGTTATGTTGTTAATCTGTGTTGGTTATTAGTCTCCCCAGGTGTAGCAAGTAAGACAGTTGAAGAATTAGAGAGAACCGATGAACAGTAAACCAATTACATGCTATGTTGTGCATCTGTGTTGGTTATTAGTCTCCCGAGGTGTAGCAAGTAAGTTAGTTGAAGAATTAGAGAGAACCGATGAACAGTACACCAATTACATGCTATGTGGTGCATCTGTGTTGGTTATTAAACTCCCCAGGTATAGCAAGTAAGTCAGTTGAAGAATTAGAGAGAACCGATGAACAGCAAACCAATTACATGCTATGTTGTGCATCTGTGTTGGTTATTAAACTCCCCAGGTGTAGCAAGTAAGTCAATTGAACAATTAGAGAGAACCGATGAACAGTAAACTAATTACATGCTATGTTGTGCATCTTTGTTGGTTATTAGTCTCCCCAGGTGTAGCAGGTAAGTCAGTTGAAGAATTAGAGAGAACCGCTGAATAGTAAACCAATTACATGTTATGTTGTGCATCTTTGTTGGTTATTAGTCTCCCCAGGTGCAGCAGGTAAGTCAGTTGAAGAATTAGAGAGAACCGATGAACAGTAAATCAATTACATGCTATGTTGTGCATCTTTGTTGGTTATTAAACTCCCCAGGTGTAGCAAGTAAGTCAGTTGAAGAATTAGAGAGAACCGATGAACAGTAAACCAGTTACATGCTATGTTGTGCATCTGTGTTGGTTATTAAACTCCCCAGGTGTAGCAAGTAAGTCAGTTGAAGAATTAGAGAGAACCGATGAACAGTAAACTAATTACATGCTTTGTTGTGCATCTGTGTTGGTTATTAGTCTCCCCAGGTGTAGCAAGTAAGTCAGTTGAAGAATTAGAGAGAACCGATGAACAGTAAACCAATTACATGTTATGTTGTGCATCTGTGTTGGTTCAGAACTCCCCAGGTGTAGCAAGTAAGTCAGTTGAAGAATTAGAGAGAACCGATGAACAGTAAACCAATTACATGCTATGTTGTGCATCTGTGTTGGTTATTAAACTCCCCAGGTGTAGCAAGTAAGTCAGTTGAAGAATTAGAGAGAACCGATGAACAGTAAACTAATTACATGCTATGTTGTGCATCTTTGTTGGTTATTAGTCTCCCCAGGTGTAGCAACTAAGTCAGTTGAAGAATTAGAGAGAACCGCTGAATAGTAAACCAATTACATGTTATGTTGTGCATCTTTGTTGGTTATTAGTCTCCCCAAGTGTAGCAGGTAAGTCAGTTGAAGAATTAGAGAGAACCGATGAACAGTAAATCAATTACATGCTATGTTGTGCATCTTTGTTGGTTATTAAATTCCCCAGGTGTAGCAAGTAAGTCAGTTGAAGTATTAGAGAGAACCGATGAACAGTAAACCAATTACATGCTATGTTGTGCATCTGTGTTGGTTATTAAACTCCCCAGGTGTAGCAAGCAAGTCAATTGAAGAATTAGAGGGAACCGATGAACAGTAAACTAATTACATGCTATGTTGTGCATCTTTGTTGGTTATTAGTCTCCCCAGGTGTAGCAACTAAGTCAGTTGAAGAATTAGAGAGAACCGCTGAATAGTAAACCAATTACATGTTATGTTGTGCATCTTTGTTGGTTATTAGTCTTCCCAGGTGTAGCAGGTAAGTCAGTTGAAGAATTAGAGAGAACCGATGAACAGTAAATCAATTACATGCTATGTTGTGCATCTTTGTTGGTTATTAAATTCCCCAGGTGTAGCAAGTAAGTCAGTTGAAGAATTAGAGAGAACCGATGAACAGTAAACTAATTACATGCTATGTTGTGCATCTGTGTTGGTTATTAGTCTCCCCAGGTGTCGCAAGTAAGTCAGTTGAAGAATTAGAGAGAACCGATGAACAGTAAACCAATTTCATGCTTTGTTGTGCATCTTTGTTGGTTATTAAACTCCCCAGGTGTAGCAAGTAAGTCAGTTGAAGAATTAGAGAGAACCGATGAACAGTAAACCAATTACATGCTATGTTGTTCATCTGTGTTGGTTATTAGTCTCCCCAGGTGTCGCAAGTAAGTCAGTTGAAGAATTAGAGAGAACCGATGAACAGTAAACCAATTACATGCTTTGTTGTGCATCTGTGTTGGTTATAAGTCTCCCCAGGTGTAGCAAGTAAGTCAGTTGAAGAATTAGAGAGAACCGATGAACAGTAAACCAGTTACATGCTATGTTGTGCATCTGTGTTGGTTATTAGTCTCCCCAGGTGTAGCAAGTAAGTCAGTTGAAGAATTCGAGAGAACCGATGAACAGTAAACCAGTTTCATGCTATGTTGTGCATCTGTGTTGGTTATTAGTCTCCCTAGGTGTAGCAAGTAAGTCAGTTGAAGAATTAGAGAGAACCGATGAACAGTAAACCAATTACAAGCTATGTTGTGCATCTGTGTTGGTTATTAAACTCCCCAGGTGTAGCAAGTAAGTCAGTTGAAGAATTAGAGAGAACCGATGAACAGTAAACCAATTACATGCTATGTTGTGCATCTGTGTTGGTTATTAAACTCCCCAGGTGTAGCAACTAAGTCAGTTGAAGAATTAGAGAGAACCGATGAACAGTAAACCAGTTACATGCTATGTTGTGCATCTGTGTTGGTTATTAAACTCCCCAGGTGTAGCAAGTAAGTCAGTTGAAGAATTATAGAGAACCGATGAACAGTAAACCAGTTACATGCTATGTTGTGCATCTGTGTTGGTTATTAAATTCCCCAGGTGTAGCAAGTAAGTCAGTTGAAGAATTAGAGAGAACCGATGAACAGTAAACTAATTACATGCTATGTTGTGCATCTGTGTTGGTTATTAGTCTCCCCAGGTATAGCAAGTAAGTCAGTTGAAGAATTAGAGAGAACCGCTGAATAGTAAACCAATTACATGTTATGTTGTTAATCTGTGTTGGTTATTAGTCTCCCCAGGTGTAGCAAGTAAGACAGTTGAAGAATTAGAGAGAACCGATGAACAGTAAACCAATTACATGCTATGTTGTGCATCTGTGTTAGTTATTAGTCTCCCGAGGTGTAGCAAGTAAGTCAGTTGAAGAATTAGAGAGAACCGATGAACAGTACACCAATTACATGCTATGTGGTGCATCTGTGTTGGTTATTAAACTCCCCAGGTATAGCAAGTAAGTCAGTTGAAGAATTAGAGAGAACCGATGAACAGCAAACCAATTACATGCTATGTTGTGCATCTGTGTTGGTTATTAAACTCCCCAGGTGTAGCAAGTAAGTCAATTGAACAATTAGAGAGAACCGATGAACAGTAAACTAATTACATGCTATGTTGTGCATCTTTGTTGGTTATTAGTCTCCCCAGGTGTAGCAGGTAAGTCAGTTGAAGAATTAGAGAGAACCGCTGAATAGTAAACCAATTACATGTTATGTTGTGCATCTTTGTTGGTTATTAGTCTCCCCAGGTGCAGCAGGTAAGTCAGTTGAAGAATTAGAGAGAACCGATGAACAGTAAATCAATTACATGCTATGTTGTGCATCTTTGTTGGTTATTAAACTCCCCAGGTGTAGCAAGTAAGTCAGTTGAAGAATTAGAGAGAACCGATGAACAGTAAACCAGTTACATGCTATGTTGTGCATCTGTGTTGGTTATTAAACTCCCCAGGTGTAGCAAGTAAGTCAGTTGAAGAATTAGAGAGAACCGATGAACAGTAAACTAATTACATGCTTTGTTGTGCATCTGTGTTGGTTATTAGTCTCCCCAGGTGTAGCAAGTAAGTCAGTTGAAGAATTAGAGAGAACCGATGAACAGTAAACCAATTACATGTTATGTTGTGCATCTGTGTTGGTTATTAAACTCCCCAGGTGTAGCAAGTAAGTCAGTTGAAGAATTAGAGAGAACCGATGAACAGTAAACCAATTACATGCTATGTTGTGCATCTGTGTTGGTTATTAAACTCCCCAGGTGTAGCAAGTAAGTCAGTTGAAGAATTAGAGAGAACCGATGAACAGTAAACTAATTACATGCTATGTTGTGCATCTTTGTTGGTTATTAGTCTCCCCAGGTGTAGCAACTAAGTCAGTTGAAGAATTAGAGAGAACCGCTGAATAGTAAACCAATTACATGTTATGTTGTGCATCTTTGTTGGTTATTAGTCTCCCCAAGTGTAGCAGGTAAGTCAGTTGAAGAATTAGAGAGAACCGATGAACAATAAACCAATTACATGCTATGTTGTGCATCTGTGTTGGTTATTAAATTCCCCAGGTGTAGCAAGTAAGTTACTTGAAGAATTAGAGACAACCGATGAACAGTAAACTAATTACATGCTATGTTGTGCATCTGTGTTGGTTATTAGTCTCCCCAGGTGTAGCAACTAAGTCAGTTGAAGAATTAGAGAGAACCGCTGAATAGTAAACCAATTACATGTTATGTTGTGCATCTTTGTTGGTTATTAGTCTCCCCAAGTGTAGCAGGTAAGTCAGTTGAAGAATTAGAGAGAACCGATGAACAGTAAATCAATTACATGCTATGTTGTGCATCTGTGTTGGTTATTAAACTCCCCAGGTGTAGCAAGTAAGTCAGTTGAAGAATTAGAGAGAACTGATGAACAGTAAACCAGTTACATGCTATGTTGTGCATCTGTGTTGGTTATTAAATTCCCCAGGTGTAGCAAGTAAGTTACTTGAAGAATTAGAGAGAACCGATGAACAGTAAACTAATTACATGCTATGTTGTGCATCTGTGTTGGTTATTAAACTCCCCAGGTGTAGCAAGTAAGTCAGTTGAAGAATTATAGAGAACCGATGAACAGTAAACCAGTTACATGCTATGTTGTGCATCTGTGTTGGTTATTAGTCTCCCCAGGTGTAGCAAGTAAGTCAGTTGAAGAATTCGAGAGAACCGCTGAATAGTAAACCAATTACATGTTATGTTGTTAATCTGTGTTGGTTATTAGTCTCCCCAGGTGTAGCAAGTAAGACAGTTGAAGAATTAGAGAGAACCGATGAACAGTAAACCAATTACATGCTATGTTGTGCATCTGTGTTGGTTATTAGTCTCCCCAGGTGTAGCAAGTAAGTCAGTTGAAGAATTAGAGAGAACCGATGAACAGTAAACCAATTAAAGCTATGTTGTGCATCTGTTTTGGTTATTAAACTCCCCAGGTGTAGCAAGTAAGTCAGTTGAAGAATTAGAGAGAACCGATGAACAGCAAACCAATTACATGCTATGTTGTGCATCTGTGTTGGTTATTAAACTCCCCAGGTGTAGCAAGCAAGTCAATTGAAGAATTAGAGGGAACCGATGAACAGTAAACTAATTACATGCTATGTTGTGCATCTTTGTTGGTTATTAGTCTCCCCAGGTGTAGCAACTAAGTCAGTTGAAGAATTAGAGAGAACCGCTGAATAGTAAACCAATTACATGTTATGTTGTGCATCTTTGTTGGTTATTAGTCTTCCCAGGTGTAGCAGGTAAGTCAGTTGAAGAATTAGAGAGAACCGATGAACAGTAAATCAATTACATGCTATGTTGTGCATCTTTGTTGGTTATTAAATTCCCCAGGTGTAGCAAGTAAGTCAGTTGAAGAATTAGAGAGAACCGATGAACAGTAAACTAATTACATGCTATGTTGTGCATCTGTGTTGGTTATTAGTCTCCCCAGGTGTCGCAAGTAAGTCAGTTGAAGAATTAGAGAGAACCGATGAACAGTAAACCAATTTCATGCTTTGTTGTGCATCTTTGTTGGTTATTAAACTCCCCAGGTGTAGCAAGTAAGTCAGTTGAAGAATTAGAGAGAACCGATGAACAGTAAACCAATTACATGCTATGTTGTTCATCTGTGTTGGTTATTAGTCTCCCCAGGTGTCGCAAGTAAGTCAGTTGAAGAATTAGAGAGAACCGATGAACAGTAAACCAATTACATGCTTTGTTGTGCATCTGTGTTGGTTATAAGTCTCCCCAGGTGTAGCAAGTAAGTCAGTTGAAGAATTAGAGAGAACCGATGAACAGTAAACCAGTTACATGCTATGTTGTGCATCTGTGTTGGTTATTAGTCTCCCCAGGTGTAGCAAGTAAGTCAGTTGAAGAATTCGAGAGAACCGATGAACAGTAAACCAGTTTCATGCTATGTTGTGCATCTGTGTTGGTTATTAGTCTCCCTAGGTGTAGCAAGTAAGTCAGTTGAAGAATTAGAGAGAACCGATGAACAGTAAACCAATTACAAGCTATGTTGTGCATCTGTGTTGGTTATTAAACTCCCCAGGTGTAGCAAGTAAGTCAGTTGAAGAATTAGAGAGAACCGATGAACAGTAAATACATGCTATGTTGTGCATCTGTGTTGGTTATTAAACTCCCCAGGTGTAGCAACTAAGTCAGTTGAAGAATTAGAGAGAACCGATGAACAGTAAACCAGTTACATGCTATGTTGTGCATCTGTGTTGGTTATTAAACTCCCCAGGTGTAGCAAGTAAGTCAGTTGAAGAATTATAGAGAACCGATGAACAGTAAACCAGTTACATGCTATGTTGTGCATCTGTGTTGGTTATTAAATTCCCCAGGTGTAGCAAGTAAGTCAGTTGAAGAATTAGAGAGAACCGATGAACAGTAAACTAATTACATGCTATGTTGTGCATCTGTGTTGGTTATTAGTCTCCCCAGGTATAGCAAGTAAGTCAGTTGAAGAATTAGAGAGAACCGCTGAATAGTAAACCAATTACATGTTATGTTGTTAATCTGTGTTGGTTATTAGTCTCCCCAGGTGTAGCAAGTAAGACAGTTGAAGAATTAGAGAGAACCGATGAACAGTAAACCAATTACATGCTATGTTGTGCATCTGTGTTGGTTATTAGTCTCCCGAGGTGTAGCAAGTAAGTCAGTTGAAGAATTAGAGAGAACCGATGAACAGTACACCAATTACATGCTATGTGGTGCATCTGTGTTGGTTATTAAACTCCCCAGGTATAGCAAGTAAGTCAGTTGAAGAATTAGAGAGAACCGATGAACAGCAAACCAATTACATGCTATGTTGTGCATCTGTGTTGGTTATTAAACTCCCCAGGTGTAGCAAGTAAGTCAATTGAACAATTAGAGAGAACCGATGAACAGTAAACTAATTACATGCTATGTTGTGCATCTTTGTTTTATTAGTCTCCCCAGGTGTAGCAGGTAAGTCAGTTGAAGAATTAGAGAGAACCGCTGAATAGTAAACCAATTACATGTTATGTTGTGCATCTTTGTTGGTTATTAGTCTCCCCAGGTGCAGCAGGTAAGTCAGTTGAAGAATTAGAGAGAACCGATGAACAGTAAATCAATTACATGCTATGTTGTGCATCTTTGTTGGTTATTAAACTCCCCAGGTGTAGCAAGTAAGTCAGTTGAAGAATTAGAGAGAACCGATGAACAGTAAACCAGTTACATGCTATGTTGTGCATCTGTGTTGGTTATTAAACTCCCCAGGTGTAGCAAGTAAGTCAGTTGAAGAATTAGAGAGAACCGATGAACAGTAAACTAATTACATGCTTTGTTGTGCATCTGTGTTGGTTATTAGTCTCCCCAGGTGTAGCAAGTATGTCAGTTGAAGAATTAGAGAGAACCGATGAACAGTAAACCAATTACATGTTATGTTGTGCATCTGTGTTGGTTATTAAACTCCCCAGGTGTAGCAAGTAAGTCAGTTGAAGAATTAGAGAGAACCGATGAACAGTAAACCAATTACATGCTATGTTGTGCATCTGTGTTGGTTATTAAACTCCCCAGGTGTAGCAAGTAAGTCAGTTGAAGAATTAGAGAGAACCGATGAACAGTAAACTAATTACATGCTATGTTGTGCATCTTTGTTGGTTATTAGTCTCCCCAGGTGTAGCAACTAAGTCAGTTGAAGAATTAGAGAGAACCGCTGAATAGTAAACCAATTACATGTTATGTTGTGCATCTTTGTTGGTTATTAGTCTCCCCAAGTGTAGCAGGTAAGTCAGTTGAAGAATTAGAGAGAACCGATGAACAATAAACCAATTACATGCTATGTTGTGCATCTGTGTTGGTTATTAAATTCCCCAGGTGTAGCAAGTAAGTTACTTGAAGAATTAGAGACAACCGATGAACAGTAAACTAATTACATGCTATGTTGTGCATCTGTGTTGGTTATTAGTCTCCCCAGGTGTAGCAACTAAGTCAGTTGAAGAATTAGAGAGAACCGCTGAATAGTAAACCAATTACATGTTATGTTGTGCATCTTTGTTGGTTATTAGTCTCCCCAAGTGTAGCAGGTAAGTCAGTTGAAGAATTAGAGAGAACCGATGAACAGTAAATCAATTACATGCTATGTTGTGCATCTGTGTTGGTTATTAAACTCCCCAGGTGTAGCAAGTAAGTCAGTTGAAGAATTAGAGAGAACTGATGAACAGTAAACCAGTTACATGCTATGTTGTGCATCTGTGTTGGTTATTAAATTCCCCAGGTGTAGCAAGTAAGTTACTTGAAGAATTAGAGAGAACCGATGAACAGTAAACTAATTACATGCTATGTTGTGCATCTGTGTTGGTTATTAAACTCCCCAGGTGTAGCAAGTAAGTCAGTTGAAGAATTATAGAGAACCGATGAACAGTAAACCAGTTACATGCTATGTTGTGCATCTGTGTTGGTTATTAGTCTCCCCAGGTGTAGCAAGTAAGTCAGTTGAAGAATTCGAGAGAACCGCTGAATAGTAAACCAATTACATGTTATGTTGTTAATCTGTGTTGGTTATTAGTCTCCCCAGGTGTAGCAAGTAAGACAGTTGAAGAATTAGAGAGAACCGATGAACAGTAAACCAATTACATGCTATGTTGTGCATCTGTGTTGGTTATTAGTCTCCCCAGGTGTAGCAAGTAAGTCAGTTGAAGAATTAGAGAGAACCGATGTACAGTAAACCAATTACATGCTATGTTGTGCATCTGTGTTGGTTATTAAACTCCCCAGGTATAGCAAGTAAGTCAGTTGAAGAATTAGAGAGAACCGATGAACAGTAAACCAATTACATGCTATGTTGTGCATCTGTGTTGGTTATTAAACTCCCCAGGTGTAGCAAGTAAGTCAATTGAACAATTAGAGAGAACCGATGAACAGTAAACTAATTACATGCTATGTTGTGCATCTTTGTTGGTTATTAGTCTCCCCAGGTGTACCAAGTAAGTCAGTTGAAGATTTAGAGAGAACCGCTGAATGGTAAACCAATTACATGTTATGTTGTGCATCTTTGTTGGTTATTAGTCTCCCCAGGTGTAGCAGGTAAGTCAGTTGAAGAATTAGAGAGAACCGATGTACAGTAAATCAATTACATGCTATGTTGTGCATCTTTGTTGGTTATTAAACTCCCCAGGTGTAGCAAGTAAGTCAGTTGAAGAATTAGAGAGAACCGATGAACAGTAAACCAATTACATGCTATGTTGTTCATCTGTGTTGGTTATTAGTCTCCCCAGGTGTAGCAAGTAAGTCAGTTGAAGAATTAGAGAGAACCGATGAACAGTAAACCAATTACATGCTTTGTTGTGCATCTGTGTTGGTTATAAGTCTCCCCAGGTGTAGCAAGTAAGTTAGTTGAAGAATTAGAGAGAACCGATGAACAGTAAACCAGTTACATGCTATATTGTGCATCTGTGTTGGTTATTAGTCTCCCCAGGTGTAGCAAGTAAGTCAGTTGAAGAATTAGAGAGAACCGATGAACAGTAAACCAGTTACATGCTATGTTGTGCATCTGTGTTGGTTATTAGTCTCCCCAGGTGTAGCAAGTAAGTCAATTGAAGAATTAGAGGGAACCGATGAACAGTAAACTAATTACATGCTATGTTGTGCATCTTTGTTGGTTATTAGTCTCCCCAGGTGTAGCAACTAAGTCAGTTGAAGAATTAGAGAGAACCGCTGAATAGTAAACCAATTACATGTTATGTTGTGCATCTTTGCTGGTTATTAGTCTCCCCAGGTGTAGCAGGTAAGTCAGTTGAAGAATTAGAGAGAACCGATGAACAGTAAATCAATTACATGCTATGTTGTGCATCTTTGTTGGTTATTAAATTCCCCAGGTGTAGCAAGTAAGTCAGTTGAAGAATTAGAGAGAACCGATGAACAGTAAACTAATTACATGCTATGTTGTGCATCTGTGTTGGTTATTAGTCTCCCCAGGTGTCGCAAGTAAGTCAGTTGAAGAATTAGAGAGAACCGATGAACAGTAAACCAATTTCATGCTTTGTTGTGCATCTTTGTTGGTTATTAAACTCCCCAGGTGTAGCAAGTAAGTCAGTTGAAGAATTAGAGAGAACCGATGAACAGTAAACCAATTACATGCTATGTTGTTCATCTGTGTTGGTTATTAGTCTCCCCAGGTGTCGCAAGTAAGTCAGTTGAAGAATTAGAGAGAACCGATGAACAGTAAACCAATTACATGCTTTGTTGTGCATCTGTGTTGGTTATAAGTCTCCCCAGGTGTAGCAAGTAAGTCAGTTGAAGAATTAGAGAGAACCGATGAACAGTAAACCAGTTACATGCTATGTTGTGCATCTGTGTTGGTTATTAGTCTCCCCAGGTGTAGCAAGTAAGTCAGTTGAAGAATTCGAGAGAACCGATGAACAGTAAACCAGTTTCATGCTATGTTGTGCATCTGTGTTGGTTATTAGTCTCCCTAGGTGTAGCAAGTAAGTCAGTTGAAGAATTAGAGAGAACCGATGTACAGTAAACCAATTACATGCTATGTTGTGCATCTGTGTTGGTTATTAAACTCCCCAGGTATAGCAAGTAAGTCAGTTGAAGAATTAGAGAGAACCGATGAACAGTAAACCAATTACATGCTATGTTGTGCATCTGTGTTGGTTATTAAACTCCCCAGGTGTAGCAAGTAAGTCAATTGAACAATTAGAGAGAACCGATGAACAGTAAACTAATTACATGCTATGTTGTGCATCTTTGTTGGTTATTAGTCTCCCCAGGTGTACCAAGTAAGTCAGTTGAAGATTTAGAGAGAACCGCTGAATGGTAAACCAATTACATGTTATGTTGTGCATCTTTGTTGGTTATTAGTTTCCCCAGGTGTAGCAGGTAAGTCAGTTGAAGAATTAGAGAGAACCGATGAACAGTAAATCAATTACATGCTATGTTGTGCATCTTTGTTGGTTATTAAACTCCCCAGGTGTAGCAAGTAAGTCAGTTGAAGAATTAGAGAGAACCGATGAACAGTAAACCAATTACATGCTATGTTGTTCATCTGTGTTGGTTATTAGTCTCCCCAGGTGTAGCAAGTAAGTCAGTTGAAGAATTAGAGAGAACCGATGAACAGTAAACCAATTACATGCTTTGTTGTGCATCTGTGTTGGTTATAAGTCTCCCCAGGTGTAGCAAGTAAGTTAGTTGAAGAATTAGAGAGAACCGATGAACAGTAAACCAGTTACATGCTATGTTGTGCATCTGTGTTGGTTATTAGTCTCCCCAGGTGTAGCAAGTAAGTCAGTTGAAGAATTCGAGAGAACCGATGAACAGTAAACCAGTTACATGCTATGTTGTGCATCTGTGTTGGTTATTAGTCTCCCTAGGTGTAGCAAGTAAGTCAGTTGAAGAATTAGAGAGAACCGATGAACAGTAAACCAATTACAAGCTATGTTGTGCATCTGTGTTGGTTATTAAACTCCCCAGGTGTAGCAAGTAAGTCAGTTGAAGAATTAGAGAGAACCGATGAACAGTAAACCAATTACATGCTATGTTGTGCATCTGTGTTGGTTATTAAACTCCACAGGTGTAGCAAGTAAGTCAGTTGAAGAATTAGAGAGAATCGATGAACAGTAAACCAATTACATGCTATGTTGTGCATCTGTGTTGGTTATTAAACTCCCCAGGTGTAGCAAGTAAGTCAATTGAAGAATTAGAGGGAACCGATGAACAGTAAACTAATTACATGCTATGTTGTGCATCTTTGTTGGTTATTAGTCTCCCCAGGTGTAGCAACTAAGTCAGTTGAAGAATTAGAGAGAACCGTTGAATAGTAAACCAATTACATGTTATGTTGTGCATCTTTGCTGGTTATTAGTCTCCCCAGGTGTAGCAGGTAAGTCAGTTGAAGAATTAGAGAGAACCGATGAACAGTAAATCAATTACATGCTATGTTGTGCATCTTTGTTGGTTATTAAATTCCCCAGGTGTAGCAAGTAAGTCAGTTGAAGAATTAGAGAGAACCGATGAACAGTAAACTAATTACATGCTATGTTGTGCATCTGTGTTGGTTATTAGTCTCCCCAGGTGTCGCAAGTAAGTCAGTTGAAGAATTAGAGAGAACCGATGAACAGTAAACCAATTTCGTGCTTTGTTGTGCATCATTGTTGGTTATTAAACTCCCCAGGTGTAGCAAGTAAGTCAGTTGAAGAATTAGAGAGAACCGATGAACAGTAAACCAATTACATGCTATGTTGTTCATCTGTGTTGGTTATTAGTCTCCCCAGGTGTCGCAAGTAAGTCAGTTGAAGAATTAGAGAGAACCGATGAACAGTAAACCAATTACATGCTTTGTTGTGCATCTGTGTTGGTTATAAGTCTCCCCAGGTGTAGCAAGTAAGTCAGTTGAAGAATTAGAGAGAACCGATGAACAGTAAACCAGTTACATGCTATGTTGTGCATCTGTGTTGGTTATTAGTCTCCCCAGGTGTAGCAAGTAAGTCAGTTGAAGAATTCGAGAGAACCGATGAACAGTAAACCAGTTTCATGCTATGTTGTGCATCTGTGTTGGTTATTAGTCTCCCTAGGTGTAGCAAGTAAGTCAGTTGAAGAATTAGAGAGAACCGATGAACAGTAAACCAATTACAAGCTATGTTGTGCATCTGTGTTGGTTATTAAACTCCCCAGGTGTAGCAAGTAAGTCAGTTGAAGAATTAGAGAGAACCGATGAACAGTAAACCAATTACATGCTATGTTGTGCATCTGTGTTGGTTATTAAACTCCCCAGGTGTAGCAAGTAAGTCAGTTGAAGAATTAGAGAGAACCGATGAACAGTAAACCAATTACATGCTTTGTTGTGCATCTGTGTTGGTTATTAGCCTCCCTAGGTGTAGCAAGTAAGTCAGTTGAAGAATTAGAGAGAACCGCTGAACAGTAAACCAATTACATGCTATGTTGTGCATCTGTGTTGGTTATTAGTCTCCCCAGGTGTAGCAAGTATGTTAGTTGAAGAGTTAGAGAGAACCGATGAACAGTAAACCGATTACATGCTATGTTGTGCATCTGTGTTGGTTATTAAACTCCCCAGGTGTAGCAACTAAGTCAGTTGAAGAATTAGAGAGAACCGATGAACAGTAAACCAGTTACATGCTATGTTGTGCATCTGTGTTGGTTATTAAACTCCCCAGGTGTAGCAAGTAAGTCAGTTGAAGAATTATAGAGAACCGATGAACAGTAAACCAATTACATGCTATGTTGTGAATCTGTGTTGGTTATTAAACTCCCCAGGTGTAGCAAGTAAGTCAGTTGAAGAATTAGAGAGAACCGATGAACAGTAAACCAATTACATGCTGTGTTGTGCATCTGTGTTGGTTATTAAACTCCCCAGGTGTAGCAAGTAAGTCAGTTGAAGAATTAGAGAGAACCGATGAACAGTAAACCAGTTACATGCTATGTTGTGCATCTGTGTTGGTTATTAAACTCCCCAGGTGTAGCAAGTAAGTCAGTTGAAGAATTAGAGAGAACCGATGAACAGTAAACTAATTACATGCTATGTTGTGCATCTATGTTGGTTATTAGTCTCCCCAGGTGTAGCGAGTAAGTCAGTTGAAGAATTAGAGAGAACCGATGAATAGTAAACCAATTACATGTTATATTGTGCATCTGTGTTGGTTATTAAACTCCCCAGGTGTAGCAAGTAAGTCAGTTGAAGAATTAGAGAGAACCGATGAACAGTAAACCAATTACATGCTATGTTGTGCATCTGTGTTGGTTATTAAACTCCCCAGGTGTAGCAAGTAAGTCAGTTGAAGAATTAGAGAGAACCGATGAACAGTAAACCAATTACATGCGATGTTGTGCATCTGTGTTGGTTATTAAACTCCCCAGGTGTAGCAAGTAAGTCAGTTGAAGAATTAGAGAGAACCGATGAACAGTAAACTAATTACATGCTATGTTGTGCATCTGTGTTGGTTATTAGTCTCCCCAGGTGTAGCAAGTAAGTCAGTTGAAGAATTAGAGAGAACCGATGAATAGTAAACCAATTACATGTTATATTGTGCATCTGTGTTGGTTATTAAACTCCCCAGGTGTAGCAAGTAAGTCAGTTGAAGAATTAGAGAGAACCGATGAACAGTAAACCAATTACATGCTATGTTGTGCATCTGTGTTGGTTATTAAACTCCCCAGGTGTAGCAAGTAAGTCAGTTGAAGAATTAGAGAGAACCGATGAACAGTAAACTAATTACATGCTATGTTGTACATCTTTGTTGGTTATTAGTCTCCCCAGGTGTAGCAACTAAGTCAGTTGAAGAATTAGAGAGAACCGCTGAATAGTAAACCAATTACATGTTATGTTGTGCATCTTTGTTGGTTATTAGTCTCCCCAAGTGTAGCAGGTAAGTCAGTTGAAGAATTAGAGAGAACCGATGAACAGTAAATCAATTACATGCTATGTTGTGCATCTTTGTTGGTTATTAAACTCCCCAGGTGTAGCAAGTAAGTCAGTTGAAGAATTAGAGAGAACCGATGAACAGTAAACTGATTACATGCTATGTTGTGCATCTTTGTTGGTTATTAGTCTCCCCAGGTGTAGCAACTATGTCAGTTGAAGAATTAGAGAGAACCGATGAATAGTAAACCAATTACATGCTGTGTTGTGCATCTGTGTTGGTTATTAAACTCCCCAGGTGTAGCAAGTAAGTCAGTTGAAGAATTAGAGAGAACCGATGAACAGTAAACCAGTTACATGCTATGTTGTGCATCTGTGTTGGTTATTAGTCTCCCCAGGTGTAGCAAGTAAGTCAGTTGAAGAATTAGAGAGAACCGATGAACAGTAAACTAATTACATGCTATGTTGTGCATCTGTGTTGGTTATTAGTCTCCCCAGGTGTAGCAAGTAAGTCAGTTGAAGAATTAGAGAGAACCGATGAATAGTAAACCAATTACATGTTATATTGTGCATCTGTGTTGGTTATTAAACTCCCCAGGTGTAGCAAGTAAGTCAGTTGAAGAATTAGAGAGAACCGATGAACAGTAAACCAATTACATGCTATGTTGTGCATCTGTGTTGGTTATTAAACTCCCCAGGTGTAGCAAGTAAGTCAGTTGAAGAATTAGAGAGAACCGATGAACAGTAAACTAATTACATGCTATGTTGTACATCTTTGTTGGTTATTAGTCTCCCCAGGTGTAGCAACTAAGTCAGTTGAAGAATTAGAGAGAACCGCTGAATAGTAAACCAATTACATGCTATGTTGTGCATCTGTGTTGGTTATTAGTCTCCCCAGGTGTAGCAAGTAAGTCAGTTGAAGAATTAGAGAGAACCGATGAATAGTAAACCAATTACATGTTATATTGTGCATCTGTGTTGGTTATTAAACTCCCCAGGTGTAGCAAGTAAGTCAGTTGAAGAATTAGAGAGAACCGATGAACAGTAAACCAATTACATGCTATGTTGTGCATCTGTGTTGGTTATTAAACTCCCCAGGTGTAGCAAGTAAGTCAGTTGAAGAATTAGAGAGAACCGATGAACAGTAAACTAATTACATGCTATGTTGTGCATCTGTGTTGGTTATTAGTCTCCCCAGGTGTAGCAAGTAAGTCAGTTGAAGAATTAGAGAGAACCGATGAATAGTAAACCAATTACATGTTATATTGTGCATCTGTGTTGGTTATTAAACTCCCCAGGTGTAGCAAGTAAGTCAGTTGAAGAATTAGAGAGAACCGATGAACAGTAAACCAATTACATGCTATGTTGTGCATCTGTGTTGGTTATTAAACTCCCCAGGTGTAGCAAGTAAGTCAGTTGAAGAATTAGAGAGAACCGATGAACAGTAAACTAATTACATGCTATGTTGTACATCTTTGTTGGTTATTAGTCTCCCCAGGTGTAGCAACTAAGTCAGTTGAAGAATTAGAGAGAACCGCTGAATAGTAAACCAATTACATGCTATGTTGTGCATCTGTGTTGGTTATTAGTCTCCCCAGGTGTAGCAAGTAAGTCAGTTGAAGAATTAGAGAGAACCGATGAATAGTAAACCAATTACATGTTATATTGTGCATCTGTGTTGGTTATTAAACTCCCCAGGTGTAGCAAGTAAGTCAGTTGAAGAATTAGAGAGAACCGATGAACAGTAAACCAGTTACATGCTATGTTGTGCATCTGTGTTGGTTATTAGTCTCCCCAGGTGTAGCAAGTAAGTCAGTTGAAGAATTAGAGAGAACCGATGAACAGTAAACCAATTACAAGCTATGTTGTGCATCTGTGTTGGTTATTAAACTCCCCAGGTGTAGCAAGTAAGTCAGTTGAAGAATTAGAGAGAACCGATGAACAGTAAACCAATTACATGCTATGTTGTGCATCTGTGTTGGTTATTAAACTCCCCAGGTGTAGCAAGTAAGTCAGTTGAAGAATTAGAGAGAACCGATGAACAGTAAACCAATTACATGCTATGTTGTGCATCTGTGTTGGTTATTAGCCTCCCTAGGTGTAGCAAGTAAGTCAGTTGAAGAATTAGAGAGAACCGCTGAACAGTAAACCAATTACATGCTATGTTGTGCATCTGTGTTGGTTATTAGTCTCCCCAGGTGTAGCAAGTAAGTCAGTTGAAGAATTAGAGAGAACCGATGAACAGTAAACCAATTACATGCTATGTTGTGCATCTGTGTTGGTTATTAAACTCCCCAGGTGTAGCAAGTAAGTCAGTTGAAGAATTAGAGAGAACCGATGAACAGTAAACCAATTACATGCGATGTTGTGCATCTGTGTTGGTTATTAAACTCCCCAGGTGTAGCAAGTAAGTCAGTTGAAGAATTAGAGAGAACCGATGAACAGTAAACTAATTACATGCTATGTTGTACATCTTTGTTGGTTATTAGTCTCCCCAGGTGTAGCAAGTAAGTCAGTTGAAGAATTAGAGAGAACCGATGAACAGTAAACCAATTACATGCGATGTTGTGCATCTGTGTTGGTTATTAAACTCCCCAGGTGTAGCAAGTAAGTCAGTTGAAGAATTAGAGAGAACCGATGAACAGTAAACTAATTACATGCTATGTTGTGCATCTGTGTTGGTTATTAGTCTCCCCAGGTGTAGCAAGTAAGTCAGTTGAAGAATTAGAGAGAACCGATGAATAGTAAACCAATTACATGTTATATTGTGCATCTGTGTTGGTTATTAAACTCCCCAGGTGTAGCAAGTAAGTCAGTTGAAGAATTAGAGAGAACCGATGAACAGTAAACCAATTACATGCTATGTTGTGCATCTGTGTTGGTTATTAAACTCCCCAGGTGTAGCAAGTAAGTCAGTTGAAGAATTAGAGAGAATCGATGAACAGTAAACCAATTACAAGCTATGTTGTGCATCTGTGTTGGTTATTAAACTCCCCAGGTGTAGCAAGTAAGTCAGTTGAAGAATTAGAGAGAACCGATGAACAGTAAACCAATTACATGCTATGTTGTGCATCTGTGTTGGTTATTAAACTCCCCAGGTGTAGCAAGTAAGTCAGTTGAAGAATTAGAGAGAACCGATGAACAGTAAACCAATTACATGCGATGTTGTGCATCTGTGTTGGTTATTAAACTCCCCAGGTGTAGCAAGTAAGTCAGTTGAAGAATTAGAGAGAACCGATGAACAGTAAACTAATTACATGCTATGTTGTGCATCTGTGTTGGTTATTAGTCTCCCCAGGTGTAGCAAGTAAGTCAGTTGAAGAATTAGAGAGAACCGATGAATAGTAAACCAATTACATGTTATATTGTGCATCTGTGTTGGTTATTAAACTCCCCAGGTGTAGCAAGTAAGTCAGTTGAAGAATTAGAGAGAACCGATGAACAGTAAACCAATTACATGCTATGTTGTGCATCTGTGTTGGTTATTAAACTCCCCAGGTGTAGCAAGTAAGTCAGTTGAAGAATTAGAGAGAACCGATGAACAGTAAACTAATTACATGCTATGTTGTACATCTTTGTTGGTTATTAGTCTCCCCAGGTGTAGCAACTAAGTCAGTTGAAGAATTAGAGAGAACCGCTGAATAGTAAACCAATTACATGCTATGTTGTGCATCTGTGTTGGTTATTAGTCTCCCCAGGTGTAGCAAGTAAGTCAGTTGAAGAATTAGAGAGAACCGATGAATAGTAAACCAATTACATGTTATATTGTTCATCTGTGTTGGTTATTAAACTCCCCAGGTGTAGCAAGTAAGTCAGTTGAAGAATTAGAGAGAACCGATGAACAGTAAACCAGTTACATGCTATGTTGTGCATCTGTGTTGGTTATTAGTCTCCCCAGGTGTAGCAAGTAAGTCAGTTGAAGAATTAGAGAGAACCGATGAACAGTAAACCAATTACAAGCTATGTTGTGCATCTGTGTTGGTTATTAAACTCCCCAGGTGTAGCAAGTAAGTCAGTTGAAGAATTAGAGAGAACCGATGAACAGTAAACCAATTACATGCTATGTTGTGCATCTGTGTTGGTTATTAAACTCCCCAGGTGTAGCAAGTAAGTCAGTTGAAGAATTAGAGAGAACCGATGAACAGTAAACCAATTACATGCTATGTTGTGCATCTGTGTTGGTTATTAGCCTCCCTAGGTGTAGCAAGTAAGTCAGTTGAAGAATTAGAGAGAACCGCTGAACAGTAAACCAATTACATGCTATGTTGTGCATCTGTGTTGGTTATTAGTCTCCCCAGGTGTAGCAAGTATGTTAGTTGAAGAGTTAGAGAGAACCGATGAACAGTAAACCGATTACATGCTATGTTGTGCTTCTGTGTTGGTTATTAAACTCCCCAGGTGTAGCAACTAAGTCAGTTGGAGAATTAGAGAGAACCGATGAACAGTAAACCAGTTACATGCTATGTTGTGCATCTGTGTTGGTTATTAAACTCCCCAGGTGTAGCAAGTAAGTCAGTTGAAGAATTATAGAGAACCGATGAACAGTAAACCAATTACATGCTATGTTGTGAATCTGTGTTGGTTATTAAACTCCCCAGGTGTAGCAAGTAAGTCAGTTGAAGAATTAGAGGGAACCGATGAACAGTATACCAATTACATGCTGTGTTGTGCATCTGTGTTGGTTATTAAACTCCCCAGGTGTAGCAAGTAAGTCAGTTGAAGAATTAGAGAGAACCGATGAACAGTAAACCAGTTACATGCTATGTTGTGCATCTGTGTTGGTTATTAAACTCCCCAGGTGTAGCAAGTAAGTCAGTTGAAGAATTAGAGAGAACCGATGAACAGTAAACTAATTACATGCTATATTGTGCATCTGTGTTGGTTATTAGTCTCCCCAGGTGTAGCAAGTAAGTCAGTTGAAGAATTAGAGAGAACCGATGAATAGTAAACCAATTACATGTTATATTGTGCATCTGTGTTGGTTATTAAACTCCCCAGGTGTAGCAAGTAAGTCAGTTGAAGAATTATAGAGAACCGATGAACAGTAAACCAATTACATGCTATCTTGTGCATCTGTGTTGGTTATTAAACTCCCCAGGTGTAGAAAGTAAGTCAGTTGAAGAATTAGAGAGAACCGATGAACAGTAAACCAGTTACATGCTATGTTGTGCATCTGTGTTGGTTATTAAACTCCCCAGGTGTAGCAAGTAAGTCAGTTGAAGAATTATAGAGAACCGATGAACAGTAAACCAATTACATGCTATGTTGTGAATCTGTGTTGGTTATTAAACTCCCCAGGTGTAGCAAGTAAGTCAGTTGAAGAATTAGAGAGAACCGATGAACAGTAAACCAATTACATGCTGTGTTGTGCATCTGTGTTGGTTATTAAACTCCCCAGGTGTAGCAAGTAAGTCAGTTGAAGAATTAGAGAGAACCGATGAACAGTAAACCAATTACAAGCTATGTTGTGCATCTGTGTTGGTTATTAAACTCCCCAGGTGTAGCAAGTAAGTCAGTTGAAGAATTAGAGAGAACCGATGAACAGTAAACCAATTACATGCTATGTTGTGCATCTGTGTTGGTTATTAAACTCCACAGGTGTAGCAAGTAAGTCAGTTGAAGAATTAGAGAGAATCGATGAACAGTAAACCAATTACATGCTATGTTGTGCATCTGTGTTGGTTATTAAACTCCCCAGGTGTAGCAAGTAAGTCAATTGAAGAATTAGAGGGAACCGATGAACAGTAAACTAATTACATGCTATGTTGTGCATCTTTGTTGGTTATTAGTCTCCCCAGGTGTAGCAACTAAGTCAGTTGAAGAATTAGAGAGAACCGTTGAATAGTAAACCAATTACATGTTATGTTGTGCATCTTTGCTGGTTATTAGTCTCCCCAGGTGTAGCAGGTAAGTCAGTTGAAGAATTAGAGAGAACCGATGAACAGTAAATCAATTACATGCTATGTTGTGCATCTTTGTTGGTTATTAAATTCCCCAGGTGTAGCAAGTAAGTCAGTTGAAGAATTAGAGAGAACCGATGAACAGTAAACTAATTACATGCTATGTTGTGCATCTGTGTTGGTTATTAGTCTCCCCAGGTGTCGCAAGTAAGTCAGTTGAAGAATTAGAGAGAACCGATGAACAGTAAACCAATTTCATGCTTTGTTGTGCATCATTGTTGGTTATTAAACTCCCCAGGTGTAGCAAGTAAGTCAGTTGAAGAATTAGAGAGAACCGATGAACAGTAAACCAATTACATGCTATGTTGTTCATCTGTGTTGGTTATTAGTCTCCCCAGGTGTCGCAAGTAAGTCAGTTGAAGAATTAGAGAGAACCGATGAACAGTAAACCAATTACATGCTTTGTTGTGCATCTGTGTTGGTTATAAGTCTCCCCAGGTGTAGCAAGTAAGTCAGTTGAAGAATTAGAGAGAACCGATGAACAGTAAACCAGTTACATGCTATGTTGTGCATCTGTGTTGGTTATTAGTCTCCCCAGGTGTAGCAAGTAAGTCAGTTGAAGAATTCGAGAGAACCGATGAACAGTAAACCAGTTTCATGCTATGTTGTGCATCTGTGTTGGTTATTAGTCTCCCTAGGTGTAGCAAGTAAGTCAGTTGAAGAATTAGAGAGAACCGATGAACAGTAAACCAATTACAAGCTATGTTGTGCATCTGTGTTGGTTATTAAACTCCCCAGGTGTAGCAAGTAAGTCAGTTGAAGAATTAGAGAGAACCGATGAACAGTAAACCAATTACATGCTATGTTGTGCATCTGTGTTGGTTATTAAACTCCCCAGGTGTAGCAAGTAAGTCAGTTGAAGAATTAGAGAGAACCGATGAACAGTAAACCAATTACATGCTATGTTGTGCATCTGTGTTGGTTATTAGCCTCCCTAGGTGTAGCAAGTAAGTCAGTTGAAGAATTAGAGAGAACCGCTGAACAGTAAACCAATTACATGCTATGTTGTGCATCTGTGTTGGTTATTAGTCTCCCCAGGTGTAGCAAGTATGTTAGTTGAAGAGTTAGAGAGAACCGATGAACAGTAAACCGATTACATGCTATGTTGTGCATCTGTGTTGGTTATTAAACTCCCCAGGTGTAGCAACTAAGTCAGTTGAAGAATTAGAGAGAACCGATGAACAGTAAACCAGTTACATGCTATGTTGTGCATCTGTGTTGGTTATTAAACTCCCCAGGTGTAGCAAGTAAGTCAGTTGAAGAATTATAGAGAACCGATGAACAGTAAACCAATTACATGCTATGTTGTGAATCTGTGTTGGTTATTAAACTCCCCAGGTGTAGCAAGTAAGTCAGTTGAAGAATTAGAGAGAACCGATGAACAGTAAACCAATTACATGCTGTGTTGTGCATCTGTGTTGGTTATTAAACTCCCCAGGTGTAGCAAGTAAGTCAGTTGAAGAATTAGAGAGAACCGATGAACAGTAAACCAGTTACATGCTATGTTGTGCATCTGTGTTGGTTATTAAACTCCCCAGGTGTAGCAAGTAAGTCAGTTGAAGAATTAGAGAGAGCCGATGAACAGTAAACTAATTACATGCTATGTTGTGCATCTATGTTGGTTATTAGTCTCCCCAGGTGTAGCGAGTAAGTCAGTTGAAGAATTAGAGAGAACCGATGAATAGTAAACCAATTACATGTTATATTGTGCATCTGTGTTGGTTATTAAACTCCCCAGGTGTAGCAAGTAAGTCAGTTGAAGAATTAGAGAGAACCGATGAACAGTAAACCAATTACATGCTATGTTGTGCATCTGTGTTGGTTATTAAACTCCCCAGGTGTAGCAAGTAAGTCAGTTGAAGAATTAGAGAGAACCGATGAACAGTAAACCAATTACATGCGATGTTGTGCATCTGTGTTGGTTATTAAACTCCCCAGGTGTAGCAAGTAAGTCAGTTGAAGAATTAGAGAGAACCGATGAACAGTAAACTAATTACATGCTATGTTGTGCATCTGTGTTGGTTATTAGTCTCCCCAGGTGTAGCAAGTAAGTCAGTTGAAGAATTAGAGAGAACCGATGAATAGTAAACCAATTACATGTTATATTGTGCATCTGTGTTGGTTATTAAACTCCCCAGGTGTAGCAAGTAAGTCAGTTGAAGAATTAGAGAGAACCGATGAACAGTAAACCAATTACATGCTATGTTGTGCATCTGTGTTGGTTATTAAACTCCCCAGGTGTAGCAAGTAAGTCAGTTGAAGAATTAGAGAGAACCGATGAACAGTAAACTAATTACATGCTATGTTGTACATCTTTGTTGGTTATTAGTCTCCCCAGGTGTAGCAACTAAGTCAGTTGAAGAATTAGAGAGAACCGCTGAATAGTAAACCAATTACATGTTATGTTGTGCATCTTTGTTGGTTATTAGTCTCCCCAAGTGTAGCAGGTAAGTCAGTTGAAGAATTAGAGAGAACCGATGAACAGTAAATCAATTACATGCTATGTTGTGCATCTTTGTTGGTTATTAAACTCCCCAGGTGTAGCAAGTAAGTCAGTTGAAGAATTAGAGAGAACCGATGAACAGTAAACTGATTACATGCTATGTTGTGCATCTTTGTTGGTTATTAGTCTCCCCAGGTGTAGCAACTATGTCAGTTGAAGAATTAGAGAGAACCGATGAATAGTAAACCAATTACATGCTGTGTTGTGCATCTGTGTTGGTTATTAAACTCCCCAGGTGTAGCAAGTAAGTCAGTTGAAGAATTAGAGAGAACCGATGAACAGTAAACCAGTTACATGCTACGTTGTGCATCTGTGTTGGTTATTAGTCTCCCCAGGTGTAGCAAGTAAGTCAGTTGAAGAATTAGAGAGAACCGATGAACAGTAAACTAATTACATGCTATGTTGTGCATCTGTGTTGGTTATTAGTCTCCCCAGGTGTAGCAAGTAAGTCAGTTGAAGAATTAGAGAGAACCGATGAATAGTAAACCAATTACATGTTATATTGTGCATCTGTGTTGGTTATTAAACTCCCCAGGTGTAGCAAGTAAGTCAGTTGAAGAATTAGAGAGAACCGATGAACAGTAAACCAATTACATGCTATGTTGTGCATCTGTGTTGGTTATTAAACTCCCCAGGTGTAGCAAGTAAGTCAGTTGAAGAATTAGAGAGAACCGATGAACAGTAAACTAATTACATGCTATGTTGTACATCTTTGTTGGTTATTAGTCTCCCCAGGTGTAGCAACTAAGTCAGTTGAAGAATTAGAGAGAACCGCTGAATAGTAAACCAATTACATGCTATGTTGTGCATCTGTGTTGGTTATTAGTCTCCCCAGGTGTAGCAAGTAAGTCAGTTGAAGAATTAGAGAGAACCGATGAATAGTAAACCAATTACATGTTATATTGTGCATCTGTGTTGGTTATTAAACTCCCCAGGTGTAGCAAGTAAGTCAGTTGAAGAATTAGAGAGAACCGATGAACAGTAAACCAATTACATGCTATGTTGTGCATCTGTGTTGGTTATTAAACTCCCCAGGTGTAGCAAGTAAGTCAGTTGAAGAATTAGAGAGAACCGATGAACAGTAAACTAATTACATGCTATGTTGTGCATCTGTGTTGGTTATTAGTCTCCCCAGGTGTAGCAAGTAAGTCAGTTGAAGAATTAGAGAGAACCGATGAATAGTAAAACCAATTACATGTTATATTGTGCATCTGTGTTGGTTATTAAACTCCCCAGGTGTAGCAAGTAAGTCAGTTGAAGAATTAGAGAGAACCGATGAACAGTAAACCAATTACATGCTATGTTGTGCATCTGTGTTGGTTATTAAACTCCCCAGGTGTAGCAAGTAAGTCAGTTGAAGAATTAGAGAGAACCGATGAACAGTAAACTAATTACATGCTATGTTGTACATCTTTGTTGGTTATTAGTCTCCCCAGGTGTAGCAACTAAGTCAGTTGAAGAATTAGAGAGAACCGCTGAATAGTAAACCAATTACATGCTATGTTGTGCATCTGTGTTGGTTATTAGTCTCCCCAGGTGTAGCAAGTTAGTCAGTTGAAGAATTAGAGAGAACCGATGAATAGTAAACCAATTACATGTTATATTGTGCATCTGTGTTGGTTATTAAACTCCCCAGGTGTAGCAAGTAAGTCAGTTGAAGAATTAGAGAGAACCGATGAACAGTAAACCAGTTACATGCTATGTTGTGCATCTGTGTTGGTTATTAGTCTCCCCAGGTGTAGCAAGTAAGTCAGTTGAAGAATTAGAGAGAACCGATGAACAGTAAACCAATTACAAGCTATGTTGTGCATCTGTGTTGGTTATTAAACTCCCCAGGTGTAGCAAGTAAGTCAGTTGAAGAATTAGAGAGAACCGATGAACAGTAAACTAATTACATGCTATGTTGTGCATCTGTGTTGGTTATTAGTCTCCCCAGGTGTAGCAAGTAAGTCAGTTGAAGAATTAGAGAGAACCGCTGAATAGTAAACCAATTACATGTTATGTTGTGCATCTTTGTTGGTTATTAGTCTCCCCAAGTGTAGCAGGTAAGTCAGTTGAAGAATTAGAGAGAACCGATGAACAGTAAATCAATTACATGCTATGTTGTGCATCTTTGTTGGTTATTAAACTCCCCAGGTGTAGCAAGTAAGTCAGTTGAAGAATTAGAGAGAACCGATGAACAGTAAACTGATTACATGCTATGTTGTGCATCTTTGTTGGTTATTAGTCTCCCCAGGTGTAGCAACTATGTCAGTTGAAGAATTAGAGAGAACCGATGAATAGTAAACCAATTACATGCTGTGTTGTGCATCTGTGTTGGTTATTAAACTCCCCAGGTGTAGCAAGTAAGTCAGTTGAAGAATTAGAGAGAACCGATGAACAGTAAACCAGTTACATGCTACGTTGTGCATCTGTGTTGGTTATTAGTCTCCCCAGGTGTAGCAAGTAAGTCAGTTGAAGAATTAGAGAGAACCGATGAACAGTAAACTAATTACATGCTATGTTGTGCATCTGTGTTGGTTATTAGTCTCCCCAGGTGTAGCAAGTAAGTCAGTTGAAGAATTAGAGAGAACCGATGAATAGTAAACCAATTACATGTTATATTGTGCATCTGTGTTGGTTATTAAACTCCCCAGGTGTAGCAAGTAAGTCAGTTGAAGAATTAGAGAGAACCGATGAACAGTAAACCAATTACATGCTATGTTGTGCATCTGTGTTGGTTATTAAACTCCCCAGGTGTAGCAAGTAAGTCAGTTGAAGAATTAGAGAGAACCGATGAACAGTAAACTAATTACATGCTATGTTGTACATCTTTGTTGGTTATTAGTCTCCCCAGGTGTAGCAACTAAGTCAGTTGAAGAATTAGAGAGAACCGCTGAATAGTAAACCAATTACATGCTATGTTGTGCATCTGTGTTGGTTATTAGTCTCCCCAGGTGTAGCAAGTAAGTCAGTTGAAGAATTAGAGAGAACCGATGAATAGTAAACCAATTACATGTTATATTGTGCATCTGTGTTGGTTATTAAACTCCCCAGGTGTAGCAAGTAAGTCAGTTGAAGAATTAGAGAGAACCGATGAACAGTAAACCAATTACATGCTATGTTGTGCATCTGTGTTGGTTATTAAACTCCCCAGGTGTAGCAAGTAAGTCAGTTGAAGAATTAGAGAGAACCGATGAACAGTAAACTAATTACATGCTATGTTGTGCATCTGTGTTGGTTATTAGTCTCCCCAGGTGTAGCAAGTAAGTCAGTTGAAGAATTAGAGAGAACCGATGAATAGTAAAACCAATTACATGTTATATTGTGCATCTGTGTTGGTTATTAAACTCCCCAGGTGTAGCAAGTAAGTCAGTTGAAGAATTAGAGAGAACCGATGAACAGTAAACCAATTACATGCTATGTTGTGCATCTGTGTTGGTTATTAAACTCCCCAGGTGTAGCAAGTAAGTCAGTTGAAGAATTAGAGAGAACCGATGAACAGTAAACTAATTACATGCTATGTTGTACATCTTTGTTGGTTATTAGTCTCCCCAGGTGTAGCAACTAAGTCAGTTGAAGAATTAGAGAGAACCGCTGAATAGTAAACCAATTACATGCTATGTTGTGCATCTGTGTTGGTTATTAGTCTCCCCAGGTGTAGCAAGTTAGTCAGTTGAAGAATTAGAGAGAACCGATGAATAGTAAACCAATTACATGTTATATTGTGCATCTGTGTTGGTTATTAAACTCCCCAGGTGTAGCAAGTAAGTCAGTTGAAGAATTAGAGAGAACCGATGAACAGTAAACCAGTTACATGCTATGTTGTGCATCTGTGTTGGTTATTAGTCTCCCCAGGTGTAGCAAGTAAGTCAGTTGAAGAATTAGAGAGAACCGATGAACAGTAAACCAATTACAAGCTATGTTGTGCATCTGTGTTGGTTATTAAACTCCCCAGGTGTAGCAAGTAAGTCAGTTGAAGAATTAGAGAGAACCGATGAACAGTAAACCAATTACATGCTATGTTGTGCATCTGTGTTGGTTATTAAACTCCCCAGGTGTAGCAAGTAAGTCAGTTGAAGAATTAGAGAGAACCGATGAACAGTAAACCAATTACATGCTATGTTGTGCATCTGTGTTGGTTATTAGCCTCCCTAGGTGTAGCAAGTAAGTCAGTTGAAGAATTAGAGAGAACCGCTGAACAGTAAACCAATTACATGCTATGTTGTGCATCTGTGTTGGTTATTAGTCTCCCCAGGTGTAGCAAGTAAGTCAGTTGAAGAATTAGAGAGAACCGATGAACAGTAAACCAATTACATGCTATGTTGTGCATCTGTGTTGGTTATTAAACTCCCCAGGTGTAGCAAGTAAGTCAGTTGAAGAATTAGAGAGAACCGATGAACAGTAAACCAATTACATGCGATGTTGTGCATCTGTGTTGGTTATTAAACTCCCCAGGTGTAGCAAGTAAGTCAGTTGAAGAATTAGAGAGAACCGATGAACAGTAAACTAATTACATGCTATGTTGTACATCTTTGTTGGTTATTAGTCTCCCCAGGTGTAGCAAGTAAGTCAGTTGAAGAATTAGAGAGAACCGATGAACAGTAAACCAATTACATGCGATGTTGTGCATCTGTGTTGGTTATTAAACTCCCCAGGTGTAGCAAGTAAGTCAGTTGAAGAATTAGAGAGAACCGATGAACAGTAAACTAATTACATGCTATGTTGTGCATCTGTGTTGGTTATTAGTCTCCCCAGGTGTAGCAAGTAAGTCAGTTGAAGAATTAGAGAGAACCGATGAATAGTAAACCAATTACATGTTATATTGTGCATCTGTGTTGGTTATTAAACTCCCCAGGTGTAGCAAGTAAGTCAGTTGAAGAATTAGAGAGAACCGATGAACAGTAAACCAATTACATGCTATGTTGTGCATCTGTGTTGGTTATTAAACTCCCCAGGTGTAGCAAGTAAGTCAGTTGAAGAATTAGAGAGAATCGATGAACAGTAAACCAATTACAAGCTATGTTGTGCATCTGTGTTGGTTATTAAACTCCCCAGGTGTAGCAAGTAAGTCAGTTGAAGAATTAGAGAGAACCGATGAACAGTAAACCAATTACATGCTATGTTGTGCATCTGTGTTGGTTATTAAACTCCCCAGGTGTAGCAAGTAAGTCAGTTGAAGAATTAGAGAGAACCGATGAACAGTAAACCAATTACATGCGATGTTGTGCATCTGTGTTGGTTATTAAACTCCCCAGGTGTAGCAAGTAAGTCAGTTGAAGAATTAGAGAGAACCGATGAACAGTAAACTAATTACATGCTATGTTGTGCATCTGTGTTGGTTATTAGTCTCCCCAGGTGTAGCAAGTAAGTCAGTTGAAGAATTAGAGAGAACCGATGAATAGTAAACCAATTACATGTTATATTGTGCATCTGTGTTGGTTATTAAACTCCCCAGGTGTAGCAAGTAAGTCAGTTGAAGAATTAGAGAGAACCGATGAACAGTAAACCAATTACATGCTATGTTGTGCATCTGTGTTGGTTATTAAACTCCCCAGGTGTAGCAAGTAAGTCAGTTGAAGAATTAGAGAGAACCGATGAACAGTAAACTAATTACATGCTATGTTGTACATCTTTGTTGGTTATTAGTCTCCCCAGGTGTAGCAACTAAGTCAGTTGAAGAATTAGAGAGAACCGCTGAATAGTAAACCAATTACATGCTATGTTGTGCATCTGTGTTGGTTATTAGTCTCCCCAGGTGTAGCAAGTAAGTCAGTTGAAGAATTAGAGAGAACCGATGAATAGTAAACCAATTACATGTTATATTGTTCATCTGTGTTGGTTATTAAACTCCCCAGGTGTAGCAAGTAAGTCAGTTGAAGAATTAGAGAGAACCGATGAACAGTAAACCAGTTACATGCTATGTTGTGCATCTGTGTTGGTTATTAGTCTCCCCAGGTGTAGCAAGTAAGTCAGTTGAAGAATTAGAGAGAACCGATGAACAGTAAACCAATTACAAGCTATGTTGTGCATCTGTGTTGGTTATTAAACTCCCCAGGTGTAGCAAGTAAGTCAGTTGAAGAATTAGAGAGAACCGATGAACAGTAAACCAATTACATGCTATGTTGTGCATCTGTGTTGGTTATTAAACTCCCCAGGTGTAGCAAGTAAGTCAGTTGAAGAATTAGAGAGAACCGATGAACAGTAAACCAATTACATGCTATGTTGTGCATCTGTGTTGGTTATTAGCCTCCCTAGGTGTAGCAAGTAAGTCAGTTGAAGAATTAGAGAGAACCGCTGAACAGTAAACCAATTACATGCTATGTTGTGCATCTGTGTTGGTTATTAGTCTCCCCAGGTGTAGCAAGTATGTTAGTTGAAGAGTTAGAGAGAACCGATGAACAGTAAACCGATTACATGCTATGTTGTGCTTCTGTGTTGGTTATTAAACTCCCCAGGTGTAGCAACTAAGTCAGTTGGAGAATTAGAGAGAACCGATGAACAGTAAACCAGTTACATGCTATGTTGTGCATCTGTGTTGGTTATTAAACTCCCCAGGTGTAGCAAGTAAGTCAGTTGAAGAATTATAGAGAACCGATGAACAGTAAACCAATTACATGCTATGTTGTGAATCTGTGTTGGTTATTAAACTCCCCAGGTGTAGCAAGTAAGTCAGTTGAAGAATTAGAGGGAACCGATGAACAGTATACCAATTACATGCTGTGTTGTGCATCTGTGTTGGTTATTAAACTCCCCAGGTGTAGCAAGTAAGTCAGTTGAAGAATTAGAGAGAACCGATGAACAGTAAACCAGTTACATGCTATGTTGTGCATCTGTGTTGGTTATTAAACTCCCCAGGTGTAGCAAGTAAGTCAGTTGAAGAATTAGAGAGAACCGATGAACAGTAAACTAATTACATGCTATATTGTGCATCTGTGTTGGTTATTAGTCTCCCCAGGTGTAGCAAGTAAGTCAGTTGAAGAATTAGAGAGAACCGATGAATAGTAAACCAATTACATGTTATATTGTGCATCTGTGTTGGTTATTAAACTCCCCAGGTGTAGCAAGTAAGTCAGTTGAAGAATTATAGAGAACCGATGAACAGTAAACCAATTACATGCTATCTTGTGCATCTGTGTTGGTTATTAAACTCCCCAGGTGTAGAAAGTAAGTCAGTTGAAGAATTAGAGAGAACCGATGAACAGTAAACCAGTTACATGCTATGTTGTGCATCTGTGTTGGTTATTAAACTCCCCAGGTGTAGCAAGTAAGTCAGTTGAAGAATTATAGAGAACCGATGAACAGTAAACCAATTACATGCTATGTTGTGAATCTGTGTTGGTTATTAAACTCCCCAGGTGTAGCAAGTAAGTCAGTTGAAGAATTAGAGAGAACCGATGAACAGTAAACCAATTACATGCTGTGTTGTGCATCTGTGTTGGTTATTAAACTCCCCAGGTGTAGCAAGTAAGTCAGTTGAAGAATTAGAGAGAACCGATGAACAGTAAACCAGTTACATGCTATGTTGTGCATCTGTGTTGGTTATTAAACTCCCCAGGTGTAGCAAGTAAGTCAGTTGAAGAATTAGAGAGAATCGATGAACAGTAAACCAATTACAAGCTATGTTGTGCATCTGTGTTGGTTATTAAACTCCCCAGGTGTAGCAAGTAAGTCAGTTGAAGAATTAGAGAGAACCGATGAACAGTAAACCAATTACATGCTATGTTGTGCATCTGTGTTGGTTATTAAACTCCCCAGGTGTAGCAAGTAAGTCAGTTGAAGAATTAGAGAGAACCGATGAACAGTAAACCAATTACATGCGATGTTGTGCATCTGTGTTGGTTATTAAACTCCCCAGGTGTAGCAAGTAAGTCAGTTGAAGAATTAGAGAGAACCGATGAACAGTAAACTAATTACATGCTATGTTGTGCATCTGTGTTGGTTATTAGTCTCCCCAGGTGTAGCAAGTAAGTCAGTTGAAGAATTAGAGAGAACCGATGAATAGTAAACCAATTACATGTTATATTGTGCATCTGTGTTGGTTATTAAACTCCCCAGGTGTAGCAAGTAAGTCAGTTGAAGAATTAGAGAGAACCGATGAACAGTAAACCAATTACATGCTATGTTGTGCATCTGTGTTGGTTATTAAACTCCCCAGGTGTAGCAAGTAAGTCAGTTGAAGAATTAGAGAGAACCGATGAACAGTAAACTAATTACATGCTATGTTGTACATCTTTGTTGGTTATTAGTCTCCCCAGGTGTAGCAACTAAGTCAGTTGAAGAATTAGAGAGAACCGCTGAATAGTAAACCAATTACATGCTATGTTGTGCATCTGTGTTGGTTATCAGTCTCCCCAGGTGTAGCAAGTAAGTCAGTTGAAGAATTAGAGAGAACCGATGAACAGTAAACCAATTACATGCTATGTTGTGCATCTGTGTTGGTTATTAAACTCCCCAGGTGTAGCAAGTAAGTCAGTTGAAGAATTAGAGAGAACCGATGAACAGTAAACCAATTACATGCTATGTTGTGCATCTGTGTTGGTTATTAGCCTCCCTAGGTGTAGCAAGTAAGTCAGTTGAAGAATTAGAGAGAACCGCTGAACAGTAAACCAATTACATGCTATGTTGTGCATCTGTGTTGGTTATTAGTCTCCCCAGGTGTAGCAAGTATGTTAGTTGAAGAGTTAGAGAGAACCGATGAACAGTAAACCGATTACATGCTATGTTGTGCATCTGTGTTGGTTATTAAACTCCCCAGGTGTAGCAACTAAGTCAGTTGGAGAATTAGAGAGAACCGATGAACAGTAAACCAGTTACATGCTATGTTGTGCATCTGTGTTGGTTATTAAACTCCCCAGGTGTAGCAAGTAAGTCAGTTGAAGAATTATAGAGAACCGATGAACAGTAAACCAATTACATGCTATGTTGTGAATCTGTGTTGGTTATTAAACTCCCCAGGTGTAGCAAGTAAGTCAGTTGAAGAATTAGAGGGAACCGATGAACAGTATACCAATTACATGCTGTGTTGTGCATCTGTGTTGGTTATTAAACTCCCCAGGTGTAGCAAGTAAGTCAGTTGAAGAATTAGAGAGAACCGATGAACAGTAAACCAGTTACATGCTATGTTGTGCATCTGTGTTGGTTATTAAACTCCCCAGGTGTAGCAAGTAAGTCAGTTGAAGAATTAGAGAGAACCGATGAACAGTAAACTAATTACATGCTATATTGTGCATCTGTGTTGGTTATTAGTCTCCCCAGGTGTAGCAAGTAAGTCAGTTGAAGAATTAGAGAGAACCGATGAATAGTAAACCAATTACATGTTATATTGTGCATCTGTGTTGGTTATTAAACTCCCCAGGTGTAGCAAGTAAGTCAGTTGAAGAATTATAGAGAACCGATGAACAGTAAACCAATTACATGCTATCTTGTGCATCTGTGTTGGTTATTAAACTCCCCAGGTGTAGCAAGTAAGTCAGTTGAAGAATTAGAGAGAACCGATGAACAGTAAACCAGTTACATGCTATGTTGTGCATCTGTGTTGGTTATTAAACTCCCCAGGTGTAGCAAGTAAGTCAGTTGAAGAATTATAGAGAACCGATGAACAGTAAACCAATTACATGCTATGTTGTGAATCTGTGTTGGTTATTAAACTCCCCAGGTGTAGCAAGTAAGTCAGTTGAAGAATTAGAGAGAACCGATGAACAGTAAACCAATTACATGCTGTGTTGTGCATCTGTGTTGGTTATTAAACTCCCCAGGTGTAGCAAGTAAGTCAGTTGAAGAATTAGAGAGAACCGATGAACAGTAAACCAGTTACATGCTATGTTGTGCATCTGTGTTGGTTATTAAACTCCCCAGGTGTAGCAAGTAAGTCAGTTGAAGAATTAGAGAGAATCGATGAACAGTAAACCAATTACAAGCTATGTTGTGCATCTGTGTTGGTTATTAAACTCCCCAGGTGTAGCAAGTAAGTCAGTTGAAGAATTAGAGAGAACCGATGAACAGTAAACCAATTACATGCTATGTTGTGCATCTGTGTTGGTTATTAAACTCCCCAGGTGTAGCAAGTAAGTCAGTTGAAGAATTAGAGAGAACCGATGAACAGTAAACCAATTACATGCGATGTTGTGCATCTGTGTTGGTTATTAAACTCCCCAGGTGTAGCAAGTAAGTCAGTTGAAGAATTAGAGAGAACCGATGAACAGTAAACTAATTACATGCTATGTTGTGCATCTGTGTTGGTTATTAGTCTCCCCAGGTGTAGCAAGTAAGTCAGTTGAAGAATTAGAGAGAACCGATGAATAGTAAACCAATTACATGTTATATTGTGCATCTGTGTTGGTTATTAAACTCCCCAGGTGTAGCAAGTAAGTCAGTTGAAGAATTAGAGAGAACCGATGAACAGTAAACCAATTACATGCTATGTTGTGCATCTGTGTTGGTTATTAAACTCCCCAGGTGTAGCAAGTAAGTCAGTTGAAGAATTAGAGAGAACCGATGAACAGTAAACTAATTACATGCTATGTTGTACATCTTTGTTGGTTATTAGTCTCCCCAGGTGTAGCAACTAAGTCAGTTGAAGAATTAGAGAGAACCGCTGAATAGTAAACCAATTACATGCTATGTTGTGCATCTGTGTTGGTTATCAGTCTCCCCAGGTGTAGCAAGTAAGTCAGTTGAAGAATTAGAGAGAACCGATGAACAGTAAACCAATTACATGCTATGTTGTGCATCTGTGTTGGTTATTAAACTCCCCAGGTGTAGCAAGTAAGTCAGTTGAAGAATTAGAGAGAACCGATGAACAGTAAACCAGTTACATGCTATGTTGTGCATCTGTGTTGGTTATTAGTCTCCCCAGGTGTAGCAAGTAAGTCAGTTGAAGAATTAGAGAGAACCGATGAACAGTAAACCAATTACAAGCTATGTTGTGCATCTGTGTTGGTTATTAAACTCCCCAGGTGTAGCAAGTAAGTCAGTTGAAGAATTAGAGAGAACCGATGAACAGTAAACCAATTACATGCTATGGTGTGCATCTGTGTTGGTTATTAAACTCCCCAGGTGTAGCAAGTAAGTCAGTTGAAGAATTAGAGAGAACCGATGAACAGTAAACCAATTACATGCTATGTTGTGCATCTGTGTTGGTTATTAGCCTCCCTAGGTGTAGCAAGTAAGTCAGTTGAAGAATTAGAGAGAACCGCTGAACAGTAAACCAATTACATGCTATGTTGTGCATCTGTGTTGGTTATTAGTCTCCCCAGGTGTAGCAAGTATGTTAGTTGAAGAGTTAGAGAGAACCGATGAACAGTAAACTGATTACATGCTATGTTGTGCATCTGTGTTGGTTATTAAACTCCCCAGGTGTAGCAACTAAGTCAGTTGAAGAATTAGAGAGAACCAATGAACAGTAAACCAGTTACATGCTATGTTGTGCATCTGTGTTGGTTATTAAACTCCCCAGGTGTAGCAAGTAAGTCAGTTGAAGAATTATAGAGAACCGATGAACAGTAAACCAATTACATGCTATGTTGTGAATCTGTGTTGGTTATTAAACTCCCCAGGTGTAGCAAGTAAGTCAGTTGAAGAATTAGAGAGAACCGATGAACAGTAAACCAATTACATGCTGTGTTGTGCATCTGTGTTGGTTATTAAACTCCCCAGGTGTAGCAAGTAAGTCAGTTGAAGAATTAGAGAGAACCGATGAACAGTAAACCAGTTACATGCTATGTTGTGCATCTGTGTTGGTTATTAAACTCCCCAGGTGTAGCAAGTAAGTCAGTTGAAGAATTAGAGAGAACCGATGAACAGTAAACTAATTACATGCTATATTGTGCATCTGTGTTGGTTATTAGTCTCCCCAGGTGTAGCAAGTAAGTCAGTTGAAGAATTAGAGAGAACCGATGAATAGTAAACCAATTACATGTTATATTGTGCATCTGTGTTGGTTATTAAACTCCCCAGGTGTAGCAAGTAAGTCAGTTGAAGAATTAGAGAGAACCGATGAACAGTAAACCAATTACATGCTATGTTGTGCATCTGTGTTGGTTATTAAACTCCCCAGGTGTAGCAAGTAAGTCAGTTGAAGAATTAGAGAGAACCGATGAACAGTAAACCAATTACATGCGATGTTGTGCATCTGTGTTGGTTATTAAACTCCCCAGGTGTAGCAAGTAAGTCAGTTGAAGAATTAGAGAGAACCGATGAACAGTAAACTAATTACATGCTATGTTGTGCATCTGTGTTGGTTATTAGTCTCCCCAGGTGTAGCAAGTAAGTCAGTTGAAGAATTAGAGAGAACCAATGAATAGTAAACCAATTACATGTTATATTGTGCATCTGTGTTGGTTATTAAACTCCCCAGGTGTAGCAAGTAAGTCAGTTGAAGAATTAGAGAGAACCGAGGAACAGTAAACCAATTACATGTTATGTTGTGCATCTGTGTTGGTTATTAAACTCCCCAGGTGTAGCAAGTAAGTCAGTTGAAGAATTAGAGAGAACCGATGAACAGTAAACTAATTACATGCTATGTTGTATATCTTTGTTGGTTATTAGTCTCCCCAGGTGTAGCAACTAAGTCAGTTGAAGAATTATAGAGAACCGATGAACAGTAAACCAATTACATGCTATGTTGTGAATCTGTGTTGGTTATTAAACTCCCCAGGTGTAGCAAGTAAGTCAGTTGAAGAATTAGAGGGAACCGATGAACAGTATACCAATTACATGCTGTGTTGTGCATCTGTGTTGGTTATTAAACTCCCCAGGTGTAGCAAGTAAGTCAGTTGAAGAATTAGAGAGAACCGATGAACAGTAAACCAGTTACATGCTATGTTGTGCATCTGTGTTGGTTATTAAACTCCCCAGGTGTAGCAAGTAAGTCAGTTGAAGAATTAGAGAGAACCGATGAACAGTAAACTAATTACATGCTATATTGTGCATCTGTGTTGGTTATTAGTCTCCCCAGGTGTAGCAAGTAAGTCAGTTGAAGAATTAGAGAGAACCGATGAATAGTAAACCAATTACATGTTATATTGTGCATCTGTGTTGGTTATTAAACTCCCCAGGTGTAGCAAGTAAGTCAGTTGAAGAATTATAGAGAACCGATGAACAGTAAACCAATTACATGCTATCTTGTGCATCTGTGTTGGTTATTAAACTCCCCAGGTGTAGCAACTAAGTCAGTTGAAGAATTAGAGAGAACCGATGAACAGTAAACCAGTTACATGCTATGTTGTGCATCTGTGTTGGTTATTAAACTCCCCAGGTGTAGCAAGTAAGTCAGTTGAAGAATTATAGAGAACCGATGAACAGTAAACCAATTACATGCTATGTTGTGAATCTGTGTTGGTTATTAAACTCCCCAGGTGTAGCAAGTAAGTCAGTTGAAGAATTAGAGAGAACCGATGAACAGTAAACCAATTACATGCTGTGTTGTGCATCTGTGTTGGTTATTAAACTCCCCAGGTGTAGCAAGTAAGTCAGTTGAAGAATTAGAGAGAACCGATGAACAGTAAACCAGTTACATGCTATGTTGTGCATCTGTGTTGGTTATTAAACTCCCCAGGTGTAGCAAGTAAGTCAGTTGAAGAATTAGAGAGAATCGATGAACAGTAAACCAATTACAAGCTATGTTGTGCATCTGTGTTGGTTATTAAACTCCCTAGGTGTAGCAAGTAAGTCAGTTGAAGAATTAGAGAGAACCGATGAACAGTAAACCAATTACATGCTATGTTGTGCATCTGTGTTGGTTATTAAACTCCCCAGGTGTAGCAAGTAAGTCAGTTGAAGAATTAGAGAGAACCGATGAACAGTAAACCAATTACATGCGATGTTGTGCATCTGTGTTGGTTATTAAACTCCCCAGGTGTAGCAAGTAAGTCAGTTGAAGAATTAGAGAGAACCGATGAACAGTAAACTAATTACATGCTATGTTGTGCATCTGTGTTGGTTATTAGTCTCCCCAGGTGTAGCAAGTAAGTCAGTTGAAGAATTAGAGAGAACCGATGAATAGTAAACCAATTACATGTTATATTGTGCATCTGTGTTGGTTATTAAACTCCCCAGGTGTAGCAAGTAAGTCAGTTGAAGAATTAGAGAGAACCGATGAACAGTAAACCAATTACATGCTATGTTGTGCATCTGTGTTGGTTATTAAACTCCCCAGGTGTAGCAAGTAAGTCAGTTGAAGAATTAGAGAGAACCGATGAACAGTAAACTAATTACATGCTATGTTGTACATCTTTGTTGGTTATTAGTCTCCCCAGGTGTAGCAACTAAGTCAGTTGAAGAATTAGAGAGAACCGATGAACAGTAAACCAATTACATGCTATGTTGTGCATCTGTGTTGGTTATCAGTCTCCCCAGGTGTAGCAAGTAAGTCAGTTGAAGAATTAGAGAGAACCGATGAACAGTAAACCAATTACATGCTATGTTGTGCATCTGTGTTGGTTATTAAACTCCCCAGGTGTAGCAAGTAAGTCAGTTGAAGAATTAGAGAGAACCGATGAACAGTAAACCAGTTACATGCTATGTTGTGCATCTGTGTTGGTTATTAGTCTCCCCAGGTGTAGCAAGTAAGTCAGTTGAAGAATTAGAGAGAACCGATGAACAGTAAACCAATTACAAGCTATGTTGTGCATCTGTGTTGGTTATTAAACTCCCCAGGTGTAGCAAGTAAGTCAGTTGAAGAATTAGAGAGAACCGATGAACAGTAAACCAATTACATGCTATGTTGTGCATCTGTGTTGGTTATTAAACTCCCCAGGTGTAGCAAGTAAGTCAGTTGAAGAATTAGAGAGAACCGATGAACAGTAAACCTATTACATGCTATGTTGTGCATCTGTGTTGGTTATTAGCCTCCCTAGGTGTAGCAAGTAAGTCAGTTGAAGAATTAGAGAGAACCGCTGAACAGTAAACCAATTACATGCTATGTTGTGCATCTGTGTTGGTTATTAGTCTCCCCAGGTGTAGCAAGTATGTTAGTTGAAGAGTTAGAGAGAACCGATGAACAGTAAACTGATTACATGCTATGTTGTGCATCTGTGTTGGTTATTAAACTCCCCAGGTGTAGCAACTAAGTCAGTTGAAGAATTAGAGAGAACCGATGAACAGTAAACCAATTACATGCTATGTTGTGAATCTGTGTTGGTTATTAAACTCCCCAGGTGTAGCAAGTAAGACAGTTGAAGAATTATAGAGAACCGATGAACAGTAAACCAATTACATGCTATGTTGTGAATCTGTGTTGGTTATTAAACTCCCCAGGTGTAGCAAGTAAGTCAGTTGAAGAATTAGAGAGAACCGATGAACAGTAAACCAATTACATGCTGTGTTGTGCATCTGTGTTGGTTATTAAACTCCCCAGGTGTAGCAAGTAAGTCAGTTGAAGAATTAGAGAGAACCGATGAACAGTAAACCAGTTACATGCTATGTTGTGCATCTGTGTTGGTTATTAAACTCCCCAGGTGTAGCAAGTAAGTCAGTTGAAGAATTAGAGAGAATCGATGAACAGTAAACCAATTACATGTTATATTGTGCATCTGTGTTGGTTATTAAACTCCCCAGGTGTAGCAAGTAAGTCAGTTGAAGAATTAGAGAGAACCGATGAACAGTAAACCAATTACATGCTATGTTGTGCATCTGTGTTGGTTATTAAACTCCCCAGGTGTAGCAAGTAAGTCAGTTGAAGAATTAGAGAGAACCGATGAACAGTAAACCAATTACATGCGATGTTGTGCATCTGTGTTGGTTATTAAACTCCCCAGGTGTAGCAAGTAAGTCAGTTGAAGAATTAGAGAGAACCGATGAACAGTAAACTAATTACATGCTATGTTGTACATCTTTGTTGGTTATTAGTCTCCCCAGGTGTAGCAAGTAAGTCAGTTGAAGAATTAGAGAGAACCGATGAACAGTAAACCAATTACATGCGATGTTGTGCATCTGTGTTGGTTATTAAACTCCCCAGGTGTAGCAAGTAAGTCAGTTGAAGAATTAGAGAGAACCGATGAACAGTAAACTAATTACATGCTATGTTGTGCATCTGTGTTGGTTATTAGTCTCCCCAGGTGTAGCAAGTAAGTCAGTTGAAGAATTAGAGAGAACCGATGAATAGTAAACCAATTACATGTTATATTGTGCATCTGTGTTGGTTATTAAACTCCCCAGGTGTAGCAAGTAAGTCAGTTGAAGAATTAGAGAGAACCGATGAACAGTAAACCAATTACATGCTATGTTGTGCATCTGTGTTGGTTATTAAACTCCCCAGGTGTAGCAAGTAAGTCAGTTGAAGAATTAGAGAGAATCGATGAACAGTAAACCAATTACAAGCTATGTTGTGCATCTGTGTTGGTTATTAAACTCCCCAGGTGTAGCAAGTAAGTCAGTTGAAGAATGAGAGAGAACCGATGAACAGTAAACCAATTACATGCTATGTTGTGCATCTGTGTTGGTTATTAAACTCCCCAGGTGTAGCAAGTAAGTCAGTTGAAGAATTAGAGAGAACCGATGAACAGTAAACCAATTACATGCGATGTTGTGCATCTGTGTTGGTTATTAAACTCCCCAGGTGTAGCAAGTAAGTCAGTTGAAGAATTAGAGAGAACCGATGAACAGTAAACTAATTACATGCTATGTTGTGCATCTGTGTTGGTTATTAGTCTCCCCAGGTGTAGCAAGTAAGTCAGTTGAAGAATTAGAGAGAACCGATGAATAGTAAACCAATTACATGTTATATTGTGCATCTGTGTTGGTTATTAAACTCCCCAGGTGTAGCAAGTAAGTCAGTTGAAGAATTAGAGAGAACCGATGAACAGTAAACCAATTACATGCTATGTTGTGCATCTGTGTTGGTTATTAAACTCCCCAGGTGTAGCAAGTAAGTCAGTTGAAGAATTAGAGAGAACCGATGAACAGTAAACTAATTACATGCTATGTTGTACATCTTTGTTGGTTATTAGTCTCCCCAGGTGTAGCAACTAAGTCAGTTGAAGAATTAGAGAGAACCGCTGAATAGTAAACCAATTACATGCTATGTTGTGCATCTGTGTTGGTTATTAGTCTCCCCAGGTGTAGCAAGTAAGTCAGTTGAAGAATTAGAGAGAACCGATGAATAGTAAACCAATTACATGTTATATTGTTCATCTGTGTTGGTTATTAAACTCCCCAGGTGTAGCAAGTAAGTCAGTTGAAGAATTAGAGAGAACCGATGAACAGTAAACCAGTTACATGCTATGTTGTGCATCTGTGTTGGTTATTAGTCTCCCCAGGTGTAGCAAGTAAGTCAGTTGAAGAATTAGAGAGAACCGATGAACAGTAAACCAATTACAAGCTATGTTGTGCATCTGTGTTGGTTATTAAACTCCCCAGGTGTAGCAAGTAAGTCAGTTGAAGAATTAGAGAGAACCGATGAACAGTAAACCAATTACATGCTATGTTGTGCATCTGTGTTGGTTATTAAACTCCCCAGGTGTAGCAAGTAAGTCAGTTGAAGAATTAGAGAGAACCGATGAACAGTAAACCAATTACATGCTATGTTGTGCATCTGTGTTGGTTATTAGCCTCCCTAGGTGTAGCAAGTAAGTCAGTTGAAGAATTAGAGAGAACCGCTGAACAGTAAACCAATTACATGCTATGTTGTGCATCTGTGTTGGTTATTAGTCTCCCCAGGTGTAGCAAGTATGTTAGTTGAAGAGTTAGAGAGAACCGATGAACAGTAAACCGATTACATGCTATGTTGTGCATCTGTGTTGGTTATTAAACTCCCCAGGTGTAGCAACTAAGTCAGTTGGAGAATTAGAGAGAACCGATGAACAGTAAACCAGTTACATGCTATGTTGTGCATCTGTGTTGGTTATTAAACTCCCCAGGTGTAGCAAGTAAGTCAGTTGAAGAATTATAGAGAACCGATGAACAGTAAACCAATTACATGCTATGTTGTGAATCTGTGTTGGTTATTAAACTCCCCAGGTGTAGCAAGTAAGTCAGTTGAAGAATTAGAGGGAACCGATGAACAGTATACCAATTACATGCTGTGTTGTGCATCTGTGTTGGTTATTAAACTCCCCAGGTGTAGCAAGTAAGTCAGTTGAAGAATTAGAGAGAACCGATGAACAGTAAACCAGTTACATGCTATGTTGTGCATCTGTGTTGGTTATTAAACTCCCCAGGTGTAGCAAGTAAGTCAGTTGAAGAATTAGAGAGAACCGATGAACAGTAAACTAATTACATGCTATATTGTGCATCTGTGTTGTTTATTAGTCTCCCCAGGTGTAGCAAGTAAGTCAGTTGAAGAATTAGAGAGAACCGATGAATAGTAAACCAATTACATGTTATATTGTGCATCTGTGTTGGTTATTAAACTCCCCAGGTGTAGCAAGTAAGTCAGTTGAAGAATTATAGAGAACCGATGAACAGTAAACCAATTACATGCTATCTTGTGCATCTGTGTTGGTTATTAAACTCCCCAGGTGTAGCAACTAAGTCAGTTGAAGAATTAGAGAGAACCGATGAACAGTAAACCAGTTACATGCTATGTTGTGCATCTGTGTTGGTTATTAAACTCCCCAGGTGTAGCAAGTAAGTCAGTTGAAGAATTATAGAGAACCGATGAACAGTAAACCAATTACATGCTATGTTGTGAATCTGTGTTGGTTATTAAACTCCCCAGGTGTAGCAAGTAAGTCAGTTGAAGAATTAGAGAGAACCGATGAACAGTAAACCAATTACATGCTGTGTTGTGCATCTGTGTTGGTTATTAAACTCCCCAGGTGTAGCAAGTAAGTCAGTTGAAGAATTAGAGAGAACCGATGAACAGTAAACCAGTTACATGCTATGTTGTGCATCTGTGTTGGTTATTAAACTCCCCAGGTGTAGCAAGTAAGTCAGTTGAAGAATTAGAGAGAATCGATGAACAGTAAACCAATTACAAGCTATGTTGTGCATCTGTGTTGGTTATTAAACTCCCCAGGTGTAGCAAGTAAGTCAGTTGAAGAATTAGAGAGAACCGATGAACAGTAAACCAATTACATGCTATGTTGTGCATCTGTGTTGGTTATTAAACTCCCCAGGTGTAGCAAGTAAGTCAGTTGAAGAATTAGAGAGAACCGATGAACAGTAAACCAATTACATGCGATGTTGTGCATCTGTGTTGGTTATTAAACTCCCCAGGTGTAGCAAGTAAGTCAGTTGAAGAATTAGAGAGAACCGATGAACAGTAAACTAATTACATGCTATGTTGTGCATCTGTGTTGGTTATTAGTCTCCCCAGGTGTAGCAAGTAAGTCAGTTGAAGAATTAGAGAGAACCGATGAATAGTAAACCAATTACATGTTATATTGTGCATCTGTGTTGGTTATTAAACTCCCCAGGTGTAGCAAGTAAGTCAGTTGAAGAATTAGAGAGAACCGATGAACAGTAAACCAATTACATGCTATGTTGTGCATCTGTGTTGGTTATTAAACTCCCCAGGTGTAGCAAGTAAGTCAGTTGAAGAATTAGAGAGAACCGATGAACAGTAAACTAATTACATGCTATGTTGTACATCTTTGTTGGTTATTAGTCTCCCCAGGTGTAGCAACTAAGTCAGTTGAAGAATTAGAGAGAACCGCTGAATAGTAAACCAATTACATGCTATGTTGTGCATCTGTGTTGGTTATCAGTCTCCCCAGGTGTAGCAAGTAAGTCAGTTGAAGAATTAGAGAGAACCGATGAACAGTAAACCAATTACATGCTATGTTGTGCATCTGTGTTGGTTATTAAACTCCCCAGGTGTAGCAAGTAAGTCAGTTGAAGAATTAGAGAGAACCGATGAACAGTAAACCAGTTACATGCTATGTTGTGCATCTGTGTTGGTTATTAGTCTCCCCAGGTGTAGCAAGTAAGTCAGTTGAAGAATTAGAGAGAACCGATGAACAGTAAACCAATTACAAGCTATGTTGTGCATCTGTGTTGGTTATTAAACTCCCCAGGTGTAGCAAGTAAGTCAGTTGAAGAATTAGAGAGAACCGATGAACAGTAAACCAATTACATGCTATGTTGTGCATCTGTGTTGGTTATTAAACTCCCCAGGTGTAGCAAGTAAGTCAGTTGAAGAATTAGAGAGAACCGATGAACAGTAAACCAATTACATGCTATGTTGTGCATCTGTGTTGGTTATTAGCCTCCCTAGGTGTAGCAAGTAAGTCAGTTGAAGAATTAGAGAGAACCGCTGAACAGTAAACCAATTACATGCTATGTTGTGCATCTGTGTTGGTTATTAGTCTCCCCAGGTGTAGCAAGTATGTTAGTTGAAGAGTTAGAGAGAACCGATGAACAGTAAACTGATTACATGCTATGTTGTGCATCTGTGTTGGTTATTAAACTCCCCAGGTGTAGCAACTAAGTCAGTTGAAGAATTAGAGAGAACCAATGAACAGTAAACCAGTTACATGCTATGTTGTGCATCTGTGTTGGTTATTAAACTCCCCAGGTGTAGCAAGTAAGTGAGTTGAAGAATTATAGAGAACCGATGAACAGTAAACCAATTACATGCTATGTTGTGAATCTGTGTTGGTTATTAAACTCCCCAGGTGTAGCAAGTAAGTCAGTTGAAGAATTAGAGAGAACCGATGAACAGTAAACCAATTACATGCTGTGTTGTGCATCTGTGTTGGTTATTAAACTCCCCAGGTGTAGCAAGTAAGTCAGTTGAAGAATTAGAGAGAACCGATGAACAGTAAACCAGTTACATGCTATGTTGTGCATCTGTGTTGGTTAATAAACTCCCCAGGTGTAGCAAGTAAGTCAGTTGAAGAATTAGAGAGAACCGATGAACAGTAAACTAATTACATGCTATATTGTGCATCTGTGTTGGTTATTAGTCTCCCCAGGTGTAGCAAGTAAGTCAGTTGAAGAATTAGAGAGAACCGATGAATAGTAAACCAATTACATGTTATATTGTGCATCTGTGTTGGTTATTAAACTCCCCAGGTGTAGCAAGTAAGTCAGTTGAAGAATTAGAGAGAACCGATGAACAGTAAACCAATTACATGCTATGTTGTGCATCTGTGTTGGTTATTAAACTCCCCAGGTGTAGCAAGTAAGTCAGTTGAAGAATTAGAGAGAACCGATGAACAGTAAACCAATTACATGCGATGTTGTGCATCTGTGTTGGTTATTAAACTCCCCAGGTGTAGCAAGTAAGTCAGTTGAAGAATTAGAGAGAACCGATGAACAGTAAACTAATTACATGCTATGTTGTGCATCTGTGTTGGTTATTAGTCTCCCCAGGTGTAGCAAGTAAGTCAGTTGAAGAATTAGAGAGAACCAATGAATAGTAAACCAATTACATGTTATATTGTGCATCTGTGTTGGTTATTAAACTCCCCAGGTGTAGCAAGTAAGTCAGTTGAAGAATTAGAGAGAACCGAGGAACAGTAAACCAATTACATGTTATGTTGTGCATCTGTGTTGGTTATTAAACTCCCCAGGTGTAGCAAGTAAGTCAGTTGAAGAATTAGAGAGAACCGATGAACAGTAAACTAATTACATGCTATGTTGTACATCTTTGTTGGTTATTAGTCTCCCCAGGTGTAGCAACTAAGTCAGTTGAAGAATTATAGAGAACCGATGAACAGTAAACCAATTACATGCTATGTTGTGAATCTGTGTTGGTTATTAAACTCCCCAGGTGTAGCAAGTAAGTCAGTTGAAGAATTAGAGGGAACCGATGAACAGTATACCAATTACATGCTGTGTTGTGCATCTGTGTTGGTTATTAAACTCCCCAGGTGTAGCAAGTAAGTCAGTTGAAGAATTAGAGAGAACCGATGAACAGTAAACCAGTTACATGCTATGTTGTGCATCTGTGTTGGTTATTAAACTCCCCAGGTGTAGCAAGTAAGTCAGTTGAAGAATTAGAGAGAACCGATGAACAGTAAACTAATTACATGCTATATTGTGCATCTGTGTTGGTTATTAGTCTCCCCAGGTGTAGCAAGTAAGTCAGTTGAAGAATTAGAGAGAACCGATGAATAGTAAACCAATTACATGTTATATTGTGCATCTGTGTTGGTTATTAAACTCCCCAGGTGTAGCAAGTAAGTCAGTTGAAGAATTATAGAGAACCGATGAACAGTAAACCAATTACATGCTATCTTGTGCATCTGTGTTGGTTATTAAACTCCCCAGGTGTAGCAACTAAGTCAGTTGAAGAATTAGAGAGAACCGATGAACAGTAAACCAGTTACATGCTATGTTGTGCATCTGTGTTGGTTATTAAACTCCCCAGGTGTAGCAAGTAAGTCAGTTGAAGAATTATAGAGAACCGATGAACAGTAAACCAATTACATGCTATGTTGTGAATCTGTGTTGGTTATTAAACTCCCCAGGTGTAGCAAGTAAGTCAGTTGAAGAATTAGAGAGAACCGATGAACAGTAAACCAATTACATGCTGTGTTGTGCATCTGTGTTGGTTATTAAACTCCCCAGGTGTAGCAAGTAAGTCAGTTGAAGAATTAGAGAGAACCGATGAACAGTAAACCAGTTACATGCTATGTTGTGCATCTGTGTTGGTTATTAAACTCCCCAGGTGTAGCAAGTAAGTCAGTTGAAGAATTAGAGAGAATCGATGAACAGTAAACCAATTACAAGCTATGTTGTGCATCTGTGTTGGTTATTAAACTCCCCAGGTGTAGCAAGTAAGTCAGTTGAAGAATTAGAGAGAACCGATGAACAGTAAACCAATTACATGCTATGTTGTGCATCTGTGTTGGTTATTAAACTCCCCAGGTGTAGCAAGTAAGTCAGTTGAAGAATTAGAGAGAACCGATGAACAGTAAACCAATTACATGCGATGTTGTGCATCTGTGTTGGTTATTAAACTCCCCAGGTGTAGCAAGTAAGTCAGTTGAAGAATTAGAGAGAACCGATGAACAGTAAACTAATTACATGCTATGTTGTGCATCTGTGTTGGTTATTAGTCTCCCCAGGTGTAGCAAGTAATTCAGTTGAAGAATTAGAGAGAACCGATGAATAGTAAACCAATTACATGTTATATTGTGCATCTGTGTTGGTTATTAAACTCCCCAGGTGTAGCAAGTAAGTCAGTTGAAGAATTAGAGAGAACCGATGAACAGTAAACCAATTACATGCTATGTTGTGCATCTGTGTTGGTTATTAAACTCCCCAGGTGTAGCAAGTAAGTCAGTTGAAGAATTAGAGAGAACCGATGAACAGTAAACTAATTACATGCTATGTTGTACATCTTTGTTGGTTATTAGTCTCCCCAGGTGTAGCAACTAAGTCAGTTGAAGAATTAGAGAGAACCGATGAACAGTAAACCAATTACATGCTATGTTGTGCATCTGTGTTGGTTATCAGTCTCCCCAGGTGTAGCAAGTAAGTCAGTTGAAGAATTAGAGAGAACCGATGAACAGTAAACCAATTACATGCTATGTTGTGCATCTGTGTTGGTTATTAAACTCCCCAGGTGTAGCAAGTAAGTCAGTTGAAGAATTAGAGAGAACCGATGAACAGTAAACCAGTTACATGCTATGTTGTGCATCTGTGTTGGTTATTAGTCTCCCCAGGTGTAGCAAGTAAGTCAGTTGAAGAATTAGAGAGAACCGATGAACAGTAAACCAATTACAAGCTATGTTGTGCATCTGTGTTGGTTATTAAACTCCCCAGGTGTAGCAAGTAAGTCAGTTGAAGAATTAGAGAGAACCGATGAACAGTAAACCAATTACATGCTATGTTGTGCATCTGTGTTGGTTATTAAACTCCCCAGGTGTAGCAAGTAAGTCAGTTGAAGAATTAGAGAGAACCGATGAACAGTAAACCTATTACATGCTATGTTGTGCATCTGTGTTGGTTATTAGCCTCCCTAGGTGTAGCAAGTAAGTCAGTTGAAGAATTAGAGAGAACCGCTGAACAGTAAACCAATTACATGCTATGTTGTGCATCTGTGTTGGTTATTAGTCTCCCCAGGTGTAGCAAGTATGTTAGTTGAAGAGTTAGAGAGAACCGATGAACAGTAAACTGATTACATGCTATGTTGTGCATCTGTGTTGGTTATTAAACTCCCCAGGTGTAGCAACTAAGTCAGTTGAAGAATTAGAGAGAACCGATGAACAGTAAACCAGTTACATGCTATGTTGTGCATCTGTGTTGGTTATTAAACTCCCCAGGTGTAGCAAGTAAGTCAGTTGAAGAATTATAGAGAACCGATGAACAGTAAACCAATTACATGCTATGTTGTGAATCTGTGTTGGTTATTAAACTCCCCAGGTGTAGCAAGTAAGTCAGTTGAAGAATTAGAGAGAACCGATGAACAGTAAACCAATTACATGCTGTGTTGTGCATCTGTGTTGGTTATTAAACTCCCCAGGTGTAGCAAGTAAGTCAGTTGAAGAATTAGAGAGAACCGATGAACAGTAAACCAGTTACATGCTATGTTGTGCATCTGTGTTGGTTATTAAACTCCCCAGGTGTAGCAAGTAAGTCAGTTGAAGAATTAGAGAGAACCGATGAACAGTAAACTAATTACATGCTATATTGTGCATCTGTGTTGGTTATTAGTCTCCCCAGGTGTAGCAAGTAAGTCAGTTGAAGAATTAGAGAGAACCGATGAATAGTAAACCAATTACATGTTATATTGTGCATCTGTGTTGGTTATTAAACTCCCCAGGTGTAGCAAGTAAGTCAGTTGAAGAATTAGAGAGAACCGATGAACAGTAAACCAATTACATGCTATGTTGTGCATCTGTGTTGGTTATTAAACTCCCCAGGTGTAGCAAGTAAGTCAGTTGAAGAATTAGAGAGAACCGATGAACAGTAAACTAATTACATGCTATGTTGTGCATCTGTGTTGGTTATTAGTCTCCCCAGGTGTAGCAAGTAAGTCAGTTGAAGAATTAGAGAGAACCAATGAATAGTAAACCAATTACATGTTATATTGTGCATCTGTGTTGGTTATTAAACTCCCCAGGTGTAGCAAGTAAGTCAGTTGAAGAATTAGAGAGAACCGAGGAACAGTAAACCAATTACATGTTATGTTGTGCATCTGTGTTGGTTATTAAACTCCCCAGGTGTAGCAAGTAAGTCAGTTGAAGAATTAGAGAGAACCGATGAACAGTAAACTAATTACATGCTATGTTGTACATCTTTGTTGGTTATTAGTCTCCCCAGGTGTAGCAACTAAGTCAGTTGAAGAATTATAGAGAACCGATGAACAGTAAACCAATTACATGCTATGTTGTGAATCTGTGTTGGTTATTAAACTCCCCAGGTGTAGCAAGTAAGTCAGTTGAAGAATTAGAGGGAACCGATGAACAGTATACCAATTACATGCTGTGTTGTGCATCTGTGTTGGTTATTAAACTCCCCAGGTGTAGCAAGTAAGTCAGTTGAAGAATTAGAGAGAACCGATGAACAGTAAACCAGTTACATGCTATGTTGTGCATCTGTGTTGGTTATTAAACTCCCCAGGTGTAGCAAGTAAGTCAGTTGAAGAATTAGAGAGAACCGATGAACAGTAAACTAATTACATGCTATATTGTGCATCTGTGTTGGTTATTAGTCTCCCCAGGTGTAGCAAGTAAGTCAGTTGAAGAATTAGAGAGAACCGATGAATAGTAAACCAATTACATGTTATATTGTGCATCTGTGTTGGTTATTAAACTCCCCAGGTGTAGCAAGTAAGTCAGTTGAAGAATTATAGAGAACCGATGAACAGTAAACCAATTACATGCTATCTTGTGCATCTGTGTTGGTTATTAAACTCCCCAGGTGTAGCAACTAAGTCAGTTGAAGAATTAGAGAGAACCGATGAACAGTAAACCAGTTACATGCTATGTTGTGCATCTGTGTTGGTTATTAAACTCCCCAGGTGTAGCAAGTAAGTCAGTTGAAGAATTATAGAGAACCGATGAACAGTAAACCAATTACATGCTATGTTGTGAATCTGTGTTGGTTATTAAACTCCCCAGGTGTAGCAAGTAAGTCAGTTGAAGAATTAGAGAGAACCGATGAACAGTAAACCAATTACATGCTGTGTTGTGCATCTGTGTTGGTTATTAAACTCCCCAGGTGTAGCAAGTAAGTCAGTTGAAGAATTAGAGAGAACCGATGAACAGTAAACCAGTTACATGCTATGTTGTGCATCTGTGTTGGTTATTAAACTCCCCAGGTGTAGCAAGTAAGTCAGTTGAAGAATTAGAGAGAATCGATGAACAGTAAACCAATTACAAGCTATGTTGTGCATCTGTGTTGGTTATTAAACTCCCCAGGTGTAGCAAGTAAGTCAGTTGAAGAATTAGAGAGAACCGATGAACAGTAAACCAATTACATGCTATGTTGTGCATCTGTGTTGGTTATTAAACTCCCCAGGTGTAGCAAGTAAGTCAGTTGAAGAATTAGAGAGAACCGATGAACAGTAAACCAATTACATGCGATGTTGTGCATCTGTGTTGGTTATTAAACTCCCCAGGTGTAGCAAGTAAGTCAGTTGAAGAATTAGAGAGAACCGATGAACAGTAAACTAATTACATGCTATGTTGTGCATCTGTGTTGGTTATTAGTCTCCCCAGGTGTAGCAAGTAATTCAGTTGAAGAGTTAGAGAGAACCGATGAATAGTAAACCAATTACATGTTATATTGTGCATCTGTGTTGGTTATTAAACTCCCCAGGTGTAGCAAGTAAGTCAGTTGAAGAATTAGAGAGAACCGATGAACAGTAAACCAATTACATGCTATGTTGTGCATCTGTGTTGGTTATTAAACTCCCCAGGTGTAGCAAGTAAGTCAGTTGAAGAATTAGAGAGAACCGATGAACAGTAAACTAATTACATGCTATGTTGTACATCTTTGTTGGTTATTAGTCTCCCCAGGTGTAGCAACTAAGTCAGTTGAAGAATTAGAGAGAACCGATGAACAGTAAACCAATTACATGCTATGTTGTGCATCTGTGTTGGTTATCAGTCTCCCCAGGTGTAGCAAGTAAGTCAGTTGAAGAATTAGAGAGAACCGATGAACAGTAAACCAATTACATGCTATGTTGTGCATCTGTGTTGGTTATTAAACTCCCCAGGTGTAGCAAGTAAGTCAGTTGAAGAATTAGAGAGAACCGATGAACAGTAAACCAGTTACATGCTATGTTGTGCATCTGTGTTGGTTATTAGTCTCCCCAGGTGTAGCAAGTAAGTCAGTTGAAGAATTAGAGAGAACCGATGAACAGTAAACCAATTACAAGCTATGTTGTGCATCTGTGTTGGTTATTAAACTCCCCAGGTGTAGCAAGTAAGTCAGTTGAAGAATTAGAGAGAACCGATGAACAGTAAACCAATTACATGCTATGTTGTGCATCTGTGTTGGTTATTAAACTCCCCAGGTGTAGCAAGTAAGTCAGTTGAAGAATTAGAGAGAACCGATGAACAGTAAACCTATTACATGCTATGTTGTGCATCTGTGTTGGTTATTAGCCTCCCTAGGTGTAGCAAGTAAGTCAGTTGAAGAATTAGAGAGAACCGCTGAACAGTAAACCAATTACATGCTATGTTGTGCATCTGTGTTGGTTATTAGTCTCCCCAGGTGTAGCAAGTATGTTAGTTGAAGAGTTAGAGAGAACCGATGAACAGTAAACTGATTACATGCTATGTTGTGCATCTGTGTTGGTTATTAAACTCCCCAGGTGTAGCAACTAAGTCAGTTGAAGAATTAGAGAGAACCGATGAACAGTAAACCAGTTACATGCTATGTTGTGCATCTGTGTTGGTTATTAAACTCCCCAGGTGTAGCAAGTAAGTCAGTTGAAGAATTATAGAGAACCGATGAACAGTAAACCAATTACATGCTATGTTGTGAATCTGTGTTGGTTATTAAACTCCCCAGGTGTAGCAAGTAAGTCAGTTGAAGAATTAGAGAGAACCGATGAACAGTAAACCAATTACATGCTGTGTTGTGCATCTGTGTTGGTTATTAAACTCCCCAGGTGTAGCAAGTAAGTCAGTTGAAGAATTAGAGAGAACCGATGAACAGTAAACCAGTTACATGCTATGTTGTGCATCTGTGTTGGTTATTAAACTCCCCAGGTGTAGCAAGTAAGTCAGTTGAAGAATTAGAGAGAACCGATGAACAGTAAACTAATTACATGCTATATTGTGCATCTGTGTTGGTTATTAGTCTCCCCAGGTGTAGCAAGTAAGTCAGTTGAAGAATTAGAGAGAACCGATGAATAGTAAACCAATTACATGTTATATTGTGCATCTGTGTTGGTTATTAAACTCCCCAGGTGTAGCAAGTAAGTCAGTTGAAGAATTAGAGAGAACCGATGAACAGTAAACCAATTACATGCTATGTTGTGCATCTGTGTTGGTTATTAAACTCCCCAGGTGTAGCAAGTAAGTCAGTTGAAGAATTAGAGAGAACCGATGAACAGTAAACTAATTACATGCTATGTTGTGCATCTGTGTTGGTTATTAGTCTCCCCAGGTGTAGCAAGTAAGTCAGTTGAAGAATTAGAGAGAACCAATGAATAGTAAACCAATTACATGTTATATTGTGCATCTGTGTTGGTTATTAAACTCCCCAGGTGTAGCAAGTAAGTCAGTTGAAGAATTAGAGAGAACCGAGGAACAGTAAACCAATTACATGTTATGTTGTGCATCTGTGTTGGTTATTAAACTCCCCAGGTGTAGCAAGTAAGTCAGTTGAAGAATTAGAGAGAACCGATGAACAGTAAACTAATTACATGCTATGTTGTACATCTTTGTTGGTTATTAGTCTCCCCAGGTGTAGCAACTAAGTCAGTTGAAGAATTATAGAGAACCGATGAACAGTAAACCAATTACATGCTATGTTGTGAATCTGTGTTGGTTATTAAACTCCCCAGGTGTAGCAAGTAAGTCAGTTGAAGAATTAGAGGGAACCGATGAACAGTATACCAATTACATGCTGTGTTGTGCATCTGTGTTGGTTATTAAACTCCCCAGGTGTAGCAAGTAAGTCAGTTGAAGAATTAGAGAGAACCGATGAACAGTAAACCAGTTACATGCTATGTTGTGCATCTGTGTTGGTTATTAAACTCCCCAGGTGTAGCAAGTAAGTCAGTTGAAGAATTAGAGAGAACCGATGAACAGTAAACTAATTACATGCTATATTGTGCATCTGTGTTGGTTATTAGTCTCCCCAGGTGTAGCAAGTAAGTCAGTTGAAGAATTAGAGAGAACCGATGAATAGTAAACCAATTACATGTTATATTGTGCATCTGTGTTGGTTATTAAACTCCCCAGGTGTAGCAAGTAAGTCAGTTGAAGAATTATAGAGAACCGATGAACAGTAAACCAATTACATGCTATCTTGTGCATCTGTGTTGGTTATTAAACTCCCCAGGTGTAGCAACTAAGTCAGTTGAAGAATTAGAGAGAACCGATGAACAGTAAACCAGTTACATGCTATGTTGTGCATCTGTGTTGGTTATTAAACTCCCCAGGTGTAGCAAGTAAGTCAGTTGAAGAATTATAGAGAACCGATGAACAGTAAACCAATTACATGCTATGTTGTGAATCTGTGTTGGTTATTAAACTCCCCAGGTGTAGCAAGTAAGTCAGTTGAAGAATTAGAGAGAACCGATGAACAGTAAACCAATTACATGCTGTGTTGTGCATCTGTGTTGGTTATTAAACTCCCCAGGTGTAGCAAGTAAGTCAGTTGAAGAATTAGAGAGAACCGATGAACAGTAAACCAGTTACATGCTATGTTGTGCATCTGTGTTGGTTATTAAACTCCCCAGGTGTAGCAAGTAAGTCAGTTGAAGAATTAGAGAGAATCGATGAACAGTAAACCAATTACAAGCTATGTTGTGCATCTGTGTTGGTTATTAAACTCCCCAGGTGTAGCAAGTAAGTCAGTTGAAGAATTAGAGAGAACCGATGAACAGTAAACCAATTACATGCTATGTTGTGCATCTGTGTTGGTTATTAAACTCCCCAGGTGTAGCAAGTAAGTCAGTTGAAGAATTAGAGAGAACCGATGAACAGTAAACCAATTACATGCGATGTTGTGCATCTGTGTTGGTTATTAAACTCCCCAGGTGTAGCAAGTAAGTCAGTTGAAGAATTAGAGAGAACCGATGAACAGTAAACTAATTACATGCTATGTTGTGCATCTGTGTTGGTTATTAGTCTCCCCAGGTGTAGCAAGTAAGTTAGTTGAAGAATTAGAGAGAACCGATGAACAGTAAACTAATTACATGCTATGTTGTGCATCTGTGTTGGTTATTAGTCTCCCCAGGTATAGCAAGTAAGTCAGTTGAAGAATTAGAGAGAACCGCTGAATAGTAAACCAATTACATGTTATGTTGTTAATCTGTGTTGGTTATTAGTCTCCCCAGGTGTAGCAAGTAAGTCAGTTGAAGAATTAGAGAGAACCGATGAATAGTAAACCAATTACATGTTATATTGTGCATCTGTGTTGGTTATTAAACTCCCCAGGTGTAGCAAGTAAGTCAGTTGAAGAATTAGAGAGAACCGATGAACAGTAAACCAATTACATGCTATGTTGTGCATCTGTGTTGGTTATTAAACTCCCCAGGTGTAGCAAGTAAGTCAGTTGAAGAATTAGAGAGAACCGATGAACAGTAAACTAATTACATGCTATGTTGTGCATCTGTGTTGGTTATTAGTCTCCCCAGGTGTAGCAAGTAAGTCAGTTGAAGAATTAGAGAGAACCAATGAATAGTAAACCAATTACATGTTATATTGTGCATCTGTGTTGGTTATTAAACTCCCCAGGTGTAGCAAGTAAGTCAGTTGAAGAATTAGAGAGAACCGAGGAACAGTAAACCAATTACATGTTATGTTGTGCATCTGTGTTGGTTATTAAACTCCCCAGGTGTAGCAAGTAAGTCAGTTGAAGAATTAGAGAGAACCGATGAACAGTAAACTAATTACATGCTATGTTGTACATCTTTGTTGGTTATTAGTCTCCCCAGGTGTAGCAACTAAGTCAGTTGAAGAATTATAGAGAACCGATGAACAGTAAACCAATTACATGCTATGTTGTGAATCTGTGTTGGTTATTAAACTCCCCAGGTGTAGCAAGTAAGTCAGTTGAAGAATTAGAGGGAACCGATGAACAGTATACCAATTACATGCTGTGTTGTGCATCTGTGTTGGTTATTAAACTCCCCAGGTGTAGCAAGTAAGTCAGTTGAAGAATTAGAGAGAACCGATGAACAGTAAACCAGTTACATGCTATGTTGTGCATCTGTGTTGGTTATTAAACTCCCCAGGTGTAGCAAGTAAGTCAGTTGAAGAATTAGAGAGAACCGATGAACAGTAAACTAATTACATGCTATATTGTGCATCTGTGTTGGTTATTAGTCTCCCCAGGTGTAGCAAGTAAGTCAGTTGAAGAATTAGAGAGAACCGATGAATAGTAAACCAATTACATGTTATATTGTGCATCTGTGTTGGTTATTAAACTCCCCAGGTGTAGCAAGTAAGTCAGTTGAAGAATTATAGAGAACCGATGAACAGTAAACCAATTACATGCTATCTTGTGCATCTGTGTTGGTTATTAAACTCCCCAGGTGTAGCAACTAAGTCAGTTGAAGAATTAGAGAGAACCGATGAACAGTAAACCAGTTACATGCTATGTTGTGCATCTGTGTTGGTTATTAAACTCCCCAGGTGTAGCAAGTAAGTCAGTTGAAGAATTATAGAGAACCGATGAACAGTAAACCAATTACATGCTATGTTGTGAATCTGTGTTGGTTATTAAACTCCCCAGGTGTAGCAAGTAAGTCAGTTGAAGAATTAGAGAGAACCGATGAACAGTAAACCAATTACATGCTGTGTTGTGCATCTGTGTTGGTTATTAAACTCCCCAGGTGTAGCAAGTAAGTCAGTTGAAGAATTAGAGAGAACCGATGAACAGTAAACCAGTTACATGCTATGTTGTGCATCTGTGTTGGTTATTAAACTCCCCAGGTGTAGCAAGTAAGTCAGTTGAAGAATTAGAGAGAATCGATGAACAGTAAACCAATTACAAGCTATGTTGTGCATCTGTGTTGGTTATTAAACTCCCCAGGTGTAGCAAGTAAGTCAGTTGAAGAATTAGAGAGAACCGATGAACAGTAAACCAATTACATGCTATGTTGTGCATCTGTGTTGGTTATTAAACTCCCCAGGTGTAGCAAGTAAGTCAGTTGAAGAATTAGAGAGAACCGATGAACAGTAAACCAATTACATGCGATGTTGTGCATCTGTGTTGGTTATTAAACTCCCCAGGTGTAGCAAGTAAGTCAGTTGAAGAATTAGAGAGAACCGATGAACAGTAAACTAATTACATGCTATGTTGTGCATCTGTGTTGGTTATTAGTCTCCCCAGGTGTAGCAAGTAAGTCAGTTGAAGAATTAGAGAGAACCGATGAATAGTAAACCAATTACATGTTATATTGTGCATCTGTGTTGGTTATTAAACTCCCCAGGTGTAGCAAGTAAGTCAGTTGAAGAATTAGAGAGAACCGATGAACAGTAAACCAATTACATGCTATGTTGTGCATCTGTGTTGGTTATTAAACTCCCCAGGTGTAGCAAGTAAGTCAGTTGAAGAATTAGAGAGAACCGATGAACAGTAAACTAATTACATGCTATGTTGTACATCTTTGTTGGTTATTAGTCTCCCCAGGTGTAGCAACTAAGTCAGTTGAAGAATTAGAGAGAACCGATGAACAGTAAACCAATTACATGCTATGTTGTGCATCTGTGTTGGTTATCAGTCTCCCCAGGTGTAGCAAGTAAGTCAGTTGAAGAATTAGAGAGAACCGATGAACAGTAAACCAATTACATGCTATGTTGTGCATCTGTGTTGGTTATTAAACTCCCCAGGTGTAGCAAGTAAGTCAGTTGAAGAATTAGAGAGAACCGATGAACAGTAAACCAGTTACATGCTATGTTGTGCATCTGTGTTGGTTATTAGTCTCCCCAGGTGTAGCAAGTAAGTCAGTTGAAGAATTAGAGAGAACCGATGAACAGTAAACCAATTACATGCTATGTTGTGCATCTGTGTTGGTTATTAGTCTCCCCAGGTGTAGCAAGTAAGTCAGTTGAAGAATTAGAGAGAACCGATGAACAGTAAACCAATTACATGCTATGTTGTGCATCTGTGTTGGTTATTAAACTCCCCAGGTGTAGCAAGTAAGTCAGTTGAAGAATTAGAGAGAACCGATGAACAGTAAACCAGTTACATGCTATGTTGTGCATCTGTGTTGGTTATTAAACTCCCCAGGTGTAGCAAGTAAGTCAGTTGAAGAATTAGAGAGAATCGATGAACAGTAAACCAATTACAAGCTATGTTGTGCATCTGTGTTGGTTATTAAACTCCCCAGGTGTAGCAAGTAAGTCAGTTGAAGAATTAGAGAGAACCGATGAACAGTAAACCAATTACATGCTGTGTTGTGCATCTGTGTTGGTTATTAAACTCCCCAGGTGTAGCAAGTAAGTCAGTTGAAGAATTAGAGAGAACCGATGAACAGTAAACCAGTTACATGCTATGTTGTGCATCTGTGTTGGTTATTAAACTCCCCAGGTGTAGCAAGTAAGTCAGTTGAAGAATTAGAGAGAATCGATGAACAGTAAACCAATTACAAGCTATGTTGTGCATCTGTGTTGGTTATTAAACTCCCCAGGTGTAGCAAGTAAGTCAGTTGAAGAATTAGAGAGAACCGATGAACAGTAAACCAATTACATGCTATGTTGTGCATCTGTGTTGGTTATTAAACTCCCCAGGTGTAGCAAGTAAGTCAGTTGAAGAATTAGAGAGAACCGATGAACAGTAAACCAATTACATGCGATGTTGTGCATCTGTGTTGGTTATTAAACTCCCCAGGTGTAGCAAGTAAGTCAGTTGAAGAATTAGAGAGAACCGATGAACAGTAAACTAATTACATGCTATGTTGTGCATCTGTGTTGGTTATTAGTCTCCCCAGGTGTAGCAAGTAATTCAGTTGAAGAATTAGAGAGAACCGATGAATAGTAAACCAATTACATGTTATATTGTGCATCTGTGTTGGTTATTAAACTCCCCAGGTGTAGCAAGTAAGTCAGTTGAAGAATTAGAGAGAACCGATGAACAGTAAACCAATTACATGCTATGTTGTGCATCTGTGTTGGTTATTAAACTCCCCAGGTGTAGCAAGTAAGTCAGTTGAAGAATTAGAGAGAACCGATGAACAGTAAACTAATTACATGCTATGTTGTACATCTTTGTTGGTTATTAGTCTCCCCAGGTGTAGCAACTAAGTCAGTTGAAGAATTAGAGAGAACCGATGAACAGTAAACCAATTACATGCTATGTTGTGCATCTGTGTTGGTTATCAGTCTCCCCAGGTGTAGCAAGTAAGTCAGTTGAAGAATTAGAGAGAACCGATGAACAGTAAACCAATTACATGCTATGTTGTGCATCTGTGTTGGTTATTAAACTCCCCAGGTGTAGCAAGTAAGTCAGTTGAAGAATTAGAGAGAACCGATGAACAGTAAACCAGTTACATGCTATGTTGTGCATCTGTGTTGGTTATTAGTCTCCCCAGGTGTAGCAAGTAAGTCAGTTGAAGAATTAGAGAGAACCGATGAACAGTAAACCAATTACAAGCTATGTTGTGCATCTGTGTTGGTTATTAAACTCCCCAGGTGTAGCAAGTAAGTCAGTTGAAGAATTAGAGAGAACCGATGAACAGTAAACCAATTACATGCTATGTTGTGCATCTGTGTTGGTTATTAAACTCCCCAGGTGTAGCAAGTAAGTCAGTTGAAGAATTAGAGAGAACCGATGAACAGTAAACCTATTACATGCTATGTTGTGCATCTGTGTTGGTTATTAGCCTCCCTAGGTGTAGCAAGTAAGTCAGTTGAAGAATTAGAGAGAACCGCTGAACAGTAAACCAATTACATGCTATGTTGTGCATCTGTGTTGGTTATTAGTCTCCCCAGGTGTAGCAAGTATGTTAGTTGAAGAGTTAGAGAGAACCGATGAACAGTAAACTGATTACATGCTATGTTGTGCATCTGTGTTGGTTATTAAACTCCCCAGGTGTAGCAGCTAAGTCAGTTGAAGAATTAGAGAGAACCGATGAACAGTAAACCAGTTACATGCTATGTTGTGCATCTGTGTTGGTTATTAAACTCCCCAGGTGTAGCAAGTAAGTCAGTTGAAGAATTATAGAGAACCGATGAACAGTAAACCAATTACATGCTATGTTGTGAATCTGTGTTGGTTATTAAACTCCCCAGGTGTAGCAAGTAAGTCAGTTGAAGAATTAGAGAGAACCGATGAACAGTAAACCAATTACATGCTGTGTTGTGCATCTGTGTTGGTTATTAAACTCCCCAGGTGTAGCAAGTAAGTCAGTTGAAGAATTAGAGAGAACCGATGAACAGTAAACCAGTTACATGCTATGTTGTGCATCTGTGTTGGTTATTAAACTCCCCAGGTGTAGCAAGTAAGTCAGTTGAAGAATTAGAGAGAACCGATGAACAGTAAACTAATTACATGCTATATTGTGCATCTGTGTTGGTTATTAGTCTCCCCAGGTGTAGCAAGTAAGTCAGTTGAAGAATTAGAGAGAACCGATGAATAGTAAACCAATTACATGTTATATTGTGCATCTGTGTTGGTTATTAAACTCCCCAGGTGTAGCAAGTAAGTCAGTTGAAGAATTAGAGAGAACCGATGAACAGTAAACCAATTACATGCTATGTTGTGCATCTGTGTTGGTTATTAAACTCCCCAGGTGTAGCAAGTAAGTCAGTTGAAGAATTAGAGAGAACCGATGAACAGTAAACTAATTACATGCTATGTTGTGCATCTGTGTTGGTTATTAGTCTCCCCAGGTGTAGCAAGTAAGTCAGTTGAAGAATTAGAGAGAACCAATGAATAGTAAACCAATTACATGTTATATTGTGCATCTGTGTTGGTTATTAAACTCCCCAGGTGTAGCAAGTAAGTCAGTTGAAGAATTAGAGAGAACCGAGGAACAGTAAACCAATTACATGTTATGTTGTGCATCTGTGTTGGTTATTAAACTCCCCAGGTGTAGCAAGTAAGTCAGTTGAAGAATTAGAGAGAACCGATGAACAGTAAACTAATTACATGCTATGTTGTACATCTTTGTTGGTTATTAGTCTCCCCAGGTGTAGCAACTAAGTCAGTTGAAGAATTATAGAGAACCGATGAACAGTAAACCAATTACATGCTATGTTGTGAATCTGTGTTGGTTATTAAACTCCCCAGGTGTAGCAAGTAAGTCAGTTGAAGAATTAGAGGGAACCGATGAACAGTATACCAATTACATGCTGTGTTGTGCATCTGTGTTGGTTATTAAACTCCCCAGGTGTAGCAAGTAAGTCAGTTGAAGAATTAGAGAGAACCGATGAACAGTAAACCAGTTACATGCTATGTTGTGCATCTGTGTTGGTTATTAAACTCCCCAGGTGTAGCAAGTAAGTCAGTTGAAGAATTAGAGAGAACCGATGAACAGTAAACTAATTACATGCTATATTGTGCATCTGTGTTGGTTATTAGTCTCCCCAGGTGTAGCAAGTAAGTCAGTTGAAGAATTAGAGAGAACCGATGAATAGTAAACCAATTACATGTTATATTGTGCATCTGTGTTGGTTATTAAACTCCCCAGGTGTAGCAAGTAAGTCAGTTGAAGAATTATAGAGAACCGATGAACAGTAAACCAATTACATGCTATCTTGTGCATCTGTGTTGGTTATTAAACTCCCCAGGTGTAGCAACTAAGTCAGTTGAAGAATTAGAGAGAACCGATGAACAGTAAACCAGTTACATGCTATGTTGTGCATCTGTGTTGGTTATTAAACTCCCCAGGTGTAGCAAGTAAGTCAGTTGAAGAATTATAGAGAACCGATGAACAGTAAACCAATTACATGCTATGTTGTGAATCTGTGTTGGTTATTAAACTCCCCAGGTGTAGCAAGTAAGTCAGTTGAAGAATTAGAGAGAACCGATGAACAGTAAACCAATTACATGCTGTGTTGTGCATCTGTGTTGGTTATTAAACTCCCCAGGTGTAGCAAGTAAGTCAGTTGAAGAATTAGAGAGAACCGATGAACAGTAAACCAGTTACATGCTATGTTGTGCATCTGTGTTGGTTATTAAACTCCCCAGGTGTAGCAAGTAAGTCAGTTGAAGAATTAGAGAGAATCGATGAACAGTAAACCAATTACAAGCTATGTTGTGCATCTGTGTTGGTTATTAAACTCCCCAGGTGTAGCAAGTAAGTCAGTTGAAGAATTAGAGAGAACCGATGAACAGTAAACCAATTACATGCTATGTTGTGCATCTGTGTTGGTTATTAAACTCCCCAGGTGTAGCAAGTAAGTCAGTTGAAGAATTAGAGAGAACCGATGAACAGTAAACCAATTACATGCGATGTTGTGCATCTGTGTTGGTTATTAAACTCCCCAGGTGTAGCAAGTAAGTCAGTTGAAGAATTAGAGAGAACCGATGAACAGTAAACTAATTACATGCTATGTTGTGCATCTGTGTTGGTTATTAGTCTCCCCAGGTGTAGCAAGTAAGTTAGTTGAAGAATTAGAGAGAACCGATGAACAGTAAACTAATTACATGCTATGTTGTGCATCTGTGTTGGTTATTAGTCTCCCCAGGTATAGCAAGTAAGTCAGTTGAAGAATTAGAGAGAACCGCTGAATAGTAAACCAATTACATGTTATGTTGTTAATCTGTGTTGGTTATTAGTCTCCCCAGGTGTAGCAAGTAAGTCAGTTGAAGAATTAGAGAGAACCGATGAATAGTAAACCAATTACATGTTATATTGTGCATCTGTGTTGGTTATTAAACTCCCCAGGTGTAGCAAGTAAGTCAGTTGAAGAATTAGAGAGAACCGATGAACAGTAAACCAATTACATGCTATGTTGTGCATCTGTGTTGGTTATTAAACTCCCCAGGTGTAGCAAGTAAGTCAGTTGAAGAATTAGAGAGAACCGATGAACAGTAAACTAATTACATGCTATGTTGTGCATCTGTGTTGGTTATTAGTCTCCCCAGGTGTAGCAAGTAAGTCAGTTGAAGAATTAGAGAGAACCAATGAATAGTAAACCAATTACATGTTATATTGTGCATCTGTGTTGGTTATTAAACTCCCCAGGTGTAGCAAGTAAGTCAGTTGAAGAATTAGAGAGAACCGAGGAACAGTAAACCAATTACATGTTATGTTGTGCATCTGTGTTGGTTATTAAACTCCCCAGGTGTAGCAAGTAAGTCAGTTGAAGAATTAGAGAGAACCGATGAACAGTAAACTAATTACATGCTATGTTGTACATCTTTGTTGGTTATTAGTCTCCCCAGGTGTAGCAAGTAAGTCAGTTGAAGAATTAGAGAGAACCGATGAATAGTAAACCAATTACATGTTATATTGTGCATCTGTGTTGGTTATTAAACTCCCCAGGTGTAGCAAGTAAGTCAGTTGAAGAATTATAGAGAACCGATGAACAGTAAACCAATTACATGCTATCTTGTGCATCTGTGTTGGTTATTAAACTCCCCAGGTGTAGCAACTAAGTCAGTTGAAGAATTAGAGAGAACCGATGAACAGTAAACCAGTTACATGCTATGTTGTGCATCTGTGTTGGTTATTAAACTCCCCAGGTGTAGCAAGTAAGTCAGTTGAAGAATTATAGAGAACCGATGAACAGTAAACCAATTACATGCTATGTTGTGAATCTGTGTTGGTTATTAAACTCCCCAGGTGTAGCAAGTAAGTCAGTTGAAGAATTAGAGAGAACCGATGAACAGTAAACCAATTACATGCTGTGTTGTGCATCTGTGTTGGTTATTAAACTCCCCAGGTGTAGCAAGTAAGTCAGTTGAAGAATTAGAGAGAACCGATGAACAGTAAACCAGTTACATGCTATGTTGTGCATCTGTGTTGGTTATAAAACTCCCCAGGTGTAGCAAGTAAGTCAGTTGAAGAATTAGAGAGAATCGATGAACAGTAAACCAATTACAAGCTATGTTGTGCATCTGTGTTGGTTATTAAACTCCCCAGGTGTAGCAAGTAAGTCAGTTGAAGAATTAGAGAGAACCGATGAACAGTAAACCAATTACATGCTATGTTGTGCATCTGTGTTGGTTATTAAACTCCCCAGGTGTAGCAAGTAAGTCAGTTGAAGAATTAGAGAGAACCGATGAACAGTAAACCAATTACATGCGATGTTGTGCATCTGTGTTGGTTATTAAACTCCCCAGGTGTAGCAAGTAAGTCAGTTGAAGAATTAGAGAGAACCGATGAACAGTAAACTAATTACATGCTATGTTGTGCATCTGTGTTGGTTATTAGTCTCGCCAGGTGTAGCAAGTAAGTCAGTTGAAGAATTAGAGAGAACCGATGAATAGTAAACCAATTACATGTTATATTGTGCATCTGTGTTGGTTATTAAACTCCCCAGGTGTAGCAAGTAAGTCAGTTGAAGAATTAGAGAGAACCGATGAACAGTAAACCAATTACATGCTATGTTGTGCATCTGTGTTGGTTATTAAACTCCCCAGGTGTAGCAAGTAAGTCAGTTGAAGAATTAGAGAGAACCGATGAACAGTAAACTAATTACATGCTATGTTGTACATCTTTGTTGGTTATTAGTCTCCCCAGGTGTAGCAACTAAGTCAGTTGAAGAATTAGAGAGAACCGATGAACAGTAAACTGATTACATGCTATGTTGTGCATCTGTGTTGGTTATTAAACTCCCCAGGTGTAGCAACTAAGTCAGTTGAAGAATTAGAGAGAACCGATGAATAGTAAACCAATTACATGTTATATTGTGCATCTGTGTTGGTTATTAAACTCCCCAGGTGTAGCAAGTAAGTCAGTTGAAGAATTAGAGAGAACCGATGAACAGTAAACCAATTACATGCTATGTTGTGCATCTGTGTTGGTTATTAAACTCCCCAGGTGTAGCAAGTAAGTCAGCTGAAGAATTAGAGAGAACCGATGAACAGTAAACCAATTACATGCGATGTTGTGCATCTGTGTTGGTTATTAAACTCCCCAGGTGTAGCAAGTAAGTCAGTTGAAGAATTAGAGAGAACCGATGAACAGTAAACTAATTACATGCTATGTTGTGCATCTGTGTTGGTTATTAGTCTCCCCAGGTGTAGCAAGTAAGTCAGTTGAAGAATTAGAGAGAACCAATGAATAGTAAACCAATTACATGTTATATTGTGCATCTGTGTTGGTTATTAAACTCCCCAGGTGTAGCAAGTAAGTCAGTTGAAGAATTAGAGAGAACCGAGGAACAGTAAACCAATTACATGTTATGTTGTGCATCTGTGTTGGTTATTAAACTCCCCAGGTGTAGCAAGTAAGTCAGTTGAAGAATTAGAGAGAACCGATGAACAGTAAACTAATTACATGCTATGTTGTACATCTTTGTTGGTTATTAGTCTCCCCAGGTGTAGCAACTAAGTCAGTTGAAGAATTATAGAGAACCGATGAACAGTAAACCAATTACATGCTATGTTGTGAATCTGTGTTGGTTATTAAACTCCCCAGGTGTAGCAAGTAAGTCAGTTGAAGAATTAGAGGGAACCGATGAACAGTATACCAATTACATGCTGTGTTGTGCATCTGTGTTGGTTATTAAACTCCCCAGGTGTAGCAAGTAAGTCAGTTGAAGAATTAGAGAGAACCGATGAACAGTAAACAGTTACATGCTATGTTGTGCATCTGTGTTGGTTATTAAACTCCCCAGGTGTAGCAAGTAAGTCAGTTGAAGAATTAGAGAGAACCGATGAACAGTAAACTAATTACATGCTATATTGTGCATCTGTGTTGGTTATTAGTCTCCCCAGGTGTAGCAAGTAAGTCAGTTGAAGAATTAGAGAGAACCGATGAATAGTAAACCAATTACATGTTATATTGTGCATCTGTGTTGGTTATTAAACTCCCCAGGTGTAGCAAGTAAGTCAGTTGAAGAATTATAGAGAACCGATGAACAGTAAACCAATTACATGCTATCTTGTGCATCTGTGTTGGTTATTAAACTCCCCAGGTGTAGCAACTAAGTCAGTTGAAGAATTAGAGAGAACCGATGAACAGTAAACCAGTTACATGCTATGTTGTGCATCTGTGTTGGTTATTAAACTCCCCAGGTGTAGCAAGTAAGTCAGTTGAAGAATTATAGAGAACCGATGAACAGTAAACCAATTACATGCTATGTTGTGAATCTGTGTTGGTTATTAAACTCCCCAGGTGTAGCAAGTAAGTCAGTTGAAGAATTAGAGAGAACCGATGAACAGTAAACCAATTACATGCTGTGTTGTGCATCTGTGTTGGTTATTAAACTCCCCAGGTGTAGCAAGTAAGTCAGTTGAAGAATTAGAGAGAACCGATGAACAGTAAACCAGTTACATGCTATGTTGTGCATCTGTGTTGGTTATTAAACTCCCCAGGTGTAGCAAGTAAGTCAGTTGAAGAATTAGAGAGAATCGATGAACAGTAAACCAATTACAAGCTATGTTGTGCATCTGTGTTGGTTATTAAACTCCCCAGGTGTAGCAAGTAAGTCAGTTGAAGAATTAGAGAGAACCGATGAACAGTAAACCAATTACATGCTATGTTGTGCATCTGTGTTGGTTATTAAACTCCCCAGGTGTAGCAAGTAAGTCAGTTGAAGAATTAGAGAGAACCGATGAACAGTAAACCAATTACATGCGATGTTGTGCATCTGTGTTGGTTATTAAACTCCCCAGGTGTAGCAAGTAAGTCAGTTGAAGAATTAGAGAGAACCGATGAACAGTAAACTAATTACATGCTATGTTGTGCATCTGTGTTGGTTATTAGTCTCCCCAGGTGTAGCAAGTAAGTCAGTTGAAGAATTAGAGAGAACCGATGAATAGTAAACCAATTACATGTTATATTGTGCATCTGTGTTGGTTATTAAACTCCCCAGGTGTAGCAAGTAAGTCAGTTGAAGAATTAGAGAGAACCGATGAACAGTAAACCAATTACATGCTATGTTGTGCATCTGTGTTGGTTATTAAACTCCCCAGGTGTAGCAAGTAAGTCAGTTGAAGAATTAGAGAGAACCGATGAACAGTAAACTAATTACATGCTATGTTGTACATCTTTGTTGGTTATTAGTCTCCCCAGGTGTAGCAACTAAGTCAGTTGAAGAATTAGAGAGAACCGATGAACAGTAAACCAATTACATGCTATGTTGTGCATCTGTGTTGGTTATCAGTCTCCCCAGGTGTAGCAAGTAAGTCAGTTGAAGAATTAGAGAGAACCGATGAACAGTAAACCAATTACATGCTATGTTGTGCATCTGTGTTGGTTATTAAACTCCCCAGGTGTAGCAAGTAAGTCAGTTGAAGAATTAGAGAGAACCGATGAACAGTAAACCAGTTACATGCTATGTTGTGCATCTGTGTTGGTTATTAGTCTCCCCAGGTGTAGCAAGTAAGTCAGTTGAAGAATTAGAGAGAACCGATGAACAGTAAACCAATTACAAGCTATGTTGTGCATCTGTGTTGGTTATTAAACTCCCCAGGTGTAGCAAGTAAGTCAGTTGAAGAATTAGAGAGAACCGATGAACAGTAAACCAATTACATGCTATGTTGTGCATCTGTGTTGGTTATTAAACTCCCCAGGTGTAGCAAGTAAGTCAGTTGAAGAATTAGAGAGAACCGATGAACAGTAAACCAATTACATGCTATGTTGTGCATCTGTGTTGGTTATTAAACTCCCCAGGTGTAGCAAGTAAGTCAGTTGAAGAATTAGAGAGAACCGATGAACAGTAAACCAATTACATGCTATGTTGTGCATCTGTGTTGGTTATTAGCCTCCCTAGGTGTAGCAAGTAAGTCAGTTGAAGAATTAGAGAGAACCGCTGAACAGTAAACCAATTACATGCTATGTTGTGCATCTGTGTTGGTTATTAGTCTCCCCAGGTGTAGCAAGTATGTTAGTTGAAGAGTTAGAGAGAACCGATGAACAGTAAACTGATTACATGCTATGTTGTGCATCTGTGTTGGTTATTAAACTCCCCAGGTGTAGCAACTAAGTCAGTTGAAGAATTAGAGAGAACCGATGAACAGTAAACCAGTTACATGCTATGTTGTGCATCTGTGTTGGTTATTAAACTCCCCAGGTGTAGCAAGTAAGTCAGTTGAAGAATTATAGAGAACCGATGAACAGTAAACCAATTACATGCTATGTTGTGAATCTGTGTTGGTTATTAAACTCCCCAGGTGTAGCAAGTAAGTCAGTTGAAGAATTAGAGAGAACCGATGAACAGTAAACCAATTACATGCTGTGTTGTGCATCTGTGTTGGTTATTAAACTCCCCAGGTGTAGCAAGTAAGTCAGTTGAAGAATTAGAGAGAACCGATGAACAGTAAACCAGTTACATGCTATGTTGTGCATCTGTGTTGGTTATTAAACTCCCCAGGTGTAGGAAGTAAGTCAGTTGAAGAATTAGAGAGAACCGATGAACAGTAAACTAATTACATGCTATATTGTGTATCTGTGTTGGTTATTAGTCTCCCCAGGTGTAGCAAGTAAGTCAGTTGAAGAATTAGAGAGAACCGATGAATAGTAAACCAATTACATGTTATATTGTGCATCTGTGTTGGTTATTAAACTCCCCAGGTGTAGCAAGTAAGTCAGTTGAAGAATTAGAGAGAACCGATGAACAGTAAACCAATTACATGCTATGTTGTGCATCTGTGTTGGTTATTAAACTCCCCAGGTGTAGCAAGTAAGTCAGTTGAAGAATTAGAGAGAACCGATGAACAGTAAACCAATTACATGCGATGTTGTGCATCTGTGTTGGTTATTAAACTCCCCAGGTGTAGCAAGTAAGTCAGTTGAAGAATTAGAGAGAACCGATGAACAGTAAACTAATTACATGCTATGTTGTGCATCTGTGTTGGTTATTAGTCTCCCCAGGTGTAGCAAGTAAGTCAGTTGAAGAATTAGAGAGAACCAATGAATAGTAAACCAATTACATGTTATATTGTGCATCTGTGTTGGTTATTAAACTCCCCAGGTGTAGCAAGTAAGTCAGTTGAAGAATTAGAGAGAACCGATGAACAGTAAACCAATTACATGTTATGTTGTGCATCTGTGTTGGTTATTAAACTCCCCAGGTGTAGCAAGTAAGTCAGTTGAAGAATTAGAGAGAACCGATGAACAGTAAACTAATTACATGCTATGTTGTACATCTTTGTTGGTTATTAGTCTCCCCAGGTGTAGCAACTAAGTCAGTTGAAGAATTAGAGAGAACCGCTGAATAGTAAACTAATTACATGTTATGTTGTGCATCTTTGTTGGTTATTAGTCTCCCCAAGTGTAGCAGGTAAGTCAGTTGAAGAATTAGAGAGAACCGATGAACAGTAAATCAATTACATGCTATGTTGTGCATCTTTGTTGGTTATTAAACTCCCCAAGTGTAGCAAGTAAGTCAGTTGAAGAATTAGAGAGAACCGATGAACAGTAAACCAATTACATGCTATGTTGTGCATCTGTGTTGGTTATTAAACTCCCCAGGTGTAGCAAGTAAGTCAGTTGAAGAATTAGAGAGAACCGATGAACAGTAAACTAATTACATGCTATGTTGTGCATCTTTGTTGGTTATTAGTCTCCCCAGGTGTAGCAACTAAGTCAGTTGAATAATTAGAGAGAACCGCTGAATAGTAAACCAATTACATGTTATGTTGTGCATCTTTGTTGGTTATTAGTCTCCCCAGGTGTAGCAGGTAAGTCAGTTGAAGAATTAGAGAGAATCGATGAACAGTAAATCAATTACATGCTATGTTGTGCATCTTTGTTGGTTATTAAACTCCCCAGGTGTAGCAAGTAAGTCAGTTGAAGAATTAGAGAGAACCGATGAACAGTAAACCAGTTACATGCTATGTTGTGCATCTGTGTTGGTTATTAGTCTCCCCAGGTGTAGCAAGTAAGTCAGCTGAAGAATTCGAGAGAACCGATGAACAGTAAACCAGTTTCATGCTATGTTGTGCATCTGTGTTGGTTATTAGTCTCCCTAGGTGTAGCAAGTAAGTCAGTTGAAGAATTAGAGAGAACCGATGAACAGTAAACCAATTACAAGCTATGTTGTGCATCTGTGTTGGTTATTAAACTCCCCAGGTGTAGCAAGTAAGTCAGTTGAAGAATTAGAGAGAACCGATGAACAGTAAACCAATTACATGCTATGTTGTGCATCTGTGTTGGTTATTAAACTCCCCAGGTGTAGCAAGTAAGTCAGTTGAAGAATTAGAGAGAACCGATGAACAGTAAACCAATTACATGCTATGTTGTGCATCTGTGTTGGTTATTAGCCTCCCTAGGTGTAGCAAGTAAGTCAGTTGAAGAATTAGAGAGAACCGCTGAACAGTAAACCAATTACATGCTATGTTGTGCATCTGTGTTGGTTATTAGTCTCCCCAGGTGTAGCAAGTATGTTAGTTGAAGAGTTAGAGAGAACCGATGAACAGTAAACTGATTACATGCTATGTTGTGCATCTGTGTTGGTTATTAAACTCCCCAGGTGTAGCAACTAAGTCAGTTGAAGAATTAGAGAGAACCGATGAACAGTAAACCAGTTACATGCTATGTTGTGCATCTGTGTTGGTTATTAAACTCCCCAGGTGTAGCAAGTAAGTCAGTTGAAGAATTATAGAGAACCGATGAACAGTAAACCAATTACATGCTATGTTGTGAATCTGTGTTGGTTATTAAACTCCCCAGGTGTAGCAAGTAAGTCAGTTGAAGAATTAGAGAGAACCGATGAACAGTAAACCAATTACATGCTGTGTTGTGCATCTGTGTTGGTTATTAAACTCCCCAGGTGTAGCAAGTAAGTCAGTTGAAGAATTAGAGAGAACCGATGAACAGTAAACCAGTTACATGCTATGTTGTGCATCTGTGTTGGTTATTAAACTCCCCAGGTGTAGCAAGTAAGTCAGTTGAAGAATTAGAGAGAACCGATGAACAGTAAACTAATTACATGCTATATTGTGCATCTGTGTTGGTTATTAGTCTCCCCAGGTGTAGCAAGTAAGTCAGTTGAAGAATTAGAGAGAACCGATGAATAGTAAACTAATTACATGTTATATTGTGCATCTGTGTTGGTTATTAAACTCCCCAGGTGTAGCAAGTAAGTCAGTTGAAGAATTAGAGAGAACCGATGAACAGTAAACCAATTACATGCTATGTTGTGCATCTGTGTTGGTTATTAAACTCCCCAGGTGTAGCAAGTAAGTCAGTTGAAGAATTAGAGAGAACCGATGAACAGTAAACCAATTACATGCGATGTTGTGCATCTGTGTTGGTTATTAAACTGCCCAGGTGTAGCAAGTAAGTCAGTTGAAGAATTAGAGAGAACCGATGAACAGTAAACTAATTACATGCTATGTTGTGCATCTGTGTTGGTTATTAGTCTCCCCAGGTGTAGCAAGTAAGTCAGTTGAAGAATTAGAGAGAACCGATGAACAGTAAACCAATTACATGCTTTGTTGTGCATCTGTGTTGGTTATAAGTCTCCCCAGGTGTAGCAAGTAACTTAGTTGAAGAATTAGAGAGAACCGATGAACAGTAAACCAGTTACATGCTATGTTGTGCATCTGTGTTGGTTATTAGTCTCCCCAGGTGTAGCAAGTAAGTCAGTTGAAGAATTAGAGAGAACCGATGAACAGTAAACCAATTACATGCTTTGTTGTGCATCTGTGTTGGTTATTAGTCTCCCTAGGTGTAGCAAGTATGTTAGTTGAAGAGTTAGAGAGAACCGATGAACAGTAAACCAATTACATGCTATGTTGTGCATCTGTGTTGGTTATTAGTCTCCCTAGGTGTAGCAAGTATGTTAGTTGAAGAATTAGAGAGAACCGATGAACAGTAAACCACCTACATGCTATGTTGTGCATCTGTGTTGGTTATTAAACTCCCCAGGTGTAGCAAGTAAGTCAGTTGAAGAATTACAGAGAACCGATGAACAGTAAACCAATTACATGCTATGTTGTGCATCTGTGTTGGTTATTAGTCTCCCTAGGTGTAGCAAGTAAGTCAGTTGAAGAATTAGAGAGAACCGATGAACAGTAAACCAATTACAAGCTATGTTGTGCATCTGTGTTGGTTATTAAACTCCCCAGGTGTAGCAAGTAAGTCAGTTGAAGAATTAGAGAGAACCGATGAACAGTAAACCAATTACATGCTATGTTGTGAATCTGTGTTGGTTATTAGTCTCCCCAGGTGTAGCAAGTAAGTCAGTTGAAGAATTAGAGAGAACCGATGAACAGTAAACCAATTACAAGCTATGTTGTGCATCTGTGTTGGTTATAAGTCTCCCCAGGTGTAGCAAGTAACTTAGTTGAAGAATTAGAGAGAACCGATGAACAGTAAACCAGTTACATGCTATGTTGTGCATCTGTGTTGGTTATTAGTCTCCCCAGGTGTAGCAAGTAAGTCAGTTGAAGAATTAGAGAGAACCGATGAACAGTAAACCAATTACATGCTTTGTTGTGCATCTGTGTTGGTTATAAGTCTCCCCAGGTGTAGCAAGTAACTTAGTTGAAGAATTAGAGAGAACCGATGAACAGTAAACCAGTTACATGCTATGTTGTGCATCTGTGTTGGTTATTAGTCTCCCCAGGTATAGCAAGTAAGTCAGTTGAAGAATTCGAGAGAACCGATGAACAGCAAACCAGTTACATGCTATGTTGTGCATCTGTGTTGGTTATTAGTCTCCCTAGGTGTAGCAAGTAAGTCAGTTGAAGAATTAGAGAGAACCGATGAACAGTAAACCAATTACAAGCTATGTTGTGCATCTGTGTTGGTTATTAAACTCCCCAGGTGTAGCAAGTAAGTCAGTTGAAGAATTAGAGAGAACCGATGAACAGTAAACCAATTACATGCTATGTTGTGCATCTGTGTTGGTTATTAAACTCCACAGGTGTAGCAAGTAAGTCAGTTGAAGAATTAGAGAGAATCGATGAACAGTAAACCAATTACATGCTATGTTGTGCATCTGTGTTGGTTATTAGTCTCCCCAGGTGTAGCAAGTAAGTCAGTTGAAGAATTAGAGAGAACCGATGAACAGTAAACCAATTACATGCTATGTTGTGCATCTGTGTTGGTTATTAAACTCCCCAGGTGTAGCAAGTAAGTCAGTTGAAGAATTAGAGAGAACCGATGAACAGTAAACCAGTTACATGCTATGTTGTTCATCTGTGTTGGTTATTAAACTCCCCAGGTGTAGCAAGTAAGTCAGTTGAAGAATTAGAGAGAACCGATGAACAGTAAACTAATTACATGCTATGTTGTGCATCTTTGTTTGTTATTAGTCTCCCCAGGTGTAGCAACTAAGTCAGTTGAAGAATTAGAGAGAACCGCTGAATAGTAAACCAATTACATGTTATGTTGTGCATCTTTCTTGGTTATTAGTCTCCCCAGGTGTAGCAGGTAAGTCAGTTGAAGAATTAGAGAGAACCGATGAACAGTAAATCAATTACATGCTATGTTGTGCATCTTTGTTGGTTATTAAACTCCCCAGGTGTAGCAAGTAAGTCAGTTGAAGAATTAGAGAGAACCGATGAACAGTAAACCAATTAGATGCTATGTTGTTCATCTGTGTTGGTTATTAGTCTCCCCAGGTGTCGCAAGTAAGTCAGTTGAAGAATTAGAGAGAACCGATGAACAGTAAACCAATTACATGCTTTGTTGTGCATCTGTGTTGGTTATAAGTCTCCCCAGGTGTAGCAAGTAAGTCAGTTGAAGAATTAGAGAGAACCGATGAACAGTAAACCACCTACATGCTATGTTGTGCATCTGTGTTGGTTATTAGTCTCCCCAGGTGTAGCAAGTAAGTCAGTTGAAGAATTCGAGAGAACCGATGAACAGTAAACCAGTTTCATGCTATGTTGTGCATCTGTGTTGGTTATTAGTCTCCCTAGGTGTAGCAAGTAAGTCAGTTGAAGAATTAGAGAGAACCGCTGAACAGTAAACCAATTACATGCTATGTTGTGCATCTGTGTTGGTTATTAGTCTCCCTAGGTGTAGCAAGTATGTTAGTTGAAGAGTTAGAGAGAACCGATGAACAGTAAACCAATTACATGCTATGTTGTGCATCTGTGTTGGTTATTAGTCTCCCTAGGTGTAGCAAGTATGTTAGTTGAAGAATTAGAGAGAACCGATGAACAGTAAACCACCTACATGCTATGTTGTGCATCTGTGTTGGTTATTAAACTCCCCAGGTGTAGCAAGTAAGTCAGTTGAAGAATTACAGAGAACCGATGAACAGTAAACCAATTACATGCTATGTTGTGCATCTGTGTTGGTTATTAAACTCCCCAGGTGTAGCAAGTAAGTAAGTTGAAGAATTAGAGAGAACCGCTGAACAGTAAACCAATTACATGCTATGTTGTGCATCTGTGTTGGTTATTAGTCTCCCTAGGTGTAGCAAGTATGTTAGTTGAAGAGTTAGAGAGAACCGATGAACAGTAAACCAATTACATGCTATGTTGTGCATCTGTGTTGGTTAGTAAACTCCCCAGGTGTAGCAAGTAAGTCAGTTGAAAAATTAGAGAGAACCGATGAACAGTAAACCAGTTACATGCTATGTTGTGCATCTGTGTTGGTTATTAAACTCCCCAGGTGTAGCAAGTAAGTCAGTGGAAGAATTAGAGAGAACCGATGAACAGTAAACTAATTACATGATATGTTGGGCATCTGTGTTGGTTATTAAACTCCCCAGGTGTAGCAAGTAAGTCAGTTGAAGAATTAGAGAGAACCGATGAACAGTAAACTAATTACATGCTATGTTGTGCATCTTTGTTGGTTATTAGTCTCCCCAGGTGTAGCAAGTAAGTCAGTTGAAGAATTAGAGAGAACCGCCGAATAGTAAACCAATTACATGTTATGTTGTGCATCTTTGTTGATTATTAGTCTCCCCAGGTGTAGCAGGTAAGTCAGTTGAAGAATTAGAGAGAACCGATGAACAGTAAACCAATTACATGCTATGTTGTTCATCTGTGTTGGTTATTAAACTCCCCAGGTGTAGCAAGTAAGTCAGTTGAAGAATTAGAGAGAACTGATGAACAGTAAACCAATTACATGCTTTGTTGTGCATCTGTATTGGTTATAAGTCTCCCCAGGTGTAGCAAGTAAGTCAGTTGAAGAATTAGAGAGAACCGATGAACAGTAAACCAGTTACATGCTATGTTGTGCATCTGTGTTGGTTATTAGTCTCCCCAGGTGTAGCAAGTAAGTCAGTTGAAGAATTCGAGAGAACCGATGAACAGTAAACCAGTTACATGCTATGTTGTGCATCTGTGTTGGTTATTAGTCTCCCTAGGTGTAGCAAGTAAGTCAGTTGAAGAATTAGAGAGAACCGATGAACAGTAAACCAGTTACATGCTACGTTGTGTATCTGTGCTGGTTATTAGTCTCCCCAGGTGTAGCAACTGAGTAAGTTGAAGAATTAGAGAGAACCGATGAACAGTAAACCATTTACATGCTATGTTGTGCATCTGTGTTGGTTATTAAACTCCCCAGGTGTAGCAAGTAAGTAAGTTGAAGAATTAGAGAGAACCGCTGAAGAGTAAACCAATTACATGCTATGTTGTGCATCTGTGTTGGTTATTAGTCTCCCCAGGTGTAGCAAGTATGTTAGTTGAAGAGTTAGAGAGAATCGATGAACAGTAAACCAATTACATGCTATGTTGTGCATCTGTATTGGTTATTAAACTCCCCAGTTGTAGCAAGTAAGTCAGTTGAAGAATTAGAGAGAACCGATGAACAGTAAACTAATTACATGCTATGTTGTGCATCTTTGTTTGTTATTAGTCTCCCCAGGTGTAGCAACTAAGTCAGTTGAAGAATTAGAGAGAACCGCTGAATAGTAAACCAATTACATGTTATGTTGTTCATCATTGTTGGTTATTAGTCTCCCCAGGTGTAGCAGGTAAGTCAGTTGAAGAATTAGAGAGAACCGATGAACAGTAAATCAATTACATGCTATGTTGTGCATCTTTGTTGGTTATTAAACTCCCCAGGTGTAGCAAGTAAGTCAGTTAAAGAATTAGAGATAACCGATGAACAGTAAACCAATTACATGCTATGTTGTTCATCTGTGTTGGATATTAGTCTCCCCAGGTGTCGCAAGTAAGTCAGTTGAAGAATTAGAGAGAACCGATGAACAGTAAACCAGTTACATGCTATGTTGTGCATCTGTGTTGGTTATTAAACTCCCCAGGTGTAGCAAGTAAGTCAGTTGAAGAATTAGAGATAACCGATGAACAGTAAACCAATTACCTGCTTTGTTGTGCATCTGTGTTGGTTATAAGTCTCCCCAGGTGTAGCAAGTAAGTCAGTTGAAGAATTAGAGAGAACCGATGAACAGTAAACCAATTACATGCTATCTTGTGCATCTGTGTTGGTTATTAGTCTCCCCAGGTGTAGCAAGTAAGTCAGTTGAAGAATTCGAGAGAACCGATGAACAGTAAACCAGTTTCATGCTATGTTGTGCATCTGTGTTGGTTATTAGTCTCCCTAGGTGTAGCAAGTAAGTCAGTTGAAGAATTAGAGAGAACCGATGAACAGTAAACCAATTACATGCTATGTTGTGCATCTGTGTTGGTTATTAAACTCCCCAGGTGTAGCAAGTAAGTAAGTTGAAGAATTAGAGAGAACCGCTGAATAGTAAACCAATTACATGCTATGTTGTGCATCTGTGTTGGTTATTAGTCTCCCTAGGTGTAGCAAGTATGTTAGTTGAAGAGTTAGGGAGAACCGATGAACAGTAAACCAATTACAAGCTATGTTGTGCATATGTGTTGGTTATTAAACTCCCCAGGTGTAGCAAGTAAGTCAGTTGAAGAATTAGAGAGAACCGATGAACAGTAAACCAATTACATGCTATGTTGTGCATCTGTGTTGGTTATTAAACTCCCCAGGTGTAGCAAGTAAGTCAGTTGAAGAATTAGAGAGAACTGATGAACAGTAAACCAATTACATGCTATGTTGTGCATCTGTGTTGGTTATAGTCTCCCTAGGTGTAGCAAGTAAGTCAGTTGAAGAATTAGAGAGAACCGCTGAACAGTAAACCAATTACATGCTATGTTGTGCATCTGTGTTGGTTATTAGTCTCCCCAGGTGTAGCAAATATGTTAGTTGAAGAGTTAGAGAGAACCGATGAACAATAAACCGATTACATGCTATGTTGTGCATCTGTGTTGGTTATTAAACTCCCCAGGTGTAGCAAGTAAGTCAGTTGAAGAATTAGAGAGAACCGATGAACAGTAAACCAGTTACATGCTATGTTGTGCATCTGTGTTGGTTATTAAACTCCCTAGGTGTAGCAAGTAAGTCAGTTGAAGAATTATAGAGAACCGATGAACAGTAAACCAATTACATGCTATGTTCTGAATCTGTGTTGGTTATTAAACTCCCCAGGTGTAGCAAGTAAGTCAGTTGAAGAATTAGAGAGAACCGATGAACAGTAAACCAATTACATGCTATGTTGTGCATCATTGTTGGTTATTAGTCTCCCCAGGTGTAGCAGGTAAGTCAGTTGAAGAATTAGAGAGAACCGATGAACAGTAAACCAATTACATGCTATGTTGTGCATCTGTGTTGGTTATTAGTCTCCCCAGGTGTAGCAAGTATGTTAGTTGAAGAGTTAGAGAGAACCGATGAACAGTAAACTGATTACATGCTATGTTGTGCATCTGTGTTGGTTATTAAACTCCCCAGGTGTAGCAACTAAGTCAGTTGAAGAATTAGAGAGAACCGATGAACAGTAAACCAGTTACATGCTATGTTGTGCATCTGTGTTGGTTATTAAACTCCCCAGGTGTAGCAAGTAAGTCAGTTGAAGAATTATAGAGAACCGATGAACAGTAAACCAATTACATGCTATGTTGTGAATCTGTGTTGGTTATTAAACTCCCCAGGTGTAGCAAGTAAGTCAGTTGAAGAATTAGAGAGAACCGATGAACAGTAAACCAATTACATGCTGTGTTGTGCATCTGTGTTGGTTATTAAACTCCCCAGGTGTAGCAAGTAAGTCAGTTGAAGAATTAGAGAGAACCGATGAACAGTAAACCAGTTACATGCTATGTTGTGCATCTGTGTTGGTTATTAAACTCCCCAGGTGTAGCAAGTAAGTCAGTTGAAGAATTAGAGAGAACCGATGAACAGTAAACTAATTACATGCTATATTGTGCATCTGTGTTGGTTATTAGTCTCCCCAGGTGTAGCAAGTAAGTCAGTTGAAGAATTAGAGAGAACCGATGATTAGTAAACTAATTACATGTTATATTGTGCATCTGTGTTGGTTATTAAACTCCCCAGGTGTAGCAAGTAAGTCAGTTGAAGAATTAGAGAGAACCGATGAACAGTAAACCAATTACATGCTATGTTGTGCATCTGTGTTGGTTATTAAACTCCCCAGGTGTAGCAAGTAAGTCAGTTGAAGAATTAGAGAGAACCGATGAACAGTAAACCAATTACATGCGATGTTGTGCATCTGTGTTGGTTATTAAACTGCCCAGGTGTAGCAAGTAAGTCAGTTGAAGAATTAGAGAGAACCGATGAACAGTAAACTAATTACATGCTATGTTGTGCATCTGTGTTGGTTATTAGTCTCCCCAGGTGTAGCAAGTAAGTCAGTTGAAGAATTAGAGAGAACCGATGAACAGTAAACCAATTACATGCTTTGTTGTGCATCTGTGTTGGTTATAAGTCTCCCCAGGTGTAGCAAGTAACTTAGTTGAAGAATTAGAGAGAACCGATGAACAGTAAACCAGTTACATGCTATGTTGTGCATCTGTGTTGGTTATTAGTCTCCCCAGGTGTAGCAAGTAAGTCAGTTGAAGAATTAGAGAGAACCGATGAACAGTAAACCAATTACATGCTTTGTTGTGCATCTGTGTTGGTTATAAGTCTCCCCAGGTGTAGCAAGTAACTTAGTTGAAGAATTAGAGAGAACCGATGAACAGTAAACCAGTTACATGCTATGTTGTGCATCTGTGTTGGTTATTAGTCTCCCCAGGTATAGCAAGTAAGTCAGTTGAAGAATTCGAGAGAACCGATGAACAGCAAACCAGTTACATGCTATGTTGTGCATCTGTGTTGGTTATTAGTCTCCCTAGGTGTAGCAAGTAAGTCAGTTGAAGAATTAGAGAGAACCGATGAACAGTAAACCAATTACAAGCTATGTTGTGCATCTGTGTTGGTTATTAAACTCCCCAGGTGTAGCAAGTAAGTCAGTTGAAGAATTAGAGAGAACCGATGAACAGTAAACCAATTACATGCTATGTTGTGAATCTGTGTTGGTTATTAGTCTCCCCAGGTGTAGCAAGTAAGTCAGTTGAAGAATTAGAGAGAACCGATGAACAGTAAACCAATTACAAGCTATGTTGTGCATCTGTGTTGGTTATAAGTCTCCCCAGGTGTAGCAAGTAACTTAGTTGAAGAATTAGAGAGAACCGATGAACAGTAAACCAGTTACATGCTATGTTGTGCATCTGTGTTGGTTATTAGTCTCCCCAGGTGTAGCAAGTAAGTCAGTTGAAGAATTAGAGAGAACCGATGAACAGTAAACCAATTACATGCTTTGTTGTGCATCTGTGTTGGTTATAAGTCTCCCCAGGTGTAGCAAGTAACTTAGTTGAAGAATTAGAGAGAACCGATGAACAGTAAACCAGTTACATGCTATGTTGTGCATCTGTGTTGGTTATTAGTCTCCCCAGGTATAGCAAGTAAGTCAGTTGAAGAATTCGAGAGAACCGATGAACAGCAAACCAGTTACATGCTATGTTGTGCATCTGTGTTGGTTATTAGTCTCCCTAGGTGTAGCAAGTAAGTCAGTTGAAGAATTAGAGAGAACCGATGAACAGTAAACCAATTACAAGCTATGTTGTGCATCTGTGTTGGTTATTAAACTCCCCAGGTGTAGCAAGTAAGTCAGTTGAAGAATTAGAGAGAACCGATGAACAGTAAACCAATTACATGCTATGTTGTGCATCTGTGTTGGTTATTAAACTCCACAGGTGTAGCAAGTAAGTCAGTTGAAGAATTAGAGAGAATCGATGAACAGTAAACCAATTACATGCTATGTTGTGCATCTGTGTTGGTTATTAGTCTCCCCAGGTGTAGCAAGTAAGTCAGTTGAAGAATTAGAGAGAACCGATGAACAGTAAACCAATTACATGCTATGTTGTGCATCTGTGTTGGTTATTAAACTCCCCAGGTGTAGCAAGTAAGTCAGTTGAAGAATTAGAGAGAACCGATGAACAGTAAACCAGTTACATGCTATGTTGTTCATCTGTGTTGGTTATTAAACTCCCCAGGTGTAGCAAGTAAGTCAGTTGAAGAATTAGAGAGAACCGATGAACAGTAAACTAATTACATGCTATGTTGTGCATCTTTGTTTGTTATTAGTCTCCCCAGGTGTAGCAACTAAGTCAGTTGAAGAATTAGAGAGAACCGCTGAATAGTAAACCAATTACATGTTATGTTGTGCATCTTTCTTGGTTATTAGTCTCCCCAGGTGTAGCAGGTAAGTCAGTTGAAGAATTAGAGAGAACCGATGAACAGTAAATCAATTACATGCTATGTTGTGCATCTTTGTTGGTTATTAAACTCCCCAGGTGTAGCAAGTAAGTCAGTTGAAGAATTAGAGAGAACCGATGAACAGTAAACCAATTAGATGCTATGTTGTTCATCTGTGTTGGTTATTAGTCTCCCCAGGTGTCGCAAGTAAGTCAGTTGAAGAATTAGAGAGAACCGATGAACAGTAAACCAATTACATGCTATGTTGTGCATCTGTGTTGGTTATTAAACTCCACAGGTGTAGCAAGTAAGTCAGTTGAAGAATTAGAGAGAATCGATGAACAGTAAACCAATTACATGCTATGTTGTGCATCTGTGTTGGTTATTAGTCTCCCCAGGTGTAGCAAGTAAGTCAGTTGAAGAATTAGAGAGAACCGATGAACAGTAAACCAATTACATGCTATGTTGTGCATCTGTGTTGGTTATTAAACTCCCCAGGTGTAGCAAGTAAGTCAGTTGAAGAATTAGAGAGAACCGATGAACAGTAAACCAGTTACATGCTATGTTGTTCATCTGTGTTGGTTATTAAACTCCCCAGGTGTAGCAAGTAAGTCAGTTGAAGAATTAGAGAGAACCGATGAACAGTAAACTAATTACATGCTATGTTGTGCATCTTTGTTTGTTATTAGTCTCCCCAGGTGTAGCAACTAAGTCAGTTGAAGAATTAGAGAGAACCGCTGAATAGTAAACCAATTACATGTTATGTTGTGCATCTTTCTTGGTTATTAGTCTCCCCAGGTGTAGCAGGTAAGTCAGTTGAAGAATTAGAGAGAACCGATGAACAGTAAATCAATTACATGCTATGTTGTGCATCTTTGTTGGTTATTAAACTCCCCAGGTGTAGCAAGTAAGTCAGTTGAAGAATTAGAGAGAACCGATGAACAGTAAACCAATTAGATGCTATGTTGTTCATCTGTGTTGGTTATTAGTCTCCCCAGGTGTCGCAAGTAAGTCAGTTGAAGAATTAGAGAGAACCGATGAACAGTAAACCAATTACATGCTTTGTTGTGCATCTGTGTTGGTTATAAGTCTCCCCAGGTGTAGCAAGTAAGTCAGTTGAAGAATTAGAGAGAACCGATGAACAGTAAACCACCTACATGCTATGTTGTGCATCTGTGTTTGTTATTAGTCTCCCCAGGTGTAGCAAGTAAGTCAGTTGAAGAATTCGAGAGAACCGATGAACAGTAAACCAGTTTCATGCTATGTTGTGCATCTGTGTTGGTTATTAGTCTCCCTAGGTGTAGCAAGTAAGTCAGTTGAAGAATTAGAGAGAACCGCTGAACAGTAAACCAATTACATGCTATGTTGTGCATCTGTGTTGGTTATTAGTCTCCCTAGGTGTAGCAAGTATGTTAGTTGAAGAGTTAGAGAGAACCGATGAACAGTAAACCAATTACATGCTATGTTGTGCATCTGTGTTGGTTATTAGTCTCCCTAGGTGTAGCAAGTATGTTAGTTGAAGAATTAGAGAGAACCGATGAACAGTAAACCACCTACATGCTATGTTGTGCATCTGTGTTGGTTATTAAACTCCCCAGGTGTAGCAAGTAAGTCAGTTGAAGAATTACAGAGAACCGATGAACAGTAAACCAATTACATGCTATGTTGTGCATCTGTGTTGGTTATTAAACTCCCCAGGTGTAGCAAGTAAGTAAGTTGAAGAATTAGAGAGAACCGCTGAACAGTAAACCAATTACATGCTATGTTGTGCATCTGTGTTGGTTATTAGTCTCCCTAGGTGTAGCAAGTATGTTAGTTGAAGAGTTAGAGAGAACCGATGAACAGTAAACCAATTACATGCTATGTTGTGCATCTGTGTTGGTTAGTAAACTCCCCAGGTGTAGCAAGTAAGTCAGTTGAAAAATTAGAGAGAACCGATGAACAGTAAACCAGTTACATGCTATGTTGTGCATCTGTGTTGGTTATTAAACTCCCCAGGTGTAGCAAGTAAGTCAGTGGAAGAATTAGAGAGAACCGATGAACAGTAAACTAATTACATGATATGTTGGGCATCTGTGTTGGTTATTAAACTCCCCAGGTGTAGCAAGTAAGTCAGTTGAAGAATTAGAGAGAACCGATGAACAGTAAACTAATTACATGCTATGTTGTGCATCTTTGTTGGTTATTAGTCTCCCCAGGTGTAGCAAGTAAGTCAGTTGAAGAATTAGAGAGAACCGCCGAATAGTAAACCAATTACATGTTATGTTGTGCATCTTTGTTGATTATTAGTCTCCCCAGGTGTAGCAGGTAAGTCAGTTGAAGAATTAGAGAGAACCGATGAACAGTAAACCAATTACATGCTATGTTGTTCATCTGTGTTGGTTATTAAACTCCCCAGGTGTAGCAAGTAAGTCAGTTGAAGAATTAGAGAGAACTGATGAACAGTAAACCAATTACATGCTTTGTTGTGCATCTGTATTGGTTATAAGTCTCCCCAGGTGTAGCAAGTAAGTCAGTTGAAGAATTAGAGAGAACCGATGAACAGTAAACCAGTTACATGCTATGTTGTGCATCTGTGTTGGTTATTAGTCTCCCCAGGTGTAGCAAGTAAGTCAGTTGAAGAATTCGAGAGAACCGATGAACAGTAAACCAGTTACATGCTATGTTGTGCATCTGTGTTGGTTATTAGTCTCCCTAGGTGTAGCAAGTAAGTCAGTTGAAGAATTAGAGAGAACCGATGAACAGTAAACCAGTTACATGCTACGTTGTGTATCTGTGCTGGTTATTAGTCTCCCCAGGTGTAGCAACTGAGTAAGTTGAAGAATTAGAGAGAACCGATGAACAGTAAACCATTTACATGCTATGTTGTGCATCTGTGTTGGTTATTAAACTCCCCAGGTGTAGCAAGTAAGTAAGTTGAAGAATTAGAGAGAACCGCTGAAGAGTAAACCAATTACATGCTATGTTGTGCATCTGTGTTGGTTATTAGTCTCCCCAGGTGTAGCAAGTATGTTAGTTGAAGAGTTAGAGAGAATCGATGAACAGTAAACCAATTACATGCTATGTTGTGCATCTGTATTGGTTATTAAACTCCCCAGTTGTAGCAAGTAAGTCAGTTGAAGAATTAGAGAGAACCGATGAACAGTAAACTAATTACATGCTATGTTGTGCATCTTTGTTTGTTATTAGTCTCCCCAGGTGTAGCAACTAAGTCAGTTGAAGAATTAGAGAGAACCGCTGAATAGTAAACCAATTACATGTTATGTTGTTCATCATTGTTGGTTATTAGTCTCCCCAGGTGTAGCAGGTAAGTCAGTTGAAGAATTAGAGAGAACCGATGAACAGTAAATCAATTACATGCTATGTTGTGCATCTTTGTTGGTTATTAAACTCCCCAGGTGTAGCAAGTAAGTCAGTTAAAGAATTAGAGATAACCGATGAACAGTAAACCAATTACATGCTATGTTGTTCATCTGTGTTGGATATTAGTCTCCCCAGGTGTCGCAAGTAAGTCAGTTGAAGAATTAGAGAGAACCGATGAACAGTAAACCAGTTACATGCTATGTTGTGCATCTGTGTTGGTTATTAAACTCCCCAGGTGTAGCAAGTAAGTCAGTTGAAGAATTAGAGATAACCGATGAACAGTAAACCAATTACCTGCTTTGTTGTGCATCTGTGTTGGTTATAAGTCTCCCCAGGTGTAGCAAGTAAGTCAGTTGAAGAATTAGAGAGAACCGATGAACAGTAAACCAATTACATGCTATCTTGTGCATCTGTGTTGGTTATTAGTCTCCCCAGGTGTAGCAAGTAAGTCAGTTGAAGAATTCGAGAGAACCGATGAACAGTAAACCAGTTTCATGCTATGTTGTGCATCTGTGTTGGTTATTAGTCTCCCTAGGTGTAGCAAGTAAGTCAGTTGAAGAATTAGAGAGAACCGATGAACAGTAAACCAATTACATGCTATGTTGTGCATCTGTGTTGGTTATTAAACTCCCCAGGTGTAGCAAGTAAGTAAGTTGAAGAATTAGAGAGAACCGCTGAATAGTAAACCAATTACATGCTATGTTGTGCATCTGTGTTGGTTATTAGTCTCCCTAGGTGTAGCAAGTATGTTAGTTGAAGAGTTAGGGAGAACCGATGAACAGTAAACCAATTACAAGCTATGTTGTGCATATGTGTTGGTTATTAAACTCCCCAGGTGTAGCAAGTAAGTCAGTTGAAGAATTAGAGAGAACCGATGAACAGTAAACCAATTACATGCTATGTTGTGCATCTGTGTTGGTTATTAAACTCCCCAGGTGTAGCAAGTAAGTCAGTTGAAGAATTAGAGAGAACTGATGAACAGTAAACCAATTACATGCTATGTTGTGCATCTGTGTTGGTTATTAGTCTCCCTAGGTGTAGCAAGTAAGTCAGTTGAAGAATTAGAGAGAACCGCTGAACAGTAAACCAATTACATGCTATGTTGTGCATCTGTGTTGGTTATTAGTCTCCCCAGGTGTAGCAAATATGTTAGTTGAAGAGTTAGAGAGAACCGATGAACAATAAACCGATTACATGCTATGTTGTGCATCTGTGTTGGTTATTAAACTCCCCAGGTGTAGCAAGTAAGTCAGTTGAAGAATTAGAGAGAACCGATGAACAGTAAACCAGTTACATGCTATGTTGTGCATCTGTGTTGGTTATTAAACTCCCTAGGTGTAGCAAGTAAGTCAGTTGAAGAATTATAGAGAACCGATGAACAGTAAACCAATTACATGCTATGTTCTGAATCTGTGTTGGTTATTAAACTCCCCAGGTGTAGCAAGTAAGTCAGTTGAAGAATTAGAGAGAACCGATGAACAGTAAACCAATTACATGCTATGTTGTGCATCATTGTTGGTTATTAGTCTCCCCAGGTGTAGCAGGTAAGTCAGTTGAAGAATTAGAGAGAACCGATGAACAGTAAACCAATTACATGCTATGTTGTGCATCTGTGTTGGTTATTAGTCTCTCTAGGTGTAGCAAGTAAGTCAGTTGAACAATTAGAGAGAACCGATGAACAGTAAACCAATTACATGCTATGTTGTTCATCTGTGTTGGTTATTAGTCTCCCTAGGTGTAGCAAGTAAGTCAGTTGAAGAATTAGAGAGAACCGATGAACTGTAAACCAATTACATGCTATGTTGTGCATCTGTGTTGGTTACTAAACTCCCCAGGTGTAGCAAGTAAGTCAGTTGAAGAATTAGAGAGAACCGATGAACAGTAAACTAGTTACATGCTATGTTGTGCATCTGTGTTGGTTATTAAACTCCCCAGGTGTAGCAAGTAAGTCAGTTGAAGAATTAGAGAGAACCGATGAACAGTAAACCAGTTACATGCTATGTTATGCATCTGTGTTGGTTATTAAAGTCCCCAGGTGTAGCAAGTAAGTCAGTTGAAGAATTATAGAGAACCGATGAACAGTAAACCAATTACGTGCTATGTTGTGAATCTGTGTTGGTTATTAAACTCCCCAGGTGTAGCAAGTAAGTCAGTTGAAGAATTAGAGAGAACCGATGAACAGTAAACCAATTACATGCTGTGTTGTGCATCTGTGTTGGTTATTAAACTCCCCAGGTGTAGCAAGTAAGTCAGCTGAAGAATTAGAGAGAACCGATGAACAGTAAACCAGTTACATGCTATGTTGTGCATCTGTGTTGGTTATTAAACTCCCCAGGTGTAGCAAGTAAGTTAGTTGAAGAATTAGAGAGAACCGATGAACAGTAAACTAATTACATGCTATGTTGTGCATCTGTGTTGGTTATTAGTCTCCCCAGGTGTAGCAAATATGTTAGTTGAAGAGTTAGAGAGAACCGATGAACAGTAAACCGATTACATGCTATGTTGTGCATCTGTGTTGGTTATTAGTCTCCCCAGGTGTAGCAAGTAAGTCAGTTGAAGAATTAGAGAGAACCAATGAACAGTAAACCAATTACATGCTATGTTGTGCATCTGTGTTGGTTATTAAACTCCCCAGGTGTAGCAAGTAAGTCAGTTGAAGAATTAGAGAGAACCGATGAACAGTAAACCAATTACATGCTATGTTGTGCATCTGTGTTGGTTATTAAACTCCACAGGTGTAGCAAGTAAGTCAGTTGAAGAATTAGAGAGAATCGATGAACAGTAAACCAATTACATGCTATGTTGTGCATCTGTGTTGGTTATTAGTCTCCCCAGGTGTAGCAAGTAAGTCAGTTGAAGAATTAGAGAGAACCGATGAACAGTAAACCAATTACATGCTATGTTGTGCATCTGTGTTGGTTATTAGTCTCCCCAGGTGTAGCAAGTAAGTCAGTTGAAGAATTAGAGAGAACCGATGAACAGTAAACCAATTACATGCTATGTTGTGCATCTGTGTTGGTTATTAAACTCCCCAGGTGTAGCAAGTAAGTCAGTTGAAGAATTAGAGAGAACCGATGAACAGTAAACCAGTTACATGCTATGTTGTTCATCTGTGTTGGTTATTAAACTCCCCAGGTGTAGCAAGTAAGTCAGTAGAAGAATTAGAGAGAACCGATGAACAGTAAACTAATTACATGCTATGTTGTGCATCTTTGACTGTTATTAGTCTCCCCAGGTGTAGCAACTAAGTCAGTTGAAGAATTAGAGAGAACCGCTGAATAGTAAACCAATTACATGTTATGTTGTGCATCTTTGTTGGTTATTAGTCTCCCCAGGTGTAGCAGGTAAGTCAGTTGAAGAATTAGAGAGAACCGATGAACAGTAAATCAATTACATGCTATGTTGTGCATCTTTGTTGGTTATTAAACTCCCCAGGTGTAGCAAGTAAGTCAGTTGAAGAATTAGAGAGAACCGATGAACAGTAAACCAATTAGATGCTATGTTGTTCATCTGTGTTGGTTATTAGTCTCCCCAGGTGTCGCAAGTAAGTCAGTTGAAGAATTAGAGAGAACCGATGAACAGTAAACCAATTACATGCTTTGTTGTGCATCTGTGTTGGTTATAAGTCTCCGCAGGTGTAGCAAGTAAGTCAATTGAAGAATTAGAGAGAACCGATGAACAGTAAACCAGTTACATGCTATGTTGTGCATCTGTGTTGGTTATTAGTCTCCCCAGGTGTAGTAAGTAAGTCAGTTGAAGAATTCGAGAGAACCGATGAACAGTAAACCAGTTTCATGCTATGTTGTGCATCTGTGTTTGTTATTAGTCTCCCTAGGTGTAGCAAGTAAGTCAGTTGAAGAATTAAAGAGAACCGATGAACAGTAAACCAATTACAAGCTATGTTGTGCATCTGTGTTGGTTATTAAACTCCCCAGGTGTAGCAAGTAAGTCAGTTGAAGAATTAGAGAGAACCGATGAACAGTAAACCAATTACATGCTATGTTGTGGATCTGTGTTGGTTATTAAACTCCCCAGGTGTAGCAAGTAAGTAAGTTGAAGAATTAGAGAGAACCGCTGAATAGTAAACCAATTACATGCTATGTTGTGCATCTGTGTTGGTTAGTAGTCTCCCTAGGTGTAGCAAGTATGTTAGTTGAAGAGTTAGAGAGAACCGATGAACAGTAAACCAATTACATGCTATGTTGTGCATCTGTGTTGGTTATTAAACTCCCCAGGTGTAGCAAGTAAGTCAGTTGAAAAATTAGAGAGAACCGATGAACAGTAAACCAGTTACATGCTATGTTGTGCATTTGTGTTGGTTATCAAACTCCCCAGGTGTAGCAAGTAAGTCAGTGGAAGAATTAGAGAGAACCGATGAACAGTAAACTAATTACATGATATGTTGTGCATCTGTGTTGGTTATTAAACTCCCCAGGTGTAGCAAGTAAGTCAGTTGAAGAATTAGAGAGAACCGATGAACAGTAAACTAATTACATGCTATGTTGTGCATCTTTGTTGGTTATTAGTCTCCCCAGGTGTAGCAAGTAAGTCAGTTGAAGAATTAGAGAGAACCGCCGAATAGTAAACCAATTACATGTTATGTTGTGCATCTTTGTTGATTATTAGTCTCCCCAGGTGTAGCAGGTAAGTCAGTTGAAGAATTAGAGAAAACCGATGAACAGTAAACCAATTACATGCTATGTTGTTCATCTGTGTTGGTTATTAAACTTCCCAGGTGTAGCAAGTAAGTCAGTTGAAGAATTAGAGAGAACTGATGAACAGTAAACCAATTACATGCTTTGTTGTGCATCTGTATTGGTTATAAGTCTCCCCAGGTGTAGCAAGTAAGTCAGTTGAAGAATTAGAGAGAACCGATGAACAGTAAACCAGTTACATGCTATGTTGTGCATCTGTGTTGGTTATTAGTCTCCCCAGGTGTAGCAAGTAAGTCAGTTGAAGAATTCGAGAGAACCGATGAACAGTAAACCAGTTACATGCTATGTTGTGCATCTGTGTTGGTTATTAGTCTCCCTAGTTGTAGCATGTAAGTCAGTTGAAGAATTAGAGAGAACCGATGAACAGTAAACCAGTTACATGCTGTGTTGTGCATCTGTGCTGGTTATTAGTCTCCCCAGGTGTAGCAACTGAGTAAGTTGAAGAATTAGAGAGAACCGATGAACAGTAAACCATTTACATGCTATGTTGTGCATCTGTGTTGGTTATTAAACTCCCCAGGTGTAGCAAGTAAGTAAGTTGAAGAATTAGAGAGAACCGCTGAACAGTAAACCAATTACATGCTATGTTGTGCATCTGTGTTGGTTATTAGTCTCCCCAGGTGTAGCAAGTATGTTAGTTGAAGAGTTAGAGAGAACCGATGAACAGTAAACCAATTACATGCTATGTTGTGCATCTGTGTTGGTTATTAAACTCCCCAGTTGTAGCAAGTAAGTCAGTTGAAGAATTAGAGAGAACCGATGAACAGTAAACTAATTACATGCTATGTTGTGCATCTTTGTTTGTTATTAGTCTCCCCAGGTGTAGCAACTAAGTCAGTTGAAGAATTAGAGAGAACCGCTGAATAGTAAACCAATTACATGTTATGTTGTGCATCATTGTTGGTTATTAGTCTCCCAAGGTGTAGCAGGTAAGTCAGTTGAAGAATTAGAGAGAACCGATGAACAGTAAATCAATTACATGCTATGTTGTGCATCTGTGTTGGTTATTAAACTCCCCAGGTGTAGCAAGTAAGTCAGTTGAAGAATTAGAGAGAACCGATGAACAGTAAACCAGTTACATGCTATGTTGTGCATCTGTGTTGGTTATTAAAGTCCCCAGGTGTAGCAAGTAAGTCAGTTGAAGAATTATAGAGAACCGATGAACAGTAAACCAATTACATGCTATGTTGTGAATCTGTGTTGGTTATTAAACTCCCCAGGTGTAGCAAGTAAGTCAGTTGAAGAATTAGAGAGAACCGATGAACAGTAAACCAATTACATGCTGTGTTGTGCATCTGTGTTGGTTATTAAACTCCCCAGGTGTAGCAAGTAAGTCAGCTGAAGAATTAGAGAGAACCGATGAACAGTAAACCAGTTACATGCTATGTTGTGCATCTGTGTTGGTTATTAAACTCCCCAGGTGTAGCAAGTAAGTTAGTTGAAGAATTAGAGAGAACCGATGAACAGTAAACTAATTACATGCTATGTTGTGCATCTGTGTTGGTTATTAGTCTCCCCAGGTATAGCAAGTAAGTCAGTTGAAGAATTAGAGAGAACCGCTGAATAGTAAACCAATTACATGTTATGTTGTTAATCTGTGTTGGTTATTAGTCTCCCCAGGTGTAGCAAGTAAGACAGTTGAAGAATTAGAGAGAACCGATGAACAGTAAACCAATTACATGCTATGTTGTGCATCTGTGTTGGTTATTAGTCTCCCCAGGTGTAGCAAGTAAGTCAGTTGAAGAATTAGAGAGAACCGATGTACAGTAAACCAATTACATGCTATGTTGTGCATCTGTGTTGGTTATTAAACTCCCCAGGTATAGCAAGTAAGTCAGTTGAAGAATTAGAGAGAACCGATGAACAGTAAACCAATTACATGCTATGTTGTGCATCTGTGTTGGTTATTAAACTCCCCAGGTGTAGCAAGTAAGTCAATTGAACAATTAGAGAGAACCGATGAACAGTAAACTAATTACATGCTATGTTGTGCATCTTTGTTGGTTATTAGTCTCCCCAGGTGTAGTAAGTAAGTCAGTTGAAGATTTAGAGAGAACCGCTGAATAGTAAACCAATTACATGTTATGTTGTGCATCTTTGTTGGTTATTAGTCTCCCCAGGTGTAGCAGGTAAGTCAGTTGAAGAATTAGAGAGAACCGATGAACAGTAAATCAATTACATGCTATGTTGTGCATCTTTGTTGGTTATTAAACTCCCCAGGTGTAGCAAGTAAGTCAGTTGAAGAATTAGAGAGAACCGATGAACAGTAAACCAATTACATGCTATGTTGTTCATCTGTGTTGGTTATTAGTCTCCCCAGGTGTAGCAAGTAAGTCAGTTGAAGAATTAGAGAGAACCGATGAACAGTAAACCAATTACATGCTTTGTTGTGCATCTGTGTTGGTTATAAGTCTCCCCAGGTGTAGCAAGTAAGTTAGTTGAAGAATTAGAGAGAACCGATGAACAGTAAACCAGTTACATGCTATGTTGTGCATCTGTGTTGGTTATTAGTCTCCCCAGGTGTAGCAAGTAAGTCAGTTGAAGAATTCGAGAGAACCGATGAACAGTAAACCAGTTACATGCTATGTTGTGCATCTGTGTTGGTTATTAGTCTCCCTAGGTGTAGCAAGTAAGTCAGTTGAAGAATTAGAGAGAACCGATGAATAGTAAACCAATTACAAGCTATGTTGTGCATCTGTGTTGGTTATTAAACTCCCCAGGTGTAGCAAGTAAGTCAGTTGAAGAATTAGAGAGAACCGATGAACAGTAAACCAATTACATGCTATGTTGTGCATCTGTGTTGGTTATTAAACTCCACAGGTGTAGCAAGTAAGTCAGTTGAAGAATTAGAGAGAATCGATGAACAGTAAACCAATTACATGCTATGTTGTGCATCTGTGTTGGTTATTAGTCTGCCCAGGTGTAGCAAGTAAGTCAGTTGAAAAATTAGAGAGAACCGATGAACAGTAAACCAATTACATGCTATGTTGTGCATCTGTGTTGGTTATTAAACTCCCCAGGTGTAGCAAGTAAGTCAGTTGAAGAATTAGAGAGAACCGATGAACAGTAAACCAGTTACATGCTATGTTGTTCATCTGTGTTGGTTATTAAACTCCCCAGGTGTAGCAAGTAAGTCAGTTGAAGAATTAGAGAGAACCGATGAACAGTAAACTAATTACATGCTATGTTGTGCATCTTTGTTTGTTATTAGTCTCCCCAGGTGTAGCAACTAAGTCAGTTGAAGAATTAGAGAGAACCGCTGAATAGTAAACCAATTACATGTTATGTTGTGCATCTTTGTTGGTTATTAGTCTCCCCAGGTGTAGCAGGTAAGTCAGTTGAAGAATTAGAGAGAACCGATGAACAGTAAATCAATTACATGCTATGTTGTGCATCTTTGTTGGTTATTAAACTCCCCAGGTGTAGCAAGTAAGTCAGTTGAAGAATTAGAGAGAACCGATGAACAGTAAACCAATTAGATGCTATGTTGTTCATCTGTGTTGGTTATTAGTCTCCCCAGGTGTCGCAAGTAAGTCAGTTGAAGAATTAGAGAGAACCGATGAACAGTAAACCAATTACATGCTTTGTTGTGCATCTGTGTTGGTTATAAGTCTCCCCAGGTGTAGCAAGTAAGTCAGTTGAAGAATTAGAGAGAACCGATGAACAGTAAACCAGTTACATGCTATGTTGTGCATCTGTGTTGGTTATTAGTCTCCCCAGGTGAAGCAAGTAAGTCAGTTGAAGAATTCGAGAGAACCGATGAACAGTAAACCAGTTTCATGCTATGTTGTGCATCTGTGTTGGTTATTAGTCTCCCTAGGTGTAGCAAGTAAGTCAGTTGAAGAATTAGAGAGAATCGATGAACAGTAAACCAATTACAAGCTATGTTGTGCATCTGTGTTGGTTATTAAACTCCCCAGGTGTAGCAAGTAAGTCAGTTGAAGAATTACAGAGAACCGATGAACAGTAAACCAATTACATGCTATGTTGTGCATCTGTGTTGGTTATTAAACTCTCCAGTTGTAGCAAGTAAGTCAGTTGAAGAATTAGAGAGAACCGATGAACAGTAAACTAATTACATGCTATGTTGTGCATCTTTGTTTGTTATTAGTCTCCCCAGGTGTAGCAAGTAAGTCAGTTGAAGAATTCGAGAGAACCGATGAACAGTAAACCAGTTTCATGCTATGTTGTGCATCTGTGTTTGTTATTAGTCTCCCTAGGTGTAGCAAGTAAGTCAGTTGAAGAATTAAAGAGAACCGATGAACAGTAAACCAATTACAAGCTATGTTGTGCATCTGTGTTGGTTATTAAACTCCCCAGGTGTAGCAAGTAAGTCAGTTGAAGAATTAGAGAGAACCGATGAACAATAAACCAATTACATGCTATGTTGTGCATCTGTGTTGGTTATTAAACTCCCCAGGTGTAGCAAGTAAGTAAGTTGAAGAATTAGAGAGAACCGCTGAACAGTAAACCAATTACATGCTATGTTGTGCATCTGTGTTGGTTATTAGTCTCCCTAAGTGTAGCAAGTATGTTAGTTGAAGAGTTAGAGAGAACCGATGAACAGTAAACCAATTACATGCTATGTTGTGCATCTGTGTTGGTTATTAAACTCCCCAGGTTTAGCAAGTAAGTCAGTTGAAAAATTAGAGAGAACCGATGAACAGTAAACCAGTTACATGCTATGTTGTGCATCTGTGTTGGTTATTAAACTCCCAAGGTGTAGCAAGTAAGTCAGTGGAAGAATTAGAGAGAACCGATGAACAGTAAACTAATTACATGATATGTTGTGCATCTGTGTTGGTTATTAAACTCCCCAGGTGTAGCAAGTAAGTCAGTTGAAGAATTAGAGAGAACCGATGAACAGTAAACTAATTACATGCTATGTTGTGCATCTTTGTTGGTTATTAGTCTCCCCAGGTGTAGCAAGTAAGTCAGTTGAAGAATTAGAGAGAACCGCCGAATAGTAAACCAATTACATGTTATGTTGTGCATCTTTGTTGATTATTAGTCTCCCCAGGTGTAGCAGGTAAGTCAGTTGAAGAATTAGAGAAAACCGATGAACAGTAAACCAATTACATGCTATGTTGTTCATCTGTGTTGGTTATTAAACTTCCCAGGTGTAGCAAGTAAGTCAGTTGAAGAATTAGAGAGAACTGATGAACAGTAAACCAATTACATGCTTTGTTGTGCATCTGTGTTGGTTATAAGTCTCCCCAGGTGTAGCAAGTAAGTCAGTTGAAGAATTAGAGAGAACCGATGAACAGTAAACCAGTTACATGCTATGTTGTGCATCTGTGTTGGTTATTAGTCTCCCCAGGTGTAGCAAGTAAGTCAGTTGAAGAATTCGAGAGAACCGATGAACAGTAAACCAGTTACATGCTATGTTGTGCATCTGTGTTGGTTATTAGTCTCCCTAGTTGTAGCATGTAAGTCAGTTGAAGAATTAGAGAGAACCGATGAACAGTAAACCAGTTACATGCTGTGTTGTGCATCTGTGCTGGTTATTAGTCTCCCCAGGTGTAGCAACTGAGTAAGTTGAAGAATTAGAGAGAACCGATGAACAGTAAACCATTTACATGCTATGTTGTGCATCTGTGTTGGTTATTAAACTCCCCAGGTGTAGCAAGTAAGTAAGTTGAAGAATTAGAGAGAACCGCTGAACAGTAAACCAATTACATGCTATGTTGTGCATCTGTGTTGGTTATTAGTCTCCCCAGGTGTAGCAAGTATGTTAGTTGAAGAGTTAGAGAGAACCGATGAACAGTAAACCAATTACATGCTATGTTGTGCATCTGTGTTGGTTATTAAACTCCCCAGTTGTAGCAAGTAAGTCAGTTGAAGAATTAGAGAGAACCGATGAACAGTAAACTAATTACATGCTATGTTGTGCATCTTTGTTTGTTATTAGTCTCCCCAGGTGTAGCAACTAAGTCAGTTGAAGAATTAGAGAGAACCGCTGAATAGTAAACCAATTACATGTTATGTTGTGCATCATTGTTGGTTATTAGTCTCCCAAGGTGTAGCAGGTAAGTCAGTTGAAGAATTAGAGAGAACCGATGAACAGTAAATCAATTACATGCTATGTTGTGCATCTGTGTTGGTTATTAAACTCCCCAGGTGTAGCAAGTAAGTCAGTTGAAGAATTAGAGAGAACCGATGAACAGTAAACCAGTTACATGCTATGTTGTGCATCTGTGTTGGTTATTAAAGTCCCCAGGTGTAGCAAGTAAGTCAGTTGAAGAATTATAGAGAACCGATGAACAGTAAACCAATTACATGCTATGTTGTGAATCTGTGTTGGTTATTAAACTCCCCAGGTGTAGCAAGTAAGTCAGTTGAAGAATTAGAGAGAACCGATGAACAGTAAACCAATTACATGCTGTGTTGTGCATCTGTGTTGGTTATTAAACTCCCCAGGTGTAGCAAGTAAGTCAGCTGAAGAATTAGAGAGAACCGATGAACAGTAAACCAGTTACATGCTATGTTGTGCATCTGTGTTGGTTATTAAACTCCCCAGGTGTAGCAAGTAAGTTAGTTGAAGAATTAGAGAGAACCGATGAACAGTAAACTAATTACATGCTATGTTGTGCATCTGTGTTGGTTATTAGTCTCCCCAGGTATAGCAAGTAAGTCAGTTGAAGAATTAGAGAGAACCGCTGAATAGTAAACCAATTACATGTTATGTTGTTAATCTGTGTTGGTTATTAGTCTCCCCAGGTGTAGCAAGTAAGACAGTTGAAGAATTAGAGAGAACCGATGAACAGTAAACCAATTACATGCTATGTTGTGCATCTGTGTTGGTTATTAGTCTCCCCAGGTGTAGCAAGTAAGTCAGTTGAAGAATTAGAGAGAACCGATGTACAGTAAACCAATTACATGCTATGTTGTGCATCTGTGTTGGTTATTAAACTCCCCAGGTATAGCAAGTAAGTCAGTTGAAGAATTAGAGAGAACCGATGAACAGTAAACCAATTACATGCTATGTTGTACATCTGTGTTGGTTATTAAACTCCCCAGGTGTAGCAAGTAAGTCAATTGAACAATTAGAGAGAACCGATGAACAGTAAACTAATTACATGCTATGTTGTGCATCTTTGTTGGTTATTAGTCTCCCCAGGTGTAGTAAGTAAGTCAGTTGAAGATTTAGAGAGAACCGCTGAATAGTAAACCAATTACATGTTATGTTGTGCATCTTTGTTGGTTATTAGTCTCCCCAGGTGTAGCAGGTAAGTCAGTTGAAGAATTAGAGAGAACCGATGAACAGTAAATCAATTACATGCTATGTTGTGCATCTTTGTTGGTTATTAAACTCCCCAGGTGTAGCAAGTAAGTCAGTTGAAGAATTAGAGAGAACCGATGAACAGTAAACCAATTACATGCTATGTTGTTCATCTGTGTTGGTTATTAGTCTCCCCAGGTGTAGCAAGTAAGTCAGTTGAAGAATTAGAGAGAACCGATGAACAGTAAACCAATTACATGCTTTGTTGTGCATCTGTGTTGGTTATAAGTCTCCCCAGGTGTAGCAAGTAAGTTAGTTGAAGAATTAGAGAGAACCGATGAATAGTAAACCAGTTACATGCTATGTTGTGCATCTGTGTTGGTTATTAGTCTCCCCAGGTGTAGCAAGTAAGTCAGTTGAAGAATTAGAGAGAACCGATGAACAGTAAACCAATTACATGCTTTGTTGTGCATCTGTGTTGGTTATAAGTCTCCCCAGGTGTAGCAAGTAAGTTAGTTGAAGAATTAGAGAGAACCGATGAACAGTAAACCAGTTACATGCTATGTTGTGCATCTGTGTTGGTTATTAGTCTCCCCAGGTGTAGCAAGTAAGTCAGTTGAAGAATTCGAGAGAACCGATGAACAGTAAACCAGTTACATGCTATGTTGTGCATCTGTGTTGGTTATTAGTCTCCCTAGGTGTAGCAAGTAAGTCAGTTGAAGAATTAGAGAGAACCGATGAACAGTAAACCAGTTACATGCTATGTTGTGCATCTGTGTTGGTTATTAGTCTCCCTAGGTGTAGCAAGTAAGTCAGTTGAAGAATTAGAGAGAACCGATGAACAGTAAACCAGTTACATGCTATGTTGTGCATCTTTGTTTGTTATTAGTCTCCCCAGGTGTAGCAACTAAGTCAGTTGAAGAATTAGAGAGAACCGCTGAATAGTAAACCAATTACATGTTATGTTGTGCATCTTTGTTGGTTATTAGTCTCCCCAGGTGTAGCAGGTAAGTCAGTTGAAGAATTAGAGAGAACCGATGAACAGTAAATCAATTACATGCTATGTTGTGCATCTTTGTTGGTTATTAAACTCCCCAGGTGTAGCAAGTAAGTCAGTTGAAGAATTAGAGAGAACCGATGAACAGTAAATCAATTAGATGCTATGTTGTTCATCTGTGTTGGTTATTAGTCTCCCCAGGTGTCGCAAGTAAGTCAGTTGAAGAATTAGAGAGAACCGATGAACAGTAAACCAGTTACATGCTTTGTTGTGCATCTGTGTTGGTTATAAGTCTCCCCAGGTGTAGCAAGTAAGTCAGTTGAAGAATTAGAGAGAACCGATGAACAGTAAACCAGTTTCATGCTATGTTGTGCATCTGTGTTGGTTATTAGTCTCCCCAGGTGAAGCAAGTAAGTCAGTTGAAGAATTCGAGAGAACCGATGAACAGTAAACCAGTTTCATGCTATGTTGTGCATCTGTGTTGGTTATTAGTCTCCCTAGGTGTAGCAAGTAAGTCAGTTGAAGAATTAGAGAGAATCGATGAACAGTAAACCAATTACAAGCTATGTTGTGCATCTGTGTTGGTTATTAAACTCCCCAGGTGTAGCAAGTAAGTCAGTTGAAGAATTACAGAGAACCGATGAACAGTAAACCAATTACATGCTATGTTGTGCATCTGTGTTGGTTATTAAACTCCCCAGGTGTAGCAAGTAAGTAAGTTGAAGAATTAGAGAGAACCGCTGAACAGTAAACCAATTACATGCTATGTTGTGCATCTGTGTTGGTTATTAGTCTCCCTAGGTGTAGCAAGTATGTTAGTTGAAGAGTTAGAGAGAACCGATGAACAGTAAACCAATTACATGCTATGTTGTGCATCTGTGTTGGTTAGTAAACTCCCCAGGTGTAGCAAGTAAGTCAGTTGAAGAATTACAGAGAACCGATGAACAGTAAACCAATTACATGCTATGTTGTGCATCTGTGTTGGTTATTAAACTCCCCAGGTGTAGCAAGTAAGTAAGTTGAAGAATTAGAGAGAACCGCTGAACAGTAAACCAATTACAAGCTATGTTGTGCATCTGTGTTGGTTATTAAACTCCCCAGGTGTAGCAAGTAAGTCAGTTGAAGAATTACAGAGAACCGATGAACAGTAAACCAATTACATGTTATGTTGTGCATCTGTGTTGGTTATTAAACTCCCTAGGTGTAGCAAGTAAGTAAGTTGAAGAATTAGAGAGAACCGCTGAACAGTAAACCAATTACATGCTATGTTGTGCATCTGTGTTGGTTATTAGTCTCCCTAGGTGTAGCAAGTATGTTAGTTGAAGAGTTAGAGAGAACCGCTGAACAGTAAACCAATTACATGCTATGTTGTGCATCTGTGTTGGTTATTAGTCTCCCTAGGTGTAGCAAGTATGTTAGTTGAAGAGTTAGAGAGAACCGATGAACAGTAAACCAATTACATGCTATGTTGTGCATCTGTGTTGGTTAGTAAACTCCCCAGGTGTAGCAAGTAAGTCAGTTGAAGAATTACAGAGAACCGATGAACAGTAAACCAATTACATGCTATGTTGTGCATCTGTGTTGGTTATTAAACTCCCCAGGTGTAGCAAGTAAGTAAGTTGAAGAATTAGAGAGAACCGCTGAACAGTAAACCAATTACAAGCTATGTTGTGCATCTGTGTTGGTTATTAAACTCCCCAGGTGTAGCAAGTAAGTCAGTTGAAGAATTATAGAGAACCGATGAACAGTAAACCAATTACATGCTATGTTGTGCATCTGTGTTGGTTATTAAACTCCCCAGGTGTAGCAAGTAAGTAAGTTGAAGAATTAGAGAGAACCGCTGAACAGTAAACCAATTACAAGCTATGTTGTGCATCTGTGTTGGTTATTAGTCTCCCTAGTTGTAGCAAGTAAGTCAGTTGAAGAATTAGAGAGAACCGATGAACAGTAAACCAATTACATGCTTTGTTGTGCATCTGTGTTGGTTATAAGTCTCCCCAGGTGTAGCAAGTAAATCAATTGAAGAATTAGAGAGAACCGATGAACAGTAAACCAGTTACATGCTATGTTGTGCATCTGTGTTGGTTATTAGTCTCCCCAGGTGTAGTAAGTAAGTCAGTTGAAGAATTCGAGAGAACCGATGAACAGTAAACCAGTTTCATGCTATGTTGTGCATCTGTGTTTGTTATTAGTCTCCCTAGGTGTAGCAAGTAAGTCAGTTGAAGAATTAAAGAGAACCGATGAACAGTAAACCAATTACAAGCTATGTTGTGCATCTGTGTTGGTTATTAAACTCCCCAGGTGTAGCAAGTAAGTCAGTTGAAGAATTAGAGAGAACCGATGAACAGTAAACCAATTACATGCTATGTTGTGCATCTGTGTTGGTTATTAAACTCCCCAGGTGTAGCAAGTAAGTAAGTTGAAGAATTAGAGAGAACCGCTGAATAGTAAACCAATTACATGCTATGTTGTGCATCTGTGTTGGTTATTAGTCTCCCTAGGTGTAGCAAGTATGTTAGTTGAAGAGTTAGAGAGAACCGATGAACAGTAAACCAATTACATGCTATGTTGTGCATCTGTGTTGGTTGTTAAACTCCCCAGGTGTAGCAAGTAAGTCAGTTGAAAAATTAGAGAGAACTGATGAACAGTAAACCAGTTACATGCTATGTTGTGCATCTGTGTTGGTTATTAAACTCCCCAGGTGTAGCAAGTAAGTCAGTGGAAGAATTAGAGAGAACCGATGAACAGTAAACCAATTACAAGCTATGTTGTGCATCTGTGTTGGTTATTAAACTCCCCAGGTGTAGCAAGTAAGTCAGTTGAAGAATTAGAGAGAACCGATGAACAGTAAACCAATTACATGCTATGTTGTGCATCTGTGTTGGTTATTAAACTCCCCAGGTGTAGCAAGTAAGTAAGTTGAAGAATTAGAGAGAACCGCTGAATAGTAAACCAATTACATGCTATGTTGTGCATCTGTGTTGGTTATTAGTCTCCCTAGGTGTAGCAAGTATGTTAGTTGAAGAGTTAGAGAGAACCGATGAACAGTAAACCAATTACATGCTATGTTGTGCATCTGTGTTGGTTATTAAACTCCCCAGGTGTAGCAAGTAAGTCAGTTGAAAAATTAGAGAGAACCGATGAACAGTAAACCAGTTACATGCTATGTTGTGCATCTGTGTTGGTTATTAAACTCCCCAGGTGTAGCAAGTAAGTCAGTGGAAGAATTAGAGAGAACCGATGAACAGTAAACTAATTACATGATATGTTGTGCATCTGTGTTGGTTATTAAACTCCCCAGGTGTAGCAAGTAAGTCAGTTGAAGAATTAGAGAGAACCGATGAACAGTAAACTAATTACATGCTATGTTGTGCATCTTTGTTGGTTATTAGTCTCCCCAGGTGTAGCAAGTAAGTCAGTTGAAGAATTAGAGAGAACCGCCGAATAGTAAACCAATTACATGTTATGTTGTGCATCTTTGTTGATTATTAGTCTCCCCAGGTGTAGCAGGTAAGTCAGTTGAAAAATTAGAGAAAACCGATGAACAGTAAACCAATTACATGCTATGTTGTTCATCTGTGTTGGTTATTAAACTCCCCAGGTGTAGCAAGTAAGTCAGTTGAAGAATTAGAGAGAACTGATGAACAGTAAACCAATTACATGCTTTGTTGTGCATCTGTATTGGTTATAAGTCTCCCCAGGTGTAGCAAGTAAGTCAGTTGAAGAATTAGAGAGAACCGATGAACAGTAAACCAGTTACATGCTATGTTGTGCATCTGTGTTGGTTATTAGTCTCCCCAGGTGTAGCAAGTAAGTCAGTTGAAGAATTCGAGAGAACCGATGAACAGTAAACCAATTACATGCTATGTTGCGCATCTGTGTTGGTTATTAGTCTCCCTAGTTGTAGCATGTAAGTCAGTTGAAGAATTAGAGAGAACCGCTGAACAGTAAACCAATTACATGCTATGTTGTGCATCTGTGTTGGTTATTAGTCTCCCCAGGTGTAGCAAGTATGTTAGTTGAAGAGTTAGAGAGAACCGATGAACAGTAAACCAATTACATGCTATGTTGTGCATCTGTGTTGGTTATTAAACTCCCCAGTTGTAGCAAGTAAGTCAGTTGAAGAATTAGAGAGAACCGATGAACAGTAAACTAATTACATGCTATGTTGTGCATCTTTGTTTGTTATTAGTCTCCCCAGGTGTAGCAAGTAAGTCAGTTGAAGAATTCGAGAGAACCGATGAACAGTAAACCAGTTTCATGCTATGTTGTGCATCTGTGTTTGTTATTAGTCTCCCTAGGTGTAGCAAGTAAGTCAGTTGAAGAATTAAAGAGAACCGATGAACAGTAAACCAATTACAAGCTATGTTGTGCATCTGTGTTGGTTATTAAACTCCCCAGGTGTAGCAAGTAAGTCAGTTGAAGAATTAGAGAGAACCGATGAACAATAAACCAATTACATGCTATGTTGTGCATCTGTGTTGGTTATTAAACTCCCCAGGTGTAGCAAGTAAGTAAGTTGAAGAATTAGAGAGAACCGCTGAACAGTAAACCAATTACATGCTATGTTGTGCATCTGTGTTGGTTATTAGTCTCCCTAAGTGTAGCAAGTATGTTAGTTGAAGAGTTAGAGAGAACCGATGAACAGTAAACCAATTACATGCTATGTTGTGCATCTGTGTTGGTTATTAAACTCCCCAGGTGTAGCAAGTAAGTCAGTTGAAAAATTAGAGAGAACCGATGAACAGTAAACCAGTTACATGCTATGTTGTGCATCTGTGTTGGTTATTAAACTCCCCAGGTGTAGCAAGTAAGTCAGTGGAAGAATTAGAGAGAACCGATGAACAGTAAACTAATTACATGATATGTTGTGCATCTGTGTTGGTTATTAAACTCCCCAGGTGTAGCAAGTAAGTCAGTTGAAGAATTAGAGAGAACCGATGAACAGTAAACTAATTACATGCTATGTTGTGCATCTTTGTTGGTTATTAGTCTCCCCAGGTGTAGCAAGTAAGTCAGTTGAAGAATTAGAGAGAACCGCCGAATAGTAAACCAATTACATGTTATGTTGTGCATCTTTGTTGATTATTAGTCTCCCCAGGTGTAGCAGGTAAGTCAGTTGAAGAATTAGAGAAAACCGATGAACAGTAAACCAATTACATGCTATGTTGTTCATCTGTGTTGGTTATTAAACTTCCCAGGTGTAGCAAGTAAGTCAGTTGAAGAAGTAGAGAGAACTGATGAACAGTAAACCAATTACATGCTTTGTTGTGCATCTGTATTGGTTATAAGTCTCCCCAGGTGTAGCAAGTAAGTCAGTTGAAGAATTAGAGAGAACCGATGAACTGTAAACCAGTTACATGCTATGTTGTGCATCTGTGTTGGTTATTAGTCTCCCCAGGTGTAGCAAGTAAGTCAGTTGAAGAATTCGAGAGAACCGATGAACAGTAAACCAGTTACATGCTATGTTGTGCATCTGTGTTGGTTATTAGTCTCCCTAGTTGTAGCATGTAAGTCAGTTGAAGAATTAGAGAGAACCGATGAACAGTAAACCAGTTACATGCTGTGTTGTGCATCTGTGCTGGTTATTAGTCTCCCCAGGTGTAGCAACTGAGTAAGTTGAAGAATTAGAGAGAACCGATGAACAGTAAACCATTTACATGCTATGTTGTGCATCTGTGTTGGTTATTAAACTCCCCAGGTGTAGCAAGTAAGTAAGTTGAAGAATTAGAGAGAACCGATGAACAGTAAACCAATTACATGCTATGTTGTGCATCTGTGTTGGTTATTAGTCTCCCCAGGTGTAGCAAGTAAGTCAGTTGAAGAATTAGAGAGAACCGATGAACAGTAAACCAATTACATGCTTTGTTGTGCATCTGTGTTGGTTATAAGTCTCCCCAGGTGTAGCAAGTAAGTTAGTTGAAGAATTAGAGAGAACCGATGAACAGTAAACCAGTTACATGCTATGTTGTGCATCTGTGTTGGTTATTAGTCTCCCCAGGTGTAGCAAGTAAGTCAATTGAAGAATTCGAGAGAACCGATGAACAGTAAACCAGTTACATGCTATGTTGTGCATCTGTGTTGGTTATTAGTCTCCCTAGGTGTAGCAAGTAAGTCAGTTGAAGAATTAGAGAGAACCGATGAACAGTAAACCAATTACAAGCTATGTTGTGCATCTGTGTTGGTTATTAAACTCCCCAGGTGTAGCAAGTAAGTTAGTTGAAGAATTAGAGAGAACCGATGAACAGTAAACCAATTACATGCTATGTTGTGCATCTGTGTTGGTTATTAAACTCCACAGGTGTAGCAAGTAAGTCAGTTGAAGAATTAGAGAGAATCGATGAACAGTAAACCAATTACATGCTATGTTGTGCATCTGTGTTGGTTATTAGTCTCCCCAGGTGTAGCAAGTAAGTCAGTTGAAAAATTAGAGAGAACCGATGAACAGTAAACCAATTACATGCTATGTTGTGCATCTGTGTTGGTTATTAAACTCCCCAGGTGTAGCAAGTAAGTCAGTTGAAGAATTAGAGAGAACCGATGAACAGTAAACCAGTTACATGCTATGTTGTTCATCTGTGTTGGTTATTAAACTCCCCAGGTGTAGCAAGTAAGTCAGTTGAAGAATTAGAGAGAACCGATGAACAGTAAATCAATTACATGCTATGTTGTGCATCTTTGTTGGTTATTAAACTCCCCAGGTGTAGCAAGTAAGTCAGTTGAAGAATTAGAGAGAACCGATGAACAGTAAATCAATTAGATGCTATGTTGTTCATCTGTGTTGGTTATTAGTCTCCCCAGGTGTCGCAAGTAAGTCAGTTGAAGAATTAGAGAGAACCGATGAACAGTAAACCAGTTACATGCTTTGTTGTGCATCTGTGTTGGTTATAAGTCTCCCCAGGTGTAGCAAGTAAGTCAGTTGAAGAATTAGAGAGAACCGATGAACAGTAAACCAGTTTCATGCTATGTTGTGCATCTGTGTTGGTTATTAGTCTCCCCAGGTGAAGCAAGTAAGTCAGTTGAAGAATTCGAGAGAACCGATGAACAGTAAACCAGTTTCATGCTATGTTGTGCATCTGTGTTGGTTATTAGTCTCCCTAGGTGTAGCAAGTAAGTCAGTTGAAGAATTAGAGAGAATCGATGAACAGTAAACCAATTACAAGCTATGTTGTGCATCTGTGTTGGTTATTAAACTCCCCAGGTGTAGCAAGTAAGTCAGTTGAAGAATTACAGAGAACCGATGAACAGTAAACCAATTACATGCTATGTTGTGCATCTGTGTTGGTTATTAAACTCCCCAGGTGTAGCAAGTAAGTAAGTTGAAGAATTAGAGAGAACCGCTGAACAGTAAACCAATTACATGCTATGTTGTGCATCTGTGTTGGTTATTAGTCTCCCTAGGTGTAGCAAGTATGTTAGTTGAAGAGTTAGAGAGAACCGATGAACAGTAAACCAATTACATGCTATGTTGTGCATCTGTGTTGGTTAGTAAACTCCCCAGGTGTAGCAAGTAAGTCAGTTGAAGAATTACAGAGAACCGATGAACAGTAAACCAATTACATGCTATGTTGTGCATCTGTGTTGGTTATTAAACTCCCCAGGTGTAGCAAGTAAGTAAGTTGAAGAATTAGAGAGAACCGCTGAACAGTAAACCAATTACAAGCTATGTTGTGCATCTGTGTTGGTTATTAAACTCCCCAGGTGTAGCAAGTAAGTCAGTTGAAGAATTACAGAGAACCGATGAACAGTAAACCAATTACATGCTATGTTGTGCATCTGTGTTGGTTATTAAACTCCCTAGGTGTAGCAAGTAAGTAAGTTGAAGAATTAGAGAGAACCGCTGAACAGTAAACCAATTACATGCTATGTTGTGCATCTGTGTTGGTTATTAGTCTCCCTAGGTGTAGCAAGTATGTTAGTTGAAGAGTTAGAGAGAACCGCTGAACAGTAAACCAATTACATGCTATGTTGTGCATCTGTGTTGGTTATTAGTCTCCCTAGGTGTAGCAAGTATGTTAGTTGAAGAGTTAGAGAGAACCGATGAACAGTAAACCAATTACATGCTATGTTGTGCATCTGTGTTGGTTAGTAAACTCCCCAGGTGTAGCAAGTAAGTCAGTTGAAGAATTACAGAGAACCGATGAACAGTAAACCAATTACATGCTATGTTGTGCATCTGTGTTGGTTATTAAACTCCCCAGGTGTAGCAAGTAAGTAAGTTGAAGAATTAGAGAGAACCGCTGAACAGTAAACCAATTACAAGCTATGTTGTGCATCTGTGTTGGTTATTAAACTCCCCAGGTGTAGCAAGTAAGTCAGTTGAAGAATTACAGAGAACCGATGAACAGTAAACCAATTACATGCTATGTTGTGCATCTGTGTTGGTTATTAAACTCCCCAGGTGTAGCAAGTAAGTAAGTTGAAGAATTAGAGAGAACCGCTGAACAGTAAACCAATTACAAGCTATGTTGTGCATCTGTGTTGGTTATTAGTCTCCCTAGTTGTAGCAAGTAAGTCAGTTGAAGAATTAGAGAGAACCGATGAACAGTAAACCAATTACATGCTTTGTTGTGCATCTGTGTTGGTTATAAGTCTCCCCAGGTGTAGCAAGTAAGTCAATTGAAGAATTAGAGAGAACCGATGAACAGTAAACCAGTTACATGCTATGTTGTGCATCTGTGTTGGTTATTAGTCTCCCCAGGTGTAGTAAGTAAGTCAGTTGAAGAATTCGAGAGAACCGATGAACAGTAAACCAGTTTCATACTATGTTGTGCATCTGTGTTTGTTATTAGTCTCCCTAGGTGTAGCAAGTAAGTCAGTTGAAGAATTAAAGAGAACCGATGAACAGTAAACCAATTACAAGCTATGTTGTGCATCTGTGTTGGTTATTAAACTCCCCAGGTGTAGCAAGTAAGTCAGTTGAAGAATTAGAGAGAACCGATGAACAGTAAACCAATTACATGCTATGTTGTGCATCTGTGTTGGTTATTAAACTCCCCAGGTGTAGCAAGTAAGTAAGTTGAAGAATTAGAGAGAACCGCTGAATAGTAAACCAATTACATGCTATGTTGTGCATCTGTGTTGGTTATTAGTCTCCCTAGGTGTAGCAAGTATGTTAGTTGAAGAGTTAGAGAGAACCGATGAACAGTAAACCAATTACATGCTATGTTGTGCATCTGTGTTGGTTATTAAACTCCCCAGGTGTAGCAAGTAAGTCAGTTGAAAAATTAGAGAGAACCGATGAACAGTAAACCAGTTACATGCTATGTTGTGCATCTGTGTTGGTTATTAAACTCCCCAGGTGTAGCAAGTAAGTCAGTGGAAGAATTAGAGAGAACCGATGAACAGTAAACCAATTACAAGCTATGTTGTGCATCTGTGTTGGTTATTAAACTCCCCAGGTGTAGCAAGTAAGTCAGTTGAAGAATTAGAGAGAACCGATGAACAGTAAACCAATTACATGCTATGTTGTGCATCTGTGTTGGTTATTAAACTCCCCAGGTGTAGCAAGTAAGTAAGTTGAAGAATTAGAGAGAACCGCTGAATAGTAAACCAATTACATGCTATGTTGTGCATCTGTGTTGGTTATTAGTCTCCCTAGGTGTAGCAAGTATGTTAGTTGAAGAGTTAGAGAGAACCGATGAACAGTAAACCAATTACATGCTATGTTGTGCATCTGTGTTGGTTATTAAACTCCCCAGGTGTAGCAAGTAAGTCAGTTGAAAAATTAGAGAGAACCGATGAACAGTAAACCAGTTACATGCTATGTTGTGCATCTGTGTTGGTTATTAAACTCCCCAGGTGTAGCAAGTAAGTCAGTGGAAGAATTAGAGAGAACCGATGAACAGTAAACTAATTACATGATATGTTGTGCATCTGTGTTGGTTATTAAACTCCCCAGGTGTAGCAAGTAAGTCAGTTGAAGAATTAGAGAGAACCGATGAACAGTAAACTAATTACATGCTATGTTGTGCATCTTTGTTGGTTATTAGTCTCCCCAGGTGTAGCAAGTAAGTCAGTTGAAGAATTAGAGAGAACCGCCGAATAGTAAACCAATTACATGTTATGTTGTGCATCTTTGTTGATTATTAGTCTCCCCAGGTGTAGCAGGTAAGTCAGTTGAAAAATTAGAGAAAACCGATGAACAGTAAACCAATTACATGCTATGTTGTTCATCTGTGTTGGTTATTAAACTCCCCAGGTGTAGCAAGTAAGTCAGTTGAAGAATGAGAGAGAACTGATGAACAGTAAACCAATTACATGCTTTGTTGTGCATCTGTATTGGTTATAAGTCTCCCCAGGTGTAGCAAGTAAGTCAGTTGAAGAATTAGAGAGAACCGCCGAATAGTAAACCAATTACATGTTATGTTGTGCATCTTTGTTGATTATTAGTCTCCCCAGGTGTAGCAGGTAAGTCAGTTGAAAAATTAGAGAAAACCGATGAACAGTAAACCAATTACATGCTATGTTGTTCATCTGTGTTGGTTATTAAACTCCCCAGGTGTAGCAAGTAAGTCAGTTGAAGAATGAGAGAGAACTGATGAACAGTAAACCAATTACATGCTTTGTTGTGCATCTGTGTTGGTTATTAGTCTCCCCAGGTGTAGCAAGTATGTTAGTTGAAGAGTTAGAGAGAACCGATGAACAGTAAACCAATTACATGCTATGTTGTGCATCTGTGTTGGTTATTAAACTCCCCAGTTGTAGCAAGTAAGTCAGTTGAAGAATTAGAGAGAACCGATGAACAGTAAACTAATTACATGCTATGTTGTGCATCTGTGTTGGTTATTAAACTCCCCAGGTGTAGCAAGTAAGTAAGTTGAAGAATTAGAGAGAACCGCTGAACAGTAAACCAATTACATGCTATGTTGTGCATCTGTGTTGGTTATTAGTCTCCCTAAGTGTAGCAAGTATGTTAGTTGAAGAGTTAGAGAGAACCGATGAACAGTAAACCAGTTTCATGCTATGTTGTGCATCTGTGTTTGTTATTAGTCTCCCCAGGTGTAGCAAGTAAGTCAGTTGAAGAATTCGAGAGAACCGATGAACAGTAAACCAGTTTCATGCTATGTTGTGCATCTGTGTTTGTTATTAGTCTCCCTAGGTGTAGCAAGTAAGTCAGTTGAAGAATTAAAGAGAACCGATGAACAGTAAACCAATTACAAGCTATGTTGTGCATCTGTGTTGGTTATTAAACTCCCCAGGTGTAGCAAGTAAGTCAGTTGAAGAATTAGAGAGAACCGATGAACAATAAACCAATTACATGCTATGTTGTGCATCTGTGTTGGTTATTAAACTCCCCAGGTGTAGCAAGTAAGTAAGTTGAAGAATTAGAGAGAACCGCTGAACAGTAAACCAATTACATGCTATGTTGTGCATCTGTGTTGGTTATTAGTCTCCCCAGGTGTAGCAAGTAAGTCAGTTGAAGAATTAGAGAGAACCGATGAACAATAAACCAATTACAAGCTATGTTGTGCATCTGTGTTGGTTATTAAACTCCCCAGGTGTAGCAAGTAAGTAAGTTGAAGAATTAGAGAGAACCGCTGAACAGTAAACCAATTACATGCTATGTTGTGCATCTGTGTTGGTTATTAGTCTCCCTAAGTGTAGCAAGTATGTTAGTTGAAGAGTTAGAGAGAACCGATGAACAGTAAACCAATTACATGCTATGTTGTGCATCTGTGTTGGTTATTAAACTCCCCAGGTGTAGCAAGTAAGTCAGTTGAAAAATTAGAGAGAACCGATGAACAGTAAACCAGTTACATGCTATGTTGTGCATCTGTGTTGGTTATTAAACTCCCCAGGTGTAGCAAGTAAGTCAGTGGAAGAATTAGAGAGAACCGATGAACAGTAAACTAATTACATGATATGTTGTGCATCTGTGTTGGTTATTAAACTCCCCAGGTGTAGCAAGTAAGTCAGTTGAAGAATTAGAGAGAACCGATGAACAGTAAACTAATTACATGCTATGTTGTGCATCTTTGTTGGTTATTAGTCTCCCCAGGTGTAGCAAGTAAGTCAGTTGAAGAATTAGAGAGAACCGCCGAATAGTAAACCAATTACATGTTATGTTGTGCATCTTTGTTGATTATTAGTCTCCCCAGGTGTAGCAGGTAAGTCAGTTGAAGAATTAGAGAAAACCGATGAACAGTAAACCAATTACATGCTATGTTGTTCATCTGTGTTGGTTATTAAACTTCCCAGGTGTAGCAAGTAAGTCAGTTGAAGAAGTAGAGAGAACTGATGAACAGTAAACCAATTACATGCTTTGTTGTGCATCTGTATTGGTTATAAGTCTCCCCAGGTGTAGCAAGTAAGTCAGTTGAAGAATTAGAGAGAACCGATGAACTGTAAACCAGTTACATGCTATGTTGTGCATCTGTGTTGGTTATTAGTCTCCCCAGGTGTAGCAAGTAAGTCAGTTGAAGAATTCGAGAGAACCGATGAACAGTAAACCAGTTACATGCTATGTTGTGCATCTGTGTTGGTTATTAGTCTCCCTAGTTGTAGCATGTAAGTCAGTTGAAGAATTAGAGAGAACCGATGAACAGTAAACCAGTTACATGCTGTGTTGTGCATCTGTGCTGGTTATTAGTCTCCCCAGGTGTAGCAACTGAGTAAGTTGAAGAATTAGAGAGAACCGATGAACAGTAAACCATTTACATGCTATGTTGTGCATCTGTGTTGGTTATTAAACTCCCCAGGTGTAGCAAGTAAGTAAGTTGAAGAATTAGAGAGAACCGATGAACAGTAAACCAATTACATGCTATGTTGTGCATCTGTGTTAGTTATTAGTCTCCCCAAGTGTAGCAAGTATGTTAGTTGAAGAGTTAGAGAGAACCGATGAACAGTAAACCAATTACATGCTATGTTGTGCATCTGTGTTGGTTATTAAACTCCCCAGTTGTAGCAAGTAAGTCAGTTGAAGAATTAGAGAGAACCGATGAACAGTAAACTAATTACATGCTATGTTGTGCATCTTTGTTTGTTATTAGTCTCCCCAGGTGTAGCAAGTAAGTCAGTTGAAGAATTCGAGAGAACCGATGAACAGTAAACCAGTTTCATGCTATGTTGTGCATCTGTGTTTGTTATTAGTCTCCCTAGGTGTAGCAAGTAAGTCAGTTGAAGAATTAAAGAGAACCGATGAACAGTAAACCAATTACAAGCTATGTTGTGCATCTGTGTTGGTTATTAAACTCCCCAGGTGTAGCAAGTAAGTCAGTTGAAGAATTAGAGAGAACCGATGAACAATAAACCAATTACATGCTATGTTGTGCATCTGTGTTGGTTATTAAACTCCCCAGGTGTAGCAAGTAAGTAAGTTGAAGAATTAGAGAGAACCGCTGAACAGTAAACCAATTACATGCTATGTTGTGCATCTGTGTTGGTTATTAGTCTCCCTAAGTGTAGCAAGTATGTTAGTTGAAGAGTTAGAGAGAACCGATGAACAGTAAACCAATTACATGCTATGTTGTGCATCTGTGTTGGTTATTAAACTCCCCAGGTGTAGCAAGTAAGTCAGTTGAAAAATTAGAGAGAACCGATGAACAGTAAACCAGTTACATGCTATGTTGTGCATCTGTGTTGGTTATTAAACTCCCCAGGTGTAGCAAGTAAGTCAGTGGAAGAATTAGAGAGAACCGATGAACAGTAAACTAATTACATGATATGTTGTGCATCTGTGTTGGTTATTAAACTCCCCAGGTGTAGCAAGTAAGTCAGTTGAAGAATTAGAGAGAACCGATGAACAGTAAACTAATTACATGCTATGTTGTGCATCTTTGTTGGTTATTAGTCTCCCCAGGTGTAGCAAGTAAGTCAGTTGAAGAATTAGAGAGAACCGCCGAATAGTAAACCAATTACATGTTATGTTGTGCATCTTTGTTGATTATTAGTCTCCCCAGGTGTAGCAGGTAAGTCAGTTGAAGAATTAGAGAAAACCGATGAACAGTAAACCAATTACATGCTATGTTGTTCATCTGTGTTGGTTATTAAACTTCCCAGGTGTAGCAAGTAAGTCAGTTGAAGAAGTAGAGAGAACTGATGAACAGTAAACCAATTACATGCTTTGTTGTGCATCTGTATTGGTTATAAGTCTCCCCAGGTGTAGCAAGTAAGTCAGTTGAAGAATTAGAGAGAACCGATGAACTGTAAACCAGTTACATGCTATGTTGTGCATCTGTGTTGGTTATTAGTCTCCCCAGGTGTAGCAAGTAAGTCAGTTGAAGAATTCGAGAGAACCGATGAACAGTAAACCAGTTACATGCTATGTTGTGCATCTGTGTTGGTTATTAGTCTCCCTAGTTGTAGCATGTAAGTCAGTTGAAGAATTAGAGAGAACCGATGAACAGTAAACCAGTTACATGCTGTGTTGTGCATCTGTGCTGGTTATTAGTCTCCCCAGGTGTAGCAACTGAGTAAGTTGAAGAATTAGAGAGAACCGATGAACAGTAAACCATTTACATGCTATGTTGTGCATCTGTGTTGGTTATTAAACTCCCCAGGTGTAGCAAGTAAGTAAGTTGAAGAATTAGAGAGAACCGATGAACAGTAAACCAATTACATGCTATGTTGTGCATCTGTGTTAGTTATTAGTCTCCCCAAGTGTAGCAAGTATGTTAGTTGAAGAGTTAGAGAGAACCGATGAACAGTAAACCAATTACATGCTATGTTGTGCATCTGTGTTGGTTATTAAACTCCCCAGTTGTAGCAAGTAAGTCAGTTGAAGAATTAGAGAGAACCGATGAACAGTAAACTAATTACATGCTATGTTGTGCATCTTTGTTTGTTATTAGTCTCCCCAGGTGTAGCAACTAAGTCAGTTGAAGAATTAGAGAGAACCGCTGAATAGTAAACCAATTACATGTTATGTTGTGCATCATTGTTGGTTATTAGTCTCCCAAGGTGTAGCAGGTAAGTCAGTTGAAGAATTAGAGAGAACCGATGAACAGTAAATCAATTACATGCTATGTTGTGCATCTGTGTTGGTTATTAAACTCCCCAGGTGTAGCAAGTAAGTCAGTTGAAGAATTAGAGAGAACCGATGAACAGTAAACCAGTTACATGCTATGTTGTGCATCTGTGTTGGTTATTAAAGTCCCCAGGTGTAGCAAGTAAGTCAGTTGAAGAATTATAGAGAACCGATGAACAGTAAACCAATTACATGCTATGTTGTGAATCTGTGTTGGTTATTAAACTCCCCAGGTGTAGCAAGTAAGTCAGTTGAAGAATTAGAGAGAACCGATGAACAGTAAACCAATTACATGCTGTGTTGTGCATCTGTGTTGGTTATTAAACTCCCCAGGTGTAGCAAGTAAGTCAGCTGAAGAATTAGAGAGAACCGATGAACAGTAAACCAGTTACATGCTATGTTGTGCATCTGTGTTGGTTATTAAACTGCCCAGGTGTAGCAAGTAAGTTAGTTGAAGAATTAGAGAGAACCGATGAACAGTAAACTAATTACATGCTATGTTGTGCATCTGTGTTGGTTATTAGTCTCCCCAGGTATAGCAAGTAAGTCAGTTGAAGAATTAGAGAGAACCGCTGAATAGTAAACCAATTACATGTTATGTTGTTAATCTGTGTTGGTTATTAGTCTCCCCAGGTGTAGCAAGTAAGACAGTTGAAGAATTAGAGAGAACCGATGAACAGTAAACCAATTACATGCTATGTTGTGCATCTGTGTTGTTTATTAGTCTCCCCAGGTGTAGCAAGTAAGTCAGTTGAAGAATTAGAGAGAACCGATGTACAGTAAACCAATTACATGCTATGTTGTGCATCTGTGTTGGTTATTAAACTCCCCAGGTATAGCAAGTAAGTCAGTTGAAGAATTAGAGAGAACCGATGAACAGTAAACCAATTACATGCTATGTTGTGCATCTGTGTTGGTTATTAAACTCCCCAGGTGTAGCAAGTAAGTCAATTGAACAATTAGAGAGAACCGATGAACAGTAAACTAATTACATGCTATGTTGTGCATCTTTGTTGGTTATTAGTCTCCCCAGGTGTAGTAAGTAACTCAGTTGAAGATTTAGAGAGAACCGCTGAATAGTAAACCAATTACATGTTATGTTGTGCATCTTTGTTGGTTATTAGTCTCCCCAGGTGTAGCAGGTAAGTCAGTTGAAGAATTAGAGAGAACCGATGAACAGTAAATCAATTACATGCTATGTTGTGCATCTTTGTTGGTTATTAAACTCCCCAGGTGTAGCAAGTAAGTCAGTTGAAGAATTAGAGAGAACCGATGAACAGTAAACCAATTACATGCTATGTTGTTCATCTGTGTTGGTTATTAGTCTCCCCAGGTGTAGCAAGTAAGTCAGTTGAAGAATTAGAGAGAACCGATGAACAGTAAACCAATTACATGCTTTGTTGTGCATCTGTGTTGGTTATAAGTCTCCCCAGGTGTAGCAAGTAAGTTAGTTGAAGAATTAGAGAGAACCGATGAACAGTAAACCAGTTACATGCTATGTTGTGCATCTGTGTTGGTTATTAGTCTCCCCAGGTGTAGCATGTAAGTCAGTTGAAGAATTCGAGAGAACCGATGAACAGTAAACCAGTTACATGCTATGTTGTGCATCTGTGTTGGTTATTAGTCTCCCTAGGTGTAGCAAGTAAGTCAGTTGAAGAATTAGAGAGAACCGATGAACAGTAAACCAATTACAAGCTATGTTGTGCATCTGTGTTGGTTATTAAACTCCCAAGGTGTAGCAAGTAAGTCAGTTGAAGAATTAGAGAGAACCGATGAACAGTAAACCAATTACATGCTATGTTGTGCATCTGTGTTGGTTATTAAACTCCACAGGTGTAGCAAGTAAGTCAGTTGAAGAATTAGAGAGAATCGATGAACAGTAAACCAATTACATGCTATGTTGTGCATCTGTGTTGGTTATTAGTCTCCCCAGGTGTAGCAAGTAAGTCAGTTGAAAAATTAGAGAGAACCGATGAACAGTAAACCAATTACATGCTATGTTGTGCATCTGTGTTGGTTATTAAACTCCCCAGGTGTAGCAAGTAAGTCAGTTGAAGAATTAGAGAGAACCGATGAACAGTAAACCAGTTACATGCTATGTTGTTCATCTGTGTTGGTTATTAAACTCCCCAGGTGTAGCAAGTAAGTCAGTTGAAGAATTAGAGAGAACCGATGAACAGTAAACTAATTACATGCTATGTTGTGCATCTTTGTTTGTTATTAGTCTCCCCAGGTGTAGCAACTAAGTCAGTTGAAGAATTAGAGAGAACCGCTGAATAGTAAACCAATTACATGTTATGTTGTGCATCTTTGTTGGTTATTAGTCTCCCCAGGTGTAGCAGGTAAGTCAGTTGAAGAATTAGAGAGAACCGATGAACAGTAAATCAATTACATGCTATGTTGTGCATCTTTGTTGGTTATTAAACTCCCCAGGTGTAGCAAGTAAGTCAGTTGAAGAATTAGAGAGAACCGATGAACAGTAAACCAATTACATGCTATGTTGTTCATCTGTGTTGGTTATTAAACTCCCCAGGTGTAGCAAGTAAGTCAGTTGAAGAATTAGAGAGAACTGATGAACAGTAAACCAATTACATGCTTTGTTGTGCATCTGTATTGGTTATAAGTCTCCCCAGGTGTAGCAAGTAAGTCAGTTGAAGAATTAGAGAGAACCGATGAACAGTAAACCAGTTACATGCTATGTTGTGCATCTGTGTTGGTTATTAGTCTCCCCAGGTGTAGCAAGTAAGTCAGTTGAAGAATTCGAGAGAACCGATGAACAGTAAACCAATTACATGCTATGTTGTGCATCTGTGTTGGTTATTAGTCTCCCTAGTTGTAGCATGTAAGTCAGTTGAAGAATTAGAGAGAACCGCTGAACAGTAAACCAATTACATGCTATGTTGTGCATCTGTGTTGGTTATTAGTCTCCCCAGGTGTAGCAAGTATGTTAGTTGAAGAGTTAGAGGGAACCGATGAACAGTAAACCAATTACATGCTATGTTGTGCATCTGTGTTGGTTATTAAACTCCCCAGTTGTAGCAAGTAAGTCAGTTGAAGAATTAGAGAGAACCGATGAACAGTAAACTAATTACATGCTATGTTGTGCATCTTTGTTTGTTATTAGTCTCCCCAGGTGTAGCAAGTAAGTCAGTTGAAGAATTCGAGAGAACCGATGAACAGTAAACCAGTTTCATGCTATGTTGTGCATCTGTGTTTGTTATTAGTCTCCCTAGGTGTAGCAAGTAAGTCAGTTGAAGAATTAAAGAGAACCGATGAACAGTAAACCAATTACAAGCTATGTTGTGCATCTGTGTTGGTTATTAAACTCCCCAGGTGTAGCAAGTAAGTCAGTTGAAGAATTAGAGAGAACCGATGAACAATAAACCAATTACATGCTATGTTGTGCATCTGTGTTGGTTATTAAACTCCCCAGGTGTAGCAAGTAAGTAAGTTGAAGAATTAGAGAGAACCGCTGAACAGTAAACCAATTACATGCTATGTTGTGCATCTGTGTTGGTTATTAGTCTCCCTAAGTGTAGCAAGTATGTTAGTTGAAGAGTTAGAGAGAACCGATGAACAGTAAACCAATTACATGCTATGTTGTGCATCTGTGTTGGTTATTAAACTCCCCAGGTGTAGCAAGTAAGTCAGTTGAAAAATTAGAGAGAACCGATGAACAGTAAACCAGTTACATGCTATGTTGTGCATCTGTGTTGGTTATTAAACTCCCCAGGTGTAGCAAGTAAGTCAGTGGAAGAATTAGAGAGAACCGATGAACAGTAAACTAATTACATGATATGTTGTGCATCTGTGTTGGTTATTAAACTCCCCAGGTGTAGCAAGTAAGTCAGTTGAAGAATTAGAGAGAACCGATGAACAGTAAACTAATTACATGCTATGTTGTGCATCTTTGTTGGTTATTAGTCTCCCCAGGTGTAGCAAGTAAGTCAGTTGAAGAATTAGAGAGAACCGCCGAATAGTAAACCAATTACATGTTATGTTGTGCATCTTTGTTGATTATTAGTCTCCCCAGGTGTAGCAGGTAAGTCAGTTGAAGAATTAGAGAAAACCGATGAACAGTAAACCAATTACATGCTATGTTGTTCATCTGTGTTGGTTATTAAACTTCCCAGGTGTAGCAAGTAAGTCAGTTGAAGAATTAGAGAGAACTGATGAACAGTAAACCAATTACATGCTTTGTTGTGCATCTGTATTGGTTATAAGTCTCCCCAGGTGTAGCAAGTAAGTCAGTTGAAGAATTAGAGAGAACCGATGAACAGTAAACCAGTTACATGCTATGTTGTGCATCTGTGTTGGTTATTAGTCTCCCCAGGTGTAGCAAGTAAGTCAGTTGAAGAATTCGAGAGAACCGATGAACAGTAAACCAGTTACATGCTATGTTGTGCATCTGTGTTGGTTATTAGTCTCCCTAGTTGTAGCATGTAAGTCAGTTGAAGAATTAGAGAGAACCGATGAACAGTAAACCAGTTACATGCTGTGTTGTGCATCTGTGCTGGTTATTAGTCTCCCCAGGTGTAGCAACTGAGTAAGTTGAAGAATTAGAGAGAACCGATGAACAGTAAACCATTTACATGCTATGTTGTGCATCTGTGTTGGTTATTAAACTCCCCAGGTGTAGCAAGTAAGTAAGTTGAAGAATTAGAGAGAACCGCTGAACAGTAAACCAATTACATGCTATGTTGTGCATCTGTGTTGGTTATTAGTCTCCCCAGGTGTAGCAAGTATGTTAGTTGAAGAGTTAGAGAGAACCGATGAACAGTAAACCAATTACATGCTATGTTGTGCATCTGTGTTGGTTATTAAACTCCCCAGTTGTAGCAAGTAAGTCAGTTGAAGAATTAGAGAGAACCGATGAACAGTAAACTAATTACATGCTATGTTGTGCATCTTTGTTTGTTATTAGTCTCCCCAGGTGTAGCAACTAAGTCAGTTGAAGAATTAGAGAGAACCGCTGAATAGTAAACCAATTACATGTTATGTTGTGCATCATTGTTGGTTATTAGTCTCCCAAGGTGTAGCAGGTAAGTCAGTTGAAGAATTAGAGAGAACCGATGAACAGTAAATCAATTACATGCTATGTTGTGCATCTGTGTTGGTTATTAAACTCCCCAGGTGTAGCAAGTAAGTCAGTTGAAGAATTAGAGAGAACCGATGAAGAGTAAACCAGTTACATGCTATGTTGTGCATCTGTGTTGGTTATTAAAGTCCCCAGGTGTAGCAAGTAAGTCAGTTGAAGAATTATAGAGAACCAATGAACAGTAAACCAATTACATGCTATGTTGTGAATCTGTGTTGGTTATTAAACTCCCCAGGTGTAGCAAGTAAGTCAGTTGAAGAATTAGAGAGAACCGATGAACAGTAAACCAATTACATGCTGTGTTGTGCATCTGTGTTGGTTATTAAACTCCCCAGGTGTAGCAAGTAAGTCAGCTGAAGAATTAGAGAGAACCGATGAACAGTAAACCAGTTACATGCTATGTTGTGCATCTGTGTTGGTTATTAAACTCCCCAGGTGTAGCAAGTAAGTTAGTTGAAGAATTAGAGAGAACCGATGAACAGTAAACTAATTACATGCTATGTTGTGCATCTGTGTTGGTTATTAGTCTCCCCAGGTATAACAAGTAAGTCAGTTGAAGAATTAGAGAGAACCGCTGAATAGTAAACCAATTACATGTTATGTTGTTAATCTGTGTTGGTTATTAGTCTCCCCAGGTGTAGCAAGTAAGACAGTTGAAGAATTAGAGAGAACCGATGAACAGTAAACCAATTACATGCTATGTTGTGCATCTGTGTTGGTTATTAGTCTCCCCAGGTGTAGCAAGTAAGTCAGTTGAAGAATTAGAGAGAACCGATGTACAGTAAACCAATTACATGCTATGTTGTGCATCTGTGTTGGTTATTAAACTCCCCAGGTATAGCAAGTAAGTCAGTTGAAGAATTAGAGAGAACCGATGAACAGTAAACCAATTACATGCTATGTTGTGCATCTGTGTTGGTTATTAAACTCCCCAGGTGTAGCAAGTAAGTCAATTGAACAATTAGAGAGAACCGATGAACAGTAAACTAATTACATGCTATGTTGTGCATCTTTGTTGGTTATTAGTCTCCCCAGGTGTGGTAAGTAAGTCAGTTGAAGATTTAGAGAGAACCGCTGAATAGTAAACCAATTACATGCTATGTTGTGCATCTGTGTTGGTTATTAAACTCCCCAGGTATAGCAAGTAAGTCAGTTGAAGAATTAGAGAGAACCGATGAACAGTAAACCAATTACATGCTATGTTGTGCATCTGTGTTGGTTATTAAACTCCCTAGGTGTAGCAAGTAAGTCAGTTGAAGAATTAGAGAGAACCGATGAACAGTAAACCAATTACAAGCTATGTTGTGCATCTGTGTTGGTTATTAAACTCCCCAGGTGTAGCAAGTAAGTCAGTTGAAGAATTAGAGAGAACCGATGAACAGTAAACCAATTACATGCTATGTTGTGCATCTGTGTTGGTTATTAAACTCCACAGGTGTAGCAAGTAAGTCAGTTGAAGAATTAGAGAGAATCGATGAACAGTAAACCAATTACATGCTATGTTGTGCATCTGTGTTGGTTATTAGTCTCCCCAGGTGTAGCAAGTAAGTCAGTTGAAAAATTAGAGAGAACCGATGAACAGTAAACCAATTACATGCTATGTTGTGCATCTGTGTTGGTTATTAAACTCCCCAGGTGTAGCAAGTAAGTCAGTTGAAGAATTAGAGAGAACCGATGAACAGTAAACCAGTTACATGCTATGTTGTTCATCTGTGTTGGTTATTAAACTCCCCAGGTGTAGCAAGTAAGTCAGTTGAAGAATTAGAGAGAACCGATGAACAGTAAACTAATTACATGCTATGTTGTGCATCTTTGTTTGTTATTAGTCTCCCCAGGTGTAGCAACTAAGTCAGTTGAAGAATTAGAGAGAACCGCTGAATAGTAAACCAATTACATGTTATGTTGTGCATCTTTGTTGGTTATTAGTCTCCCCAGGTGTAGCAGGTAAGTCAGTTGAAGAATTAGAGAGAACCGATGAACAGTAAATCAATTACATGCTATGTTGTGCATCTTTGTTGGTTATTAAACTCCCCAGGTGTAGCAAGTAAGTCAGTTGAAGAATTAGAGAGAACCGATGAACAGTAAACCAATTACATGCTATGTTGTTCATCTGTGTTGGTTATTAAACTCCCCAGGTGTAGCAAGTAAGTCAGTTGAAGAATTAGAGAGAACTGATGAACAGTAAACCAATTACATGCTTTGTTGTGCATCTGTATTGGTTATAAGTCTCCCCAGGTGTAGCAAGTAAGTCAGTTGAAGAATTAGAGAGAACCGATGAACAGTAAACCAGTTACATGCTATGTTGTGCATCTGTGTTGGTTATTAGTCTCCCCAGGTGTAGCAAGTATGTCAGTTGAAGAATTCGAGAGAACCGATGAACAGTAAACCAATTACATGCTATGTTGTGCATCTGTGTTGGTTATTAGTCTCCCTAGTTGTAGCATGTAAGTCAGTTGAAGAATTAGAGAGAACCGCTGAACAGTAAACCAATTACATGCTATGTTGTGCATCTGTGTTGGTTATTAGTCTCCCCAGGTGTAGCAAGTATGTTAGTTGAAGAGTTAGAGAGAACCGATGAACAGTAAACCAATTACATGCTATGTTGTGCATCTGTGTTGGTTATTAAACTCCCCAGGTGTAGCAAGTAAGTCAGTTGAAGAATTAGAGAGAACCGATGAACAGTAAACCAGTTACATGCTATGTTGTGCATCTGTGTTGGTTATTAAAGTCCCCAGGTGTAGCAAGTAAGTCAGTTGAAGAATTATAGAGAACCGATGAACAGTAAACCAATTACATGCTATGTTGTGAATCTGTGTTGGTTATTAAACTCCCCAGGTGTAGCAAGTAAGTCAGTTGAAGAATTAGAGAGAACCGATGAACAGTAAACCAATTACATGCTGTGTTGTGCATCTGTGTTGGTTATTAAACTCCCCAGGTGTAGCAAGTAAGTCAGCTGAAGAATTAGAGAGAACCGATGAACAGTAAACCAGTTACATGCTATGTTGTGCATCTGTGTTGGTTATTAAACTGCCCAGGTGTAGCAAGTAAGTTAGTTGAAGAATTAGAGAGAACCGATGAACAGTAAACTAATTACATGCTATGTTGTGCATCTGTGTTGGTTATTAGTCTCCCCAGGTATGGCAAGTAAGTCAGTTGAAGAATTAGAGAGAACCGCTGAATAGTAAACCAATTACATGTTATGTTGTTGATCTGTGTTGGTTATTAGTCTCCCCAGGTGTAGCAAGTAAGACAGTTGAAGAATTAGAGAGAACCGATGAACAGTAAACCAATTACATGCTATGTTGTGCATCTGTGTTGGTTATTAGTCTCCCCAGGTGTAGCAAGTAAGTTAGTTGAAGAATTAGAGAGAACCGATGTACAGTAAACCAATTACATGCTATGTTGTGCATCTGTGTTGGTTATTAAACTCCCCAGGTATAGCAAGTAAGTCAGTTGAAGAATTAGAGAGAACCGATGAACAGTAAACCAATTACATGCTATGTTGTGCATCTGTGTTGGTTATTAAACTCCCCAGGTGTAGCAAGTAAGTCAATTGAACAATTAGAGAGAACCGATGAACAGTAAACTAATTACATGCTATGTTGTGCATCTTTGTTGGTTATTAGTCTCTCCAGGTGTAGTAAGTAAGTCAGTTGAAGATTTAGAGAGAACCGCTGAATAGTAAACCAATTACATGTTATGTTGTGCATCTTTGTTGGTTATTAGTCTCCCCAGGTGTAGCAGGTAAGTCAGTTGAAGAATTAGAGAGAACCGATGAACAGTAAATCAATTACATGCTATGTTGTGCATCTTTGTTGGTTATTAAACTCCCCAGGTGTAGCAAGTAAGTCAGTTGAAGAATTAGATAGAACCGATGAACAGTAAACCAATTAGATGCTATGTTGTTCATCTGTGTTGGTTATTAGTCTCCCCAGGTGTCGCAAGTAAGTCAGTTGAAGAATTAGAGAGAACCGATGAACAGTAAACCTATTACATGCTTTGTTGTGCATCTGTGTTGGTTATAAGTCTCCCCAGGTGTAGCAAGTAAGTCAGTTGAAGAATTAGAGAGAACCGATGAACAGTAAACCAGTTACATGCTATGTTGTGCATCTGTGTTGGTTATTAGTCTCCCCAGGTGAAGCAAGTAAGTCAGTTGAAGAATTCGAGAGAACCGATGAACAGTAAACCAGTTTCATGCTATGTTGTGCATCTGTGTTGGTTATTAGTCTCCCTAGGTGTAGCAAGTAAGTCAGTTGAAGAATTAGAGAGAATCGATGAACAGTAAACCAATTACAAGCTATGTTGTGCATCTGTGTTGGTTATTAAACTCCCCAGGTGTAGCAAGTAAGTCAGTTGAAGAATTACAGAGAACCGATGAACAGTAAATCAATTACATGCTATGTTGTGCATCTGTGTTGGTTATTAAACTCCCCAGGTGTAGCAAGTAAGTAAGTTGAAGAATTAGAGAGAACCGCTGAACAGTAAACCAATTACATGCTATGTTGTGCATCTGTGTTGGTTATTAGTCTCCCTAGGTGTAGCAAGTATGTTAGTTGAAGAGTTAGAGAGAACCGATGAACAGTAAACCAATTACATGCTATGTTGTGCATCTGTGTTGGTTAGTAAACTCCCCAGGTGTAGCAAGAAAGTCAGTTGAAGAATTACAGAGAACCGATGAACAGTAAACCAATTACATGCTATGTTGTGCATCTGTGTTGGTTATTAAACTCCCCAGGTGTAGCAAGTAAGTAAGTTGAAGAATTAGAGAGAACCGCTGAACAGTAAACCAATTACAAGCTATGTTGTGCATCTGTGTTGGTTATTAAACTCCCCAGGTGTAGCAAGTAAGTCAGTTGAAGAATTACAGAGAACCGATGAACAGTAAACCAATTACATGCTATGTTGTGCATCTGTGTTGGTTATTAAACTCCCCAGGTGTAGCAAGTAATTAAGTTGAAGAATTAGAGAGAACCGCTGAACAGTAAACCAATTACATGCTATGTTGTGCATCTGTGTTGGTTATTAGTCTCCCTAGGTGTAGCAAGTATGTTAGTTGAAGAGTTAGAGAGAACCGATGAACAGTAAACCAATTACATGCTATGTTGTGCATCTGTGTTGGTTAGTAAACTCCCCAGGTGTAGCAAGAAAGTCAGTTGAAGAATTACAGAGAACCGATGAACAGTAAACCAATTACATGCTATGTTGTGCATCTGTGTTGGTTATTAAACTCCCCAGGTGTAGCAAGTAAGTAAGTTGAAGAATTAGAGAGAACCGCTGAACAGTAAACCACTTACAAGCTATGTTGTGCATCTGTGTTGGTTATTAAACTCCCCAGGTGTAGCAAGTAAGTCAGTTGAAGAATTACAGAGAACCGATGAACAGTAAACCAATTACATGCTATGTTGTGCATCTGTGTTGGTTATTAAACTCCCCAGGTGTAGCAAGTAAGTAAGTTGAAGAATTAGAGAGAACCGCTGAACAGTAAACCAATTACATGCTATGTTGTGCATCTGTGTTGGTTATTAGTCTCCCTAGGTGTAGCAAGTATGTTAGTTGAAGAGTTAGAGAGAACCGCTGAACAGTAAACCAATTACATGCTATGTTGTGCATCTGTGTTGGTTATTAGTCTCCCTAGGTGTAGCAAGTATGTTAGTTGAAGAGTTAGAGAGAACCGATGAACAGTAAACCAATTACATGCTATGTTGTGCATCTGTGTTGGTTATTAAACTCCCCAGGTGTAGCAAGTAAGTCAGTTGAAAAATTAGAGAGAACCGATGAACAGTAAACCAGTTACATGCTATGTTGTGCATCTGTGTTGGTTATTAAACTCCTCAGGTGTAGCAAGTAAGTCAGTGGAAGAATTAGAGAGAACCGATGAACAGTAAACTAATTACATGATATGTTGGGCATCTGTGTTGGTTATTAAACTCCCCAGGTGTAGCAAGTAAGTCAGTTGAAGAATTAGAGAGAACCGATGAACAGTAAACTAATTACATGCTATGTTGTGCATCTTTGTTGGTTATTAGTCTCCCCAGGTGTAGCAAGTAAGTCAGTTGAAGAATTAGAGAGATCCGCCGAATAGTAAACCAATTACATGTTATGTTGTGCATCTTTGTTGATTATTAGTCTCCCCAGGTGTAGCAGGTAAGTCAGTTGAAGAATTAGAGAGAACCGATGAACAGTAAACCAATTACATGCTATGTTGTTCATCTGTGTTGGTTATTAAACTCCCCAGGTGTAGCAAGTAAGTCAGTTGAAGAATTAGAGAGAACTGATGAACAGTAAACCAATTACATGCTTTGTTGTGCATCTGTATTGGTTATAAGTCTCCCCAGGTGTAGCAAGTAAGTCAGTTGAAGAATTAGAGAGAACCGATGAACAGTAAACCAGTTACATGCTATGTTGTGCATCTGTGTTGGTTATTAGTCTCCCCAGGTGTAGCAAGTATGTCAGTTGAAGAATTCGAGAGAACCGATGAACAGTAAACCAATTACATGCTATGTTGTGCATCTGTGTTGGTTATTAGTCTCCCTAGTTGTAGCATGTAAGTCAGTTGAAGAATTAGAGAGAACCGCTGAACAGTAAACCAATTACATGCTATGTTGTGCATCTGTGTTGGTTATTAGTCTCCCCAGGTGTAGCAAGTATGTTAGTTGAAGAGTTAGAGAGAACCGATGAACAGTAAACCAATTACATGCTATGTTGTGCATCTATGTTGGTTATTAAACTCCCCAGGTGTAGCAGGTAAGTCAGTTGAAGAATTAGAGAGAACCGATGAACAGTAAACCAGTTACATGCTATGTTGTGCATCTGTGTTGGTTATTAAAGTCCCCAGGTGTAGCAAGTAAGTCAGTTGAAGAATTATAGAGAACCGATGAACAGTAAACCAATTACATGCTATGTTGTGAATCTGTGTTGGTTATTAAACTCCCCAGGTGTAGCAAGTAAGTCAGTTGAAGAATTAGAGAGAACCGATGAACAGTAAACCAATTACATGCTGTGTTGTGCATCTGTGTTGGTTATTAAACTCCCCAGGTGTAGCAAGTAAGTCAGCTGAAGAATTAGAGAGAACCGATGAACAGTAAACCAGTTACATGCTATGTTGTGCATCTGTGTTGGTTATTAAACTCCCCAGGTGTAGCAAGTAAGTTAGTTGAAGAATTAGAGAGAACCGATGAACAGTAAACTAATTACATGCTATGTTGTGCATCTGTGTTGGTTATTAGTCTCCCCAGGTATAGCAAGTAAGTCAGTTGAAGAATTAGAGAGAACCGCTGAATAGTAAACCAATTACATGTTATGTTGTTGATCTGTGTTGGTTATTAGTCTCCCCAGGTGTAGCAAGTAAGACAGTTGAAGAATTAGAGAGAACCGATGAACAGTAAACCAATTACATGCTATGTTGTGCATCTGTGTTGGTTATTAGTCTCCCCAGGTGTAGCAAGTAAGTCAGTTGAAGAATTAGAGAGAACCGATGTACAGTAAACCAATTACATGCTATGTTGTGCATCTGTGTTGGTTATTAAACTCCCCAGGTATAGCAAGTAAGTCAGTTGAAGAATTAGAGAGAACCGATGAACAGTAAACCAATTACATGCTATGTTGTGCATCTGTGTTGGTTATTAAACTCCCCAGGTGTAGCAAGTAAGTCAATTGAACAATTAGAGAGAACCGATGAACAGTAAACTAATTACATGCTATGTTGTGCATCTTTGTTGGTTATTAGTCTCTCCAGGTGTAGTAAGTAAGTCAGTTGAAGATTTAGAGAGAACCGCTGAATAGTAAACCAATTACATGTTATGTTGTGCATCTTTGTTGGTTATTAGTCTCCCCAGGTGTAGCAGGTAAGTCAGTTGAAGAATTAGAGAGAACCGATGAACAGTAAATCAATTACATGCTATGTTGTGCATCTTTGTTGGTTATTAAACTCCCCAGGTGTAGTAAGTAAGTCAGTTGAAGATTTAGAGAGAACCGCTGAATAGTAAACCAATTACATGTTATGTTGTGCATCTTTCTTGGTTATTAGTCTCCCCAGGTGTAGCAGGTAAGTCAGTTGAAGAATTAGATAGAACCGATGAACAGTAAACCAATTAGATGCTATGTTGTTCATCTGTGTTGGTTATTAGTCTCCCCAGGTGTCGCAAGTAAGTCAGTTGAAGAATTAGAGAGAACCGATGAACAGTAAACCAATTACATGCTTTGTTGTGCATCTGTGTTGGTTATAAGTCTCCCCAGGTGTAGCAAGTAAGTCAGTTGAAGAATTAGAGAGAACCGATGAACAGTAAACCAGTTACATGCTATGTTGTGCATCTGTGTTGGTTATTAGTCTCCCCAGGTGAAGCAAGTAAGTCAGTTGAAGAATTCGAGATAACCGATGAACAGTAAACCAGTTTCATGCTATGTTGTGCATCTGTGTTGGTTATTAGTCTCCCTAGGTGTAGCAAGTAAGTCAGTTGAAGAATTAGAGAGAATCGATGAACAGTAAACCAATTACAAGCTATGTTGTGCATCTGTGTTGGTTATTAAACTCCCCAGGTGTAGCAAGTAAGTCAGTTGAAGAATTACAGAGAACCGATGAACAGTAAACCAATTACATGCTATGTTGTGCATCTGTGTTGGTTATTAAACTCCCCAGGTGTAGCAAGTAAGTAAGTTGAAGAATTAGAGAGAACCGCTGAACAGTAAACCAATTACATGCTATGTTGTGCATCTGTGTTGGTTATTAGTCTCCCTAGGTGTAGCAAGTATGTTAGTTGAAGAGTTAGAGAGAACCGATGAACAGTAAACCAATTACATGCTATGTTGTGCATCTGTGTTGGTTAGTAAACTCCCCAGGTGTAGCAAGAAAGTCAGTTGAAGAATTACAGAGAACCGATGAACAGTAAACCAATTACATGCTATGTTGTGCATCTGTGTTGGTTATTAAACTCCCCAGGTGTAGCAAGTAAGTAAGTTGAAGAATTAGAGAGAACCGCTGAACAGTAAACCAATTACAAGCTATGTTGTGCATCTGTGTTGGTTATTAAACTCCCCAGGTGTAGCAAGTAAGTCAGTTGAAGAATTACAGAGAACCGATGAACAGTAAACCAATTACATGCTATGTTGTGCATCTGTGTTGGTTATTAAACTCCCCAGGTGTAGCAAGTAAGTAAGTTGAAGAATTAGAGAGAACCGATGAACAGTAAACCAGTTACATGCTATGTTGTGCATCTGTGTTGGTTATTAGTCTCCCCAGGTGAAGCAAGTAAGTCAGTTGAAGAATTCGAGAGAACCGATGAACAGTAAACCAGTTTCATGCTATGTTGTGCATCTGTGTTGGTTATTAGTCTCCCTAGGTGTAGCAAGTAAGTCAGTTGAAGAATTAGAGAGAATCGATGAACAGTAAACCAATTACAAGCTATGTTGTGCATCTGTGTTGGTTATTAAACTCCCCAGGTGTAGCAAGTAAGTCAGTTGAAGAATTACAGAGAACCGATGAACAGTAAACCAATTACATGCTATGTTGTGCATCTGTGTTGGTTATTAAACTCCCCAGGTGTAGCAAGTAAGTAAGTTGAAGAATTAGAGAGAACCGCTGAACAGTAAACCAATTACATGCTATGTTGTGCATCTGTGTTGGTTATTAGTCTCCCTAGGTGTAGCAAGTATGTTAGTTGAAGAGTTAGAGAGAACCGATGAACAGTAAACCAATTACATGCTATGTTGTGCATCTGTGTTGGTTAGTAAACTCCCCAGGTGTAGCAAGAAAGTCAGTTGAAGAATTACAGAGAACCGATGAACAGTAAACCAATTACATGCTATGTTGTGCATCTGTGTTGGTTATTAAACTCCCCAGGTGTAGCAAGTAAGTAAGTTGAAGAATTAGAGAGAACCGCTGAACAATAAACCAATTACAAGCTATGTTGTGCATCTGTGTTGGTTATTAAACTCCCCAGGTGTAGCAAGTAAGTCAGTTGAAGAATTACAGAGAACCGATGAACAGTAAACCAATTACATGCTATGTTGTGCATCTGTGTTGGTTATTAAACTCCCCAGGTGTAGCAAGTGAGTAAGTTGAAGAATTAGAGAGAACCGCTGAACAGTAAACCAATTACATGCTATGTTGTGCATCTGTGTTGGTTATTAGTCTCCCTAGGTGTAGCAAGTATGTTAGTTGAAGAGTTAGAGAGAACCGCTGAACAGTAAACCAATTACATGCTATGTTGTGCATCTGTGTTGGTTATTAGTCTCCCTAGGTGTAGCAAGTATGTTAGTTGAAGAGTTAGAGAGAACCGATGAACAGTAAACCAATTACATGCTATGTTGTGCATCTTTGTTGGTTATTAAACTCCCCAGGTGTAGTAAGTAAGTCAGTTGAAGATTTAGAGAGAACCGCTGAACAGTAAACCAATTACATGCTATGTTGTGCATCTGTGTTGGTTATTAGTCTCCCTAGGTGTAGCAAGTATGTTAGTTGAAGAGTTAGAGAGAACCGATGAACAGTAAACCAATTACATGCTATGTTGTGCATCTGTGTTGGTTAGTAAACTCCCCAGGTGTAGCAAGAAAGTCAGTTGAAGAATTACAGAGAACCGATGAACAGTAAACCAATTACATGCTATGTTGTGCATCTGTGTTGGTTATTAAACTCCCCAGGTGTAGCAAGTAAGTAAGTTGAAGAATTAGAGAGAACCGCTGAACAGTAAACCAATTACAAGCTATGTTGTGCATCTGTGTTGGTTATTAAACTCCCCAGGTGTAGCAAGTAAGTCAGTTGAAGAATTACAGAGAACCGATGAACAGTAAACCAATTACATGCTATGTTGTGCATCTGTGTTGGTTATTAAACTCCCCAGGTGTAGCAAGTGAGTAAGTTGAAGAATTAGAGAGAACCGCTGAACAGTAAACCAATTACATGCTATGTTGTGCATCTGTGTTGGTTATTAGTCTCCCTAGGTGTAGCAAGTATGTTAGTTGAAGAGTTAGAGAGAACCGATGAACAGTAAACCAATTACATGCTATGTTGTGCATCTGTGTTGGTTATTAAACTCCCCAGTTGTAGCAAGTAAGTCAGTTGAAGAATTAGAGAGAACCGATGAACAGTAAACTAATTACATGCTATGTTGTGCATCTTTGTTTGTTATTAGTCTCCCCAGGTGTAGCAACTAAGTCAGTTGAAGAATTAGAGAGAACTGCTGAATAGTAAACCAATTACATGTTATATTGTTCATCATTGTTGGTTATTAGTCTCCCCAGGTGTAGCAGGTAAGTCAGTTGAAGAAATAGAGAGAACCGATGAACAGTAAATCAATTACATGCTATGTTGTGCATCTTTGTTGGTTATTAAACTCCCCAGGTGTAGCAAGTAAGTCAGTTGAAGAATTAGAGAGAACCGATGAACAGTAAACCAATTACATGCTATGTTGTTCATCTGTGTTGGATATTAGTCTCCCCAGGTGTCGCAAGTAAGTCAGTTGAAGAATTAGAGAGAACTGATGAACAGTAAACCAATTACCTGCTTTGTTGTGCATCTGTGTTGGTTATAAGTCTCCCCAGGTGTAGCAAGTAAGTCAGTTGAAGAATTAGAGAGAACCGATGAACAGTAAACCAGTTACATGCTATGTTGTGCATCTGTGTTGGTTATTAGTCTCCCCAGGTGTAGCAAGTAAGTCAGTTGAAGAATTCGAGAGAACCGATGAACAGTAAACCAGTTTCATGCTATGTTGTGCATCTGTGTTGGTTATTAGTCTCCCTAGGTGTAGCAAGTAAGTCAGTTGAAGAATTAGAGAGAACCGATGAACAGTAAACCAATTACAAGCTATGTTGTGCATATGTGTTGGTTATTAAACTCCCCAGGTGTAGCAAGTAAGTCAGTTGAAGAATTAGAGAGAACCGATGAACAGTAAACCAATTACATGCTATGTTGTGCATCTGTGTTGGTTATTAAACTCCCCAGGTGTAGCAAGTAAGTCAGTTGAAGAATTAGAGAGAACCGCTGAACAGTAAACCAATTACATGCTATGTTGTGCATCTGTGTTGGATATTAGTCTCCCTAGGTGTAGCAAGTAAGTCAGTTGAAGAATTAGAGAGAACCGCTGAACAGTAAACCAATTACATGCTATGTTGTGCATCTGTGTTGGTTATTAGTCTCCCCAGGTGTAGCAAATATGTTAGTTGAAGAGTTAGAGAGAACCGATGAACAATAAACCGATTACATGCTATGTTGTGCATCTGTGTTGGTTATTAAACTCCCCAGGTGTAGCAAGTAAGTCAATTGAAGAATTAGAGAGAACCGATGAACAGTAAACCAGTTACATGCTATGTTGTGCATCTGTGTTGGTTATTAAACTCCCCAGGTGTAGCAAGTAAGTCAGTTGAAGAATTATAGAGAACCGATGAATAGTAAACCAATTACATGCTATGTTCTGAATCTGTGTTGGTTATTAAACTCCCCAGGTGTAGCAAGTAAGTCAGTTGAAGAATTAGAGAGAACCGATGAACAGTAAACCAATTACATGCTATGTTGTGCATCATTGTTGGTTATTAGTCTCCCCAGGTGTAGCAGGTAAGTCAGTTGAAGAATTAGAGAGAACCGATGAACAGTAAACCAATTACATGCTATGTTGTTCATCTGTGTTGGTTATTAAACTCCCCAGGTGTAGCAAGTAAGTAAGTTGAAGAATTAGAGAGAACCGCCGAATAGTAAACCAATTACATGTTATGTTGTGCATCTTTGTTGATTATTAGTCTCCCCAGGTGTAGCAGGTAAGTCAGTTGAAGAATTAGAGAGAACCGATGAACAGTAAACCAATTACATGCTATGTTGTTCATCTGTGTTGGTTATTAAACTCCCCAGGTGTAGCAAGTAAGTCAGTTGAAGAATTAGAGAGAACTGATGAACAGTAAACCAATTACATGCTTTGTTGTGCATCTGTATTGGTTATAAGTCTCCCCAGGTGTAGCAAGTAAGTCAGTTGAAGAATTAGAGAGAACCGATGAACAGTAAACCAGTTACATGCTATGTTGTGCATCTGTGTTGGTTATTAGTCTCCCCAGGTGTAGCAAGTATGTCAGTTGAAGAATTCGAGAGAACCGATGAACAGTAAACCAATTACATGCTATGTTGTGCATCTGTGTTGGTTATTAGTCTCCCTAGTTGTAGCATGTAAGTCAGTTGAAGAATTAGAGAGAACCGCTGAACAGTAAACCAATTACATGCTATGTTGTGCATCTGTGTTGGTTATTAGTCTCCCCAGGTGTAGCAAGTATGTTAGTTGAAGAGTTAGAGAGAACCGATGAACAGTAAACCAATTACATGCTATGTTGTGCATCTATGTTGGTTATTAAACTCCCCAGGTGTAGCAGGTAAGTCAGTTGAAGAATTAGAGAGAACCGATGAACAGTAAACCAGTTACATGCTATGTTGTGCATCTGTGTTGGTTATTAAAGTCCCCAGGTGTAGCAAGTAAGTCAGTTGAAGAATTATAGAGAACCGATGAACAGTAAACCAATTACATGCTATGTTGTGAATCTGTGTTGGTTATTAAACTCCCCAGGTGTAGCAAGTAAGTCAGTTGAAGAATTAGAGAGAACCGATGAACAGTAAACCAATTACATGCTGTGTTGTGCATCTGTGTTGGTTATTAAACTCCCCAGGTGTAGCAAGTAAGTCAGCTGAAGAATTAGAGAGAACCGATGAACAGTAAACCAGTTACATGCTATGTTGTGCATCTGTGTTGGTTATTAAACTCCCCAGGTGTAGCAAGTAAGTTAGTTGAAGAATTAGAGAGAACCGATGAACAGTAAACTAATTACATGCTATGTTGTGCATCTGTGTTGGTTATTAGTCTCCCCAGGTATAGCAAGTAAGTCAGTTGAAGAATTAGAGAGAACCGCTGAATAGTAAACCAATTACATGTTATGTTGTTGATCTGTGTTGGTTATTAGTCTCCCCAGGTGTAGCAAGTAAGACAGTTGAAGAATTAGAGAGAACCGATGAACAGTAAACCAATTACATGCTATGTTGTGCATCTGTGTTGGTTATTAGTCTCCCCAGGTGTAGCAAGTAAGTCAGTTGAAGAATTAGAGAGAACCGATGTACAGTAAACCAATTACATGCTATGTTGTGCATCTGTGTTGGTTATTAAACTCCCCAGGTATAGCAAGTAAGTTAGTTGAAGAATTAGAGAGAACCGATGAACAGTAAACCAATTACATGCTATGTTGTGCATCTGTGTTGGTTATTAAACTCCCCAGGTGTAGCAAGTAAGTCAATTGAACAATTAGAGAGAACCGATGAACAGTAAACTAATTACATGCTATGTTGTGCATCTTTGTTGGTTATTAGTCTCTCCAGGTGTAGTAAGTAAGTCAGTTGAAGATTTAGAGAGAACCGCTGAATAGTAAACCAATTACATGTTATGTTGTGCATCTTTGTTGGTTATTAGTCTCCCCAGGTGTAGCAGGTAAGTCAGTTGAAGAATTAGAGAGAACCGATGAACAGTAAATCAATTACATGCTATGTTGTGCATCTTTGTTGGTTATTAAACTCCCCAGGTGTAGTAAGTAAGTCAGTTGAAGATTTAGAGAGAACCGCTGAATAGTAAACCAATTACATGTTATGTTGTGCATCTTTCTTGGTTATTAGTCTCCCCAGGTGTAGCAGGTAAGTCAGTTGAAGAATTAGATAGAACCGATGAACAGTAAACCAATTAGATGCTATGTTGTTCATCTGTGTTGGTTATTAGTCTCCCCAGGTGTCGCAAGTAAGTCAGTTGAAGAATTAGAGAGAACCGATGAACAGTAAACCAATTACATGCTTTGTTGTGCATCTGTGTTGGTTATAAGTCTCCCCAGGTGTAGCAAGTAAGTCAGTTGAAGAATTAGAGAGAACCGATGAACAGTAAACCAGTTACATGCTATGTTGTGCATCTGTGTTGGTTATTAGTCTCCCCAGGTGAAGCAAGTAAGTCAGTTGAAGAATTCGAGAGAACCGATGAACAGTAAACCAGTTTCATGCTATGTTGTGCATCTGTGTTGGTTATTAGTCTCCCTAGGTGTAGCAAGTAAGTCAGTTGAAGAATTAGAGAGAATCGATGAACAGTAAACCAATTACAAGCTATGTTGTGCATCTGTGTTGGTTATTAAACTCCCCAGGTGTAGCAAGTAAGTCAGTTGAAGAATTACAGAGAACCGATGAACAGTAAACCAATTACATGCTATGTTGTGCATCTGTGTTGGTTATTAAACTCCCCAGGTGTAGCAAGTAAGTAAGTTGAAGAATTAGAGAGAACCGCTGAACAGTAAACCAATTACATGCTATGTTGTGCATCTGTGTTGGTTATTAGTCTCCCTAGGTGTAGCAAGTATGTTAGTTGAAGAGTTAGAGAGAACCGATGAACAGTAAACCAATTACATGCTATGTTGTGCATCTGTGTTGGTTAGTAAACTCCCCAGGTGTAGCAAGAAAGTCAGTTGAAGAATTACAGAGAACCGATGAACAGTAAACCAATTACATGCTATGTTGTGCATCTGTGTTGGTTATTAAACTCCCCAGGTGTAGCAAGTAAGTAAGTTGAAGAATTAGAGAGAACCGCTGAACAGTAAACCAATTACAAGCTATGTTGTGCATCTGTGTTGGTTATTAAACTCCCCAGGTGTAGCAAGTAAGTCAGTTGAAGAATTACAGAGAACCGATGAACAGTAAACCAATTACATGCTATGTTGTGCATCTGTGTTGGTTATTAAACTCCCCAGGTGTAGCAAGTAAGTAAGTTGAAGAATTAGAGAGAACCGATGAACAGTAAACCAGTTACATGCTATGTTGTGCATCTGTGTTGGTTATTAGTCTCCCCAGGTGAAGCAAGTAAGTCAGTTGAAGAATTCGAGAGAACCGATGAACAGTAAACCAGTTTCATGCTATGTTGTGCATCTGTGTTGGTTATTAGTCTCCCTAGGTGTAGCAAGTAAGTCAGTTGAAGAATTAGAGAGAATCGATGAACAGTAAACCAATTACAAGCTATGTTGTGCATCTGTGTTGGTTATTAAACTCCCCAGGTGTAGCAAGTAAGTCAGTTGAAGAATTACAGAGAACCGATGAACAGTAAACCAATTACATGCTATGTTGTGCATCTGTGTTGGTTATTAAACTCCCCAGGTGTAGCAAGTAAGTAAGTTGAAGAATTAGAGAGAACCGCTGAACAGTAAACCAATTACATGCTATGTTGTGCATCTGTGTTGGTTATTAGTCTCCCTAGGTGTAGCAAGTATGTTAGTTGAAGAGTTAGAGAGAACCGATGAACAGTAAACCAATTACATGCTATGTTGTGCATCTGTGTTGGTTAGTAAACTCCCCAGGTGTAGCAAGAAAGTCAGTTGAAGAATTACAGAGAACCGATGAACAGTAAACCAATTACATGCTATGTTGTGCATCTGTGTTGGTTATTAAACTCCCCAGGTGTAGCAAGTAAGTAAGTTGAAGAATTAGAGAGAACCGCTGAACAGTAAACCAATTACAAGCTATGTTGTGCATCTGTGTTGGTTATTAAACTCCCCAGGTGTAGCAAGTAAGTCAGTTGAAGAATTACAGAGAACCGATGAACAGTAAACCAATTACATGCTATGTTGTGCATCTGTGTTGGTTATTAAACTCCCCAGGTGTAGCAAGTGAGTAAGTTGAAGAATTAGAGAGAACCGCTGAACAGTAAACCAATTACATGCTATGTTGTGCATCTGTGTTGGTTATTAGTCTCCCTAGGTGTAGCAAGTATGTTAGTTGAAGAGTTAGAGAGAACCGCTGAACAGTAAACCAATTACATGCTATGTTGTGCATCTGTGTTGGTTATTAGTCTCCCTAGGTGTAGCAAGTATGTTAGTTGAAGAGTTAGAGAGAACCGATGAACAGTAAACCAATTACATGCTATGTTGTGCATCTGTGTTGGTTATTAAACTCCCCAGGTGTAGCAAGTAAGTCAGTTGAAAAATTAGAGAGAACCGATGAACAGTAAACCAGTTACATGCTATGTTGTGCATCTGTGTTGGTTATTAAACTCCCCAGGTGTAGCAAGTAAGTCAGTGGAAGAATTAGAGAGAACCGATGAACAGTAAACTAATTACATGATATGTTGGGCATCTGTGTTGGTTATTAAACTCCCCAGGTGTAGCAAGTAAGTCAGTTGAAGAATTAGAGAGAACCGATGAACAGTAAACTAATTACATGCTATGTTGTGCATCTTTGTTGGTTATTAGTCTCCCCAGGTGTAGCAAGTAAGTCAGTTGAAGAATTAGAGAGAACCGCCGAATAGTAAACCAATTACATGTTATGTTGTGCATCTTTGTTGATTATTAGTCTCCCCAGGTGTAGCAGGTAAGTCAGTTGAAGAATTAGAGAGAACCGATGAACAGTAAACCAATTACATGCTATGTTGTTCATCTGTGTTGGTTATTAAACTCCCCAGGTGTAGCAAGTAAGTCAGTTGAAGAATTAGAGAGAACTGATGAACAGTAAACCAATTACATGCTTTGTTGTGCATCTGAATTGGTTATAAGTCTCCCCATGTGTAGCAAGTAAGTTAGTTGAAGAATTAGAGAGAACCGATGAACAGTAAACCAGTTACATGCTATGTTGTGCATCTGTGTTGGTTATTAGTCTCCCCAGGTGTAGCAAGTAAGTCAGTTGAAGAATTCGAGAGAACTGATGAACAGTAAACCAGTTACATGCTATGTTGTGCATCTGTGTTGGTTATTAGTCTCCCTAGGTGTAGCAAGTAAGTCAGTTGAAGAATTAGAGAGAACCGATGAACAGTAAACTAGTTACATGCTACGTTGTGCATCTGTGCTGGTTATTAGTCTCCCCAGGTGTAGCAACTGAGTAAGTTGAAGAATTAGAGAGAACCGATGAACAGTAAACCATTTACATGCTATGTTGTGCATCTGTGTTGGTTATTAAACTCCCCAGGTGTAGCAAGTAAGTAAGTTGAAGAATTAGAGAGAACCGCTGAAGAGTAAACCAATTACATGCTATGTTGTGCATCTGTGTTGGTTATTAGTCTCCCCAGGTGTAGCAAGTATGTTAGTTGAAGAGTTAGAGAGAACCGATGAACAGTAAACCAATTACATGCTATGTTGTGCATCTGTGTTGGTTATTAAACTCCCCAGTTGTAGCAAGTAAGTCAGTTGAAGAATTAGAGAGAACCGATGAACAGTAAACTAATTACATGCTATGTTGTGCATCTTTGTTTGTTATTAGTCTCCCCAGGTGTAGCAACTAAGTCAGTTGAAGAATTAGAGAGAACCGCTGAATAGTAAACCAATTACATGTTATATTGTTCATCATTGTTGGTTATTAGTCTCCCCAGGTGTAGCAGGTAAGTCAGTTGAAGAATTAGAGAGAACCGATGAACAGTAAACTAATTACATGCTATGTTGTGCATCTTTGTTGGTTATTAGTCTCCCCAGGTGTAGCAAGTAAGTCAGTTGAAGAATTAGAGAGAACCGCCGAATAGTAAACCAATTACATGTTATGTTGTGCATCTTTGTTGATTATTAGTCTCCCCAGGTGTAGCAGGTAAGTCAGTTGAAGAATTAGAGAGAACCGATGAACAGTAAACCAATTACATGCTATGTTGTTCATCTGTGTTGGTTATTAAACTCCCCAGGTGTAGCAAGTAAGTCAGTTGAAGAATTAGAGAGAACTGATGAACAGTAAACCAATTACATGCTTTGTTGTGCATCTGAATTGGTTATAAGTCTCCCCATGTGTAGCAAGTAAGTCAGTTGAAGAATTAGAGAGAACCGATGAACAGTAAACCAGTTACATGCTATGTTGTGCATCTGTGTTGGTTATTAGTCTCCCCAGGTGTAGCAAGTAAGTCAGTTGAAGAATTCGAGAGAACCGATGAACAGTAAACCAGTTACATGCTATGTTGTGCATCTGTGTTGGTTATTAGTCTCCCTAGGTGTAGCAAGTAAGTCAGTTGAAGAATTAGAGAGAACCGATGAACAGTAAACCAGTTACATGCTACGTTGTGCATCTGTGCTGGTTATTAGTCTCCCCAGGTGTAGCAACTGAGTAAGTTGAAGAATTAGAGAGAACCGATGAACAGTAAACCATTTACATGCTATGTTGTGCATCTGTGTTGGTTATTAAACTCCCCAGGTGTAGCAAGTAAGTAAGTTGAAGAATTAGAGAGAACCGCTGAAGAGTAAACCAATTACATGCTATGTTGTGCATCTGTGTTGGTTATTAGTCTCCCCAGGTGTAGCAAGTATGTTAGTTGAAGAGTTAGAGAGAACCGATGAACAGTAAACCAATTACATGCTATGTTGTGCATCTGTGTTGGTTATTAAACTCCCCAGTTGTAGCAAGTAAGTCAGTTGAAGAATTAGAGAGAACCGATGAACAGTAAACTAATTACATGCTATGTTGTGCATCTTTGTTTGTTATTAGTCTCCCCAGGTGTAGCAACTAAGTCAGTTGAAGAATTAGAGAGAACTGCTGAATAGTAAACCAATTACATGTTATATTGTTCATCATTGTTGGTTATTAGTCTCCCCAGGTGTAGCAGGTAAGTCAGTTGAAGAAATAGAGAGAACCGATGAACAGTAAATCAATTACATGCTATGTTGTGCATCTTTGTTGGTTATTAAACTCCCCAGGTGTAGCAAGTAAGTCAGTTGAAGAATTAGAGAGAACCGATGAACAGTAAACCAATTACATGCTATGTTGTTCATCTGTGTTGGATATTAGTCTCCCCAGGTGTCGCAAGTAAGTCAGTTGAAGAATTAGAGAGAACTGATGAACAGTAAACCAATTACCTGCTTTGTTGTGCATCTGTGTTGGTTATAAGTCTCCCCAGGTGTAGCAAGTAAGTCAGTTGAAGAATTAGAGAGAACCGATGAACAGTAAACCAGTTACATGCTATGTTGTGCATCTGTGTTGGTTATTAGTCTCCCCAGGTGTAGCAAGTAAGTCAGTTGAAGAATTCGAGAGAACCGATGAACAGTAAACCAGTTTCATGCTATGTTGTGCATCTGTGTTGGTTATTAGTCTCCCTAGGTGTAGCAAGTAAGTCAGTTGAAGAATTAGAGAGAACCGATGAACAGTAAACCAATTACAAGCTATGTTGTGCATATGTGTTGGTTATTAAACTCCCCAGGTGTAGCAAGTAAGTCAGTTGAAGAATTAGAGAGAACCGATGAACAGTAAACCAATTACATGCTATGTTGTGCATCTGTGTTGGTTATTAAACTCCCCAGGTGTAGCAAGTAAGTCAGTTGAAGAATTAGAGAGAACCGCTGAACAGTAAACCAATTACATGCTATGTTGTGCATCTGTGTTGGATATTAGTCTCCCTAGGTGTAGCAAGTAAGTCAGTTGAAGAATTAGAGAGAACCGCTGAACAGTAAACCAATTACATGCTATGTTGTGCATCTGTGTTGGTTATTAGTCTCCCCAGGTGTAGCAAATATGTTAGTTGAAGAGTTAGAGAGAACCGATGAACAATAAACCGATTACATGCTATGTTGTGCATCTGTGTTGGTTATTAAACTCCCCAGGTGTAGCAAGTAAGTCAATTGAAGAATTAGAGAGAACCGATGAACAGTAAACCAGTTACATGCTATGTTGTGCATCTGTGTTGGTTATTAAACTCCCCAGGTGTAGCAAGTAAGTCAGTTGAAGAATTATAGAGAACCGATGAATAGTAAACCAATTACATGCTATGTTCTGAATCTGTGTTGGTTATTAAACTCCCCAGGTGTAGCAAGTAAGTCAGTTGAAGAATTAGAGAGAACCGATGAACAGTAAACCAATTACATGCTATGTTGTGCATCATTGTTGGTTATTAGTCTCCCCAGGTGTAGCAGGTAAGTCAGTTGAAGAATTAGAGAGAACCGATGAACAGTAAACCAATTACATGCTATGTTGTTCATCTGTGTTGGTTATTAAACTCCCCAGGTGTAGCAAGTAAGTAAGTTGAAGAATTAGAGAGAACCGCCGAATAGTAAACCAATTACATGTTATGTTGTGCATCTTTGTTGATTATTAGTCTCCCCAGGTGTAGCAGGTAAGTCAGTTGAAGAATTAGAGAGAACCGATGAACAGTAAACCAATTACATGCTATGTTGTTCATCTGTGTTGGTTATTAAACTCCCCAGGTGTAGCAAGTAAGTCAGTTGAAGAATTAGAGAGAACTGATGAACAGTAAACCAATTACATGCTTTGTTGTGCATCTGTATTGGTTATAAGTCTCCCCAGGTGTAGCAAGTAAGTCAGTTGAAGAATTAGAGAGAACCGATGAACAGTAAACCAGTTACATGCTATGTTGTGCATCTGTGTTGGTTATTAGTCTCCCCAGGTGTAGCAAGTATGTCAGTTGAAGAATTCGAGAGAACCGATGAACAGTAAACCAATTACATGCTATGTTGTGCATCTGTGTTGGTTATTAGTCTCCCTAGTTGTAGCATGTAAGTCAGTTGAAGAATTAGAGAGAACCGCTGAACAGTAAACCAATTACATGCTATGTTGTGCATCTGTGTTGGTTATTAGTCTCCCCAGGTGTAGCAAGTATGTTAGTTGAAGAGTTAGAGAGAACCGATGAACAGTAAACCAATTACATGCTATGTTGTGCATCTATGTTGGTTATTAAACTCCCCAGGTGTAGCAGGTAAGTCAGTTGAAGAATTAGAGAGAACCGATGAACAGTAAACCAGTTACATGCTATGTTGTGCATCTGTGTTGGTTATTAAAGTCCCCAGGTGTAGCAAGTAAGTCAGTTGAAGAATTATAGAGAACCGATGAACAGTAAACCAATTACATGCTATGTTGTGAATCTGTGTTGGTTATTAAACTCCCCAGGTGTAGCAAGTAAGTCAGTTGAAGAATTAGAGAGAACCGATGAACAGTAAACCAATTACATGCTGTGTTGTGCATCTGTGTTGGTTATTAAACTCCCCAGGTGTAGCAAGTAAGTCAGCTGAAGAATTAGAGAGAACCGATGAACAGTAAACCAGTTACATGCTATGTTGTGCATCTGTGTTGGTTATTAAACTCCCCAGGTGTAGCAAGTAAGTTAGTTGAAGAATTAGAGAGAACCGATGAACAGTAAACTAATTACATGCTATGTTGTGCATCTGTGTTGGTTATTAGTCTCCCCAGGTATAGCAAGTAAGTCAGTTGAAGAATTAGAGAGAACCGCTGAATAGTAAACCAATTACATGTTATGTTGTTGATCTGTGTTGGTTATTAGTCTCCCCAGGTGTAGCAAGTAAGACAGTTGAAGAATTAGAGAGAACCGATGAACAGTAAACCAATTACATGCTATGTTGTGCATCTGTGTTGGTTATTAGTCTCCCCAGGTGTAGCAAGTAAGTCAGTTGAAGAATTAGAGAGAACCGATGTACAGTAAACCAATTACATGCTATGTTGTGCATCTGTGTTGGTTATTAAACTCCCCAGGTATAGCAAGTAAGTCAGTTGAAGAATTAGAGAGAACCGATGAACAGTAAACCAATTACATGCTATGTTGTGCATCTGTGTTGGTTATTAAACTCCCCAGGTGTAGCAAGTAAGTCAATTGAACAATTAGAGAGAACCGATGAACAGTAAACTAATTACATGCTATGTTGTGCATCTTTGTTGGTTATTAGTCTCTCCAGGTGTAGTAAGTAAGTCAGTTGAAGATTTAGAGAGAACCGCTGAATAGTAAACCAATTACATGTTATGTTGTGCATCTTTGTTGGTTATTAGTCTCCCCAGGTGTAGCAGGTAAGTCAGTTGAAGAATTAGAGAGAACCGATGAACAGTAAATCAATTACATGCTATGTTGTGCATCTTTGTTGGTTATTAAACTCCCCAGGTGTAGTAAGTAAGTCAGTTGAAGATTTAGAGAGAACCGCTGAATAGTAAACCAATTACATGTTATGTTGTGCATCTTTCTTGGTTATTAGTCTCCCCAGGTGTAGCAGGTAAGTCAGTTGAAGAATTAGATAGAACCGATGAACAGTAAACCAATTAGATGCTATGTTGTTCATCTGTGTTGGTTATTAGTCTCCCCAGGTGTCGCAAGTAAGTCAGTTGAAGAATTAGAGAGAACCGATGAACAGTAAACCAATTACATGCTTTGTTGTGCATCTGTGTTGGTTATAAGTCTCCCCAGGTGTAGCAAGTAAGTCAGTTGAAGAATTAGAGAGAACCGATGAACAGTAAACCAGTTACATGCTATGTTGTGCATCTGTGTTGGTTATTAGTCTCCCCAGGTGAAGCAAGTAAGTCAGTTGAAGAATTCGAGAGAACCGATGAACAGTAAACCAGTTTCATGCTATGTTGTGCATCTGTGTTGGTTATTAGTCTCCCTAGGTGTAGCAAGTAAGTCAGTTGAAGAATTAGAGAGAATCGATGAACAGTAAACCAATTACAAGCTATGTTGTGCATCTGTGTTGGTTATTAAACTCCCCAGGTGTAGCAAGTAAGTCAGTTGAAGAATTACAGAGAACCGATGAACAGTAAACCAATTACATGCTATGTTGTGCATCTGTGTTGGTTATTAAACTCCCCAGGTGTAGCAAGTAAGTAAGTTGAAGAATTAGAGAGAACCGCTGAACAGTAAACCAATTACATGCTATGTTGTGCATCTGTGTTGGTTATTAGTCTCCCTAGGTGTAGCAAGTATGTTAGTTGAAGAGTTAGAGAGAACCGATGAACAGTAAACCAATTACATGCTATGTTGTGCATCTGTGTTGGTTAGTAAACTCCCCAGGTGTAGCAAGAAAGTCAGTTGAAGAATTACAGAGAACCGATGAACAGTAAACCAATTACATGCTATGTTGTGCATCTGTGTTGGTTATTAAACTCCCCAGGTGTAGCAAGTAAGTAAGTTGAAGAATTAGAGAGAACCGCTGAACAGTAAACCAATTACAAGCTATGTTGTGCATCTGTGTTGGTTATTAAACTCCCCAGGTGTAGCAAGTAAGTCAGTTGAAGAATTACAGAGAACCGATGAACAGTAAACCAATTACATGCTATGTTGTGCATCTGTGTTGGTTATTAAACTCCCCAGGTGTAGCAAGTAAGTAAGTTGAAGAATTAGAGAGAACCGATGAACAGTAAACCAGTTACATGCTATGTTGTGCATCTGTGTTGGTTATTAGTCTCCCCAGGTGAAGCAAGTAAGTCAGTTGAAGAATTCGAGAGAACCGATGAACAGTAAACCAGTTTCATGCTATGTTGTGCATCTGTGTTGGTTATTAGTCTCCCTAGGTGTAGCAAGTAAGTCAGTTGAAGAATTAGAGAGAATCGATGAACAGTAAACCAATTACAAGCTATGTTGTGCATCTGTGTTGGTTATTAAACTCCCCAGGTGTAGCAAGTAAGTCAGTTGAAGAATTACAGAGAACCGATGAACAGTAAACCAATTACATGCTATGTTGTGCATCTGTGTTGGTTATTAAACTCCCCAGGTGTAGCAAGTAAGTAAGTTGAAGAATTAGAGAGAACCGCTGAACAGTAAACCAATTACATGCTATGTTGTGCATCTGTGTTGGTTATTAGTCTCCCTAGGTGTAGCAAGTATGTTAGTTGAAGAGTTAGAGAGAACCGATGAACAGTAAACCAATTACATGCTATGTTGTGCATCTGTGTTGGTTAGTAAACTCCCCAGGTGTAGCAAGAAAGTCAGTTGAAGAATTACAGAGAACCGATGAACAGTAAACCAATTACATGCTATGTTGTGCATCTGTGTTGGTTATTAAACTCCCCAGGTGTAGCAAGTAAGTAAGTTGAAGAATTAGAGAGAACCGCTGAACAGTAAACCAATTACAAGCTATGTTGTGCATCTGTGTTGGTTATTAAACTCCCCAGGTGTAGCAAGTAAGTCAGTTGAAGAATTACAGAGAACCGATGAACAGTAAACCAATTACATGCTATGTTGTGCATCTGTGTTGGTTATTAAACTCCCCAGGTGTAGCAAGTGAGTAAGTTGAAGAATTAGAGAGAACCGCTGAACAGTAAACCAATTACATGCTATGTTGTGCATCTGTGTTGGTTATTAGTCTCCCCAGGTGTAGCAAGTAAGTCAGTTGAAGAATTAGAGAGAACCGATGAACAGTAAACCAATTACATGCTGTGTTGTGCATCTGTGTTGGTTATTAAACTCCCCAGGTGTAGCAAGTAAGTCAGCTGAAGAATTAGAGAGAACCGATGAACAGTAAACCAATTACATGCTATGTTGTGCATCTGTGTTGGTTATTAAACTCCCCAGGTGTAGCAAGTAAGTCAGTTGAAGAATTAGAGAGAACCGATGAACAGTAAACCAGTTACATGCTATGTTGTGCATCTGTGTTGGTTATTAAACTCCCCAGGTGTAGCAAGTAAGTCAGTGGAAGAATTAGAGAGAACCGATGAACAGTAAACTAATTACATGATATGTTGGGCATCTGTGTTGGTTATTAAACTCCCCAGGTGTAGCAAGTAAGTCAGTTGAAGAATTAGAGAGAACCGATGAACAGTAAACTAATTACATGCTATGTTGTGCATCTTTGTTGGTTATTAGTCTCCCCAGGTGTAGCAAGTAAGTCAGTTGAAGAATTAGAGAGAACCGCCGAATAGTAAACCAATTACATGTTATGTTGTGCATCTTTGTTGATTATTAGTCTCCCCAGGTGTAGCAGGTAAGTCAGTTGAAGAATTAGAGAGAACCGATGAACAGTAAACCATTTACATGCTATGTTGTTCATCTGTGTTGGTTATTAAACTCCCCAGGTGTAGCAAGTAAGTCAGTTGAAGAATTAGAGAGAACTGATGAACAGTAAACCAATTACATGCTTTGTTGTGCATCTGAATTGGTTATAAGTCTCCCCATGTGTAGCAAGTAAGTTAGTTGAAGAATTAGAGAGAACCGATGAACAGTAAACCAGTTACATGCTATGTTGTGCATCTGTGTTGGTTATTAGTCTCCCCAGGTGTAGCAAGTAAGTCAGTTGAAGAATTCGAGAGAACTGATGAACAGTAAACCAGTTACATGCTATGTTGTGCATCTGTGTTGGTTATTAGTCTCCCTAGGTGTAGCAAGTAAGTCAGTTGAAGAATTAGAGAGAACCGATGAACAGTAAACTAGTTACATGCTACGTTGTGCATCTGTGCTGGTTATTAGTCTCCCCAGGTGTAGCAACTGAGTAAGTTGAAGAATTAGAGAGAACCGATGAACAGTAAACCATTTACATGCTATGTTGTGCATCTGTGTTGGTTATTAAACTCCCCAGGTGTAGCAAGTAAGTAAGTTGAAGAATTAGAGAGAACCGCTGAAGAGTAAACCAATTACATGCTATGTTGTGCATCTGTGTTGGTTATTAGTCTCCCCAGGTGTAGCAAGTATGTTAGTTGAAGAGTTAGAGAGAACCGATGAACAGTAAACCAATTACATGCTATGTTGTGCATCTGTGTTGGTTATTAAACTCCCCAGTTGTAGCAAGTAAGTCAGTTGAAGAATTAGAGAGAACCGATGAACAGTAAACTAATTACATGCTATGTTGTGCATCTTTGTTTGTTATTAGTCTCCCCAGGTGTAGCAACTAAGTCAGTTGAAGAATTAGAGAGAACCGCTGAATAGTAAACCAATTACATGTTATATTGTTCATCATTGTTGGTTATTAGTCTCCCCAGGTGTAGCAGGTAAGTCAGTTGAAGAATTAGAGAGAACCGATGAACAGTAAACTAATTACATGCTATGTTGTGCATCTTTGTTGGTTATTAGTCTCCCCAGGTGTAGCAAGTAAGTCAGTTGAAGAATTAGAGAGAACCGCCGAATAGTAAACCAATTACATGTTATGTTGTGCATCTTTGTTGATTATTAGTCTCCCCAGGTGTAGCAGGTAAGTCAGTTGAAGAATTAGAGAGAACCGATGAACAGTAAACCAATTACATGCTATGTTGTTCATCTGTGTTGGTTATTAAACTCCCCAGGTGTAGCAAGTAAGTCAGTTGAAGAATTAGAGAGAACTGATGAACAGTAAACCAATTACATGCTTTGTTGTGCATCTGAATTGGTTATAAGTCTCCCCATGTGTAGCAAGTAAGTCAGTTGAAGAATTAGAGAGAACCGATGAACAGTAAACCAGTTACATGCTATGTTGTGCATCTGTGTTGGTTATTAGTCTCCCCAGGTGTAGCAAGTAAGTCAGTTGAAGAATTCGAGAGAACCGATGAACAGTAAACCAGTTACATGCTATGTTGTGCATCTGTGTTGGTTATTAGTCTCCCTAGGTGTAGCAAGTAAGTCAGTTGAAGAATTAGAGAGAACCGATGAACAGTAAACCAGTTACATGCTACGTTGTGCATCTGTGCTGGTTATTAGTCTCCCCAGGTGTAGCAACTGAGTAAGTTGAAGAATTAGAGAGAACCGATGAACAGTAAACCATTTACATGCTATGTTGTGCATCTGTGTTGGTTATTAAACTCCCCAGGTGTAGCAAGTAAGTAAGTTGAAGAATTAGAGAGAACCGCTGAAGAGTAAACCAATTACATGCTATGTTGTGCATCTGTGTTGGTTATTAGTCTCCCCAGGTGTAGCAAGTATGTTAGTTGAAGAGTTAGAGAGAACCGATGAACAGTAAACCAATTACATGCTATGTTGTGCATCTGTGTTGGTTATTAAACTCCCCAGTTGTAGCAAGTAAGTCAGTTGAAGAATTAGAGAGAACCGATGAACAGTAAACTAATTACATGCTATGTTGTGCATCTTTGTTTGTTATTAGTCTCCCCAGGTGTAGCAACTAAGTCAGTTGAAGAATTAGAGAGAACCGCTGAATAGTAAACCAATTACATGTTATATTGTTCATCATTGTTGGTTATTAGTCTCCCCAGGTGTAGCAGGTAAGTCAGTTGAAGAATTAGAGAGAACCGATGAACAGTAAATCAATTACATGCTATGTTGTGCATCTTTGTTGGTTATTAAACTCCCCAGGTGTAGCAAGTAAGTCAGTTGAAGAATTAGAGAGAACCGATGAACAGTAAACCAATTACATGCTATGTTGTTCATCTGTGTTGGATATTAGTCTCCCCAGGTGTCGCAAGTAAGTCAGTTGAAGAATTAGAGAGAACTGATGAACAGTAAACCAATTACCTGCTTTGTTGTGCATCTGTGTTGGTTATAAGTCTCCCCAGGTGTAGCAAGTAAGTCAGTTGAAGAATTAGAGAGAACCGATGAACAGTAAACCAGTTACATGCTATGTTGTGCATCTGTGTTGGTTATTAGTCTCCCCAGGTGTAGCAAGTAAGTCAGTTGAAGAATTCGAGAGAACCGATGAACAGTAAACCAGTTTCATGCTATGTTGTGCATCTGTGTTGGTTATTAGTCTCCCTAGGTGTAGCAAGTAAGTCAGTTGAAGAATTAGAGAGAACCGATGAACAGTAAACCAATTACAAGCTATGTTGTGCATATGTGTTGGTTATTAAACTCCCCAGGTGTAGCAAGTAAGTCAGTTGAAGAATTAGAGAGAACCGATGAACAGTAAACCAATTACATGCTATGTTGTGCATCTGTGTTGGTTATTAAACTCCCCAGGTGTAGCAAGTAAGTCAGTTGAAGAATTAGAGAGAACCGCTGAACAGTAAACCAATTACATGCTATGTTGTGCATCTGTGTTGGATATTAGTCTCCCTAGGTGTAGCAAGTAAGTCAGTTGAAGAATTAGAGAGAACCGCTGAACAGTAAACCAATTACATGCTATGTTGTGCATCTGTGTTGGTTATTAGTCTCCCCAGGTGTAGCAAATATGTTAGTTGAAGAGTTAGAGAGAACCGATGAACAATAAACCGATTACATGCTATGTTGTGCATCTGTGTTGGTTATTAAACTCCCCAGGTGTAGCAAGTAAGTCAATTGAAGAATTAGAGAGAACCGATGAACAGTAAACCAGTTACATGCTATGTTGTGCATCTGTGTTGGTTATTAAACTCCCCAGGTGTAGCAAGTAAGTCAGTTGAAGAATTATAGAGAACCGATGAATAGTAAACCAATTACATGCTATGTTCTGAATCTGTGTTGGTTATTAAACTCCCCAGGTGTAGCAAGTAAGTCAGTTGAAGAATTAGAGAGAACCGATGAACAGTAAACCAATTACATGCTATGTTGTGCATCATTGTTGGTTATTAGTCTCCCCAGGTGTAGCAGGTAAGTCAGTTGAAGAATTAGAGAGAACCGATGAACAGTAAACCAATTACATGCTATGTTGTGCATCTGTGTTGGTTATTAGTCTCTCTAGGTGTAGCAAGTAAGTCAGTTGAACAATTAGAGAGAACCGATGAACAGTAAACCAATTACATGCTATGTTGTTCATCTGTGTTGGTTATTAGTCTCCCTAGGTGTAGCAAGTAAGTCAGTTGAAGAATTAGAGAGAACCGATGAACTGTAAACCAATTACATGCTATGTTGTGCATCTGTGTTGGTTACTAAACTCCCCAGGTGTAGCAAGTAAGTCAGTTGAAGAATTAGAGAGAACCGATGAACAGTAAACTAGTTACATGCTATGTTGTGCATCTGTGTTGGTTATTAAACTCCCCAGGTGTAGCAAGTAAGTCAGTTGAAGAATTAGAGAGAACCGATGAACAGTAAACCAGTTACATGCTATGTTGTGCATCTGTGTTGGTTATTAAAGTCCCCAGGTGTAGCAAGTAAGTCAGTTGAAGAATTATAGAGAACCGATGAACAGTAAACCAATTACATGCTATGTTGTGAATCTGTGTTGGTTATTAAACTCCCCAGGTGTAGCAAGTAAGTCAGTTGAAGAATTAGAGAGAACCGATGAACAGTAAACCAATTACATGCTGTGTTGTGCATCTGTGTTGGTTATTAAACTCCCCAGGTGTAGCAAGTAAGTCAGCTGAAGAATTAGAGAGAACCGATGAACAGTAAACCAATTACATGCTATGTTGTGCATCTGTGTTGGTTATTAGTCTCCCCAGGTGTAGCAAGTAAGTCAGTTGAAGAATTAGAGAGAACCGATGAACAGTAAACCAGTTACATGCTATGTTGTGCATCTGTGTTGGTTATTAAACTCCCCAGGTGTAGCAAGTAAGTCAGTGGAAGAATTAGAGAGAACCGATGAACAGTAAACTAATTACATGATATGTTGGGCATCTGTGTTGGTTATTAAACTCCCCAGGTGTAGCAAGTAAGTCAGTTGAAGAATTAGAGAGAACCGATGAACAGTAAACTAATTACATGCTATGTTGTGCATCTTTGTTGGTTATTAGTCTCCCCAGGTGTAGCAAGTAAGTCAGTTGAAGAATTAGAGAGAACCGCCGAATAGTAAACCAATTACATGTTATGTTGTGCATCTTTGTTGATTATTAGTCTCCCCAGGTGTAGCAGGTAAGTCAGTTGAAGAATTAGAGAGAACCGATGAACAGTAAACCATTTACATGCTATGTTGTTCATCTGTGTTGGTTATTAAACTCCCCAGGTGTAGCAAGTAAGTCAGTTGAAGAATTAGAGAGAACTGATGAACAGTAAACCAATTACATGCTTTGTTGTGCATCTGAATTGGTTATAAGTCTCCCCATGTGTAGCAAGTAAGTTAGTTGAAGAATTAGAGAGAACCGATGAACAGTAAACCAGTTACATGCTATGTTGTGCATCTGTGTTGGTTATTAGTCTCCCCAGGTGTAGCAAGTAAGTCAGTTGAAGAATTCGAGAGAACTGATGAACAGTAAACCAGTTACATGCTATGTTGTGCATCTGTGTTGGTTATTAGTCTCCCTAGGTGTAGCAAGTAAGTCAGTTGAAGAATTAGAGAGAACCGATGAACAGTAAACTAGTTACATGCTACGTTGTGCATCTGTGCTGGTTATTAGTCTCCCCAGGTGTAGCAACTGAGTAAGTTGAAGAATTAGAGAGAACCGATGAACAGTAAACCATTTACATGCTATGTTGTGCATCTGTGTTGGTTATTAAACTCCCCAGGTGTAGCAAGTAAGTAAGTTGAAGAATTAGAGAGAACCGCTGAAGAGTAAACCAATTACATGCTATGTTGTGCATCTGTGTTGGTTATTAGTCTCCCCAGGTGTAGCAAGTATGTTAGTTGAAGAGTTAGAGAGAACCGATGAACAGTAAACCAATTACATGCTATGTTGTGCATCTGTGTTGGTTATTAAACTCCCCAGTTGTAGCAAGTAAGTCAGTTGAAGAATTAGAGAGAACCGATGAACAGTAAACTAATTACATGCTATGTTGTGCATCTTTGTTTGTTATTAGTCTCCCCAGGTGTAGCAACTAAGTCAGTTGAAGAATTAGAGAGAACCGCTGAATAGTAAACCAATTACATGTTATATTGTTCATCATTGTTGGTTATTAGTCTCCCCAGGTGTAGCAGGTAAGTCAGTTGAAGAATTAGAGAGAACCGATGAACAGTAAACTAATTACATGCTATGTTGTGCATCTTTGTTGGTTATTAGTCTCCCCAGGTGTAGCAAGTAAGTCAGTTGAAGAATTAGAGAGAACCGCCGAATAGTAAACCAATTACATGTTATGTTGTGCATCTTTGTTGATTATTAGTCTCCCCAGGTGTAGCAGGTAAGTCAGTTGAAGAATTAGAGAGAACCGATGAACAGTAAACCAATTACATGCTATGTTGTTCATCTGTGTTGGTTATTAAACTCCCCAGGTGTAGCAAGTAAGTCAGTTGAAGAATTAGAGAGAACTGATGAACAGTAAACCAATTACATGCTTTGTTGTGCATCTGAATTGGTTATAAGTCTCCCCATGTGTAGCAAGTAAGTCAGTTGAAGAATTAGAGAGAACCGATGAACAGTAAACCAGTTACATGCTATGTTGTGCATCTGTGTTGGTTATTAGTCTCCCCAGGTGTAGCAAGTAAGTCAGTTGAAGAATTCGAGAGAACCGATGAACAGTAAACCAGTTACATGCTATGTTGTGCATCTGTGTTGGTTATTAGTCTCCCTAGGTGTAGCAAGTAAGTCAGTTGAAGAATTAGAGAGAACCGATGAACAGTAAACCAGTTACATGCTACGTTGTGCATCTGTGCTGGTTATTAGTCTCCCCAGGTGTAGCAACTGAGTAAGTTGAAGAATTAGAGAGAACCGATGAACAGTAAACCATTTACATGCTATGTTGTGCATCTGTGTTGGTTATTAAACTCCCCAGGTGTAGCAAGTAAGTAAGTTGAAGAATTAGAGAGAACCGCTGAAGAGTAAACCAATTACATGCTATGTTGTGCATCTGTGTTGGTTATTAGTCTCCCCAGGTGTAGCAAGTATGTTAGTTGAAGAGTTAGAGAGAACCGATGAACAGTAAACCAATTACATGCTATGTTGTGCATCTGTGTTGGTTATTAAACTCCCCAGTTGTAGCAAGTAAGTCAGTTGAAGAATTAGAGAGAACCGATGAACAGTAAACTAATTACATGCTATGTTGTGCATCTTTGTTTGTTATTAGTCTCCCCAGGTGTAGCAACTAAGTCAGTTGAAGAATTAGAGAGAACCGCTGAATAGTAAACCAATTACATGTTATATTGTTCATCATTGTTGGTTATTAGTCTCCCCAGGTGTAGCAGGTAAGTCAGTTGAAGAATTAGAGAGAACCGATGAACAGTAAATCAATTACATGCTATGTTGTGCATCTTTGTTGGTTATTAAACTCCCCAGGTGTAGCAAGTAAGTCAGTTGAAGAATTAGAGAGAACCGATGAACAGTAAACCAATTACATGCTATGTTGTTCATCTGTGTTGGATATTAGTCTCCCCAGGTGTCGCAAGTAAGTCAGTTGAAGAATTAGAGAGAACTGATGAACAGTAAACCAATTACCTGCTTTGTTGTGCATCTGTGTTGGTTATAAGTCTCCCCAGGTGTAGCAAGTAAGTCAGTTGAAGAATTAGAGAGAACCGATGAACAGTAAACCAGTTACATGCTATGTTGTGCATCTGTGTTGGTTATTAGTCTCCCCAGGTGTAGCAAGTAAGTCAGTTGAAGAATTCGAGAGAACCGATGAACAGTAAACCAGTTTCATGCTATGTTGTGCATCTGTGTTGGTTATTAGTCTCCCTAGGTGTAGCAAGTAAGTCAGTTGAAGAATTAGAGAGAACCGATGAACAGTAAACCAATTACAAGCTATGTTGTGCATATGTGTTGGTTATTAAACTCCCCAGGTGTAGCAAGTAAGTCAGTTGAAGAATTAGAGAGAACCGATGAACAGTAAACCAATTACATGCTATGTTGTGCATCTGTGTTGGTTATTAAACTCCCCAGGTGTAGCAAGTAAGTCAGTTGAAGAATTAGAGAGAACCGCTGAACAGTAAACCAATTACATGCTATGTTGTGCATCTGTGTTGGATATTAGTCTCCCTAGGTGTAGCAAGTAAGTCAGTTGAAGAATTAGAGAGAACCGCTGAACAGTAAACCAATTACATGCTATGTTGTGCATCTGTGTTGGTTATTAGTCTCCCCAGGTGTAGCAAATATGTTAGTTGAAGAGTTAGAGAGAACCGATGAACAATAAACCGATTACATGCTATGTTGTGCATCTGTGTTGGTTATTAAACTCCCCAGGTGTAGCAAGTAAGTCAATTGAAGAATTAGAGAGAACCGATGAACAGTAAACCAGTTACATGCTATGTTGTGCATCTGTGTTGGTTATTAAACTCCCCAGGTGTAGCAAGTAAGTCAGTTGAAGAATTATAGAGAACCGATGAATAGTAAACCAATTACATGCTATGTTCTGAATCTGTGTTGGTTATTAAACTCCCCAGGTGTAGCAAGTAAGTCAGTTGAAGAATTAGAGAGAACCGATGAACAGTAAACCAATTACATGCTATGTTGTGCATCATTGTTGGTTATTAGTCTCCCCAGGTGTAGCAGGTAAGTCAGTTGAAGAATTAGAGAGAACCGATGAACAGTAAACCAATTACATGCTATGTTGTGCATCTGTGTTGGTTATTAGTCTCTCTAGGTGTAGCAAGTAAGTCAGTTGAACAATTAGAGAGAACCGATGAACAGTAAACCAATTACATGCTATGTTGTTCATCTGTGTTGGTTATTAGTCTCCCTAGGTGTAGCAAGTAAGTCAGTTGAAGAATTAGAGAGAACCGATGAACTGTAAACCAATTACATGCTATGTTGTGCATCTGTGTTGGTTACTAAACTCCCCAGGTGTAGCAAGTAAGTCAGTTGAAGAATTAGAGAGAACCGATGAACAGTAAACTAGTTACATGCTATGTTGTGCATCTGTGTTGGTTATTAAACTCCCCAGGTGTAGCAAGTAAGTCAGTTGAAGAATTAGAGAGAACCGATGAACAGTAAACCAGTTACATGCTATGTTGTGCATCTGTGTTGGTTATTAAAGTCCCCAGGTGTAGCAAGTAAGTCAGTTGAAGAATTATAGAGAACCGATGAACAGTAAACCAATTACATGCTATGTTGTGAATCTGTGTTGGTTATTAAACTCCCCAGGTGTAGCAAGTAAGTCAGTTGAAGAATTAGAGAGAACCGATGAACAGTAAACCAATTACATGCTGTGTTGTGCATCTGTGTTGGTTATTAAACTCCCCAGGTGTAGCAAGTAAGTCAGCTGAAGAATTAGAGAGAACCGATGAACAGTAAACCAATTACATGCTATGTTGTGCATCTGTGTTGGTTATTAGTCTCCCCAGGTGTAGCAAGTAAGTCAGTTGAAGAATTAGAGAGAACCGATGAACAGTAAACCAGTTACATGCTATGTTGTGCATCTGTGTTGGTTATTAAACTCCCCAGGTGTAGCAAGTAAGTCAGTGGAAGAATTAGAGAGAACCGATGAACAGTAAACTAATTACATGATATGTTGGGCATCTGTGTTGGTTATTAAACTCCCCAGGTGTAGCAAGTAAGTCAGTTGAAGAATTAGAGAGAACCGATGAACAGTAAACTAATTACATGCTATGTTGTGCATCTTTGTTGGTTATTAGTCTCCCCAGGTGTAGCAAGTAAGTCAGTTGAAGAATTAGAGAGAACCGCCGAATAGTAAACCAATTACATGTTATGTTGTGCATCTTTGTTGATTATTAGTCTCCCCAGGTGTAGCAGGTAAGTCAGTTGAAGAATTAGAGAGAACCGATGAACAGTAAACCAGTTACATGCTATGTTGTGCATCTGTGTTGGTTATTAGTCTCCCCAGGTGTAGCAAGTAAGTCAGTTGAAGAATTCGAGAGAACCGATGAACAGTAAACCAGTTTCATGCTATGTTGTGCATCTGTGTTGGTTATTAGTCTCCCTAGGTGTAGCAAGTAAGTCAGTTGAAGAATTAGAGAGAACCGATGAACAGTAAACCAATTACAAGCTATGTTGTGCATATGTGTTGGTTATTAAACTCCCCAGGTGTAGCAAGTAAGTCAGTTGAAGAATTAGAGAGAACCGATGAACAGTAAACCAATTACATGCTATGTTGTGCATCTGTGTTGGTTATTAAACTCCCCAGGTGTAGCAAGTAAGTCAGTTGAAGAATTAGAGAGAACCGCTGAACAGTAAACCAATTACATGCTATGTTGTGCATCTGTGTTGGATATTAGTCTCCCTAGGTGTAGCAAGTAAGTCAGTTGAAGAATTAGAGAGAACCGCTGAACAGTAAACCAATTACATGCTATGTTGTGCATCTATGTTGGTTATTAGTCTCCCCAGGTGTAGCAAATATGTTAGTTGAAGAGTTAGAGAGAACCGATGAACAATAAACCGATTACATGCTATGTTGTGCATCTGTGTTGGTTATTAAACTCCCCAGGTGTAGCAAGTAAGTCAATTGAAGAATTAGAGAGAACCGATGAACAGTAAACCAGTTACATGCTATGTTGTGCATCTGTGTTGGTTATTAAACTCCCCAGGTGTAGCAAGTAAGTCAGTTGAAGAATTATAGAGAACCGATGAATAGTAAACCAATTACATGCTATGTTCTGAATCTGTGTTGGTTATTAAACTCCCCAGGTGTAGCAAGTAAGTCAGTTGAAGAATTAGAGAGAACCGATGAACAGTAAACCAATTACATGCTATGTTGTGCATCATTGTTGGTTATTAGTCTCCCCAGGTGTAGCAGGTAAGTCAGTTGAAGAATTAGAGAGAACCGATGAACAGTAAACCAATTACATGCTATGTTGTGCATCTGTGTTGGTTATTAGTCTCTCTAGGTGTAGCAAGTAAGTCAGTTGAACAATTAGAGAGAACCGATGAACAGTAAACCAATTACATGCTATGTTGTTCATCTGTGTTGGTTATTAGTCTCCCTAGGTGTAGCAAGTAAGTCAGTTGAAGAATTAGAGAGAACCGATGAACTATAAACCAATTACATGCTATGTTGTGCATCTGTGTTGGTTACTAAACTCCCCAGGTGTAGCAAGTAAGTCAGTTGAAGAATTAGAGAGAACCGATGAACAGTAAACTAGTTACATGCTATGTTGTGCATCTGTGTTGGTTATTAAACTCCCCAGGTGTAGCAAGTAAGTCAGTTGAAGAATTAGAGAGAACCGATGAACAGTAAACCAGTTACATGCTATGTTGTGCATCTGTGTTGGTTATTAAAGTCCCCAGGTGTAGCAAGTAAGTCAGTTGAAGAATTATAGAGAACCGATGAACAGTAAACCAATTACATGCTATGTTGTGAATCTGTGTTGGTTATTAAACTCCCCAGGTGTAGCAAGTAAGTCAGTTGAAGAATTAGAGAGAACCGATGAACAGTAAACCAATTACATGCTGTGTTGTGCATCTGTGTTGGTTATTAAACTCCCCAGGTGTAGCAAGTAAGTCAGCTGAAGAATTAGAGAGAACCGATGAACAGTAAACCAGTTACATGCTATGTTGTGCATCTGTGTTGGTTATTAAACTCCCCAGGTGTAGCAAGTAAGTTAGTTGAAGAATTAGAGAGAACCGATGAACAGTAAACTAATTACATGCTATGTTGTGCATCTGTGTTGGTTATTAAACTCCCTAGGTGTAGCAAGTAAGTCAGTTGAAGAATTAGAGAGAACCGATGAACAGTAAACCAATTACATGCTATGTTGTGCATCTGTGTTGGTTATTAAACTCCCCAGGTGTAGCAAGTAAGTCAGTTGAAGAATTAGAGAGAACCGATGAACAGTAAACCAATTACATGCTATGTTGTGCATCTGTGTTGGTTATTAAACTCGACAGGTGTAGCAAGTAAGTCAGTTGAAGAATTAGAGAGAATCGATGAACAGTAAACCAATTACATGCTATGTTGTGCATCTCTGTTGGTTATTAGTCTCCCCAGGTGTAGCAAATATGTTAGTTGAAGAGTTAGAGAGAACCGATGAACAGTAAACCGATTACATGCTATGTTGTGCATCTGTGTTGGTTATTAGTCTCCCCAGGTGTAGCAAGTAAGTCAGTTGAAGAATTAGAGAGAACCAATGAACAGTAAACCAATTACATGCTATGTTGTGCATCTGTGTTGGTTATTAAACTCCCCAGGTGTAGCAAGTAAGTCAGTTGAAGAATTAGAGAGAACCGATGAACAGTAAACCAATTACATGCTATGTTGTGCATCTGTGTTGGTTATTAAACTCCACAGGTGTAGCAAGTAAGTCAGTTGAAGAATTAGAGAGAACCGATGAACAGTAAACCAATTACATGCTGTGTTGTGCATCTGTGTTGGTTATTAAACTCCCCAGGTGTAGCAAGTAAGTCAGCTGAAGAATTAGAGAGAACCGATGAACAGTAAACCAGTTACATGCTATGTTGTGCATCTGTGTTGGTTATTAAACTCCCCAGGTGTAGCAAGTAAGTTAGTTGAAGAATTAGAGAGAACCGATGAACAGTAAACTAATTACATGCTATGTTGTGCATCTGTGTTGGTTATTAAACTCCCCAGGTGTAGCAAGTAAGTCAGTTGAAGAATTAGAGAGAACCGATGAACAGTAAACCAATTACATGCTATGTTGTGCATCTGTGTTGGTTATTAAACTCCCCAGGTGTAGCAAGTAAGTCAGTTGAAGAATTAGAGAGAACCGATGAACAGTAAACCAATTACATGCTATGTTGTGCATCTGTGTTGGTTATTAAACTCCACAGGTGTAGCAAGTAAGTCAGTTGAAGAATTAGAGAGAATCGATGAACAGTAAACCAATTACATGCTATGTTGTGCATCTCTGTTGGTTATTAGCCTCCCCAGGTGTAGCAAATATGTTAGTTGAAGAGTTAGAGAGAACCGATGAACAGTAAACCGATTACATGCTATGTTGTGCATCTGTGTTGGTTATTAGTCTCCCCAGGTGTAGCAAGTAAGTCAGTTGAAGAATTAGAGAGAACCAATGAACAGTAAACCAATTACATGCTATGTTGTGCATCTGTGTTGGTTATTAAACTCCCCAGGTGTAGCAAGTAAGTCAGTTGAAGAATTAGAGAGAACCGATGAACAGTAAACCAATTACATGCTATGTTGTGCATCTGTGTTGGTTATTAAACTCCACAGGTGTAGCAAGTAAGTCAGTTGAAGAATTAGAGAGAATCGATGAACAGTAAACCAATTACATGCTATGTTGTGCATCTGTGTTGGTTATTAGTCTCCCCAGGTGTAGCAAGTAAGTCAGTTGAAGAATTAGAGAGAACCGATGAACAGTAAACCAGTTACATGCTATGTTGTGCATCTGTGTTGGTTATTAAACTCCCCAGGTGTAGCAAGTAAGTCAGTTGAAGAATTAGAGAGAACCGATGAACAGTAAACCAGTTACATGCTATGTTGTTTATCTGTGTTGGTTATTAAACTCCCCAGGTGTAGCAAGTAAGTCAGTTGAAGAATTAGAGAGAACCGATGAACAGTAAACTAATTACATGCTATGTTGTGCATCTGTGTTGGTTATTAAACTCCCCAGGTGTAGCAAGTAAGTCAGTTGAAGAATTAGAGAGAACCGCTGAATAGTAAACCAATTACATGCTATGTTGTGCATCTTTGTTGGTTATTAGTCTCCCCAGGTGTAGCAAGTAAGTAAGTTGAAGAATTAGAGAGAACCGCTGAACAGCAAACCAATTACATGCTATGTTGTGCATCTGTGTTGGTTATTAGTCTCCCTAGGTGTAGCAAGTAAGTCAGTTGAAGAATTAGAGAGAACCGATGAACAGTAAACCAATTACATGCTATGTTGTGCATCTGTGTTGGTTATTAAACTCCCCAGGTGTAGCAAGTAAGTCAGTTGAAAAATTAGAGAGAACCGATGAACAGTAAACCAGTTACATGCTATGTTGTGCATCTGTGTTGGTTATTAAACTCCCCAGGTGTAGCAAGTAAGTCAGTGGAAGAATTAGAGAGAACCGATGAACAGTAAACTAATTAAATGATATGTTGTGCATCTGTGTTGGTTATTAAACTCCCCAGGTGTAGCAAGTAAGTCAGTTGAAGAATTAGAGAGAACCGATGAACAGTAAACTAATTACATGCTATGTTGTGCATCTTTGTTGGTTATTAGTCTCCCCAGGTGTAGCAAGTAAGTCAGTTGAAGAATTAGAGAGAACCGCCGAATAGTAAACCAATTACATGTTATGTTGTGCATCTTTGTTGATTATTAGTCTCCCCAGGTGTAGCATGTAAGTCAGTTGAAGAATTAGAGAGAACCGATGAACAGTAAACCAATTACATGCTATGTTGTTCATCTGTGTTGGTTATTAAACTCCCCAGGTGTAGCAAGTAAGTCAGTTGAAGAATTAGAGAGAACTGATGAACAGTAAACCAATTACATGCTTTGTTGTGCATCTGTATTGGTTATAAGTCTCCCCAGGTGTAGCAAGTAAGTCAGTTGAAGAATTAGAGAGAACCGATGAACAGTAAACCAGTTACATGCTATGTTGTGCATCTGTGTTGGTTATTAGTCTCCCCAGGTGTAGCAAGTAAGTCAGTTGAAGAATTCGAGAGAACCGATGAACAGTAAACCAGTTACATGCTATGTTGTGCATCTGTGTTGGTTATTAGTCTCCCTAGTTGTAGCAAGTAAGTCAGTTGAAGAATTAGAGAGAACCGATGAACAGTAAACCAGTTACATGCTACGTTGTGCATCTGTGCTGGTTATTAGTCTCCCCAGGTGTAGCAACTGAGTAAGTTGAAGAATTAGAGAGAACCGATGAACAGTAAACCATTTACATGCTATGTTGTGCATCTGTGTTGGTTATTAAACTCCCCAGGTGTAGCAAGTAAGTAAGTTGAAGAATTAGAGAGAACCGCTGAAGAGTAAACCAATTACATGCTATGTTGTGCATCTGTGTTGGTTATTAGTCTCCCCAGGTGTAGCAAGTATGTTAGTTGAAGAGTTAGAGAGAACCGATGAACAGTAAACCAATTACATGCTATGTTGTGCATCTGTGTTGGTTATTAAACTCCCCAGTTGTAGCAAGTAAGTCAGTTGAAGAATTAGAGAGAACCGATGAACAGTAAACTAATTACATGCTATGTTGTGCATCTTTGTTTGTTATTAGTCTCCCCAGGTGTAGCAACTAAGTCAGTTGAAGAATTAGAGAGAACCGATGAACAGTAAACCAGTTACATGCTATGTTGTGCATCTGTGTTGGTTATTAGTCTCCCCAGGTGTAGCAAGTAAGTCAGTTAAAGAATTCGAGAGAACCGATGAACAGTAAACCAGTTACATGCTATGTTGTGCATCTGTGTTGGTTATTAGTCTCCCTAGTTGTAGCAAGTAAGTCAGTTGAAGAATTAGAGAGAACCGATGAACAGTAAACCAGTTACATGCTGTGTTGTGCATCTGTGCTGGTTATTAGTCTCCCAAGGTGTAGCAACTGAGTAAGTTGAAGAATTAGAGAGAACCGATGAACAGTAAACCATGTACATGCTATGTTGTGCATCTGTGTTTGTTATTAAACTCCCCAGGTGTAGCAAGTATGTAAGTTGAAGAATTAGAGAGAACCGATGAACAGTAAACCAATTACATGCTGTGTTGTGCATCTGTGTTGGTTATTAAACTCCCCAGGTGTAGCAAGTAAGTCAGCTGAAGAATTAGAGAGAACCGATGAACAGTAAACCAGTTACATGCTATGTTGTGCATCTGTGTTGGTTATTAAACTCCCCAGGTGTAGCAAGTAAGTTAGTTGAAGAATTAGAGAGAACCGATGAACAGTAAACTAATTACATGCTATGTTGAGCATCTGTGTTGGTTATTAGTCTCCCCAGGTGTAGCAAATATGTTAGTTGAAGAGTTAGAGAGAACCGATGAACAGTAAACCGATTACATGCTATGTTGTGCATCTGTGTTGGTTATTAGTCTCCCCAGGTGTAGCAAGTAAGTCAGTTGAAGAATTAGAGAGAACCGATGAACAATAAACCAATTACATGCTATGTTGTGCATCTGTGTTGGTTATTAAACTCCCCAGGTGTAGCAAGTAAGTCAGTTGAAGAATTAGAGAGAACCGATGAACAGTAAACCAATTACATGCTATGTTGTGCATCTGTGTTGGTTATTAAAATCCACAGGTGTAGCAAGTAAGTCAGTTGAAGAATTAGAGAGAATCGATGAACAGTAAACCAATTACATGCTATGTTGTGCATCTGCGTTGGTTATTAGTCTCCCCAGGTGTAGCAAGTAAGTCAGTTGAAGAATTAGAGAGAACCGATGAACAGTAAACCAATTACATGCTATGTTGTGCATCTGTGTTGGTTATTAAACTCCCCAGGTGTAGCAAGTAAGTCAGTTGAAGAATTAGAGAGAACCGATGAACAGTAAACCAGTTACATGCTATGTTGTTCATCTGTGTTGGTTATTAAACTCCCCAGGTGTAGCAAGTAAGTCAGTTGAAGAATTAGAGAGAACCGATGAACAGTAAACTAATTACATGCTATGTTGTGCATCTTTGTTTGTTATTAGTCTCCCCAGGTGTAGCAACTAAGTCAGTTGAAGAATTAGAGAGAACCGCTGAATAGTAAACCAATTACATGTTATGTTGTGCATCTTTGTTGGTTATTAGTCTCCCCAGGTGTAGCAGGTAAGTCAGTTGAAGAATTAGAGAGAACCGATGAACAGTAAATCAATTACATGCTATGTTGTGCATCTTTGTTGGTTATTAAACTCCCCAGGTGTAGCAAGTAAGTCAGTTGAAGAATTAGAGAGAACCGATGAATAGTAAACCAATTAGATGCTATGTTGTTCATCTGTGTTGGTTATTAGTCTCCCCAGGTGTCGCAAGTAAGTCAGTTGAAGAATTAGAGAGAACCGATGAACAGTAAACCAATTACATGCTTTGTTGTGCATCTGTGTTGGTTATAAGTCTCCCCAGGTGTAGCAAGTAAGTCAGTTGAAGAATTAGAGAGAACCGATGAACAGTAAACCAGTTACATGCTATGTTGTGCATCTGTGTTGGTTATTAGTCTCCCCAGGTGTAGCAAGTAAGTCAGTTGAAGAATTCGAGAGAACCGATGAACAGTAAACCAGTTTCATGCTATGTTGTGCATCTGTGTTGGTTATTAGTCTCCCTAGGTGTAGCAAGTAATTCAGTTGAAGAATTAAAGAGAACCGATGAACAGTAAACCAATTACAAGCTATGTTGTGCATCTGTGTTGGTTATTAAACTCCCCAGGTGTAGCAAGTAAGTCAGTTGAAGAATTAGAGAGAACCGATGAACAGTAAACCAATTACATGCTATGTTGTGCATCTGTGTTGGTTATTAAACTCCCCAGGTGTAGCAAGTAAGTAAGTTGAAGAATTAGAGAGAACCGCTGAACAGTAAACCAATTACATGCTATGTTGTGCATCTATGTTGGTTATTAGTCTCCCTAGGTGTAGCAAGTATGTTAGTTGAGGAGTTAGAGAGAACCGATGAACAGTAAACCAATTACATGCTATGTTGTGCATCTGTGTTGGTTATTAAACTCCCCAGGTGTAGCAAGTAAGTCAGTTGAAAAATTAGAGAGAACCGATGAACAGTAAACCAGTTACATGCTATGTTGTGCATCTGTGTTGGTTATTAAACTCCCCAGGTGTAGCAAGTAAGTCAGTGGAAGAATTAGAGAGAACCGATGAACAGTAAACTAATTACATGATATGTTGTGCATCTGTGTTGGTTATTAAACTCCCTAGGTGTAGCAAGTAAGTCAGTTGAAGAATTAGAGAGAACCGATGAACAGTAAACTAATTACATGCTATGTTGTGCATCTATGTTGGTTATTAGTCTCCCTAGGTGTAGCAAGTATGTTAGTTGAGGAGTTAGAGAGAACCGATGAATAGTAAACCAATTACATGCTATGTTGTGCATCTGTGTTGGTTATTAAACTCCCCAGGTGTAGCAAGTAAGTCAGTTGAAAAATTAGAGAGAACCGATGAACAGTAAACCAGTTACATGCTATGTTGTGCATCTGTGTTGGTTATTAAACTCCCCAGGTGTAGCAAGTAAGTCAGTTGAAGAATTAGGGAGAACCGCCGAATAGTAAACCAATTACATGTTATGTTGTGCATCTTTGTTGATTATTAGTCTCCCCAGGTGTAGCATGTAAGTCAGTTGAAGAATTAGAGAGAACCGATGAACAATAAACCAATTACATGCTATGTTGTTCATCTGTGTTGGTTATTAAACTCCCCAGGTGTAGCAAGTAAGTCAGTTGAAGAATTAGAGAGAACTGATGAACAGTAAACCAATTACATGCTTTGTTGTGCATCTGTATTGGTTATAAGTCTCCCCAGGTGTAGCAAGTAAGTCAGTTGAAGAATTAGAGAGAACCGATGAACAGTAAACCAGTTACATGCTATGTTGTGCATCTGTGTTGGTTATTAGTCTCCCCAGGTGTAGCAAGTAAGTCAGTTGAAGAATTCGAGAGAACCGATGAACAGTAAACCAGTTACATGCTATGTTGTGCATCTGTGTTGGTTATTAGTCTCCCTAGTTGTAGCAAGTAAGTCAGTTGAAGAATTAGAGAGAACCGATGAACAGTAAACCAGTTACATGCTGTGTTGTGCATCTGTGCTGGTTATTAGTCTCCCCAGGTGTAGCAACTGAGTAAGTTGAAGAATTAGAGAGAACCGATGAACAGTAAACCATTTACATGCTATGTTGTGCATCTGTGTTGGTTATTAAACTCCCCAGCTGTAGCAAGTAAGTAAGTTGAAGAATTAGAGAGAACCGCTGAACAGTAAACCAATTACATGCTATGTTGTGCATCTGTGTTGGTTATTAGTCTCCCCAGGTGTAGCAAGTATGTTAGTTGAAGAGTTAGAGAGAACCGATGAACAGTAAACCAATTACATGCTATGTTGTGCATCTGTGTTGGTTATTAAACTCCCCAGTTGTAGCAAGTAAGTCAGTTGAAGAATTAGAGAGAACCGATGAACAGTAAACTAATTACATGCTATGTTGTGCATCTTTGTTTGTTATTAGTCTCCCCAGGTGTAGCAACTAAGTCAGTTGAAGAATTAGAGAGAACCGATGAACAGTAAACCAGTTACATGCTATGTTGTGCATCTGTGTTGGTTATTAGTCTCCCCAGGTGTAGCAAGTAAGTCAGTTAAAGAATTCGAGAGAACCGATGAACAGTAAACCAGTTACATGCTATGTTGTGCATCTGTGTTGGTTATTAGTCTCCCTAGTTGTAGCAAGTAAGTCAGTTGAAGAATTAGAGAGAACCGATGAACAGTAAACCAGTTACATGCTGTGTTGTGCATCTGTGCTGGTTATTAGTCTCCCAAGGTGTAGCAACTGAGTAAGTTGAAGAATTCGAGAGAACCGATGAACAGTAAACCATTTACATGCTATGTTGTGCATCTGTGTTTGTTATTAAACTCCCCAGGTGTAGCAAGTATGTAAGTTGAAGAATTAGAGAGAACCGATGAACAGTAAACCAATTACATGCTGTGTTGTGCATCTGTGTTGGTTATTAAACTCCCCAGGTGTAGCAAGTAAGTCAGCTGAAGAATTAGAGAGAACCGATGAACAGTAAACCAGTTACATGCTATGTTGTGCATCTGTGTTGGTTATTAAACTCCCCAGGTGTAGCAAGTAAGTTAGTTGAAGAATTAGAGAGAACCGATGAACAGTAAACTAATTAAATGCTATGTTGTGCATCTGTGTTGGTTATTAGTCTCCCCAGGTGTAGCAAATATGTTAGTTGAAGAGTTAGAGAGAACCGATGAACAGTAAACCGATTACATGCTATGTTGTGCATCTGTGTTGGTTATTAGTCTCCCCAGGTGTAGCAAGTAAGTCAGTTGAAGAATTAGAGAGAACCGATGAACAATAAACCAATTACATGCTATGTTGTGCATCTGTGTTGGTTATTAAACTCCCCAGGTGTAGCAAGTAAGTCAGTTGAAGAATTAGAGAGAACCGATGAACAGTAAACCAATTACATGCTATGTTGTGCATCTGTGTTGGTTATTAAACTCCACAGGTGTAGCAAGTAAGTCAGTTGAAGAATTAGAGAGAATCGATGAACAGTAAACCAATTACATGCTATGTTGTGCATCTGCGTTGGTTATTAGTCTCCCCAGGTGTAGCAAGTAAGTCAGTTGAAGAATTAGAGAGAACCGATGAACAGTAAACCAATTACATGCTATGTTGTGCATCTGTGTTGGTTATTAAACTCCCCAGGTTTAGCAAGTAAGTCAGTTGAAGAATTAGAGAGAACCGATGAACAGTAAACCAGTTACATGCTATGTTGTTCATCTGTGTTGGTTATTAAACTCCCCAGGTGTAGCAAGTAAGTCAGTTGAAGAATTAGAGAGAACCGATGAACAGTAAACTAATTACATGCTATGTTGTGCATCTTTGTTTGTTATTAGTCTCCCCAGGTGTAGCAACTAAGTCAGTTGAAGAATTAGAGAGAACCGCTGAATAGTAAACCAATTACATGTTATGTTGTGCATCTTTGTTGGTTATTAGTCTCCCCAGGTGTAGCAGGTAAGTCAGTTGAAGAATTAGAGAGAACCGATGAACAGTAAATCAATTACATGCTATGTTGTGCATCTTTGTTGGTTATTAAACTCCCCAGGTGTAGCAAGTAAGTCAGTTGAACAATTAGAGAGAACCGATGAACAGTAAACTAATTACATGCTATGTTGTGCATCTGTGTTGGTTATTAGTCTCCCCAGGTGTAGCAAGTAAGTCAGTTGAAGAATTAGAGAGAACCGATGAACAGTAAACTAATTACATGCTATGTTGTGCATCTGTGTTGGTTATTAGTCTCCCCAGGTGTAGCAAGTAAGTCAGTTGAAGAATTCGAGAGAACCGATGAACAGTAAACCAATTACATGCTATGTTGTGCATCTGTGTTGGTTATTAAACTCCCCAGTTGTAGCAAGTAAGTCAGTTGAAGAATTAGAGAGAACCGATGAACAGTAAACTAATTACATGCTATGTTGTGCATCTTTGTAGGTTATTAGTCTCCCCAGGTGTAGCAAGTAAGTCAGTTGAAGAATTAGAGAGAACCGATGAACTGTAAACCAATTACATGCTGTGTTGTGCATCTGTGTTGGTTATTAAACTCCCCAGGTGTAGCAAGTAAGTCAGCTGAAGAATTAGAGAGAACCGATGAACAGTAAACCAGTTACATGCTATGTTGTGCATCTGTGTTGGTTATTAAACTCCCCAGGTGTAGCAAGTAAGTCAGTTGAAGAATTAGAGAGAACCGATGAACAGTAAACTAATTACATGCTATGTTGTGCATCTGTGTTGGTTATTAGTCTCCCCAGGTGTAGCAAATATGTTAGTTGAAGAGTTAGAGAGAACCGATGAACAGTAAACCGATTACATGCTATGTTGTGCATCTGTGTTGGTTATTAAACTCCCCAGGTGTAGCAAGTAAGTCAGTTGAAGAATTAGAGAGAACCGATGAACAGTAAACCAATTACATGCTATGTTGTGCATCTGTGTTGGTTATTAAACTCCCCAGGTGTAGCAAGTAAGTAAGTTGAAGAATTAGAGAGAACCGCTGAACAGTAAACCAATTACATGCTATGTTGTGCATCTGTGTTGGTTATTAGTCTCCCCAGGTGTAGCAAGAATGTTAGTTGAAGAGTTAGAGAGAACCGATGAACAGTAAACCAATTACATGCTATGTTGTGCATCTGTGTTGGTTATTAAACTCCCCAGTTGTAGCAAGTAAGTCAGTTGAAGAATTAGAGAGAACCGATGAACAGTAAACTAATTACATGCTATGTTGTGCATCTTTGTTTGTTATTAGTCTCCCCAGGTGTAGCAACTAAGTCAGTTGAAGAATTAGAGAGAACCGCTGAATAGTAAACCAATTACATGTTATGTTGTGCATCATTGTTGGTTATTAGTCTCCCCAGGTGTAGCAGGTAAGTCAGTTGAAGAATTAGAGAGAACCGATGAACAGTAAATCAATTACATGCTATGTTGTGCATCTTTGTTGGTTATTAAACTCCCCAGGTGTAGCAAGTAAGTCAGTTGAAGAATTAGAGAGAACCGATGAACAGTAAACCAATTACATGCTATGTTGTTCATCTGTGTTGGATATTAGTCTCCCCAGGTGTAGCAAGTAAGTCAGTTGAAGAATTAGAGAGAACCGATGAACAGTAAACTAATTACATGCTATGTTGTGCATCATTGTTAGTTATTAGTCTCCCCAGGTGTAGCAGGTAAGTCAGTTGAAGAATTAGAGAGAACCGATGAACAGTAAACCAATTACATGCTATGTTGTGCATCTGTGTTGGTTATTAGTCTCTCTAGGTGTAGCAAGTAAGTCAGTTGAACAATTAGAGAGAACCGATGAACAGTAAACCAATTACATGCTATGTTGTTCATCTGTGTTGGTTATTAGTCTCCCTAGGTGTAGCAAGTAAGTCAGTTGAAGAATTAGAGAGAACCGATGAACTGTAAACCAACTACATGCTATGTTGTGCATTTGTGTTGGTTACTAAACTCCCCAGGTGTAGCAAGTAAGTCAGTTGAAGAATTAGAGAGAACCGATGAACAGTAAACTAGTTACATGCTATGTTGTGCATCTGTGTTGGTTATTAAACTCCCCAGGTGTAGCAAGTAAGTCAGTTGAAGAATTAGAGAGAACCGATGAACAGTAAACCAGTTACATGCTATGTTGTGCATCTGTGTTGGTTAATAAAGTCCCCAGGTGTAGCAAGTAAGTCAGTTGAAGAATTATAGAGAACCGATGAACAGTAAACCAATTACATGCTATGTTGTGAATCTGTGTTGGTTATTAACCTCCCCAGGTGTAGCAAGTAAGTCAGTTGAAGAATTAGAGAGAACCGATGAACAGTAAACCAATTACATGCTGTGTTGTGCATCTGTGTTGGTTATTAAACTCCCCAGGTGTAGCAAGTAAGTCAGCTGAAGAATTAGAGAGAACCGATGAACAGTAAACCAGTTACATGCTATGTTGTGCATCTGTGTTGGTTATTAAACTCCCCAGGTGTAGCAAGGAAGTCAGTTGAAGAATTAGAGAGAACCGATGAACAGTAAACTAATTACATGCTATGTTGTGCATCTGTGTTGGTTATTAGTCTCCCCAGGTGTAGCAAATATGTTAGTTGAAGAGTTAGAGAGAACCGATGAACAGTAAACCGATTACATGCTATGTTGTGCATCTGTGTTGGTTATTAAACTCCCCAGGTGTAGCAAGTAAGTCAGTTGAAGAATTAGAGAGAACCGATGAACAGTAAACCAATTACATGCTATGTTGTGCATCTGTGTTGGTTATTAAACTCCCCAGGTGTAGCAAGTAAGTAAGTTGAAGAATTAGAGAGAACCGTTGAACAGTAAACCAATTACATGCTATGTTGTGCATCTGTGTTGGTTATTAGTCTCCCCAGGTGTAGCAAGAATGTTAGTTGAAGAGTTAGAGAGAACCGATGAACAGTAAACCAATTACATGCTATGTTGTGCATCTGTGTTGGTTATTAAACTCCCCAGTTGTAGCAAGTAAGTCAGTTGAAGAATTAGAGAGAACCGATGAACAGTAAACTAATTACATGCTATGTTGTGCATCTTTGTTTGTTATTAGTCTCCCTAGGTGTAGCAACTAAGTCAGTTGAAGAATTAGAGAGAAGCGCTGAATAGTAAACCAATTACATGTTATGTTGTGCATCATTGTTGGTTATTAGTCTCCCCAGGTGTAGCAGGTAAGTCAGTTGAAGAATTAGAGAGAACCGATGAACAGTAAATCAATTACATGCTATGTTGTGCATCTTTGTTGGTTATTAAACTCCCCAGGTGTAGCAAGTAAGTCAGTTGAAGAATTAGAGAGAACCGATGAACAGTAAACCAATTACATGCTATGTTGTTCATCTGTGTTGGATATTAGTCTCCCCAGGTGTCGCAAGTAAGTCAGTTGAAGAATTAGAGAGACCGATGAACAGTAAACCAATTACCTGCTTTGTTGTGCATCTGTGTTGGTTATAAGTCTCCCCAGGTGTAGCAAGTAAGTCAGTTGAAGAATTAGAGAGAACCGATGAACAGTAAACCAGTTACATGCTATGTTGTGCATCTGTGTTGGTTATTAAAGTCCCCAGGTGTAGCAAGTAAGTCAGTTGAAGAATTATAGAGAACCGATGAACAGTAAACCAATTACATGCTATGTTGTGAATCTGTGTTGGTTATTAAACTCCCCAGGTGTAGCAAGTAAGTCAGTTGAAGAATTAGAGAGAACCGATGAACAGTAAACCAATTACATGCTGTGTTGTGCATCTGTGTTGGTTATTAAACTCCCCAGGTGTAGCAAGTAAGTCAGCTGAAGAATTAGAGAGAACCGATGAACAGTAAACCAGTTACATGCTATGTTGTGCATCTGTGTTGGTTATTAAACTCCCCAGGTGTAGCAAGTAAGTCAGTTGAAGAATTAGAGAGAACCGATGAACAGTAAACCAGTTACATGCTATGTTGTGCATCTGTGTTGGTTATTAAAGTCCCCAGGTGTAGCAAGTAAGTCAGTTGAAGAATTATAGAGAACCGATGAACAGTAAACCAATTACATGCAATGTTGTGAATCTGTGTTGGTTATTAAACTCCCCAGGTGTAGCAAGTAAGTCAGTTGAAGAGTTAGAGAGAACCGATGAACAGTAAACCAATTACATGCTATGTTGTGCATCTGTGTTGGTTATTAAACTCCCCAGGTGTAGCAAGTAAGTCAGTTGAAGAATTATAGAGAACCGATGAACAGTAAACCAATTACATGCAATGTTGTGAATCTGTGTTGGTTATTAAACTCCCCAGGTGTAGCAAGTAAGTCAGTTGAAGAATTAGAGAGAACCGATGAACAGTAAACCAATTACATGCTGTGTTGTGCATCTGTGTTGGTTATTAAACTCCCCAGGTGTAGCAAGTAAGTCAGCTGAAGAATTAGAGAGAACCGATGAACAGTAAACCAGTTACATGCTATGTTGTGCATCTGTGTTGGTTATTAAACTCCCCAGGTGTAGCAAGTAAGTCAGTTGAAGAATTAGAGAGAACCGATGAACAGTAAACCAGTTACATGCTATGTTGTGCATCTGTGTTGGTTATTAAAGTCCCCAGGTGTAGCAAGTAAGTCAGTTGAAGAATTATAGAGAACCGATGAACAGTAAACCAATTACATGCAATGTTGTGAATCTGTGTTGGTTATTAAACTCCCCAGGTGTAGCAAGTAAGTCAGTTGAAGAGTTAGAGAGAACCGATGAACAGTAAACCAATTACATGCTATGTTGTGCATCTGTGTTGGTTATTAAACTCCCCAGGTGTAGCAAGTAAGTCTGTTGAAGAATTATAGAGAACCGATGAACAGTAAACCAATTACATGCAATGTTGTGAATCTGTGTTGGTTATTAGCTCCCCAGGTGTAGCAAGTAAGTCAGTTGAAGAATTAGAGAGAACCGATGAACAGTAAACCAATTACATGCTATGTTGTGCATCTGTGTTGGTTATTAAACTCCCCAGGTGTAGCAAGTAAGTCAGTTGAAGAATTATAGAGAACCGATGAACAGTAAACCAATTACATGCAATGTTGTGAATCTGTGTTGGTTATTAAACTCCCCAGGTGTAGCAAGTAAGTCAGTTGAAGAATTAGAGAGAACCGATGAACAGTAAACCAATTACATGCTGTGTTGTGCATCTGTGTTGGTTATTAAACTCCCCAGGTGTAGCAAGTAAGTCAGCTGAAGAATTAGAGAGAACCGATGAACAGTAAACCAGTTACATGCTATGTTGTGCATCTGTGTTGGTTATTAAACTCCCCAGGTGTAGCAAGTAAGTCAGTTGAAGAATTAGAGAGAACCGATGAACAGTAAACCAGTTACATGCTATGTTGTGCATCTGTGTTGGTTATTAAAGTCCCCAGGTGTAGCAAGTAAGTCAGTTGAAGAATTATAGAGAACCGATGAACAGTAAACCAATTACATGCAATGTTGTGAATCTGTGTTGGTTATTAAACTCCCCAGGTGTAGCAAGTAAGTCAGTTGAAGAGTTAGAGAGAACCGATGAACAGTAAACCAATTACATGCTATGTTGTGCATCTGTGTTGGTTATTAAACTCCCCAGGTGTAGCAAGTAAGTCAGTTGAAGAATTAGAGAGAACCGATGAACAGTAAACCAATTACATGCTATGTTGTGCATCTGTGTTGGTTATTATACTCCTCAGGTGTAGCAAGTAAGTCAGTTGAAAAATTAGAGAGAATCGATGAACAGTAAACCAATTACATGCTATGTTGTGCATCTGTGTTGGTTATTAGTCTCCCTAGGTGTAGCAAGTAAGTCAGTTGAACAATTAGAGAGAACCGATGAACAGTAAACCAATTACATGCTATGTTGTGCATCTGTGTTGGTTATTAGTCTCCCTAGGTGTAGCAAGTAAGTCAGTTGAAGAATTAGAGAGAACCGATGAACTGTAAACCAATTACATGCTATGTTGTGCATCTGTGTTGGTTACTAAACTCCCCAGGTGTAGCAAGTAAGTCAGTTGAAGAATTAGAGAGAACCGATGAACAGTAAACCAATTACATGCTATGTTGTGCATCTGTGTTGGTTATTAGTCTCCCCAGGTGTAGCAAGTAAGTCAGTTGAAGAATTAGAGAGAACCGATGAACAGTAAACCAATTACATGCTGTGTTGTGCATCTGTGTTGGTTATTAAACTCCCCAGGTGTAGCAAGTAAGTCAGCTGAAGAATTAGAGAGAACCGATGAACAGTAAACCAGTTACATGCTATGTTGTGCATCTGTGTTGGTTATTAAACTCCCCAGGTGTAGCAAGTAAGTCAGCTGAAGAATTAGAGAGAACCGATGAACAGTAAACCAGTTACATGCTATGTTGTGCATCTGTGTTGGTTATTAAACTCCCCAGGTGTAGGAAGTAAGTCAGTTGAACAATTAGAGAGAACCGATGAACAGTAAACTAATTACATGCTATGTTGTGCATCTGTGTTGGTTATTAGTCTCCCCAGGTGTAGCAAGTAAGTCAGTTGAAGAATTAGAGAGAACCGATGAACAGTAAACCAATTACATGCTGTGTTGTGCATCTGTGTTGGTTATTAAACTCCCCAGGTGTAGCAAGTAAGTCAGCTGAAGAATTAGAGAGAACCGATGAACAGTAAACCAGTTACATGCTATGTTGTGCATCTGTGTTGGTTATTAGTCTCCCCAGGTGTAGCAAGTAAGTCAGTTGAAGAATTAGAGAGAACCGATGAACAGTAAACTAATTACATGCTATGTTGTCCATCTGTGTTGGTTATTAGTCTCCCCAGGTGTAGCAAGTAAGTCAGTTGAAGAATTAGAGAGAACCGATGAACAGTAAACCAATTACATGCTGTGTTGTGCATCTGTGTTGGTTATTAAACTCCCCAGGTGTAGCAAGTAAGTCAGTTGAAGAATTAGAGAGAACCGATGAACAGTAAACCAATTACATGCTGTGTTGTGCATCTGTGTTGGTTATTAAACTCCCCAGGTGTAGCAAGTAAGTCAGCTGAAGAATTAGAGAGAACCGATGAACAGTAAACCAGTTACATGCTATGTTGTGCATCTGTGTTGGTTATTAAACTCCCCAGGTGTTGCAAGTAAGTCAGTTGAAGAATTAGAGAGAACCGATGAACAGTAAACTAATTACATGCTATGTTGTGCATCTGTGTTGGTTATTAGTCTCCCCAGGTGTAGCAAGTAAGTCAGTTGAAGAATTAGAGAGAACCGATGAACAGTAAACTAATTACATGCTATGTTGTGCATCTGTGTTGGTTATTAGTCTCCCCAGGTGTAGCAAGTAAGTCAGTTGAAGAATTAGAGAGAACCGATGAACAGTAAACCAATTACATGCTATGTTGTGCATCTGTGTTGGTTATTAAACTCCCCAGGTGTAGCAAGTAAGTCAGTTGAAGAATTATAGAGAACCGATGAACAGTAAACCAATTACATGCTATGTTGTGCATCTGTGTTGGTTATTAAACTCCCCAGGTGTAGCAAGTAAGTAAGTTGAAGAATTAGAGAGAACCGCTGAACAGTAAACCAATTACATGCTATGTTGTGCATCTGTGTTGGTTATTAGTCTCCCCAGGTGTAGCAAGTATGTTAGTTGAAGAGTTAGAGAGAACCGAAGAACAGTAAACCAATTACATGCTATGTTGTGCATCTGTGTTGGTTATTAAACTCCCCAGGTTTAGCAAGTAAGTCAGTTGAAGAATTAGAGAGAACCGATGAACAGTAAACTAATTACATGCTATGTTGTGCATCTTTGTAGGTTATTAGTCTCCCCAGGTGTAGCAAGTAAGTCAGTTGAAGAATTAGAGAGAACCGATGAACTGTAAACCAATTACATGCTGTGTTGTGCATCTGTGTTGGTTATTAAACTCCCCAGGTGTAGCAAGTAAGTCAGCTGAAGAATTAGAGAGAACCGATGAACAGTAAACCAGTTACATGCTATGTTGTGCATCTGTGTTGGTTATTAGTCTCCCTAGGTGTAGCAAGTAAGTCAGTTGAAGAATTAGAGAGAACCGATGAACAGTAAACTAATTACATGCTATGTTGTCCATCTGTGTTGGTTATTAGTCTCCCCAGGTGTAGCAAGTAAGTCAGTTGAAGAATTAGAGAGAACCGATGAACAGTAAACCAATTACATGCTGTGTTGTGCATCTGTGTTGGTTATTAAACTCCCCAGGTGTAGCAAGTAAGTCAGTTGAAGAATTAGAGAGAACCGATGAACAGTAAACCAATTACATGCAATGTTGTGCATCTGTGTTGGTTATTAAACTCCCCAGGTGTAGCAAGTAAGTCAGCTGAAGAATTAGAGAGAACCGATGAACAGTAAACCAGTTACATGCTATGTTGTGCATCTGTGTTGGTTATTAAACTCCCCAGGTGTAGCAAGTAAGTCAGTTGAAGAATTAGAGAGAACCGATGAACAGTAAACTAATTACATGCTATGTTGTGCATCTGTGTTGGTTATTAGTCTCCCCAAGTGTAGCAAGTAAGTCAGTTGAAGAATTAGAGAGAACCGATGAACAGTAAACTAATTACATGCTATGTTGTGCATCTGTGTTGGTTATTAGTCTCCCCAGGTGTAGCAAGTAAGTCAGTTGAAGAATTAGAGAGAACCGATGAACAGTAAACCAATTACATGCTATGTTGTGCATCTGTGTTGGTTATTAAACTCCCCAGGTGTAGCAAGTAAGTCAATTGAAGAATTAGAGAGAACCGATGAACAGTAAACCAATTACATGCTATGTTGTGCATCTGTGTTGGTTATTAAACTCCCCAGGTGTAGCAAGTAAGTAAGTTGAAGAATTAGAGAGAACCGCTGAACAGTAAACCAATTACATGCTATGTTGTGCATCTGTGTTGGTTATTAGTCTCCCCAGGTGTAGCAAGTATGTTAGTTGAAGAGTTAGAGAGAACCGATGAACAGTAAACCAATTACATGCTATGTTGTGCATCTGTGTTGGTTATTAAACTCCCCAGGTTTAGCAAGTAAGTCAGTTGAAGAATTAGAGAGAACCGATGAACAGTAAACTAATTACATGCTATGTTGTGCATCTTTGTAGGTTATTAGTCTCCCCAGGTGTAGCAAGTAAGTCAGTTGAAGAATTAGAGAGAACCGCTGAATAGTAAACCAATTACATGCTATGTTGTTCATCTGTGTTGGTTATTAAACTCCCCAGGTGTAGCAAATATGTTAGTTGAAGAGTTAGAGAGAACCGATGAACAGTAAACCGATTACATGCTATGTTGTGCATCTGTGTTGGTTATTAAACTCCCCAGGTGTAGCAAGTAAGTCAGTTGAAGAATTATAGAGAACCGATGAACAGTAAACCAATTACATGCTATGTTGTGCATCTGTATTGGTTATTAAACTCCCCAGGTGTAGCAAGTAAGTCAGTTGAAGAATTAGAGAGAACCGATGAACAGCAAACCAATTACATGCTATGTTGTGCATCTGTGTTGGTTATTAAACTCCCCAGGTGTAGCAAGTAAGTCAGTTGAAGAATTAGAGAGAACCGATGAACAGTAAACCAGTTACATGCTATGTTGTGCATCTGTGTTGGTTATTAGTCTCCCCAGGTGTAGCAAGTAAGTCAGCTGAAGAATTAGAGAGAACCGATGAACAGTAAACCAGTTACATGCTATGTTGTGCATCTGTGTTGGTTATTAGTCTCCCTAGTTGTAGCAAGTAAGTCAGTTGAAGAATTAGAGAGAACCGATGAACAGTAAACCAGTTACATGCTGTGTTGTGCATCTGTGCTGGTTATTAGTCTCCCCAGGTGTAGCAACTGAGTAAGTTGAAGAATTAGAGAGAACCGATGAACAGTAAACCAATTACATGCTATGTTGTGCATCTGTGTTGGTTATTAGTCTCCCCAGGTGTAGCAAGTAAGTCAGTTGAAGAATTAGAGAGAACCGATGAACAGTAAACCAATTACATGCTGTGTTGTGCATCTGTGTTGGTTATTAAACTCCCCAGGTGTAGCAAGTAAGTCAGCTGAAGAATTAGAGAGAACCGATGAACAGTAAACCAGTTACATGCTATGTTGTGCATCTGTGTTGGTTATTAAACTCCCCAGGTGTAGCAAGTAAGTCAGTTGAACAATTAGAGAGAACCGATGAACAGTAAACTAATTACATGCTATGTTGTGCATCTGTGTTGGTTATTAGTCTCCCCAGGTGTAGCAAGTAAGTCAGTTGAAGAATTAGAGAGAACCGATGAACAGTAAACTAATTACATGCTATGTTGTGCATCTGTGTTGGTTATTAGTCTCCCCAGGTGTAGCAAGTAAGTCAGTTGAAGAATTAGAGAGAACCGATGAACAGTAAACCAATTACATGCTGTGTTGTGCATCTGTGTTGGTTATTAAACTCCCCAGGTGTAGCAAGTAAGTCAGTTGAAGAATTAGAGAGAACCGATGAACAGTAAACCAATTACATGCTATGTTGTGCATCTGTGTTGGTTATTAAACTCCCCAGGTGTAGCAAGTAAGTCAGTTGAAGAATTAGAGAGAACCGATGAATAGTAAACCAATTACATGCTATGTTGTTCATCTGTGTTGGTTATTAAACTCCCCAGGTGTAGCAAGTAAGTCAGTTGAAGAATTAGAGAGAACCGATGAACAGTAAACCAATTACATGCTATGTTGTGCATCTGTGTTGGTTATTAAACTCCCCAGGTGTAGCAAGTAAGTCAGTTGAAGAATTAAAGAGAACCGCTGAACAGTAAACCAATTACATGCTATGTTGTGCATCTGTGTTGGTTATTAGTCTCCCCAGGTGTAGCAAGTAAGTCAGTTGAAGAATTAGAGAGAACCGATGAACAGTAAACCAATTACATGCTATGTTGTGCATGTGTGTTGGTTATTAGTCTCCCCAGGTGTAGCAAGTAAGTAAGTTGAAGAATTAGAAAGAACCGATGAACAGTAAACCAATTACATGCTATGTTGTGCATCTGTGTTGGTTATTAAACTCCCCAGGTGTAGCAAGTAAGTAAGTTGAAGAATTAGAGAGAACCGCTGAACAGTAAACCAATTACATGCTATGTTGTGCATCTGTGTTGGTTATTAGTCTCCCCAGGTGTAGCAAGTATGTTAGTTGAATAGTTAGAGAGAACCGATGAACAGTAAACCAATTACATGCTATGTTGTGCATCTGTGTTGGTTATTATACTCCCCAGGTGTAGCAAGTAAGTCAGTTGAAGAATTAGAGAGAACCGATGAACAGTAAACTAATTACATGCTATGTTGTGCATCTTTGTTGGTTATTAGTCTCCCCAGGTGTAGCAAGTAAGTCAGTTGAAGAATTAGAGAGAACCGCTGAATAGTAAACCAATTACATGCTATGTTGTTCATCTGTGTTGGTTATTAAACTCCCCAGGTGTAGCAAGTAAGTCAGTTGAAGAATTAGAGAGAACTGATGAACAGTAAACCAATTACATGCTTTGTTGTGCATCTGTGTTGGTTATAAGTCTCCCCAGGTGTAGCAAGTAAGTCAGTTGAAGAATTATAGAGAACCGATGAACAGTAAACCAGTTACATGCTATGTTGTGCATCTGTGTTGGTTATTAGTCTCCCCAGGTGTAGCAAGTAAGTCAGTTGAAGAATTCGAGAGAACCGATGAACAGTAAACCAGTTACATGCTATGTTGTGCATCTGTGTTGGTTATTAGTGTCCCTAGGTGTAGCAAGTAAGTCAGTTGAAGAATTAGAGAGAACCGATGAACAGTAAACCAGTTACATGCTATGTTGTGCATCTGTGCTGGTTATTAGTCTCCCCAGGTGTAGCAACTAAGTAAGTTGAAGAATTAGAGAGAACCGATGAACAGTAAACCATTTACATGCTATGTTGTGCATCTGTGTTGGTTATTAAACTCCCCAGGTGTAGCAAGTAAGTAAGTTGAAGAATTAGAGAGAACCGCTGAACAGTAAACCAATTACATGCTATGTTGTGCGTCTGTGTTGGTTATTAGTCTCCCCAGGTGTAGCAAGTATGTTAGTTGAAGAGTTAGAGAGAACTGATGAACAGTAAACCAATTACATGCTATGTTGTGCATCTGTGTTGGTTATTAAACTCCCCAGGTGTAGCAAGTAAGTCAGTTGAAGAATTATAGAGAACCGATGAACAGTAAACCAATTAAATGCTATGTTGTGCATCTGTGTTGGTTATTAAACTCCCCAGGTGTAGCAAGTAAGTCAGTTGAAGAATTCGAGAGAACCGATGAACAGTAAACCAGTTACATGCTATGTTGTGCATCTGTGTTGGTTATTAGTGTCCCTAGGTGTAGCAAGTAAGTCAGTTGAAGAATTAGAGAGAACCGATGAACAGTAAACCAGTTACATGCTATGTTGTGCATCTGTGCTGGTTATTAGTCTCCCCAGGTGTAGCAACTAAGTAAGTTGAAGAATTAGAGAGAACCGATGAACAGTAAACCATTTACATGCTATGTTGTGCATCTGTGTTGGTTATTAAACTCCCCAGGTGTAGCAAGTAAGTAAGTTGAAGAATTAGAGAGAACCGCTGAACAGTAAACCAATTACATGCTATGTTGTGCGTCTGTGTTGGTTATTAAACTCCGCAGGTGTAGCAACTAAGTAAGTTGAAGAATTAGAGAGAACCGCTGAATAGTAAACCAATTACATGCTATGTTGTTCATCTGTGTTGGTTATTAAACTCCCCAGGTGTAGCAAGTAAGTCAGTTGAAGAATTAGAGAGAACTGATGAACAGTAAACCAATTACATGCTTTGTTGTGCATCTGTGTTGGTTATAAGTCTCCCCAGGTGTAGCAAGTAAGTCAGTTGAAGAATTATAGAGAACCGATGAACAGTAAACCAGTTACATGCTATGTTGTGCATCTGTGCTGGTTATTAGTCTCCCCAGGTGTAGCAACTAAGTAAGTTGAAGAATTAGAGAGAACCGATGAACAGTAAACCATTTACATGCTATGTTGTGCATCTGTGTTGGTTATTAAACTCCCCAGGTGTAGCAAGTAAGTAAGTTGAAGAATTAGAGAGAACCGCTGAACAGTAAACCAATTACATGCTATGTTGTGCGTCTGTGTTGGTTATTAGTCTCCCCAGGTGTAGCAAGTATGTTAGTTGAAGAGTTAGAGAGAACTGATGAACAGTAAACCAATTACATGCTATGTTGTGCATCTGTATTGGTTATTAAACTCCCCAGGTGTAGCAAGTAAGTCAGTTGAAGAATTAGAGAGAACCGATGAACAGCAAACCAATTACATGCTATGTTGTGCATCTGTGTTGGTTATTAAACTCCCCAGGTGTAGCAAGTAAGTCAGTTGAAGAATTAGAGAGAACCGATGAACAGTAAACCAATTACATGCTATGTTGTGCATCTGTGTTGGTTATTATACTCCTCAGGTGTAGCAAGTAAGTCAGTTGAAGAATTAGAGAGAACCGATGAACAGTAAACCAATTACATGCTATGTTGTGCATCTGTGTTGGTTATTAAACTCCCCAGGTGTAGCAAGTAAGTCAGTTAAAGAATTAGAGAGAACCGATGAACAGTAAACTAATTACATGCTATGTTGTGCATCTTTGTTGGTTATTAGTCTCCCCAGGTGTAGCAAGTAAGTCAGTTGAAGAATTAGAGAGAACCGCTGAATAGTAAACCAATTACATGTTATGTTGTACATCTTTGTTGATTATTAGTCTCCCCAGGTGTAGCAGGTAAGTCAGTTGAAGAATTAGAGAGAACCGATGAACAGTAAACCAATTACATGCTATGTTGTTCATCTGTGTTGGTTATTAAACTCCCCAGGTGTAGCAAGTAAGTCAGTTGAAGAATTAGAGAGAACTGATGAACAGTAAACCAATTACATGCTTTGTTGTGCATCTGTGTTGGTTATAAGTCTCCCCAGGTGTAGCAAGTATGTCAGTTGAAGAATTAGAGAGAACCGATGAACAGTAAACCAGTTACATGCTATGTTGTGCATCTGTGTTGGTTATTAGTCTCCCCAGGTGTAGCAAGTAAGTCAGTTGAAAAATTCGAGAGAACCGATGAACAGTAAACCAGTTACATGCTATGTTGTGCATCCGTGTTGGTTATTAGTCTCCCTAGGTGTAGCAAGTAAGTCAATTGAAGAATTAGAGAGAACCGATGAACAGTAAACCAGTTACATGCTATGTTGTGCATCTGTGCTGGTTATTAGTCTCCCCAGATGTAGCAACTAAGTAAGTTGAAGAATTAGAGAGAACCGATGATCAGTAAACCATTTACATGCTATGTTGTGCATCTGTGTTGGTTAATAAACTCCCCAGGTGTAGCAAGTAAGTAAGTTGAAGAATTAGAGAGAACCGCTGAACAGTAAACCAATTACATGCTATGTTGTGCATCTGTGTTGGTTATTAGTCTCCCCAGGTGTAGCAAGTATGTTAGTTGAAGAGTTAGAGAGAACCGATGAACAGTAAACCAATTACATGCTATGTTGTGCATCTGTGTTGGTTATTAAACTCCCCAGGTGTAGCAAGTAAGTCAGTTGAAGAATTATAGAGAACCGATGAACAGTAAACCAATTAAATGCTATGTTGTCCATCTGTGTTGGTTATTAAACTCCCCAGGTGTAGCAAGTAAGTCAGTTGAAGAATTATAGAGAACCGATGAACAGTAAACCAATTACATGCTATGTTGTGCATCTGTGTTGGTTATTAAACTCCCCAGGTGTAGCAAGTAAGTCAGTTGAAGAATTAGAGAGAACCGATGAACAGTAAACCAATTACATGCTATGTTGTGCATCTGTGTTGGTTATTAAACTCCCCAGGTGTAGCAAGTAAGTCAGTTGAAGAATTAGAGAGAACCGATGAATAGTAAACCAATTACATGCTATGTTGTGCATCTGTGTTGGTTATTAGTCTCCCTAGGTGTAACAAGTAAGTCAGTTGAAGAATTAGAGAGAACCGATGAACAGTAAACCAATTACATGCTATGTTGTGCATCTGTGTTGGTTATTAAACTCCCCAGGTGTAGCAAGTAAGTCCGTTGAAGAATTAGAGAGAACCGATGAACAGTAAATCAATTACATGCTATGTTGTGCATCTTGGTTGGTTATTAGTCTCCCCAGGTGTAGCAAGTAAGTCAGTTGAAGAATTAGAGAGAACCGATGAACAGTAAACCAGTTACATGCTATGTTGTGCATCTGTGTTGGTTATTAGTCTCCCCAGGTGTAGCAAGTAAGTCAGTTGAAGAATTAGAGAGAACCGATGAACAGTAAACCAGTTACATGCTATGTTGTGCATCTGTGTTGGTTATTAATCTCCCCAGGTGTAGCAAGTAAGTCAGTTGAAGAATTAGAGAGAACCGATGAACAGTAAACTAATTACATGCTATGTTGTGCATCTTTGTAGGTTATTAGTCTCCCCAGGTGTAGCAAGTAAGTCAGTTGAAGAATTAGAGAGAACCGCTGAATAGTAAACCAATTACATGCTATGTTGTTCATCTGTGTTGGTTATTAAACTCCCCAGGTGTAGCAAATATGTTAGTTGAAGAGTTAGAGAGAACCGATGAACAGTAAACCGATTACATGCTATGTTGTGCATCTGTGTTGGTTATTAAACTCCCCAGGTGTAGCAAGTAAGTCAGTTGAAGAATTATAGAGAACCGATGAACAGTAAACCAATTACATGCTATGTTGTGCATCTGTATTGGTTATTAAACTCCCCAGGTGTAGCAAGTAAGTCAGTTGAAGAATTAGAGAGAACCGATGAACAGCAAACCAATTACATGCTATGTTGTGCATCTGTGTTGGTTATTAAACTCCCCAGGTGTAGCAAGTAAGTCAGTTGAAGAATTAGAGAGAACCGATGAACAGTAAACCAGTTACATGCTATGTTGTGAATCTGTGTTGGTTATTAGTCTCCCCAGGTGTAGCAAGTAAGTCAGCTGAAGAATTAGAGAGAACCGATGAACAGTAAACCAGTTACATGCTATGTTGTGCATCTGTGTTGGTTATTAGTCTCCCTAGTTGTAGCAAGTAAGTCAGTTGAAGAATTAGAGAGAACCGATGAACAGTAAACCAGTTACATGCTGTGTTGTGCATCTGTGCTGGTTATTAGTCTCCCCAGGTGTAGCAACTGAGTAAGTTGAAGAATTAGAGAGAACCGATGAACAGTAAACCAATTACATGCTATGTTGTGCATCTGTGTTGGTTATTAGTCTCCCCAGGTGTAGCAAGTAAGTCAGTTGAAGAATTAGAGAGAACCGATGAACAGTAAACCAATTACATGCTGTGTTGTGCATCTGTGTTGGTTATTAAACTCCCCAGGTGTAGCAAGTAAGTCAGCTGAAGAATTAGAGAGAACCGATGAACAGTAAACCAGTTACATGCTATGTTGTGCATCTGTGTTGGTTATTAAACTCCCCAGGTGTAGCAAGTAAGTCAGTTGAACAATTAGAGAGAACCGATGAACAGTAAACTAATTACATGCTATGTTGTGCATCTGTGTTGGTTATTAGTCTCCCCAGGTGTAGCAAGTAAGTCAGTTGAAGAATTAGAGAGAACCGATGAACAGTAAACTAATTACATGCTATGTTGTGCATCTGTGTTGGTTATTAGTCTCCCCAGGTGTAGCAAGTAAGTCAGTTGAAGAATTAGAGAGAACCGATGAACTGTAAACCAATTACATGCTGTGTTGTGCATCTGTGTTGGTTATTAAACTCCCCAGGTGTAGCAAGTAAGTCAGTTGAAGAATTAGAGAGAACCGATGAACAGTAAACCAATTACATGCTATGTTGTGCATCTGTGTTGGTTATTAAACTCCCCAGGTGTAGCAAGTAAGTCAGTTGAAGAATTAGAGAGAACCGATGAATAGTAAACCAATTACATGCTATGTTGTGCATCTGTGTTGGTTATTAAACTCCCCAGGTGTAGCAAGTAAGTCAGTTGAAGAATTAAAGAGAACCGCTGAACAGTAAACCAATTACATGCTATGTTGTGCATCTGTGTTGGTTATTAGTCTCCCCAGGTGTAGCAAGTAAGTCAGTTGAAGAATTAGAGAGAACCGATGAACAGTAAACCAATTACATGCTATGTTGTGCATGTGTGTTGGTTATTAGTCTCCCCAGGTGTAGCAAGTAAGTAAGTTGAAGAATTAGAAAGAACCGATGAACAGTAAACCAATTACATGCTATGTTGTGCATCTGTGTTGGTTATTAAACTCCCCAGGTGTAGCAAGTAAGTAAGTTGAAGAATTAGAGAGAACCGCTGAACAGTAAACCAATTACATGCTATGTTGTGCATCTGTGTTGGTTATTAGTCTCCCCAGGTGTAGCAAGTATGTTAGTTGAATAGTTAGAGAGAACCGATGAACAGTAAACCAATTACATGCTATGTTGTGCATCTGTGTTGGTTATTATACTCCCCAGGTGTAGCAAGTAAGTCAGTTGAAGAATTAGAGAGAACCGATGAACAGTAAACTAATTACATGCTATGTTGTGCATCTTTGTTGGTTATTAGTCTCCCCAGGTGTAGCAAGTAAGTCAGTTGAAGAATTAGAGAGAACCGCTGAATAGTAAACCAATTACATGCTATGTTGTTCATCTGTGTTGGTTATTAAACTCCCCAGGTGTAGCAAGTAAGTCAGTTGAAGAATTAGAGAGAACTGATGAACAGTAAACCAATTACATGCTTTGTTGTGCATCTGTGTTGGTTATTAGTCTCCCCAGGTGTAGCAAGTAAGTCAGTTGAAGAATTCGAGAGAACCGATGAACAGTAAACCAGTTACATGCTATGTTGTGCATCTGTGTTGGTTATTAGTCTCCCCAGGTGTAGCAAGTAAGTCAGTTGAAAAATTCGAGAGAACCGATGAACAGTAAACCAGTTACATGCTATGTTGTGCATCTGTGTTGGTTATTAAACTCCCCAGGTGTAGCAAGTAAGTAAGTTGAAGAATTAGAGAGAACCGCTGAACAGTAAACCAATTACATGCTATGTTGTGCGTCTGTGTTGGTTATTAGTCTCCCCAGGTGTAGCAAGTATGTTAGTTGAAGAGTTAGAGAGAACTGATGAACAGTAAACCAATTACATGCTATGTTGTGCGTCTGTGTTGGTTATTAGTCTCCCCAGGTGTAGCAAGTATGTTAGTTGAAGAGTTAGAGAGAACTCATGAACAGTAAACCAATTACATGCTATGTTGTGCATCTGTGTTGGTTATTAAACTCCCCAGGTGTAGCAAGTAAGTCAGTTGAAGAATTATAGAGAACCGATGAACAGTAAACCAATTAAATGCTATGTTGTGCATCTGTGTTGGTTATTAAACTCCCCAGGTGTAGCAAGTAAGTCAGTTGAAGAATTATAGAGAACCGATGAACAGGAAACCAATTACATGCTATGTTGTGCATCTGTATTGGTTATTAAACTCCCCAGGTGTAGCAAGTAAGTCAGTTGAAGAATTAGAGAGAACCGATGAACAGCAAACCAATTACATGCTATGTTGTGCATCTGTGTTGGTTATTAAACTCCCCAGGTGTAGCAAGTAAGTCAGTTGAAGAATTAGAGAGAACCGATGAACAGTAAACCAATTACATGCTATGTTGTGCATCTGTGTTGGTTATTATACTCCCCAGGTGTAGCAAGTAAGTCAGTTAAAGAATTAGAGAGAACCGATGAACAGTAAACTAATTACATGCTATGTTGTGCATCTTTGTTGGTTATTAGTCTCCCCAGGTGTAGCAAGTAAGTCAGTTGAAGAATTAGAGAGAACCGCTGAATAGTAAACCAATTACATGCTATGTTGTGCATCTGTGTTGGTTATTAAACTCCCCAGGTGTAGCAAGTAAGTCAGTTAAAGAATTAGAGAGAACCGATGAACAGTAAACTAATTACATGCTATGTTGTGCATCTTTGTTGGTTATTAGTCTCCCCAGGTGTAGCAAGTAAGTCAGTTGAAGAATTAGAGAGAACCGCTGAATAGTAAACCAATTACATGTTATGTTGTGCATCTTTGTTGATTATTAGTCTCCCCAGGTGTAGCAGGTAAGTCAGTTGAAGAATTAGAGAGAACCGATGAACAGTAAACCAATTACATGCTATGTTGTTCATCTGTGTTGGTTATTAAACTCCCCAGGTGTAGCAAGTAAGTCAGTTGAAGAATTAGAGAGAACTGATGAACAGTAAACCAATTACATGCTTTGTTGTGCATCTGTGTTGGTTATAAGTCTCCCCAGGTGTAGCAAGTATGTCAGTTGAAGAATTAGAGAAAACCGATGAACAGTAAACCAGTTACATGCTATGTTGTGCATCTGTGTTGGTTATTAGTCTCCCCAGGTGTAGCAAGTAAGTCAGTTGAAAAATTCGAGAGAACCGATGAACAGTAAACCAGTTACATGCTATGTTGTGCATCCGTGTTGGTTATTAGTCTCCCTAGGTGTAGCAAGTAAGTCAATTGAAGAATTAGAGAGAACCGATGAACAGTAAACCAGTTACATGCTATGTTGTGCATCTGTGCTGGTTATTAGTCTCCCCAGATGTAGCAACTAAGTAAGTTGAAGAATTAGAGAGAACCGATGAACAGTAAACCATTTACATGCTATGTTGTGCATCTGTGTTGGTTATTAAACTCCCCAGGTGTAGCAAGTAAGTAAGTTGAAGAATTAGAGAGAACCGCTGAACAGTAAACCAATTACATGCTATGTTGTGCATCTGTGTTGGTTATTAGTCTCCCCAGGTGTAGCAAGTATGTTAGTTGAAGAGTTAGAGAGAACCGATGAACAGTAAACCAATTACATGCTATGTTGTGCATCTGTGTTGGTTATTAAACTCCCCAGGTGTAGCAAGTAAGTCAGTTGAAGAATTATAGAGAACCGATGAACAGTAAACCAATTAAATGCTATGTTGTCCATCTGTGTTGGTTATTAAACTCCCCAGGTGTAGCAAGTAAGTCAGTTGAAGAATTATAGAGAACCGATGAACAGTAAACCAATTACATGCTATGTTGTGCATCTGTGTTGGTTATTAAACTCCCCAGGTGTAGCAAGTAAGTCAGTTGAAGAATTAGAGAGAACCGATGAACAGTAAACCAATTACATGCTATGTTGTGCATCTGTGTTGGTTATTAAACTCCCCAGGTGTAGCAAGTAAGTCAGTTGAAGAATTAGAGAGAACCGATGAATAGTAAACCAATTACATGCTATGTTGTGCATCTGTGTTGGTTATTAGTCTCCCTAGGTGTAACAAGTAAGTCAGTTGAAGAATTAGAGAGAACCGATGAACAGTAAACCAATTACATGCTATGTTGTGCATCTGTGTTGGTTATTAAACTCCCCAGGTGTAGCAAGTAAGTCCGTTGAAGAATTAGAGAGAACCGATGAACAGTAAATCAATTACATGCTATGTTGTGCATCTTGGTTGGTTATTAGTCTCCCCAGGTGTAGCAAGTAAGTCAGTTGAAGAATTAGAGAGAACCGATGAACAGTAAACCAGTTACATGCTATGTTGTGCATCTGTGTTGGTTATTAGTCTCCCCAGGTGTAGCAAGTAAGTCAGTTGAAGAATTAGAGAGAACCGATGAACAGTAAACCAGTTACATGCTATGTTGTGCATCTGTGTTGGTTATTAATCTCCCCAGGTGTAGCAAGTAAGTCAGTTGAAGAATTAGAGAGAACCGATAAACAGTAAACCAATTACATGCTATGTTGTTCATCTGTGTTGGTTATTAGTCTCCCCAGGTGTAGCAAGTAAGTCAGTTGAAGAATTAGAGAGAACCGATGGACAGTAAACCAATTACATGTTATGTTGTGCATTTGTGTTGCTTATTAGTCTCCCCAGGTGTAGCAAGTAAGTTAGTTGAAGAATTAGAGAGAACTAATGAACAGTAAACCAATTACATGTTATGTTGTGAATTTGTGTTGGTCATTAGTCTCCCCAGGTGTAGCTAGTTAGTCAGTTGAAGAATTAGTGAGAACCAATGAACAGTAAACCAATTACATGTCATGTTGTGCATTTGTGTTGGTTATTAGTCTCCCCAGGTGTACCAAGTAAGTCAGTTGAAGAATTAGAGAGAACCAATGAATAGTAAACCAATTACATGTTATATTGTGCATTTGTGTTGGTTATTAGTCTCCCCAAGTGTAGCAAGTAAGTCAGTTGAAGAATTAGAGAGAACCAATGAACAGTAAACCAATTACATGTTATGTTGTGAATTTGTGTTGGTTATTAGTCTCCCCAGGTGTAGCTAGTAAGTCATTTGAAGAATTGCTGAGAACCAATGAACAGTAAACCAATTACATGTTATGTTGTGCATTTGTGTTGGTTATTAGTCTCCCCCGGTGTAGCAAGTAAGTCAGTTGAAGAATTAGGGAGAACCAATGAACAGTAAACCAATCACATGTTATGTTGTGCATTTGTGTTGGTTATTAGTCTCCCCAGGTGTAGCAAGTAAGTCAATTGAAGAATTAGAGAGAACCAATGAACAGTAAACCAATTACATGTTCTGTTGTGCATTTGGGCTGGTTATTAGTCTCCCCAGGTTTAGCAAGTAAGTCAGTTGAAGAATTAGAGACAACCAGTGAGCAGTAAACCAATTACATGTTATGTTGTGCATTTGTGTTGGTTATTAGTCTCCCCAGATGTAGCAAGTAAGTTAGTTAAATAATTAGAGAGAACCAATGAACAGTAAACCAATTACATGTTATGTTGTGCATTTGTGGTGGTTATTAGTCTCCCCAGGTGTAACAAGTAAGTCAGTTGAAGAATTGGAGGGAACCAATGAACAGTAAACCAATTACATGTTATGTTGTGCATTTGTGTTGGTTATTAGTCTCCCCAGGTGTAGCAAGTAAGTCAGTTGAAGAATTAGATAGAACCAATGAACAGTAAACTAATTACATGTTATGTTGTGCATTTGTGTTGCTTATTAGTCTCCCTAGGTGTGCAAGAAAGTCAGTTGAAGAATTAGAGAGAACCAATGAACAGTAAACCAATTACATGTTATGTTGTGAATTTGTGTTGGTCATTAGTCTCCCCAGGTGTAGCTAGTAAGTCAGTTGAAGAATTAGTGAGAACCAATGAACAGTAAACCAATTACATGTTATGTTGTGCGTTTGTGTTGGTTATTAGTCTCCCCAGGAGTAGCAAGTAAGTCAGTCGAAGAATTAGAGAGAACCAATGAACAGTAAACCAATTACATGTTATGTTGTGCATTTGTGTTGGTTATTAGTCTCCCCAGGTGTAGCAAGTAATGCAGTTGAAGAACTAGAGAGAACCAATGAACAGTAAACCAATTACATGTTCTGTTCTGCATTTGGGTTGGTTATTAGTCTCCCTAGGTTTAGCAAGTAAGTCAGTTGAAGAATTAGTGAGAACCAATGAATAGTAAACCAATTACGTTATGTTGTGCATTTGTGTTAGTTATTAGTCTCCCCAGGTGTAGCAAGTAAGTCAGTCGAAGAATTAGAGAGAACCAATGAACAGTAAACCAATTACATGTTATGTTGTGCGTTTGTGTTGGTTATTAGTCTCCCCCGGTGTAGCAAGTAAGTCAGTTGAAGAATTAGGGAGAACCAATGAACAGTAAACCAATCACATGTTATGTTGTGCATTTGTGTTGGTTATTAGTCTCCCCAGGTGTAGCAAGTAAGTCAATTGAAGAATTAGAGAGAACCAATGAACAGTAAACCAATTACATGTTCTGTTGTGCATTTGGGCTGGTTATTAGTCTCCCCAGGTTTAGCAAGTAAGTCAGTTGAAGAATTAGAGACAACCAGTGAGCAGTAAACCAATTACATGTTATGTTGTGCATTTGTGTTGGTTATTAGTCTCCCCAGATGTAGCAAGTAAGTTAGTTAAATAATTAGAGAGAACCAATGAACAGTAAACCAATTACATGTTATGTTGTGCATTTGTGGTGGTTATTAGTCTCCCCAGGTGTAACAAGTAAGTCAGTTGAAGAATTGGAGGGAACCAATGAACAGTAAACCAATTACATGTTATGTTGTGCATTTGTGTTGGTTATTAATCTCCCCAGGTGTTGCAAGTAAGTCAGTTGAAGAATTAGAATGAACCAACGAATAGTAAACCAATTACATGTTATGTTGTGCATTTGTGTTGGTTATTAGTCTCCCCAGGTGTAGCAAGTAAGTCAGTGGAAGAATTAGAGAGAACCAATGAACAGTAAACCAATTACATGTTATGTCGTGCAATTGTGTTGGTTATTAGTCTCCCCAGGTGTAGCAAGTAAGTCAGTCGAAGAATTAGAGAGAACCAATGAACAGTAAACCAATTACATGTTATGTTGTGCAATTGTGTTGGTTATTAGTCTCCCCAGGTGTAGCAAGAAAGTCAGTCGAAGAATTAGAGAGAACCAATGAACAGGAAACCAATTACATGTTATGTTGTGCATTTGTGTTGGTTATTAGTCTCCCCAGGTGTAGAAAGTAAGTCAGTTGAAGAATTAGAGAGAGCCAATGAACAGTAAACCAATTACATGTTATGTTGTGCATTTGTGTTGCTTAGCAAGTAAGTCAGTTGAAGAATTAGAGAGAACCAATGAACAGTAAACCAATTACATGTTATGTTGTGAATTTGTGTTGGTCATTAGTCTCCCCAAGTGTAGCTAGTTAGTCAGTTGAAGAATTAGTGAGAACCAATGAACAGTAAACCAATTACATGTTATGTTGTGCATTTGTGTTGGTTATTAGTCTCCCCAGGTGTAGCAAGTAAGTCAGTTGAAGAATTAGAGAGAACCAATGAAAAGTAAACCAATTACATGTTATGTTGTGCATTTGTGTTGGTTATTAGTCTCCCCAGGTGTAGCAAGTAAGTCAGTTGAAGAATTAGAGAGAACCAATGAACAGTAAACCAATTACATGTTATGTTGTGCATTTGTGTTGGTTATTAGTCTCCCCAGGTGTAGCAAGTAAGTCAGTTGAAGAATTAGATAGAACCAATGAACAGTAAACTAATTACATGTTATGTTGTGCATTTGTGTTGCTTATTAGTCTCCCTAGGTGTGCAAGAAAGTCAGTTGAAGAATTAGAGAGAACCAATGAACAGTAAACCAATTACATGTTATGTTGTGAATTTGTGTTGGTCATTAGTCTCCCCAGGTGTAGCTAGTAAGTCAGTTGAAGAATTAGTGAGAACCAATGAACAGTAAACCAATTACATGTTATGTTGTGCGTTTGTGTTGGTTATTAGTCTCCCCAGGAGTAGCAAGTAAGTCAGTCGAAGAATTAGAGAGAACCAATGAACAGTAAACCAATTACATGTTATGTTGTGCATTTGTGTTGGTTATTAGTCTCCCCAGGTGTAGCAAGTAATGCAGTTGAAGAACTAGAGAGAACCAATGAACAGTAAACCAATTACATGTTCTGTTCTGCATTTGGGTTGGTTATTAGTCTCCCTAGGTTTAGCAAGTAAGTCAGTTGAAGAATTAGTGAGAACCAATGAATAGTAAACCAATTACGTTATGTTGTGCATTTGTGTTAGTTATTAGTCTCCCCAGGTGTAGCAAGTAAGTCAGTCGAAGAATTAGAGAGAACCAATGAACAGTAAACCAATTACATGTTATGTTGTGCGTTTGTGTTGGTTATTAGTCTCCCCAGGAGTAGCAAGTAAGTCAGTCGAAGAATTAGAGAGAACCAATGAACAGTAAACCAATTACATGTTATGTTGTGCATTTGTGTTGCTTATTAGTCTCCCCAGGTGTAGCAAGTAAGTCAGTTGAAGAATTAGAGCGAACCAATGAATAGTAAACCAATTACATGTTATGTTGTGCATTTGTGTTGGTTATTAGTCTCCCCAGGTGTAGCAAGTAAGTCAGTGGAAGAATTAGAGAAAACCAATGAACAGTAAACCAATTACATGTTATGTTGTGCAATTGTGTTGGTTATTAGTCTCCCCAGGTGTAGCAAGTAAGTCAGTCGAAGAATTAGAGAGAACCAATGAAAAGTAAACCAATTACATGTTATGTTGTGCATTTGTGTTGGTTATTAGTCTCCCCAGGTGTAGCAAGTAAGTCAGTTGAAGAATTAGAGAGAACCAATGAACAGTAAACCAATTACATGTTATGTTGTGCATTTGTGTTGGTTATTAGTCTCCCCAGGTGTAATAAGTAAGTCAGTTGAAGAATTAGATAGAACCAATGAACAGTAAACTAATTACATGTTATGTTGTGCATTTGTGTTGCTTATTAGTCTCCCTAGGTGTGCAAGAAAGTCAGTTGAAGAATTAGAGAGAACCAATGAACAGTAAACCAATTACATGTTATGTTGTGAATTTGTGTTGGTCATTAGTCTCCCCAGGTGTAGCTAGTAAGTCAGTTGAAGAATTAGTGAGAACCAATGAACAGTAAACCAATTACATGTTATGTTGTGCTTTTGTGTTGGTTATTAGTCTCCCCAGGAGTAGCAAGTAAGTCAGTCGAAGAATTAGAGAGAACCAATGAACAGTAAACCAATTACATGTTATGTTGTGCATTTGTGTTGGTTATTAGTCTCCCCAGGTGTAGCAAGTAATTCAGTTGAAGAACTAGAGAGAACCAATGAACAGTAAACCAATTACATGTTCTGTTCTGCATTTGGGTTGGTTATTAGTCTCCCTAGGTTTAGCAAGTAAGTCAGTTGAAGAATTAGTGAGAACCAATGAATAGTAAACCAATTACGTTATGTTGTGCATTTGTGTTAGTTATTAGTCTCCCCAGGTGTAGCAAGTAAGTCAGTCGAAGAACTAGAGAGAACCAATGAACAGTAAACCAATTACATGTTATGTTGTGCGTTTGTGTTGGTTATTAGTCTCCCCAGGAGTAGCAAGTAAGTCAGTCGAAGAATTAGAGAGAACCAATGAACAGTAAACCAATTACATGTTATGTTGTGCATTTGTGTTGGTTATTAGTCTCCCCAGGTGTACCAAGTAAGTCAGTCGAATGATAGGATTCCTAATTTGCACAAGGAATGAAGAAGGATCTTTTGGGTTCAAAAATCTGGAACTTAATTTTCTGGAATTAGAATGCTAGAAAAGAAGGTAAAAGGATACAGTAAAAAAAATGAATGAAGGAAGAATCACTCTTCCAAGGAAAAGGCTTCACACAAAGAATTGTGGTTTATCCTTTGATATGCCCAAACTCTTGAATCACTCAAGAACAATTAGAGAATTACTCTCAGTAATTAAAACTCAAATTCTGATATGATTTTGTTCATCCCCATGGGCAGCTTATATAGCTTACAATCAACAACCTTCACTTACATTAGTGGACAAATAATGGACTCCACTAAGCCTGAATTATGACCACTAATGACAAAATATTATAAAAAAACACTTTAGTGGGCAATTATTGAACTTCCACTAAGCCTAACAATTATGACCACTAAAACATTAAATAAAACACATGCTAAATTCGTGCACCCCTCTGGTATGCCTCATGGCTGACTCATCCCAAAGGTTTTGGGCCTTATTTGATAAAAATAACTTGCTTAAAAAACTAGCCCAATAAGTGGTGCAGCCCAAAAAGAGTTGGCAGCCACTTTAACAAGAGTTTTAGGCCTTTATTTACTAATTACAATTACTAAGAACACCATAGAGTAATTAGGCTTCATAATCCTTGATACAATTCACCATCTTGGCCTTGTTTTCATCTTTAGGCATTTCTTCAAGAATGAGGGCCGTAACTTGTTGCAAAGCATCTTTGGCCTTTTTAGTCCTCGCCCTAGTCATTGGTCCTCCAAGTCCTTTGAGTGCTCCTAAATCCTTGCCCATGTCCTCATCATTCCCTCCCTCTTGAGAAGAATTTGTCCTCAAATCAAAGTCTCCATCTTCTACATCAAAGAGAGATAAATCAGAAACATTAAAAGTGGAACTAACATTGTACTCACCGGGCAATTCAATCTTGTAAGCATTGTCATTTATTCTTTCAAGTACTTGAAATGGACCATCCCCTCTTGGCAAAAGCTTTGATTTCCTTTGTTCCGGAAATCTTTCCTTTCTCATGTGTACCCAAACCCAATCACCAGGTTGAAACACAACTTTCTTTCGCCCTTTGTTAGCATGTTTTGCGTAGCTCTCATTTTCTTCTCAATTTGAGCCTTCACACGTTCGTGTAACTTCTTCACATAGTCTACTTTGGCCTGCCCTTCTTTATGTTTAAAAACAGAAATGTTAGGCATAGGCAATAAATCAAGAGGAGTCAATGGGTTAAAACCATACACAACCTCAAAAGGTGAACAATTTGTGGTGCTATGGACAGCCCTATTATATGCAAATTCAACATGAGGCAAACTTGCTTCCCAATACTTAATATTTTTTTTTTAAAACAGTCCTAAGCAAGGTTCCCAAAGTTCTATTGACTACCTCAGTTTGTCCATCAGTTTGTGGGTGACAAGTTGTTGAAAATAATAATTTAGTACCTATCTTTCCCCACAAAGTCCTCCAAAAATGACTAAGGAATTTAGCATCCCTATCACTTACAATACTCCTTGGCACACCATGAAGTCTCACAACTTCTTTGAAAAACAAATCAGCCACATGACACGCATCATCTACCTTTTTGCAAGGTATGAAATGTGCCATTTTTGAGAACCTGTCAACAACCACAAAAATAGAATCTTTGCCATTCTTTGTTCTAGGCAGTCCTAACACAAAGTCCATAGATATGTCAATCCAAGGATATTCAGGAGTTGGCAAAGGAGTATACAATCCTTGCGGTAATGATTTAGATTTAGCCATTTTGCACACAACACAATGTTCACAAAATTTTTGCACATCACGTTTCATATGAGGCCAAAAGAAATGTTCTTGTAAAATTTCCAAAGTCTTTTTAATCCCAAAGTGCCCCATCAAACCACCACCATGTGATTCACTAACAAGCAATTCTCTAATGGAACATGCAGGCACACACAATTTGTTTTCTTTAAATAAAAACCCATTGTGCTTAAAATACCCATTTTGAGATAATTTCTCACATGCAGCATATATTTCACCAAAAGTTTCATCAGAAGCATACATTTCTTTCAAAGATTCAAATCCAAGCAATTTAGTTTCAAGAGTGGAAAGTAATGTATGTCTCCTTGATAAAGCATCAGCCACAATGTTCCCTTTGCCCCTTTTATGTTTTATGACATAGGGAAATTGTTCCAAAAACTCCACCCACTTGGCATGCCTCTTGTTAAGCTTGCCTTGTCCCTTCAAATACCTTAGGGACTCATGATCACTATGTATTACAAATTCTTTGGGAAAAAGATAGTGTTGCCATGTTTTCAAAGCTCTTACCAAGGCATACAATTCCTTATCATAAGTGGAAAAGTTAAGGGCAGCCCCACGTAATTTTTCACTAAAATAAGCAATTGGATGGCCTTCTTGTAACAACACAGCCCCAATACCAACATTGGAAGCATCACATTCAATTTCAAAAGATTTAGCAAAGTTTGGTAAAGCAAGAATAGGAGCATTGGTTAACCTTTGCTTAAGAGCAACAAAGGCTTCCTCTTGTTTCTCTCCCCACTTAAAACCCACATGTTTCTTTACTACTTCATTAAGAGGTGCTGCCAAGGTGCTAAAGTCCTTAACAAACCTCCTATAAAAACTTGCCAAACCATGGAAACTTCTCACTTCACTCACGGATTTAGGTGTGGGCCATTCTTGGATGGCCTTAACCTTTTCCTCATCTACTTGTACTCCTTTAGAACTTACAACAAAACCAAGGAATACAACATGATCAGTACAAAACACACATTTTTCAAGATTGGCAAACAAATGTTCTTCCTTAAGCACATTCAAAACAGATTTCAAATGTTCCACATGCAATTCAAGAGAAGTGCTATAGACAAGAATATCATCAAAATATACTACAACAAATTTGCCAATAAATTCCCTCAAAACATGGTTCATCAATCTCATGAAAGTACTGGGTGCATTAGTTAAGCCAAAAGGCATAACCAACCACTCATACAAACCATATTTTGTTTTAAAAGCAGTTTTCCATTCATCACCCTCTCTAATTCTAATTTGATTATACCCACTTTTCAAATCAATTTTAGAGAAAAAACTTGCACCATGCAATTCATCAAGCAAATCATCAAGTCTAGGAATTGGGTGCCTATATTTTATGGTGATGTTATTTAGAGCCCTACAATCAGAACACATTCTCCATGTACCATTTTTTTTAGGGACCAAAATTACTGGAACAGCACAATGACTCATGCTATTTCTTACCCATCCTTTGGCCATGAGTTCATCCACTTGCTTTTGTATTTCTTGCGTTTCTTGTGGATTGCTTCTATAAGCTGGCTTATTGGGTAAAGAAGCTCCTGGAATGAGATCAATTTGGTGTTCAATTCCCCTCAAAGGTGGTAGTCCACTTGGTATGCTTGATGGAAAAACATCACAAAATTCCTGCAAAAGAGATTTAACACTAGAAGGTATTTCCAATTCATCAAAAGTGTTAGTGTTTAAAATCTGATTTTTGCAATACATTAGATAAAGGGGCTGTTTAGCAAGGAACAACCTCTTCACCTCACTCTTTGTTGCCAAAAGACTCTCTCTTCTCTCAAGTGTTTCACTCCTTTTCTTTTTTTTAAATTTTTGTTCACTCTTTTTCTCAAGATCACTTTCTTTTCTCTCCAAAGAAATCTTTTCTCTCATCCTCAATTGATCCTCACACACCTCTTTAGGACTCAAAGGCTTGAGGACAATCTTTTTATTTTGGTGCACAAAAGAAATCTTATTGGAATAGCCATCATGGACGGCTTTAGTGTCAAATTGCCAAGGCCTTCCTAAAAGTATGTGGCTGGCCTCCATTGGAACTACATCACACAACACCTTATCTTTGTATTTTCCAATGGAAATCTCCACTTCTACTTGCTGCCTCACTTGCACCTCTCCATCCTCACTAAGCCACTGAAGTTTATATGGTCTAGGATGTGGTTTAGTGTCTAAATTTAGCTTTGACACTAATCTAGCACTAGCCACATTAGCGCAACTCCCTCCATCAATAATCACCATGCAAACCTTTCCATTGATGGAACACCTTGTGTGGAAAATATTCTCCCTTTGGCTTATTTCTAAAGGACTCATTTGACTACCCATCATTCTCCTTATCATCAATAAATCTCCCTCAAGGGCCTCCTCCTCCTCCTCAATGTCACCTTCATCTTCTTCACTAACATCAGATTGGCTAGTGTAATCCCCATTCTCCTTGAGAACCATGGTCCTTTTGGTAGGACACTCATAGGCATAATGACCCATGCCTTGACACTTAAAGCATTTTATGTCTTTACTCTTCTTTTGAGGCTGTTCTAAGGTCTTAGAGGATGATTTTACATGAGAAGTAGATGCTGGATTGCTTGAAGTGGCAGTCACCTCCTTCTTATTTTTGTCCTTCCAACTAAAGGAATTATAATTAGAAGAACTCTTCTTGGTCACACTTTTTCTTTTGAGTTGTTGTTCCACTTGAATGGATTTGTGCAGCAAATCTTCTATATCAACAAATTCCTGCAATTCAACAACATCACGAATATCATTATTCAAACCATTAATAAAACGAGCCATGGTTAGTTCCGGATCTTCTTCAACATTGGCTTGCATCATGAGCAAGTCCAATTCTTTGTAATACTCTTCAACTCCCTTGGTGCCTTGTGACAATTTTTGAAGTTTAAATTTCACATCTCTAGCATAGCTAGCTGGCACATAACGTTTCCTCATGAGCTTTTTCATTTCAGCCCAAGTCTCCACCAAAGGCTCTTCATTTCTCAACCTTTCTCTTTTCAACTTATTCCACCACACAAGTGCATAGTCTGAGAACTCAGCTGCTGCAAGTTTCACCTTTTGCTCTTCATCATAATTGTTACAAGTGAAAATATGTTCTATTTTGAGTTCCCATTCCACATAGGCTTCCGGATCACTCTTCCCCTTAAATGGAGGAACATTAAGTTTAATACCTTCAATTCTGTTTTGCCTAGGAGCACCACCAATTCTTCCTCTCCTTTCTTCTTCATGATGTTCATAATTCTCTAATCGTTCAATTCTTCCATACAACTCCTCATTGTTTTCTCTCAATAATCTTTGCATTTGAGCATTAATAGCGTCGAACAAGAGTCTTTGTGTTCCATCCAAATGATCTCCATCTGCCATCTTCAAAAAAAAACAAGAGTACTAACAAACACAAAGAAAATAGGACCTCACCACTCTTCTCACGTGTTTACACTCGTAAAAAGATCACTATCTTTTTTTTTTTTTTTTTTTAAAGCAATTCAAAAATAGACAACACAAAGAACAAACCACAAATTTGATATTTTGTGTTAAAAGCAAGGTTCAGGGTAGGCTTAAAAAAAAAGAAAGGAATGCAAAACAGTCACCTAAAATTCAAAAAGAAAACAAGGAAACTTAGGAATCAAAAACTGGAATTTTAGATAAGTTAGTAACACCCTTCAACCCAACCGAAATATTACCTTAAATTTTGAGTCTTAAGTGTTCTAAACGCATGAACCATTCAGCCACAACTTTTTTTTTTTTTTATATATATTCACGAATTTTTTTTTTTTAATACTATTCAGGCCTAATTTTTGCAATGGTTCAGAAATAAAGAAAGAACACTAATATCAATGGTAATGAGAAATAATAAGGAAAGATGTTACCCAAAGAAATTCCAGCAAATGATGTGGATGACCCAAAAAAACCGGAGCTCTTGATACCAAATGATAGGATTCCTAATTTGCACAAGGAATGAAGAAGGATCTTTTGGGTTCAAAAATCTGGAACTTAATTTTCTGGAATTAGAATGCTAGAAATGAAGGTAAAAGGATACAGTAAAAAAAATGAATGAAGGAAGAATCACTCTTCCAAGGAAAAGGCTTCACACAAAGAATTGTGGTTTATCCTTTGATATGCCCAAACTCTTGAATCACTCAAGAACAATTAGAGAATTACTCTCAGTAATTAAAACTCAAATTCTGATCTGATTTTGTTCATCCCCATGGGCAGCTTATATAGCTTACAATCAACAATCTTCACTTACATTAGTGGACAAATAATGGACTCCACTAAGCCTGAATTATGACCACTAATGACAAAATATTATAAAAAAACACTTTAGTGGGCAATTATTGAACTTCCACTAAGCCTAACAATTATGACCACTAAAACATTAAATAAAACACATGCTAAATTCGTGCACCCCTCTGGTATGCCTCATGGCTGACTCATCCCAAAGGTTTTGGGCCTTATTTGATAAAAATAACTTGCTTAAAAAACTAGCCCAATAAGTGGTGTAGCCCAAAAAGAGTTGGCAGCCACTTTAACAAGAGTTTTAGGCCTTTATTTACTAATTACAATTACTAAGAACACCATAGAGTAATTAGGCTTCATAATCCTTGATACAATTCACCATCTTGGCCTTGTTTTCATCTTTAGGCATTTCTTCAAGAATGAGGGCCGTAACTTGTTGCAAAGCATCTTTGGCCTTTTTAGTCCTCGCCCTAGTCATTGGTCCTCCAAGTCCTTTGAGTGCTCCTAAATCCTTGCCCATGTCCTCATCACATAACATGTAATTGGTTTACTGTTCATTGGTTCTCTCTAGTTCTTCAACTGAATTACTTGCTATACCTAGGGAGACTAATAACCAACACAAATGCACAACATAACATGTAATTGGTTTACTGTTCATTGGTTCTCTCTAATTCTTCAACTGACTTACTTGCTACACCTGGGGAGACTAATAACCAACATAAATGCACAACATAACATGTAATTGGTTTACTGTTCATTGGTTCTCTCTAATTCTTCAACTGACTTACTTGCTACACCTGGGGAGACTAATAACCCACACAAATGCACAACATAACATGTAATTGGTTTACTATTCATTGGTTCTCTCTAATTCTTCAACTGACTTACTTGCTACACCAGGGGAGACTAATAACCAACACAAATGCACAACATAACATGTAATTGGTTTACTGTTCATTGGTTCTCACTAATTCTTCAACTGACTTACTAGCTACACCTGGGGAGACTAATGACCAACACAAATTCCCAACATAACATGTAATTGGTTTACTGTTCATTGGTTCTCTCTAATTCTTCAACTAACTTACTTGCTACACCTGGGGAGACTAATAACCAACACAAATGCACAACATAACATGTAATTGGTTTACTATTCATTGGTTCTCTCTAATTCTTCAACTGACATACTTGCTACACTTGGGGAGACTAATAACCAACACAAATGCACAACATAACATGCATTTCTCTAATTTTTCAACTGACTTACTTGCTACACCTGGGGAGACTAATAAGCAACACAAATGCACATCATAACATGTAATTTGTTTACTGTTCATTGGTTCTCTCTAATTCTTCAACTGACTTACTTGCTACACCTGGGGAGACTAATAACCAACACAAATGCAAAACATAACATGTAATTGGTTTACTGTTCATTGGTTCTTACTAATTCTTCAACTGACTTACTTGCTACACCTGGGGAGACTAATAAGCAACACAAATGCACATCATAACATGTAATTGGTTTACTGTTCATTGGTTCTCTCTAATTCTTCAACTGACTTACTTGCTACACCTGGGGAGACTAATAACCAACACAAATGCACAACATAACATGTAATTGGTTTACTATTCATTGGTTCTCTCTAATTCTTCAACTGACTTACTTGCTACACCTGGGGAGACTAATAACCAACACAAATGCACAACATAACATGTAATTGGTTTACTGTTCATTGGTTCTCACTAATTCTTCAACTGACTTACTAGCTACACCTGGGGAGACTAATGACGAACACAAATTCACAACATAACATGTAATTGGTTTACTGTTCATTGGTTCTCCCTAATTCTTCAACTGACTTACTTGCTACACCTGGGGAGACTAATAAGCAACACAAATGCACAACATAACATGTAATTGGTTTACTGTTCATTGGTTCTCACTAATTCTTCAACTGACTTACTAGCTACACCTGGGGAGACTAATGACCAACACAAATTCACAACATAACATGTAATTGGTTTACTGTTCATTGGTTCTCACTAATTCTTCAACTGACTTACTTGCTACACCTGGGGAGGCTAATAACAAACACAATTGCACAACATAACATGTAATTGGTTTACTGTTCATTGGTTCTCACTAATTCTTCAACTGACTTACTAGCTACACCTGGGGAGACTAATGACCAACATAAATTCACAACATAACATGTAATTGGTTTACTGTTCATTGGTTCTCTCTAATTCTTCAACTGACTTACTTGCTACACCTGGGAAGACTAATAAGCAACACAAATGCACATCATAACATGTAATTGGTTTACTGTTCATTGGTTCTCTCTAATTCTTCAACTGACTTACTTGCTACACCTGGGCAGACTAATAACCAACACAAATGCACAACATAACATGTAATTGGTTTACTGTTCATTGGTTCTCTCTAATTCTTCAACTGACTTACTTGCTACACCTAGGGAGACTAATAACCAACACATATCCACAACATAACATGTAATTGGTTTACTGTTCATTGGTTCTCTCTAATTCTTCAACTGACTTACTTGCTACACCTGGAGAGACTAATAAGCAACACAAATGCACATCATAACATGTAATTGGTTTACTGTTCATTGGTTGTCTCTAATTCTTGGACTGACTTACTTGCTACACCTGGGGAGACTAATAACCAACATAAATGCACAACATAACATGTAATCGGTTTACTGTTCATTGGTTCTCTTTAATTCTTCAACTAACAAACTTGCTACACTTGGGGAGACTAATAACCAACACAAATGCACAACATAACATGTAATTGGTTTACTATTCATTGGTTCCCTCTAATTCTTCAACTGACTTACTTGCTACACCTGGGGAGACTAATAACCAACACAAATGCACAACATAACATGTAATTGGTTTACTGTTCATTGGTTCTCACTAATTCTTCAACTGACTTACTTGCTACACCTGGGGAGACTAATAAGCAACACAAATGCACATCATAACATGTAATTGGTTTACTGTTCATTGGTTCTCTCTAATTCTTCAACTGACTTACTTGCTACACCTGGGGAGACTATTAACCAACACAAATGCACAACATAACATGTAATTGGTTTACTGTTCATTGGTTCTCACTAATTCTTCAACTGACTTACTAGCTACACCTGGGGAGACTAATAACCAACACAAATTCACAACATAACATGTAATTGGTTTACTGTTCATTTGTTCTCTCTAATTCTTCAACTGACTTACTTGCTACACCTGGGGAGACCAATAACCCACACAAATGCACAACATAACATGTAATTGGTTTACTATTCATTGGTTCTCTCTAATTCTTCAACTGACTTACTTGCTACACCTGGGGAGACTAATAACCAACACAAATGCACAACATAACATGTAATTGGTTTACTGTTCATTGGTTCTCACTAATTCTTCAACTGACTTACTTGCTACACCTGGGGAGACTAATAACCAACACAAATGCACAACACAACATGTAATTGGTTTACTGTTCATTGGTTGTCTCTAATTCTTCGACTGACTTACTTGCTACACCTGGGGAGACTAATAACCAACATAAATGCACAACATAACATGTAATCAGTTTACTGTTCATTGGTTCTCTTTATTTCTTCAACTGACTTACTTGCTACACTTGGGGAGACTAATAACCAACACAAATGCACAACATAACATGTAATTGGTTTACTATTCATTGGTTCTCTCTAATTCTTCAACTGACTTACTTGCTACACCTAGGGAGACTAATAACCAACACAAATGCACAACATAACATGTAATTGGTTTACTGTTCATTGGTTCTCACTAATTCTTGAACTGACTTACTTGCTACACCTGGGGAGACTAATAAGCAACACAAATGCACATCATAACATGTAATTGGTTTACTGTTCATTGGTTCTCTCTAATTCTTCAACTGACTTACTTGCTACACCTGGGGAGACTAATAACCAACACAAATGCACAACATAACATGTAATTGGTTTATTGTTCATTGGTTCTCACTAATTCTTCAACTGACTTACTTGTTACACCTGGGGAGACTAATAACCAACACAAATGCACAACATAACCTGTAATTGGTTTACTGTTCATTGGTTGTCTCTAATTCTTCAACTGACTTACTTGCTACACCTGGGGAGACTAATAAGCCACACAAATGCACAACATAACATGTAATTGGTTTACTATTCATTGGTTCTCTCTAATTCTTCAACTGACTTACTTGCTACACCTGGGGAGACTAATAATCAACACAAATGCACAACATAACATGTAATTGGTTTACTGTTCATTGGTTGTCACTAATTCTTCAACTGACTTACTAGCTACACCTGGGGAGACTAATGACCAACATAAATTCACAACATAACATGTAATTGGTTTACTGTTCATTGGTTCTCTCTAATTCTTCAACTAACTTACTTGCTACACCTGGGGAGACTAATAACCAACACAAATGCACAACATAACATGTAATTGGTTTACTATTCATTGGTTCTCTCTAATTCTTCAACTGACATACTTGCTACACTTGGGGAGACTAATAACCAACACAAATGCACAACATAACATGCATTTCTCTAATTCTTCAACTGACTTACTTGCTACACCTGGGGAGACTAATAAGCAACACAAATGCACAACATAATTAATAAATTAAAATAAAAAAATATGGATTGAAATTAGATGCTAGAAATGGAGGGAAGGAAACGGTAAAGGAATGGAGGAAGAATCACTCTTCCAAGGAAGGCTTCACACAAAGAATTGTGGATGATCCTTTGATATGCCCAAATTTTTGAATCACTCAAGAACAATTGGAGAATCACTCTCAGTTAATAAAACTCAAATTCTGATCTATTTTTTATTCATCCCAATGGGCAGCTTATATAGCTTACAACCAACACCTTTCACTTACATTAGTGGGCAATTAATGGACTCCACTAAGCCTATCAATTATGACCACTAATGACAAAATATTAAAAAAAATCACTTTAGTGGGCAATTGTTGAACTCCACTAAGCCTAACAATTATGACCACTAATGACAAAACATTAAAAACACATGCTGAATTCGTGCACCCTTTGGTATGCCTCATGGCTGATTCATCCCAAAGGTTTTGGACCTTATTTAACTAAAAACAACTTGCCTAATAACTAGCCCAATAAGTGGTGCAGCCCAAACAAGAGTTGGCAGCCACTTTAACAAGAGTTTTAGGCCTTTATTTACTAATTACAAGTACTAAAAACACCCACTAAGAAAACCCTAGTCATTGGTCCTCCAAGTCCTTTGAGTGCTCCCATCAGATTCACATCAGAGACTAATAACCAACACAAATGCACAGCATAACATGTAATTGGTTTACTGTTCATTGGTTCTCTCTAATTCTTCAACTGACTTACTTGCTACACCTAGGGAGACTAATAACCAACACAAATGCACAACATAACATGTAATTGGTTTACTGTTCATTGGTTCTCTCTAATTCTTCAACTGACTTACTTGCTACACCTGGGGAGACTAATAAGCAACACAAATGCACATCATAACATGTAATTGGTTTACTGTTCATTGGTTGTCTCTAATTCTTCGACTGACTTACTTGCTACACCTGGGGAGACTAATAACCAACATAAATGCACAACATAACATGTAATCGGTTTACTGTTCATTGGTTCTCTTTAATTCTTCAACTGACTTACTTGCTACACTTGGGGAGACTAATAACCAACACAAATGCACAACATAACATGTAATTAGTTTACTATTCATTGGTTCTCTCTAATTCTTCAACTGACTTACTTGCTACACCTGGGGAGACTAATAACCAACACAAATGCACAACATAACATGTAATTGGTTTACTGTTCATTGGTTCTCACTAATTCTTCAACTGACTTACTTGCTACACCTGGGGAGACTAATAACCAACACAAATTCACAACATAACATGTAATTGGTTTACTCTTCATTGGTTCTCTCTAATTCTTCAACTGACTTACTTGCTACACCTGGGGAGACTAATAACCCACACAAATGCACAACATAACATGTAATTGGTTTACTATTCATTGGTTCTCTCTAATTCTTCAACTGACTTACTTGCCATACCTGGGGAGACTAATAACCAACACAAATGCACAACATAACATGTAATTGGTTTACTGTTCATTGGTTCTCACTAATTCTTCAACTGACTTACTTGCTACACCTGGGGAGACTAATAAGCAACACAAATGCACATCATAACATGTAATTAGTTTACTGTTCATTGGTTCTCTCTAATTCTTCAACTGACTTACTTGCTACACCTGGGGAGACTAATAACTCACACAAATGCACAACATAACATGTAATTGGTTTACTATTCATTGGTTCTCTCTAATTCTTCAACTGACTTACTTGCTACACCTGGGGAGACTAATAACCAACACAAATGCACAACATAACATGTAATTGGTTTACTGTTCATTGGTTCTCTCTAATTCTTCAACTGACTTACTTGCTACCCCTGGGGAGACTAATAACCAACACAAATTCACAACATAACATGTAATTGGTTTACTCTTCATTGGTTCTCTCTAATTCTTCAACTGACTTACTTGCTACACCTGGGGAGACTAATAACCCACACAAATGCACAACATAACATGTAATTGGTTTACTATTCATTGGTTCTCTCTAATTCTTCAACTGACTTACTTGCCATACCTGGGGAGACTAATAACCCACACAAATGCACAACATAACATGTAATTGGTTTACTATTCATTGGTTCTCTCTAATTCTTCAACTGACTTACTTGCTACACCTGGGGAGACTAATAACCAACACAAATGCACAACATAACATGTAATTGGTTTACTGTTCATTGGTTCTCTCTAATTCTTCAACTGACTTACTTGCTACACCTGGGGAGACTAATAACCAACACAAATTCACAACATAACATGTAATTGGTTTACTCTTCATTGGTTCTCTCTAATTCTTCAACTGACTTACTTGCTACACCTGGGGAGACTAATAACCCACACAAATGCACAACATAACATGTAATTGGTTTACTATTCATTGGTTCTCTCTAATTCTTCAACTGACTTACTTGCCATACCTGGGGAGACTAATAACCAACACAAATGCACAACATAACATGTAATTGGTTTACTGTTCATTGGTTCTCACTAATTCTTCAACTGACTTACTTGCTACACCTGGGGAGACTAATAAGCAACACAAATGCACATCATAACATGTAATTGGTTTACTGTTCATTGGTTCTCTCTAATTCTTCAACTGACTTACTTGCTACACCTGGGGAGACTAATAACCAACACAAATTCACAACATAACATGTAATTGGTTTACTGTTCATTGGTTCTCTCTAATTCTTCAACTGACTTACTTGCTACACCTGGGGAGACTAATAACCCACACAAATGCACAACATAACATGTAATTGGTTTACTATTCATTGGTTCTCTCTAATTCTTCAACTGACTTACTTGCTACACCTGGGGAGACTAATAACCAACACAAATGCACAACATAACATGTAATTGGTTTACTATTCATTGGTTCTCTCTAATTCTTCAACTGACTTACTTGCTACACCTGGGGAGACTAATAACCAACACAAATGCACAACATAACATGTAATTGGTTTACTGTTCATTGGTTCTCACTAATTCTTCAACTGACTTACTAGCTACACCTGGGGAGACTAATGACCAACACAAATTCACAATATAACATGTAATTGGTTTACTGTTCATTGGTTCTCCCTAATTCGTCAACTGACTTACTTGCTACACCTGGGGAGACTAATAAGCAACACAAATGCACAAGATAACATGTAATTGGTTTACTGTTCATTGGTTCTCACTAATTCTTCAACTGACTTACTAGCTACACCTGGGGAGACTAATGACCAACACAAATTCACAACATAACATGTAATTGGTTTACTGGTTCTCACTAATTCTTCAACTGACTTACTTGCTACACCTGGGGAGACTAATAACCAACACAAATGCATAACATAACATGTAATTGGTTTACTGTTCATTGGTTCTCACTAATTCTTCAACTGACTTACTAGCTACACCTGGGGAGACTAATGACCAACATAAATTCACAACATAACATGTAATTAGTTTACTATTCATTGGTTCTCTCTAATTCTTCAACTGACTTACTTGCTACACCTGGGGAGACTAATAACCAACACAAATGCACAACATAACATGTAATTGGTTTACTGTTCATTGGTTCTCACTAATTCTTCAACTGACTTACTTGCTACACCTGGGGAGACTAATGACCAACACAAATTCACAACATAACATGTAATTGGTTTACTATTCATTGGTTCTCTCTAATTCTTCAACTGACTTACTTGCTACACCTGGGGAGACTAATAACCCACACAAGTGCACAACATAACATGTAATTGGTTTACTATTCATTGGTTCTCTCTAATTCTTCAACTGACTTACTTGCTACACCTGGGGAGACTAATAACCAACACAAATGCACAACATAACATGTAATTGGTTTACTGTTCATTGGTTCTCTCTAATTCTTCAACTGACTTACTTGCTACACCTGGGGAGACTAATAACCAACACAAATTCACAACATAACATGTAATTGGTTTACTCTTCATTGGTTCTCTCTAATTCTTCAACTGACTTACTTGCTACACCTGGGGAGACTAATAACCCACACAAATGCACAACATAACATGTAATTGGTTTACTATTCATTGGTTCTCTCTAATTCTTCAACTGACTTACTTGCCATACCTGGGGAGACTAATAACCAACACAAATGCACAACATAACATGTAATTGGTTTACTGTTCATTGGTTCTCTCTAATTCTTCAACTGACTTACTTGCTACACCTGGGGAGACTAATAAGCAACACAAATGCACATCATAACATGTAATTGGTTTACTGTTCATTGGTTGTCTCTAATTCTTCGACTGACTTACTTGCTACACCTGGGGAGACTAATAACCAAAATAAATGCACAACATAACATGTAATCGGTTTACTGTTCATTGGTTCTCTTTAATTCTTCAACTGACTTACTTGCTACACCTGGGGAGACTAATAAGCAACACAAATGCACATCATAACATGTAATTGGTTTACTGTTCATTGGTTGTCTCTAATTCTTCGACTGACTTACTTGCTACACCTGGGGAGACTAATAACCAACATAAATGCACAACATAACATGTAATCGGTTTACTGTTCATTGGTTCTCTTTAATTCTTCAACTGACTTACTTGCTACACTTGGGGAGACTAATAACCAACACAAATGCACAACATAACATGTAATTAGTTTACTATTCATTGGTTCTCTCTAATTCTTCAACTGACTTACTTGCTACACCTGGGGAGACTAATAACCAACACAAATGCACAACATAACATGTAATTGGTTTACTGTTCATTGGTTCTCACTAATTCTTCAACTGACTTACTTGCTACACCTGGGGAGACTAATAAGCAACACAAATGCACATCATAACATGTAATTGTTTACTGTTCATTGGTTCTCTCTAATTCTTCAACTGACTTACTTGCTACACCTGGGGAGACTAATAACCAACACAAATTCACAACATAACATGTAATTGGTTTACTGTTCATTGGTTCTCTCTAATTCTTCAACTGACTTACTTGCTACACCTGGGGAGACTAATAACCCACACAAATGCACAACATAACATGTAATTGGTTTACTATTCATTGGTTCTCTCTAATTCTTCAACTGACTTACTTGCTACACCTGGGGAGACTAATAACCAACACAAATGCACAACATAACATGTAATTGGTTTACTATTCATTGGTTCTCTCTAATTCTTCAACTGACTTACTTGCTACACCTGGGGAGACTAATAACCAACACAAATGCACAACATAACATGTAATTGGTTTACTGTTCATTGGTTCTCACTAATTCTTCAACTGACTTACTAGCTACACCTGGGGAGACTAATGACCAACACAAATTCACAATATAACATGTAATTGGTTTACTGTTAATTGGTTCTCCCTAATTCGTCAACTGACTTACTTGCTACACCTGGGGAGACTAATAAGCAACACAAATGCACAACATAACATGTAATTGGTTTACTGTTCATTGGTTCTCACTAATTCTTCAACTGACTTACTAGCTACACCTGGGGAGACTAATGACCAACACAAATTCACAACATAACATGTAATTGGTTTACTGGTTCTCACTAATTCTTCAACTGACTTACTTGCTACACCTGGGGAGACTAATAACCAACACAAATGCATAACATAACATGTAATTGGTTTACTGTTCATTGGTTCTCACTAATTCTTCAACTGACTTACTAGCTACACCTGGGGAGACTAATGACCAACATAAATTCACAACATAACATGTAATTGGTTTACTGTTCATTGGTTCTCTCTAATTCTTCAACTAACTTACTTGCTACACCTGGGGAGACTAATAACCAACACAAATGCACAACATAACATGTAATTGGTTTACTGTTCATTGGGTCTCTCTAATTCTTCAACTGACTTACTTGCTACACCTGGGGAGACTAATAACCAACACAAATGCACAACATAACATGTAATTGGTTTACTATTCATTGGTTCTCACTAATTCTTCAACTGACTTACTTGCTACACCTGGGGAGACTAATAAGCAACACAAATGCACATCATAACATGTAATAGGTTTACTGTTCATTGGTTCTCTCTAATTCTTCAACTGACTTACTTGCTACACCTGGGGAGACTAATAACCAACACAAATGCACAACATAACATGTAATTGGTTTACTATTCATTGGTTCTCTCTAATTCTTCAACTGACTTACTTGCTACACCTGGTGAGACTAATAACCAACACAAATGCACCACATAACATGTAATTGGTTTACTGTTCATTGGTTCTCACTAATTCTTCAACTGACTTACTAGCTACACCTGGGGAGACTAATGACCAACACAAATTCACAACATAACATGTAATTGGTTTACTGTTCATTGGTTCTCTCTAATTCTTCAACTGACTTACTTGCTACACCTGGGGAGACTAATAAGCAACACAAATGCACATCATAACATGTAATTGGTTTACTGTTCATTGGTTCTCTCTAATTCTTCAACTGACTTACTTGCTACACCTGGGGAGACTAATAACCAACACAAATGCACAACATAACATGTAATTGGTTTACTATTCATTGGTTCTCTCTAATTCTTCAACTGACTTACTTGCTACACCTGGCGAGACTAATAACCAACACAAATGCACCACATAACATGTAATTGGTTTACTGTTCATTGGTTCTCACTAATTCTTCAACTGACTTACTAGCTACACCTGGGGAGACTAATGACCAACACAAATTCACAACATAACATGTAATTGGTTTACTGGTTCTCACTAATTCTTCAACTGACTTACTTGCTACACCTGGGGAGACTAATAACCAACACAAATGCACAACATAACATGTAATTGGTTTACTGTTCATTGGTTCTCACTAATTCTTCAACTGACTTACTAGCTACACCTGGGGAGACTAATGACCAACATAAATTCACAACATAACATGTAATTGGTTTACTGTTCATTGGTTCTCTCTAATTCTTCAACTAACTTACTTGCTACACCTGGGGAGACTAATAACCAACACAAATGCACAACATAACATGTAATTGGTTTACTGTTCATTGGTTCTCTCTAATTCTTCAACTGACTTACTTGCTACACCTGGGGAGACTAATAACCAACACAAATGCACAACATAACATGTAATTGGTTTACTATTCATTGGTTCTCTCTAATTCTTCAACTGACTTACTTGCTACACCTGGCGAGACTAATAACCAACACAAATTCACCACATAACATGTAATTGGTTTACTGTTCATTGGTTCTCACTAATTCTTCAACTGACTTACTAGCTACACCTGGGGAGACTAATGACCAACACAAATTCACAACATAACATGTAATTGGTTTACATTTCATTGGTTCTCCCTAATTCTTCAACTGACTTACTTGCTACACCTGGGGAGACTAATAAGCAACACAAATGCACAACATAACATGTAATTGGTTTACTGTTCATTGGTTCTCTCTAATTCTTCAACTGACTTACTTGCTACACCTGGGGAGACTAATAAGCAACACAAATGCACAACATAACATGTAATTGGTTTACTGTTCATTGGTTCTCACTAATTCTTCAACTGACTTACTAGCTACACCTGGGGAGACTAATGACCAACATAAATTCACAACATAACATGTAATTGGTTTACTGTTCATTGGTTCTCTCTAATTCTTCAACTAACTTACTTGCTACACCTGGGGAGACTAATAACCAACACAAATGCACAACATAACATGTAATTGGTTTACTGTTCATTGGTTCTCACTAATTCTTCAACTGACTTACTAGCTACACCTGGGGAGACTAATGACCAACACAAATTCACAACACAACATGTAATTGGTTTGCAGGTTCTCACTAATTCTTCAACTGACTTACTTGCTACACCTGGGGAGACTAATAACCAACACAAATGCACAACATAACATGTAATTGGTTTACTATTCATTGGATCTCTCTAATTCTTCAACTGACTTACTTGCTACACCTGGGGAGACTAATAAGCAACACAAATGCACAACATAACATGTAATTGGTTTACTGTTCATTGGTTCTCTCTAATTCTTCAACTGACTTACTTACTACACCTGGGGAGACTAATAACCAACACAAATGCACATCATAACATGTAATTGGTTTACTGTTCATTGGTTGTCTCTAATTCTTCGACTGACTTACTTGCTACACCTGGGGAGACTAATAACCAACATAAATGCACAACATAACATGTAATCGGTTTACTGTTCATTGGTTCTCTTTAATTCTTCAACTGACTTACTTGCTACACTTGGGGAGACTAATAACCAACACAAATGCACAACATAACATGTAATTAGTTTACTATTCATTGGTTCTCTCTAATTCTTCAACTGACTTACTTGCTACACCTGGGGAGACTAATAACCAACACAAATGCACAACATAACATGTAATTGGTTTACTGTTCATTGGTTCTCACTAACTCTTCAACTGACTTACTTGCTACACCTGGGGAGACTAATAAGCAACACAAATGCACATCATAACATGTAATTGGTTTACTGTTCATTGGTTCTCTCTAATTCTTCAACTGACTTACTTGCTACACCTGGGGAGACTAATAACCAACACAAATTCACAACATAACATGTAATTGGTTTACTGTTCATTGGTTCTCTCTAATTCTTCAACTGACTTACTTGCTACACCTGGGGAGACTAATAACCCACACAAATGCACAACATAACATGTAATTGGTTTACTATTCATTGGTTCTCTCTAATTCTTCAACTGACTTACTTGCTACACCTGGGGAGACTAATAACCAACACAAATGCACAACATAACATGTAATTGGTTTACTGTTCATTGGTTCTCACTAATTCTTCAACTGACTTACTAGCTACACCTGGGGAGACTAATGACCAACACAAATTCACAACATAACATGTAATTGGTTTACTGTTCATTGGTTCTCCCTAATTCTTCAACTGACTTACTTGCTACACCTGGGGAGACTGATAACCAACACAAATGCACAACATAACATGTAATTGGTTTACTGTTCATTGGTTCTCACTAATTCTTCAACTGCCTTACTTGCTACACCTGGGGAGACTAATAAGCAACACAAATGCACATCATAACATGCATTTCTCTAATTCTTCAACTGACTTACTTGCTACACCTGGGGAGACTAATAAGCAACACAAATTCACATCATAACATGTAATTGGTTTACTGTTCATTGGTTCTCACTAATTCTTCAACTGACTTACTTGCTACACCTGGGGAGACTAATAACCAACACAAATGCACAACATAACATGTAATTGGTTTACTGTTCATTGGTTCTCTCTAATTCTTCAACTGACTTACTTGCTACACCTGGGGAGACTAATAACCAACACAAATGCACAACATAACATGTAATTGGTTTACTATTCATTGGTTCTCTCTAATTCTTCAACTGACTTACTTGCTACACCTGGCGAGACTAATAACCAACACAAATTCACCACATAACATGTAATTGGTTTACTGTTCATTGGTTCTCACTAATTCTTCAACTGACTTACTAGCTACACCTGGGGAGACTAATGACCAACACAAATTCACAACATAACATGTAATTGGTTTACATTTCATTGGTTCTCCCTAATTCTTCAACTGACTTACTTGCTACACCTGGGGAGACTAATAAGCAACACAAATGCACAACATAACATGTAATTGGTTTACTGTTCATTGGTTCTCTCTAATTCTTCAACTGACTTACTTGCTACACCTGGGGAGACTAATAAGCAACACAAATGCACAACATAACATGTAATTGGTTTACTGTTCATTGGTTCTCACTAATTCTTCAACTGACTTACTAGCTACACCTGGGGAGACTAATGACCAACATAAATTCACAACATAACATGTAATTGGTTTACTGTTCATTGGTTCTCTCTAATTCTTCAACTAACTTACTTGCTACACCTGGGGAGACTAATAACCAACACAAATGCACAACATAACATGTAATTGGTTTACTGTTCATTGGTTCTCACTAATTCTTCAACTGACTTACTAGCTACACCTGGGGAGACTAATGACCAACACAAATTCACAACACAACATGTAATTGGTTTGCAGGTTCTCACTAATTCTTCAACTGACTTACTTGCTACACCTGGGGAGACTAATAACCAACACAAATGCACAACATAACATGTAATTGGTTTACTATTCATTGGATCTCTCTAATTCTTCAACTGACTTACTTGCTACACCTGGGGAGACTAATAAGCAACACAAATGCACAACATAACATGTAATTGGTTTACTGTTCATTGGTTCTCTCTAATTCTTCAACTGACTTACTTACTACACCTGGGGAGACTAATAACCAACACAAATGCACATCATAACATGTAATTGGTTTACTGTTCATTGGTTGTCTCTAATTCTTCGACTGACTTACTTGCTACACCTGGGGAGACTAATAACCAACATAAATGCACAAAATAACATGTAATCGGTTTACTGTTCATTGGTTCTCTTTAATTCTTCAACTGACTTACTTGCTACACTTGGGGAGACTAATAACCAACACAAATGCACAACATAACATGTAATTAGTTTACTATTCATTGGTTCTCTCTAATTCTTCAACTGACTTACTTGCTACACCTGGGGAGACTAATAACCAACACAAATGCACAACATAACATGTAATTGGTTTACTGTTCATTGGTTCTCACTAACTCTTCAACTGACTTACTTGCTACACCTGGGGAGACTAATAAGCAACACAAATGCACATCATAACATGTAATTGGTTTACTGTTCATTGGTTCTCTCTAATTCTTCAACTGACTTACTTGCTACACCTGGGGAGACTAATAACCAACACAAATTCACAACATAACATGTAATTGGTTTACTGTTCATTGGTTCTCTCTAATTCTTCAACTGACTTACTTGCTACACCTGGGGAGACTAATAACCCACACAAATGCACAACATAACATGTAATTGGTTTACTATTCATTGGTTCTCTCTAATTCTTCAACTGACTTACTTGCTACACCTGGGGAGACTAATAACCAACACAAATGCACAACATAACATGTAATTGGTTTACTGTTCATTGGTTCTCACTAATTCTTCAACTGACTTACTAGCTACACCTGGGGAGACTAATGACCAACACAAATTCACAACATAACATGTAATTGGTTTACTGTTCATTGGTTCTCCCTAATTCTTCAACTGACTTACTTGCTACACCTGGGGAGACTGATAACCAACACAAATGCACAACATAACATGTAATTGGTTTACTGTTCATTGGTTCTCACTAATTCTTCAACTGCCTTACTTGCTACACCTGGGGAGACTAATAAGCAACACAAATGCACATCATAACATGCATTTCTCTAATTCTTCAACTGACTTACTTGCTACACCTGGGGAGACTAATAAGCAACACAAATTCACATCATAACATGTAATTGGTTTACTGTTCATTGGTTCTCTCTAATTCTTCAACTGACTTACTTGCTACACCTGGGGAGACTAATAACCAACATAAATGCACAACATAACATGTAATCGGTTTACTGTTCATTGGTTCTCTTTAATTCATCAACTGACTTACTTGCTACACTTGGGGAGACTAATAACCAACACAAATGCACAACATAACATGTAATTAGTTTACTATTCATTGGTTCTCTCTAATTCTTCAACTGACTTACTTGCTACACCTGGGGAGACTAATAACCAACACAAATGCACAACATAACATGTAATTGGTTTACTGTTCATTGGTTCTCACTAATTCTTCAACTGACTTACTTGGTACACCTGGGGAGACTAATAAGCAACACAAATGCACATCATAACATGTAATTGGTTTACTGTTCATTGGTTCTCTCTAATTCTTCAACTGACTTACTTGCTACACCTGGGGAGACTAATAACCAACACAAATTCACAACATAACATGTAATTGGTTTACTGTTCATTGGTTCTCTCTAATTCTTCAACTGACTTACTTGCTACACCTGGGGAGACTAATAACCCACACAAATGCACAACATAACATGTAATTGGTTTACTATTCATTGGTTCTCTCTAATTCTTCAACTGACTTACTTGCTACACCTGGGGAGATTAATAACCAACACAAATGCACAACATAACATGTAATTGGTTTACTGTTCATTGGTTCTCACTAATTCTTCAACTGACTTACTAGCTACACCTGGGGAGACTAATGACCAACACAAATTCACAACATAACATGTAATTGGTTTACTGTTCATTGGTTCTCCCTAATTCTTCAACTGACTTACTTGCTACACCTGGGGAGACTGATAACCAACACAAATGCACAACATAACATGTAATTGGTTCTCACTAATTCTTCAACTGCCTTACTTGCTACACCTGGGGAGACTAATAAGCAACACAAATGCACATCATAACATGCATTTCTCTAATTCTTCAACTGACTTACTTGCTACACCTGGGGAGACTAATAAGCAACACAAATTCACATCATAACATGTAATTGGTTTACTGTTCATTGGTTCTCTCTAATTCTTCAACTGACTTACTTGCTACACCTGGGGAGACTAATAACCAACATAAATGCACAACATAACATGTAATCGGTTTACTGTTCATTGGTTCTCTTTAATTCATCAACTGACTTACTTGCTACACTTGGGGAGACTAATAACCAACACAAATGCACAACATAACATGTAATTAGTTTACTATTCATTGGTTCTCTCTAATTCTTCAACTGACTTACTTGCTACACCTGGGGAGACTAATAACCAACACAAATGCACAACATAACATGTAATTGGTTTACTGTTCATTGGTTCTCACTAATTCTTCAACTGACTTACTTGGTACACCTGGGGAGACTAATAAGCAACACAAATGCACATCATAACATGTAATTGGTTTACTGTTCATTGGTTCTCTCTAATTCTTCAACTGACTTACTTGCTACACCTGGGGAGACTAATAACCAACACAAATTCACAACATAACATGTAATTGGTTTACTGTTCATTGGTTCTCTCTAATTCTTCAACTGACTTACTTGCTACACCTGGGGAGACTAATAACCCACACAAATGCACAACATAACATGTAATTGGTTTACTATTCATTGGTTCTCTCTAATTCTTCAACTGACTTACTTGCTACACCTGGGGAGATTAATAACCAACACAAATGCACAACATAACATGTAATTGGTTTACTGTTCATTGGTTCTCACTAATTCTTCAACTGACTTACTAGCTACACCTGGGGAGACTAATGACCAACACAAATTCACAACATAACATGTAATTGGTTTACTGTTCATTGGTTCTCCCTAATTCTTCAACTGACTTACTTGCTACACCTGGGGAGACTGATAACCAACACAAATGCACAACATAACATGTAATTGGTTCTCACTAATTCTTCAACTGCCTTACTTGCTACACCTGGGGAGACTAATAAGCAACACAAATGCACATCATAACATGCATTTCTCTAATTCTTCAACTGACTTACTTGCTACACCTGGGGAGACTAATAAGCAACACAAATTCACATCATAACATGTAATTGGTTTACTGTTCATTGGTTCTCTCTAATTCTTCAACTGACTTACTTGCTACACCTGGGGAGACTAATAACCAACATAAATGCACAACATAACATGTAATCGGTTTACTGTTCATTGGTTCTCTTTAATTCATCAACTGACTTACTTGCTACACTTGGGGAGACTAATAACCAACACAAATGCACAACATAACATGTAATTAGTTTACTATTCATTGGTTCTCTCTAATTCTTCAACTGACTTACTTGCTACACCTGGGGAGACTAATAACCAACACAAATGCACAACATAACATGTAATTGGTTTACTGTTCATTGGTTCTCACTAATTCTTCAACTGACTTACTTGGTACACCTGGGGAGACTAATAAGCAACACAAATGCACATCATAACATGTAATTGGTTTACTGTTCATTGGTTCTCTCTAATTCTTCAACTGACTTACTTGCTACACCTGGGGAGACTAATAACCAACACAAATTCACAACATAACATGTAATTGGTTTACTGTTCATTGGTTCTCTCTAATTCTTCAACTGACTTACTTGCTACACCTGGGGAGACTAATAACCCACACAAATGCACAACATAACATGTAATCTGTTTACTGTTCATTGGTTCTCTCTAATTCTTCAACTAACTTACTTGCTACGCCTGGGGAGACTAATAACCAACACAAATGCACAACATAACATGTAATTGGTTTACTGTTCATTGGTTCTCACTAATTCTTCAACTGACTTACTAGCTACACCTGGGGAGACTAATGACCAACACAAATTCACAACATAACATGTAATTGGTTTGCTGGTTCTCACTAATTCTTCAACTGACTTACTTGCTACACCTGGGGAGACTAATAACCAACACAAATGCACAACATAACATGTAATTGGTTTACTATTCATTGGATCTCTCTAATTCTTCAACTGACTTACTTGCTACACCTGGGGAGACTAATAAGCAACACAAATGCACAACATAACATGTAATTGGTTTACTGTTCATTGGTTCTCTCTAATTCTTCAACTGACTTACTTACTACACCTGGGGAGACTAATAACCCACACAAATGCACATCATAACATGTAATTGGTTTACTGTTCATTGGTTGTCTCTAATTCTTCGACTGACTTACTTGCTACACCTGGAGAGACTAATAACCAACATAAATGCACAACATAACATGTAATCGGTTTACTGTTCATTGGTTCTCTTTAATTCTTCAACTGACTTACTTGCTACACTTGGGGAGACTAATAACCAACACAAATGCACAACATAACATGTAATTAGTTTACTATTCATTGGTTCTCTCTAATTCTTCAACTGACTTACTTGCTACACCTGGGGAGACTAATAACCAACACAAATGCACAACATAACATGTAATTGGTTTACTGTTCATTGGTTCTCACTAATTCTTCAACTGACTTACTTGCTACACCTGGGGAGACTAATAAGCAACACAAATGCACATCATAACATGTAATTGGTTTACTGTTCATTGGTTCTCTCTAATTCTTCAACTGACTTACTTGCTACACCTGGGGAGACTAATAACCAACACAAATTCACAACATAACATGTAATTGGTTTACTGTTCATTGGTTCTCTCTAATTCTTCAACTGACTTACTTGCTACACCTGGGGAGACTAATAACCCACACAAATGCACAACATAACATGTAATTGGTTTACTATTCATTGGTTCTCTCTAATTCTTCAACTGACTTACTTGCTACACCTGGGGAGACTAATAACCAACACAAATGCACAACATAACATGTAATTGGTTTACTGTTCATTGGTTCTCACTAATTCTTCAACTGACTTACTAGCTACACCTGGGGAGACTAATGACTAACACAAATTCACAACATAACATGTAATTGGTTTACTGTTTATTGGTTCTCACTAATTCTTCAACTGACTTACTAGCTACACCTGGGGAGACTAATGACCAACACAAATTCACAACATAACATGTAATTGGTTTGCTGGTTCTCACTAATTCTTCAACTGACTTACTTGCTACACCTGGGGAGACTAATAACCAACACAAATGCACAACATAACATGTAATTGGTTTACTATTCATTGGATCTCTCTAATTCTTCAACTGACTTACTTGCTACACCTGGGGAGACTAATAAGCAACACAAATGCACAACATAACATGTAATTGGTTTACTGTTCATTGGTTCTCTCTAATTCTTCAACTGACTTACTTACTACACCTGGGGAGACTAATAACCCACACAAATGCACATCATAACATGTAATTGGTTTACTGTTCATTGGTTGTCTCTAATTCTTCGACTGACTTACTTGCTACACCTGGAGAGACTAATAACCAACATAAATGCACAACATAACATGTAATCGGTTTACTGTTCATTGGTTCTCTTTAATTCTTCAACTGACTTACTTGCTACACTTGGGGAGACTAATAACCAACACAAATGCACAACATAACATGTAATTAGTTTACTATTCATTGGTTCTCTCTAATTCTTCAACTGACTTACTTGCTACACCTGGGGAGACTAATAACCAACACAAATGCACAACATAACATGTAATTGGTTTACTGTTCATTGGTTCTCACTAATTCTTCAACTGACTTACTTGCTACACCTGGGGAGACTAATAAGCAACACAAATGCACATCATAACATGTAATTGGTTTACTGTTCATTGGTTCTCTCTAATTCTTCAACTGACTTACTTGCTACACCTGGGGAGACTAATAACCAACACAAATTCACAACATAACATGTAATTGGTTTACTGTTCATTGGTTCTCTCTAATTCTTCAACTGACTTACTTGCTACACCTGGGGAGACTAATAACCCACACAAATGCACAACATAACATGTAATTGGTTTACTATTCATTGGTTCTCTCTAATTCTTCAACTGACTTACTTGCTACACCTGGGGAGACTAATAACCAACACAAATGCACAACATAACATGTAATTGGTTTACTGTTCATTGGTTCTCACTAATTGTTCAACTGACTTACTAGCTACACCTGGGGAGACTAATGACTAACACAAATTCACAACATAACATGTAATTGATTTACTGTTCATTGGTTCTCCCTAATTCTTCAACTGACTTACTTGCTACACCTGGGGAGACTAAAAATCAACACAAACGCACAACATAACATGTAATTTGTTTACTGTTCATTGGTTCTCTCTAATTCTTCAACTAACTTTCTTGCTACACCTGGGGAGACTAATAACCAACACAAATGCACAACATAACATGTAATTGGTTTACTGTTCATTGGTTCTCACTAATTCTTCAACTGACTTACTAGCTACACCTGGCGAGACTAATGACCAACACAAATTCACAACACAACATGTAATTGGTTTGCAGGTTCTCACTAATTCTTCAACTGACTTACTTGCTACACCTGGGGAGACTAATAACCAACACAAATGCACAACATAACATGTAATTGGTTTACTATTCATTGGATCTCTCTAATTCTTCAACTGACTTACTTGCTACACCTGGGGAGACTAATAAGCAACACAAATGCACAACATAACATGTAATTGGTTTACTGTTCATTGGTTCTCTCTAATTCTTCAACTGACTTACTTACTACACCTGGGGAGACTAATAACCAACACAAATGCACATCATAACATGTAATTGGTTTACTGTTCACTGGTTGTCTCTAATTCTTCGACTGACTTACTTGCTACACCTGGGGAGACTAATAACCAACATAAATGCACAACATAACATGTAATCGGTTTACTGTTCATTGGTTCTCTTTAATTCTTCAACTGACTTACTTGCTACACTTGGGGAGACTAATAACCAACACAAATGCACAACATAACATGTAATTAGTTTACTATTCATTGGTTCTCTCTAATTCTTCAACTGACTTACTTGCTACACCTGGGGAGACTAATAACCAACACAAATGCACAACATAACATGTAATTGGTTTACTGTTCATTGGTTCTCACTAACTCTTCAACTGACTTACTTGCTACACCTGGGGAGACTAATAAGCAACACAAATGCACATCATAACATGTAATTGGTTTACTGTTCATTGGTTCTCTCTAATTCTTCAACTGACTTACTTGCTACACCTGGGGAGACTAATAACCCACACAAATGCACAACATAACATGTAATTGGTTACTGTTCATTGGTTCTCTCTAATTCTTCAACTGACTTACTTGCTACACCTGGGGAGACTAATAACCAACACAAATGCACAACATAACATGTAATTGGTTTACTGTTCATTGGTTCTCACTAACTCTTCAACTGACTTACTTGCTACACCTGGGGAGACTAATAACCAACATAAATGCACAACATAACATGTAATCGGTTTACTGTTCATTGGTTCTCTTTAATTCTTCAACTGACTTACTTGCTACACTTGGGGAGACTAATAACCAACACAAATGCACAACATAACATGTAATTAGTTTACTATTCATTGGTTCTCTCTAATTCTTCAACTGACTTACTTGCTACACCTGGGGAGACTAATAACCAACACAAATGCACAACATAACATGTAATTGGTTTACTGTTCATTGGTTCTCACTAACTCTTCAACTGACTTACTTGCTACACCTGGGGAGACTAATAAGCAACACAAATGCACATCATAACATGTAATTGGTTTACTGTTCATTGGTTCTCTCTAATTCTTCAACTGACTTACTTGCTACACCTGGGGAGACTAATAACCAACACAAATTCACAACATAACATGTAATTGGTTTACTGTTCATTGGTTCTCTCTAATTCTTCAACTGACTTACTTGCTACACCTGGGGAGACTAATAACCCACACAAATGCACAACATAACATGTAATTGGTTTACTATTCATTGGTTCTCTCTAATTCTTCAACTGACTTACTTGCTACACCTGGGGAGACTAATAACCAACACAAATGCACAACATAACATGTAATTGGTTTACTGTTCATTGGTTCTCACTAATTCTTCAACTGACTTACTAGCTACACCTGGGGAGACTAATGACCAACACAAATTCACAACATAACATGTAATTGGTTTACTGTTCATTGGTTCTCCCTAATTCTTCAACTGACTTACTTGCTACACCTGGGGAGACTGATAACCAACACAAATGCACAACATAACATGTAATTGGTTTACTGTTCATTGGTTCTCACTAATTCTTCAACTGCCTTACTTGCTACACCTGGGGAGACTAATAAGCAACACAAATGCACATCATAACATGCATTTCTCTAATTCTTCAACTGACTTACTTGCTACACCTGGGGAGACTAATAAGCAACACAAATTCACATCATAACATGTAATTGGTTTACTGTTCATTGGTTCTCACTAATTCTTCAACTGACTTACTTGCTACACCTGGGGAGACTAATAACCAACACAAATGCACAACATAACATGTAATTGGTTTACTGTTCATTGGTTCTCTCTAATTCTTCAACTGACTTACTTGCTACACCTGGGGAGACTAATAACCAACACAAATGCACAACATAACATGTAATTGGTTTACTATTCATTGGTTCTCTCTAATTCTTCAACTGACTTACTTGCTACACCTGGCGAGACTAATAACCAACACAAATTCACCACATAACATGTAATTGGTTTACTGTTCATTGGTTCTCACTAATTCTTCAACTGACTTACTAGCTACACCTGGGGAGACTAATGACCAACACAAATTCACAACATAACATGTAATTGGTTTACATTTCATTGGTTCTCCCTAATTCTTCAACTGACTTACTTGCTACACCTGGGGAGACTAATAAGCAACACAAATGCACAACATAACATGTAATTGGTTTACTGTTCATTGGTTCTCTCTAATTCTTCAACTGACTTACTTGCTACACCTGGGGAGACTAATAAGCAACACAAATGCACAACATAACATGTAATTGGTTTACTGTTCATTGGTTCTCACTAATTCTTCAACTGACTTACTAGCTACACCTGGGGAGACTAATGACCAACATAAATTCACAACATAACATGTAATTGGTTTACTGTTCATTGGTTCTCTCTAATTCTTCAACTAACTTACTTGCTACACCTGGGGAGACTAATAACCAACACAAATGCACAACATAACATGTAATTGGTTTACTGTTCATTGGTTCTCACTAATTCTTCAACTGACTTACTAGCTACACCTGGGGAGACTAATGACCAACACAAATTCACAACACAACATGTAATTGGTTTGCAGGTTCTCACTAATTCTTCAACTGACTTACTTGCTACACCTGGGGAGACTAATAACCAACACAAATGCACAACATAACATGTAATTGGTTTACTATTCATTGGATCTCTCTAATTCTTCAACTGACTTACTTGCTACACCTGGGGAGACTAATAAGCAACACAAATGCACAACATAACATGTAATTGGTTTACTGTTCATTGGTTCTCTCTAATTCTTCAACTGACTTACTTACTACACCTGGGGAGACTAATAACCAACACAAATGCACATCATAACATGTAATTGGTTTACTGTTCATTGGTTGTCTCTAATTCTTCGACTGACTTACTTGCTACACCTGGGGAGACTAATAACCAACATAAATGCACAAAATAACATGTAATCGGTTTACTGTTCATTGGTTCTCTTTAATTCTTCAACTGACTTACTTGCTACACTTGGGGAGACTAATAACCAACACAAATGCACAACATAACATGTAATTAGTTTACTATTCATTGGTTCTCTCTAATTCTTCAACTGACTTACTTGCTACACCTGGGGAGACTAATAACCAACACAAATGCACAACATAACATGTAATTGGTTTACTGTTCATTGGTTCTCACTAACTCTTCAACTGACTTACTTGCTACACCTGGGGAGACTAATAAGCAACACAAATGCACATCATAACATGTAATTGGTTTACTGTTCATTGGTTCTCTCTAATTCTTCAACTGACTTACTTGCTACACCTGGGGAGACTAATAACCAACACAAATTCACAACATAACATGTAATTGGTTTACTGTTCATTGGTTCTCTCTAATTCTTCAACTGACTTACTTGCTACACCTGGGGAGACTAATAACCCACACAAATGCACAACATAACATGTAATTGGTTTACTATTCATTGGTTCTCTCTAATTCTTCAACTGACTTACTTGCTACACCTGGGGAGACTAATAACCAACACAAATGCACAACATAACATGTAATTGGTTTACTGTTCATTGGTTCTCACTAATTCTTCAACTGACTTACTAGCTACACCTGGGGAGACTAATGACCAACACAAATTCACAAAATAACATGTAATTGGTTTACTGTTCATTGGTTCTCCCTAATTCTTCAACTGACTTACTTGCTACACCTGGGGAGACTGATAACCAACACAAATGCACAACATAACATGTAATTGGTTTACTGTTCATTGGTTCTCACTAATTCTTCAACTGCCTTACTTGCTACACCTGGGGAGACTAATAAGCAACACAAATGCACATCATAACATGCATTTCTCTAATTCTTCAACTGACTTACTTGCTACACCTGGGGAGACTAATAAGCAACACAAATTCACATCATAACATGTAATTGGTTTACTGTTCATTGGTTCTCTCTAATTCTTCAACTGACTTACTTGCTACACCTGGGGAGACTAATAACCAACATAAATGCACAACATAACATGTAATCGGTTTACTGTTCATTGGTTCTCTTTAATTCATCAACTGACTTACTTGCTACACTTGGGGAGACTAATAACCAACACAAATGCACAACATAACATGTAATTAGTTTACTATTCATTGGTTCTCTCTAATTCTTCAACTGACTTACTTGCTACACCTGGGGAGACTAATAACCAACACAAATGCACAACATAACATGTAATTGGTTTACTGTTCATTGGTTCTCACTAATTCTTCAACTGACTTACTTGGTACACCTGGGGAGACTAATAAGCAACACAAATGCACATCATAACATGTAATTGGTTTACTGTTCATTGGTTCTCTCTAATTCTTCAACTGACTTACTTGCTACACCTGGGGAGACTAATAACCAACACAAATTCACAACATAACATGTAATTGGTTTACTGTTCATTGGTTCTCTCTAATTCTTCAACTGACTTACTTGCTACACCTGGGGAGACTAATAACCCACACAAATGCACAACATAACATGTAATTGGTTTACTATTCATTGGTTCTCTCTAATTCTTCAACTGACTTACTTGCTACACCTGGGGAGATTAATAACCAACACAAATGCACAACATAACATGTAATTGGTTTACTGTTCATTGGTTCTCACTAATTCTTCAACTGACTTACTAGCTACACCTGGGGAGACTAATGACCAACACAAATTCACAACATAACATGTAATTGGTTTACTGTTCATTGGTTCTCCCTAATTCTTCAACTGACTTACTTGCTACACCTGGGGAGACTGATAACCAACACAAATGCACAACATAACATGTAATTGGTTTACTGTTCATTGGTTCTCACTAATTCTTCAACTGCCTTACTTGCTACACCTGGGGAGACTAATAAGCAACACAAATGCACATCATAACATGCATTTCTCTAATTCTTCAACTGACTTACTTGCTACACCTGGGGAGACTAATAAGCAACACAAATTCACATCATAAAATGTAATTGGTTTACTGTTCATTGGTTCTCTCTAATTCTTCAACTGACTTACTTGCTACACCTGGGGAGACTAATAACCAACATAAATGCACAACATAACATGTAATCGGTTTACTGTTCATTGGTTCTCTTTAATTCATCAACTGACTTACTTGCTACACTTGGGGAGACTAATAACCAACACAAATGCACAACATAACATGTAATTAGTTTACTATTCATTGGTTCTCTCTAATTCTTCAACTGACTTACTTGCTACACCTGGGGAGACTAATAACCAACACAAATGCACAACATAACATGTAATTGGTTTACTGTTCATTGGTTCTCACTAATTCTTCAACTGACTTACTTGGTACACCTGGGGAGACTAATAAGCAACACAAATGCACATCATAACATGTAATTGGTTTACTGTTCATTGGTTCTCTCTAATTCTTCAACTGACTTACTTGCTACACCTGGGGAGACTAATAACCAACACAAATTCACAACATAACATGTAATTGGTTTACTGTTCATTGGTTCTCTCTAATTCTTCAACTGACTTACTTGCTACACCTGGGGAGACTAATAACCCACACAAATGCACAACATAACATGTAATTTGTTTACTGTTCATTGGTTCTCTCTAATTCTTCAACTAACTTACTTGCTACACCTGGGGAGACTAATAACCAACACAAATGCACAACATAACATGTAATTGGTTTACTGTTCATTGGTTCTCACTAATTCTTCAACTGACTTACTAGCTACACCTGGGGAGACTAATGACCAACACAAATTCACAACATAACATGTAATTGGTTTGCTGGTTCTCACTAATTCTTCAACTGACTTACTTGCTACACCTGGGGAGACTAATAACCAACACAAATGCACAACATAACATGTAATTGGTTTACTATTCATTGGATCTCTCTAATTCTTCAACTGACTTACTTGCTACACCTGGGGAGACTAATAAGCAACACAAATGCACAACATAACATGTAATTGGTTTACTGTTCATTGGTTCTCTCTAATTCTTCAACTGACTTACTTACTACACCTGGGGAGACTAATAACCCACACAAATGCACATCATAACATGTAATTGGTTTACTGTTCATTGGTTGTCTCTAATTCTTCGACTGACTTACTTGCTACACCTGGAGAGACTAATAACCAACATAAATGCACAACATAACATGTAATCGGTTTACTGTTCATTGGTTCTCTTTAATTCTTCAACTGACTTACTTGCTACACTTGGGGAGACTAATAACCAACACAAATGCACAACATAACATGTAATTAGTTTACTATTCATTGGTTCTCTCTAATTCTTCAACTGACTTACTTGCTACACCTGGGGAGACTAATAACCAACACAAATGCACAACATAACATGTAATTGGTTTACTGTTCATTGGTTCTCACTAATTCTTCAACTGACTTACTTGCTACACCTGGGGAGACTAATAAGCAACACAAATGCACATCATAACATGTAATTGGTTTACTGTTCATTGGTTCTCTCTAATTCTTCAACTGACTTACTTGCTACACCTGGGGAGACTAATAACCAACACAAATTCACAACATAACATGTAATTGGTTTACTGTTCATTGGTTCTCTCTAATTCTTCAACTGACTTACTTGCTACACCTGGGGAGACTAATAACCCACACAAATGCACAACATAACATGTAATTGGTTTACTATTCATTGGTTCTCTCTAATTCTTCAACTGACTTACTTGCTACACCTGGGGAGACTAATAACCAACACAAATGCACAACATAACATGTAATTGGTTTACTGTTCATTGGTTCTCACTAATTCTTCAACTGACTTACTAGCTACACCTGGGGAGACTAATGACTAACACAAATTCACAACATAACATGTAATTGGTTTACTGTTTATTGGTTCTCACTAATTCTTCAACTGACTTACTAGCTACACCTGGGGAGACTAATGACCAACACAAATTCACAACATAACATGTAATTGGTTTGCTGGTTCTCACTAATTCTTCAACTGACTTACTTGCTACACCTGGGGAGACTAATAACCAACACAAATGCACAACATAACATGTAATTGGTTTACTATTCATTGGATCTCTCTAATTCTTCAACTGACTTACTTGCTACACCTGGGGAGACTAATAAGCAACACAAATGCACAACATAACATGTAATTGGTTTACTGTTCATTGGTTCTCTCTAATTCTTCAACTGACTTACTTACTACACCTGGGGAGACTAATAACCCACACAAATGCACATCATAACATGTAATTGGTTTACTGTTCATTGGTTGTCTCTAATTCTTCGACTGACTTACTTGCTACACCTGGAGAGACTAATAACCAACATAAATGCACAACATAACATGTAATCGGTTTACTGTTCATTGGTTCTCTTTAATTCTTCAACTGACTTACTTGCTACACTTGGGGAGACTAATAACCAACACAAATGCACAACATAACATGTAATTAGTTTACTATTCATTGGTTCTCTCTAATTCTTCAACTGACTTACTTGCTACACCTGGGGAGACTAATAACCAACACAAATGCACAACATAACATGTAATTGGTTTACTGTTCATTGGTTCTCACTAATTCTTCAACTGACTTACTTGCTACACCTGGGGAGACTAATAAGCAACACAAATGCACATCATAACATGTAATTGGTTTACTGTTCATTGGTTCTCTCTAATTCTTCAACTGACTTACTTGCTACACCTGGGGAGACTAATAACCAACACAAATTCACAACATAACATGTAATTGGTTTACTGTTCATTGGTTCTCTCTAATTCTTCAACTGACTTACTTGCTACACCTGGGGAGACTAATAACCCACACAAATGCACAACATAACATGTAATTGGTTTACTATTCATTGGTTCTCTCTAATTCTTCAACTGACTTACTTGCTACACCTGGGGAGACTAATAACCAACACAAATGCACAACATAACATGTAATTGGTTTACTGTTCATTGGTTCTCACTAATTGTTCAACTGACTTACTAGCTACACCTGGGGAGACTAATGACTAACACAAATTCACAACATAACATGTAATTGATTTACTGTTCATTGGTTCTCCCTAATTCTTCAACTGACTTACTTGCTACACCTGGGGAGACTAAAAATCAACACAAACGCACAACATAACATGTAATTTGTTTACTGTTCATTGGTTCTCTCTAATTCTTCAACTAACTTTCTTGCTACACCTGGGGAGACTAATAACCAACACAAATGCACAACATAACATGTAATTGGTTTACTGTTCATTGGTTCTCACTAATTCTTCAACTGACTTACTAGCTACACCTGGCGAGACTAATGACCAACACAAATTCACAACACAACATGTAATTGGTTTGCAGGTTCTCACTAATTCTTCAACTGACTTACTTGCTACACCTGGGGAGACTAATAACCAACACAAATGCACAACATAACATGTAATTGGTTTACTATTCATTGGATCTCTCTAATTCTTCAACTGACTTACTTGCTACACCTGGGGAGACTAATAAGCAACACAAATGCACAACATAACATGTAATTGGTTTACTGTTCATTGGTTCTCTCTAATTCTTCAACTGACTTACTTACTACACCTGGGGAGACTAATAACCAACACAAATGCACATCATAACATGTAATTGGTTTACTGTTCACTGGTTGTCTCTAATTCTTCGACTGACTTACTTGCTACACCTGGGGAGACTAATAACCAACATAAATGCACAACATAACATGTAATCGGTTTACTGTTCATTGGTTCTCTTTAATTCTTCAACTGACTTACTTGCTACACTTGGGGAGACTAATAACCAACACAAATGCACAACATAACATGTAATTAGTTTACTATTCATTGGTTCTCTCTAATTCTTCAACTGACTTACTTGCTACACCTGGGGAGACTAATAACCAACACAAATGCACAACATAACATGTAATTGGTTTACTGTTCATTGGTTCTCACTAACTCTTCAACTGACTTACTTGCTACACCTGGGGAGACTAATAAGCAACACAAATGCACATCATAACATGTAATTGGTTTACTGTTCATTGGTTCTCTCTAATTCTTCAACTGACTTACTTGCTACACCTGGGGAGACTAATAACCAACACAAATTCACAACATAACATGTAATTGGTTTACTGTTCATTGGTTCTCTCTAATTCTTCAACTGACTTACTTGCTACACCTGGGGAGACTAATAACCCACACAAATGCACAACATAACATGTAATTGGTTTACTATTCATTGGTTCTCTCTAATTCTTCAACTGACTTACTTGCTACACCTGGGGAGACTAATAACCAACACAAATGCACAACATAACATGTAATTGGTTTACTGTTCATTGGTTCTCACTAATTCTTCAACTGACTTACTAGCTACACCTGGGGAGACTAATGACCAACACAAATTCACAACATAACATGTAATTGGTTTACTGTTCATTGGTTCTCCCTAATTCTTCAACTGACTTACTTGCTACACCTGGGGAGACTGATAACCAACACAAATGCACAACATAACATGTAATTGGTTTACTGTTCATTGGTTCTCACTAATTCTTCAACTGCCTTACTTGCTACACCTGGGGAGACTAATAGGCAACACAAATGCACATCATAACATGCATTTCTCTAATTCTTCAACTGACTTACTTGCTACACCTGGGGAGACTAATAAGCAACACAAATGCACATCATAACATGTAATTGGTTTACTGTTCATTGGTTCTCTCTAATTCTTCAACTGACTTACTTGCTACACCTGGGGAGACTAATAACCAACATAAATGCACAACATAACATGTAATCGGTTTACTGTTCATTGGTTCTCTTTAATTCTTCAACTGACTTACTTGCTACACTTGGGGAGACTAATAACCAACACAAATGCACAACATAACATGTAATTAGTTTACTATTCATTGGTTCTCTCTAATTCTTCAACTGACTTACTTGCTACACCTGGGGAGACTAATAACCAACACAAATGCACAACATAACATGTAATTGGTTTACTGTTCATTGGTTCTCACTAATTCTTCAACTGACTTACTTGGTACACCTGGGGAGACTAATAAGCAACACAAATGCACATCATAACATGTAATTGGTTTACTGTTCATTGGTTCTCTCTAATTCTTCAACTGACTTACTTGCTACACCTGGGGAGACTAATAACCAACACAAATTCACAACATAACATGTAATTGGTTTACTGTTCATTGGTTCTCTCTAATTCTTCAACTGACTTACTTGCTACACCTGGGGAGACTAATAACCCACACAAATGCACAACATAACATGTAATTGGTTTACTGTTCATTGGTTCTCTCTAATTCTTCAACTAACTTACTTGCTACACCTGGGGAGACTAATAACCAACACAAATGCACAACATAACATGTAATTGGTTTACTGTTCATTGGTTCTCACTAATTCTTCAACTGACTTACTAGCTACACCTGGGGAGACTAATGACCAACACAAATTCACAACATAACATGTAATTGGTTTGCTGGTTCTCACTAATTCTTCAACTGACTTACTTGCTACACCTGGGGAGACTAATAACCAACACAAATGCACAACATAACATGTAATTGGTTTACTATTCATTGGATCTCTCTAATTCTTCAACTGACTTACTTGCTACACCTGGGGAGACTAATAAGCAACACAAATGCACAACATAACATGTAATTGGTTTACTGTTCATTGGTTCTCTCTAATTCTTCAACTGACTTACTTACTACACCTGGGGAGACTAATAACCCACACAAATGCACATCATAACATGTAATTGGTTTACTGTTCATTGGTTGTCTCTAATTCTTCGACTGACTTACTTGCTACACCTGGAGAGACTAATAACCAACATAAATGCACAACATAACATGTAATCGGTTTACTGTTCATTGGTTCTCTTTAATTCTTCAACTGACTTACTTGCTACACTTGGGGAGACTAATAACCAACACAAATGCACAACATAACATGTAATTAGTTTACTATTCATTGGTTCTCTCTAATTCTTCAACTGACTTACTTGCTACACCTGGGGAGACTAATAACCAACACAAATGCACAACATAACATGTAATTGGTTTACTGTTCATTGGTTCTCACTAATTCTTCAACTGACTTACTTGCTACACCTGGGGAGACTAATAAGCAACACAAATGCACATCATAACATGTAATTGGTTTACTGTTCATTGGTTCTCTCTAATTCTTCAACTGACTTACTTGCTACACCTGGGGAGACTAATAACCAACACAAATTCACAACATAACATGTAATTGGTTTACTGTTCATTGGTTCTCTCTAATTCTTCAACTGACTTACTTGCTACACCTGGGGAGACTAATAACCCACACAAATGCACAACATAACATGTAATTGGTTTACTATTCATTGGTTCTCTCTAATTCTTCAACTGACTTACTTGCTACACCTGGGGAGACTAATAACCAACACAAATGCACAACATAACATGTAATTGGTTTACTGTTCATTGGTTCTCACTAATTCTTCAACTGACTTACTAGCTACACCTGGGGAGACTAATGACTAACACAAATTCACAACATAACATGTAATTGGTTTACTGTTCATTGGTTCTCCCTAATTCTTCAACTGACTTACTTGCTACACCTGGGGAGACTAATAACCAACACAAATGCACAACATAACATGTAATTGGTTTACTGTTCATTGGTTCTCACTAATTCTTCAACTGCCTTACTTGCTACACCTGGGGAGACTAATAAGCAACACAAATGCACATCATAACATGCATTTCTCTAATTCTTCAACTGACTTACTTGCTACAACTGGGGAGACTAATAAGCAACACAAATGCACATCATAACATGTAATTGGTTTACTGTTCATTGGTTCTCTCTAATTCTTCAACTGACTTACTTGCTACACCTGGGGAGACTAATAACCAACATAAATGCACAACATAACATGTAATCGGTTTACTGTTCATTGGTTCTCTTTAATTCTTCAACTGACTTACTTGCTACACTTGGGGAGACTAATAACCAACACAAATGCACAACATAACATGTAATTAGTTTACTATTCATTGGTTCTCTCTAATTCTTCAACTGACTTACTTGCTACACCTGGGGAGACTAATAACCAACACAAATGCACAACATAACATGTAATTGGTTTACTGTTCATTGGTTCTCACTAATTCTTCAACTGACTTACTTGCTACACCTGGGGAGACTAATAAGCAACACAAATGCACATCATAACATGTAATAGGTTTACTGTTCATTAGTTCTCTCTAATTCTTGAACTGACTTACTTGCTACACCTGGGGAGACTAATAACCAACACAAATTCACAACATAACATGTAATTGGTTTACTGTTCATTGGTTGTCTCTAATTCTTCAACTGACTTACTTGCTACACCTGGGGAGACTAATAACCAACACAAATGCACAACATAACATGTAATTGGTTTACTGTTCATTTGTTCTCACTAATTCTTCAACTGACTTACTTGCTACACCTGGGGAGACTAATAAGCAACACAAATGCACATCATAACATGTAATTGGTTTACTGTTCATTGGTTCTCTCTAATTCTTCAACTGACTTACTTGCTACACCTGGGGAGACTAATAAGCAACACAAATGCACAACATAACATGTAATTGGTTTACTGTTCATTGGTTCTCACTAATTCTTCAACTGACTTACTAGCTACACCTGGGGAGACTAATGACCAACATAAATGCACAACATAACATGTAATTGGTTTACTATTCATTGGTTCTCTCTAATTCTTCAACTGACTTACTTGCTACACTTGGGGAGACTAATAAGCAACACAAATGCACATCACAGCATGTAATTGGTTTACTGTTCATTGGTTCTCTCTAATTCTTCAACTGACTTACTTGCTACACCTGGGGAGACTAATAACCAACATAAATGCACAACATAACATGTAATTGGTTTACTGTTCATTAGTTCTCACTAATTCTTGAACTGACTTACATGCTACACCTGGGGAGACTAATAACCAACACAAATGCACAACATAACATGTAATTGGTTTACTATTCATTGGTTCTTTCTAATTCTTCAACTGACTTACTTGCTACACCTGGGGAGACTAATAACCAACACAAATGCACAACATAACATGTAATTGGTTTACTATTCATTAGTTCTCTCTAATTCTTCAACTGACTTACTTGCTACACCTGGGGAGACTAATAACCAACACAAATGCACAACATAACATGCATTTCTCTAATTCTTCAACTAACTTACTTGCTACACCTGGGGAGACTAATAACCAACACAAATGCACAACATAACATGTAATTGGTTTACTGTTCATTAGTTCTCACTAATTCTTGAACTGACTTACATGCTACACCTGGGAAGACTAATAACCAACACAAATGCACAACATAACATGTAATTGGTTTACTGTTCATTGGTTCTCACTAATTCTTGAACTGACTTACATGCTACACCTGGGGAGACTAATAACCAACACAAATGCACAACATAACATGTAATTGGTTTACTGTTCATTGGTTCTCTCTAATTCTTCAACTGACCTACTTGCTACACCTGGGGAGACTAATAACCCACACAAATGCACAACATAACATGTAATTGGTTTACTATTCATTGGTTCTCTCTAATTCTTCAACTGACTTACTTGCTACACCTGGGGAGACTAATAACCAACACAAATGCACAACATAACATGTAATTGGTTTACTATTCATTAGTTCTCTCTAATTCTTCAACTGACTTACTGGCTACACCTGGGGAGACTAATAACCAACACAAATGCACAACATAACATGCATTTCTCTAATTCTTCAACTAACTTACTTGCTACACCTGGGGAGACTAATAACCAACACAAATGCACAACATAACATGTAATTGGTTTACTGTTCATTAGTTCTCACTAATTCTTGAACTGACTTACATGCTACACCTGGGGAGACTAATAACCAACACAAATGCACAACATAACATGTAATTGGTTTACTGTTCATTGGTTCTAACTAATTCTTCAACTGACTTACTAGCTACACCTGGGGAGACGAATGACCAACACAAATTCACAACATAACATGTAATTGGTTTACTGTTCATTGGTTCTCCCTAATTCTTGAACTGACTTACTTGCTACACCTGGGGAGACTAATAACCAACACAAATGCACAACATAACATGTAATTGGTTTACTGTTCATTGGTTCTCACTAATTCTTCAACTGCCTTACTTGCTACACCTGGGGAGACTAATAAGCAACACAAATGCACAACATAACATGTAATTGGTTTACTGTTCATTGGTTCTCACTAATTCTTCAACTGACTTACTAGCTACACCTGGGGAGACTAATGACCAACATAAATGCACAACATAACATGTAATTGGTTTACTATTCATTGGTTCTCTCTAATTCTTCAACTGACTTACTTGCTACACTTGGGGAGACTAATAAGCAACACAAATGCACATCATAGCATGTAATTGGTTTACTGTTCATTGGTTCTCTCTAATTCTTCAACTGACTTACTTGCTACACCTGGGGAGACTAATAACCAACACAAATTCACAACATAACATGTAATTGGTTTACTCTTCATTGGTTCTCTCTAATTCTTCAACTGACCTACTTGCTACACCTGGGGAGACTAATAACCCACACAAATGCACAACATAACATGTAATTGGTTTACTATTCATTGGTTCTCTCTAATTCTTCAACTGACTTACTTGCTACACCTGGGGAGACTAATAACCAACACAAATGCACAACATAACATGTAATTGGTTTACTATTCATTAGTTCTCTCTCATTCTTCAACTGACTTACTTGCTACACCTGGGGAGACTAATAACCAACACAAATGCACAACATAACATGCATTTCTCTAATTCTTCAACTAACTTACTTGCTACACCTGGGGAGATTAATAAGCAACACAAATGCACATCATAACATGTAATTGGTTTACTGTTCATTGGTTCTCTCTAATTCTTCAACTGACTTACTTGCTACACCTGGGGAGACTAATAACCAACACAAATTCACAACATAACATGTAATTGGTTTACTGTTCATTGGTTCTCTCTAATTCTTCAACTGACTTACTTGCTACACCTAGGGAGACTAATAACCCATACAAATGCACAACATAACATGTAATTGGTTTACTATTCATTGGTTCTCTCTAATTCTTCAACTGAGTTAGTTGCTACACCTGGGGAGACTAATAACCAACACAAATGCACAACATAACATGTAATTGGGGTTTACTGTTCATTGGTTCTCACTAATTCTTCAACTGACTTACTTGCTACACCTGGGGAGACTAATAACCAACACAAATGCACAACATAACATGTAATTGGTTTACTGTTCATTGGTTGTCTCTAATTCTTCGACTGACTTACTTGCTACACCTGGGGAGACTAATAACCAACATAAATGCACAACATAACATGTAATCGGTTTACTGTTCATTGGTTCTCTCTAATTCTTCAACTGAGTTAGTTGCTACACCTAGGGAGACTAATAACCAACACAAATGCACAACATAACATGTAATTGGGGTTTACTGTTCATTGGTTCTCACTAATTCTTCAACTGACTTACTTGCTACACCTGGGGAGACTAATAACCAACACAAATGCACAACATAACATGTAATTGGTTTACTGTTCATTGGTTCTCACTAATTCTTGAACTGACTTACATGCTACACCTGGGGAGACTAATAACCAACACAAATGCACAACATAACATGTAATTGGTTTACTGTTCATTGGTTCTAACTAATTCTTCAACTGACTTACTAGCTACACCTGGGGAGACTAATGACCAACACAAATTCACAACATAACATGTAATTGGTTTACTGTTCATTGGTTCTCCCTAATTCTTCAACTGACTTACTTGCTACACCTGGGGAGACTAATAACCAACACAAATGCACAACATAACATGTAATTGGTTTACTGTTCATTGGTTCTCACTAATTCTTCAACTGCCTTACTTGCTACACCTGGGGAGACTAATAAGCAACACAAATGCACAACATAACATGTAATTGGTTTACTGCTCATTGGTTCTCACTAATTCTTCAACTGACTTACTAGCTACACCTGGGGAGACTAATGACCAACATAAATGCACAACATAACATGTAATTGGTTTACTATTCATTGGTTCTCTCTAATTCTTCAACTGACTTACTTGCTACACCTGGGGAGACTAATAACCAACACAAATGCACAACATAACATGTAATTGGTTTACTGTTCATTAGTTCTCACTAATTCTTGAACTGACTTACATGCTACACCTGGGGAGACTAATAACCAACACAAATTCACAACATAACATGTAATTGGTTTACTCTTCATTGGTTCTCTCTAATTCTTCAACTGACCTACTTGCTACACCTGGGGAGACTAATAACCCACACAAATGCACAACATAACATGTAATTGGTTTACTATTCATTGGTTCTCTCTAATTCTTCAACTGACTTACTTGCTACACCTGGGGAGACTAATAACCAACACAAATGCACAACATAACATGTAATTGGTTTACTATTCATTAGTTCTCTCTAATTCTTCAACTGACTTACTTGCTACACCTGGGGAGACTAATAACCAACACAAATGCACAACATAACATGCATTTCTCTAATTCTTCAACTAACTTACTTGCTACACCTGGGGAGATTAATAAGCAACACAAATGCACATCATAACATGTAATTGGTTTACTGTTCAATGGTTCTCTCTAATTCTTCAACTGACTTACTTGCTACACCTGGGGAGACTAATAACCAACACAAATTCACAACATAACATGTAATTGGTTTACTGTTCATTGGTTCTCTCTAATTCTTCAACTGACTTACTTGCTACACCTAGGGAGACTAATAACCCATACAAATGCACAACATAACATGTAATTGGTTTACTATTCATTGGTTCTCTCTAATTCTTCAACTGAGTTAGTTGCTACACCTGGGGAGACTAATAACCAACACAAATGCACAACATAACATGTAATTGGGGTTTACTGTTCATTGGTTCTCACTAATTCTTCAACTGACTTACTTGCTACACCTGGGGAGACTAATAACCAACACAAATGCACAACATAACATGTAATTGGTTTACTGTTCATTGGTTGTCTCTAATTCTTCGACTGACTTACTTGCTACACCTGGGGAGACTAATAACCAACATAAATGCACAACATAACATGTAATCGGTTTACTGTTCATTGGTTCTCTCTAATTCTTCAACTGAGTTAGTTGCTACACCTGGGGAGACTAATAACCAACACAAATGCACAACATAACATGTAATTGGGGTTTACTGTTCATTGGTTCTCACTAATTCTTCAACTGACTTACTTGCTACACCTGGGGAGACTAATAACCAACACAAATGCACAACATAACATGTAATTGGTTTACTGTTCATTGGTTGTCTCTAATTCTTCGACTGACTTACTTGCTACACCTGGGGAGACTAATAACCAACATAAATGCACATCATAACATGTAATTGGTTTACTATTCATTGGTTCTCTCTAATTCTTCAACTGACTTACTTGCTACACCTGGGGAGACTAATAACCAACACAAATTCACAACATAACATGTAATTGGTTTACTGTTCATTGGTTCTCTCTAATTCTTCAACTGACTTACTTGCTACACCTGGGGAGACTAATAACCCACACAAATGCACAACATAACATGTAATTGGTTTACTATTCATTGGTTCTCTCTAATTCTTCAACTGACTTACTTGCTACACCTGGGGAGACTAATAACCAACACAAATGCACAACATAACATGTAATTGGTTTACTGTTCATTGGTTCTCACTAATTCTTCAACTGACTTACTAGCTACACCTGGGGAGACTAATGACTAACACAAATTCACAACATAACATGTAATTGGTTTACTGTTCATTGGTTCTCCCTAATTCTTCAACTGACTTACTTGCTACACCTGGGGAGACTAATAACCAACACAAATGCACAACATAACATGTAATTGGTTTACTGTTCATTGGGTCTCACTAATTCTTCAACTGCCTTACTTGCTACACCTGGGGAGACTAATAAGCAACACAAATGCACATCATAACATGCATTTCTCTAATTCTTCAACTGACTTACTTGCTACACCTGGGGAGACTAATAAGCAACACAAATGCACATCATAACATGTAATTGGTTTACTGTTCATTGGTTCTCTCTAATTCTTCAACTGACTTACTTGCTACACCTGGGGAGACTAATAACCAACACAAATTCACAACATAACATGTAATTGGTTTACTGTTCATTGGTTCTCTCTAATTCTTCAACTGACTTACTTGCTACACCTGGGGAGACTAATAACCCATACAAATGCACAACATAACATGTAATTGGTTTACTATTCATTGGTTCTCTCTAATTCTTCAACTGAGTTAGTTGCTACACCTGGGGAGACTAATAACCAACACAAATGCACAACATAACATGTAATTGGTTTACTGTTCATTGGTTCTCACTAATTCTTCAACTGACTTACTTGCTACACCTGGGGAGACTAATAACCAACACAAATGCACAACATAACATGTAATTGGTTTACTGTTCATTGGTTGTCTCTAATTCTTCGACTGACTTACTTGCTACACCTGGGGAGACTAATAACCAACATAAATGCACAACATAACATGTAATCGGTTTACTGTTCATTGGTTCTCTTTAATTCTTCAACTGACTTACTTGCTACACCTGGGGAGACTAATAACCAACACAAATGCACAACATAACATGTAATTGGTTTACTGTTCATTGGTTCTCACTAATTCTTCAACTGACTTACTTGCTACACCTGGGGAGACTAATAAGCAACACAAATGCACATCATAACATGTAATTGGTTTACTGTTCATTGGTTCTCTCTAATTCTTCAACTGACTTACTTGCTACACCTGGGGAGACTAATAACCAACACAAATGCACAACATAACATGTAATTGGTTTACTATTCATTAGTTCTCTCTAATTCTTCAACTGACTTACTTGCTACACCTGGGGAGACTAATAACCAACACAAATGCACAACATAACATGCATTTCTCTAATTCTTCAACTGACTTACTTGCTACACCTGGGGAGACTAATAAGCAACACAAATGCACATCATAACATGTAATTGGTTTACTGTTCATTGGTTCTCTCTAATTCTTCAACTGACTTACTTGCTACACCTGGGGAGACTAATAACCAACACAAATTCACAACATAACATGTAATTGGTTTACTGTTCATTGGTTCTCTCTAATTCTTCAACTGACTTACTTGCTACACCTGGGGAGACTAATAACCCACACAAATGCACAACATAACATGTAATTGGTTTACTATTCATTGGTTCTCTCTAATTCTTCAACTGACTTACTTGCTACACCTGGGGAGACTAATAACCAACACAAATGCACAACATAACATGTAATTGGTTTACAGTTCATTGGTTCTCACTAATTCTTCAACTGACTTACTTGCTACACCTGGGGAGACTAATAACCAACACAAATGCACAACATAACATGTAATTGGTTTACTGTTCATTGGTTGTCTCTAATTCTTCGACTGACTTACTTGCTACACCTGGGGAGACTAATAACCAACATAAATGCACAACATAACATGTAATCGGTTTACTGTTCATTGGTTCTCTTTAATTCTTCAACTGACTTACTTGCTACACTTGGGGAGACTAATAACCAACACAAATGCACAACATAACATGTAATTGGTTTACTATTCATTGGTTCTCTCTAATTCTTCAACTGACTTACTTGCTACACCTGGGGAGACTAATAACCAACACAAATGCACAACATAACATGTAATTGGTTTACTGTTCATTGGTTCTCACTAATTCTTCAACTGACTTACTTGCTACACCTGGGGAGACTAATAAGCAACACAAATGCACATCATAACATGTAATTGGTTTACTGTTCATTGGTTCTCTCTAATTCTTCAACTGACTTACTTGCTACACCTGGGAAGACTAATAACCAACACAAATGCACAACATAACATGTAATTGGTTTACTATTCATTATTTCTCTCTAATTCTTCAACTGACTTACTTGCTACACCTGGGGAGACTAATAACCAACACAAATGCACAACATAACATGTAATTGGTTTACTGTTCATTGGTTCTCTCTAATTCTTCAACTGACTTACTTACTACACCTGGGGAGACTAATAACCAACACAAATTCACATCATAACATGTAATTGGTTTACTGTTCATTGGTTGTCTCTAATTCTTCGACTGACTTACTTGCTACACCTGGGGAGACTAATAACCAACATAAATGCACAACATAACATGTAATCGGTTTACTGTTCATTGGTTCTCTTTAATTCTTCAACTGACTTACTTGCTACACTTGGGGAGACTAATAACCAACACAAATGCACAACATAAGATGTAATTAGTTTACTATTCATTGGTTCTCTCTAATTCTTCAACTGACTTACTTGCTACACCTGGGGAGACTAATAACCAACACAAATGCACAACATAACATGTAATTGGTTTACTGTTCATTGGTTCTCACTAATTCTTCAACTAACTTACTTGCTACACCTGGGGAGACTAATAAGCAACACAAATGCACATCATAACATGTAATTGGTTTACTGTTCATTGGTTCTCTCTAATTCTTCAACTGACTTACTTGCTACACCTGGGGAGACTAATAACCAACACAAATTCACAACATAACATGTAATTGGTTTACTGTTCATTGGTTCTCTCTAATTCTTCAACTGACTTACTTGCTACACCTGGGGAGACTAATAACCCACACAAATGCACAACATAACATGTAATTGGTTTACTATTCATTGGTTCTCTCTAATTCTTCAACTGACTTACTTGCTACACCTGGGGAGACTAATAACCAACACAAATGCACAACATAACATGTAATTGGTTTACTGTTCATTGGTTCTCACTAATTCTTCAACTGACTTACTTGCTACACCTGGGGAGACTAATAACCAACACAAATGCACAACATAACATGTAATTGGGGTTTACTGTTCATTGGTTCTCACTAATTCTTCAACTGACTTACTTGCTACACCTGGGGAGACTAATAACCAACACAAATGCACAACATAACATGTAATTGGTTTACTGTTCATTGGTTGTCTCTAATTCTTCGACTGACTTACTTGCTACACCTGGGGAGACTAATAACCAACATAAATGCACAACATAACATGTAATCGGTTTACTGTTCATTGGTTCTCTCTAATTCTTCAACTGAGTTAGTTGCTACACCTAGGGAGACTAATAACCAACACAAATGCACAACATAACATGTAATTGGGGTTTACTGTTCATTGGTTCTCACTAATTCTTCAACTGACTTACTTGCTACACCTGGGGAGACTAATAACCAACACAAATGCACAACATAACATGTAATTGGTTTACTGTTCATTGGTTCTCACTAATTCTTGAACTGACTTACATGCTACACCTGGGGAGACTAATAACCAACACAAATGCACAACATAACATGTAATTGGTTTACTGTTCATTGGTTCTAACTAATTCTTCAACTGACTTACTAGCTACACCTGGGGAGACTAATGACCAACACAAATTCACAACATAACATGTAATTGGTTTACTGTTCATTGGTTCTCCCTAATTCTTCAACTGACTTACTTGCTACACCTGGGGAGACTAATAACCAACACAAATGCACAACATAACATGTAATTGGTTTACTGTTCATTGGTTCTCACTAATTCTTCAACTGCCTTACTTGCTACACCTGGGGAGACTAATAAGCAACACAAATGCACAACATAACATGTAATTGGTTTACTGTTCATTGGTTCTCACTAATTCTTCAACTGACTTACTAGCTACACCTGGGGAGACTAATGACCAACATAAATGCACAACATAACATGTAATTGGTTTACTATTCATTGGTTCTCTCTAATTCTTCAACTGACTTACTTGCTACACCTGGGGAGACTAATAACCAACACAAATGCACAACATAACATGTAATTGGTTTACTGTTCATTAGTTCTCACTAATTCTTGAACTGACTTACATGCTACACCTGGGGAGACTAATAACCAACACAAATTCACAACATAACATGTAATTGGTTTACTCTTCATTGGTTCTCTCTAATTCTTCAACTGACCTACTTGCTACACCTGGGGAGACTAATAACCCACACAAATGCACAACATAACATGTAATTGGTTTACTATTCATTGGTTCTCTCTAATTCTTCAACTGACTTACTTGCTACACCTGGGGAGACTAATAACCAACACAAATGCACAACATAACATGTAATTGGTTTACTATTCATTAGTTCTCTCTAATTCTTCAACTGACTTACTTGCTACACCTGGGGAGACTAATAACCAACACAAATGCACAACATAACATGCATTTCTCTAATTCTTCAACTAACTTACTTGCTACACCTGGGGAGATTAATAAGCAACACAAATGCACATCATAACATGTAATTGGTTTACTGTTCATTGGTTCTCTCTAATTCTTCAACTGACTTACTTGCTACACCTGGGGAGACTAATAACCAACACAAATTCACAACATAACATGTAATTGGTTTACTGTTCATTGGTTCTCTCTAATTCTTCAACTGACTTACTTGCTACACCTAGGGAGACTAATAACCCATACAAATGCACAACATAACATGTAATTGGTTTACTATTCATTGGTTCTCTCTAATTCTTCAACTGAGTTAGTTGCTACACCTGGGGAGACTAATAACCAACACAAATGCACAACATAACATGTAATTGGGGTTTACTGTTCATTGGTTCTCACTAATTCTTCAACTGACTTACTTGCTACACCTGGGGAGACTAATAACCAACACAAATGCACAACATAACATGTAATTGGTTTACTGTTCATTGGTTGTCTCTAATTCTTCGACTGACTTACTTGCTACACCTGGGGAGACTAATAACCAACATAAATGCACAACATAACATGTAATCGGTTTACTGTTCATTGGTTCTCTCTAATTCTTCAACTGAGTTAGTTGCTACACCTGGGGAGACTAATAACCAACACAAATGCACAACATAACATGTAATTGGGGTTTACTGTTCATTGGTTCTCACTAATTCTTCAACTGACTTACTTGCTACACCTGGGGAGACTAATAACCAACACAAATGCACAACATAACATGTAATTGGTTTACTGTTCATTGGTTGTCTCTAATTCTTCGACTGACTTACTTGCTACACCTGGGGAGACTAATAACCAACATAAATGCACATCATAACATGTAATTGGTTTACTATTCATTGGTTCTCTCTAATTCTTCAACTGACTTACTTGCTACACCTGGGGAGACTAATAACCAACACAAACTCACAACATAACATGTAATTGGTTTACTGGTTCTCACTAATTCTTCAACTGACTTACTTGCTACACCTGGGGAGACTAATAACCAACACAAATGCACAACATAACATGTAATTGGTTTACTGTTCATTGGGTCTCACTAATTCTTCAACTGCTTTACTTGCTACACCTGGGGAGACTAATAAGCAACACAAATGCACATCATAACATGCATTTCTCTAATTCTTCAGCTGACTTACTTGCTACACCTGGGGAGACTAATAAGCAACACAAATGCACATCATAACATGTAATTGGTTTACTGTTCATTGGTTCTCTCTAATTCTTCAACTGACTTACTTGCTACACCTGGGGAGACTAATAACCAACACAAATTCACAACATAACATGTAATTGGTTTACTGTTCATTGGTTCTCTCTAATTCTTCAACTGACTTACTTGCTACACCTGGGGAGACTAATAACCCATACAAATGCACAACATAACATGTAATTGGTTTACTATTCATTGGTTCTCTCTAATTCTTCAACTGAGTTAGTTGCTACACCTGGGGAGACTAATAACCAACACAAATGCACAACATAACATGTAATTGGTTTACTGTTCATTGGTTCTCACTAATTCTTCAACTGACTTACTTGCTACACCTGGGGAGACTAATAACCAACACAAATGCACAACATAACATGTAATTGGTTTACTGTTCATTGGTTGTCTCTAATTCTTCGACTGACTTACTTGCTACACCTGGGGAGACTAATAACCAACATAAATGCACAACATAACATGTAATCGGTTTACTGTTCATTGGTTCTCTTTAATTCTTCAACTGACTTACTTGCTACACCTGGGGAGACTAATAACCAACACAAATGCACAACATAACATGTAATTGGTTTACTGTTCATTGGTTCTCACTAATTCTTCAACTGACTTAGTCGCTACACCTGGGGAGACTAATAAGCAACACAAATGCACATCATAACATGTAATTGGTTTACTGTTCATTGGTTCTCTCTAATTCTTCAACTGACTTACTTGCTACACCTGGGGAGACTAATAACCAACACAAATGCACAACATAACATGTAATTGGTTTACTATTCATTAGTTCTCTCTAATTCTTCAACTGACTTACTTGCTACACCTGGGGAGACTAATAACCAACACAAATGCACAACATAACATGCATTTCTCTAATTCTTCAACTGACTTACTTGCTACACCTGGGGAGACTAATAAGCAACACAAATGCACATCATAACATGTAATTGGTTTACTGTTCATTGGTTCTCTCTAATTCTTCAACTGACTTACTTGCTACACCTGGGGAGACTAATAACCAACACAAATTCACAACATAACATGTAATTGGTTTACTGTTCATTGGTTCTCTCTAATTCTTCAACTGACTTACTTGCTACACCTGGGGAGACTAATAACCCACACAAATGCACAACATAACATGTAATTGGTTTACTATTCATTGGTTCTCTCTAATTCTTCAACTGACTTACTTGCTACACCTGGGGAGACTAATAACCAACACAAATGCACAACATAACATGTAATTGGTTTACTGTTCATTGGTTCTCACTAATTCTTCAACTGACTTACTTGCTACACCTGGGGAGACTAATAACCAACACAAATGCACAACATAACATGTAATTGGGGTTTACTGTTCATTGGTTCTCACTAATTCTTCAACTGACTTACTTGCTACACCTGGGGAGACTAATAACCAACACAAATGCACAACATAACATGTAATTGGTTTACTGTTCATTGGTTGTCTCTAATTCTTCGACTGACTTACTTGCTACACCTGGGGAGACTAATAACCAACATAAATGCACAACATAACATGTAATCGGTTTACTGTTCATTGGTTCTCTCTAATTCTTCAACTGAGTTAGTTGCTACACCTAGGGAGACTAATAACCAACACAAATGCACAACATAACATGTAATTGGGGTTTACTGTTCATTGGTTCTCACTAATTCTTCAACTGACTTACTTGCTACACCTGGGGAGACTAATAACCAACACAAATGCACAACATAACATGTAATTGGTTTACTGTTCATTGGTTCTCACTAATTCTTGAACTGACTTACATGCTACACCTGGGGAGACTAATAACCAACACAAATGCACAACATAACATGTAATTGGTTTACTGTTCATTGGTTCTAACTAATTCTTCAACTGACTTACTAGCTACACCTGGGGAGACTAATGACCAACACAAATTCACAACATAACATGTAATTGGTTTACTGTTCATTGGTTCTCCCTAATTCTTCAACTGACTTACTTGCTACACCTGGGGAGACTAATAACCAACACAAATGCACAACATAACATGTAATTGGTTTACTGTTCATTGGTTCTCACTAATTCTTCAACTGCCTTACTTGCTACACCTGGGGAGACTAATAAGCAACACAAATGCACAACATAACATGTAATTGGTTTACTGTTCATTGGTTCTCACTAATTCTTCAACTAACTTACTAGCTACACCTGGGGAGACTAATGACCAACATAAATGCACAACATAACATGTAATTGGTTTACTATTCATTGGTTCTCTCTAATTCTTCAACTGACTTACTTGCTACACCTGGGGAGACTAATAACCAACACAAATGCACAACATAACATGTAATTGGTTTACTGTTCATTGGTTGTCTCTAATTCTTCGACTGACTTACTTGCTACACCTGGGGAGACTAATAACCAACATAAATGCACATCATAACATGTAATTGGTTTACTATTCATTGGTTCTCTCTAATTCTTCAACTGACTTACTTGCTACACCTGGGGAGACTAATAACCAACACAAACTCACAACATAACATGTAATTGGTTTACTGGTTCTCACTAATTCTTCAACTGACTTACTTGCTACACCTGGGGAGACTAATAACCAACACAAATGCACAACATAACATGTAATTGGTTTACTGTTCATTGGGTCTCACTAATTCTTCAACTGCTTTACTTGCTACACCTGGGGAGACTAATAAGCAACACAAATGCACATCATAACATGCATTTCTCTAATTCTTCAGCTGACTTACTTGCTACACCTGGGGAGACTAATAAGCAACACAAATGCACATCATAACATGTAATTGGTTTACTGTTCATTGGTTCTCTCTAATTCTTCAACTGACTTACTTGCTACACCTGGGGAGACTAATAACCAACACAAATTCACAACATAACATGTAATTGGTTTACTGTTCATTGGTTCTCTCTAATTCTTCAACTGACTTACTTGCTACACCTGGGGAGACTAATAACCCATACAAATGCACAACATAACATGTAATTGGTTTACTATTCATTGGTTCTCTCTAATTCTTCAACTGAGTTAGTTGCTACACCTGGGGAGACTAATAACCAACACAAATGCACAACATAACATGTAATTGGTTTACTGTTCATTGGTTCTCACTAATTCTTCAACTGACTTACTTGCTACACCTGGGGAGACTAATAACCAACACAAATGCACAACATAACATGTAATTGGTTTACTGTTCATTGGTTGTCTCTAATTCTTCGACTGACTTACTTGCTACACCTGGGGAGACTAATAACCAACATAAATGCACAACATAACATGTAATCGGTTTACTGTTCATTGGTTCTCTTTAATTCTTCAACTGACTTACTTGCTACACCTGGGGAGACTAATAACCAACACAAATGCACAACATAACATGTAATTGGTTTACTGTTCATTGGTTCTCACTAATTCTTCAACTGACTTAGTCGCTACACCTGGGGAGACTAATAAGCAACACAAATGCACATCATAACATGTAATTGGTTTACTGTTCATTGGTTCTCTCTAATTCTTCAACTGACTTACTTGCTACACCTGGGGAGACTAATAACCAACACAAATGCACAACATAACATGTAATTGGTTTACTATTCATTAGTTCTCTCTAATTCTTCAACTGACTTACTTGCTACACCTGGGGAGACTAATAACCAACACAAATGCACAACATAACATGCATTTCTCTAATTCTTCAACTGACTTACTTGCTACACCTGGGGAGACTAATAAGCAACACAAATGCACATCATAACATGTAATTGGTTTACTGTTCATTGGTTCTCTCTAATTCTTCAACTGACTTACTTGCTACACCTGGGGAGACTAATAACCAACACAAATTCACAACATAACATGTAATTGGTTTACTGTTCATTGGTTCTCTCTAATTCTTCAACTGACTTACTTGCTACACCTGGGGAGACTAATAACCCACACAAATGCACAACATAACATGTAATTGGTTTACTATTCATTGGTTCTCTCTAATTCTTCAACTGACTTACTTGCTACACCTGGGGAGACTAATAACCAACACAAATGCACAACATAACATGTAATTGGTTTACTGTTCATTGGTTCTCACTAATTCTTCAACTGACTTACTTGCTACACCTGGGGAGACTAATAACCAACACAAATGCACAACATAACATGTAATTGGGGTTTACTGTTCATTGGTTCTCACTAATTCTTCAACTGACTTACTTGCTACACCTGGGGAGACTAATAACCAACACAAATGCACAACATAACATGTAATTGGTTTACTGTTCATTGGTTGTCTCTAATTCTTCGACTGACTTACTTGCTACACCTGGGGAGACTAATAACCAACATAAATGCACAACATAACATGTAATCGGTTTACTGTTCATTGGTTCTCTCTAATTCTTCAACTGAGTTAGTTGCTACACCTAGGGAGACTAATAACCAACACAAATGCACAACATAACATGTAATTGGGGTTTACTGTTCATTGGTTCTCACTAATTCTTCAACTGACTTACTTGCTACACCTGGGGAGACTAATAACCAACACAAATGCACAACATAACATGTAATTGGTTTACTGTTCATTGGTTCTCACTAATTCTTGAACTGACTTACATGCTACACCTGGGGAGACTAATAACCAACACAAATGCACAACATAACATGTAATTGGTTTACTGTTCATTGGTTCTAACTAATTCTTCAACTGACTTACTAGCTACACCTGGGGAGACTAATGACCAACACAAATTCACAACATAACATGTAATTGGTTTACTGTTCATTGGTTCTCCCTAATTCTTCAACTGACTTACTTGCTACACCTGGGGAGACTAATAACCAACACAAATGCACAACATAACATGTAATTGGTTTACTGTTCATTGGTTCTCACTAATTCTTCAACTGCCTTACTTGCTACACCTGGGGAGACTAATAAGCAACACAAATGCACAACATAACATGTAATTGGTTTACTGTTCATTGGTTCTCACTAATTCTTCAACTAACTTACTAGCTACACCTGGGGAGACTAATGACCAACATAAATGCACAACATAACATGTAATTGGTTTACTATTCATTGGTTCTCTCTAATTCTTCAACTGACTTACTTGCTACACCTGGGGAGACTAATAACCAACACAAATGCACAACATAACATGTAATTGGTTTACTGTTCATTAGTTCTCACTAATTCTTGAACTGACTTACATGCTACACCTGGGGAGACTAATAACCAACACAAATTCACAACATAACATGTAATTGGTTTACTCTTCATTGGTTCTCTCTAATTCTTCAACTGACCTACTTGCTACACCTGGGGAGACTAATAACCCACACAAATGCACAACATAACATGTAATTGGTTTACTATTCATTGGTTCTCTCTAATTCTTCAACTGACTTACTTGCTACACCTGGGGAGACTAATAACCAACACAAATGCACAACATAACATGTAATTGGTTTACTATTCATTAGTTCTCTCTAATTCTTCAACTGACTTACTTGCTACACCTGGGGAGACTAATAACCAACACAAATGCACAACATAACATGCATTTCTCTAATTCTTCAACTAACTTACTTGCTACACCTGGGGAGATTAATAAGCAACACAAATGCACATCATAACATGTAATTGGTTTACTGTTCATTGGTTCTCTCTAATTCTTCAACTGACTTACTTGCTACACCTGGGGAGACTAATAACCAACACAAATTCACAACATAACATGTAATTGGTTTACTGTTCATTGGTTCTCTCTAATTCTTCAACTGACTTACTTGCTACACCTAGGGAGACTAATAACCCATACAAATGCACAACATAACATGTAATTGGTTTACTATTCATTGGTTCTCTCTAATTCTTCAACTGAGTTAGTTGCTACACCTGGGGAGACTAATAACCAACACAAATGCACAACATAACATGTAATTGGGGTTTACTGTTCATTGGTTCTCACTAATTCTTCAACTGACTTACTTGCTACACCTGGGGAGACTAATAACCAACACAAATGCACAACATAACATGTAATTGGTTTACTGTTCATTGGTTGTCTCTAATTCTTCGACTGACTTACTTGCTACACCTGGGGAGACTAATAACCAACATAAATGCACAACATAACATGTAATCGGTTTACTGTTCATTGGTTCTCTCTAATTCTTCAACTGAGTTAGTTGCTACACCTGGGGAGACTAATAACCAACACAAATGCACAACATAACATGTAATTGGGGTTTACTGTTCATTGGTTCTCACTAATTCTTCAACTGACTTACTTGCTACACCTGGGGAGACTAATAACCAACACAAATGCACAACATAACATGTAATTGGTTTGCTGTTCATTGGTTGTCTCTAATTCTTCGACTGACTTACTTGCTACACCTGGGGAGACTAATAACCAACATAAATGCACATCATAACATGTAATTGGTTTACTATTCATTGGTTCTCTCTAATTCTTCAACTGACTTACTTGCTACACCTGGGGAGACTAATAACCAACACAAATTCACAACATAACATGTAATTGGTTTACTGTTCATTGGTTCTCTCTAATTCTTCAACTGACTTACTTGCTACACCTGGGGAGACTAATAACCCACACAAATGCACAACATAACATGTAATTGGTTTACTATTCATTGGTTCTCTCTAATTCTTCAACTGACTTACTTGCTACACCTGGGGAGACTAATAACCAACACAAATGCACAACATAACATGCATTTCTCTAATTCTTCAACTGACTTACTTGCTACACCTGGGGAGACTAATAAGCAACACAAATGCACATCATAACATGTAATTGGTTTACTGTTCATTGGTTCTCTCTAATTCTTCAACTGACTTACTTGCTACACCTGGGGAGACTAATAACCAACACAAATTCACAACATAACATGTAATTGGTTTACTGTTCATTGGTTCTCTCTAATTCTTCAACTGACTTACTTGCTACACCTGGGGAGACTAATAACCCACACAAATGCACAACATAACATGTAATTGGTTTACTATTCATTGGTTCTCTCTAATTCTTCAACTGACTTACTTGCTACACCTGGGGAGACTAATAACCAACACAAATGCACAACATAACATGTAATTGGTTTACTGTTCATTGGTTCTCACTAATTCTTCAACTGACTTACTTGCTACACCTGGGGAGACTAATAACCAACACAAATGCACAACATAACATGTAATTGGGGTTTACTGTTCATTGGTTCTCACTAATTCTTCAACTGACTTACTTGCTACACCTGGGGAGACTAATAACCAACACAAATGCACAACATAACATGTAATTGGTTTACTGTTCATTGGTTGTCTCTAATTCTTCGACTGACTTACTTGCTACACCTGGGGAGACTAATAACCAACATAAATGCACAACATAACATGTAATCGGTTTACTGTTCATTGGTTCTCTCTAATTCTTCAACTGAGTTAGTTGCTACACCTAGGGAGACTAATAACCAACACAAATGCACAACATAACATGTAATTGGGGTTTACTGTTCATTGGTTCTCACTAATTCTTCAACTGACTTACTTGCTACACCTGGGGAGACTAATAACCAACACAAATGCACAACATAACATGTAATTGGTTTACTGTTCATTGGTTCTCACTAATTCTTGAACTGACTTACATGCTACACCTGGGGAGACTAATAACCAACACAAATGCACAACATAACATGTAATTGGTTTACTGTTCATTGGTTCTAACTAATTCTTCAACTGACTTACTAGCTACACCTGGGGAGACTAATGACCAACACAAATTCACAACATAACATGTAATTGGTTTACTGTTCATTGGTTCTCCCTAATTCTTCAACTGACTTACTTGCTACACCTGGGGAGACTAATAACCAACACAAATGCACAACATAACATGTAATTGGTTTACTGTTCATTGGTTCTCACTAATTCTTCAACTGCCTTACTTGCTACACCTGGGGAGACTAATAAGCAACACAAATGCACAACATAACATGTAATTGGTTTACTGTTCATTGGTTCTCACTAATTCTTCAACTAACTTACTAGCTACACCTGGGGAGACTAATGACCAACATAAATGCACAACATAACATGTAATTGGTTTACTATTCATTGGTTCTCTCTAATTCTTCAACTGACTTACTTGCTACACCTGGGGAGACTAATAACCAACACAAATGCACAACATAACATGTAATTGGTTTACTGTTCATTGGTTGTCTCTAATTCTTCGACTGACTTACTTGCTACACCTGGGGAGACTAATAACCAACATAAATGCACATCATAACATGTAATTGGTTTACTATTCATTGGTTCTCTCTAATTCTTCAACTGACTTACTTGCTACACCTGGGGAGACTAATAACCAACACAAACTCACAACATAACATGTAATTGGTTTACTGGTTCTCACTAATTCTTCAACTGACTTACTTGCTACACCTGGGGAGACTAATAACCAACACAAATGCACAACATAACATGTAATTGGTTTACTGTTCATTGGGTCTCACTAATTCTTCAACTGCTTTACTTGCTACACCTGGGGAGACTAATAAGCAACACAAATGCACATCATAACATGCATTTCTCTAATTCTTCAGCTGACTTACTTGCTACACCTGGGGAGACTAATAAGCAACACAAATGCACATCATAACATGTAATTGGTTTACTGTTCATTGGTTCTCTCTAATTCTTCAACTGACTTACTTGCTACACCTGGGGAGACTAATAACCAACACAAATTCACAACATAACATGTAATTGGTTTACTGTTCATTGGTTCTCTCTAATTCTTCAACTGACTTACTTGCTACACCTGGGGAGACTAATAACCCATACAAATGCACAACATAACATGTAATTGGTTTACTATTCATTGGTTCTCTCTAATTCTTCAACTGAGTTAGTTGCTACACCTGGGGAGACTAATAACCAACACAAATGCACAACATAACATGTAATTGGTTTACTGTTCATTGGTTCTCACTAATTCTTCAACTGACTTACTTGCTACACCTGGGGAGACTAATAACCAACACAAATGCACAACATAACATGTAATTGGTTTACTGTTCATTGGTTGTCTCTAATTCTTCGACTGACTTACTTGCTACACCTGGGGAGACTAATAACCAACATAAATGCACAACATAACATGTAATCGGTTTACTGTTCATTGGTTCTCTTTAATTCTTCAACTGACTTACTTGCTACACCTGGGGAGACTAATAACCAACACAAATGCACAACATAACATGTAATTGGTTTACTGTTCATTGGTTCTCACTAATTCTTCAACTGACTTAGTCGCTACACCTGGGGAGACTAATAAGCAACACAAATGCACATCATAACATGTAATTGGTTTACTGTTCATTGGTTCTCTCTAATTCTTCAACTGACTTACTTGCTACACCTGGGGAGACTAATAACCAACACAAATGCACAACATAACATGTAATTGGTTTACTATTCATTAGTTCTCTCTAATTCTTCAACTGACTTACTTGCTACACCTGGGGAGACTAATAACCAACACAAATGCACAACATAACATGCATTTCTCTAATTCTTCAACTGACTTACTTGCTACACCTGGGGAGACTAATAAGCAACACAAATGCACATCATAACATGTAATTGGTTTACTGTTCATTGGTTCTCTCTAATTCTTCAACTGACTTACTTGCTACACCTGGGGAGACTAATAACCAACACAAATTCACAACATAACATGTAATTGGTTTACTGTTCATTGGTTCTCTCTAATTCTTCAACTGACTTACTTGCTACACCTGGGGAGACTAATAACCCACACAAATGCACAACATAACATGTAATTGGTTTACTATTCATTGGTTCTCTCTAATTCTTCAACTGACTTACTTGCTACACCTGGGGAGACTAATAACCAACACAAATGCACAACATAACATGTAATTGGTTTACTGTTCATTGGTTCTCACTAATTCTTCAACTGACTTACTTGCTACACCTGGGGAGACTAATAACCAACACAAATGCACAACATAACATGTAATTGGGGTTTACTGTTCATTGGTTCTCACTAATTCTTCAACTGACTTACTTGCTACACCTGGGGAGACTAATAACCAACACAAATGCACAACATAACATGTAATTGGTTTACTGTTCATTGGTTGTCTCTAATTCTTCGACTGACTTACTTGCTACACCTGGGGAGACTAATAACCAACATAAATGCACAACATAACATGTAATCGGTTTACTGTTCATTGGTTCTCTCTAATTCTTCAACTGAGTTAGTTGCTACACCTAGGGAGACTAATAACCAACACAAATGCACAACATAACATGTAATTGGGGTTTACTGTTCATTGGTTCTCACTAATTCTTCAACTGACTTACTTGCTACACCTGGGGAGACTAATAACCAACACAAATGCACAACATAACATGTAATTGGTTTACTGTTCATTGGTTCTCACTAATTCTTGAACTGACTTACATGCTACACCTGGGGAGACTAATAACCAACACAAATGCACAACATAACATGTAATTGGTTTACTGTTCATTGGTTCTAACTAATTCTTCAACTGACTTACTAGCTACACCTGGGGAGACTAATGACCAACACAAATTCACAACATAACATGTAATTGGTTTACTGTTCATTGGTTCTCCCTAATTCTTCAACTGACTTACTTGCTACACCTGGGGAGACTAATAACCAACACAAATGCACAACATAACATGTAATTGGTTTACTGTTCATTGGTTCTCACTAATTCTTCAACTGCCTTACTTGCTACACCTGGGGAGACTAATAAGCAACACAAATGCACAACATAACATGTAATTGGTTTACTGTTCATTGGTTCTCACTAATTCTTCAACTAACTTACTAGCTACACCTGGGGAGACTAATGACCAACATAAATGCACAACATAACATGTAATTGGTTTACTATTCATTGGTTCTCTCTAATTCTTCAACTGACTTACTTGCTACACCTGGGGAGACTAATAACCAACACAAATGCACAACATAACATGTAATTGGTTTACTGTTCATTAGTTCTCACTAATTCTTGAACTGACTTACATGCTACACCTGGGGAGACTAATAACCAACACAAATTCACAACATAACATGTAATTGGTTTACTCTTCATTGGTTCTCTCTAATTCTTCAACTGACCTACTTGCTACACCTGGGGAGACTAATAACCCACACAAATGCACAACATAACATGTAATTGGTTTACTATTCATTGGTTCTCTCTAATTCTTCAACTGACTTACTTGCTACACCTGGGGAGACTAATAACCAACACAAATGCACAACATAACATGTAATTGGTTTACTATTCATTAGTTCTCTCTAATTCTTCAACTGACTTACTTGCTACACCTGGGGAGACTAATAACCAACACAAATGCACAACATAACATGCATTTCTCTAATTCTTCAACTAACTTACTTGCTACACCTGGGGAGATTAATAAGCAACACAAATGCACATCATAACATGTAATTGGTTTACTGTTCATTGGTTCTCTCTAATTCTTCAACTGACTTACTTGCTACACCTGGGGAGACTAATAACCAACACAAATTCACAACATAACATGTAATTGGTTTACTGTTCATTGGTTCTCTCTAATTCTTCAACTGACTTACTTGCTACACCTAGGGAGACTAATAACCCATACAAATGCACAACATAACATGTAATTGGTTTACTATTCATTGGTTCTCTCTAATTCTTCAACTGAGTTAGTTGCTACACCTGGGGAGACTAATAACCAACACAAATGCACAACATAACATGTAATTGGGGTTTACTGTTCATTGGTTCTCACTAATTCTTCAACTGACTTACTTGCTACACCTGGGGAGACTAATAACCAACACAAATGCACAACATAACATGTAATTGGTTTACTGTTCATTGGTTGTCTCTAATTCTTCGACTGACTTACTTGCTACACCTGGGGAGACTAATAACCAACATAAATGCACAACATAACATGTAATCGGTTTACTGTTCATTGGTTCTCTCTAATTCTTCAACTGAGTTAGTTGCTACACCTGGGGAGACTAATAACCAACACAAATGCACAACATAACATGTAATTGGGGTTTACTGTTCATTGGTTCTCACTAATTCTTCAACTGACTTACTTGCTACACCTGGGGAGACTAATAACCAACACAAATGCACAACATAACATGTAATTGGTTTGCTGTTCATTGGTTGTCTCTAATTCTTCGACTGACTTACTTGCTACACCTGGGGAGACTAATAACCAACATAAATGCACATCATAACATGTAATTGGTTTACTATTCATTGGTTCTCTCTAATTCTTCAACTGACTTACTTGCTACACCTGGGGAGACTAATAACCAACACAAATTCACAACATAACATGTAATTGGTTTACTGTTCATTGGTTCTCTCTAATTCTTCAACTGACTTACTTGCTACACCTGGGGAGACTAATAACCCACACAAATGCACAACATAACATGTAATTGGTTTACTATTCATTGGTTCTCTCTAATTCTTCAACTGACTTACTTGCTACACCTGGGGAGACTAATAACCAACACAAATGCACAACATAACATGTAATTGGTTTACTGTTCATTGGTTCTCACTAATTCTTCAACTGACTTACTAGCTACACCTGGGGAGACTAATGACTAACACAAATTCACAACATAACATGTAATTGGTTTACTGTTCATTGGTTCTCCCTAATTCTTCAACTGACTTACTTGCTACACCTGGGGAGACTAATAACCAACACAAATGCACAACATAACATGTAATTGGTTTACTGTTCATTGGGTCTCACTAATTCTTCAACTGCTTTACTTGCTACACCTGGGGAGACTAATAAGCAACACAAATGCACATCATAACATGCATTTCTCTAATTCTTCAACTGACTTACTTGCTACACCTGGGGAGACTAATAAGCAACACAAATGCACATCATAACATGTAATTGGTTTACTGTTCATTGGTTCTCTCTAATTCTTCAACTGACTTACTTGCTACACCTGGGGAGACTAATAACCAACACAAATTCACAACATAACATGTAATTGGTTTACTGTTCATTGGTTCTCTCTAATTCTTCAACTGACTTACTTGCTACACCTGGGGAGACTAATAACCCATACAAATGCACAACATAACATGTAATTGGTTTACTATTCATTGGTTCTCTCTAATTCTTCAACTGAGTTAGTTGCTACACCTGGGGAGACTAATAACAAACACAAATGCACAACATAACATGTAATTGGTTTACTGTTCATTGGTTCTCACTAATTCTTCAACTGACTTACTTGCTACACCTGGGGAGACTAATAACCAACACAAATGCACAACATAACATGTAATTGGTTTACTGTTCATTGGTTGTCTCTAATTCTTCGACTGACTTACTTGCTACACCTGGGGAGACTAATAACCAACATAAATGCACAACATAACATGTAATCGGTTTACTGTTCATTGGTTCTCTTTAATTCTTCAACTGACTTACTTGCTACACCTGGGGAGACTAATAACCAACACAAATGCACAACATAACATGTAATTGGTTTACTGTTCATTGGTTCTCACTAATTCTTCAACTGACTTACTTGCTACACCTGGGGAGACTAATGACTAACACAAATTCACAACATAACATGTAATTGGTTTACTGTTCATTGGTTCTCCCTAATTCTTCAACTGACTTACTTGCTACACCTGGGGAGACTAATAACCAACACAAATGCACAACATAACATGTAATTGGTTTACTGTTCATTGGGTCTCACTAATTCTTCAACTGCTTTACTTGCTACACCTGGGGAGACTAATAAGCAACACAAATGCACATCATAACATGCATTTCTCTAATTCTTCAGCTGACTTACTTGCTACACCTGGGGAGACTAATAAGCAACACAAATGCACATCATAACATGTAATTGGTTTACTGTTCATTGGTTCTCTCTAATTCTTCAACTGACTTACTTGCTACACCTGGGGAGACTAATAACCAACACAAATTCACAACATAACATGTAATTGGTTTACTGTTCATTGGTTCTCTCTAATTCTTCAACTGACTTACTTGCTACACCTGGGGAGACTAATAACCCATACAAATGCACAACATAACATGTAATTGGTTTACTATTCATTGGTTCTCTCTAATTCTTCAACTGAGTTAGTTGCTACACCTGGGGAGACTAATAACCAACACAAATGCACAACATAACATGTAATTGGTTTACTGTTCATTGGTTCTCACTAATTCTTCAACTGACTTACTTGCTACACCTGGGGAGACTAATAACCAACACAAATGCACAACATAACATGTAATTGGTTTACTGTTCATTGGTTGTCTCTAATTCTTCGACTGACTTACTTGCTACACCTGGGGAGACTAATAACCAACATAAATGCACAACATAACATGTAATCGGTTTACTGTTCATTGGTTCTCTTTAATTCTTCAACTGACTTACTTGCTACACCTGGGGAGACTAATAACCAACACAAATGCACAACATAACATGTAATTGGTTTACTGTTCATTGGTTCTCACTAATTCTTCAACTGACTTACTTGCTACACCTGGGGAGACTAATAAGCAACACAAATGCACATCATAACATGTAATTGGTTTACTGTTCATTGGTTCTCTCTAATTCTTCAACTGACTTACTTGCTACACCTGGGGAGACTAATAACCAACACAAATGCACAACATAACATGTAATTGGTTTACTATTCATTAGTTCTCTCTAATTCTTCAACTGACTTACTTGCTACACCTGGGGAGACTAATAACCAACACAAATGCACAACATAACATGCATTTCTCTAATTCTTCAACTGACTTACTTGCTACACCTGGGGAGACTAATAAGCAACACAAATGCACATCATAACATGTAATTGGTTTACTGTTCATTGGTTCTCTCTAATTCTTCAACTGACTTACTTGCTACACCTGGGGAGACTAATAACCAACACAAATTCACAACATAACATGTAATTGGTTTACTGTTCATTGGTTCTCTCTAATTCTTCAACTGACTTACTTGCTACACCTGGGGAGACTAATAACACACACAAATGCACAACATAACATGTAATTGGTTTACTATTCATTGGTTCTCTCTAATTCTTCAACTGACTTACTTGCTACACCTGGGGAGACTAATAACCAACACAAATGCACAACATAACATGTAATTGGTTTACTGTTCATTGGTTCTCACTAATTCTTCAACTGACTTACTTGCTACACCTGGGGAGACTAATAACCAACACAAATGCACAACATAACATGTAATTGGGGTTTACTGTTCATTGGTTCTCACTAATTCTTCAACTGACTTACTTGCTACACCTGGGGAGACTAATAACCAACACAAATGCACAACATAACATGTAATTGGTTTACTGTTCATTGGTTGTCTCTAATTCTTCGACTGACTTACTTGCTACACCTGGGGAGACTAATAACCAACATAAATGCACAACATAACATGTAATCGGTTTACTGTTCATTGGTTCTCTCTAATTCTTCAACTGAGTTAGTTGCTACACCTAGGGAGACTAATAACCAACACAAATGCACAACATAACATGTAATTGGGGTTTACTGTTCATTGGTTCTCACTAATTCTTCAACTGACTTACTTGCTACACCTGGGGAGACTAATAACCAACACAAATGCACAACATAACATGTAATTGGTTTACTGTTCATTGGTTCTCACTAATTCTTGAACTGACTTACATGCTACACCTGGGGAGACTAATAACCAACACAAATGCACAACATAACATGTAATTGGTTTACTGTTCATTGGTTCTAACTAATTCTTCAACTGACTTACTAGCTACACCTGGGGAGACTAATGACCAACACAAATTCACAACATAACATGTAATTGGTTTACTGTTCATTGGTTCTCCCTAATTCTTCAACTGACTTACTTGCTACACCTGGGGAGACTAATAACCAACACAAATGCACAACATAACATGTAATTGGTTTACTGTTCATTGGTTCTCACTAATTCTTCAACTGCCTTACTTGCTACACCTGGGGAGACTAATAAGCAACACAAATGCACAACATAACATGTAATTGGTTTACTGTTCATTGGTTCTCACTAATTCTTCAACTGACTTACTAGCTACACCTGGGGAGACTAATGACCAACATAAATGCACAACATAACATGTAATTGGTTTACTATTCATTGGTTCTCTCTAATTCTTCAACTGACTTACTTGCTACACCTGGGGAGACTAATAACCAACACAAATGCACAACATAACATGTAATTGGTTTACTGTTCATTAGTTCTCACTAATTCTTGAACTGACTTACATGCTACACCTGGGGAGACTAATAACCAACACAAATTCACAACATAACATGTAATTGGTTTACTCTTCATTGGTTCTCTCTAATTCTTCAACTGACCTACTTGCTACACCTGGGGAGACTAATAACCCACACAAATGCACAACATAACATGTAATTGGTTTACTATTCATTGGTTCTCTCTAATTCTTCAACTGACTTACTTGCTACACCTGGGGAGACTAATAACCAACACAAATGCACAACATAACATGTAATTGGTTTACTATTCATTAGTTCTCTCTAATTCTTCAACTGACTTACTTGCTACACCTGGGGAGACTAATAACCAACACAAATGCACAACATAACATGCATTTCTCTAATTCTTCAACTAACTTACTTGCTACACCTGGGGAGATTAATAAGCAACACAAATGCACATCATAACATGTAATTGGTTTACTGTTTATTGGTTCTCTCTAATTCTTCAACTGACTTACTTGCTACACCTGGGGAGACTAATAACCAACACAAATTCACAACATAACATGTAATTGGTTTACTGTTCATTGGTTCTCACTAATTCTTCAACTGACTTACTAGCTACACCTGGGGAGACTAATGACCAACATAAATGCACAACATAACATGTAATTGGTTTACTATTCATTGGTTCTCTCTAATTCTTCAACTGACTTACTTGCTACACCTGGGGAGACTAATAACCAACACAAATGCACAACATAACATGTAATTGGTTTACTGTTCATTAGTTCTCACTAATTCTTGAACTGACTTACATGCTACACCTGGGGAGACTAATAACCAACACAAATTCACAACATAACATGTAATTGGTTTACTCTTCATTGGTTCTCTCTAATTCTTCAACTGACCTACTTGCTACACCTGGGGAGACTAATAACCCACACAAATGCACAACATAACATGTAATTGGTTTACTATTCATTGGTTCTCTCTAATTCTTCAACTGACTTACTTGCTACACCTGGGGAGACTAATAACCAACACAAATGCACAACATAACATGTAATTGGTTTACTATTCATTAGTTCTCTCTAATTCTTCAACTGACTTACTTGCTACACCTGGGGAGACTAATAACCAACACAAATGCACAACATAACATGCATTTCTCTAATTCTTCAACTAACTTACTTGCTACACCTGGGGAGATTAATAAGCAACACAAATGCACATCATAACATGTAATTGGTTTACTGTTTATTGGTTCTCTCTAATTCTTCAACTGACTTACTTGCTACACCTGGGGAGACTAATAACCAACACAAATTCACAACATAACATGTAATTGGTTTACTGTTCATTGGTTCTCTCTAATTCTTCAACTGACTTACTTGCTACACCTAGGGAGACTAATAACCCATACAAATGCACAACATAACATGTAATTGGTTTACTATTCATTGGTTCTCTCTAATTCTTCAACTGAGTTAGTTGCTACACCTGGGGAGACTAATAACCAACACAAATGCACAACATAACATGTAATTGGGGTTTACTGTTCATTGGTTCTCACTAATTCTTCAACTGACTTACTTGCTACACCTGGGGAGACTAATAACCAACACAAATGCACAACATAACATGTAATTGGTTTACTGTTCATTGGTTGTCTCTAATTCTTCGACTGACTTACTTGCTACACCTGGGGACACTAATAACCAACATAAATGCACAACATAACATGTAATCGGTTTACTGTTCATTGGTTCTCTCTAATTCTTCAACTGAGTTAGTTGCTACACCTGGGGAGACTAATAACCAACACAAATGCACAACATAACATGTAATTGGGGTTTACTGTTCATTGGTTCTCACTAATTCTTCAACTGACTTACTTGCTACACCTGGGGAGACTAATAACCAACACAAATGCACAACATAACATGTAATTGGTTTGCTGTTCATTGGTTGTCTCTAATTCTTCGACTGACTTACTTGCTACACCTGGGGAGACTAATAACCAACATAAATGCACATCATAACATGTAATTGGTTTACTATTCATTGGTTCTCTCTAATTCTTCAACTGACTTACTTGCTACACCTGGGGAGACTAATAACCAACACAAATTCACAACATAACATGTAATTGGTTTACTGTTCATTGGTTCTCTCTAATTCTTCAACTGACTTACTTGCTACACCTGGGGAGACTAATAACCCACACAAATGCACAACATAACATGTAATTGGTTTACTATTCATTGGTTCTCTCTAATTCTTCAACTGACTTACTTGCTACACCTGGGGAGACTAATAACCAACACAAATGCACAACATAACATGTAATTGGTTTACTGTTCATTGGTTCTCACTAATTCTTCAACTGACTTACTAGCTACACCTGGGGAGACTAATGACTAACACAAATTCACAACATAACATGTAATTGGTTTACTGTTCATTGGTTCTCCCTAATTCTTCAACTGACTTACTTGCTACACCTGGGGAGACTAATAACCAACACAAATGCACAACATAACATGTAATTGGTTTACTGTTCATTGGGTCTCACTAATTCTTCAACTGCTTTACTTGCTACACCTGGGGAGACTAATAAGCAACACAAATGCACATCATAACATGCATTTCTCTAATTCTTCAACTGACTTACTTGCTACACCTGGGGAGACTAATAAGCAACACAAATGCACATCATAACATGTAATTGGTTTACTGTTCATTGGTTCTCTCTAATTCTTCAACTGACTTACTTGCTACACCTGGGGAGACTAATAACCAACACAAATTCACAACATAACATGTAATTGGTTTACTGTTCATTGGTTCTCTCTAATTCTTCAACTGACTTACTTGCTACACCTGGGGAGACTAATAACCCATACAAATGCACAACATAACATGTAATTGGTTTACTATTCATTGGTTCTCTCTAATTCTTCAACTGAGTTAGTTGCTACACCTGGGGAGACTAATAACCAACACAAATGCACAACATAACATGTAATTGGTTTACTGTTCATTGGTTCTCACTAATTCTTCAACTGACTTACTTGCTACACCTGGGGAGACTAATAACCAACACAAATGCACAACATAACATGTAATTGGTTTACTGTTCATTGGTTGTCTCTAATTCTTCGACTGACTTACTTGCTACACCTGGGGAGACTAATAACCAACATAAATGCACAACATAACATGTAATCGGTTTACTGTTCATTGGTTCTCTTTAATTCTTCAACTGACTTACTTGCTACACCTGGGGAGACTAATAACCAACACAAATGCACAACATAACATGTAATTGGTTTACTGTTCATTGGTTCTCACTAATTCTTCAACTGACTTACTTGCTACACCTGGGGAGACTAATAAGCAACACAAATGCACATCATAACATGTAATTGGTTTACTGTTCATTGGTTCTCTCTAATTCTTCGACTGACTTACTTGCTACACCTGGGGAGACTAATAACCAACACAAATGCACAACATAACATGTAATTGGTTTACTATTCATTAGTTCTCTCTAATTCTTCAACTGACTTACTTGCTACACCTGGGGAGACTAATAACCAACACAAATGCACAACATAACATGCATTTCTCTAATTCTTCAACTGACTTACTTGCTACACCTGGGGAGACTAATAAGCAACACAAATGCACATCATAACATGTAATTGGTTTACTGTTCATTGGTTCTCTCTAATTCTTCAACTGACTTACTTGCTACACCTGGGGAGACTAATAACCAACACAAATTCACAACATAACATGTAATTGGTTTACTGTTCATTGGTTCTCTCTAATTCTTCACTTGACTTACTTGCTACACCTGGGGAGACTAATAACCCACACAAATGCACAACATAACATGTAATTGGTTTACTATTCATTGGTTCTCTCTAATTCTTCAACTGACTTACTTGCTACACCTGGGGAGACTAATAACCAACACAAATGCACAACATAACATGTAATTGGTTTACAGTTCATTGGTTCTCACTAATTCTTCAACTGACTTACTTGCTACACCTGGGGAGACTAATAACCAACACAAATGCACAACATAACATGTAATTGGTTTACTGTTCATTGGTTGTCTCTAATTCTTCGACTGACTTACTTGCTACACCTGGGGAGACTAATAACCAACATAAATGCACAACATAACATGTAATCGGTTTACTGTTCATTGGTTCTCTTTAATTCTTCAACTGACTTACTTGCTACACTTGGGGAGACTAATAACCAACACAAATGCACAACATAACATGTAATTGGTTTACTATTCATTGGTTCTCTCTAATTCTTCAACTGACTTACTTGCTACACCTGGGGAGACTAATAACCAACACAAATGCACAACATAACATGTAATTGGTTTACTGTTCATTGGTTCTCACTAATTCTTCAACTGACTTACTTGCTACACCTGGGGAGACTAATAAGCAACACAAATGCACATCATAACATGTAATTGGTTTACTGTTCATTGGTTCTCTCTAATTCTTCAACTGACTTACTTGCTACACCTGGGAAGACTAATAACCAACACAAATGCACAACATAACATGTAATTGGTTTACTATTCATTAGTTCTCTCTAATTCTTCAACTGACTTACTTGCTACACCTGGGGAGACTAATAACCAACACAAATGCACAACATAACATGTAATTGGTTTACTGTTCATTGGTTCTCTCTAATTCTTCAACTGACTTACTTACTACACCTGGGGAGACTAATAACCAACACAAATGCACAACATAACATGTAATTGGTTTACTGTTCATTGGTTCTCACTAATTCTTCAACTGACTTACTTGCTACACCTGGGGAGACTAATAACCAACACAAATGCCCAACATAACATGTAATTGGTTTACTGTTCATTGGTTCTCACTAATTCTTCAACTGACTTACTAGCTACACCTGGGGAGACTAATGACCAACACAAATTCACAACATAACATGTAATTGGTTTACTGTTCATTGGTTCTCCCTAATTCTTCAACTGACTTACTTGCTACACCTGGGGAGACTAATAACCAACACAAATGCACAACATAACATGTAATTGGTTTACTGTTCATTGGTTCTCACTAATTCCTCAACTGACTTACTTGCTACACCTGGGGAGACTAATAAGCAACACAAATGCACAACATAACATGTAATTGGTTTACTGTTCATTGGTTCTCACTAATTCTTGAACTGACTTACTTGCTACACCTGGGGAGACTAATAACCAACACAAATGCACAACATAACATGTAATTGGTTTACTGTTCATTGGTTCTAACTAATTCTTCAACTGACTTACTAGCTACACCTGGGGAGACTAATAACCAACACAAATGCACAACATAACATGTAATTGGTTTACTGTTCATTGGTTCTCCCTAATTCTTCAACTGACTTACTTGCTACACCTGGGGAGACTAATAACCAACACAAATGCACAACATAACATGTAATTGGTTTACTGTTCATTGGTTCTCACTAATTCTTCAACTGCCTTACTTGCTACACCTGGGGAGACTAATAAGCAACACAAATGCACATCATAGCATGTAATTGGTTTACTGTTCATTGGTTCTCTCTAATTCTTCAACTGACTTACTTGCTACACCTGGGGAGACTAATAACCAACACAAATTCACAACATAACATGTAATTGGTTTACTCTTCATTGGTTCTCTCTAATTCTTCAACTGACTTACTTGCTACACCTGGGGAGACTAATAACCCACACAAATGCACAACATAACATGTAATTGGTTTACTATTCATTGGTTCTCTCTAATTCTTCAACTGACTTACTTGCTACACCTGGGGAGACTAATAACCAACACAAATGCACAACATAACATGTAATTGGTTTACTATTCATTAGTTCTCTCTAATTCTTCAACTGACTTACTTGCTACACCTGGGGAGACTAATAACCAACACAAATGCACAACATAACATGCATTTCTCTAATTCTTCAACTGACTTACTTGCTACACCTGGGGAGACTAATAAGCAACACAAATGCACATCATAACATGTAATTGGTTTACTGTTCATTGGTTCTCTCTAATTCTTCAACTGACTTACTTGCTACACCTGGGGAGACTAATAACCAACACAAATTCACAACATAACATGTAATTGGTTTACTGTTCATTGGTTCTCTCTAATTCTTCAACTGACTTACTTGCTACACCTGGGGAGACTAATAACCCATACAAATGCACAACATAACATGTAATTGGTTTACTATTCATTGGTTCTCTCTAATTCTTCAACTGAGTTAGTTGCTACACCTGGGGAGACTAATAACCAACACAAATGCACAACATAACATGTAATTGGTTTACTGTTCATTGGTTCTCACTAATTCTTCAACTGACTTACTTGCTACACCTGGGGAGACTAATAACCAACACAAATGCACAACATAACATGTAATTGGTTTACTGTTCATTGGTTGTCTCTAATTCTTCGACTGACTTACTTGCTACACCTGGGGAGACTAATAACAAACATAAATGCACAACATAACATGTAATCGGTTTACTGTTCATTGGTTCTCTTTAATTCTTCAACTGACTTACTTGCTACACTTGGGGAGACTAATAACCAACACAAATGCACAACATAACATGTAATTGGTTTACTATTCATTGGTTCTCTCTAATTCTTCAACTGACTTACTTGCTACACCTGGGGAGACTAATAACCAACACAAATGCACAACATAACATGTAATTGGTTTACTGTTCATTGGTTCTCACTAATTCTTGAACTGACTTACTTGCTACACCTGGGGAGACTAATAAGCAACACAAATGCACATCATAACATGTAATTGGTTTACTGTTCATTGGTTCTCTTTAATTCTTCAACTGACTTACTTGCTACACCTGGGGAGACTAATAACCAACACAAATGCACAACATAACATGTAATTGGTTTACTATTAATTGGTTCTCACTAATTCTTCAACTGACTTACTTGCTACACCTGGGGAGACTAATAAGCAACACAAATGCACATCATAACATGTAATTGGTTTACTGTTCATTGGTTCTCTCTAATTCTTCAACTGACTTACTTGCTACACCTGGGGAGACTAATAACCAACACAAATGCACAACATAACATGTAATTGGTTTACTGTTCATTGGTTGTCTCTAATTCTTCGACTGACTTACTTGCTACACCTGGGGAGACTAATAACCAACATAAATGCACAACATAACATGTAATCGGTTTACTGTTCATTGGTTCTCACTAATTCTTCAACTGACTTACTAGCTACACCTGGGGAAACTAATGACCAACACAAATTCACAACATAACATGTAATTGGTTTACTGGTTCTCACTAATTCTTCAACTGACTTACTTGCTACACCTGGGGAGACTAATAACCAACACAAATGCACAACATAACATGTAATTGGTTTACTATTCATTGGATCTCTCTAATTCTTCAACTGACTTACTTGCTACACCTGGGGAGACTAATAAGCAACACAAATGCACATCATAACATGTAATTGGTTTACTGTTCATTGGTTCTCTCTAATTCTTCAACTGACTTACTTGCTACACCTGGGGAGACTAATAACCAACACAAATGCACAACATAACATGTAATTGGTTTACTGTTCATTGGTTCTCACTAATTCTTCAACTGACTTACTAGCTACACCTGGGGAGACTAATGACCAACATAAATTCACAACATAACATGTAATTGGTTTACTGTTCATTGGTTCTCTCTAATTCTTCAACTAACTTACTTGCTACACCTGGGGAGACTAATAACTAACACAAATGCACAACATAACATGTAATTGGTTTACTATTCATTGGTTCTCTCTAATTCTTCAACTGACTTACTTGCTACACCTGGGGAGACTAATAACCAACACAAATGCACAACATAACATGCATTTCTCTAATTCTTCAACTGACTTACTTGCTACACCTGGGGAGACTAATAAGCAACACAAATGCACATCATAACATGTAATTTGTTTACTGTTCATTGGTTCTCTCTAATTCTTCAACTGACTTACTTGCTACACCTGGGGAGACTAATAAGCAACACAAATGCACAACATAACATGTAATTGGTTTACTGTTCATTGGTTCTTACTAATTCTTCAACTGACTTACTTGCTACACCTGGGGAGACTAATAAGCAACACAAATGCACATCATAACATGTAATTGGTTTACTGTTCATTGGTTCTCTCTAATTCTTCAACTGACTTACTTACTACACCTAGGGAGACCAATAACCAACACAAATGCACAACATAACGTGTAATTGGTTTACTATTCATTGGTTCTCTCTAATTCTTCAACTGACTTACTTGCTACACCTGGGGAGACTAATAACCAACACAAATGCACAACATAACATGTAATTGGTTTACTATTCATTGGATCTCTCTAATTCTTCAACTGACTTACTTGCTACACCCGGGGAGACTAATAACCAACACAAATGCACAACATAACATGTAATTAGTTTACTGTTCATTGGTTCTCACTAATTCTTCAACTGACTTACTAGCTACACCTGGGGAGACTAATGACCAACATAAATTCACAACATAACATGTAATTGGTTTACTGTTCATTGGTTCTCTCTAATTATTCAACTAACTTACTTGCTACACCTGGGGAGACTAATAACTAACACAAATGCACAACATAACATGTAATTGGTTTACTGTTCATTGGTTCTCTCTAATTCTTCAACTGACTTACTTGCTACACCTGGGGAGACTAATAACCCATACAAATGCACAACATAACATGTAATTGGTTTACTGTTCATTGGTTCTCTTTGATTCTTCAACTGACTTACTTGCTACACCTGGGGAGACTAATAACCAACACAAATGCACAACATAACATGTAATTGGTTTACTGTTCATTGGTTCTCACTAATTCTTCAACTGACTTACTTGCTACACCTGGGGAGACTAATAAGCAACACAAATGCACATCATAACATGTAATTGGTTTACTGTTCATTGGTTGTCTCTAATTCTTCAACTGACTTACTTGCTACACCTGGGGAGACTAATAACCAACACAAATGCACAACATAACATGTAATTGGTTTACTATTCATTAGTTCTCTCTAATTCTTCAACTGACTTACTTGCTACACCTGGGGAGACTAATAACCAACACAAATGCACAACATAACATGCATTTCTCTAATTCTTCAACTGACTTACTTGCTACACCTGGGGAGACTAATAAGCAACACAAATGCACATCATAACATGTAATTGGTTTACTGTTCATTGGTTCTCTCTAATTCTTCAACTGACTTACTTGCTACACCTGGGGAGACTAATAACCAACACAAATTCACAACATAACATGTAATTGGTTTACTGTTCATTGGTTCTCTCTAATTCTTCAACTGACTTACTTGCTACACCTGGGGAGACTAATAACCCACACAAATGCACAACATAACATGTAATTGGTTTACTATTCATTGGTTCTCTCTAATTCTTCAACTGACTTACTTGCTACACCTGGGGAGACTAATAACCAACACAAATGCACAACATAACATGTAATTGGTTTACAGTTCATTGGTTCTCACTAATTCTTCAACTGACTTACTTGCTACACCTGGGGAGACTAATAACCAACACAAATGCACAACATAACATGTAATTGGTTTACTGTTCATTGGTTGTCTCTAATTCTTCGACTGACTTACTTGCTACACCTGGGGAGACTAATAACCAACATAAATGCACAACATAACATGTAATCGGTTTACTGTTCATTGGTTCTCTTTAATTCTTCAACTGACTTACTTGCTACACTTGGGGAGACTAATAACCAACACAAATGCACAACATAACATGTAATTGGTTTACTATTCATTGGTTCTCTCTAATTCTTCAACTGACTTACTTGCTACACCTGGGGAGACTAATAACCAACACAAATGCACAACATAACATGTAATTGGTTTACTGTTCATTGGTTCTCACTAATTCTTGAACTGACTTACTTGCTACACCTGGGGAGACTAATAAGCAACACAAATGCACATCATAACATGTAATTGGTTTACTGTTCATTGGTTCTCTCTAATTCTTCAACTGACTTACTTGCTACACCTGGGGAGACTAATAACCAACACAAATGCACAACATAACATGTAATTGGTTTACTATTAATTGGTTCTCACTAATTCTTCAACTGACTTACTTGCTACACCTGGGGAGACTAATAAGCAACACAAATGCACATCATAACATGTAATTGGTTTACTGTTCATTGGTTCTCTCTAATTCTTCAACTGACTTACTTGCTACACCTGGGGAGACTAATAACCAACACAAATGCACAACATAACATGTAATTGGTTTACTGTTCATTGGTTGTCTCTAATTCTTCGACTGACTTACTTGCTACACCTGGGGAGACTAATAACCAACATAAATGCACAACATAACATGTAATCGGTTTACTGTTCATTGGTTCTCACTAATTCTTCAACTGACTTACTAGCTACACCTGGGGAGACTAATGACCAACACAAATTCACAACATAACATGTAATTGGTTTACTGGTTCTCACTAATTCTTCAACTGACTTACTTGCTACACCTGGGGAGACTAATAACCAACACAAATGCACAACATAACATGTAATTGGTTTACTATTCATTGGATCTCTCTAATTCTTCAACTGACTTACTTGCTACACCTGGGGAGACTAATAAGCAACACAAATGCACATCATAACATGTAATTGGTTTACTGTTCATTGGTTCTCTCTAATTCTTCAACTGACTTACTTGCTACACCTGGGGAGACTAATAACCAACACAAATGCACAACATAACATGTAATTGGTTTACTATTCATTGGTTTGCTCTAATTCTTCAACTGACTTACTTGCTACACCTGGGGAGACTAATAACCAACACAAATGCACAACATAACATGTAATTGGTTTACTGTTCATTGGTTGTCTCTAATTCTTCGACTGACTTACTTGCTACACCTGGGGAGACTAATAACCAACATAAATGCACAACATAACATGTAATTGGTTTACTGTTCATTGGTTCTCACTAATTCTTCAACTGACTTACTAGCTACACCTGGGGAGACTAATGACCAACATAAATTCACAACATAACATGTAATTGGTTTACTGTTCATTGGTTCTCTCTAATTATTCAACTAACTTACTTGCTACACTTGGGGAGACTAATAACTAACACAAATGCACAACATAACATGTAATTGGTTTACTATTCATTGGTTCTCTCTAATTCTTCAACTGACTTACTAGCTACACCTGGGGAGACTAATGACCAACACAAACTCACAACATAACATGTAATTGGTTTACTGGTTCTCACTAATTCTTCAACTGACTTACTTGCTACACCTGGGGAGACTAATAACCAACACAAATGCACAACATAACATGTAATTGGTTTACTATTCATTGGATCTCTCTAATTCTTCAACTGACTTACTTGCTACACCTGGGGAGACTAATAAGCAACACAAATGCACAACATAACATGTAATTGGTTTACTGTTCATTGGTTCTCACTATTTCTTCAACTGACTTACTAGCTACACCTGGGGAGACTAATGACCAACATAAATTCACAACATAACATGTAATTGGTTTACTGGTTCTCACTAATTCTTCAACTGACTTACTTGCTACACCTGGGGAGACTAATAACCAACACAAATGCACAACATAACATGTAATGGGTTTACTATTCATTGGATCTCTCTAATTCTTCAACTGACTTACTTGCTACACCTGGGGAGACTAATAACCAACACAAATGCACAACATAACATGTAATTGGTTTACTGTTCATTGGTTCTCACTAATTCTTCAACTGACTTACTAGCTACACCTGGGGAGACTAATGACCAACATAAATTCACAACATAACATGTAATTGGTTTACTGTTCATTGGTTCTCTCTAATTCTTCAACTAACTTACTTGCTACACCTGGGGAGACTAATAACTAACACAAATGCACAACATAACATGTAATTGGTTTACTATTCATTGGTTCTCTCTAATTCTTCAACTGACTTACTTGCTACACCTGGGGAGACTAATAACCAACACAAATGCACAACATAACATGCATTTCTCTAATTCTTCAACTGACTTACTTGCTACACCTGGGGAGACTAATAAGCAACACAAATGCACATCATAACATGTAATTTGTTTACTGTTCATTGGTTCTCTCTAATTCTTCAACTGACTTACTTGCTACACCTGGGGAGACTAATAAGCAACACAAATGCACAACATAACATGTAATTGGTTTACTGTTCATTGGTTCTTACTAATTCTTCAACTGACTTACTTGCTACACCTGGGGAGACTAATAAGCAACACAAATGCACATCATAACATGTAATTGGTTTACTGTTCATTGGTTCTCTCTAATTCTTCAACTGACTTACTTGCTACACCTAGGGAGACCAATAACCAACACAAATGCACAACATAACATGTAATTGGTTTACTATTCATTGGTTCTCTCTAATTCTTCAACTGACTTACTTGCTACACCTGGGGAGACTAATAACCAACACAAATGCACAACATAACATGTAATTGGTTTACTATTCATTGGATCTCTCTAATTCTTCAACTGACTTACTTGCTACACCTGGGGAGACTAATAACCAACACAAATGCACAACATAACATGTAATTAGTTTACTGTTCATTGGTTCTCACTAATTCTTCAACTGACTTACTAGCTACACCTGGGGAGACTAATGACCAACATAAATTCACAACATAACATGTAATTGGTTTACTGTTCATTGGTTCTCTCTAATTATTCAACTAACTTACTTGCTACACCTGGGGAGACTAATAACTAACACAAATGCACAACATAACATGTAATTGGTTTACTATTCATTGGTTCTCTCTAATTCTTCAACTGACTTACTTGCTACACCTGGGGAGACTAATAACCAACACAAATTCACAACATAACATGTAATTGGTTTACTGGTTCTCACTAATTCTTCAACTGACTTACTTGCTACACCTGCGGAGACTAATAACCAACACAAATGCACAACATAACATGTAATTGGTTTACTGTTCATTGGTTCTTACTAATTCTTCAACTGACTTACTTGCTACACCTGGGGAGACTAATAAGCAACACAAATGCACATCATAACATGTAATTGGTTTACTGTTCATTGGTTCTCTCTAATTCTTCAACTGACTTACTTGCTACACCTAGGGAGACTAATAACCAACACAAATGCACAACATAACATGTAACTGGTTTACTATTCATTGGTTCTCTCTAATTCTTCAACTGACTTACTTGCTACACCTGGGGAGACTAATAACCAACACAAATGCACAACATAACATGTAATTGGTTTACTATTCATTGGATCTCTCTAATTCTTCAACTGACTTACTTGCTACACCTGGGGAGACTAATAACCAACACAAATGCACAACATAACATGTAATTGGTTTACTGTTCATTGGTTCTCACTAATTCTTCAACTGACTTACTAGCTACACCTGGGGAGACTAATGACCAACATAAATTCACAACATAACATGTAATTGGTTTACTGGTTCTCACTAATTCTTCAACTGACTTACTTGCTACACCTGGGGAGACTAATAACCAACACAAATGCACAACATAACATGTAATTGGTTTACTGTTCATTGGTTCTCACTAATTCTTCAACTGACTTACTAGCTACACCTGGGGAGACTAATAACCAACACAAATTCACAACATAACATGTAATTGGTTTACTGGTTCTCACTAATTCTTCAACTGACTTACTTGCTACACCTGGGGAGACTAATAACCAACACAAATGCACAACTTAACATGTAATTGGTTTACTTCTCATTGGTTCTCACTAATTCTTCAACTGACTTACTAGCTACACCTGGGGAGACTAATGACCAACATAAATTCACAACATAACATGTAATTGGTTTACTGTTCATTGGTTCTCTCTAATTCTTCAACTGACTTACTTGCTACACCTGGGAAGACTAATAACCAACACAAATGCACAACATAACATGTAATTGGTTTACTATTCATTGGTTCTCTCTAATCCTTCAACTGACTTACTTGCTACACCTGGGGAGACTAATAACCAACACAAATGCACAACATAACATGCATTTCTCAAATTCTTCAACTGACTTACTTGCTACACCTGGGGAGACTAATAAGCAACACAAATGCACATCATAACAAGTAATTTGTTTACTGTTCATTGGTTCTCTCTAATTCTTCAACTGACTTACTTGCTACACCTGGGGAGACTAATAACCAACACAAATGCACAACATAACATGTAATTGGTTTACTGTTCATTGATTCTTACTAATTCTTCAACTGACTTACTTGCTACACCTGGGGAGACTAATAAGCAACAGAAATGCACATCATAACATGTAATTGGTTTACTGTTCATTGGTTCTCTCTAATTCTTCAACTGACTTACTTGCTACACCTGGGGAGACTAATAACCAACACAAATGCACAACATAACATGTAATTGGTTTACTATTCATTGGTTCTCTCTAATTCTTCAACTGACTTACTTGCTACACCTGGGGAGACTAATAACCAACACAAATGCACAACATAACATGTAATTGGTTTACTGTTCATTGGTTCTCACTAATTCTTCAACTGACTTACTAGCTACATTTGGGGAGACTAATGACCAACACAAATTCACAACATAACATGTAATTGGTTTACTGTTCATTGGTTCTCCCTAATTCTTCAACTGACTTACTTGCTACACCTAGGGAGACTAATAAGCAACACAAATGCACAACATAACATGTAATTGGTTTACTGTTCATTGTTCTCTCTAATTCTTCAACTGACTTACTTGCTACACCTGGGGAGACTAATAAGCAACACAAATGCACAACATAACATGTAATTGGTTTACTGTTCATTGGTTCTCACTAATTCTTCAACTGACTTACTAGCTACACCTGGGGAGACTAATGACCAACACAAATTCACAACATAACATGTAATTGGTTTACTGTTCATTGGTTCTCTCTAATTCTTCAACTGACTTACTTGCTACACCTAGGGAGACTAATAACCAACACAAATGCACAACATAAAATGTAATTGGTTTACTGTTCATTGGTTCTCTCTAATTCTTCAACTGACTTACTTGCTACACCTAGGGAGACTAATAACCAACACAAATGCACAACATAACATGTAATTGGTTTACTGTTCATTGGTTCTCTCTAATTCTTCAACTGACTTACTTGCTACACCTGGGGAGACTAATAAGCAACACAAATGCACATCATAACATGTAATTGGTTTACTGTTCATTGGTTGTCTCTAATTCTTCGACTGACTTACTTGCTACACCTGGGGAGACTAATAACCAACATAAATGCACAACATAACATGTAATCGGTTTACAGTTCATTGGTTCTCTTTAATTCTTCAACTGACTAACTTGCCACACTTGGGGAGACTAATAACCAACACAAATGCACAACATAACATGTAATTGGTTTACTATTCATTGGTTCTCTCTAATTCTTCAACTGACTTACATGCTACACCTGGGGAGACTAATAACCAACACAAATGCACAACATAACATGTAATTGGTTTACTGTTCATTGGTTCTAACTAATTCTTCAACTGACTTACTTGCTACGCCTGGGGAGACTAATAAGCAACACAAATGCACATCATAACATGTAATTGGTTTACTGTTCATTGGTTCTCTCTAATTCTTCAACTGACTTACTTGCTACACCTGGGGAGACTAATAACCAACACAAATTCACAACAACATAACATGTAATTGGTTTACTGTTCATTGGTTCTCTCTAATTCTTCAACTGACTTACATGCTACACCTGGGGAGACTAATAACCCACACAAATTCACAACATAACATGTAATTGGTTTACTATTCATTGGTTCTCTCTAATTCTTCAACTGACTTACTTGCTACACCTGGGGAGACTAATAACCAACACAAATGCACAACATAACATGTAATTGGTTTACTGTTCTTTGGTTCTCACTAATTCTTCAACTGACTTACTAGCTACACCTGGGGAGACTAATGACCAACAAAATTCACAACATAACATGTAATTGGTTTACTGGTTCTCACTAATTCTTCAACTGACTTACTTGCTACACCTGGGGAGACTAATATCCAACACAAATGCACAATATAACATGTAATTGGTTTACTATTCATTGGATCTCTCTAATTCTTCAACTGACTTACTTGCTACACCTGGGGAGACTAATAACAAACACAAATGCACAACATAACATGTAATTGGTTTACTGTTCATTGGTTCTCACTAATTCTTCAACTGACTTACTTGCTACACCTGGGGAGGCTAATAACCAACACAATTGCGCAACATAACATGTAATTGGTTTACTGTTCATTGGTTCTCACTAATTCTTCAACTGACTTACTAGCTACACCTGGGGAGACTAATGACCAACATAAATTCACAACATAACATGTAATTGGTTTACTGTTAATTGGTTCTCTCTAATTCTTCAACTAACTTACTTGCTACACCTGGGGAGACTAATAACCAACACAAATGCACAACATAACATGTAATTGGTTTACTATTCATTGGTTCTCTCTAATTCTTCAACTGACTTACTTGCTACACCTGGGGAAACTCATAACCAACACAAATGCACAACATCACATGCATTTCTCTAATTCTTCAACTGACTTACTTGCTACACCTGGGCAGACTAATAAGCAACACAAATGCACAACATAACATGTAATTGGTTTACTGTTCATTGGTTCTCTCTAATTCAACTGACTTACTTGCTACACCTGGAGAGACTAATAACCAACACAAATGCACAACATAACATGTAACTGGTTTACTGTTCATTGGTTCTCTCTAATTCTTCAACTGACTTACTTGCTACATTTGGGGAGACTAATAACCAACACAAATGCACAACATAACATGTAATTGGTTTACTGTTCATTGATTCTCACTAATTCAACTGACTTACTTGCTACACCTGGGGAGACTAATAACCAACACAAATGCACAACATAACATGTAACTGGTTTACTGTTCATTGGTTCTCTCTAATTCTTCAACTGACTTACTTGCTACACCTGGGGAGACTAATAAGCAACACAAATGCACAACATAACATATAATTGGTTTACTGTTCATTGGTTCTCTCTAGTTCTTCAACTGAATTACTTGCTATACCTGGGGAGACTAATAACCAACACAAATGCACAACATAACATGTAATTTGTTTACTGTTCATTGGTTCTCTCTAATTCTTCAACTGACTTACTTGCTACACCTGGGGAGACTAATAACCAACACAAATGTACAACATAACATGTAATTGGTTTACTGTTCATTAGTTCTTACTAATTCTTCAACTGACTTACTTGCTACACCTGGGGAGACTAATAAGCAACACAAATGCACATCATAACATGTAATTGGTTTACTGTTCATTGGTTCTCTCTAATTCTTCAACTGACTTACTTGCTACACCTGGGGAGACTAATAACCAACACAAATGCACAACATAACATGTAATTGGTTTACTGTTCATTGGTTCTCACTAATTCTTCAACTGACTTACTAGCTACACCTGGGGAGACTAATGACCAACACAAATTCACAACGTAACATGTAATTGGTTTACTGTTCATTGGTTCTCCCTAATTCTTCAACTGACTTACTTGCTACACCTGGGGAGACTAATAAGCAACACAAATGCACACCATAACATGTAATTGGTTTACTGTTCATTGGTTCTCACTAATTCTTCAACTGACTTACTAGCTACACCTGGGGAGACTAATGACCAACACAAATTCACAACATAACATGTAATTGGTTTACTGTTCATTGGTTCTCACTAATTCTTCAACTGACTTACTTGCTACACCTGGGGAGGCTAATAACAAACACAATTGCACAACATAACATGTAATTGGTTTACTGTTCATTGGTTCTCACTAATTCTTCAACTGACTTACTAGCTACACCTGGGGAGACTAATGACCAACATAAATTCACAACATAACATGTAATTGGTTTACTGTTCATTGGTTCTCTCTAATTCTTCAACTGACTTACTTGCTACACCTGGGGAGACTAATAAGCAACACAAATGCACATCATAACATGTAATTGGTTGACTGTTCATTGGTTCTCTCTAATTCTTCAACTGACTTACTTGCTACACCTGGGGAGACTAATAACCAACACAAATGCACAACATAACATGTAATTGGTTTACTGTTCATTGGTTCTCTCTAATTCTTCAACTGACTTGCTTGCTACACCTCGGGAGACTAATAACCAACACAAATGCACAACATAACATGTAATTGGTTTACTATTCATTGGTTCTCTCTAATTCTTCAACTGACTTACTTGCTACACCTGGGGAGACTAATAAGCAACACAAATGCAAATCATAACATGTAATTGGTTTACTGTTCATTGGTTCTCTCTAATTCTTCAACTGACTTACTTGCTACACCTGGGGAGACTAATAACCAACACAAATGCAAAACATAACATGTAATTGGTTTACTGTTCATTGGTTCTCTCTAATTCTTCAACTGACTTACTTGCTACACCTAGGGAGACTAATAACCAACACAAATGCACAACATAACATGTAATTGGTTTACTGTTCATTGGTTCTCTCTAATTCTTCAACTGACTTACTTGCAACACCTTGGGAGACTAATAACCAACATAAATGCACAACATAACATGTAATTGGTTTACTATTCATTGGTTCTCTCTAATTCTTCAACTGACTTACTTGCTACACCTGGGGAGACTAATACTCAACACAAATGCACAACATAACATGTAATTGGTTTACTGGTCATTGGTTCTCTCAAATTCTTCAACTGACTTACTTGCTACACCTGGGGAGACTAATAACCACCACAAATGCACAACATAACATGTAATTGGTTTACTGTTCATTGGTTCTCTCTAATTCTTCAACTGACTTACTTGCTACACCTGGGGAGACTAATAAGCAACACAAATGCACAACATAACATATAATTGGTTTACTGTTCATTGGTTCTCTCTAATTCTTCAACTGACTTACTTGCTACACCTGGGGAGACTAATAACCAACACAAATGCACAACATAACATGTAATTGGTTTACTGTTCATTGGTTCTCACTAATTCTTCTACTGACTTACTTGCTACACCTGGGGAGACTAATAACCAACACAAATGCACAAAATAACATGTAATTGGTTTACTGTTCATTGGTTGTCTCTAATTCTTCGACTGACTTACTTGCTACACCTGGGGAGACTAATAACCAACAAATATGCACAACATAACATGTAATTGGTTTACTGTTCATTGGTTCTCTCTAGTTCTTCAACTGAATTACTTGCTATACCTCCGGAGACTAATAACCAACACAAATGCACAACATAACATGTAATTGGTTTACTGTTCATTGGTTCTAACTAATTCTTCAACTGACTTACTTGCTACACCTGGGGAGACTAATAAGCAACACAAATGCACATCATAACATGTAATTGGTTTACTGTTCATTGGTTCTCTCTAATTCTTCAACTGACTTACTTGCTACTCCAGGGGAGACTAATAACCAACACAAATGCACAACACAACATGTACTTGGTTTACTGTTCATTGGTTATCTCTAGTTCTTCAACTGAATTACTTGCTATACCTGCGGAGACTAATAACCAACACAAATGCACAACATAACATGTAATTGGTTTACTGTTCATTGGTTCTCTCTAATTCAACTGACTTACTTGCTACACCTGGGGAGACTAATAACCAACACAAATGCACAACATAACATGTAACTGGTTTACTGTTCATTGGTTCTCTCTAATTCTTCAACTGACTTACTTGCTACACCTGGGGAGACTAATAACCAACACAAATGCACAAAATAACATGTAATTGGTTTACTGTTCATTGGTTGTCTCTAATTCTTCGACTGACTTACTTGCTACACCTGGGGAGACTAATAACCAACAAAAATGCACAACATAACATGTAATTGGTTTACTGTTCATTGGTTCTCTCTAGTTCTTCAACTGAATTACTTGCTATACCTCCGGAGACTAATAACCAACACAAATGCACAACATAACATGTAATTGGTTTACTGTTCATTGGTTCTAACTAATTCTTCAACTGACTTACTTGCTACACCTGGGGAGACTAATAAGCAACACAAATGCACATCATAACATGTAATTGGTTTACTGTTCATTGGTTCTCTCTAATTCTTCAACTGACTTACTTGCTACTCCTGGGGAGACTAATAACCAACACAAACGCACAACATAACATGTACTTGGTTTACTGTTCATTGGTTCTCTCTAGTTCTTCAACTGAATTACTTGCTATACCTGCGGAGACTAATAACCAACACAAATGCACAACATAACATGTAATTGGTTTACTGTTCATTGGTTCTCTCTAATTCAACTGACTTACTTGCTACACCTGGGGAGACTAATAACCAACACAAATGCACAACATAACATGTAACTGGTTTACTGTTCATTGGTTCTCTCTAATTCTTCAACTGACTTACTTGCTACATCTGGGGAGACTAATAACCAACACAAATGCACAACATAACATGTAATTGGTTTACTGTTCATTGATTCTCACTAATTCAACTGACTTACTTGCTACACCTGGGGAGACTAATAACCAACACAAATGCACAACATAACATGTAACTGGTTTACTGTTCATTGGTTCTCTCTAATTCTTCAACTGACTTACTTGCTACACCTGGGGAGACTAATAAGCAACACAAAAGCACAACATAACATATAATTGGTTTACTGTTCATTGGTTCTCTCTAGTTCTTCACCTGAATTACTTGCTATACCTGGGGAGACTAAAAACCAACACAAACGCACAACATAACATGTAATTTGTTTACTGTTCATTGGTTCTCTCTAATTCTTCAACTGACTTACTTGCTACACCTGGGGAGACTAATAACCAACACAAATGCACAACATAACATGTAATTGGTTTACTGTTCATTGGTTCTTACTAATTCTTCAACTGACTTACTTGCTACACCTGGGGAGACTAATAAGCAACACAAATGCACATCATAACATGTAATTGGTTTACTGTTCATTGGTTCTCTCTAATTCTTCAACTGACTTACTTGCTACACCTGGGGACACTAATAACCAACACAAATGCACAACATAACATGTAATTGGTTTACTATTCATTGGTTCTCTCTAATTCTTCAACTGACTTACTTGCTACACCTGGGGAGACTAATAACCAACACAAATGCACAACATAACATGTAATTGGTTTACTATTCATTGGATCTCTCTAATTCTTCAACTGACTTACTTGCTACACCTGGGGAGACTAATAACCAACACAAATGCACAACATAACATGTAATTGGTTTACTGTTCATTGGTTCTCACTAATTCTTCAACTGACTTACTAGCTACACCTGGGGAGACTAATGACCAACATAAATTCACAACATAACATGTAATTGGTTTACTGTTCATTGGTTCTCTCTAATTCTTCAACTAACTTACTTGCTACACCTGGGGAGACTAATAACTAATACAAATGCACAACATAACATGTAATTGGTTTACTATTCATTGGTTCTCTCTAATTCTTCAACTGACTTACTTGCTACACCTGGGGAGACTAATAACCAACACAAATTCACAACATAACATGTAATTGGTTTACTGGTTCTCACTAATTCTTCAACTGACTTACTTGCTACACCTGGGGAGACTAATAACCAACACAAATGCAGAACATAACATGTAATTGGTTTACTATTCATTGGATCTCCCTAATTCTTCAACTGACTTACTTGCTACACCTGGGGAGACTAATAACCAACACAAATGCACAACATAACATGTAATTGGTTTACTGTTCATTGGTTCTCACTAATTCTTCAACTGACTTACTAGCTACACCTGGGGAGACTAATGACCAACATAAATTCACAACATAACATGTAATTGGTTTACTGTTCATTGGTTCTCCCTAATTCTTCAACTGACTTACTTGCTACACCTAGGGAGACTAATAAGCAACACAAATGCACAACATAACATGTAATTGGTTTACTGTTCATTGGTTCTCTCTAATTCTTCAACTGACTTACTTGCTACACCTGGGGAGACTAATAAGCAACACAAATGCACAACATAACATGTAATTGGTTTACAGTTCATTGGTTCTCACTAATTCTTCAACTGACTTACTAGCTACACCTGGGGAGACTAATGACCAACACAAATTCACAACATAACATGTAATTGGTTTACTGTTCATTGGTTCTCTCTAATTCTTCAACTGACTTACTTGCTACACCTAGGGAGACTAATAACCAACACAAATGCACAACATAACATGTAATTGGTTTACTGTTCATTGGTTCTCTCTAATTCTTCAACTGACTTACTTGCTACACCTAGGGAGACTAATAACCAACACAAATGCACAACATAACATGTAATTGGTTTACTGTTCATTGGTTCTCTCTAATTCTTCGACTGACTTACTTGCTACACCAGGGGAGACTAATAAGCAACACAAATGCACATCATAACATGTAATTGGTTTACTGTTCATTGGTTGTCTCTAATTCTTCGACTGACTTACTTGCTACACCTGGGGAGACTAATAACCAACATAAATGCACAACATAACATGTAATCGGTTTACAGTTCATTGGTTCTCTTTAATTCTTCAACTGACTTACTTGCCACACTTGGGGAGACTAATAACCAACACAAATGCACAACATAACATGTAATTGGTTTACTGTTCATTGGTTCTCTCTAGTTCTTCAACTGAATTACTTGCTATACCTCCGGAGACTAATAACCAACACAAATGCACAACATAACATGTAATTGGTTTACTGTTCATTGGTTCTAACTAATTCTTCAACTGACTTACTTGCTACACCTGGGGAGACTAATAAGCAACACAAATGCACATCATAACATGTAATTGGTTTACTGTTCATTGGTTCTCTCTAATTCTTCAACTGACTTACTTGCTACTCCTGGGGAGACTAATAACCAACACAAACGCACAACATAACATGTACTTGGTTTACTGTTCATTGGTTCTCTCTAGTTCTTCAACTGAATTACTTGCTATACCTGCGGAGACTAATAACCAACACAAATGCACAACATAACATGTAATTGGTTTACTGTTCATTGGTTCTCTCTAATTCAACTGACTTACTTGCTACACCTGGGGAGACTAATAACCAACACAAATGCACAACATAACATGTAACTGGTTTACTGTTCATTGGTTCTCTCTAATTCTTCAACTGACTTACTTGCTACATCTGGGGAGACTAATAACCAACACAAATGCACAACATAACATGTAATTGGTTTACTGTTCATTGATTCTCACTAATTCAACTGACTTACTTGCTACACCTGGGAAGACTAATAACCAACACAAATGCACAACATAACATGTAACTGGTTTACTGTTCATTGGTTCTCTCTAATTCTTCAACTGACTTACTTGCTACACCTGGGGAGACTAATAAGCAACACAAATGCACAACATAACATATAATTGGTTTACTGTTCATTGGTTCTCTCTAGTTCTTCACCTGAATTACTTGCTATACCTGGGGAGACTAAAAACCAACACAAACGCACAACATAACATGTAATTTGTTTACTGTTCATTGGTTCTCTCTAATTCTTCAACTGACTTACTTGCTACACCTGGGGAGACTAATAACCAACACAAATGCACAACATAACATGTAATTGGTTTACTGTTCATTGGTTCTTACTAATTCTTCAACTGACTTACTTGCTACACCTGGGGAGACTAATAAGCAACACAAATGCACATCATAACATGTAATTGGTTTACTGTTCATTGGTTCTCTCTAATTCTTCAACTGACTTACTTGCTACACCTGGGGAGACTAATAACCAACACAAATGCACAACATAACATGTAATTGGTTTACTATTCATTGGTTCTCTCTAATTCTTCAACTGACTTACTTGCTACACCTGGGGGGACTAATAACCAACACAAATGCACAACATAACATGTAATTGGTTTACTATTCATTGGATCTCTCTAATTCTTCAACTGACTTACTTGCTACACCTGGGGAGACTAATAACCAACACAAATGCACAACATAACATGTAATTGGTTTACTGTTCATTGGTTCTCACTAATTCTTCAACTGACTTACTAGCTACACCTGGGGAGACTAATGACCAACATAAATTCACAACATAACATGTAATTGGTTTACTGTTCATTGGTTCTCTCTAATTCTTCAACTAACTTACTTGCTACACCTGGGGAGACTAATAACTAATACAAATGCACAACATAACATGTAATTGGTTTACTATTCATTGGTTCTCTCTAAATCTTCAACTGACTTACTTGCTACACCTGGGGAGACTAATAACCAACACAAATTCACAACATAACATGTAATTGGTTTACTGGTTCTCACTAATTCTTCAACTGACTTACTTGCTACACCTGGGGAGACTAATAACCAACACAAATGCAGAACATAACATGTAATTGGTTTACTATTCATTGGATCTCCCTAATTCTTCAACTGACTTACTTGCTACACCTGGGGAGACTAATAACCAACACAAATGCACAACATAACATGTAATTGGTTTACTGTTCATTGGTTCTCACTAATTCTTCAACTGACTTACTAGCTACACCTGGGGAGACTAATGACCAACATAAATTCACAACATAACATGTAATTGGTTTACTGTTCATTGGTTCTCCCTAATTCTTCAACTGACTTACTTGCTACACCTAGGGAGACTAATAAGCAACACAAATGCACAACATAACATGTAATTGGTTTACTGTTCATTGGTTCTCTCTAATTCTTCAACTGACTTACTTGCTACACCTGGGGAGACTAATAAGCAACACAAATGCACAACATAACATGTAATTGGTTTACAGTTCATTGGTTCTCACTAATTCTTCAACTGACTTACTAGCTACACCTGGGGAGACTAATGACCAACACAAATTCACAACATAACATGTAATTGGTTTACTGTTCATTGGTTCTCTCTAATTCTTCAACTGACTTACTTGCTACACCTAGGGAGACTAATAACCAACACAAATGCACAACATAACATGTAATTGGTTTACTGTTCGTTGGTTCTCTCTAATTCTTCAACTGACTTACTTGCTACACCTAGGGAGACTAATAACCAACACAAACGCACAACATAACATGTAATTGGTTTACTGTTCATTGGTTCTCTCTAATTCTTCGACTGACTTACTTGCTACACCAGGGGAGACTAATAAGCAACACAAATGCACATCATAACATGTAATTGGTTTACTGTTCATTGGTTGTCTCTAATTCTTCGACTGACTTACTTGCTACACCTGGGGAGACTAATAACCAACATAAATGCACAACATAACATGTAATCGGTTTACAGTTCATTGGTTCTCTTTAATTCTTCAACTGACTTACTTGCCACACTTGGGGAGACTAATAACCAACACAAATGCACAACATAACATGTAATTGGTTTACTATTCATTGGTTCTCTCTAATTCTTCAACTGACTTACTTGCTACACCTGGGGAGACTAATAACCAACACAAATGCACAACATAACATGTAATTGGTTTACTGTTCATTGGTTCTCACTAATTCTTCAACTGACTTACTTGCTACACCTGGGGAGACTAATAAGCAACACAAATGCACATCATAACATGTAATTGGTTTACTGTTCATTGGTTCTCTCTAATTCTTCAACTGACTTTCTTGCTACACCTGGGGAGACTAATAACCAACACAAATTCACAACAACATAACATGTAATTGGTTTACTGTTCATTGGTTCTCACTAATTCTTCAACTGACTTACTTGCTACACCTGGGGAGACTAGTAACCAACACAAATGCACAACATAACATGTAATTGGTTTACTGTTCATTGGTTGTCTCTAATTCTTCGACTGACTTACTTGCTACACCTGGGGAGACTAATAACCAACACAAATGCACAACATAACATGTAATTGGTTTACTGTTCATTGATTCTCTCTAATTCTTCAACTGACTTACTTGCTACACCTGGGGAGACTAATAAGCAACACAAATGCACATCATAACATGTAATTGGTTTACTGTTCATTGGTTCTCTCTAATTCTTCAACTGACTTACTTGCTACACCTGGGGAGACTAATAACCAACACAAATGCACAACATAACATGTAATTGGTTACTGTTCATTGGTTCTCACTAATTCTTCAACTGACTTACTTGCTACACCTGGGGAGACTAATAAGCAACACAAATGCACATCATAACATGTAATTGGTTTACTGTTCATTGGTTCTCTCTAATTCTTCAACTGACTTACTTGCTACACCTGGGGAGACTAATAACCAACACAAATGCACAACATTACATGTAATTGGTTACAGTTCATTGGTTCTCACTAATTCTTCAACTGACTTACTTGCTACACCTGGGGAGACTAATAAGCAACACAAATGCACATCATAACATGTAATTGGTTTACTGTTCATTGGTTCTCTCTAATTCTTCAACTGACTTACTTGCTACACCTGGGGAGACTAATAACCAACACAAATGCACAACATAACATGTAATTGGTTACTGTTCATTGGTTCTCACTAATTCTTCAACTGACTTACTTGCTACACCTGGGGAGACTAATAAGCAACACAAATGCACATCATAACATGTAATTGGTTTACTGTTCATTGGTTCTCTCTAATTCTTCAACTGACTTACTTGCTACACCTGGGGAGACTAATAACCAACACAAATTCACAACATAACATGTAATTGGTTTACTGTTCATTGGTTCTCTCTAATTCTTCAACTGACTTACTTGCTACACCTAGGGAGACTAATAACCAACACAAATGCACAACATAACATGTAATTGGTTTACTGTTCATTGGTTCTCTCTAATTCTTCGACTGACTTACTTGCTACACCTGGGGAGACTAATAACCAACACAAATGCACAACATAACATGTAATTGGTTTACTGTTCATTGGTTGTCTCTAATTCTTCGACTGACTTACTTGCTACACCTGGGGAGACTAATAACCAACATAAATGCACAACATAACATGTAATCGGTTTACAGTTCATTGGTTCTCTTTAATTCTTCAACTGACTTACTTGCCACACTTGGGGAGACTAATAACCAACACAAATGCACAACATAACATGTAATTGGTTTACTATTCATTGGTTCTCTCTAATTCTTCAACTGACTTACTTGCTACACCTGGGGAGACTAATAACCAACACAAATGCACAACATAACATGTAATTGGTTTACTGTTCATTGGTTCTCACTAATTCTTCAACTGACTTACTTGCTACACCTGGGGAGACTAATAAGCAACACAAATGCACATCATAACATGTAATTGGTTTACTGTTCATTGGTTCTCTCTAATTCTTCAACTGACTTACTTGCTACACCTGGGGAGACTAATAACCAACACAAATTCACAACATAACATGTAATTGGTTTACTGGTTCTCACTAATTCTTCAACTGACTTACTTGCTACACCTGGGGAGACTAATAACCAACACAAATGCAGAACATAACATGTAATTGGTTTACTATTCATTGGATCTCCCTAATTCTTCAACTGACTTACTTGCTACACCTGGGGAGACTAATAACCAACACAAATGCACAACATAACATGTAACTGGTTTACTGTTCATTGGTTCTCTCTAATTCTTCAACTGACTTACTTGCTACACCTGGGGAGACTAATAACCAACACAAATGCACAACATAACATGTAATTGGTTTACTGTTCATTGGTTCTCACTAATTCTTCAACTGACTTACTAGCTACACCTGGGGAGACTAATGACCAACACAAATCCACAACATAACATGTAATTGGTTACTGTTCATTGGTTCTCTCTAATTCTTCAACTGACTTTCTTGCTACACCTGGGGAGACTAATAACCAACACAAATTCACAACAACATAACATGTAATTGGTTTACTGTTCATTGGTTCTCACTAATTCTTCAACTGACTTACTTGCTACACCTGGGGAGACTAATAACCAACACAAATGCAGAACATAACATGTAATTGGTTTACTGTTCATTGGGTCTCTCTAATTCTTCAACTGACTTACTTGCTACACCTGGGGAGACTAATAACCAACACAAATGCACAACATAACATGTAATTGGTTACTGTTCATTGGTTCTCACTAATTCTTCAACTGACTTACTTGCTACACCTGGGGAGACTAATAAGCAACACAAATGCACATCATAACATGTAATTGGTTTACTGTTCATTGGTTCTCTCTAATTCTTCAACTGACTTACTTGCTACACCTGGGGAGACTAATAACCAACACAAATTCACAACATAACATGTAATTGGTTTACTGGTTCTCACTAATTCTTCAATTGACTTACTTGCTACACCTGGGGAGACTAATAACCAACACAAATGCAGAACATAACATGTAATTGGTTTACTATTCATTGGATCTCCCTAATTCTTCAACTGACTTACTTGCTACACCTGGGGAGACTAATAACCAACACAAATGCACAACATAACATGTAATTGGTTACTGTTCATTGGTTCTCACTAATTCTTCAACTGACTTACTTGCTACACCTGGGGAGACTAATAAGCAACACAAATGCACATCATAACATGTAATTGGTTTACTGTTCATTGGTTCTCTCTAATTCTTCAACTGACTTACTTGCTACACCTGGGGAGACTAATAACCAACACAAATGCACAACATAACATGTAATTGGTTACTGTTCATTGGTTCTCTCTAATTCTTCAACTGACTTACTTGCTACACCTGGGGAGACTAATAAGCAACACAAATGCACATCATAACATGTAATTGGTTTACTGTTCATTGGTTCTCTCTAATTCTTCAACTGACTTACTTGCTACACCTAGGGAGACTAATAACCAACACAAATGCACAACATAACATGTAATTGGTTTACTGTTCATTGGTTCTCTCTAATTCTTCGACTGACTTACTTGCTACACCTGGGGAGACTAATAACCAACACAAATGCACAACATAACATGTAATTGGTTTACTGTTCATTGGTTGTCTCTAATTCTTCGACTGACTTACTTGCTACACCTGGGGAGACTAATAACCAACATAAATGCACAACATAACATGTAATCGGTTTACAGTTCATTGGTTCTCTTTAATTCTTCAACTGACTTACTTGCCACACTTGGGGAGACTAATAACCAACACAAATGCACAACATAACATGTAATTGGTTTACTATTCATTGGTTCTCTCTAATTCTTCAACTGACTTACTTGCTACACCTGGGGAGACTAATAACCAACACAAATGCACAACATAACATGTAATTGGTTTACTGTTCATTGGTTCTCACTAATTCTTCAACTGACTTACTTGCTACACCTGGGGAGACTAATAAGCAACACAAATGCACATCATAACATGTAATTGGTTTACTGTTCATTGGTTCTCTCTAATTCTTCAACTGACTTACTTGCTACACCTGGGGAGACTAATAACCAACACAAATTCACAACATAACATGTAATTGGTTTACTGGTTCTCACTAATTCTTCAACTGACTTACTTGCTACACCTGGGGAGACTAATAACCAACACAAATGCAGAACATAACATGTAATTGGTTTACTATTCATTGGATCTCCCTAATTCTTCAACTGACTTACTTGCTACACCTGGGGAGACTAATAACCAACACAAATGCACAACATAACATGTAACTGGTTTACTGTTCATTGGTTCTCTCTAATTCTTCAACTGACTTACTTGCTACACCTGGGGAGACTAATAACCAACACAAATGCACAACATAACATGTAATTGGTTTACTGTTCATTGGTTCTCTCTAATTCTTCAACTGACTTACTTGCTACACCTGGGGAGACTAATAAGCAACACAAATGCACAACATAACATGTAATTGGTTTACTGTTCATTGGTTCTCACTAATTCTTCAACTGACTTACTAGCTACACCTGGGGAGACTAATGACCAACACAAATGCACAACATAACATGTAATTGGTTACTGTTCATTGGTTCTCACTAATTCTTCAACTGACTTACTTGCTACACCTGGGGAGACTAATAAGCAACACAAATGCACATCATAACATGTAATTGGTTTACTGTTCATTGGTTCTCTCTAATTCTTCAACTGACTTACTTGCTACAACTGGGGAGACTAATAACCAACACAAATGCACAACATAACATGTAATTGGTTTACTGTTCATTGGTTCTCTCTAATTCTTCAACTGACTTACTTGCTACACCTGGGGAGACTAATAAGCAACACAAATGCACAACATAACATGTAATTGGTTTACTGTTCATTGGTTCTCACTAATTCTTCAACTGACTTACTAGCTACACCTGGGGAGACTAATGACCAACACAAATGCACAACATAACATGTAATTGGTTACTGTTCATTGGTTCTAACTAATTCTTCAACTGACTTACTTGCTACACCTGGGGAGACTAATAAGCAACACAAATGCACATCATAACATGTAATTGGTTTACTGTTCATGGGTTCTCTCTAATTCTTCAACTGACTTACTTGCTACACCTGGGGAGACTAATAACCAACACAAATTCACAACATAACATGTAATTGGTTTACTGGTTCTCACTAATTCTTCAACTGACTTACTTGCTACACCTGGGGAGACTAATAACCAACACAAATGCAGAACATAACATGTAATTGGTTTACTGTTCATTGGTTCTCTCTAATTCTTCAACTGACTTACTTGCTACACCTGGGGAGACTAATAACCAACACAAATGCACAACATAACATGTAATTGGTTACTGTTCATTGGTTCTCACTAATTCTTCAACTGACTTACTTGCTACACCTGGGGAGACTCATAAGCAACACAAATGCACATCATAACATGTAATTGGTTTACTGTTCATTGGTTCTCTCTAATTCTTCAACTGACTTACTTGCTACACCTGGGGAGACTAATAACCAACACAAATTCACAACATAACATGTAATTGGTTTACTGGTTCTCACTAATTCTTCAACTGACTTACTTGCTACACCTGGGGAGACTAATAACCAACACAAATGCAGAACATAACATGTAATTGGTTTACTATTCATTGGATCTCCCTAATTCTTCAACTAACTTACTTGCTACACCTGGGGAGACTAATAACCAACACAAATGCACAACATAACATGTAATTGGTTACTGTTCATTGGTTCTCACTAATTCTTCAACTGACTTACTTGCTACACCTGGGGAGACTAATAAGCAACACAAATGCACATCATAACATGTAATTGGTTTACTGTTCATTGGTTCTCTCTAATTCTTCAACTGACTTACTTGCTACACCTGGGGAGACTAATAACCAACACAAATGCACAATATAACATGTAATTGGTTACTGTTCATTGGTTCTCTCTAATTCTTCAACTGACTTACTTGCTACACCTGGGGAGACTAATAAGCAACACAAATGCACATCATAACATGTAATTGGTTTACTGTTCATTGGTTCTCTCTAATTCTTCAACTGACTTACTTGCTACACCTAGGGAGACTAATAACCAACACAAATGCACAACATAACATGTAATTGGTTTACTGTTCATTGGTTCTCTCTAATTCTTCGACTGACTTACTTGCTACACCTGGGGAGACTAATAACCAACACAAATGCACAACATAACATGTAATTGGTTTACTGTTCATTGGTTGTCTCTAATTCTTCGACTGACTTACTTGCTACACCTGGGGAGACTAATAACCAACATAAATGCACAACATAACATGTAATCGGTTTACAGTTCATTGGTTCTCTTTAATTCTTCAACTAACTTACTTGCCACACTTGGGGAGACTAATAACCAACACAAATGCACAACATAACATGTAATTGGTTTACTATTCATTGGTTCTCTCAAATTCTTCAACTGACTTACTTGCTACACCTGGGGAGACTAATAACCAACACAAATGCACAACATAACATGTAATTGGTTTACTGTTCATTGGTTCTCACTAATTCTTCAACTGACTTTCTTGCTACACCTGGGGAGACTAATAAGCAACACAAATGCACATCATAACATGTAATTGGTTTACTGTTCATTGGTTCTCTCTAATTCTTCAACTGACTTACTTGCTACACCTGGGGAGACTAATAACCAACACAAATGCACAACATAACATGTAATTGGTTTACTGTTCATTGGTTCTGTCTAATTCTTCGACTGACTTACTTGCTACACCTGGGGAGACTAATAACCAACACAAATGCACAACATAACATGTAATTGGTTTACTGTTCATTGGTTGTCTCTAATTCTTCGACTGACTTACTTGCTACACCTGGGGAGACTAATAACCAACATAAATGCACAACATAACATGTAATCGGTTTACAGTTCATTGGTTCTCTTTAATTCTTCAACTGACTTACTTGCCACACTTGGGGAGACTAATAACCAACACAAATGCACAACATAACATGTAATTGGTTACTGTTCATTGGTTCTCACTAATTCTTCAACTGACTTACTTGCTACACCTGGGGAGACTAATAAGCAACACAAATGCACATCATAACATGTAATTGGTTTACTGTTCATTGGTTCTCTCTAATTCTTCAACTGACTTACTTGCTACAACTGGGGAGACTAATAACCAACACAAATGCACAACATAACATGTAATTGGTTTACTGTTCATTGGTTCTCTCTAATTCTTCAACTGACTTACTTGCTACACCTGGGGAGACTAATAAGCAACACAAATGCACAACATAACATGTAATTGGTTTACTGTTCATTGGTTCTCACTAATACTTCAACTGACTTACTAGCTACACCTGGGGAGACTAATGACCAACACAAATGCACAACATAACATGTAATTGGTTACTGTTCATTGGTTCTAACTAATTCTTCAACTGACTTACTTGCTACACCTGGGGAGACTAATAAGCAACACAAATGCACATCATAACATGTAATTGGTTTACTGTTCATTGGTTCTCTCTAATTCTTCAACTGACTTACTTGCTACACCTGGGGAGACTAATAACCAACACAAATTCACAACATAACATGTAATTGGTTTACTGGTTCTCACTAATTCTTCAACTGACTTACTTGCTACACCTGGGGAGACTAATAACCAACACAAATGCAGAACATAACATGTAATTGGTTTACTGTTCATTGGTTCTCTCTAATTCTTCAACTGACTTACTTGCTACACCTGGGGAGACTAATAACCAACACAAATGCACAACATAACATGTAATTGGTTACTGTTCATTGGTTCTCACTAATTCTTCAACTGACTTACTTGCTACACCTGGGGAGACTAATAAGCAACACAAATGCACATCATAACATGTAATTGGTTTACTGTTCATTGGTTCTCTCTAATTCTTCAACTGACTTACTTGCTACACCTGGGGAGACTAATAACCAACACAAATTCACAACATAACATGTAATTGGTTTACTGGTTCTCACTAATTCTTCAACTGACTTACTTGCTACACCTGGGGAGACTAATAACCAACACAAATGCAGAACATAACATGTAATTGGTTTACTATTCATTGGATCTCCCTAATTCTTCAACTAACTTACTTGCTACACCTGGGGAGACTAATAACCAACACAAATGCACAACATAACATGTAATTGGTTACTGTTCATTGGTTCTCACTAATTCTTCAACTGACTTACTTGCTACACCTGGGGAGACTAATAAGCAACACAAATGCACATCATAACATGTAATTGGTTTACTGTTCATTGGTTCTCTCTAATTCTTCAACTGACTTACTTGCTACACCTGGGGAGACTAATAACCAACACAAATGCACAATATAACATGTAATTGGTTACTGTTCATTGGTTCTCTCTAATTCTTCAACTGACTTACTTGCTACACCTGGGGAGACTAATAAGCAACACAAATGCACATCATAACATGTAATTGGTTTACTGTTCATTGGTTCTCTCTAATTCTTCAACTGACTTACTTGCTACACCTAGGGAGACTAATAACCAACACAAATGCACAACATAACATGTAATTGGTTTACTGTTCATTGGTTCTCTCTAATTCTTCGACTGACTTACTTGCTACACCTGGGGAGACTAATAACCAACACAAATGCACAACATAACATGTAATTGGTTTACTGTTCATTGGTTGTCTCTAATTCTTTGACTGACTTACTTGCTACACCTGGGGAGACTAATAACCAACATAAATGCACAACATAACATGTAATCGGTTTACAGTTCATTGGTTCTCTTTAATTCTTCAACTAACTTACTTGCCACACTTGGGGAGACTAATAACCAACACAAATGCACAACATAACATGTAATTGGTTTACTATTCATTGGTTCTCTCTAATTCTTCAACTGACTTACTTGCTACACCTGGGGAGACTAATAACCAACACAAATGCACAACATAACATGTAATTGGTTTACTGTTCATTGGTTCTCACTAATTCTTCAACTGACTTTCTTGCTACACCTGGGGAGACTAATAAGCAACACAAATGCACATCATAACATGTAATTGGTTTACTGTTCATTGGTTCTCTCTAATTCTTCAACTGACTTACTTGCTACACCTGGGGAGACTAATAACCAACACAAATGCACAACATAACATGTAATTGGTTTACTGTTCATTGGTTCTCTCTAATTCTTCAACTGACTTACTTGCTACACCTAGGGAGACTAATAAGCAACACAAATGCACAACATAACATGTAATTGGTTTACTGTTCATTGGTTCTCTCTAATTCTTCAACTGACTTACTTGCTACACCTGGGGAGACTAATAACCAACACAAATGCACAACATAACATGTAATTGGTTTACTGTTCATTGGTTCTCTCTAATTCTTCAACTGACTTACTTGCTACACCTGGGGAGACTAATAAGCAACACAAATGCACAACATAACATGTAATTGGTTTACTGTTCATTGGTTCTCACTAATTCTTCAACTGACTTACTAGCTACACCTGGGGAGACTAATGACCAACACAAATGCACAACATAACATGTAATTGGTTACTGTTCATTAGTTCTCACTAATTCTTCAACTGACTTACTTGCTACACCTGGGGAGACTAATAAGCAACACAAATGCACATCATAACATGTAATTGGTTTACTGTTCATTGGTTCTCTCTAATTCTTCAACTGACTTGCTTGCTACACCTGGGGAGACTAATAACCAACACAAATTCACAACATAACATGTAATTGGTTTACTGGTTCTCACTAATTCTTCAACTGACTTACTTGCTACACCTGGGGAGACTAATAACCAACACAAATGCAGAACATAACATGTAATTGGTTTACTATTCATTGGATCTCCCTAATTCTTCAACTGACTTACTTGCTACACCTGGGGAGACTAATAACCAACACAAATGCACAACATAACATGTAATTGGTTACTGTTCATTGGTTCTCACTAATTCTTCAACTGACTTACTTGCTACACCTGGGGAGACTAATAAGCAACACAAATGCACATCATAACATGTAATTGGTTTACTGTTCATTGGTTCTCTCTAATTCTTCAACTGACTTACTTGCTACACCTGGGGAGACTAATAACCAACACAAATGCACAACATAACATGTAATTGGTTTACTGTTCATTGGTTGTCTCTAATTCTTCGACTGACTTACTTGCTACACCTGGGGAGACTAATAACCAACATAAATGCACAACATAACATGTAATCGGTTTACAGTTCATTGGTTCTCTTTAATTCTTCAACTAACTTACTTGCCACACTTGGGGAGACTAATAACCAACACAAATGCACAACATAACATGTAATTGGTTTACTATTCATTGGTTCTCTCTAATTCTTCAACTGACTTACTTGCTACACCTGGGGAGACTAATAACCAACACAAATGCACAACATAACATGTAATTGGTTTACTGTTCATTGGTTCTCACTAATTCTTCAACTGACTTTCTTGCTACACCTGGGGAGACTAATAAGCAACACAAATGCACATCATAACATGTAATTGGTTTACTGTTCATTGGTTCTCTCTAATTCTTCAACTGACTTACTTGCTACACCTGGGGAGACTAATAACCAACACAAATGCACAACATAACATGTAATTGGTTTACTGTTCATTGGTTCTCTCTAATTCTTCAACTGACTTACTTGCTACACCTAGGGAGACTAATAAGCAACACAAATGCACAACATAACATGTAATTGGTTTACTGTTCATTGGTTCTCTCTAATTCTTTAACTGACTTACTTGCTACACCTGGGGAGACTAATAACCAACACAAATGCACAACATAACATGTAATTGGTTTACTGTTCATTGGTTCTCTCTAATTCTTCAACTGACTTACTTGCTACACCTGGGGAGACTAATAACCAACACAAATGCACAATATAACATGTAATTGGTTACTGTTCATTGGTTCTCTCTAATTCTTCAACTGACTTACTTGCTACACCTGGGGAGACTAATAAGCAACACAAATGCACATCATAACATGTAATTGGTTTACTGTTCATTGGTTCTTACTAATTCTTCAACTGACTTACTTGCTACACCTGGGGAGACTAATAAGCAACACAAATGCACATCATAACATGTAATTGGTTTACTGTTCATTGGTTCTCACTAATTCTTCAACTGACTTACTAGCTACACTTGGGGAGACTAATGACCAACACAAATTCACAACGTAACATGTAATTGGTTTACTGTTCATTGGTTCTCCCTAATTCTTCAACTGACTTACTTGCTACACCTGGGGAGACTAATAAGCAACACAAATGCACACCATAACATGTAATTGGTTTACTGTTCATTGGTTCTCACTAATTCTTCAACTGACTTACTAGCTACACCTGGGGAGACTAATGACCAACACAAATTCACAACATAACATGTAATTGGTTTACTGTTCATTGGTTCTCACTAATTCTTCAACTGACTTACTTGCTACACCTGGGGAGGCTAATAACAAACACAATTGCACAACATAACATGTAATTGGTTTACTGTTCATTGGTTCTCACTAATTCTTCAACTGACTTACTAGCTACACCTGGGGAGACTAATGACCAACATAAATTCACAACATAACATGTAATTGGTTTACTGTTCATTGGTTCTCTCTAATTCTTCAACTGACTTACTTGCTACACCTGGGGAGACTAATAAGCAACACAAATGCACATCATAACATGTAATTGGTTTACTATTCATTGGTTCTCTCTAATTCTTCAACTGACTTACTTGCTACACCTGGGGAGACTAATAACCAACACAAATGCACAATATAACATGTAATTGGTTTACTGTTCATTGGTTCTTACTAATTCTTCAACTGACTTATTTGCTACACCTGGGGAGACTAATAAGCAACACAAATGCACATCATAACATGTAATTGGTTTACTGTTCATTGGTTCTCTCTAATTCTTCAACTGACTTACTTGCCACACTTGGGGAGACTAATAACCAACACAAATGCACAACATAACATGTAATTGGTTTACTATTCATTGGTTCTCTCTAATTCTTCAACTGACTTACTTGCTACACCTGGGGAGACTAATAACCAACACAAATGCACAACATAACATGTAATTGGTTTACTGTTCATTGGTTCTCACTAATTCTTCAACTGACTTACTTGCTACACCTGGGGAGACTAATAAGCAACACAAATGCACATCATAACATGTAATTGGTTTACTGTTCATTGGTTCTCTCTAATTCTTCAACTGACTTACTTGCTACACCTGGGGAGACTAATAACCAACACAAATTCACAACATAACATGTAATTGGTTTACTGGTTCTCACTTATTCTTCAACTGACTTACTTGCTACACCTGGGGAGACTAATAACCAACACAAATGCAGAACATAACATGTAATTGGTTTACTATTCATTGGATCTCCCTAATTCTTCAACTGACTTACTTGCTACACCTGGGGAGACTAATAACCAACACAAATGCACAACATAACATGTAACTGGTTTACTGTTCATTGGTTCTCTCTAATTCTTCAACTGACTTACTTGCTACACCTGGGAAGACTAATAACCAACACAAATGCACAACATAACATGTAATTGGTTTACTGTTCATTGGTTCTCTCTAATTCTTCAACTGACTTACTTGCTACACCTGGGGAGACTAATAAGCAACACAAATGCACAACATAACATGTAATTTGTTTACTGTTCATTGGTTCTCACTAATTCTTCAACTGACTTACTAGCTACACCTGGGGAGACTAATGACCAACACAAATTCACAACATAACATGTAATTGGTTTACTGTTCATTGGTTCTCCCTAATTCTTCAACTGACTTACTTGCTACACCTGGGGAGACTAATAACCAACACAAATGCACAACATAACATGTAATTGGTTTACTGTTCATTGGTTCTCACTAATTCTTCAACTGCCTTACTTGCTACACCTGTGGAGACTAATAAGCAAAACAAATGCACATCATAACATGTAATTGGTTTACTGTTCATTGGTTCTCTCTAATTCTTCAACTGACTTACTTGCTACACCTGGGGAGACTAATAACCAACACAAATTCACAACATAACATGTAATTGGTTTACTCTTCATTGGTTCTCTCTAATTCTTCAACTGACTTACTTGCTACACCTGGGGAGACTAATAACCAACACAAATGCACAACATAACATGTAATTGGTTTACTATTCATTGGTTCTCACTAATTCTTCAACTGACTTACTAGCTACACCTGGGGAGACTAATGACCAACACAAATTCACAACATAACATGTAATTGGTTTACTGTTCATTGGTTCTCCCTAATTCTTCAACTGACTTACTTGCTACACCTAGGGAGACTAATAAGCAACACAAATGCACAACATAACATGTAATTGGTTTACTGTTCATTGGTTCTCTCTAATTCTTCAACTGACTTACTTGCTACACCTGGGGAGACTAATAAGCAACACAAATGCACAACATAACTTGTTATTGGTTTACTGTTCATTGGTTCTCACTAATTCTTCAACTGACTTACTAGCTACACCTGGGGAGACTAATGACCAACACAAATTCACAACATAACATGTAATTGGTTTACTATTCATTGGTTCTCTCTAATTCTTCAACTGACTTACTTGCTACACCTAGGGAGACTAATAACCAACACAAATGCACAACATAACATGTAATTGGTTTACTGTTCATTGGTTCTCTCTAATTCTTCAACTGACTTACTTGCTACACCTAGGGAGACTAATAACCAACACAAATGCACAACATAACATGTAATTGGTTTACTGTTCATTGGTTCTCTCTAATTCTTCGACTGACTTACTTGCTACACCTGGGGAGACTAATAACCAACACAAATGCACAACATAACATGTAATTGGTTTACTGTTCATTGGTTGTCTCTAATTCTTCGACTGACTTACTTGCTACACCTGGGGAGACTAATAACCAACATAAATGCACAACATAACATGTAATCGGTTTACAGTTCATTGGTTCTCTTTAATTCTTCAACTGACTTACTTGCCACACTTGGGGAGACTAATAACCAACACAAATGCACAACATAACATGTAATTGGTTTACTATTCATTGGTTCTCTCTAATTCTTCAACTGACTTACTTGCTACACCTGGGGAGACTAATAACCAACACAAATGCACAACATAACATGTAATTGGTTTACTGTTCATTGGTTCTCACTAATTCTTCAACTGACTTACTTGCTACACCTAGGGAGACTAATAAGCAACACAAATGCACATCATAACATGTAATTGGTTTACTGTTCATTGGTTCTCTCTAATTCTTCAACTGACTTACTTGCTACACCTGGGGAGACTAATAACCAACACAAATTCACAACAACATAACATGTAATTGGTTTACTGTTCATTGGTTCTCTCTAATTCTTCAACTGACTTACATGCTACACCTGGGGAGACTAATAACCCACACAAATGCACAACATAACATGTAATTGGTTTACTATTCATTGGTTCTCTCTAATTCTTCAACTGACTTACTTGCTACACCTGGGGAGACTAATAACCAACACAAATGCACAACATAACATGTAATTGGTTTACTGTTCATTGGTTCTCACTAATTCTTCAACTGACTTACTTGCTACACCTGGGGAGACTAGTAACCAACACAAATGCACAACATAACATGTAATTGGTTTACTGTTCATTGGTTGTCACTAATTCTTCGACTGACTTACTTGCTACACCTGGGGAGACTAATAACCAACATAAATGCACAACATAACATGTAATTGGTTTACTATTCATTGGTTCTCTCTAATTCTTCAACTGACTTACTTGCTACACCTGGGGAGACAAATAACCAACACAAATGCACAACATAACATGTAATTAGTTTACTGTTCATTGGTTCTCACTAATTCTTCAACTGACTTACTTGCTACACCTGGGGAGACTAATAAGCAACACAAATGCACATCATAACATGTAATTGGTTTACTGTTCATTGGTTCTCTCTAATTCTTCAACTGACTTACTTGCTACACCTGGGGAGACTAATAACCAACACAAATGCAGAACATAACATGTAATTGGTTACTGTTCATTGGTTCTCACTAATTCTTCAACTGACTTACTTGCTACACCTGGGGAGACTAATAAGCAACACAAATGCACATCATAACATGTAATTGGTTTACTGTTCATTGGTTCTCTCTAATTCTTCAACTGACTTACTTGCTACACCTGGGGATACTAATAACCAACACAAATGCACAACATAACATGTAATTGGTTTACTATTCATTGGTTCTCTCTAATTCTTCAACTGACTTACTTGCTACACCTGGGGAGACTAATAACCAACACAAATGCACAACATAACATGTAATTGGTTTACTGTTCATTGGTTCTCACTAATTCTTCAACTGACTTACTAGCTACACCTGGGGAGACTAATGACCAACACAAATTCACAACATAACATGTAATTGGTTTACTGTTCATTGGTTCTCCCTAATTCTTCAACTGACTTACTTGCTACACCTGAGGAGACTAATAAGCAACACAAATGCACAACATAACATGTAATTGGTTTACTGTTCATTGGTTCTCACTAATTCTTCAACTGACTTACTAGCTACACCTGGGGAGACTAATGACCCACACAAATTCACAACATAACATGTAATTGGTTTACTGGTTCACACTAATTCTTCAACTGACTTACTTGCTACACCTGGGGAGAATAATAACCAACACAAATGCACAACATAACATGTAATTGGTTTCCTATTCATTGGATCTCTCTAATTCTTCAACTGTCTTACTTGCTACACCTGGGGAGACTAATAACCAACTCAAATGCACAACATAACATGTAATTGGTTTACTGTTCATTGGTTCTCACTAATTCTTCAACTGACTTACTTGCTACACCTGGGGAGGCTAATAACCAACATAATTGCACAACATAACATGTAATTGGTCTACTGTTCATTGGTTCTCACTAATTCTTCAACTGACTTACTAGCTACACTTGGGGAGACTAATGACCAACATAAATTCACAACATAACATGTAATTGGTTTACTGTTCATTGGTTCTCTCTAATTCTTCAACTAACTTACTTGCTACACCTGGGGAGACTAATAACCAACACAAATGCACAACATAACATGTAATTGGATTACTATTCATTGGTTCTCTCTAATTCTTCAACTGACTTACTTGCTACACCTGGGGAGACTAATAACCAACACAAATGCACAACATCACATGCATTTCTCTAATTTTTCAACTGACTTACTTGCTACACCTGGGCAGACTAATAAGCAACACAAATGCACATCATAACATGTAATTTGTTTACTGTTCATTGGTTCTCTCTAATTCTTCAACTGACTTACTTGCTACACCTGGGGAGACTAATAACCAACACAAATGCACAACATAACATGTAATTGGTTTACTGTTCATTGGTTCTTACTAATTCTTCAACTGACTTACTTGCTACACCTGGGGAGACTAATAAGCAACACAAATGCACATCATAACATGTAATTGGTTTACTGTTCATTGGTTCTCTCTAATTCTTCAACTTACTTACTTGCTACACCTGGGGAGACTAATAACCAACACAAATGCACAACATAACATGTAATTGGTTTACTATTCGTTGGTTCTCTCTAATTCTTCAACTGACTTACTTGCTACACCTGGGGAGACTAATAACCAACACAAATGCACATCATAACATGTAATTGGTTTACTGTTCATTGGTTCTCTCTAATTCTTCAACTGACTTACTTGCTACACCTGGGAGACTAATAACCAACACAAATGCACAACATAACATGTAATTGGTTTACTGTTCATTGGTTCTCTCTAATTCTTCAACTGACTTACTTGCTACACCTAGGGAGACTAATAAGCAACACAAATGCACAACATAACATGTAATTGGTTTACTGTTCATTGGTTCTCTCTAATTCTTCAACTGACTTACTTGCTACACCTGGGGAGACTAATAAGCAACACAAATGCACAACATAACTTGTTATTGGTTTACTGTTCATTGGTTCTCACTAATTCTTCAACTGACTTACTAGCTACACCTGGGGAGACTAATGACCAACAGAAATTCACAACGTAACATGTAATTGGTTTCTGTTCATTGGTTCTCCCTAATTCTTCAACTGACTTACTTGCTACACCTGGGGAGACTAATAAGCAACACAAATGCACACCATAACATGTAATTGGTTTACTGTTCATTGGTTCTCACTAATTCTTCAACTGACTTACTAGCTACACCTGGGGAGACTAATAACCAACACAATTGCACAACATAACATGTAATTGGTTTACTGTTCATTGGTTCTCACTAATTCTTCAACTGACTTACTAGCTACACTTGGGGAGACTAATGACCAACATAAATTCACAACATAACATGTAATTGGTTTACTGTTCATTGGTTCTCTCTAATTCTTCAACTGACTTACTTTTGCTACACCTGGGGAGACTAATAAGCAACACAAATGCACATCATAACATGTAATTGGTTTACTATTCATTGGTTCTCTCTAATTCTTCAACTGACTTACTTGCTACACCTGGGGAGACTAATAACCAACACAAATGCACAACATAATATGTAATTGGTTTACTGTTCATTGGTTCTCACTAATTCTTCAACTGACTTACTTGCTACACCTGGGGAGACTAATAAGCAACACAAATGCACATCATAACATGTAATTGGTTTACTGTTCATTGGTTCTCTCTAATTCTTCAACTGACTTACTTGCTACACCTGGGGAGACTAATAACCAACACAAATGCACAACATAACATGTAATTGGTTACTGTTCATTGGTTCTCACTAATTCTTCAACTGACTTACTTGCTACACCTGGGGAGACTAATAAGCAACACAAATGCACATCATAACATGTAATTGGTTTACTGTTCATTGGTTCTCTCTAATTCTTCAACTGACTTACTTGCTACACCTGGGGAGACTAATAACCAACACAAATTCACAACATAACATGTAATTGGTTTACTATTCATTGGTTCTCTCTAATTCTTCAACTGACTTACTTGCTACACTTAGGGAGACTAATAACCAACACAAATGCACAACATAACATGTAATTGGTTTACTGTTCATTGGTTCTCTCTAATTCTTCAACTGACTTACTTGCTACACCTAGGGAGACTAATAACCAACACAAATGCACAACATAACATGTAATTGGTTTACTGTTCATTGGTTCTCTCTAATTCTTCGACTGACTTACTTGCTACACCTGGGGAGACTAATAACCAACACAAATGCACAACATAACATGTAATTGGTTTACTGTTCATTGGTTGTCTCTAATTCTTCGACTGACTTACTTGCTACACCTGGGGAGACTAATAACCAACATAAATGCACAACATAACATGAAATCGGTTTACAGTTCATTGGTTCTCTTTAATTCTTCAACTGACTTACTTGCCACACTTGGGGAGACTATTAACCAACACAAATGCACAACATAACATGTAATTGGTTTACTATTCATTGGTTCTCTCTAATTCTTCAACTGACTTACTTGCTACACCTGGGGAGACTAATAACCAACACAAATGCATAACATAACATGTAATTGGTTTACTGTTCATTGGTTCTCACTAATTCTTCAACTGACTTACTTGCTACACCTGGGGAGACTAATAAGCAACACAAATGCACATCATAACATGTAATTGGTTTACTGTTCATTGGTTCTCTCAAATTCTTCAACTGACTTACTTGCTACACCTGGGGAGACTAATAACCAACACAAATTCACAACAACATAACATGTAATTGGTTTACTGTTCATTGGTTCTCTCTAATTCTTCAACTGACTTACATGCTACACCTGGGGAGACTAATAACCCACACAAATGCACAACATAACATGTAATTGGTTTACTATTCATTGGTTCTCTCTAATTCTTCAACTGACTTACTTGCTACACCTGGGGAGACTAATAACCAACAGAAATGCACAACATAACATGTAATTGGTTTACTGTTCATTGGTTCTCACTAATTCTTCAACTGACTTACTTGCTACACCTGGGGAGACTAGTAACCAACACAAATGCACAACATAAGATGTAATTGGTTTACTGTTCATTGGTTGTCTCTAATTCTTCGACTGACTTACTTGCTACACCTGGGGAGACTAATAACCAACATAAATGCACAACATAACATGTAATCGGTTTACTGTTCATTGGTTCTCTTTAATTCTTCAACTGACTTACTTGCTACACTTGGGGAGACTAATAACCAACACAAATGCACAACATATCATGTAATTGGTTTACTATTCATTGGTTCTCTCTAATTCTTCAACTGACTTACTTGCTACACCTGGGGAGACTAATAACCAACACAAATGCACAACATAACATGTAATTGGTTTACTGTTCATTGGTTCTCACTAATTCTTCAACTGACTTACTTGCTACACCTGGGGAGACTAATAAGCAACACAAATGCACATCATAACATGTAATTGGTTTACTGTTCATTGGTTCTCTCTAATTCTTCAACTGACTTACTTGCTACACCTGGGGAGACTAATAACCAACACAAATGCACAACATAACATGTAATTGGTTACTGTTCATTGGTTCTCACTAATTCTTCAACTGACTTACTTGCTACACCTGGGGAGACTAATAAGCAACACAAATGCACATCATAACATGTAATTGGTTTACTGTTCATTGGTTCTCTCTAATTCTTCAACTGACTTACTTGCTACACCTGGGGATACTAATAACCAACACAAATGCACAACATAACATGTAATTGGTTTACTATTCATTGGTTCTCTCTAATTCTTCAACTGACTTACTTGCTACACCTGGGGAGACTAATAACCAACACAAATGCACAACATCACATGTAATTGGTTTACTGTTCATTGGTTCTCACTAATTCTTCAACTGACTTACTAGCTACACCTGGGGAGACTAATGACCCACACAAATTCACAACATAACATGTAATTGGTTTACTGGTTCTCACTAATTCTTCAACTGACTTACTTGCTACACTTGGGGAGACTAATAACCAACACAAATGCACAACATAACATGTAATTGGTTTACTATTCATTGGATCTCTCTAATTCTTCAACTGACTTACTTGCTACACCTGGGGAGACTAATAACCAACACAAATGCACAACATAACATGTAATTGGTTTACTGTTCATTGGTTCTCACTAATTCTTCAACTGACTTACTTGCTACACCTGGGGAGGCTAATAACCAACACAATTGCACAACATAACATGTAATTGGTCTACTATTCATTGGTTCTCACTAATTCTTCAACTGACTTACTAGCTACACTTTGGGAGACTAATGACCAACATAAATTCACAACATAACATGTAATTGGTTTACTGTTCATTGGTTCTCTCTAATTCTTCAACTAACTTACTTGCTACACCTGGGGAGACTAATAACCAACACAAATGCACAACATAACATGTAATTGGTTTACTATTCATTGGTTCTCTCTAATTCTTCAACTGACTTACTTGCTACACCTGGGGAGACTAATAACCAACACAAATGCACAACATCACATGCATTTCTCTAATTTTTCAACTGACTTACTTGCTACACCTGGGCAGACTAATAAGCAACACAAATGCACATCATAACATGTAATTTGTTTACTGTTCATTGGTTCTCTCTAATTCTTCAACTGACTTACTTGCTACACCTGGGGAGACTAATAACCAACACAAATGCACAATATAACATGTAATTGGTTTACTGTTCATTGGTTCTTACTAATTCTTCAACTGACTTATTTGCTACACCTGGGGAGACTAATAAGCAACACAAATGCACATCATAACATGTAATTGGTTTACTGTTCATTGGTTCTCTCTAATTCTTCAACTGACTTACTTGCTACACCTGGGGAGACTAATAACCAACACAAATGCACAACATAACATGTAATTGGTTTACTATTCATTGGTTCTCTCTAATTCTTCAACTGACTTACTTGCTACACCTGGGGAGACTAATAACCAACACAAATGCACAACATAACATGTAATTGGTTTACTGTTCATTGGTTCTCGCTAATTCTTCAACTGACTTACTAGCTACACCTGGGGAGACTAATGACCAACATAAATTCACAACATAACATGTAATTGGTTTACTGTTCATTGGTTCTCTCTAATTCTTCAACTGACTTACCTGCTACACCTGGGGAGACTAATAACCAACACAAATGCACAACATAACATGTAATTGGTTTACTGTTCATTGGTTCTCTCTAATTCTTCAACTGACTTACTTGCTACACCTGGGGAGACTAATAAGCAACACAAATGCACAACATAACATGTAATTGGTTTACTGTTCATTGGTTCTCACTAATTCTTCAACTGACTTACTAGCTACACCTGGGGAGACTAATGACCAACACAAATTCACAACGTAACATGTAATTGGTTTACTGTTCATTGGTTCTCCCTAATTCTTCAACTGACTTACTTGCTACACCTGGGGAGACTAATAAGCAACACAAATGCACAACATAACATGTAATTGGTTTACTATTCATTGGTTCTCTCTAATTCTTCAACTGACTTACTTGCTACACCTGGGGAGACTAATAACCAACACAAATGCACAACATCACATGCATTTCTCTAATTTTTCAACTGACTTACTTGCTACACCTGGGCAGACTAATAAGCAACACAAATGCACATCGTAACATGTAATTGGTTTACTGTTCATTGGTTCTCTCTAATTCTTCAACTGACTTACTTGCTACACCTGGGGAGACTAATAACCAACACAAATGCACAACATAACATGTAATTGGTTTACTGTTCATTGGTTCTTACTAATTCTTCAACTGACTTATTTGCTACACCTGGGGAGACTAATAAGCAACACAAATGCACATCATAACATGTAATTGGTTTACTGTTCATTGGTTCTCTCTAATTCTTCAACTGACTTACTTGCTACACCTGGGGAGACTAATAACCAACACAAATGCACAACATAACATGTAATTGGTTTACTATTCATTGGTTCTCTCTAATTCTTCAACTGACTTACTTGCTACACCTGGGGAGACTAATAACCAACACAAATGCACAACATAACATGTAATTGGTTTACTGTTCATTGGTTCTCACTAATTCTTCAACTGACTTACTAGCTACACCTGGGGAGACTAATGACCAACATAAATTCACAACGTAACATGTAATTGGTTTACTGTTCATTGGTTCTCCCTAATTCTTCAACTGACTTACTTGCTACACCTGGGGAGACTAATAAGCAACACAAATGCACACCATAACATGTAATTGGTTTACTGTTCATTGGTTCTCACTAATTCTTCAACTGACTTACTAGCTACACCTGGGGAGACTAATGACCAACACAAATTCACAACATAACATGTAATTGGTTTACTGTTCATTGGTTCTCACTAATTCTTCAACTGACTTACTTGCTACACCTGGGGAGGCTAATAACAAACACAATTGCACAACATAACATGTAATTGGTTTACTGTTCATTGGTTCTCACTAATTCTTCAACTGACTTACTAGCTACACCTGGGGAGACTAATGACCAACATAAATTCACAACATAACATGTAATTGGTTTACTGTTCATTGGTTCTCTCTAATTCTTCAACTGACTTACTTGCTACACCTGGGGAGACTAATAAGCAACACAAATGCACATCATAACATGTAATTGGTTTACTATTCATTGGTTCTCTCTAATTCTTCAACTGACTTACTTGCTACACCTGGGGAGACTAATAACCAACACAAATGCACAATATAACATGTAATTGGTTTACTGTTCATTGGTTCTTACTAATTCTTCAACTGACTTATTTGCTACACCTGGGGAGACTAATAAGCAACACAAATGCACATCATAACATGTAATTGGTTTACTGTTCATTGGTTCTCTCTAATTCATCAACTGACTTACTTGCCACACTTGGGGAGACTAATAACCAACACAAATGCACAACATAACATGTAATTGGTTTACTATTCATTGGTTCTCTCTAATTCTTCAACTGACTTACTTGCTACACCTGGGGAGACTAATAACCAACACAAATGCACAACATAACATGTAATTGGTTTACTGTTCATTGGTTCTCACTAATTCTTCAACTGACTTACTTGCTACACCTGGGGAGACTAATAAGCAACACAAATGCACATCATAACATGTAATTGGTTTACTGTTCATTGGTTCTCTCTAATTCTTCAACTGACTTACTTGCTACACCTGGGGAGACTAATAACCAACACAAATTCACAACATAACATGTAATTGGTTTACTGGTTCTCACTAATTCTTCAACTGACTTACTTGCTACACCTGGGGAGACTAATAACCAACACAAATGCAGAACATAACATGTAATTGGTTTACTATTCATTGGATCTCCCTAATTCTTCAACTGACTTACTTGCTACACCTGGGGAGACTAATAACCAACACAAATGCACAACATAACATGTAACTGGTTTACTGTTCATTGGTTCTCTCTAATTCTTCAACTGACTTACTTGCTACACCTGGGAAGACTAATAACCAACACAAATGCACAACATAACATGTAATTGGTTTACTGTTCATTGGTTCTCTCTAATTCTTCAACTGACTTACTTGCTACACCTGGGGAGACTAATAAGCAACACAAATGCACAACATAACATGTAATTGGTTTACTGTTCATTGGTTCTCACTAATTCTTCAACTGACTTACTAGCTACACCTGGGGAGACTAATGACCAACACAAATTCACAACATAACATGTAATTGGTTTACTGTTCATTGGTTCTCCCTAATTCTTCAACTGACTTACTTGCTACACCTGGGGAGACTAATAACCAACACAAATGCACAACATAACATGTAATTGGTTTACTGTTCATTGGTTCTCACTAATTCTTCAACTGCCTTACTTGCTACACCTGTGGAGACTAATAAGCAAAACAAATGCACATCATAACATGTAATTGGTTTACTGTTCATTGGTTCTCTCTAATTCTTCAACTGACTTACTTGCTACACCTGGGGAGACTAATAACCAACACAAATTCACAACATAACATGTAATTGGTTTACTCTTCATTGGTTCTCTCTAATTCTTCAACTGACTTACTTGCTACACCTGGGGAGACTAATAACCAACACAAATGCACAACATAACATGTAATTGGTTTACTGTTCATTGGTTCTCACTAATTCTTCAACTGACTTACTAGCTACACCTGGGGAGACTAATGACCAACACAAATTCACAACATAACATGTAATTGGTTTACTGTTCATTGGTTCTCCCTAATTCTTCAACTGACTTACTTGCTACACCTAGGGAGACTAATAAGCAACACAAATGCACAACATAACATGTAATTGGTTTACTGTTCATTGGTTCTCTCTAATTCTTCAACTGACTTACTTGCTACACCTGGGGAGACTAATAAGCAACACAAATGCACAACATAACTTGTTATTGGTTTACTGTTCATTGGTTCTCACTAATTCTTCAACTGACTTACTAGCTACACCTGGGGAGACTAATGACCAACACAAATTCACAACATAACATGTAATTGGTTTACTATTCATTGGTTCTCTCTAATTCTTCAACTGACTTACTTGCTACACCTAGGGAGACTAATAACCAACACAAATGCACAACATAACATGTAATTGGTTTACTGTTCATTGGTTCTCTCTAATTCTTCAACTGACTTACTTGCTACACCTAGGGAGACTAATAACCAACACAAATGCACAACATAACATGTAATTGGTTTACTGTTCATTGGTTCTCTCTAATTCTTCGACTGACTTACTTGCTACACCTGGGGAGACTAATAACCAACACAAATGCACAACATAACATGTAATTGGTTTACTGTTCATTGGTTGTCTCTAATTCTTCGACTGACTTACTTGCTACACCTGGGGAGACTAATAACCAACATAAATGCACAACATAACATGTAATCGGTTTACAGTTCATTGGTTCTCTTTAATTCTTCAACTGACTTACTTGCCACACTTGGGGAGACTAATAACCAACACAAATGCACAACATAACATGTAATTGGTTTACTATTCATTGGTTCTCTCTAATTCTTCAACTGACTTACTTGCTACACCTGGGGAGACTAATAACCAACACAAATGCACAACATAACATGTAATTGGTTTACTGTTCATTGGTTCTCACTAATTCTTCAACTGACTTACTTGCTACACCTAGGGAGACTAATAAGCAACACAAATGCACATCATAACATGTAATTGGTTTACTGTTCATTGGTTCTCTCTAATTCTTCAACTGACTTACTTGCTACACCTGGGGAGACTAATAACCAACACAAATTCACAACAACATAACATGTAATTGGTTTACTGTTCATTGGTTCTCTCTAATTCTTCAACTGACTTACATGCTACACCTGGGGAGACTAATAACCCACACAAATGCACAACATAACATGTAATTGGTTTACTATTCATTGGTTCTCTCTAATTCTTCAACTGACTTACTTGCTACACCTGGGGAGACTAATAACCAACACAAATGCACAACATAACATGTAATTGGTTTACTGTTCATTGGTTCTCACTAATTCTTCAACTGACTTACTTGCTACACCTGGGGAGACTAGTAACCAACACAAATGCACAACATAACATGTAATTGGTTTACTGTTCATTGGTTGTCTCTAATTCTTCGACTGACTTACTTGCTACACCTGGGGAGACTAATAACCAACATAAATGCACAACATAACATGTAATTGGTTTCCTATTCATTGGATCTCTCTAATTCTTCAACTGTCTTACTTGCTACACCTGGGGAGACTAATAACCAACTCAAATGCACAACATAACATGTAATTGGTTTACTGTTCATTGGTTCTCACTAATTCTTCAACTGACTTACTTGCTACACCTGGGGAGGCTAATAACCAACATAATTGCACAACATAACATGTAATTGGTCTACTGTTCATTGGTTCTCACTAATTCTTCAACTGACTTACTAGCTACACTTGGGGAGACTAATGACCAACATAAATTCACAACATAACATGTAATTGGTTTACTGTTCATTGGTTCTCTCTAATTCTTCAACTAACTTACTTGCTACACCTGGGGAGACTAATAACCAACACAAATGCACAACATAACATGTAATTGGATTACTATTCATTGGTTCTCTCTAATTCTTCAACTGACTTACTTGCTACACCTGGGGAGACTAATAACCAACACAAATGCACAACATCACATGCATTTCTCTAATTTTTCAACTGACTTACTTGCTACACCTGGGCAGACTAATAAGCAACACAAATGCACATCATAACATGTAATTTGTTTACTGTTCATTGGTTCTCTCTAATTCTTCAACTGACTTACTTGCTACACCTGGGGAGACTAATAACCAACACAAATGCACAACATAACATGTAATTGGTTTACTGTTCATTGGTTCTTACTAATTCTTCAACTGACTTACTTGCTACACCTGGGGAGACTAATAAGCAACACAAATGCACATCATAACATGTAATTGGTTTACTGTTCATTGGTTCTCTCTAATTCTTCAACTGACTTACTTGCTACACCTGGGGAGACTAATAACCAACACAAATGCACAACATAACATGTAATTGGTTTACTATTCGTTGGTTCTCTCTAATTCTTCAACTGACTTACTTGCTACACCTGGGGAGACTAATAAGCAACACAAATGCACAACATAACATGTAATTGGTTTACTGTTCATTGGTTCTCACTAATTCTTCAACTGACTTACTAGCTACACCTGGGGAGACTAATGACCAACACAAATTCACAACATAACATGTAATTGGTTTACTGTTCATTGGTTCTCCCTAATTCTTCAACTGACTTACTTGCTACACCTGGGGAGACTAATAACCAACACAAATGCACAACATAACATGTAATTGGTTTACTGTTCATTGGTTCTCACTAATTCTTCAACTGCCTTACTTGCTACACCTGTGGAGACTAATAAGCAAAACAAATGCACATCATAACATGTAATTGGTTTACTGTTCATTGGTTCTCTCTAATTCTTCAACTGACTTACTTGCTACACCTGGGGAGACTAATAACCAACACAAATTCACAACATAACATGTAATTGGTTTACTCTTCATTGGTTCTCTCTAATTCTTCAACTGACTTACTTGCTACACCTGGGGAGACTAATAACCAACACAAATGCACAACATAACATGTAATTGGTTTACTGTTCATTGGTTCTCACTAATTCTTCAACTGACTTACTAGCTACACCTGGGGAGACTAATGACCAACACAAATTCACAACATAACATGTAATTGGTTTACTGTTCATTGGTTCTCCCTAATTCTTCAACTGACTTACTTGCTACACCTAGGGAGACTAATAAGCAACACAAATGCACAACATAACATGTAATTGGTTTACTGTTCATTGGTTCTCTCTAATTCTTCAACTGACTTACTTGCTACACCTGGGGAGACTAATAAGCAACACAAATGCACAACATAACTTGTTATTGGTTTACTGTTCATTGGTTCTCACTAATTCTTCAACTGACTTACTAGCTACACCTGGGGAGACTAATGACCAACACAAATTCACAACATAACATGTAATTGGTTTACTATTCATTGGTTCTCTCTAATTCTTCAACTGACTTACTTGCTACACCTAGGGAGACTAATAACCAACACAAATGCACAACATAACATGTAATTGGTTTACTGTTCATTGGTTCTCTCTAATTCTTCAACTGACTTACTTGCTACACCTAGGGAGACTAATAACCAACACAAATGCACAACATAACATGTAATTGGTTTACTGTTCATTGGTTCTCTCTAATTCTTCGACTGACTTACTTGCTACACCTGGGGAGACTAATAACCAACACAAATGCACAACATAACATGTAATTGGTTTACTGTTCATTGGTTGTCTCTAATTCTTCGACTGACTTACTTGCTACACCTGGGGAGACTAATAACCAACATAAATGCACAACATAACATGTAATCGGTTTACAGTTCATTGGTTCTCTTTAATTCTTCAACTGACTTACTTGCCACACTTGGGGAGACTAATAACCAACACAAATGCACAACATAACATGTAATTGGTTTACTATTCATTGGTTCTCTCTAATTCTTCAACTGACTTACTTGCTACACCTGGGGAGACTAATAACCAACACAAATGCACAACATAACATGTAATTGGTTTACTGTTCATTGGTTCTCACTAATTCTTCAACTGACTTACTTGCTACACCTAGGGAGACTAATAAGCAACACAAATGCACATCATAACATGTAATTGGTTTACTGTTCATTGGTTCTCTCTAATTCTTCAACTGACTTACTTGCTACACCTGGGGAGACTAATAACCAACACAAATTCACAACAACATAACATGTAATTGGTTTACTGTTCATTGGTTCTCTCTAATTCTTCAACTGACTTACATGCTACACCTGGGGAGACTAATAACCCACACAAATGCACAACATAACATGTAATTGGTTTACTATTCATTGGTTCTCTCTAATTCTTCAACTGACTTACTTGCTACACCTGGGGAGACTAATAACCAACACAAATGCACAACATAACATGTAATTGGTTTACTGTTCATTGGTTCTCACTAATTCTTCAACTGACTTACTTGCTACACCTGGGGAGACTAGTAACCAACACAAATGCACAACATAACATGTAATTGGTTTACTGTTCATTGGTTGTCTCTAATTCTTCGACTGACTTACTTGCTACACCTGGGGAGACTAATAACCAACATAAATGCACAACATAACATGTAATTGGTTTCCTATTCATTGGATCTCTCTAATTCTTCAACTGTCTTACTTGCTACACCTGGGGAGACTAATAACCAACTCAAATGCACAACATAACATGTAATTGGTTTACTGTTCATTGGTTCTCACTAATTCTTCAACTGACTTACTTGCTACACCTGGGGAGGCTAATAACCAACATAATTGCACAACATAACATGTAATTGGTCTACTGTTCATTGGTTCTCACTAATTCTTCAACTGACTTACTAGCTACACTTGGGGAGACTAATGACCAACATAAATTCACAACATAACATGTAATTGGTTTACTGTTCATTGGTTCTCTCTAATTCTTCAACTAACTTACTTGCTACACCTGGGGAGACTAATAACCAACACAAATGCACAACATAACATGTAATTGGATTACTATTCATTGGTTCTCTCTAATTCTTCAACTGACTTACTTGCTACACCTGGGGAGACTAATAACCAACACAAATGCACAACATCACATGCATTTCTCTAATTTTTCAACTGACTTACTTGCTACACCTGGGCAGACTAATAAGCAACACAAATGCACATCATAACATGTAATTTGTTTACTGTTCATTGGTTCTCTCTAATTCTTCAACTGACTTACTTGCTACACCTGGGGAGACTAATAACCAACACAAATGCACAACATAACATGTAATTGGTTTACTGTTCATTGGTTCTTACTAATTCTTCAACTGACTTACTTGCTACACCTGGGGAGACTAATAAGCAACACAAATGCACATCATAACATGTAATTGGTTTACTGTTCATTGGTTCTCTCTAATTCTTCAACTGACTTACTTGCTACACCTGGGGAGACTAATAACCAACACAAATGCACAACATAACATGTAATTGGTTTACTATTCGTTGGTTCTCTCTAATTCTTCAACTGACTTACTTGCTACACCTGGGGAGACTAATAACCAACACAAATGCACAACATAACATGTAATTGGTTTACTGTTCATTGGTTCTCACTAATTCTTCAACTGACTTACTAGCTACACCTGGGGAGACTAATGACCAACAGAAATTCACAACGTAACATGTAATTGGTTTCTGTTCATTGGTTCTCCCTAATTCTTCAACTGACTTACTTGCTACACCTGGGGAGACTAATAAGCAACACAAATGCACACCATAACATGTAATTGGTTTACTGTTCATTGGTTCTCACTAATTCTTCAACTGACTTACTAGCTACACCTGGGGAGACTAATAACCAACACAATTGCACAACATAACATGTAATTGGTTTACTGTTCATTGGTTCTCACTAATTCTTCAACTGACTTACTAGCTACACTTGGGGAGACTAATGACCAACATAAATTCACAACATAACATGTAATTGGTTTACTGTTCATTGGTTCTCTCTAATTCTTCAACTGACTTACTTTTGCTACACCTGGGGAGACTAATAAGCAACACAAATGCACATCATAACATGTAATTGGTTTACTATTCATTGGTTCTCTCTAATTCTTCAACTGACTTACTTGCTACAACTGGGGAGACTAATAACCAACACAAATGCACAACATAATATGTAATTGGTTTACTGTTCATTGGTTCTCACTAATTCTTCAACTGACTTACTTGCTACACCTGGGGAGACTAATAAGCAACACAAATGCACATCATAACATGTAATTGGTTTACTGTTCATTGGTTCTCTCTAATTCTTCAACTGACTTACTTGCTACACCTGGGGAGACTAATAACCAACACAAATGCACAACATAACATGTAATTGGTTACTGTTCATTGGTTCTCACTAATTCTTCAACTGACTTACTTGCTACACCTGGGGAGACTAATAAGCAACACAAATGCACATCATAACATGTAATTGGTTTCTTGTTCATTGGTTCTCTCTAATTCTTCAACTGACTTACTTGCTACACCTGGGGAGACTAATAACCAACACAAATGCACAACATAACATGTAATTGGTTTACTGTTCATTGGTTCTCACTAATTCTTCAACTGACTTACTAGCTACACCTGGGGAGACTAATGACCAACACAAATTCACAACATAACATGTAATTGGATTACTGTTCATTGGTTCTCCCTAATTCTTCAACTGACTTACTTGCTACACCTAGGGAGACTAATAAGCAACACAAATGCACAACATAACATGTAATTGGTTTACTGTTCATTGGTTCTCTCTAATTCTTCAACTGACTTACTTGCTACACCTGGGGAGACTAATAAGCAACACAAATGCACAACATAACATGTAATTGGTTTACTGTTCATTGGTTCTCACTAATTCTTCAACTGACTTACTAGCTACACCTGGGGAGACTAATGACCAACACAAATTCACAACATAACATGTAATTGGTTTACTATTCATTGGTTCTCTCTAATTCTTCAACTGACTTACTTGCTACACCTAGGGAGACTAATAACCAACACAAATGCACAACATAACATGTAATTGGTTTACTGTTCATTGGTTCTCTCTAATTCTTCAACTGACTTACTTGCTACACCTAGGGAGACTAATAACCAACACAAATGCACAACATAACATGTAATTGGTTTACTGTTCATTGGTTCTCTCTAATTCTTCGACTGACTTACTTGCTACACCTGGGGAGACTAATAACCAACACAAATGCACAACATAACATGTAATTGGTTTACTGTTCATTGGTTGTCTCTAATTCTTCGACTGACTTACTTGCTACACCTGGGGAGACTAATAACCAACATAAATGCACAACATAACATGTAATCGGTTTACAGTTCATTGGTTCTCTTTAATTCTTCAACTGACTTACTTGCCACACTTGGGGAGACTATTAACCAACACAAATGCACAACATAACATGTAATTGGTTTACTATTCATTGGTTCTCTCTAATTCTTCAACTGACTTACTTGCTACACCTGGGGAGACTAATAACCAACACAAATGCATAACATAACATGTAATTGGTTTACTGTTCATTGGTTCTCACTAATTCTTCAACTGACTTACTTGCTACACCTGGGGAGACTAATAAGCAACACAAATGCACATCATAACATGTAATTGGTTTACTGTTCATTGGTTCTCTCAAATTCTTCAACTGACATACTTGCTACACCTGGGGAGACTAATAACCAACACAAATTCACAACAACATAACATGTAATTGGTTTACTGTTCATTGGTTCTCTCTAATTCTTCAACTGACTTACATGCTACACCTGGGGAGACTAATAACCCACACAAATGCACAACATAACATGTAATTGGTTTACTATTCATTGGTTCTCTCTAATTCTTCAACTGACTTACTTGCTACACCTGGGGAGACTAATAACCAACAGAAATGCACAACATAACATGTAATTGGTTTACTGTTCATTGGTTCTCACTAATTCTTCAACTGACTTACTTGCTACACCTGGGGAGACTAGTAACCAACACAAATGCACAACATAACATGTAATTGGTTTACTGTTCATTGGTTGTCTCTAATTCTTCGACTGACTTACTTGCTACACCTGGGGAGACTAATAACCAACATAAATGCACAACATAACATGTAATCGGTTTACTGTTCATTGGTTCTCTTTAATTCTTCAACTGACTTACTTGCTACACTTGGGGACACTAATAACCAACACAAATGCACAACATATCATGTAATTGGTTTACTATTCATTGGTTCTCTCTAATTCTTCAACTGACTTACTTGCTACACCTGGGGAGACTAATAACCAACACAAATGCACAACATAACATGTAATTGGTTTACTGTTCATTGGTTCTCACTAATTCTTCAACTGACTTACTTGCTACACCTGGGGAGACTAATAAGCAACACAAATGCACATCATAACATGTAATTGGTTTACTGTTCATTGGTTCTCTCTAATTCTTCAACTGACTTACTTGCTACACCTGGGGAGACTAATAACCAACACAAATGCACAACATAACATGTAATTGGTTACTGTTCATTGGTTCTCACTAATTCTTCAACTGACTTACTTGCTACACCTGGGGAGACTAATAAGCAACACAAATGCACATCATAACATGTAATTGGTTTACTGTTCATTGGTTCTCTCTAATTCTTCAACTGACTTACTTGCTACACCTGGGGATACTAATAACCAACACAAATGCACAACATAACATGTAATTGGTTTACTATTCATTGGTTCTCTCTAATTCTTCAACTGACTTACTTGCTACACCTGGGGAGACTAATAACCAACACAAATGCACAACATCACATGTAATTGGTTTACTGTTCATTGGTTCTCACTAATTCTTCAACTGACTTACTAGCTACACCTGGGGAGACTAATGACCCACACAAATTCACAACATAACATGTAATTGGTTTACTGGTTCTCACTAATTCTTCAACTGACTTACTTGCTACACTTGGGGAGACTAATAACCAACACAAATGCACAACATAACATGTAATTGGTTTACTATTCATTGGATCTCTCTAATTCTTCAACTGACTTACTTGCTACACCTGGGGAGACTAATAACCAACACAAATGCACAACATAACATGTAATTGGTTTACTGTTCATTGGTTCTCACTAATTCTTCAACTGACTTACTTGCTACACCTGGGGAGGCTAATAACCAACACAATTGCACAACATAACATGTAATTGGTCTACTATTCATTGGTTCTCACTAATTCTTCAACTGACTTACTAGCTACACTTTGGGAGACTAATGACCAACATAAATTCACAACATAACATGTAATTGGTTTACTGTTCATTGGTTCTCTCTAATTCTTCAACTAACTTACTTGCTACACCTGGGGAGACTAATAACCAACACAAATGCACAACATAACATGTAATTGGTTTACTGTTCATTGGTTCTTACTAATTCTTCAACTGACTTATTTGCTACACCTGGGGAGACTAATAAGCAACACAAATGCACATCATAACATGTAATTGGTTTACTGTTCATTGGTTCTCTCTAATTCTTCAACTGACTTACTTGCTACACCTGGGGAGACTAATAACCAACACAAATGCACAACATAACATGTAATTGGTTTACTATTCATTGGTTCTCTCTAATTCTTCAACTGACTTACTTGCTACACCTGAGGAGACTAATAACCAACACAAATGCACAACATAACATGTAATTGGTTTACTGTTCATTGGTTCTCGCTAATTCTTCAACTGACTTACTAGCTACACCTGGGGAGACTAATGACCAACATAAATTCACAACATAACATGTAATTGGTTTACTGTTCATTGGTTCTCTCTAATTCTTCAACTGACTTACTTGCTACACCTGGGGAGACTAATAACCAACACAAATGCACAACATAACATGTAATTGGTTTACTATTCATTGGTTCTCTCTAATTCTTCAACTGACTTACTTGCTACACCTGGGGAGACTAATAACCAACACAAATGCACAACATAACATGTAATTGGTTTACTGTTCATTGGTTCTCACTAATTCTTCAACTGACTTACTAGCTACACCTGGGGAGACTAATGACCAACACAAATTCACAACGTAACATGTAATTGGTTTACTGTTCATTGGTTCTCTCTAATTCTTCAACTGACTTACTTGCTACACCTGGGGAGACTAATAAGCAACACAAATGCACAACATAACATGTAATTGGTTTACTATTCATTGGTTCTCTCTAATTCTTCAACTGACTTACTTGCTACACCTGGGGAGACTAATAACCAACACAAATGCACAACATCACATGCATTTCTCTAATTTTTCAACTGACTTACTTGCTACACCTGGGCAGACTAATAAGCAACACAAATGCACATCGTAACATGTAATTGGTTTACTGTTCATTGGTTCTCTCTAATTCTTCAACTGACTTACTTGCTACACCTGGGGAGACTAATAACCAACACAAATGCACAACATAACATGTAGTTGGTTTACTGTTCATTGGTTCTTACTAATTCTTCAACTGACTTATTTGCTACACCTGGGGAGACTAATAAGCAACACAAATGCACATCATAACATGTAATTGGTTTACTGTTCATTGGTTCTCTCTAATTCTTCAACTGACTTACTTGCTACACCTGGGGAGACTAATAAGCAACACAAATGCACATCATAACATGTAATTGGTTTACTGTTCATTGGTTCTCTCTAATTCTTCAACTGACTTACTTGCTACACCTGGGGATACTAATAACCAACGCAAATGCACAACATAACATGTAATTGGTTTACTTTTCATTGGTTCTCTCTAATTCTTCAACTGACTTACTTGCTACACCTGGGGAGACTAATAACCAACACAAATGCACAACATAACATGTAATTGGTTTACTGTTCATTGGTTCTCACTAATTCTTCAACTGACTTACTAGCTACACCTGGGGAGACTAATGACCAACACAAATTCACAACATAACATGTAATTGGTTTACTGTTCATTGGTTCTCCCTAATTCTTCAACTGACTTACTTGCTACACCTGAGGAGACTAATAAGCAACACAAATGCACAACATAACATGTAATTGGTTTACTGTTCATTGGTTCTCACTAATTCTTCAACTGACTTACTAGCTACACCTGGGGAGACTAATGACCAACACAAATTCACAACATAACATGTAATTGGTTTACTGGTTCTCACTAATTCTTCAACTGACTTACTTGCTACACCTGGGGAGACTAATAACCAACACAAATGCACAACATAACATGTAATTGGTTTACTATTCATTGGATCTCTCTAATTCTTCAACTGACTTACTTGCTACACCTGGGGAGACTAATAACCAACACAAATGCACAACATAACATGTAATTGGTTTACTGTTCATTGGTTCTCACTAATTCTTCAACTGACTTACTTGCTACACCTGGGGAGGCTAATAACCAACACAATTGCACAACATAACATGTAATTGGTCTACTGTTCATTGGTTCTCACTAATTCTTCAACTGACTTACTAGCTACACTTGGGGAGACTAATGACCAACATAAATTCACAACATAACATGTAATTGGTTTACTGTTCATTGGTTCTCTCTAATTCTTCAACTAACTTACTTGCTACACCTGGGGAGACTAATAACCAACACAAATGCACAACATAACATGTAATTGGTTTACTATTCATTGGTTCTCTCTAATTCTTCAACTGACTTACTTGCTACACCTGGGGAGACTAATAACCAACACAAATGCACAACATCACATGCATTTCTCTAATTCTTCAACTGACTTACTTGCTACACCTGGGCAGACTAATAAGCAACACAAATGCACATCATAACATGTAATTTGTTTACTGTTCATTGGTTCTCTCTAATTCTTCAACTGACTTACTTGCTACACCTGGGGAGACTAATAACCAACACAAATGCACAACATAACATGTAATTGGTTTACTGTTCATTGGTTCTTACTAATTCTTCAACTGACTTACTTGCTACACCTGGGGAGACTAATAAGCAACACAAATGCACATCATAACATGTAACTGGTTTACTGTTCATTGGTTCTCTCTAATTCTTCAACTGACTTACTTGCTACACCTGGGGAGACTAATAACCAACACAAATGCACAACATAACATGTAATCGGTTTACTATTCATTGGTTCTCTCTAATTCTTCAACTGACTTACTTGCTACACCTGGGGAGACTAATAACCAACACAAATGCACAACATAACATGTAATTGGTTTACTGTTCATTGGTTCTCACTAATTCTTCAACTGACTTACTAGCTACACCTGGGGAGACTAATGACCAACACAAATTCACAACGTAACATGTAATTGGTTTACTGTTCATTGGTTCTCCCTAATTCTTCAACTGACTTACTTGCTACACCTGGGGAGACTATTAAGCAACACAAATGCACACCATAACATGTAATTGGTTTACTGTTCATTGGTTCTCACTAATTCTTCAACTGACTTACTAGCTACACCTGGGGAGACTAATGACCAACACAAATTCACAACATAACATGTAATTGGTTTACTGTTCATTGGTTCTCACTAATTCTTCAACTGACTTACTTGCTACACCTGGGGAGGCTAATAACAAAGACAATTGCACAACATAACATGTAATTGGTTTACTGTTCATTGATTCTCACTAATTCTTCAACTGACTTACTAGCTACACCTGGGGAGACTAATGACCAACATAAATTCACAACATAACATGTAATTGGTTTACTGTTCATTGGTTCTCTCTAATTCTTCAACTGACTTACTTGCTACACCTGGGGAGACTAATAAGCAACACAAATGCACATCATAACATGTAATTGGTTTACTGTTCATTGGTTCTCTCTAATTCTTCAACTGACTTACTTGCTACACCTGGGAGACTAATAACCAACACAAATGCACAACATAACATGTAATTGGTTTACTGTTCATTGGTTCTCTCTAATTCTTCAACTGACTTACTTGCTACACCTAGGGAGACTAATAACCAACACAAATGCACAACATAACATGTAATTGGTTTACTGTTCATTGGTTCTCTCTAATTCTTCAACTGACTTACTTGCTACACCTGGGGAGACTAATAAGCAACACAAATGCACATCATAACATGTAATTGGTTTACTGTTCATTTGTTCTCTCTAATTCTTCAACTGACTTACTTGCTACACCTGGGGAGACTAATAACCAACACAAATGCACAACATAACATGTAATTGGTTTACTGTTCATTGGTTCTCTCTAATTCTTCAACTGACTTACTTGCTACACCTAGGGAGACTAATAACCAACACAAATGCACAACATAACATATAATTGGTTTACTGTTCACTGGTTGTCTCTAATTCTTCAACTGACTTACTTGCAACACCTTGGGAGACTAATAACCAACATAAATGCACAACATAACATGTAATTGGTTTACTATTCATTGGTTCTCTCTAATTCTTCAACTGACTTACTTGCTACACCTGGGGAGACTAATACTCAACACAAATGCACAACATAACATGTAATTGGTTTACTGGTCATTGGTTCTCTCTAATTCTTCAACTGACTTACTTGCTACACCTGGGGAGACTAATAACCACCACAAATGCACAACATAACATGTAATTGGTTTACTGTTCATTGGTTCTCCCTAATTCTTCAACTGACTTACTTGCTACACCGGGGGAGACTAATAACCAACACAAATGCACAACATAACATGTAATTGGTTTACTATTCATTGGTTCTCTCTAATTCTTCAACTGACTTACTTGCTACACCTGGGGAGACTAATAACCAACACAAATGCACAACATAACATGTAATTGGTTTACTGTTCATTGGTTCTCACTAATTCTTCTACTGACTTACTTGCTACACCTGGGGAGACTAATAACCAACACAAATGCACAAAATAACATGTAATTGGTTTACTGTTCATTGGTTGTCTCTAATTCTTCGACTGACTTACTTGCTACACCTGGGGAGACTAATTACCAACAAAAATGCACAACATAACATGTAATTGGTTTACTGTTCATTGGTTCTCTCTAGTTCTTCAACTGAATTACTTGCTATACCTGCGGAGACTAATAACCAACACAAATGCACAACATAACATGTAATTGGTTTACTGTTCATTGGTCTTCACTAATTCTTTAACTGACTTACTTGCTACACCTGGGGAGACTAATAAGCAACACAAATGCACATCATAACATGTAATTGGTTTACTGTTCATTGGTTTTCTCTAATTCTTCAACTGACTTACTTGCTACTCCTGGGGAGATTAATAACCAACACAAACGCACAACATAACATGTAACTGGTTTACTGTTCATTGGTTCTCTCTAATTCTTCAACTGACTTACTTGCTACATTTGGGGAGACTAATAACCAACACAAATGCACAACATAACATGTAATTGGTTTACTGTTCATTGGTTCTCACTAATTCAACTGACTTACTTGCTACACCTGGGGAGACTAATAACCAACACAAATGCACAACTTAACATGTAACTGGTTTACTGTTCATTGGTTCTCTCTAATTCTTCAACTGACTTACTTGCTACACCTGGGGAGACTAATAAGCAACACAAATGCACAACATAACATATAATTGGTTTACTGTTCATTGGTTCTCTCTAGTTCTTCAACTGAATTACTAGCTATACCTGGGGAGACTAATAACCAACACAAATGCACAACATAACATGTAATTGGTTTACTGTTCATTGGTTCTCTCTAATTCTTCAACTGACTTACTTGCTACTCCTGGGGAGACTAATAACCAACACAAATGCACAACATAACATGTAATTGGTTTACTATTCATTGGTTCTCTCTAATTCTTCAACTGACTTACTTGCTACACCTGGGGAGACTAATAACCAACACAAATGCACAACATAACATGTAATCGGTTTACTGTTCATTGGTTCTCTTTAATTCTTCAACTGACTTACTTGCTACACTTGGGGAGACTAATAACCAACAAAAATGCACAACATAACATGTAATTGGTTTACTATTCATTGGTTCTCTCTAATTCTTCAACTGACTTACTTGCTACACCTGGGGAGACTAATAACCACCACAAATGCACAACATAACATGTAATTGGTTTACTGTTCATTGGTTCTCCCTAATTGTTCAACTGACTTACTTGCTACACCGGGGGAGACTAATAACCAACACAAATGCACAACATAACATGTAATTGGTTTACTATTTATTGGTTCTCTCTAATTCTTCAACTGACTTACTTGCTACACCTGGGGAGACTAATAACCAACACAAATGCACAACATAACATGTAATTGGTTTACTGTTCATTGGTTCTCACTAATTCTTCGACTGACTTACTTGCTACACCTGGGGAGACTAATAACCAACACAAATGCACAACATAACATGTAATTGGTTTACTGTTCATTGGTTGTCTCTAATTCTTCGACTGACTTACTTGCTACACCTGGGGAGACTAATAACCAACAAAAATGCACAACATAACATGTAATTGGTTTACTGTTCATTGGTTCTCTCTAGTTCTTCAACTGAATTACTTGCTATACCTGCGGAGACTAATAACCAACACAAATGCACAACATAACATGTAATTGGTTTACTGTTCAATGGTTCTCTCTAATTCTTCAACTGACTTACTTGCTACTCCTGGGGAGACTAATAACCAACACAAACGCACAACATAACATATAATTGGTTTACTGTTCATTGGTTCTCTCTAATTCTTCAACTGACTTACTTGCTACACCTGGGGAGACTAATAACCAACACAAATGCACAACATAACATGTAACTGGTTTACTGTTCATTGGTTCTCTCTAATTCTTCAACTGACTTACTTGCTACACCTGGGGAGACTAATAAGCAACACAAATGCACAACATAACATGTAACTGGTTTACTGTTCATTGGTTCTCTCTAATTCTTCAACTGACTTACTTGCTACACCTGGGGAGACTAATAAGCAACACAAATGCACAACATAACATATAATTGGTTTACTGTTCATTGGTTCTCCCTAGTTCTTCAACTGAATTACTTGCTATACCTGGGGAGACTAATAACCAACACAAATGCACAACATAACATGTAATTGGTTTACTGTTCATTGGTTCTCTCTAATTCTTCAACTGACTTACTTGCTACTCCTGGGGAGACTAATAACCAACACAAATGCACAACATAACATGTAATTGGTTTACTATTCATTGGTTCTCTCTAATTCTTCAACTGACTTACTTGCTACACCTGGGGAGACTAATAACCAACACAAATGCACAACATAACATGTAATCGGTTTACTGTTCATTGGTTCTCTTTAATTCTTCAACTGACTTACTTGCTACACTTGGGGAGACTAATAACCAACACAAATGCACAACATAACATGTAATTGGATTACTATTCATTGGTTCTCTCTAATTCTTCAACTGACTTACTTGCTACACCTGGGGAGACTAATAACCACCACAAATGCACAACATAACATGTAATTGGTTTACTGTTCATTGGTTCTCCCTAATTGTTCAACTGACTTACTTGCTACACCGGGGGAGACTAATAACCAACACAAATGCACAACATAACATGTAATTGGTTTACTATTTATTGGTTCTCTCTAATTCTTCAACTGACTTACTTGCTACACCTGGGGAGACTAATAACCAACACAAATGCACAACATAACATGTAATTGGTTTACTGTTCATTGGTTCTCACTAATTCTTCGACTGACTTACTTGCTACACCTGGGGAGACTAATAACCAACACAAATGCACAACATAACATGTAATTGGTTTACTGTTCATCGGTTGTCTCTAATTCTTCAACTGACTTACTTGCTACACCTGGGGAGACTAATAACCAACTAAAATGCACAACATAACATGTAATTGGTTTACTGTTCATTGGTTCTCTCTAGTTCTTCAACTGAATTACTTGCTATACCTGCGGAGACTAATAACCAACACAAATGCACATCATAACATGTAATTTGTTTACTGTTCATTGGTTCTCTCAAATTCTTCAACTGACTTACTTGCTACACCTGGGGAGACTAATAACCAACACAAATGCACAACATAACATGTAATTGGTTTACTGTTCATTGGTTCTCCCTAATTCTTCAACTAACATACTTGCTACACCGGGGGAGACTAATAACCAACACAAATGCACAACATAACATGTAATTGGTTTACTGTTCATTGGTTCTCTCTATTTCTTCAACTGACTTACTTGCTACACCTGGGGAGACTAATAACCAACACAAAAGCACAACATAACATGTAATTGGTTTACTGTTCATTGGTTGTCACTAATTTTTCAACTGACTTACTTGCTACACCTGGGGAGACTAATAAGCAACACAAATGCACATCATAACATGTAATTGGTTTATTATTCATTGGTTCTCTCTAATTCTTCAACTGACTTACTTGCTACACCTAGGGAGACTAATAACCAACACAAATGCACAACATAACATGTAATTGGTTTACTGTTCATTGGTTCTCTCTAATTCTTCAACTGAGTTACTTGCTACACCTGGGGAGACTAATAAGCAACACAAATGCACATCATAACATGTAATTGGTTTACTGTTCATTGGTTCTCTCTAATTCTTCAACTGACTTACTTGCTACACCTGGGGAGACTAATAACCAACACAAATGCACAACATAACATGTAATTGGTTTACTGTTCATTGGTTCTCTCTAATTCTTCAACTGACTTACTTGCTACACCTAGGGAGACTAATAACCAACACAAATGCACAACATAACATATAATTGGTTTACTGTTCATTGGTTGTCTCTAATTCTTCAACTGACTTACTTGCAACACCTTGAGAGACTAATAACCAACATAAATGCACAACATAACATGTAATTGGTTTACTATTCATTGGTTCTCTCTAATTCTTCAACTGACTTACTTGCTACACCTGGGGAGACTAATACTCAACACAAATGCACAACATAACATGTAATTGGTTTACTGGTCATTGGTTCTCTCTAATTTTTCAACTGACTTACTTGCTACACCTGGGGAGACTAATAACCACCACAAATGCACAACATAACATGTAATTGGTTTACTGTTCATTGGTTCTCCCTAATTCTTCAACTGACTTACTTGCTACACCGGGGGAGACTAATAACCAACACAAATGCACAACATAACATGTAATTGGTTTACTATTCATTGGTTCTCTCTAATTTTTCAACTGACTTACTTGCTACACCTGGGGAGACTAATAACCAACACAAATGCACAATATAACATGTAATTGGTTTACTGTTCATTGGTTCTCACTAATTATTCTACTGACTTACTTGCTACACCTGGGGAGACTAATAAGCAACACAAATGCACAAAATAACATGTAATTGGTTTACTGTTCATTGGTTGTCTCTAATTCTTCGACTGACTTACTTGCTACACCTGGGGAGACTAATAACCAACAAAAATGCACAACATAACATGTAATTGGTTTACTGTTCATTGGTTCTCTCTAGTTCTTCAACTGAATTACTTGCTATACCTGCGGAGACTAATAACCAACACAAATGCACAACATAACATGTAATTGGTTTACTGTTCATTGGTCTTCACTCATTCTTCAACTGACTTACTTGCTACACCTGGGGAGACTAATAAGCAACACAAATGCACATCATAACATGTAATTGGTTTACTGTTCATTAGTTCTCTCTAATTCTTCAACTGACTTACTTGCTACTCCTGGGGAGACTAATAACCAACACAAACGCACAACATAACATGTAATTGGTTTACTGTTCATTGGTTCTCTCTAGTTCTTCAACTGAATTACTTGCTATACCTGCGGAGACTAATAACCAACACAAATGCACAACATAACATGTAATTGGTTTATTGTTCATTGGTTCTCTCTAATTCAACTGACTTACTTGCTACACCTGGGGAGACTAATAACCAACACAAATGCACAACATAACATGTAACTGGTTTCCTGTTCATTGGTTCTCTCTAATTCTTCAACTGACTTACTTGCTACACCTAGGGAGACTAATAACCAACACAAATGCACAACATAACATATAATTGGTTTACTGTTCACTGGTTGTCTCTAATTCTTCAACTGACTTACTTGCAACACCTTGGGAGACTAATAACCAACATAAATGCACAACATAACATGTAATTGGTTTACTATTCATTGGTTCTCTCTAATTCTTCAACTGACTTACTTGCTACACCTGGGGAGACTAATACTCAACACAAATGCACAACATAACATGTAATTGGTTTACTGGTCATTGGTTCTCTCTAATTCTTCAACTGACTTACTTGCTACACCTGGGGAGACTAATAACCAACACAAATGCACAACATAACATGTAATTGGTTTACTGTTCATTGGTTCTCACTAATTCTTCGACTGACTTACTTGCTACACCCGGGGAGACTAATAACCAACACAAATGGACAACATAACATGTAATTGGTTTACTGTTAATTGGTTGTCTCTAATTCTTCGACTGACTTACTTGCTACACCTGGGGAGACTAATAACCAACAAAAATGCACAACATAACATGTAATTGGTTTACTGTTCATTGGTTCTCTCTAGTTCTTCAACTGAATTACTTGCTATACCTGCGGAGACTAATAACCAACACAAATGCACAACATAACATGTAATTGGTTTACTGTTCAATGGTTCTCTCTAATTCTTCAACTGACTTACTTGCTACTCCTGGGGAGACTAATAACCAACACAAACGCACAACATAACATATAATTGGTTCACTGTTCATTGGTTCTCTCTAATTCTTCAACTGACTTACTTGCTACACCTGGGGAGACTAATAACCAACACAAATGCACAACATAATATGTAACTGGTTTACTGTTCATTGGTTCTCTCTAATTCTTCAACTGACTTACTTGCTACACCTGGGGAGACTAATAAGCAACACAAATGCACAACATAACATGTAACTGGTTTACTGTTCATTGGTTCTCTCTAATTCTTCAACTGACTTACTTGCTACACCTGGGAAGACTAATAAGCAACACAAATGCACAACATAACATATAATTGGTTTACTGTTCATTGGTTCTCTCTAGTTCTTCAACTGAATTACTTGCTATACTTGGGGAGACTAATAACCAACACAAATGCACAACATAACATGTAATTGGTTTACTGTTCATTGGTTCTCTCTAATTCTTCAACTGACTTACTTGCTACTCCTGGGGAGACTAATAACCAACACAAATGCACAACATAACATGTAATTGGTTTACTATTCATTGGTTCTCTCTAATTCTTCAACTGACTTACTTGCTACACCTGGGGAGACTAATAACCAACACAAATGCACAACATAACATGTAATCGGTTTACTGTTCATTGGTTCTCTTTAATTCTTCAACTGAATTACTTGCTATACCTGCGGAGACTAATAACCAACACAAATGCACAACATAACATGTAATTGGTTTACTGTTCATTGGTTCTCTCTAATTCAACTGACTTACTTGCTACACCTGGGGAGACTAATAACCAACACAAATGCACAACATAACATGTAACTGGTTTACTGTTCATTGGTTCTCTCTAATTCTTCAACTGACTTACTTGCTACATCTGGGGAGACTAATAACCAACACAAATGCACAACATAACATGTAATTGGTTTACTGTTCATTGGTTCTCACTAATTCAACTGACTTACTTGCTACACCTGGGGAGACTAATAACCAACACAAATGCACAACTTAACATGTAACTGGTTTACTGTTCATTGGTTCTCTCTAATTCTTCAACTGACTTACTTGCTACACCTGGGGAGACTAATAAGCAACACAAATGCACAACATAACATATAATTGGTTTACTGTTCATTGGTTCTCTCTAGTTCTTCAACTGAATTACTTGCTATACCTGGGGAGACTAATAACCAACACAAATGCACAACATAACATGTAATTGGTTTACTGTTCATTGGTTCTCTCTAATTCTTCAACTGACTTACTTGCTACTCCTGGGGAGACTAATAACCAACACAAATGCACAACATAACATGTAATTGGTTTACTATTTATTGGTTCTCTCTAATTCTTCAACTGACTTACTTGCTACACCTGGGGAGACTAATAACCAACACAAATGCACAACATAACATGTAATTGGTTTACTGTTCATTGGTTCTCACTAATTCTTCGACTGACTTACTTGCTACACCCGGGGAGACTAATAACCAACACAAATGGACAACATAACATGTAATTGGTTTACTGTTAATTGGTTGTCTCTAATTCTTCGACTGACTTACTTGCTACACCTGGGGAGACTAATAAGCAACACAAATGCACAACATAACATATAATTGGTTTACTGTTCATTGGTTCTCTCTAGTTCTTCAACTGAATTACTTGCTATACCTGGGGAGATTAATAACCAACACAAATGCACAACATAACATGTAATTGGTTTACTGTTCATTGGTTCTCTCTAATTCTTCAACTGACTTACTTGCTACTCCTGGGGAGACTAATAACCAACACAAATGCACAACATAACATGTAATTGGTTTACTATTCATTGGTTCTCTCTAATTCATCAACTGACTTACTTGCTACACCTGGGGAGACTAATAACCAACACAAATGCACAACATAACATGTAATCGGTTTACTGTTCATTGGTTCTCTTTAATTCTTCAACTGACTTACTTGCTACACTTGGGGAGACTAATAACCAACACAAATGCACAACATAACATGTAATTGGTTTACTATTCATTGGTTCTCTCTAATTCTTCAACTGACTTACTTGCTACACCTGGGGAGACTAATAACCACCACAAATGCACAACATAACATGTAATTGGTTTACTGTTCATTGGTTCTCCCTAATTGTTCAACTGACTTACTTGCTACACCGGGGGAGACTAATAACCAACACAAATGCACAACATAACATGTAATTGGTTTACTATTTATTGGTTCTCTCTAATTCTTCAACTGACTTACTTGCTACACCTGGGGAGACTAATAACCAACACAAATGCACAACATAACATGTAATTGGTTTACTGTTCATTGGTTCTCACTAATTCTTCGACTGACTTACTTGCTACACCCGGGGAGACTAATAACCAACACAAATGGACAACATAACATGTAATTGGTTTACTGTTAATTGGTTGTCTCTAATTCTTCGACTGACTTACTTGCTACACCTGGGGAGACTAATAACCAACAAAAATGCACAACATAACATGTAATTGGTTTACTGTTCATTGGTTCTCTCTAGTTCTTCAACTGAATTACTTGCTATACCTGCGGAGACTAATAACCAACACAAATGCACAACATAACATGTAATTGGTTTACTGTTCATTGGTTCTCACTAATTCTTCGACTGACTTACTTGCTACACCCGGGGAGACTAATAACCAACACAAATGGACAACATAACATGTAATTGGTTTACTGTTAATTGGTTGTCTCTAATTCTTCGACTGACTTACTTGCTACACCTGGGGAGACTAATAACCAACAAAAATGCACAACATAACATGTAATTGGTTTACTGTTCATTGGTTCTCTCTAATTCTTCAACTGACTTACTTGCTACACCTGGGGAGACTAATAAGCAACACAAATGCACAACATAACATGTAACTGGTTTCTTGTTCATTGGTTCTCTCTAATTCTTCAACTGACTTACTTGCTACACCTGGGGAGACTAATAAGCAACACAAATGCACAACATAACATATAATTGGTTTACTGTTCATTGGTTCTCTCTAGTTCTTCAGCTGAATTACTTGCTATACCTGGGGAGACTAATAACCAACACAAATGCACAACATAACATGTAATTAGTTTACTGTTCATTGGTTCTCTCTAATTCTTCAACTGACTTACTTGCTACTCCTGGGGAGACTAATAACCAACACAAATGCACAACATAACATGTAATTGGTTTACTATTCATTGGTTCTCTCTAATTCTTCAACTGACTTACTTGCTACACCTGGGGAGACTAATAACCAACACAAATGCACAACATAACATGTAATCGGTTTACTGTTCATTGGTTCTCTTTAATTCTTCAACTGACTTACTTGCTACACTTGGGGAGACTAATAACCAACACAAATGCACAACATAACATGTAATTGGTTTACTATTCATTGGTTCTCTCTAATTCTTCAACTGACTTACTTGCTATACCTGGGGAGACTAATAACCACCACAAATGCACAACATAACATGTAATTGGATTACTGTTCATTGGTTCTCCCTAATTGTTCAACTGACTTACTTGCTACACCGGGGGAGACTAATAACCAACACAAATGCACAACATAACATGTAATCGGTTTACTGTTCATTGGTTCTCTCTAATTCTTCAACCGACTTACTTGCTACACCTGGGGAGACTAATAACCAACACAAATGCACAACATAACATGTAATTGGTTTATTGTTCATTGGTTCTCACTAATTCTTCAACTGACTTACTTGCTACACCTGAGGAGACTAATAACCAACAAAAATGCACAACATAACATGTAATTGGTTTACTGTTCATTGGTTCTCTCTAGTTCTTCAACTGAATTACTTGCTATACCTGCGGAGACTAATAACCAACACAAATGCACATCATAACATGTAATTTGTTTACTGTTCATTGGTTCTCTCAAATTCTTCAACTGACTTACTTGCTACACCTGGGGAGACTAATAACCAACACAAATGCACAACATAACATGTAATTGGTTTACTGTTCATTGGTTCTCCCTAATTCTTCAACTAACATACTTGCTACACCGGGGGAGACTAATAACCAACACAAATGCACAACATAACATGTAATTGGTTTACTGTTCATTGGTTCTCTCTATTTCTTCAACTGACTTACTTGCTACACCTGGGGAGACTAATAACCAACACAAAAGCACAACATAACATGTAATTGGTTTACTGTTCATTGGTTGTCACTAATTTTTCAACTGACTTACTTGCTACACCTGGGGAGACTAATAAGCAACACAAATGCACATCATAACATGTAATTGGTTTATTATTCATTGGTTCTCTCTAATTCTTCAACTGACTTACTTGCTACACCTAGGGAGACTAATAACCAACACAAATGCACAACATAACATGTAATTGGTTTACTGTTCATTGGTTCTCTCTAATTCTTCAACTGAGTTACTTGCTACACCTGGGGAGACTAATAAGCAACACAAATGCACATCATAACATGTAATTGGTTTACTGTTCATTGGTTCTCTCTAATTCTTCAACTGAGTTACTTGCTACACCTGGGGAGACTAATAACCAACACAAATGCACAACATAACATGTAATTGGTTTACTGTTCATTGGTTCTCTCTAATTCTTCAACTGACTTACTTGCTACACCTAGGGAGACTAATAACCAACACAAATTCACAACATAACATATAATTGGTTTACTGTTCATTGGTTGTCTCTAATTCTTCAACTGACTTACTTGCAACACCTTGAGAGACTAATAACCAACATAAATGCACAACATAACATGTAATTGGTTTACTATTCATTGGTTCTCTCTAATTCTTCAACTGACTTACTTGCTACACCTGGGGAGACTAATACTCAACACAAATGCACAACATAACATGTAATTGGTTTACTGGTCATTGGTTCTCTCTAATTTTTCAACTGACTTACTTGCTACACCTGGGGAGACTAATAACCACCACAAATGCATAACATAACATGTAATTTGTTTACTGTTCATTGGTTCTCCCTAATTCTTCAACTGACTTACTTGCTACACCGGGGGAGACTAATAACCAACACAAATGCACAACATAACATGTAATTGGTTTACTATTCATTGGTTCTCTCTAATTTTTCAACTGACTTACTTGCTACACCTGGGGAGACTAATAACCAACACAAATGCACAACATAACATGTAATTGGTTTACTGTTCATTGGTTCTCACTAATTATTCTACTGACTTACTTGCTACACCTGGGGAGACTAATAAGCAACACAAATGCACAAAATAACATGTAATTGGTTTACTGTTCATTGGTTGTCTCTAATTCTTCGACTGACTTACTTGCTACACCTGGGGAGACTAATAACCAACAAAAATGCACAACATAACATGTAATTGGTTTACTGTTCATTGGTTCTCTCTAGTTCTTCAACTGAATTACTTGCTATACCTGCGGAGACTAATAACCAACACAAATGCACAACATAACATGTAATTGGTTTACTGTTCATTGGTCTTCACTCATTCTTCAACTGACTTACTTGCTACACCTGGGGAGACTAATAAGCAACACAAATGCACATCATAACATGTAATTGGTTTACTGTTCATTAGTTCTCTCTAATTCTTCAACTGACTTACTTGCTACTCCTGGGGAGACTAATAACCAACACAAACGCACAACATAACATGTAATTGGTTTACTGTTCATTGGTTCTCTCTAGTTCTTCAACTGAATTACTTGCTATACCTGCGGAGACTAATAACCAACACAAATGCACAACATAACATGTAATTGGTTTACTGTTCATTGGTTCTCTCTAATTCAACTGACTTACTTGCTACACCTGGGGAGACTAATAACCAACACAAATGCACAACATAACATGTAACTGGTTTCCTGTTCATTGGTTCTCTCTAATTCTTCAACTGACTTACTTGCTACACCTAGGGAGACTAATAACCAACACAAATGCACAACATAACATATAATTGGTTTACTGTTCACTGGTTGTCTCTAATTCTTCAACTGACTTACTTGCAACACCTTGGGAGACTAATAACCAACATAAATGCACAACATAACATGTAATTGGTTTACTATTCATTGGTTCTCTCTAATTCTTCAACTGACTTACTTGCTACACCTGGGGAGACTAATACTCAACACAAATGCACAACATAACATGTAATTGGTTTACTGGTCATTGGTTCTCTCTAATTCTTCAACTGACTTACTTGCTACACCTGGGGAGACTAATAACCAACACAAATGCACAACATAACATGTAATTGGTTTACTGTTCATTGGTTCTCACTAATTCTTCGACTGACTTACTTGCTACACCCGGGGAGACTAATAACCAACACAAATGGACAACATAACATGTAATTGGTTTACTGTTAATTGGTTGTCTCTAATTCTTCGACTGACTTACTTGCTACACCTGGGGAGACTAATAACCAACAAAAATGCACAACATAACATGTAATTGGTTTACTGTTCATTGGTTCTCTCTAGTTCTTCAACTGAATTACTTGCTATACCTGCGGAGACTAATAACCAACACAAATGCACAACATAACATGTAATTGGTTTACTGTTCAATGGTTCTCTCTAATTCTTCAACTGACTTACTTGCTACTCCTGGGGAGACTAATAACCAACACAAACGCACAACATAACATATAATTGGTTCACTGTTCATTGGTTCTCTCTAATTCTTCAACTGACTTACTTGCTACACCTGGGGAGACTAATAACCAACACAAATGCACAACATAATATGTAACTGGTTTACTGTTCATTGGTTCTCTCTAATTCTTCAACTGACTTACTTGCTACACCTGGGGAGACTAATAAGCAACACAAATGCACAACATAACATGTAACTGGTTTACTGTTCATTGGTTCTCTCTAATTCTTCAACTGACTTACTTGCTACACCTGGGGAGACTAATAAGCAACACAAATGCACAACATAACATATAATTGGTTTACTGTTCATTGGTTCTCTCTAGTTCTTCAACTGAATTACTTGCTATACTTGGGGAGACTAATAACCAACACAAATGCACAACATAACATGTAATTGGTTTACTGTTCATTGGTTCTCTCTAATTCTTCAACTGACTTACTTGCTACTCCTGGGGAGACTAATAACCAACACAAATGCACAACATAACATGTAATTGGTTTACTATTCATTGGTTCTCTCTAATTCTTCAACTGACTTACTTGCTACACCTGGGGAGACTAATAACCAACACAAATGCACAACATAACATGTAATCGGTTTACTGTTCATTGGTTCTCTTTAATTCTTCAACTGAATTACTTGCTATACCTGCGGAGACTAATAACCAACACAAATGCACAACATAACATGTAATTGGTTTACTGTTCATTGGTTCTCTCTAATTCAACTGACTTACTTGCTACACCTGGGGAGACTAATAACCAACACAAATGCACAACATAACATGTAACTGGTTTACTGTTCATTGGTTCTCTCTAATTCTTCAACTGACTTACTTGCTACATCTGGGGAGACTAATAACCAACACAAATGCACAACATAACATGTAATTGGTTTACTGTTCATTGGTTCTCACTAATTCAACTGACTTACTTGCTACACCTGGGGAGACTAATAACCAACACAAATGCACAACTTAACATGTAACTGGTTTACTGTTCATTGGTTCTCTCTAATTCTTCAACTGACTTACTTGCTACACCTGGGGAGACTAATAAGCAACACAAATGCACAACATAACATATAATTGGTTTACTGTTCATTGGTTCTCTCTAGTTCTTCAACTGAATTACTTGCTATACCTGGGGAGACTAATAACCAACACAAATGCACAACATAACATGTAATTGGTTTACTGTTCATTGGTTCTCTCTAATTCTTCAACTGACTTACTTGCTACTCCTGGGGAGACTAATAACCAACACAAATGCACAACATAACATGTAATTGGTTTACTATTTATTGGTTCTCTCTAATTCTTCAACTGACTTACTTGCTACACCTGGGGAGACTAATAACCAACACAAATGCACAACATAACATGTAATTGGTTTACTGTTCATTGGTTCTCACTAATTCTTCGACTGACTTACTTGCTACACCCGGGGAGACTAATAACCAACACAAATGGACAACATAACATGTAATTGGTTTACTGTTAATTGGTTGTCTCTAATTCTTCGACTGACTTACTTGCTACACCTGGGGAGACTAATAAGCAACACAAATGCACAACATAACATATAATTGGTTTACTGTTCATTGGTTCTCTCTAGTTCTTCAACTGAATTACTTGCTATACCTGGGGAGATTAATAACCAACACAAATGCACAACATAACATGTAATTGGTTTACTGTTCATTGGTTCTCTCTAATTCTTCAACTGACTTACTTGCTACTCCTGGGGAGACTAATAACCAACACAAATGCACAACATAACATGTAATTGGTTTACTATTCATTGGTTCTCTCTAATTCATCAACTGACTTACTTGCTACACCTGGGGAGACTAATAACCAACACAAATGCACAACATAACATGTAATCGGTTTACTGTTCATTGGTTCTCTTTAATTCTTCAACTGACTTACTTGCTACACTTGGGGAGACTAATAACCAACACAAATGCACAACATAACATGTAATTGGTTTACTATTCATTGGTTCTCTCTAATTCTTCAACTGACTTACTTGCTACACCTGGGGAGACTAATAACCACCACAAATGCACAACATAACATGTAATTGGTTTACTGTTCATTGGTTCTCCCTAATTGTTCAACTGACTTACTTGCTACACCGGGGGAGACTAATAACCAACACAAATGCACAACATAACATGTAATTGGTTTACTATTTATTGGTTCTCTCTAATTCTTCAACTGACTTACTTGCTACACCTGGGGAGACTAATAACCAACACAAATGCACAACATAACATGTAATTGGTTTACTGTTCATTGGTTCTCACTAATTCTTCGACTGACTTACTTGCTACACCCGGGGAGACTAATAACCAACACAAATGGACAACATAACATGTAATTGGTTTACTGTTAATTGGTTGTCTCTAATTCTTCGACTGACTTACTTGCTACACCTGGGGAGACTAATAACCAACAAAAATGCACAACATAACATGTAATTGGTTTACTGTTCATTGGTTCTCTCTAATTCTTCAACTGACTTACTTGCTACACCTGGGGAGACTAATAAGCAACACAAATGCACAACATAACATGTAATTGGTTTACTATTTATTGGTTCTCTCTAATTCTTCGACTGACTTACTTGCTACACCTGGGGAGACTAATAACCAACACAAATGCACAACATAACATGTAATCGGTTTACTGTTCATTGGTTCTCTTTAATTCTTCAACTGAATTACTTGCTATACCTGCGGAGACTAATAACCAACACAAATGCACAACATAACATGTAATTGGTTTACTGTTCATTGGTTCTCTCTAATTCAACTGACTTACTTGCTACACCTGGGGAGACTAATAACCAACACAAATGGACAACATAACATGTAATTGGTTTACTGTTAATTGGTTGTCTCTAATTCTTCGACTGACTTACTTGCTACACCTGGGGAGACTAATAACCAACAAAAATGCACAACATAACATGTAATTGGTTTACTGTTCATTGGTTCTCTCTAGTTCTTCAACTGAATTACTTGCTATACCTGCGGAGACTAATAACCAACACAAATGCACAACATAACATGTAATTGGTTTACTGTTCATTGGTTCTCACTAATTCTTCGACTGACTTACTTGCTACACCCGGGGAGACTAATAACCAACACAAATGGACAACATAACATGTAATTGGTTTACTGTTAATTGGTTGTCTCTAATTCTTCGACTGACTTACTTGCTACACCTGGGGAGACTAATAACCAACAAAAATGCACAACATAACATGTAATTGGTTTACTGTTCATTGGTTCTCTCTAATTCTTCAACTGACTTACTTGCTACACCTGGGGAGACTAATAAGCAACACAAATGCACAACATAACATGTAACTGGTTTACTGTTCATTGGTTCTCTCTAATTCTTCAACTGACTTACTTGCTACACCTGGGGAGACTAATAAGCAACACAAATGCACAACATAACATATAATTGGTTTACTGTTCATTGGTTCTCTCTAGTTCTTCAGCTGAATTACTTGCTATACCTGGGGAGACTAATAACCAACACAAATGCACAACATAACATGTAATTAGTTTACTGTTCATTGGTTCTCTCTAATTCTTCAACTGACTTACTTGCTACTCCTGGGGAGACTAATAACCAACACAAATGCACAACATAACATGTAATTGGTTTACTATTCATTGGTTCTCTCTAATTCTTCAACTGACTTACTTGCTACACCTGGGGAGACTAATAACCAACACAAATGCACAACATAACATGTAATCGGTTTACTGTTCATTGGTTCTCTTTAATTCTTCAACTGACTTACTTGCTACACTTGGGGAGACTAATAACCAACACAAATGCACAACATAACATGTAATTGGTTTACTATTCATTGGTTCTCTCTAATTCTTCAACTGACTTACTTGCTATACCTGGGGAGACTAATAACCACCACAAATGCACAACATAACATGTAATTGGATTACTGTTCATTGGTTCTCCCTAATTGTTCAACTGACTTACTTGCTACACCGGGGGAGACTAATAACCAACACAAATGCACAACATAACATGTAATCGGTTTACTGTTCATTGGTTCTCTCTAATTCTTCAACCGACTTACTTGCTACACCTGGGGAGACTAATAACCAACACAAATGCACAACATAACATGTAATTGGTTTATTGTTCATTGGTTCTCACTAATTCTTCAACTGACTTACTTGCTACACCTGAGGAGACTAATAAGCAACACAAATGCACATCATAACATGTAATTTGTTTACTGTTCATTGGTTCTCTCAAATTCTTCAACTGACTTCCTTGCTACACCTGGGGAGACTAATAACCAACACAAATGCACAACATAACATGTAATTGGTTTACTGTTCATTGGTTCTCCCTAATTCTTCAACTGACATACTTGCTACACCGGGGGAGACTAATAACCAACACAAATGCACAACATAACATGTAATTGGTTTACTGTTCATTGGTTCTCTCTATTTCTTCAACTGACTTACTTGCTACACCTGGGGAGACTAATAACCAACACAAAAGCACAACATAACATGTAATTGGTTTACTGTTCATTGGTTCTCACTAATTTTTCAACTGACTTACTTGCTACACCTAGGGAGACTAATAACCAACACAAATGCACAACATAACATGCAATTGGTTTACTGTTCATTGGTTCCCTCTAATTCTTCAACTCACTTACTTGCTACACCTAGGGAGACTAATAACCAACACAAATGCACAACATAACATGTAATTGGTTTACTGTTCATTGGTTCTCTCTAATTCTTCAACTGACTTACTTGCTACTCCTGGGGAGACTAATAACCAACACAAATGCACAACATAACATGTAATTGGTTTACTATTCATTGGTTCTCTCTAATTCTTCAACTGACTTACTTGCTACACCTGGGGAGACTAATAACCAACACAAATGCACAACATAACATGTAACTGGTTTACTGTTCATTGGTTCTCTCTAATTCTTCAACTGACTTACTTGCTACACCTGGGGAGACTAATAAGCAACACAAATGCACAACATAACATGTAACTGGTTTACTATTTATTGGTTCTCTCTAATTCTTCAACTGACTTACTTGCTACACCTGGGGAGACTAATAACCAACACAAATGCACAACATAACATGTAATTGGTTTACTGTTCATTGGTTCTCACTAATTCTTCGACTGACTTACTTGCTACACCTGGGGAGACTAATAACCAACACAAATGCACAACATAACATGTAATTGGTTTACTGTTCATTGGTTGTCTCTAATTCTTCGACTGACTTACTTGCTACACCTGGGGAGACTAATAACCAACAAAAATGCACAACATAACATGTAATTGGTTTACTGTTCATTGGTTCTCTCTAGTTCTTCAACTAAATTACTTGCTATACCTGCGGAGACTAATAACCAACACAAATGCACAACATAACATGTAATTGGTTTATTGTTCAATGGTTCTCTCTAATTCTTCAACTGACTTACTTGCTACTCCTGGGGAGACTAATAACCAACACAAACGCACAACATAACATGTAATTGGTTTACTGTTCATTGGTTCTCTCTAATTCTTCAACTGACTTACTTGCTACACCTGGGGAGACTAATAACCAACACAAATGCACAACATAACATGTAACTGGTTTACTGTTCATTGGTTCTCTCTAATTCTTCAACTGACTTACTTGCTACCCCTGGGGAGACAAATAAGCAACACAAATGCACAACATAACATGTAACTGGTTTACTGTTCATTGGTTCTCTCTAATTCTTCAACTGACTTACTTGCTACACCTGGGGAGACTAATAAGCAACACAAATGCACAACATAACATATAATTGGTTTACTGTTCATTGGATCTCTCTAGTTCTTCAACTGAATTACTTGCTATACCTGGGGAGACTAATAACCAACACAAATGCACATCATAACATGTAATTGGTTTACTGTTCATTGGTTCACTCTAATTCTTCAACTGACTTACTTGCTACACCTGGGGAGACTAATAACCAACACAATTGCACAACATAACATGTAATCGGTTTACTGTTCATTGGTTCTCTTTAATTCTTCAACTGACTTACTTGCTACACTTGGGGAGACTAATAACCAACACAAATGCACAACATAACATGTAATTGGTTTACTATTCATTGGTTCTCTCTAATTCTTTAACTGACTTACTTGCTACACCTGGGGAGACTAATAACCAACACAAATGCACAACATAACATGTAATCGGTTTACTGTTCATTGGTTCTCTCTAATTCTTCAACCGACTTACTTGCTACACCTGGGGAGACTAATAACCAACACAAATGCACAACATAACATGTAATTGGTTTATTGTTCATTGGTTCTCACTAATTCTTCAACTGACTTACTTGCTACACCTGAGGAGACTAATAAGCAACACAAATGCACATCATAACATGTAATTTGTTTACTGTTCATTGGTTCTCTCAAATTCTTCAACTGACTTACTTGCTACACCTGGGGAGACTAATAACCAACACAAATGCACAACATAACATGTAATTGGTTTACTGTTCATTGGTTCTCCCTAATTCTTCAACTGACATACTTGCTACACCGGGGGAGACTAATAACCAACACAAATGCACAACATAACATGTAATTGGTTTACTGTTCATTGGTTCTCTCTATTTCTTCAACTGACTTACTTGCTACACCTGGGGAGACTAATAACCAACACAAAAGCACAACATAACATGTAATTGGTTTACTGTTCATTGGTTCTCACTAATTTTTCAACTGACTTACTTGCTACACCTGGGGAGACTAATAAGCAACACAAATGCACATCATAACATGTAATTGGTTTATTGTTCATTGGTTCTCTCTAATTCTTCAACTGACTTACTTGCTACACCTGGGGAGACTAATAACCAACACAAATGCACAAGATAACATGTAATTGGTTTACTGTTCATTGGTTCTCTCTAATTCTTCAACTGACTTACTTGCTACACCTGGGGAGACTAATAATCAACCCAAATGCACAACATAACATGTAATTGGTATACTATTCATTGGTTCTCTCTAATTCTTCAACTGACTTACTTGCTACACCTGGGGAGACTAATAACCAACACAAATGCACAACATAACATGCAATTGGTTTACTGTTCATTGGTTATCTCTAATTCTTCAACTGACTTACTTGCTACTCTCGGGGAGACTAATAACCAACACAAATGCACAACATAACATGTAATTGGTTTACTATTCATTGGTTCTCTCTAATTCTTCAACTGACTTACTTGCTACACCTGGGGAGACAAATAACCAGCACAAATGCACAACATAACATGTAATTAGTTTACTGTTCATTGGTTCTCTCTAATTCTTCAACTGACTTACTTGCTACACCTGGGGAGACTAATAACCAACACAAATGCACAACATAACATGTAATTGGTTTACTGTTCATTGGTTCTCTCTAATTCTTCAACTGACTTACTTGCTACACCTGGGGAGACTAATAACCGAAACAAATGCACAACATAATATGTAATTGGTTTACTGTTCATTGGTTCTCTCTAATTCTTCAACTGACTTACTTGCTACACCTGGGGAGACTAATAACCAACACAAATGCACAACATAACATGTAATTGGTTTACTGTTCGCTGGTTCTCTCTAATTCTTCAACTGACTTACTTGCTGCACCTGGGGAGACTAATAACCAACACAAATGCACAACATAACATGTAATTGGTTTACTGTTCATTGGTTCTCACTAATTCTTCAACTGACTTACCAGCTACACCTGGGGATACTAATAACCAACACAAATTCACAACATAACATGTAATTGGTTTACTGTTCATTGGTTCTCACCTGGGGATACTAATAACCGACACAAATTCACAACATAACATGTAATTGGTTTACTGTTCATTGGTTCTCTCTAATTCTTCAACTGACTTACTTGCTATACCTGGGGAGACTAATAACCAACACAAATGCACAACATAACATGTAATTGGTTTACTGTTCATTGGTTCTCTCTATTTCTTCAACTGACTTACTTGCTAGACCTGGGGAGACTAATAACCAACACAAATGCACAACATAAGATGTAATTGGTTTACTGTTCACTGGTTCTCTCTAATTCTTCAACTGACTTACTTGCTAAACCTGGGGAGACTAATAACCAACACAAATGCACAACATAACATGTAATTAGTTTACTATTCATTGGTTCTCTCTAGTTCTTCAATTGACTTACTTGCTACACCTGGAGAGTCTAATAACCAACACAAATGCACAAGATAACATGTAATTGGTTTACTGTTCATTGGTTCTCTCTAATTCTTCAACTGACTTACTTGCTACTCCTGGGGAGACTAATAACCAACACAAATGCACAACATAACATGTAATTGGTTTACTGTTTATTGGTTCTCTCTAATTCTTCAACTAACTTACTTGCTACACCTGGGGAGACTAATAACCAACACAAATGCACAACATAACATGTAATTGGTTTACTGTTCATTGGTTCTCTCTAATTCTTCAACTGACTTACTTGCTACACCTGGGGAGACTAATAACCGACACAAATGCACAACATAACATGTAATTGGTTTACTGTTCATAGGTTCTCTCTAATTCTTCAACTGACTTACTTGCTACACCTGGGGAGACTAATAACCAACACAAATGCACAACATAACATGTAATTGGTTTACTGGTCATTGGTTCTCTCTAATTCTTCAACTAACTTACTTGCTACACCTGGGGAAACTAATAACCAACACAAATGCACAACATAACATGTAATTGGTTTACTGTTCAGTGGTTCTCTCTAATTCTTCAACTGACTTACTTGCTAATACGAGTGTGGTTCCATACATTCCTGTTCTTTTGATGAGGTACTGTAGACCCCTAAAATTGTCCGGGTCAGAAATAAGACTCAAAGACTCTCGAAGACCGAAGGAAAGTCAGCCGGAAGGACTCCTGGAAGACCCTAGGATGATTCTTTGTAGGTCTAGAAGTCTTAGAGTAGCTTAGAATAAGGGTGTGCGAGGATTGGAGCTCAATACACCCTCCTAGAGGTTCAGTACGGCCGTACTGAGCCATTTGAACTACAATACGGCCGTAGTGAACTCAATACGGCCGTACTGAAGTTTTTGAACTTCAGTACGGCCGTACCAAATTCAATACGGCCGTACTGTAGTTCAAAAACTCAGTACGGGCCGTTTTGACCCCTTAGGCCGTACTGCGCCTCAATCCTATAAATAGGACGTCATTGGCACGTCCTCACACACTTTTGGAGCATTCCTCCACCCTCTGGCTGAGTATTCTTGGGTTTTTGAGCTATTCTCTGCCCTAGAAATCTCTCCGGGAGCCGATCCGACTAAGTTCTTGAGTTCACGAGCCATTAGCTTGAGACTCGAACAAGTCGAAGGGAAATCTCTTTGATTTCCATAGTAAACATTATTTTTAGGGAAAGGAGCGAGTGAACGTGTAGTGGGAAGGAGCGCCAAAAAGCCTCCTAGATTCCTTTTTGAATATATAAAAGCACGCTTCGAAGGTTTCTTTCCAAATCCTTTCTTTTACCGCTTTTTTGATTGTTGCATTGCACGTTTAAAGCTTTCATCATGTAGATAGTTTACTTATAATCGTTCCAATAAATAGGGGTAGTTTAGTAATTTTACGCTATTATTTATGAAATAATCCGTCATAGGGAACCCAAAAGGGGCGTTGTGGGGTGCTAACACCTTCCCCGCACGTAATCGACTCCCTTACCCAACTCTGGTTGTAATGGCCAAAGTTGATTTGCGAAAATCAATTGCCTTATGTCTTTTTCCAATGTTTTGAGTAAAACATTGGTGGCGACTCCAAGAACCCCTTTTTGCGAAAACCACTAATCCATGGAGGGTCTCGTTTGGGATTAACATGGATTGGTGAGAATCATTTAACAAAATTGTTAGTTCGATGAGGTCTCAGTTTGAGAATAAGTCGTTCTAACAATCCATCATTTTTCAAAACTAAAAAGAGTTCGACCATCGTCGCGAATGCCAATGTCCGTTTCGGCGGGTGGCGACAGGTACAAAGCCATATCAATACTAAGTATTGCAACAAATCTAATTCCATAAAGTATTTATTAAAGTACGTCAACAAAGGTCTTGATAAAGCTACAATTGAAATTAGCAACACTTGAAATGAGGATCAGTTACAAATAGTTGATGAGATTAAAAGAAATTATGATTGCAGATATCTCTCACTCACCGTGTGAGGCTGTTTGGTGACTCTTTGCTTTTGATATTCATGAAAGATGGCCACTAGTTCAAAGGTTAAATTTTCATCTACCAAATGAACAATTAGTGTTCTTTAGAGATGACGGGAAGATTGATGATGTCATTGACCATAATTAGTGTTAAGTTAGACGAAGAAATGATGGCAAACTTAGGTGAGGAGGATGAATGTTCTTCACCTTAAGCTTGCTCCGACCACTTGATCTTCTCCTTGAAGGTTCCTGGACGAAATTTCCAGCTAGGAAGAACCTTGATGACGTGAAGAAAAAGGAAAAATGAAGAAGAAGGGAGCACCAAAGCAAGGTGAGTAATGGATTACTCACAAAGGTGCTAAACCTAGAGAATGTTCAAAGGAACCTAATGGAGGACCATCCTTGATGAGGACATGGGCAAGGATTTAGGAGCACTCAAAGGACTTGGAGGACCAATGACTAGGGCGAGGACTAAAAAGGCCAAAGATGCTTTGCAACAAGTTACGGCCCTCATTCTTGAAGAAATGCCTAAAGATGAAAACAAGGCCAAGATGGTGAATTGTATCAAGGATTATGAAGCCTAATTACTCTATGGTGTTCTTAGTAATTGTAATTAGTAAATAAAGGCCTAAAACTCTTGTTAAAGTGGCTGCCAACTCTTTTTGGGCTGCACCACTTATTGGGCTAGTTTTTTAAGCAAGTTATTTTTATCAAATAAGGCCCAAAACCTTTGGGATGAGTCAGCCATGAGGCATACCAGAGGGGTGCACGAATTTAGCATGTGTTTTATTTAATGTTTTAGTGGTCATAATTGTTAGGCTTAGTGGAAGTTCAATAATTGCCCACTAAAGTGTTTTTTTATAATATTTTGTCATTAGTGGTCATAATTCAGGCTTAGTGGAGTCCATTATTTGTCCACTAATGTAAGTGAAGGTTGTTGATTGTAAGCTATATAAGCTGCCCATGGGGATGAACAAAATCAGATCAGAATTTGAGTTTTAATTACTGAGAGTAATTCTCTAATTGTTCTTGAGTGATTCAAGAGTTTGGGCATATCAAAGGATAAACCACAATTCTTTGTGTGAAGCCTTTTCCTTGGAAGAGTGATTCTTCCTTCATTCATTTTTTTTACTGTATCCTTTTACCTTCATTTCTAGCATTCTAATTCCAGAAAATTAAGTTCCAGATTTTTGAACCCAAAAGATCCTTCTTCATTCCTTGTGCAAATTAGGAATCCTATCAATCCTTGAAGCATCATATAGGTCCTATCACAAGGTCCATGGCTAGGAGAGTAGGAGAAGATGAAGAACACACCACACCAAAGGCCATGATCATCATGTGTGTTGAATTTGAGCCCTCTCCTTAATTTGTTGCTTTCTTTTCCCATTTTTCCCTTGTATTTTGGGGTACATTAGATATTAGGATTTTATTTTGTATTTTTATTTAGCCTTTGTATTATGGGGCAAAATTAGTCTTAGGATTTATTTTAGAACTTAAGCCTTATTTTTAAGGTCAAAAGTCCATTTCTTTCTCTTTTTTTTTTGACCTAAGGGTACTTTAGTCTTTTAGGAGGGATGAGAGCCTTTTCATTTGGGATGCATTTGGACTCCAAAATTTTGGCCAAATGCTCCCAAGAAACCCTATCTGCCTTTCTCTCCCTATAAGTACTCTAAGTAACCGACCTTGTAGCCACTTTGGAAATTAATGAATTTGAGTAAGCCTTTGTGCCTCTTCATTCCTTCCTTAGTCCCCTAGGAACTCCATGGCCCCCTATCCCTCTCCTCTCTACCTAGAGTGAGCTTGGGTCTTCCTTGGTTGGCCTTCATCATCCTAAGTGAAGTGAGCTAGCCTAAAGGAGCTACACCACCAAACACCATTCATTTCTCTCCTTTCCTTTGAGCGTCAACTTCACCTAGCCCAAACACCATCTCCACCTCTTCCTTTCCCTTGAGGAGATCACCATCACATCATTCCAACTTGGAGTAGAGAAGGAATCAACAACTAGCCCCAATGGAGAAGTTGGTTCCATCAGAACCTAGGCTAGGTGAGAGTGACTTTGAGGAGAGACTTGGTTGAATAATTTTCAGAAATCTCATTAATGATTCAAAGTGATGAAATGTGAAGAGAAAAGTCCAATTTATAGGCTAAGGAAGCAAGCATAATGGTGCCAACTCAAGGAGAAAAAATTGGCGCCAAGAATTTGAATTTCAAATCCTATTTGAAATTCAAATTTCTTGGCAGCCCCATGTGCACGTCCAAGAGCTGATTCCATGTTCATTAAGGTTGCATTTAGAGTTAATTTGATGTTCATTTGGGTGGTCCATGTGCATTAAGGTTTCATTTAGAGTTAATTTGATGTTCATTTGGGTGGTCCATGTGCAGCACCATGTGGGTTAGCCCATGTGCACCAAATGCAACTCAAATTACTCCTAAATGTGACCTTAATTTTAGCTAACTTTGCCTAATTAAATTTCCCTTCATAATCCTATTCTAATGGCATAAATAAATTGGCCAACCAAATACAATCAAAAGGAAAAATTACAAGAATCAAAATGAACCCAATATTGGGTACCAAAAGCCCAAAGGCCCATGAAGCCTAAAACTAGGCCCAATAAGCCTATGGCCCAAAAATGATACTCTATGATGAGGTTCCACTTGGAAATCCTCAAGAATTCCCTCAATGCTCCTCGGTTCCTTGGAAGAATGACAAGGAATGGAAGCTCCAAGAAGCACCAATGTGACTCTAGCTTGCTTCTAGCTAAGTTCGGAAGAAGGGAGAATTTCCTAGCTCTACAAGGAGAAGATCTCAAGTAGGGTAGAGTTAGAGAAAGGTGACTTTCGGATAGCAATTTCTATGGAAAGAAATCTCATCAATATATGATCCAAAAGTGTCACAATACTCGGCCAAGGGATGATTTATAGGTAAAATTAGGTTAAGGGTTTAAGTTGGGTTCACCTAGAGTTAAGTAAAACCATGGTATGGTTAACTTAACTCTAGGCGCCAAAATTTGAATTCTAAAATTCAAATTTTGGTGCCAACCGGCCACCCCCCCATGTGCACTCATTTGGCATGTAATTAGGAAGCCATTTGAGTTGCATTTCGGATCACACCTTGTGCATGTGTAGCACATGGCCGAAATGCACTCCAAATGTGCTTCTAATTACATGCTAATGTAGATTCACATGTAACCTAAATAACCCTAAATTCACATGACCTCTAAATGAAATTCCTACACTATAAGGCCGGAAATACAAGGCCCCAAAGGAAATTACAAGGCACTAAAGCCCAATCCTATGCTAACCCTAATCTAATGGGCTTGAGACAAAGCCCAACAAAATAAAGTGGTGGGCTTTCCTTGGGCTTGGGCCCACTCTTCATGCATCATCCTTGCCATAGCCCTAGTAGTTGGGCCCTTAGCCCATGGGCCTCCTCCATCATCCCCTCCCTCTTGAAGAGGATTTGTCCTCAAATCCAAAGCATCCTCCTCTTGTGTGGGTAGTCCTGTAAAAAGAGACAAATCAGAAACATTGAAACTAGAACTAACACCAAACTCAAAAGGGAGATCTAGGACATAGGCATTATTATTGATTTTCTTAAGGATTTGGAAAGGACCATCCCCTCGAGGACTAAGTTTGGACTTTCTTTTGGAAGGAAACCTATCCTTCCTAAGGTGGAGCCATACCCAGTCACCTTCCTTGAAGATAACCTCTTTCCTACCCTTATTATTATATTTTTGGTATTTTTCAGTTTGGGATTGAATATGAGTTCTAACCCTCTCATGTAATTTCTTGACAAACTCAGCCCTAGATGTGCCTTCTTTATGAATAAAGGAAGCAACATCGGGTAGGGGTAATAAATCCAAAGGAGTAAGAGGATTAAAACCATAAACAATCTCAAAAGGAGACATGTTAGTGGTCTTGTGAACCACTCTATTATAGGCAAACTCCACATGAGGGAGATAGTCATCCCATGACTTTTTATTGCCTTTGAGGATTGCCCTCAACATAGTCCCTAGAGACCTATTGACTACCTCAGTTTGCCCATCAGTTTGGAGATGACATGTGGTAGAAAATAGAAGTTTAGTTCCTAACCTTGCCCAAAGAGTTTTCCAAAAGTGGCTTAGGAACTTAACATCTCTATCTGAAACTATAGTTTTAGGTAACCCATGAAGTCTCACAATTTCTTGAAAGAATAATTTAGCAATGTGACTTGCATCATCCACTTTGTGGCATGGAATAAAGTGTGCCATTTTGCTAAAACGGTCCACTACCACAAAGATAGAATCTTTTCCTCTTTGGGTTCTAGGCAAGCCAAGGATAAAATCCATGGAAATGTCTACCCAAGGAGAAGAAGATATGGGCAAGGGGGTGTATAGCCCATGAGGTTTTGTGGTAGACTTTGCTTGTAAACAAGAAATGCAACTACTACAAAACCTTTGGACATCACGTTTCATATGAGGCCAAAAGAATTTCTCTCTCAAAAGTGAAAGAGTTTTCTCCATTCCAAAATGCCCCATGAGCCCACCCTCATGGCTCTCCTTAACCAAAAGTTTCCTAATAGATCCTTGGGGTATACAAAGTTTGTTTTCTTTAAAAAGAAACCCCTCAGAAATATAGTAACCTTGGTAAGGTTTTTGAATACATAAAGAATAAAAGTTAGCAAAATCAAGGTCTTTCTCATACAAATCCTTAATGTCATCAAATCCTAAAATTTGAGAACCTAGGATATTTAATAACACATGTCGTCTAGACAAAGCATCAGCCACTGCATTTGTAGAGCCCTTTTTATATTTGATGACATAAGGAAATTGTTCAAGGTACTCAACCCATTTTGCATGCCTTTTATTTAATTTATGCTGACCCTTCAAATATTTAAGTGATTCATGATCACTATGAATGACAAATTCCTTGGTCACAAGATAATGTTCCCAAGTTTGAAGGGCACGAACTAAAGCATATAACTCCTTGTCATAGGTAGGGTAGTTCAAGGCAGCCCCATGAAGTTTTTCACTGAAATAAGCTATGGGATGACCACCTTGTAACAACACAGCTCCTATGCCAAGTCCAGAAGCATCACATTCTAGCTCAAAAGTTTTAGAAAAATCAGGCAGAGCTAGAACAGGTGCTTGAGTAAGTTTATGCTTTAGATCTTGAAAAGCTAAGTTATGTTTTTCCGTCCATTCAAAGACCACATCCTTCTTCACCAACTCATTGAGAGGGGAAGCTAATGTAGAGAAGTTAGGAACAAATCTCCTATAAAAGCTTGCCAAACCATGGAAGCTCCTAACTTCACTTACATTAGTAGGAATAGGCCATTCTTGGATGGCTTTGATTTTCTCGGGGTCGACATGAACCCCATTTTTGCTTACCACAAATCCTAGAAAAATAACATTATCCACACAAAAAGTGCACTTGTCCACATTGGCAAACAAGTTATTGTCTCTAAGGACAAGAAAGACTTGCCTTAGGTGATCCACATGGTCACTTAGACAGTTGCTATAGATTAAGATATCATCGAAATAAACAACTACAAACCTACCAATGCAATCCCTAAGGGCATGATTCATCAACCTCATGAATGTGCTAGGTGCATTAGTAAGCCCAAATGGCATTACTAACCATTCATATAATCCAAACTTAGTCTTAAAAGCAGTTTTCCACTCATCACCCTCTTTGATTCGAATTTGGTGATATCCACTCTTAAGATCTACCTTGGAAAATATGGATGACCCATGCAATTCATCAAGCATGTCATCAAGCCTAGGAATTGGGTGCCTATATTTTATGGTGATGTTATTGATGGCTCTACAGTCACAACACATCCTCCATTTTCCATCTTTTTTTGGCACCAAAATGACAGGTACAGCACAAGGACTTAGACTCTTTTGAATCCAGCCCTTCTCCAACAACTCTTGTACTTGCTTCTCTATCTCCTTGGTTTCTTGTGGATTAGTCCGATAGGCTGGTCTATTTGGAAGACTAGCCCCAGGCACAAGATCTATTTGATGTTCTATTCCCCGAAAAGGAGGAAGTCCAATTGGGCCTTCCTTGGGAAATATATCATCAAATTCTTTTAAAAGGGTTTGAACCACAAGAGGTAAAGAAGTTTCCAAAGAAGAAGTGGCAGTGCAAGTTAGTGTTCCTCTACACATGAGGATATGAGAAGATGGTTCAATAAAGAGAGAAGTTTTATGTACAAGTGTGGTTGAAAACTCGCTTCTTGAACAATCTCTAGAGAGGGAACACTGGGCTCTCTAGAATCCTCTTTTTCACTATTTTTTAGAACTTTTTTTTTTTTTTCAATTTTTTTGTTTTTTTCTTGCTCACGTTTGGTCTTCATTTGAACTTGATCTTCCATCACTTGTGAAGGTGATAGAGGATGAAGAAAAAACTTCTTACCCTTATGTGTGAAAGTTATTTTATTAGTTAGACCATCATGATAAGTTTGTTTATCAAATTGCCATGGTCTACCCAATAAAATATGACAAGCCTCCATAGGAACTACATCACATTTAACTTTATCTTGATAGTTCCCTATAGAAAACTCTACTTCCACTTGTTGGTTGACCACCATATCCCCATCATCATTAAGCCAATGAAGTTGATAAGGTTTTGGGTGGGGAGTAGTAGTCAAACCCAACTTTTCAACCATCCTAGTGCTACAACAATTGCACCAAGATCCACTATCCACTATGAGAGAACAAGCTTTGTTTGAAATGTTACATCTTGTATGAAAAATGTTCTCTCTTTGGGATTGTGTATCACTAGGTTGGTTATTGAGGACCCTTCTCATCATAAGAAGTTCCCCATTATAAGGATAAGTGACCTCACATAATTCTCCTTCACTTGCTTCTTCTTCATCCTCACTTGAAGATGAAGAAGTAGTAGCTTCATCTTGGCTACTATAAATGTCTTGGCCCCTTAAAATCATAACCTTCTTAGTAGGGCATTGAGAAGCAATGTGGCCTCTCCCAAGACACTTAAAGCATTTTATGTTTCTAGTCTTAGTGCTAGTGTGTGAAGTTTTTGTTTTTTTCTCTTTTTCCTTTTCTTTGCCCTTGTCTAGGTTTTTAGAGGGAAAAAAGTGTTTTTCTTTTCAAAATCATTTTTCTTGTCTTCCCTCTTGTAGTCAACCTTAGAATAAGATGATGAGTATGAGCTTTTAAATCCTTTTCTCAAATTTTGCTGTTCAACCTTGATGCAAAGTTGAACCAAATCATTCAAATCCCTATAAGGGTGAAGCTCCACTTTATCTCTTATTTCAAAAGTTAATCCACTTAAAAACCTAGCAATGGTAATGTTTTCCTCCTCCCTAATGCCAGCCCTCATTAAGTATAACTCCATCGTTTGTCTATACTCTTCCACAGTCATATTTTTTTGATGAAGTCTTTGGAGCTTGTTGATAAGCTCCCTAGTGTAGTAAGAGGGTATATGCCGCCTCCTCAAGGCACTCCTTAATTCATTCCAATATTGAATTGGAGGATCATTATGGAGACGCCTATCTCTCACAAGAGAAGTCCACCAATACATGGCATGACCTTGAAAACTTAAAGTGGCGAGGGAGACTTTTCTTTCTTCACTCACTTGGTGGCAAGTGAAAATTTGTTCCACCTTCATCTCCCAATCTAGGTATCCCTCCACATCATCTTTTCCATGGAAATAAGGGAGATCTACCCTAGATTCCCTTGACTTGGGGGTCCTATGAACTCTTCTAGGAGGTTGTTGATAATGATCTCCTAAAGCTAGACTATCATCATGCATTGACTCTCCTAAGGTTGAATTACTTTGGGAGCTATGTCTACTTCGGTGCCTGTGGTGTAATTTTTCTTCTTTCTCCTTTAATAAACGAATCTCTTCCTCTAAGAGAGCAAGTTGAGCCTCTCTTTCAATCTTTTCTTTAAGTTTTTGCTTGGCTTCTTGCTTCTTCCAAAGCTTAAGTGATCTTAATTCATGTGTTACTTTTGACAAGTCATTGTAATCACTTGAATTACTATCACTTTGAGGGGTAGAAAACTCTTCCATTATAGGAGAAAGTTGCTTTCTAAAAAATGAGCTTTGAAAATCAATTGTTTTTATGCAAGGTTAAGACTAAGTACTAGGAGGATTATGTATACAAATTGAACTTTGGAGGGAGGTGAGCTACTAGGAGCCACTTAAAAACCAAGCCTCTTCAAGTAAAAATTACTAATCCCCTTTGTAGTTAATCTCTACCAAATTTTTTTTCAATGAAAATATATGTTTTTGATGTTTTTGTGAACTAAGATGAACTAGTCGTATAAAAACAAATAAAACAAGTATTAAGCAACACATTAAACTACCTAAACGTGTCCTAGGGTGAGAGCTTGAGAGATACCAAAGATCAATCAAGGACCACTCCCACCAAGTACTAACGAAATTGTCAACTTAAGGAGAGATAGTTGTGTACCAAAGACACTTCCAAGACACTCCTTGAAATGGCCAAATACAAAGTATGAAAAAACAAAGAACAAGTGGCTCAAAATAAAATATGAAAACAGCAACCAAGAATTAGTGATAGATTAGTGACCAAATTTGCAACAAAATTTCAAATTAGTAAAAAAAATTGGTCACTAAATCCGTTACTAACTCTTTTATATATATATTTTTTTTTTATTAAAATTCAAGTACAATCTTCAATTGAATCTCCAAGAAGTCTTCACGGAAATGCTAGTCCAGCCACTTCAAATTTCCAGCCACAAGTGTTTGGTGTTTGATAGCCAAATCCGAAAGCCTCCTTTTCCCTTTCCTCCTCCTTTTCTTAGTCCTCTTTTGATGACCCTTGTAGAACTAGCTTCTAAGGAGATAGACTAGGTCAAGCATAGGTCACATTTGAGTTCCATAATGAATACAAACAGCACAAGTATGGAAAAGTTATAGGAAGGAAGATTAGAGTAGGAGAAGTGAATATGGATGACAAAAGACAAGATTAAACTAGGTCAAGGAAGAACAAACCTAAGAAAGGTTCTAGAATTGATTCATAAAACCAAAAACACTCAAGAAAAAAAAATGTAAGCTGAAAATTTTAATATGCAATGTCAAATCTAAACCGAGAAGACAACAATATAGAATTAACTCCTTAATTGGCTTTTTCCTTTCAAATTTAGGTTTAGCATTTTTTTTTAATCAAATTTCTCTTGCATTTTTTTTTAAATCAAATTTCTTTTCAATCCTAGGAGTTGCCTTTTTCTTTTAATCAAATAGATTCACACAAGTCTCGGTCACACTTTTAGTGAAGTTCCAAAACCGGATTCAAAAATGAAATTCAAATACTAACCAAATTAGGTTAAAATGTAATGAACATGTAACATGCTTTTGATGCTTGGTTGGTCTTTGTAGCACATGCACGGTTTTGGCTCCAATTTCAAAATTCAAATTGCAATTCAAACACAATTTTCCAGCACACACCACTGATACAAGATCAAACACTCACGGATTGAAGAATTTTTTTTTAAGACACTTTCAAAATTTTGGAAACCTAAAATTCTAGGAAAACTACTAATGATCTAATAGTAGTTCATGAACTCAAATTGAAACAAAAAAAAAATGATGAGCATACAAGGACTAAAAGGATCTCGGCCAAATCCAAAAAAAAAAATGTTTCAAGATGCAAATCAAAATTCAAAGAATCAACAAGCATAGCTAAGAAAGATGAACATAAAAGAACTACACAAACCTACTAGACATGGATTCCAAAACAAAAATTAAGACTCAAGTAATTTCAATGGCCGAATAAAATTCAAATAAGACTCAAACAAATCAAAAAGCTCATAAGCTGAAAATTCCTAATTAAGCAAAAGAGAATGGAGCATGATTCATGGAAGCAATTCAATGTAAAATGCATATATGAATCATTCAAGCATATGATACTAGATCCATCAAATTTTAAGACAAAATTAGATCTAGGAAATATGAAACTCTCGGTGACAAAAACTCAAAACAATGATGATCACAAGATGAACACAAGAACAAGTTGAACCACGGATCAAAATTCAAGAAGATGAACTTATCTCTTGAAGACCGAAGCTCTTGATACCACTTGATGAGGTTCCACTTGGAAATCCTCAAGAATTCCCTCAATGCTCCTCGGTTCCTTGGAAGAATGACAAGGAATGGAAGCTCCAAGAAGCACCAATGTGACTCTAGCTTGCTTCTAGCTAAGTCCGGAAGAAGGGAGAATTTCCTAGCTCTACAAGGAGAAGATCTCAAGTAGGGTAGAGTTAGAGAAAGGTGACTTTCGGATAGCAATTTCTATGGAAAGAAATCTCATCAATATATGATCCAAAAGTGTCACAATACTCGGCCAAGGGATGATTTATAGGTAAAATTAGGTTAAGGGTTTAAGTTGGGTTCACCTAGAGTTAAGTAAAACCATGGTATGGTTAACTTAACTCTAGGCGCCAAAATTTGAATTCTAAAATTCAAATTTTGGTGCCAACCGGCCACCCCCCCATGTGCACTCATTTGGCATGTAATTAGGAAGCCATTTGAGTTGCATTTCGGATCACACCTTGTGCATGTGTAGCACATGGCCGAAATGCACTCCAAATGTGCTTCTAATTACATGCTAATGTAGATTCACATGTAACCTAAATAACCCTAAATTCACATGACCTCTAAATGAAATTCCTACACTATAAGGCCGGAAATACAAGGCCCCAAAGGAAATTACAAGGCACTAAAGCCCAATCCTATGCTAACCCTAATCTAATGGGCTTGAGACAAAGCCCAACAAAATAAAGTGGTGGGCTTTCCTTGGGCTTGGGCCCACTCTTCATGCATCATCCTTGCCATAGCCCTAGTAGTTGGGCCCTTAGCCCATGGGCCTCCTCCATCACTCTATGTGGTCCAAAATACAAGACCAAAACATATGAAACCTATAATAATATAATATATACAAAATAAAAGAAAATGGCTATCTCAAGGTGTGGCCCATGTGAAGAAAAAATTGGGCCTTTCAGGCCCATTGGGCCTTGACTGGCCCAAATCTTCATGTCTAGCCCATTTCTCTTGGTTCCTTCAAGATGTCACCTCTTGCCCTCCTAGACATGATTCCATCAAGAAATCCCAACAAGATTTTGAACATGACAAATATAATACATATTGTTATTTCTAACATGTGTGTAAGCGTTTCAGATAAATATAAGAACAGGCAAAACTAAAAACAAAGTACATTTTATTTATAGTATGGTCAAACCAAACGAAGCCTAGTTGAGCTGTACAAAACATCAGACGAATTGATCAAGAATCAAGACTAAGCTTGACAAGAGCCAAACGAAAATAAAACAAATATAAGACAAGGCATACTGCTAGTCAAAGTCTTGAAGTATTAGACGATGGATAACACAAGACAAAGAAACATTCCATATGAAATTAAAGACTTCCATCTTCATAACTAACCAGACGGAGGAAAAGTCAAAGTCTACTTCTCAAACGGAGACTCAAAGTACTAGACGCAGACGAAGAATACTGAAAAGCGTCTGAAGTCCACTATTCACAACGAGAAATATCAAATATCGTCTACACTCATAAGAAAAGCACACGAAGTCATCAAATTTGTGAGAAGAAAGAAGAAAAATAGATAAGCACGGATCCACAAGTCAAAGCATGCGTGTGTGATGGAGGAGGCCCATGGGCTAAGGGCCCAACTACTAGGGCTATGGCAAGGATGATACATGAAGAGTGGGCCCAAGCCCAAGGAAAGCCCACCACTTTATTTTGTTGGGCTTTGTCTCAAGCCCATTAGATTAGGGTTAGTATAGGATTGGGCCTTAGTGCCTTGTATTTCTTTTGGGCCATGTATTTCCGGCCATGTAGCTTAGCTTTTTCATTTAGAGGTCATTTGAATTTAGGGTTATTTAGGTTACATGTGTAGTTACATTAGAATGTAATTAGAATCACATTTGGTGTGCATTTCGGCCATGTGCAACACATGCACATGGTGTGATCCGAAATGCAACTCAAATGGAACTCTAATTACATTTCAAATGAGCTTGCACATGGGTGATCCGGTTTAAGGCACCAAAATTTGAATTTTGAATTCAAATTTTGGGCGCCTAAAGTTAAGTGAACCATACCATGGTTTCACTTAACCTTAGGCTAACCCATGGTTACCTAAACCTAATTTACTCTTATAAATTCATATGACCGAGCCATGTACCTCACTTTTGGAATTAATTGAATGAGATTTCTTCACTTGAAAACTCACCCTCCGAAAGTCCCTTTGGTTTCCTACTCTACCCTCCTTGAGTGCTTCTCTTTGTAGAGCTAGGACACCCTTTCTTCCGTGGAACTTAGCTAGAAGCAAGCTTGGGCCACCTTGAGTCTCTTTGGAGCTCCAATCCTTGAAGCCTCTTCCAAGGATCCGTGGAGACTTAAAGTTCTTCCTATGTGCATCCAAGTGAAAGCACATCAAGTGGTATCAAGAGCTTCGGTCTTCAAGAGATAAGTTCATTATCTTGTCTTTTGAATTTTGATCCGTGGTTCATCTTGTTCTTGTGCTCATCATCTTGTTCTTGTATTCATTTTGAGTTTTGTCACTTTTGAGTTTAATCCTTCCTAGATCTAATTTTGCCTTAAAATTTGATGGATCTAGTTCTTGTTGCTTGAATGATTCGTCTATGCGTTTATGATCATATGCTTCCATGAATCATGCTCTCTTCTTGTGCTTGATAGGAATTTTTCTGCCTAAGAACGTTTTTGGTTTTCTTGAGTCTTATTTGAATTTTATTCGGTCATTGGATTACTTGAGTCTTAATTTTGTTTTGAATCCATGTCTAGTAGGGTTGTGTAGTCCTTTATATGTTCATAATTCTTAGCATTGCTTGTTGATCCTTTAGAACTTTTCTTTGTGAAATTTGAATCAATTTTTCTGGATTTGGCCGAAATCCATAAGTGTTTGTATAAGCTCATCAAATTTTGTTTTGAATTGAGTTCATGAACTACCATTAGATCATTAGTAGTTTTCTTAGAATTTTAGGTTTTCCAAATTTTGAAAATGTCTTAAACAATTTGTGTATCCGTGGGTGTTTGATCTTAATGTTGTGGTGTGTGCTGAAAATTTGTGTTACTAATTCAAATTTGAATTTGAATCTTGGAGCCTAAAACCGTGAGCATGTGCCATTCAAAACTACAAGCATGAAAAGCATGTTCCATTTATCTTGAATTTGAATTTTATTTGGCTTGTCATTTGGCAATTCAAATTTGAAATCCGGTTTTTAGAGTTTCATAAGGTGACCGAGACTTATAGGATTTCTAAGTATTGAAAGAAAAAGGCAACTCCTAAGTTTGTAAAAAAAAATATATTAGAAGAAAGATCAAAAGAAATTCAAAACAAAAGTGATTAAAAAAAAAATGCTAAACCTAATTTGAAAAGTAAAAGCCAATCAAGGAGTTTGATTTCTCAATTGTTTGCTTCTCGGTTTGAACCTATTTTGAATCATAAAATTTTCAGCTATTCTACTCTTGAGTGTTTTTTTTTTTTTGGTTTTGAGCATCCATTTTAGAACCAATCTAGGTTAAATTCCTTCTTGTTCTAGTCATCTACATTTTTGTGTCATCTAAACTTGTCGTTTCTTAATCTACTCTTGTTTTTCCCTACTTCTTCCATATTTTCTGGTTGTTCTTATAATTGTTCAAATCAAAGTGTGGCCTAAGTTTGACCTAGCCTATCTTCCTAGAAGCTAGTTCTACAAGGGTCATCAAAAGAAGCCTAAGAAAAGGAAGAGGAAAGGACATAGGTGGCTCTCGGATTTGACTACTTCAACACATACACCATAAATATTCTTGGCTGGAAAAATTGTGATTGCTGGACTGGAATTGCCGTGAAGATTGGAGGAGAAATCAATTTGAATTGTACTTGAATTTAAAAAAAAATATATATACATAAGCATTAGTGACGGATTTTAGAGACCAGTTTTTCCTTACTAATTTGAAAATTTTGTTGCAAAATTGGTCACTAATCCATCACTAATTCTTGGTGGCTATTTTTCTAATTTTTCTTAAAGCCACTTGTTCTTTGTATTTCACTTTGTTCATATCTTGTATTTGGCCTTTGTAGGAGTGTCTTGGGGGTGTCTTTGGTACACAACCATCTCTCCTTAGGAATAGAATTTTCGTTAGTACTTGGTGGGAGTGGTCCTTGATTGATCTTTGGTATCTCTCAAGCTCTCACCCTAGGACACGTTTAGATAGCTTATTTCTCTTGTTTATCTTTTGTTTTAATTGCTTTTCTACGACTAGTATGCCATAGCTCATAAAACATCAAAAATAATTTTCATTGAAAAGAATTTGGTAAAGATTAACTACAAAGGGGATTAGTAATTTTTACTTGAAGAGGCTTGGTTTTTAAGTGGCTCTTAGTAGCTCACCTCCCTCCAAAGTTCAATTTGTATACATAATCCTCTAAGTACTTAGTCTTAACCTTGCATAAAAACAATTGCTTTTCAAAGTTCATTCATAAAAATAATCTTTCACCTATAATGGAAGAATTTTCTACTCCTCATAGTGATACTAATTCAAGTGACAACAAAAGTTTTACTAAATTGTCACGTGAATTAAGATCACTAAAACTATGGAAAGAGCAAGAATTACAACAAAAACTTGAAAAAGAAGCTCAATTTGCTCTAATGGAGGAGGAAATTTGTTTATTAAAGGAGAAAGATAAAAGAAAACATCACCATGGTCAACATAGTTCCTACGCTCATAGTTCCACACTAGGAGAGTCAATGCATAACAGCCTAGCTTTAGGAGATCATTATCAACCACCTCCTAGGAGAATCCATAGGAACTCCAAGACAAGGGAATCTAGGGTAGATCTCCCTTATTTTCATGGAAAAGATGATGTGGAGGGTTACCTAGACTGGGAAATGAAAGTGGAACAAATCTTCACTTGCCACCAAGTAAGTGAAGAAAGAAAAGTTTCCCTAGCCACTTTGAGTTTTCATGGTCATGCCATGTATTGGTGGACCTCTCTTGTGAGAGATAGGCGTCTCCATAATGAACCTCCAATTCAATATTGGAATGAATTAAGGAGTGCCTTGAGGAGGAGGCATATACCCTCTTACTACACTAGGGAGCTTATCAACAAGCTCCAAAGACTCCATCAAAAAAATATGACTGTGGAAGAATATAGACAAAAGATGGAGTTGTACATCATGAGGGCTGGCATTAGAGAAGAGGAAAATATTACCATTGCTAGGTTTTTGAGTGGATTATCCTATGAAATAAGAGATAAGGTTGAGCTTCTCCCTTATAGGGATTTGGATGATTTGGTTCAACTTTGCATAAAGGTTGAACAACAAAATTTACGAAAAGGTTTTAAAGTAAGCTCATACTCATCTTCTTTTTCTAAGGATAACTACAAGAGGGAGGGTAAGAAAAATGATTTTGACAAGAAAAATACTTCTTCCTCCAAAAATCTAGATAAAGGTAAAGAAAAAGATAAAAAATAAACACTTCATACACTAGCACCAAGTCTAGTGACATAAAATGCTTTAAGTGTCTTGGGAGAGGCCACATTGCTTCTCAATGTCCTAACAAGAAAGTGATGATTTTAAGGGGCCAAGACATTTATAGTAGCCAAGATGAAGCTACTGCTTCTTCATCTTCAAGTGAGGATGAAGAAGAAGCAAGTGAAGGAGAATCATGTGAGGTCACTTATCCTTATAATGGAGAACTTCTTAAGATGAGAAGGGTCCTCAATAACCAACCTAGTGATACACAATCCCAAAGAGAGAACATCTTAAATACAAGATGTAATATTTCAAACAAAGCTTGTTCTCTCATAGTGGATAGTGGATCTTGGTGCAATTGTTGTAGCACTAGGATGGTTGAAAAGTTGGGTTTGACTACCACTCCCCACCCAAAATCTTATCAACTTCATTGGCTTAATGATGATGGGGATATGGTGGTCAACCAACAAGTGGAAGTAGAGTTTTCTATAGGGAACTATCAAGATAAAGTTAAATGTGATGTAGTTCCTATGGAGGCTTGTCATATTTTATTGGGTAGGCCATGGCAGTTTGATAAACAAACTCATCATGATGGCCTAACTAATAAAATAACTTTCACTCATAAGGGTAAAAAGTTTGTGCTTCATCCTTTGTCACCTTCACAAGTGATAGAAGATCAAGTACAAATGAAGGCCAAACGTGAGCAAGAAAAAGGAAAACAAAAAAAGGTTGAAAAAAAAAAAACTTCTAAAAATTGATGAAAAAGAGGATTCTAGAGAGATTAATGTTCCCTCTCTAGAGATAGTTCAAGAAGAGAGTTTTCAACCAAAACCTTTACACAAAACTTCTCTCTTTATTGAACCATCTTCTCATATCCTCATGTGTAGAGGAACATTAACTTGCACTGCCACATCTTCTTTGGAAACTTCTCTACCTCTTGTGGTTAAAAATCTTTTAAAAGAATTTGATGATATATTTCCAAAGGAAGGCCCAATTGGACTTCCTCCTTTTCGAGGAATAGAACATCAAATAGATCTTGTGCCTGGGGCTAGTCTTCCGAATAGACCAGCCTATAGGACTAATCCACAAGAAACCAAGGAGATAGAGAAGCAAGTACAAGAATTGTTGGAGAAGGGCTGGATTCAAAAGAGTTTAAGTCCTTGTGCTGTACCTGTCATCTTGGTGCCAAAAAAAGATGGAAAATGGAGGATGTGTTGTGACTGTAGAGCCATCAACAACATCACCATAAAATATAGGCACCCAATTCCTAGGCTTGATGACATGCTTGACGAATTGCATGGGTCATCCATATTTTCCAAGGTAGATCTTAAGAGTGGATATCACCAAATTAGAATCAAAGAAGGTGATGAGTGGAAAACCGCTTTTAAGACTAAGTTTGGATTATATGAATGGTTAGTAATGCCATTTGGGCTTACTAATGCACCTAGCACATTCATGAGGTTGATGAATCATGCCCTTAGGGATTGCATTGGTAGGTTTGTAGTTGTTTATTTCGATGATATCTTAATCTATAGCAAATGTCTAAGTGATCATGTGGATCACCTAAGGCAAGTCTTTTTTGTCCTTAGAGACAATCACTTGTTTGCCAATGTGGACAAGTGCACTTTTTGTGTAGATAATGTTATTTTTCTAGGGTTTGTGGTAAGCAAAAATGGGGTTCATGTCGACCCCGAGAAAATCAAAGCCATCCAAGAATGGCCTATTCCTACTAATGTAAGTGAAGTTAGGAGCTTCCATGGTTTTGCAAGCTTTTATAGGAGATTTGTTCCTAACTTCTCTATTAGCTTCACCTCTCAATGAGTTGGTGAAGAAGGATGTGGTCTTTGACTGGAAGGAAAAACATAACTTAGCTTTTCAAGATCTAAAGCATAAACTTACTCAAGCACCTGTTCTAGCTTTGCCTGATTTTTCTAAAACCTTTGAGCTAGAATGTGATGCTTCAGGACTTGGCATAAGAGCTGTGTTGTTACAAGGTGGCCACCCTATAGCTTATTTCAGTGAAAAACTTCATGGGCTGCCTTGAACTACCCTACCTATGACAAGGAGTTATATGCTTTAGTTCGTGCCCTTCAAACTTGGGAACATTATCTTGTGACCAAGGAATTTGTCATACATAGTGATCATGAATCACTTAAATATTTGAAGGGTCAACATAAATTAAATAAGAGGCATGCAAAATGGGTTGAGTATTTAGAACAATTTCCTTATGTCATCAAATATAAAAAGGGCTCTACAAATGTAGTAGCTGATGCTTTGTCAAGAAGACATGTTTTATTGAACACCCTAGGTTCTCAAATACTAGGGTTTGATGACATCAAGGAGTTGTATGAGAAAGACCTTGATTTTGCTAACTTTTATTCTTTATGTATTCAAAAACCTTACCAAGGTTACTATATTTCTAAGGTTTTTTTTTTTAAAGAAAACAAACTTTGTATACCCCAAGGATCTATTAGAAAACTTTTGGTTAGGGAGAGCCATGAGGGTGGGCTCATGGGGCATTTTGGAATTGAGAAAACTCTTTCACTTTTGAGAGAGAAATTCTTTTGGCCTCATATGAAACGAGATGTCCAAAGGTTTTGTAGTAGTTGCATTGCTTGTTTACAAGCAAAGTCTACCACAAAACCTCATGGGCTCTACACCCCCTTGCCCATATCCTCTTCTCCTTGGGTAGACATTTCCATGGATTTTATCCTTGGATTGCCTAGAACCCAAAGAGGAAAGGATTCCATCTTTGTGGTTGTGGACCGTTTTAGCAAAATGGCACACTTCATTCCCTGCCACAAAGTGGATGATGCAAGTCACATTGCTAAATTATTCTTTCAAGAAATTGTGAGACTACATGGGTTACCTAAAACTATAGTCTCAGATAGAGATGTTAAGTTCCTAAGCCATTTTTGGAAAACTCTTTGGGCCAGGTTAGGAACTAAACTACTATTTTCTACCACATGTCATCCCCAAACTGATGGGCAAACTGAGGTAGTAAATAGGTCTCTAGGGACTATGTTGAGGGCCATCCTCAAAGGCAATAAGAAGTCATGGGATGACTATCTTCCTCATGTGGAGTTTGCCTACAATAGGGTGGTTCACAAGACCACTAACATGTCTCCGTTTGAGATTGTTTATGGCTTTAATCCTCTTACTCCATTGGATTTATTACCTCTTCCCGATGTTGTTTCCTTTATTCATAAAGAAGGCACATCTAGGGCTGAGTTTGTCAAGAAATTACATGAGAGGGTTAGAGATCATATTCAATCCCAAACAGAAAAATACCAAAAATACAATAATAAGGGTAGGAAAGAGGTTATCTTCAAGGAAGGTGACTGGGTTTGGCTACACCTTAGGAAGGATAGGTTTCCTTCCAAAAGAAAGTCCAAACTTAGTCCTAGAGGGGATGGTCCTTTCCAAATCCTTAAGAAAATCAATAATAATGCCTATGTCCTAGATCTCCCTTCTGAGTATGGTGTTAGTTCTAGTTTCAATGTTTCTGACTTGTCTCTTTTTACAGGACTAGCTACCCAAGAGGAGGATGCTTTGGATTTGAGGACAAATCCTCTTCAAGAGGGAGGGGATGATGGAGGAGGCCCATGGGCTAAGGGCCCAACTACTAGGGCTATGGCAAGGATGATACATGAAGAGTGGGCCCAAGCCCAAGGAAAGCCCACCACTTTATTTTGTTGGGCTTTGTCTCAAGCCCATTAGATTAGGGTTAGTATAGGATTGGGCCTTAGTGCCTTGTATTTCTTTTGGGCCATGTATTTCCGGCCATGTAGCTTAGCTTTTTCATTTAGAGGTCATTTGAATTTAGGGTTATTTAGGTTACATGTGTAGTTACATTAGAATGTAATTAGAATCACATTTGGTGTGCATTTCGGCCATGTGCAACACATGCACATGGTGTGATCCGAAATGCAACTCAAATGGAACTCTAATTACATTTCAAATGAGCTTGCACATGGGTGATCCGGTTTAAGGCACCAAAATTTGAATTTTGAATTCAAATTTTGGGCGCCTAAAGTTAAGTGAACCATACCATGGTTTCACTTAACCTTAGGCTAACCCATGGTTACCTAAACCTAATTTACTCTTATAAATTCATATGACTGAGCCATGTACCTCACTTTTGGAATTAATTGAATGAGATTTCTTCACTTGAAAATTCACCCTCCGAAAGTCCCTTTGGTTTCCTACTCTACCCTCCTTGAGTGCTTCTCTTTGTAGAGTTAGGACACCCTTTCTTCCGTGGAACTTAGCTAGAAGCAAGCTTGGGCCACCTTGAGTCTCTTTGGAGCTCCAATCCTTGAAGCCTCTTCCAAGGATCCGTGGAGACTTAAAGTTCTTCCTATGTGCATCCAAGTGGAAGCACATCAGTGTGTCAGAGAAAGTACACTTACTTTTCAGAAAAAGACAATGCCTCTGCAGCTACATTGAAGGAGAAAGAACAAAAATACCTAGGTTATGATTGAAGTTAGACATAAAAGTGAACGAACTACACAAAAGGCTTCATGTAACATAGATTCAGTAAGCAAACATTTAATTCAAGATCAAATGCATTAAATGAAAGATCTACAAAGCCATGAACGAACTACTATCTGCGCCAACGAGAAGCTCCGCTCCAACGAACACTTTCAAATTCAAACAACGGGCAGATTTATCATGAGGCTATAAATATCAAGACCTAGCAAGAGAAGAAGAAGAGAAGATAAGCAACGAGCAATAAGTAAAAGCAAACATAAAAGAAACCCTACATCTCTTCTTGTACAGTCTTGTATATCTTTATAAATCTAAGATAGATTAAATTAGTGAGTGTTGAAATTATCCTATCCTCTCTGTGAGAGTAATACACACACTCAAAAACACATCTCTGTAAAACTAAGGTTGCATACTTTAGTGATTCTAGAAACTATCCTATCCTCTCTGTGAGAGTTATACACACACTCAAACCATCTATCTATTGTAAATCCTGAAGAGGCTAGTTTAAAGAATACTTGGAGAACTAGGAGTGGTTGATAATACTCAGGGAACCAGAAGTAGTTTAAGAATACTAGTGTTGACAAGTGATGGAGGTGAGCAGTAGGAGTGAAGCTCAAACTCTTCCTAAACTCCTCCTAGGCTCGGATCTTCTTCAATGGAGATAGGAACACACTTGAAGACTCATGAAGATGAAGAACAATCTGCGGAAATGAAAGAAGGAAGCGTCCAAGCTCATGAACTCAAAGGATTGCACACTTCAAAGGGAAGGAAAACTAGGTTTTCCTAAGGTTTTTGAAGGCATTCTCTTAGGTTTTCTCTCTTGGAATTTTCGGTGACTCTTGAGGGAATTGGCTGAAGTATTTGTTTAGTAATTCTCATATATTCAAAAGTGATTACAATGTGTAGGAGAAACACTTAAGTAGGGACGGTTTTGGCACCTAGACTAAACTACACAAGTTGGCGCCTAAAATTTGAATTCAAATTGGAAATTTGAATTCAAATTTTGGTGCACATGGGTGTGGCCGTGAGTTTAGGTATCTAATGTGCATCTAGGTCTGATTTGAGAGTCATTTAGGGTTAATTTGAGTGTCACATGTTCAGCCACCAATTGGTGCAAAACATGTGACTCAAATGTAACTTAAATGGCTTCCAAATTAAACCTAATTTAACCTAGTTAACCTACTTTAGTATTTCTTGTATTTTCCTAATCTAATGACCTAAATACAATGGTCAAACAAATACAATGGAAAGGAAAAATTACAAGAATGAAAATGAGCCCAATATTGGGTACCAAAAGCCCAAAGGCCCATGAAGCCCAAAACTAGGCCCAACAAGCCTAAAACCTAAAATGCTACTCTATGTGGTCCAAAATACAAGACCAAAATATATGAAACCTATACTAACATGATGTATACAAAACATATGAAAATAGCTATAATAAAATATGGCCCATGAAAAGTTCAACTTGGGCCTTCCTAGGCCCAATGGGCCCGATGGGCCCTGACTAGCCCAAACCTTCATGTCTAGCCAACTCCTCTTGGATCTTTGAGTATGTCACCTCTTGCACTCCAAAGCATGATTCCATCATCCCCTCCCTCTTGAAAAGGATTTGTCCTCAAATCTCGAGGATGAATGGAAGAAGAAAAATTAACACCTACATATAAAACATGCAAGGAATAAGAAGTAACATGTTAAGAGAAAAGATCATGGATCCTAAGAGGAGTCCTAGTATCTAACCTAACAAAGAAAGATAAAATATTAGACTCTCTAGAAATAGGCTCCTCTTCTAAGCATAACCTAGAAGTAAAACCTAAAAATGTAAGAACACTATGACTAAGACAATGAAAAGACTGATTTGTAAACACTACAATATCTTGCCTAAAGTACCCTAAATGGTATCCTAGGCTTTTCCTAAAATATAAAGAAAATACTACTAAAAAACGTCCTAAACAATTTTGGATTTGATTGTTTATTAGATACTCATAGTCATATAATTTATTTTTGTCTTGTAGGGAAGGAAACATATTAAGTTCAAAAAAATAAGAACTTCCCATAAGATCAAGCATAGAATATAGATTATTACAAGTTATATCTACTAAACAATGTAAACCAAAAATTGGGTGCTTTATGAAATCCAAAGAAATACTTCCTTCCTTGTGCACCTTCAAGGAAGTAGTATAAGGAGTAACACTAGGTATAGTCCACTCCTTCTTCACTATATCTCGAAGTTGAGAAGAATTCTTTACTTGAAATTCATTTTGTTCCTCATTCTCAACTTTAAGATAAGTGGCAGCATTAGGATAAGATTCAAGACTTTTATGAATAAAGAGAGTTCTTTTCAAATCTTGCTTGGTCATAAAATAACTCTCCTTGGTCACAAAGGTTTTAGTGGAATCCCCTTCTTCCACACTCTTTCCTTCTTTTCTTTCTTTATTTCTTTTTCTTTTCATTTGCTTTTGATCCTCAAACACTTGGGGTGGTGTTAAAGGATTAAAAACAATTTCCTTATTTTTATGAGTGAAGGTTATTTTGTTAGTAAGGCCATCATGTATAGTTTGTTTATCAAATTGCCATGGCCTACCAAGCAAAATATGACAAGCTTCCATAGGGATCACATCACATAAAACTTTGTCTTTATAATCCCCTATAGAAAATTTGACCTTCACTTGTTGATTCACCTCCAATTCCTCACCTTCATTGAGCCAATGAAGTTTATAAGGGTGAGGGTGAGGAATGGTGGTAAGGGCTAACTTGTTAACCAACCTTGTACTACAACAATTAGAACATGATCCACTATCAACAATGAGAGAACAAGTTTTTTTAGAAACTAAACATCTTGTGTGAAAGATGTTCTCTCTTTGTGATAGTGAAGTGGGACAAGGTTGACTTCCAAGAAGCCTTTTGACCATAAGAAGATCACCATCAACAGGATATAGCTTTTCAATTTGAGGGTCTTTCTTACTAGTCTCACTATCACTTGAAGTGGTAGAACTAGATTCATCAAGGCTACTATAAATGTCTTGTCCTCTCAAAATCATGACCTTTTTAGTTGGACATTGAGAAGCTATATGGCCTCTCCCAAGACATTTAAAGCATTTGATGTCACTAGTTTTACTACTAGAAGTGACAACATTTTTATTTTTATCACTTTCATTTTCTTTTTCTTTTTCTTGACCCTTACTAGAGTTTTTAGAAGAGTCATATTGACCCTCCCTCTTGTAGTCATTCTTGATATAAGAGTTAGCTTGAGTTTTTCCTTTTAAAGAATTTTTCCTTAAATTTTGTTGTTCCACCCATATACAAAGTTGGACCAAATCATCAAGGTCCCTATAAGGGAGTAACTCAACTCTATCTCTTATGTCAAAATTTAGACCACTCAAAAACCTAGCAATGGTCAATCTTTCCTCTTCCCTTATGCCAGCCCTCATGAGATACAACTCCATCTTTTGTCTATACTCCTCAACACTCATATTCTTTTGTTGGAGTCTTTGGAGCTTATCCATAAGCTCCCTACTATAATAAGAAGGTATGTGCCTTCTTCTCATAGCACTCCTCAACTCATTCCAATAAGTGATGGGAGGATCATTGTGAAGTCTTCTCTCTCTTTCCAAGGATGTCCACCAATACATGGCTTGTCCTTGAAAAGCTAGGGTGGCTAAAGGAACTTTTCTTTCCTCACCTACTTGATGACAAGTGAAGATTTGCTCCACTTTCATCTCCCAATCTAAGTAGGTGTCCACATTATCTTTTCCATGAAAGTAAGGGAGATCAACCCTTGATTCCCTCACTTTGGGTTCTTTAATGACTCTTCTAGGATGGGGTTGGTAATATGCATCAAGGTTTAGGCTATCCTCATTTTGACTAGGAGAGTCATTGGAACTCTTTGTGGAACCTTTTGAGGAACTTTTTTGACTTTTGTTTTTATGTAATTTTTTTAAAAGTTTTGCTTCTTGTTGCTTAATCTTTTGAATCTCTTCTTCTAAAGCAAGAAGTTGTACTTCTCTTTCAATCTTTTCTTTTTGTTTTTGAAGTACTTCTTCATGCTTCCAAAGTCTTAGTGCTTCAACCTCCTTGACAATTTTTCTAAAACTTTTAGGAGTATCAAAGTCACTACTACTTGGAGAATGATGACTCATGATTAAACAATAAGAATTTGTATGTTATGCAAAAAAAAAAGTATAAAATGTTTTTGGGATTTTCTAGGAATGAAAACAACACTTGGAAGTCTAAGTGTAAGAGTTGCACTATCAAGGGAGGTGAGCTACAAAGAGCCACTTAATAACCAAACCTTTTCAAGTGGAAATCACTAAACTCCTTTGTGGTATCTCCAATTCCCCAAAACTTTTCACAAAAATTTTGAATGCTTTTTCACAATTTGTTTGTTTTTTTTGAGACTAAACTAAACGTGAGCAAGTAAATCTACACAAGTCTAGACGTTTCAAGGCAGCAAAGTAAACAAAATTAAAGTTCAAACACTTGAAGGAAGCAAGGATAATCAACTAGTCGGTTTGCCCTAGGTGGAAGCTTGAAACATATGAAATTTTCAAGCCACTTCCACTAGTACTACACGTGAGATGCTATCAAGGATGTAGATATACCTGACCAGCTTCTTAATACTCCCTCCAAGCCTTACAAATTGGTTTAAAATACAAGAGATTTTGCAAAAATGTAAACTAGCCTAGAAAGCAAGTAAATGATGGCTTCAGTGACCAATTAGTGACGGATTGATGTTCAAATTTTCCAACACTTGTTTAAGTGTCTTAATCCGCCACTAATCCTTCAAATTGATGCTACTGGACCTGCAAAAGAAACACAACAAAGAGGTTAATGGTGGCTGCCTCACAAGGTGAAAGGAATGGTCACTCAAGTGAAGGAAGTTTAGGAGAAGTTTTGGTCACTAAATTAGGTCAAATTTTTAGGTCTTAGTGTCCAAAATTTTCCTACTCTTTGTTGAGCAATGCTTGATCCTTGAGAAAGGATTTAAGGCCACTTCCAGCACAGGGAAATTATTGAAAGAAAACTAGACAAGCAACAAAGCACAATTTGGAAAGCTTATACCAAAAGTTAAGAGTAATATGTATATATGACAAGACTCAAAGAGGTTCAACAAGTAAAACTGGAAAATAAGACTCCAAAAACAAAGCTAGCACTCAGTTAGAATGAATCCTAGATAGGTACTAGAGTAGATGAACAAAACAAAAAAAATTTGAAAGAAATTGGACAAGTATAGAACAAGTTATAGTCAAAACAATAACAAGGAATCAAATAGGTTTTTCAGCTTGTACACCTCTCGGCTTTTTCCTTTTAAATTGTCTTCTCTATATATTTTTTTTTATTCTTTCTTTTTCCAGTATCAAGTTAAGAGTCCAGAGAGTATATTTGCCTTTTGTTTCAAATTTTTATATGATTCCAAGCTATAGAAAATGAGAAAACAAAACAGCCAAAAATTAGGTCAAATTTCAAGTGAAAAAGAGAAACTAGTGCACTAGTTTTAGGTTTTGGTTTGGATTCCTTTTGAACTATTTTTCTTTTCAACTTTTATGTCTTTTAGGCTCTGTTTTAAACTCTGTTTTCCAGCCTCTTAGCTCATCATTTTTTTTTAAATTGAATCCACAAGAAAAGTGCACTAGAAGTAGGATTACACTTGAAATTTTGAGTCACAAAAATTTTTAGAAGATTTTCAATGGAAATGTGATTTGAAAACTTAAGACACAATGGAAACTTAACTCTAAAGAAACTTACTAGAACTAATAGCAAGTTATGAACACAATAAGGTAAAAGAAAAAGCACATATAGGAGGCAAGAACAATAAGCAAACCGAGAGCAACAAATTGATGAACAAGACACAAAGAAAATTTAGGTCAACATGCTATTCAAGGAATTTTAAGACATATAAAGACTACACAAACATACTAAGACAAAACATGGATTAAAAACTAAAATCTAAATGCAATGCATGCAGTCCAATCACGGACACATATTAGGAATGGAGAGACTCAAAATTAAAATCAAAAACAAGCACAAGCTAATAGGTCCTAAACAAGTTGATTGAGGAAGAAATTCAAGAACAATCAACCAATGGATCTATGGAACAAAATATGATATAAAGCATGTAGATCCGAAAAGAAACTCAAACAAGACACTTAGAACACAAAGAACACAAAAACAATCGGACCAAAAACTCAAGAACACTTATCTCCTTGAAGACCTTGCTCTTGATACCAAAATTGATGGAGGTGAGTAGTAGGAGTGAAGCTCAAACTCTTCCTAAACTCCTCCTAGGCTCGGATCTTCTTCAATGGAGATAGGAACACACTTGAAGACTCATGAAGATGAAGAACAATCTGCGGAAATGAAAGAAGGAAGCATCCAAGCTCATGAACTCAAAGGATTGCACACTTCAAAGGCAAGGAAAACTAGGTTTTCCTAAGGTTTTTGAAGGCATTCTCTTAGGTTTTCTCTCTTGGAATTTTCGGTGACTCTTGAGGGAATTGGCTGAAGTATTTGTTTAGTAATTCTCATATATTCAAAAGTGATTACAATGTGTAGGAGAAACACTTAAGTAGGGACGGTTTTGGTACCTAGACTAAACTACACAAGTTGGCGCCTAAAATTTGAATTCAAATTGGAAATTTGAATTCAAATTTTGGTGCACATGGGTGTGGCCGTGAGTTTAGGTATCTAATGTGCATCTAGGTCTGATTTGAGAGTCATTTAGGGTTAATTTGAGTGTCACATGTTCAGCCACCAATTGGTGCAAAACATGTGACTCAAATGTAACTTAAATGGCTTCCAAATTAAACCTAATTTAACCTAGTTAACCTACGTTAGTATTTCTTGTATTTTCCTAATCTAATGACCTAAATACAATGGTCAAACAAATACAATGGAAAGGAAAAATTACAAGAATGAAAATGAGCTCAATATTGGGTACCAAAAGCTCAAAGGCCCATGAAGCCCAAAACTAGGCCCAACAAGCCTAAAACCTAAAATGCTACTCTATGTGGTCCAAAATACAAGACCAAAATATATGAAACCTATACTAACATGATGTATACAAAACATATGAAAATAGCTATAATAAAATATGGCCCATGAAAAGTTCAACTTGGGCCTTCCTAGGCCCAATGGGCCCGATGGGCCCGATGGGCCCTGACTGGCCCAAACCTTCATGTCTAGCCAACTCCTCTTGGATCTTTGAGTATGTCACCTCTTGCACTCCAAAGCATGATTCCATCAACAAGTGAAGTTGGCAAACCAGGAGTGGTTGATAATACTTGGGGAACCAGAAGTGGTTTAAGAATATTAGCGTTGACGAGTGAAGTTGACGAACCAGGAGTGGTTGATAATAATTGTAATTCGTTGTGATTAGTGGAACCCTTCTATTGAAGGAGATGATGGAATCATGCCTAGGAAGGCCAGGGGTGATAACTTGAAAGATCCAAAAGGAATGGGCTAGGCATGAAGGATTGGGCCAGTCAAAGCCCAATGGGCCAGATGGGCTTTGAAGGCCCAATATGAGTTTCACATGGGCCATACCTTGATGTATTCATTGTTTTTATATTAGTATAGGTTTCATATAAGTTGGTCTTGTATGTTGGACCACATAGAGTAGCATTTTGGACAATAGGTTTATTGGGCTTAGTTTTGGGCTTCATGGGCCTTTGGGCTTTTGGTACCCAATATTGGGCTCATTTTCATTCTTGTAATTTTCTCTTTCCAATGTATTTGATTGGCCATTGTATTTAGGCCATTAGCATAGGACTATTGAGGGATTACTTAAATAGGTTCATTAGGCTAAACTAGATTTAATTTAGAAGGCATTTAAGTTGAATTTGGGTCACATGGATGGCGCCACTTGTGGCTGACCATGTTCTTATCCAAATCAACTCTAAATGCTTCCTAAATCAAATTAAGATGCATGATGGCACCTAGGCTCACGGCACATGGGAGTGAAGATTTGAATTCAAATTTCAAATTTGAATTCAAATCTTGGTGCTACATGTGGTGTTTGAATCTTGGCGCCAATTGCTTCCCTAGCCGAGCCTATATATGCATGATCTCTCTTATCTTGTATTCACTTTTGAATGAATAGAGAATTTCTGGAAAAATCTTCAGCCTCAATTCTCTCTCAAAGGTCACCAGAGACACCACTTTAGAACTAGGAAATTCTATCTTTTCCTAACCTTGAAGTGAGCTCTCCTTTGCTTCTTTAGCCTAGATGCTTTCGTCCTTGATTTAGGAGTCTTCCAATCATCTTCCTTACATCTTCTTCACCAATTCAATCAGTGGAATCTTCAAGGAGAAGATGAAGCATTCGGAGGAGGCCTAAAGGAACAAGAATTCTTCACTTGATCCATCCTACCTCCATCATTTTTGGTATCAAGAAGAAGGTTCACTCCTTGAGATGTTGTGATCTCTTTCACTGATTATTTTTGTGTTTTTGTGTTCTTCCAAGTCTCATAATGGTTTTTCTGTTTGGATCTAATTTTTAGGCTTAAAATTTGATGGATCCAAGCTGGTGATTGCTATTTGTGTTCAATCCGGAAATTACTAAAGTTAGGCATTCAACTTGTGCTCATTTTTTATTTGTTTGAGTCATTTCTTAGTTCTCTTGTTTTGATTCGGTCATTCCATTATTTATGCATGTGTTTTTTATTTTATTTTTGAATCTTAGTTTTGTCAAGTCATGTTTAGTTCTTAAAAATATTAGAAATATTCAAGATGTGCTTATGTTCATGTGCTAAAAATTTTGAGTTCTTTTGAGTGTTGGCCGAAGCTCATTTTACTCATATGTGCCTTGTTTGCTTGTTTTTCTTCGTGCAATTTTGAGTTCATGTTCATCATTAGATCATTGATGAATTCCTAGAGTTAGGTTTCTATTTTGTTCAAGAGTTTTCAAATTTCACCTTCCATTTCAAATAGTGAACAATCAATTTTACTTGACATTTTAAGCGATACTTTGTGCTTTTAGTGTATTGATTGTATTGGATCCAAATTTGAAAAGTTTGATTGCTGGATGTCGCAACCCGAAAATTTTCGATCTCGCGACTAATAGTTTAGACATCCGTTTGAAAATCTCATCAATTAAGGAATGCCCGGACGCCAGACTAATCCTTAATCAATGGTTTTGAAAATAAGTTCATGCAGTCGCCACCAATGTTTTACTCAAAACATTGGAAAAAGAAAAGATTTTTAAAAGTCCAATAATGGCCTTGATAACCAAAATTGGGTTCGGGGGTCGGTTACATGTAAGGAAGGTATTAAGCACCCCTACAACGCCCTAAATTGGTACCCTATGATGAAGATAACGTAATAAGAATTAATAGTTTAAATATTTAATCCCCTTTATTAATGACTATTTACATGAAAATTAAATTACACGGTGAACCCCTAAGATAACTACATAATTGAGTTTATTATAGTAATATGGAAAATAAAAGAAGAGATAGATAGAACAAGAGATTGATGAGTAATACCTCGTAACAAGTTTTATTGGATCTTCAACTATGGTGGTTTTAGGTGCTTTGTGGCAACCTTTCACACTATAATATTCCTCACAAAACTCAAGAAATACAATAGGAGAGAGAGAGAAATTTTGAGCTCTAAGGAGTCCTAGACAAAATTTTTGAGGTCCTTGAGAACTGTGGCCGAGATTTCTATTTATAGGAATCAGACGTGGGCCGGAACGGCCTGTTCTGGATTCGAAACGGCCCGTTCCGGATCCGAACGTTATGTATTAATTTTGTACCCTAGAACCGCCCATTCTGAAATGACAACGGCCCGTTTTGGGTTACAAATTTTAGCCCCTTTTAATATCCCGGATCGGCCCGTTCCAGTTTAGGAACGACCCGTTCCGGTTAAGTTTTTTGTAACCCTTTTTAGGTTTGGAACGGCCCGTTCCGATTTTGGAACGACCCGTTCCAGCCTATTATTTTTAGGCCTTTTGCCTAGTTTGGAACGGCCCGTTCTGATTTTAGAACGGCCCGTTCCAGACTAGGTTTTTAGGCCTTTTTTTTGACTTGGTACGGCCCGTTCCGATTTTGGAACAACCCGTTCTGGGCCACTAAAACCAATTTATTTGGGCTTTAGGCCTTCTGATGTCATGTCCTGTTATTTCCATGGTTGGAAGCTCCTTTCCTTTATAATAGACGTCCATTTCTTCGTTTGTATGCCCCCTGGACGAAATTGGGTGTCTACAGCTGCCCCTCTTTACTTGTCCTTTGGAATGGCTATGTGTTGCTTTTCCAAAGGCAAGTAAAGACGTAGACATTTCGTCCGGGTCTTCTCTTTGTCTCTTTGTGTGACGCTTCTACGTTGCTTCCCTTGGATAGGTGTATTTACTCGTATCCTCACCCTTTAGAGCAGTTGCGTACTCTATTGGGTAACAAGGCTAACAAACTGTACGCCTAATCTTTAGTCTTCGAGTAGAAGCTCCATTGTTTCTCTTGTGATAGTGAGGTGAAAACTCGGATCTTCACTCTTGTTTTGACAATAGATACCTTCACGTTGTTTCCTTCGGGTAGACGGTGTTCCCTATATCCTTGCCCCATGGAGCAACTGAGTGTTGGATTGTATGCTCTATTAGGCGTCAAGGATGGTGAACCGAAACATCTAGGCTTCAAGATCCATGTGAATGCCCTTTGTCGCTTACTATGTCTGAATCTTCTCCTTTACTTCAGCAGTGTAGATGCCTCACACCATTTCCTCTGGATAGATGGTGTTTACCCGTATCCTTGTCCCTAAGAGCAACTGAGTGTTGGTTTATATGCTCCGTCGAGTGATAAATAGTAAACCGAAACATCTAGGCTTCTGGTCTTGATGTAGATGCTTCCTACTGCTTCTGCTTGTCTCATGGTAGTGTGTTTCTTTATTTGTAGCTTGTTAAAGAGGGAGTATTTTCATAGCCTCTCCAGGCTGTAGTATTTCATAGCCTCTCCAGGCCGTAGTATTTTCATAGCCTCTACAGGCCGTAGTATTTTCATAGCCTCTACAGGCCATAGTATTTTCATAGCCTCTGCAGGTCGTAGTATTTTCATAGCCTCTACAGGCCGTAGTATTTTCATAGCCTCTACAGGCCGTAGTATTTTCATAGCCTCTCCAGGCCCTAGTATTTTCATAGCCTCTCCAGGCCCTAGTATTTTCATAACCTCTCTAGGCCGTCTGCTGGTGCTGATGATGTGATTGCCCCTTGACGAGGATTGTTGGTAAGTGGTGCCCTTGTGCTGGTGGGCAAAGGAGTAGATGGTTGACAGAGATTCTAGTGCTGCCCCTGCCATGTGAGTATTGTGATGCCTCTCCAAGCGTCTTTTTGTGGTAGGTTGGTAAGAGTTTGGTATTGTTCTTGTCAATATGAGTATTGTAATGTCTCTCCAAGCGTCTACTTGTAATAGGTTTTTTTTCTAAATTTTGTTTTCTTAGCTTCGACTTTTTCATATTTGAAGCTTGCCTTTTTCTGCTATTTTTCTAAATGCTTCGGCTTTTTAACATGTATGAAGCTTGCCTTTTTCTATTTTATCTTTTGTTATCATCATTGGTGGAGGGATCCCACCCCATGATGATGTTATTTGCTTAATATTTATTGACGAGTATTATTTTGGAAGCCACTCCTGGCTTTGGTAAGGAAACCATTCCTAGTCTTGGCATTCTCTTGAATCATCCTTCATTCAATTGAGGAGTAGGGCATGATGGCCTCTTCATGCTTGTGGACTTGATTATTCTTCCTCGTCCGGTTCTATCCCGTCTTGCTGTTGACATGTCTTTTGTTTCTTGGTGGCTATATGAAACCACTTGTATGGAATGCCCTTGTTGGGGCTATGCTTTTTGACATGACCTTGGCTTTAAGGCACTGTCTAGTTGTTGATATTTTTTACGAGTGCTCCGGCCTCTTGATTCCTCTGACAAGGGATGGATAGACACACAAAGAATGCAAGAATGCAAAAGAAAATGCGAAGCAGGAATGGATTGGATTTTTTTTTAAAATAAAACTTATACCCTTTTGTGCATGTTTGTGCCATATGCATGTTATGCAATGATACTTCTATGCTAATGCTTAAAATGCAAATTTATTTTTACTTTCAAGAAATTAATCTATGCGCATTGATCAATGACATGGATTGTTATCCTTTAGCCTTGTCAAATTCAGTGTTGCTTCTTGAACCTAAGGTTTGTGTAGCTCAACCCTCTTGCTTGTACCGGATATGATATGTTAGCCCTTAGATTAGGTGTACCTAGACTCTGTTCTAGGACGCCTCCATCTTCTCCTTGTGAGTGTTCACTGTGCATACTTCGTGTATCTCTCAAATTTATCTTAATGCCATGTACGTCAAGAGGAAAAAGAAGAAGAGGATATATATATATTTTTTTTTGTAAAAGTTTTGGTAGAAAGGATTTTTTTCAAACATGGTTTATAGAAGAATGGCTGGCCGAGGTAGGCTAGTGGTTTAGGATGATGAACAAGCACATCCAAAGTGAGGAAATCATTTTCCGCGTTAGCTTATTATTTCTTTCAGAGTTAAGCGATGACTTGGGATTGCATATTGATTAAATGATCTTCTCGAGCCGTCTTTCGATTTTCAGCTCGGGATGCTGCTTTGTCCTAACTTTTGCCTAGGTTACTTGAGATGTGTTCCCTAGCGGACATTTTCTTTTGATCCTTACTTTTTCCTAGGTTACCCTTTTTAATTGTTGTGGGTTTCCTAGCAGATCTTGCCCTAACTTTTGCGCAGCCCCCTTAGTGGGTTTCCTGCCAGGCCTTTGTCTTTGCAGCATTTGTGATCATTTTTCACTCCTTCATTAAAGGGGGATGCCCCTTGCACTGATTTCGTTTGGGCTTTTATTCACAAGTCATGCCAAGTTTGATTGATCTTTATGTGTTTTTTTTATGGTGTATAAAGCCATTGTTTCTAATGACGTCCTTATTTCAAATGTACTTGTTCATTTAGGGTTTGTTGACGAGGCTTAGAGTAGATAAAAGGGAGAAGAGAAATCAAGTAGAAAAGTGTATGGCATTAAAATAGAATTTTCAATTTACACGTGCCCATTTAATGCAGCTCGAGGGCCCGGGCATGTCCCGAGTTTGTGATTCATACACAGAGAAGTAGAGGGAGGTTACCCCTTAGAGAGGCCTAGGTTGTTAGACTGTAGGTCTAGTCCCACACTTGCTTGGATGTGGCACTTCAGAAGATCTCGTGTAGAGGGAGGTCCTTTGGCTTCTTCTCTCATGAAGGTGTTGCCAATCCATATCCTGAGTCTTTCCTAAGAGGTAGGAATGGGTAGAAGCGATGATAGAGCTTTTCATGGAGTCTTGTTTCTCAAAAGGAACATTCAGGCTATCTCTCGATTTTTAGCTCGAACAAACATTGCTTTTTTTTTTTGCCTAGTATGCCCTTTGCGGGTTTTCATCCTAGCAGCTTCTTAACAAGCAATGCTTCTCTCTTGTTGAAATCATCTTTCAAGAAAGCTCTATTCACTTCGCCTTTTGAGGGATTCGTCCTCCTTAGGTTCTCTTTCTTAGCTTGTAACTCGTTAGGAGTGTGGATTCGTCCATTCCTATTCCGCTTGGATTTCATAGTTGCACGACACGGCTTTATTTTCTTTGGGGCAAGAGTTGGCGTCTTAATGATTGTGGAGTTCTTTACCTTAAACTCTTTATGCATGGCTTATTTTCCATTATTTTCGACTAACGCACATAAGTCAATTTCCTTTTTTATTCTCATTTATTCTTTTACAAGGAGGGATATGTTCTAAATGAATGTAATGCAAACATGTAGAGAAAGTTAAGAAAAATAAATATCATTCTCATTGATTTGTTTATTTGTGAATGCTTAAATAAATTTTGACAGTATTAACTTACTTTAACAAACATATCAAAGCAAGGGCCCAACCATAGTATTTTTTTTAAAGATTGATTTGGGCTTTTCTTTAGAGCGCAGGTACTATCGTATATTAGAGCATTCACTTTTCTTAATTTTCTATACGTACTGCAACCTAATCCTCCTTAGCTAATAAAATAAAATGAATGAAATTAACGAGCTAATCTAGAATGCATGTCATATTTTTTTGCCTAATCTTTATCATGTTTCTATTATCTAAAAGGGAATGATGCATGGTAAAGAAGAGATTTCTTTTATTGATTTTTTTTTACACAAAGGAAACTACCTGTATGATGGAGTGCTGACCTAAGAATGTACAAAGGGGTATAAAATTTTTATTATTTTTATTTTTATTTTTTATTATTTGTTTGCTTATTTTTAAAATTTCAATCCATCTTATTAGAACAAAATAATACAAACAAATGCACACACACGTGCTCAATCAACGTACACCCACGAACATTCGCGTATAAATCCATGGTCTGTGGTCCCTGTTAAGAAAAGTGCATTGTACAAGGCGGTTCTAATTATCCTCACTGGTCTTAAGGCCCCAAGGTGCCCCCATTATAGGGACCCAGTATCTCTATCGTCGTCACCTGGCAAACTCTAAGGTCTGTCACAGTATTTTGGGCTAGAGTAACCGGTTATCACCTTGAGTGTGATTTCTGACAAGGCTCGCAGGCTCCAAGGCCAAACTTGGGCCGGTCATACGTCAACCACTCCCTATATTTAATACCATCATGCCACCAGGGTATAGGGGGAACTGTTGTGTGCAAAGGTTTGTGTACAATTTGTATTCAAACAAGTGCAGAATTTAAATAGGCAAACATATATAAAAGCCAAACAAAGAAAAAAAAAACAAGGTAAAGGGGAAAAATATCTAAATTATTATTCTTATTTTATTAACTTCATCATTTATTTGGGCCTGACCCTCTTTAAACGTCCCCAGTGGAGTCGCCATCTGTCGCAACCCGAAAATTTCTGATCTCGTGACTAATGGTTTAGACATCCGTTTGAAAATCTCATCAATTAAGGAATGCTCAAACGCCAGACTAATCCTTAATCAATGGTTTTGAAAATAAGTTGATGGAGTCGCCACCAATGTTTTACTCAAAACATTGGAAAAAGAAAAGATTTTAAAAGTCCAATAATGGCCTTGATAACCAGAATTGGGTTCGGGGGTCGGTTACGTGTAGGGAAGGTATTAAGCACTCCTACAATGCCCTAAATTGGTACCCTATGATGAAGATAACGTAATAAGAATTAATAGTTTAAATATTTAATCCCCTTTATTAATGATTATTTACATGAAAATTAAATTAGACGGTGAACCCCTAAGATATCTACATAATTGTGTTTATTATAGTAATAGGTAAAATAAAAGAAGAGAAAGATAGAACAAGAGATTGATGAGTAATACCTCGTAACAAGCTTTATTGGATCTTCAACTATGGAGGTTTTAGGTGCTTTGTGGCAACCTTTCACACTACAATATGCCTCACAAAATTCAAGAAATACAATAGGAGAGAGAGAGAAAAATTTCGAGCTCTAGGGAGTCTTAGACGAAATTTTTGAGGTCCCTGAGAACTGTGGCTGAGATTTCTATTTATAGGCATCAGACGTGGGCCGGAACGGCCCGTTCTAGATTCGGAACGGCCCATTTCGGATCCGAATATTATGTATTATTTTTGCACCCTAGAACAGCCCGTTCTGAAATCCGAACGGCCCGTTTCGGGAACCAGAATGGCTCATTCTGAAACGAGAACAGCCCATTCTGGGTTAGAAATTTTAGTCCCTTTTAATATCCCGAAATGGCCCGTTCCAGTTTAGGAACATCCCGTTCCTGTTAAGTTTTTTGTAACCCTTTTTAGGTTTGGAATGGCCCGTTCCAGCCTATTATTTTTAGGCCTTTTGCCTGGTCTGGAATGGCCCGTTCTGATTTTGGAACGGCCCGTTCCAAACTAGGTTTTTAGGCCTTTTTTGTGACTTGGAACGGCCCGTTCCGATTTTGGAACAGCCCGTTCCGGCCCACTAAAACTAATTTATTTGGGCTTTAGGCCTTCTGATGTCATGTCCTGTTATTTCCATGATTGGGAGCACCTTTCCTTGATAATAGACGTTCATTTCTTCGTTTGTATGCTCCCCGAACAAAATTGGGTGTCTACACTGGAAAAACAGAAAAATACAGAGTATATTGAAACCAAAAGAGATTGAAAAACATGCTTACTTGATTTGTGAAATTTTTGAGAAAAAAGACAAATATATTCTCTAGAAAAGAAATTTGAATTCAGAAAAACAAAAGATTAAAAGAAAAAAAAAATATATATATATATATATATATATATAAATATAACAAGAAAAACCGAGAAGAAAAATTGAAAGAAATTCAAGTGTTCAACAAGTAAATGATCTACTAGTTTGATTTCTCTTCTTTGATTGTTTCCAATTTTCTTTGGTTTTGTTAATCTACTTTAGAACCTATCTAGGAAATTTCCTAATTTAGTGCTAGCTTGTGTTGAGTCTTAATTTTTTTGTTTTAATTCCTTGGCTTTCCTTGAGTCTTGTCATAAACACTTATTCTTTCATTTTTGGTATAAGCTTTCATAAATTGTGATTTGTTGCTTGTCCAAGTTTTCTTTGATAAATATTCTACGCTGGAAGTTGCTTCAAATCTTTGCTAAAGAAACAAAAATTGACTCAACAAGGATAGGAAAGGAGTTTTGAAACAAAAGACTTTAAAATTTGACCTAAATTGGTGACCTAAGACTCCTAAATTTTACCTTCACAAGAGTGATCAATCCCTTCATCTTGTGAGCAGCCTACTTTCACCTATTTGTTGTGTTCTTTGTGCAGGTTCAAGGAGCACCAAAGGACCAAGGTCGGTGGCGGATTAAAGCATTCAAACAAGTGCTGGAAAATTTGGCTGAAAATCCGTCACTAAATTGGTCTCCAAATCCGTCACAATTTTTGTTTTAGGACTAGTTTAATTTCTTTCATTCTTCTCGTAAATTCAATCAATTTGTAATAGCTTGGAGGGAGTATTAAGAAGTTGGTCAGGTATATCTAATCCCTTATAGTCACTCACGTGTAGTACTAGTGGAAGTGGCTTGAAAATTCCGTATGTTCCAAGCTTCCACTTAGGGAAAATCCGACTAGCTGCTTAACATTGTCTCTTTTGATTTTTTTTCCTTGGTTTGAATACTTTGCTTTGTTAATTCGACTAGCATGTGTAGAATTTAAATTGCTTACGTTTAGTTGTAATCAAAAACACTTGAGAAAATCACCAATCATTAAACAATTGTGAAAAGTTTGGGGAATTGAGATTACCATAAGGAAGTTTAGTGATTTCTACTTGAAAAGGCTTGATTATTAAGTGGCTCTTAGTAGCTCACCTCCCTTGATAGTACAATTTGTACACTTAGACTTCCAAGTGTTAGTCTTATTCCTAGAAAAGATCAAAAATATTTTTTTTTGCATAGCATATAAAACTCTTTTTGCTTAATCATGAGTAATCATTCTCAAAGTGATAGTGACTTAGAATCTCCTAAAATATTTTCTCAAATTGTTAAGGAGGTTAAAGCATTAAAACTTTGGAGAAAACAAGAGGTACTTCTTAAAGAAAAAGAAAAGATTGAAAGGGATGTACAACTTGTAGCTCTTGAGGAGGAAATACACAAAATTAAGCAAAAAGAGGCAAAACTTTTGGAAAAACTCAATAAAAAGAAAAGTCATAATAGTTTCCATGGCTCTACAAGCCAAGAGGATGTAGGTAGTTTGAATGTGGATGAATATTACCAACCTACTCCTAGAAGAATCATTAGGGAACCAAAGGTTAGGGAATCATGAGTTGATCTCCCTCCTTTCCATGAAAAAGAAGATGTAGACGCCTACTTGGATTGGGAAATGAAAGTGGAGCGAATCTTCACTTGTCATCAAGTAGGTGAAGAAAAAAAGTTCCCTTGGCCACCTTAGCTTTCCAAGGACAAGCTATGTATTGGTGGACAGCTTTGGTTAGAGAAAGGCGACTTCATAATGTCCCTCCTATAGAATATTGGAATGATTTGAGGAGTGCTATGAGAAGAAGACATATACCTTCTTATTATAGTAGGGAGCTTATGGATAAGCTCCAAAGACTCCAACAAAAGAATTTGAGTGTGGAGGAGTATAGACAAAAAATGGAGTTGTATTTGATGAGGGTTGGCATAAGGGAGGAGGAAAGATTAACAATTGCAAGATTCTTGAGTGGTCTCAACTTTGATATAAGAGATAGAGTTGAATTACTCCCTTATAGGGACATTGATGATTTGGTCCAACTTTGTATAAGGGTTGAACAAAAATTTCTTAGAAAATCCTTTAAAAGTACCAACTCTAAATCTTATATCAAGAAAGAGCACAAGAGGGAGGGAAGTTCATTTAAAAATTATTTTAAAGAAAACCCCTCTAAAACTCAAGAAATTGACAAAGATATGGAAAATAAAAAAATCACATCACACACTAGTTCAAAAACGAGTGAGATCAAATTTTTTAAGTGTCTAGGTATAGGTCACATTGCCTCTCAATGCTCCACCAAAAAGACCATGATCTTAAGGGGTAAAGACATTTATTGTGAAGAATCCTCATCATCTTCCTCTTCTAGTGAGAGTGAAGAGGAAACTAGTGACCATGAATTAGAAAGATTTATCCTGTTGATGGTGATCTTCTTATGGTAAAAAGGCTTCTTGGAAGCCAACCTTGTCCCACTTCATTATCACAAAGAGAGAACATCTTTCATACAAGATGTTTAGTTTCTAAAAGACCTTGTTCTCTCATTGTTGATAGTGGATCATGTTCTAATTGTTGTAGTACAAGGTTGGTTAACAAGTTAGCTCTCACCACCATTCCTCACCCTCAACCTTATAAACTTCATTGGCTTAATGAAGTTGAGGAATTGGAGGTAAATAAACAAGTGAAGGTTAAGTTTTCTATAGGAAATTATAAAGATAAATTTTTATGTGATGTGATCCCTATGGAAGCTTGTCGTATTTTGTTAGGTAGGCCATGGCAATTTGACAAACATACTATACATGATGGCCTTACTAACAAAATATCTTTCACTCATAAGGATAGAAAAATTGTTTTTAATCCTTTAACACCACCCCAAGTGTTTGAGGATCAAAAACAAATGAAAAGAAAAAGAAAGAAAGAGAGAAAAGAAAATAAATTATTGGGAAAGAGTGAGGATGAAGGGGTCTCCTCTAAAGAACTTGTCATTAAGGAGAGTTACTTTATCAACAAACAACCCATGAAAAATAATCTCTTTATACATAATAATCTTAACTCTTATCCTAATGCTGCCACTGATCATGAAGTTGTGAATGAGCAACAAAACTATTTTCAAACAAATAATTTTCAGCTTCAAGATATAGTGAATAAGGAGTGGAATATTTCTAGTTTCACTTCTAATACTAATTTCTTGGAGGTGCCCAAGAAAGAAAGTATTTTTGTCATTAAGACTCTTCCTTCTTTAGAGGTTTTAATAAAGCACCCAATTCTTGGATAATATTGTTTGGTAGATACAATTTGTGGTGACCAATATCCTATTGTTTGTTCCTTGACATTTGAACTTAATTTGATTCCTTCCCTACAAGACAAATATAGTTTATATGAGTTTTCAAAAACCCATTGGACACTATTTTCTCATGACTATCTAACAAATAATAAAGTCCAAAATTATTTAGGAAATTTCTTTGTGTTGTTGTCTTTATACTCTAAGAAACGCCTAGGTCATCATTTAGGGTACCTTAGGCAAGATGTTGTAGTTTTTAGAAATAATTCTTTCACATGTCATAGTCTTACCTTTTTCACATTTTTAGATTTTTGTTATATACATAGACTTTGTTTAGAAAAGGAACCTATTCTTATTTCTAGAGAGTCTAATGTTGTAGATTTTTTGGCTAGGTTTGATAGATTGAGTCCTCTTAGGATACACAATCCATTTTCGTCACATGAACATTTCACCTCTTATACATGGTATTTTGTGCATGTAGGTGATGATTCCTATCACATGGATCCTCGTGATTTGAAGATAAATCCTTTTCAAGAGGGAGGGGATGATGGAATCATGCATAGGAAGGCTAGGGGTGATAACTTGAAAGATCCAAGAGGAATGGTGATGGAGTTTAGGTTGAAGCAATGGATGGATTCTTGCTTCTTGTGACCTTCTCCGAATTTGAAGACCTTTTCCTTGAGCTTGCTACGGATTAAAGGATGGAAGAAGATGAATGGAATGGTAGGAGAATCCCTAAGCTAAGGATGGAAGCATCCAAGCTAAAGATCCAAATGAAAGCTCACTATCAAGTCTAGGAATGGAGGTTTTCCTAAGTCTAGGTTTAGTGAGGTTTCGGTGACTCTTGGAGAGAATTTGGCTGAAGTAAAATTCAGAATTCTCATTCATTCAAAAGTGAATACAAGTTGTGAAGGATCATGCATATATAGGTTCGGCTAGGGAAGCATTTTGGTGCCAAGATTCAAACACAACATGTGGCGCCAAGATTTGAATTCAAATTTGAAATTTGAATTCAAATCTTCACTCCCATGTGCAAGTCCGTGGATCTAGGTGCCCTCATGCATCTTAATTTGATTTAGGAAGCATTTAGGGTTGATTTGGCTAAGCACATGGTCAGCCACAAGTGACACCATCCATGTGATCCCAAATTCAACTTAAATGCCTTCTAAATTAAATCTAGTTTAGCCTAATTAACCTATTTAAGTAATCCCTCAATAATCCTAATCTAATGGCCTAAATACAATGGCCAAGCAAATACAATGGAAATGAAAAATTACAAGAATGAAAATGAGACCAATATTGGGTACCAAAAGCCCAAAGGCCCATGAAGCCCAAAACTAGGCCCAATAAGCCTATAGCCTAAAATGTTATCCTATATGGTCCAAAATACAAGACCCAAAATATAGAGAACCTATACTAACATGGTATATACAAGACATAAGAAAATAGCTAAAACAAGATATGGCCCATCAGAAGCTCAACTTGGGCCTTTCAAGCCCTATCGGGCCCATTGGGCCTTGACTGGCCCAATCCTCCATGTCTAGCCCACTCCTCTTGGCTCCTTCAATATGTCACCCCTTTCTTTCCGAAGCATGATTCCATCATCCCCTCCCTCTTGAAAAGGATTTGTCCTCAAATCACGAGGATGCATGGAATAAGAATCATCACCTACATACACAACATACCATGTATAAGAGGTGACATGTTCATAGGAAGAAAATGGAATGTGGATCCTAAGAGGAATCCTTCTAACTAACCTAGCAAAGAAAACTAAACTATTAAAATGAGACTCCCTAAAATTAGAAATAGGATCCTCTTCTAAGTATAACCTAGAATGAAATCCTAAAAATGTAGTGACACTATGACTAAGACAATGAAAAGAATGATTCTTAAAAACTACAACATCTTGCCTAAAGTACCCTAAATGGTAGCCTAGGCTTTTCCTAAAATATAAAGAAAAAAATACTAGAAAACGTCCTAAACAAATTTGAATCATAATGTTTGGTAGATAAAATGTCTTGGAAAATCTTGAAAACTCATATAAACTATTTTTGTCTTGTAGGGAAAGAGGTAAATTAAGTTCATATGTACTTCCCTTAAGAACAAAAACAGAATATGCAATATGACAAGATATATCTATCAAACAATATATTCCAAAATTTGGGTGCTTTATTATAACAACTAAAGTAGAAGGGGTCCTAAAGATAGGAAAGCTTTCTTCCTGGGGCACCTCCAAGAAAGTAGCATAAGAAGTGAAACTAAATGTAGCACACTCCTTCTTCACTACATCTTGAAGTTGAGATTCATTTGTTGTAAAACTAACTTGTTCTAGAATCTCTACTTCATGACTAGTGGTGACATTAGGGTAAGAGTCAAGGTCTTGTTTCAAGAAGAGAATATTTTGTGAAGGATTTTTAGTGGTAGAACAACTCTCTTCACATACAAGCCCCTTAGAGGATATGTTTTCCTCTTTACTCTTTCCTAAGAGAAATGCTTTTTTTTTCTTTTTCTCTTATTTTTCTCAGTTTTGCTTTTGCTAAAAGTCTTTCTTCCTTTTGTTTCAAAATGAGAACTTCTTCCTCCAAAATTGCAAGTTGTGTTTCTCTTTCAATTTTTTCTTTTTCTCTTGTGAACACTTCTTGCTTTGTCAAAAGTGATAATGGCTTAAGCTTTTGTGAAAAAGATTTTGAACTATGGAATTGAGAACTTCCATGCCTACTTCGGTGCTTATTGTGTAATCTTTCTTCCTTTTCCTTTAATAGCCGAATTTCCTCTTCTAAGAGTGCAAGATGGGCCTCACTTTCAAGTTTTTCTTTAAGTCTACGCTTGGCCTCTTGCTCTCTCCAAACCTTTAATGATCTTAATTCATGTGCTACTTTTGAAATGTCATTGTAGTCACTTGAATTACTATCACTAGGAGGAGTAGAAAATTCTTCCATTATAGGTGAAAGATTTCTTTTGATAAAAGAAGTTTGAAAAGCAATTTTTTTATGCAAGGTTAAGACTAAGTACTTGGAGGATTAAGTATACAAATTGAACTTTGGAGGGAGGTGAGCTACTAAGAGCCACTTAAAAACCAAGCCTCTTCAAGTAAAAATTACTAATCCCCTTTGTAGTTAATCTCTACCAAATTCTTTTCAATGAAAATTATTTTTGATGTTTTGTGAACTATGATATACTAGACGTATGAAAGCAACTAAAACAAGTATTAAGCAAGAATTAAAATTACCTAAACGTGTCCTAGTGTGAGAACTTGAAAGATACCAAAGATCAATCAAGGACCACTCTCACAAAGTACTAACGAAAATGTACACCTAAGGAGAGATGGTTGTGTACCAAAGACACACCCAAGACACTCCTTTAAATGGCCAATTACAAGGTAATAAATGCTGGACAGAAAAGTAAACAAACTAATCCTTAAAACAAAGTTGTGACGGATTTGGAGTCCAATTTAGTGACGGATTTTCAGCCTCATTTTTCCATCACTTGTTTGAATGCTTGAATCCACCTCCAACCTTTGTCCTTTGATTCTCTTTGAACCTGCACAGTGAACACAAAAAATAGGTGAAAGAAGGCTGCTCACAAGATGAAAGGCTTGATCACTCTTGTGAAGGTAGTTTTAGGAGTTTTAGGTCACCAAATTTAGGTCAAATTTTAAGGTCCTTGTTTCAAAACTCCTTTCCTATCCTTGTTGAGTTGCATGTGTTTTTATTTTAACTTCTTATTCTCTTTGTTTTGATTCGGCTATCCCTTTGAGTTGCATGTGTTTTGATTTTTATTTTTTGAATCTTAGTTTGTCAATTCATGTTAGTCCTTTAAAAATGTCAAAATATTCAAGATGTGCTTGTATGTTCAATTGTTGAAAATTTTTGAGTCTTTTGGAATTTGGCCGAGATTCATTTCTATTCATATGTGCCTTGCTTGTTTGCTTTTCTATTTGCATATTTGAGTTCATGTTCATCACTAGATCATTGGTGAACTCTTAGTGTTAGGTTTCCATTGTGTACTTGAGTTTTCAAATTTACTTTCCATATCAATCTTGAATCAATCTTTTGTATCTTGAAATTTTAAGTGATACTTTGTGTTTTAGTGTATTGATTGTATTGGATCCAAATCTGACAAGTTTGATTGCTGGAAAACAGAGAGAAAACAGAGAATATTGACACAAAAGAGATTGAAAAAGAAAAGAAAAGAAAGATCAAAAAGGATTCAAAACATTTTCAACTTAAACTACACTAGAATTTGAATTTTCACTTGAAATTAATCATTCTAGTAGATCCGGTTTTTGCTTCTTTGATTTGTGAAATTTTTTGAGATAAAAGGAAAATATCTTCTCTGGAAAAGAAATTTGAATTCATAAAAGCAAAAGAATTAAAAAAAATATATAAAGAAAATTATAGCAAGAAAAGCCGAGAAGAACAAATTAGAAGAAAACACAAATTATTTCACAAGCAATTGATCTACTAGTTTGGTTTCTCTTCTTTGATTGCTTCCAAATTTTGTTTTTGTTTTCTTAATCTACTCTAGTGACAATCTAAGACTTTCCTAATTGAGTGCTAGCTTGTTTTGAGTCTTAATTTTTTGCTTTAATTCCTTGGCTTTCTTTGAGTCTTGTCATACACACTTATTCCTTCAATTTTGGTATAAGCTTTGATAAATTGTGCTTTTGTTGCTTGTCTAAGTTTTCTTTGTTAAAATTCTGTGCTGGAAGTTGCATCAAATCCTTGCTAAAGAACCAAACATTGACTCAACAAGGATAGGAAAGGAGTTTTGAAACAAGGACCTTAAGAAGTGACTCAAACAAAACAAAAAATAAGCACAAGTAGAATTCCTAATTTGTAGTAATTGCCAAATTGAACACAAATGACAATCACTAACTTGGATCCATCAAATTTAAGCCAAAAATTTAGATCCAAACAGCACAACCAAGATGAGACATGAGAGACACAAAAACACAAACAAAAAAAATTCGTGAAAAGAGATCACTTAGCTCAAGGAAGCAACCTTGCTCTGATACCACTTGATGGAGTTTAGGTTGAAGCAATGGATGGATTCTTGCTTCTTGTGACCTTCTCCGAATTTGAAGACATTTTCCTTGAGCTTGCTACGGATTAAAGGATGGAAGAAGATGAATGGAATGGTAGGAGAATCCCTAAGCTAAGGATGGAAGCATCCAAGCTAAAGATCCAAATGAAAGCTCACTATCAAGTTTAGGAATGGAGGTTTTCCTAAGTCTAGGTTTAGTGAGGTTTCGGTGACTCTTGGAGAGAATTTGGCTGAAGTAAAATTCAGAATTCTCATTCATTCAAAAGTGAATACAAGTTGTGAAGGATCATGCATATATAGGTTCGGCTAGGGAAGCATTTTGGTGCCAAGATTCAAACACCACATGTGGCGCCAAGATTTGAATTCAAATTAAATTTGAATTCAAATCTTCACTCCCATGTGCAAGTCCGTGGATCTAGGTGCCCTCATTCATCTTAATTTGATTTAGGAAGCATTTAGGGTTGATTTGGCTAAGCACATGGTCAGCCACAAGTGGCACCATCCATGTGATCCCAAATTCAACTTAAATGCCTTCTAAATTAAATCTAGTTTAGCCTAATGAACCTATTTAAGTAATCCCTCAATAATCCTAATCTAATGGCCTAAATACAATGGCCAAGCAAATACAATGGAAATGAAAAATTACAAGAATGAAAATGAGCCCAATATTGGGTACCAAAAGCCCAAAGGCCCATGAAGTCCAAAACTAGGCCCAATAAGCCTATAGCCTAAAATGTTATCCTATATGGTCCAAAATACAAGACCCAAAATATAGAGAACCTATACTAACATGGTATATACAAGACATAAGAAAATAGCCAAAACAAGATATGGCCCATCATAAGCTCAACTTGGGCCTTTCAAGCCCTATCGGGCCCATTGGGCCTTGACTGGCCCAATCCTCCATGTCTAGCCCACTCCTCTTGGCTCCTTCAATATGTCACCCCTTTCTTTCCGAAGCATGATTCCATCAAATGGGCTAGGCGTGAAGGATTGGGCCAGTCAAAGCCTAATGGGCCCGATAGGCTTTGAAGGCCCAATATGAGTTTCACATGGGCCATACATTGATGTATTCATTGTTTTTATATTAGTATAGGTTTCATATAATTTGGTCTTGATTTTGGACCACATAGAGTAACATTTTGGACCATAGGTTTATTGGGCTTAGTTTTGGGCTTCATGGGCCTTTGGGCTTTTGGTACCCAATATTGGGCTCATTTTCATTCTTGTAATTTTCTATTTCCAATGTATTTGATTGGCCATTGTATTTAGGCCATTAGCATAGGACTATTGAGGGATTACTTAAATAGGTTCATTAGGCTAAACTAGATTTAATTTAGAAAGCATTTAAGTTGAATTTGGGTCACATGGATGGCGCCACTTGTGGCTGACCATGTGCTTATCCAAATCAACTCTAAATGCTTCCTAAATCAAATTAATATGCATGATGGCACCTAGGTTCACGGCATTGCACATGGGAGTGATGATTTGAATTCAAATTTCAAATTTGAATTCAAATCTTGGCACCACATGTGGTGGTTGAATCTTAGTGCCAATTGTTTCCCTAGTCGAGCCTATATATGCATGATCTCTCTTATCTTGTATTCACTTTTGAATGAATAGAGAATTTTTGAAAAAATCTTCAGCCTCAATTCTATTTGAAAGGTCACCGGAGACACCACTTTAGAACTAGGAAATTCCATCTTTTCCTAACCTTGAAGTGAGCTCCCCTTTGCTTCTTTAGCCTAGATGCTTTCGTCCTTGATCTAGGAGTCTTCCAATAATCCTCCTTACATTCTTCCTCAATTCAATCGGTGGAATCTTCAAGGAGAAGATCAAGCATTCGGAGGAGGCCTAAAGGGACAAGAATTCTTCACTTGATCCATCCTACCTCTATCAGGAGACTAGACGTAGCTCAGGTCGAGGGAACCAGTATAAAACTCTTTGCACTCTTTATCTATTTCTCAGATGCAATATTTTTGCTGATATATCGTACTAAAATTTCGTCCGCTACTCATTTTTCACTACAACTATCTTCGAACGGAAAATACACCTACTTAACTTATTATTTTAAGAAACACTTTTTGCAGACAAAAAAAATCTCAAACGCAAAACACTTTCGTTGAGCCAACCTTACACAATTTTTAAAGTGTTCAACATAATACTTTTACTAGACGAAAAGGAGTCTCTTTGCGAAAACATTTTTAAAATTCCTTCGTTCACACACATTCAACCCCCCTTCTGTGTGTTTTTCCACTAACTTCAATCAGCAACTAAATACCATTTTTTTTGGCTTGGTTTGAGGCCAACAAAACATTCCTTGAGGGCAAAATTTGACTTATGCAGAGTATCCTACTAAATTTGTATATTTAAGTCAGCAAAAAGTGTGGAGACCAAGGAAACAAGGGTATTCCATTGGTAGACTTAGCTATATTCCTCCTAGAACAGGTGAACTATACTACATGAGGATTTTGTTTACTATGCAAAAGGGTTGTATTGATTATGAAAGTACCAAAATAGTTGATGGTAAGACTTATGAAAAATTCCAAGATGCATGTTATGCTTTGGGTTTATTGATGGATGATAGGGAGTATATTGATGCAATAAATGAGGCTAGCCAATTGGCTTCAGGTAAACAATTGAGAAGGTTGTTTGTTTCATTTTTATTTATGAATACAATGTCCAAACCAGATGTTGTTTGGACAGCCACGTGGAGTTTGCTAGCTGATGATATTTAGTACCAAAAAAGGAAAGAACTTAATGTTCCAGGTAAATTTATAATTTATGTCTGTTTTTAAAATTTTGTGAATGAATGGACAAATCTAAAATGCTAATTAATTCATCAAAATTGTGGCAAAGTTGCAAAGTTCTAAAGCTAACTCAAAACATGAGACTCAATACTACAAAGACTAATGCAACAACTTTTGACATAAAAAAATTTGCTAATTGGATCCTTCAAATTGGAGATAGAGATATGTTGATGGATCAAAATGGGGAAGTTGAAATATCTATCCCTAAAGAGTTGTTGATTCAACCAGTTGAGAACCCATTAATGTCATTGGTTCAGTTTGTGTATCGAAGTATACTTCATAACCTGAAGGATGTTAACTTCTTTCAAGAGAGGGCAATTTTAGCTCCAACAATAGAATCTTTTGAGCAAGTAAATGATTTTATGTTGTCTGTCATACCAGGAGAAGAAAAAAATTATTTGAGTTCTGACACACCTTGCCCATCAGACGAAGAAACTAAAATTCAAGGTGAATGGTTTACATCTAAATTTCTAAATGATGTTAAATGTTATGGAGTTCCAAATCATAAGTTGACCTTAAAGGTGGGAGTACCTATTATGTTGCTAAGAAATCTTGATCAATCAAATGGTTTGTGTAATGGTACACGGTTCCAAGTAACGGATTTGGGTACAAATGTTATAAGTGCTACAGTTATCACTGACACCAACATTGGGGACAACATTCTTATTCCAAGAATGAATTTAGTACCTTCAGATCCTGGATTCCCGTTCAAATTTCAACGAAGACAATTCCCTCTCTGTCTTTATTTTGAAATGAATATCAACAAAAGTCAAGGACAATCACTATCTATGGTTGAGTTATTTCTACCAAAACCAATATTTATCCATGGTCATCTTTATGTTGCTGCCTCAAGAGTCAAATCCATGCAAGGATTGAAAATTCTTATACTAGATGAAGATAGTCAAGTATGTAATTCTACAAAGAATGTGGTCTACAAAGAAGTGTTTGAAAATTTATAGTATACAGTATATTAAAAGTGATTTTATTACCTCTTTTGACCTGATCCTAAAAATAAGTTAGTTTATTATTACTGACAATTTCCTCATCTTTTGGCAGGAATATAAAGTGTACTCGGATCACAAATCAACTCCAATGACATCAACCGACTTATACCAGTCACGACACAAAATTTTAATTAATGAATTTCTTATGTTGTCTATTATAATATCATTATATCTAGATTACTTTAGGGTTTATGTTTTAGGATTTATATTGAATTAAACTAAATTCATTATATGCGTCATTTAATATTATAAAATGTTTGTTTACTAATGCACAAAAATTATATTTAATGTAGCACATTATTTTATTATTGTGATTTTTATTAAAAGTCACAGTACCAATGTTCTATAATTACATTCATTGTTAAATTGTTATACTACTTTTAACTATCTTACATAACAATTTGTTAAACAAATATATTAACATTTTGTAAAATTAATCATATCAACACAACAATGTATTAGTGTAAATAACTTACTTAAATTTTATCTCGCAAAGTGATAAAAATTAAACAAGCTAAGTGTGAAAGTTTGTTGGGAAACATTGTTCATCCATTATATCTTCAACATTAGTATGATTGCAAAAACTTCAATTAAAAAAATATATTAATCATATTGTGATTACTATAATATATATTCCATCAATATTCTTTTTGTTTATTAAAAAATGCATGCAAATTAAATAGAAAATATTTTTTTATAAAATAAAGGAATCAAATTGTCATCAAATATAATTTGTTATATAAAAAATTATAATAATTCTATGCGTTACACGGATACTGGCCGTAGTTTTAATAGACATTTGAGAATTGTGAAATAAAATGATTTCAAGAATCGATGACTTGATAAAACTAGTTCGGGATAAGTTTGAAGGATGATAAATATTCAAGAACTTTTAATATAAAATTAAATTTCTAAAAAGTTTTTATTTTAGTAAGGCGTGACTTATTTCAAATCGATTAGGTAACTCAATTTATATATGTTAATCTTAATCACACCTCTCACTAGTTTCTAAAAAGTTAATTTAAAATAATTATTTTTTAGATAACATATAAAATTAAAGATATTCATCTTTTAGATATATATATATATATATATATATATATATATATATATATATATATATATATATATATATATATATATATATATATATATATATAGATTAGGCTAAAACACTAATTTGGTCCCTTATATTAATTGTTTGTTTCAATTTAGTCCCATTTTAATTTTTAGTTTCAATTTGGTCCCAAACTAATTAATTGGTTTCAATTTAGTCCCAAATTAATTAATTGGTTTCAATGTGGGACTTCCGTCTAAATTATTTAAACGGAGTTAACTTTTAGTCACGTGGATGCCACGTAGATGCATACGTGGATGCCACATGGATGCCAATTTTTTTTAAAACACCTGGACCCAGAATGGCCCGTTCTGCAACCGGAACGGGCCGTTCTGGTTGCACTTTTGGTGTTTTAGTTTTGCATCCGGAACGGCCCGTTCCAGGTGCAAAATTAACACACCAAAAGTGCATCAGAACGGCCGTTCTGGTTTCAGAACGGCCCGTTCTGGATTCAGAACGGCCCGTTCTGGATTCAGAACGGTCCGTTCCAAGACTGAGAATAGTGCCTTCATTATATTTTTGATAATTATGCAATTTTGATCTCTAAGGTTTTAATTGAGTAATTTCAGTCTTTAAAAGATTATAGTTGTGTAATTTTAGTCTCACCATTTTTAATTAAATAATTTTAATCTCTCAAATATCATGATTGTGCAATTTTAGTCTTTCTTATTAAAAATATAATAATTTTAAAATTTTAATATATATATATATATATATAATGTTTTAAAACTATATAATTGTTTGCTTATTTAAATTAACATATATTATAATTTTTTGTAATGTATCAAATGATATATATTTATTATTACTAAATAAATAAAATTTATATATTATTAATATTTTAATATTACTAATAAATTAATATCAATAACATTTTTCCTATATTTATAAATAAACTAATAATTTGATAAATATATATTAATATATTTTTACAAAAATATAAATATATAAGATCAGATATATTTTTCTAATTAATATACTTATATTTTTGTAAAAGTATATTAGTTTATCTATAAATATATTAATAATATTATTGATATAATATCAAAAATTATAACATATGTTAATTTGAATAGATAAATAATTGTTTAATTTTAAAACATTATATATATATGTTGGATATCAGCACATATCAATCAGAATCTGTTGGAAATCAGCATATATCAATCAGAATATTCAATTCTGATTTGTAAAGATTTAATGTTAATAAGATCAATTTTATTTCCCCTCCTTTAATTATTTAGATACAGCATTTATAGGGAGAATTATTTCCCAGATTTTTAGGGATAGATTAGTGTGCAGATTTATTCCCTTGTATTCTATTTATACCACTTTTGTATTTTTCCCAAATCAGAGAAATATACATTGTATTTTTCCGCAATATATATATATATATATATATATATATATATATATTAAAATTATTAATTTTTAATGGGAGAAACTAAAATCGTATTGTTATGATATTCTTTATTAATTTTATTAAAAAATATAATAATTTTGAAAAATATTTTTTTATGGTAAAAATTTTAAAATTACTTATTTTTATTAAAATATTTATTTTATTAGATATAACAACATAATTAAAATATAATTAATAATATATATTTTGTAAAATTATTAATATTTATATTTTAAAAAAAAAAGTTAAAACCGGAACGGCCCGTTCTGAAACCGGAACGGGCCGTTCTGGTTTCACTTTTTGTGTGTTAATTTTGCACTCGGAACGGACCGTTCTGATTGTAAAATTAATACACCAAAAAAGAAACCAGAACGGCCCGTTCCGGTTTCAGAACGGGCCGTTCTGGGTCCAGGTATTTTAAAAAAAAAATTATCCACGTGGCATCCACATGGCATCCACGTGGTATCCACGTATGTATCTACGTGGCATCCACGTTGGCAAAAGTTAACTCCGTTTAAATAATTTGGACGGAAGTCCTAAATTGAAACCAATTAATTTTTAAGGGACCAAATTGAAATCAATTAATTAGTTTGGGACCAAATTGAAATCAAAAATTAAAATGGGACTAAATTGAAACAAACAATTAATATAAGGGACCAAATTAGTGTTTTAGCCTTAAGATTATTACAATAACAGTCAATCCTAATTTGACTCCTACAATTAAAAAAAAATCATCTTTTAGATGAAAAGAAAAATATCCATTCCAACAATGTATTCTATTTCAAATTATTTACTCCGATAATTTTCTTCTAAATTTCAAAACTTTCGTGTCTTTAATTTTTTGCATAGAATAATAATTGTTAAATAATATTAATAATTATTATAACTTTTTATTTTTAACTTGATTTAAACTTTAAAATAGTTCTACAGGAGGTGGTATTCAACAAATCTTTGCACCACTAATTATTTTTCATGAACAATTTAAACGATATAGCTACGACAAAAGAGCGTTGAATATAAAAACCAGTGAGGATAACCCTTCTTAGATTCCTTTTCCAAATGAAATCCCAAGTTTAAATTTAACTTTTTAACGTGGAATAAGTTGATCAAAATAAGGCTTGTTACGAAAACTTATTTTATACTTAAATTTCGAGAAAGTCAAGGAAAAACATATTCACTAAAATTTAATCGTAACCAAAAAAGTTCGAAACAGATGAGTGGATGCAGAATGATGGCGAAGAACAAACGCATCTGTAGACACGGAACTAGAAGGTAATGGTGTGTTTGAATAAAGAATTTTATAAATTTAAAAAATTTAGAATTCTTGATATTTAAATTATTTTGATTTCAATTTTTATCATTTTTAAAATATTTTATTTGAATAAGTTAATTTAAATTTTTTAAATTTTAAATTGTTAATTTTGATATAATAATTTGATTCTATTATGATAAAATTAATTTAAAAATATATTTGTATATTAAAATTTTTAAATAAAATTTTATAAAAATAAATATTAACTAATTTTTAAATATTTAATAATTTTAAAAATTAATATTAAATACTATTTAATAATTTTAAAAATATTTTTTAAAATATTTAATAATTAAAAAATATGAAAAAATAAGAGATAAGATAAAAATATAAAAGCGCAATAAGAAAAAATAATATGAAAATTTTTAAATTCTTATTTTTTTTTTTGAAGAATTTGAAATTCTACTATTTCAAAAAATTTCAAATACTTGGATTTCAAATACCTTGTAAATTCTCCATCTAAACCAAGTATTTCATCTAAAAAAATTTGAAATTTTTCAAACAAATGAATTACTATATTCAAATTCTCCATCAAAATACACTATAATGGTATGTTTGGACAATAAAGTTTACAAATTCAAAGACTTTTAAATTTTTTATATTTGAATTATTTTAATTTTAATTTCTATCATTTTTTAAATATTTTGTTTGAATAAGTCAATTCAAATTTCTCAAATTTTAAATTATTGAGTTAAATATGATAATTTAATTCCATCATACTAAAATTAATTTTAAAAATATATTTATGTTGAAATTTTGAAATTAAATTTTATAAAATTGAGTATTAGCTAATTTTTAAATATTTAATAATTTTAAAAATTAATATTAGATAATATTTAATAATTTTAAAAATATTTTTAAATATTCAATAATTAAAAACATGAAAAGTTAAGCGATAAAATAAAATATATAAGTAAAATAAGAAAAAATAATAATAAATTTCAAATTCTTACTTTATTGAGAGAATTTAAAATTCTACTATTTTAAGAAATTTCATAAATATTTAAATTTCAAATTTTTATAAATTTTTCAATCCAACCAAGGTATTTCACCTTAAATTTAAAATTCTTCAAATAAATAAATTATTCTATTTAAATTTCTCATCCAAATACCTTATAATGAAACTACGGTTGGTTATTTTGGATAATTTAAAATATTCACATAAAAGGAGGTTCAAAAAGAAAGGCCTAACGTTTATACACCGCTGACACTGAACCCAAACGGAAAAGTTCGGGTACGAAGAAATGTGTATGTTTCTAGTAAAAACAGGTGTTGAAATCGTGGGCAGCATCGCATGTAAAAAATCAAATACTCTTATATGCTTCAAATTGAAATTTTCACACTTATGTCCACTCCAAAGTCCTGGGCGACTTCGACAGATGGCACACACTAAAAGAGTAAAAGTAACACACGAACAGCTTCTACCAATAAACTCAGTCACAGCACCATAATAGTCGATAAATTTTTGCTTCCTCTGTTCACATATAGTAACATGCTTAGATAAACATCACCTAGATCCACGAGCATACTTCCTGTCTGGGCTACCATGTGGAGAATAAGGAAGCGATCTAGATCTCTCCCTCCTAGACCTTCCCCCATAGGGTGAGCGCCGGGGAGAATAATCTTGGCCACCTCTGTATGGAGGTGAACGCCTTGGAGACCTACGACGTGAATAATCATCGCGCTCAGGACCATCACGATACCTTCCCCGGTCACCACGATAGCCTAACAACAAAACAGAAGATAGAATTCAGTAAGAAAACATAGAACTTTCAAAAACAAACACGTCAGATTCCCAATTTATGATAGATGGTTAAACTTACCATACTCTCTAGTGTTTTTCAGTCCAAGATAGTGCCCTGGGGTTGGAGTTCTTGCACGTTTTCTTCGTGACTGAAACAAAAATACAGGAGTTAATCTTTAATGATTCTTCCTTGATATAATACATGAATCGTCCAAATACCACTAATAGCAAATAAACTTGAATCATTGACATCTTTCTTGCTAGAACAACTTTTTCATTATATTAAGAGAATCCTTGATAAGAAAATTTCATCAAGGATTCATCAAGATAAAGAACCTAGCTTCTACGAAGAGGGTAAAAATAGTTATATCCACACATGATTAATGCCAGGTGTGAGATACCATAAAAGCCTCATTAGAAAGTTGTTGATAATGTCCGTTGTTTAGTTGAGAGTTGAAAGTGAATGCTGTGGTTGTAAAGTTGTTGGGCAATATAGTTGCTATGTTTAGTTGATCAGACGCATTTGATTAGCTGTTTAAGCTTGCCATTGATCAAGCAGTTTCACTAAAGTTGAAATGTATGAACTGATCATCTTTGATCCCTGCCAACAAAGCTGATGCAATGTATTCTGAATATTACCAGGAAACCTCCAAGTCAAGAAAAAATTGACAAATACAACTGTTTTAACAACTACTACCATGAAAAAGTCCATTACCCGTTCAACAGTGATGTAACGACCCTCTAAGACTGATTGATTGAGATACTTGATACAGCGCTCTGCATCATCAACAGTTTCCATTGTAACAAAAGCAAAACCACGAGAAATCCGGGTGCGGGGCTCCACCACAAGAAAACATGAAGAAACCTATGAAAGCAAACAACCATTGACAAAAATTGCCAAGATTGAGGGCTCGTTAGAGATATGAACAATAAAATTCAACAGATTCAATAGTAAACCAGTATAATACTCACCTTTCCTTCCTTGGAGAAATGCTCCTCTAGGTCTCTTTCAGTGACCCTTGAAGACAGACCAGTTACATAAAGTGTGTCACCAGGATTTGAAGGCTCAGACCTACAATATATTTTGAAAGATAAGTTAAGCCACTAAAATTGGATTGGTGGTGAGAAACTTGGGTAAGTTGCTTGAGTTCATATTACAAATCCCATTGACATCATTTTACCAAACCAAAAAAGAAATTGAGAATTTATCCGTACATCACTATCAGATAGTTAACATAAAAACAGTCAACTCTTTAAGAAATACTTGCAAGTTTAGATGTAAGCTTTTCAAATATAGTATTATTGACAGAATATAAACTAAATTGAAAAAGACTGACCTTCCATGACTTCGAGACCTTGACCTGAAGAAGAAAATACCAGCCATTCCACAAAGTGATAGAAACAGAAGACACAAAAGAAATAAGTCTCAGGCACTGGGATAAGAAGACACACACACATACATATATAAAGAAAATAATGGTACCAAGGTTTTGCAATGCAGTCCCCAACTACATTTAGCCATAATTTTTGTCATAATTTCAGTAATCATAAAGCACAATTTAAAACCTTAGTAACACAGCACCTTCTTCCACACTTTCAAGCTAAACCACAATTGTCACTAACCTGCCACGACTCCTAGAACGGGACCTTGGCCTTTGTCTCGGCCTAGACCTAGACCTTGACCTAGATCTCGACCTAGACCTCGATCTAGACTGAGCTTTCCACAGTGGGGACCTTGAATTCCTGAAATAACATCACAACCAGAGAAAAATAGCTTCACAGCAAGGACAAAGCATAAAAATATGATCAACAATGTAGCTTCATTGGCCCAGCCTATTTCTCTGCTTTATGGAGAAAACAGTGGCCACTTTCCATCAAGAAACACAATCTGCTTGCAATATCCTATGTACATTGTATCGACAATGATAAGGCAAATTCTGAATTTCCAATCAAACTATTCAACAACACGACTACACCTTCCTTCAAATGATTACAGCGAACCTATAATTCTATACAAACAATTACGAATTCATTTCTTCTTTTTCTTCGAGTTTTGTTTAAAAATAACTATACACGTATGAATAAAACCACAACAGAATCCCCCATTGCAGCTCAATTAGAGAAACAAAATGTGCAAACTGGGATCTGGCAATTAACAATGGCTGAGGCATAATTGGGAAAAAGAGCGAGAGGAATATCGAATCGAAAGATTGTTTTAGGGTTTACCTTGCGAGAGGGGAATCAGCCTGCAAAATGAAATGTAAAAGCGTTAAATGGTGTTGAATGAAGAGATCAGAGAATAAGAGCGTAGAGGTTTGGGATAGAGAACTTGCCATATTTTTTGACCGACGAAGGATTAGGGTTTTGGATCAGAATGGGCGCTCAAATAAATTCACCTTTGGGGGTGCTTAGCACGGGTTTTATAGGGTAAAATTTTCTGTTGGTCAAGTTGAAGGAAACCTACCAAGATCTACATGGGTAAATTTCCTTTTCTTTTCACACGTTCAAAATACACTTCATGGTAAAATTAAATTCTTACTTTTACATTTATACTAATAATATCAAAATACTAATAATAAAATAGATACTAATTTTTTTTGTGTCTTCCATTTGCTTATAATTTTAACCTTTAATTAACTGCCATAAAAATAATTGTGTATTATAAAAAAGAGCATTTAATCATCTAATCAGTTATTTTGATTTTATTATTGTTAAAAAAAATGAACTATTTGTAATTGATTCTCATTAGTGACATTTTGAGATAAATTAGATATCGAGCATGTTTTTAGTGAAGTTGGGGTTTGAGTTTTTGTGATGTGGTTAGAATCATAGGTTGAATGTAGATGAGGGTAGTTCGGGTGGCTCGAAGAGAAGAAAGAAGTATGAGCATTATGAAGGTGTTGCATATTCTTACTTAGCAAGATAGGGAGCTCGTTGGGCGAGCCATCAAATATGAAGACAAAGTTGTCTACATCGCATTCTCATTCAAACACCATGTGAATTGTCCAATGAGAATGAGCGTTCATGTTGAACACTTTGAAGGTATGCCAACGACACATGTCTCTTAGCATAAGTTGTTATTGTTGTCGTAGTGTAACATAAGGAGCTCGCTCAACAAGAGGATCCACAAATGATCCAACTTGCAAAATGAGTTTGATGGAAATCTAATCCTAAGGATTCATTTGGAAGAGGTAAGACCAAGAAGGGTGAAGGTTGATCAAAGGAGGCTCACACTTGAAGACCATTTGGCCTTTAACTAGGTCCATGGTTAGGAGGCTAGAGGAGGCTTCTACAGAGGAGGTACTTATTAGACTTATGCTCTTGATGAGCATTGAGTATGATTCCTCTTATTAGTCTCTTACACTCCATTGTATATACATTGTATGATACTTGTACATAATAGTTGCTTGTATAGATGTATTTTGCCTTTGTATTTGTGAGGCACTTTCTTTCTTTTATTTTAGGTTATCCTTTAGGAATTTAGGGTGTGTTACTTAGAGACTTTTTCTCCATTTGTCTTTGTATTAAGGGTCATTCATTTTTGTATTTTTCAGTAGTGGAAGTGGGGTGATAAATAGCAAGGTGTGTAGGTGCAACTTGTTAGAAAAGAATGGCTCAATCCAAGAGGGGGGTGAATTAGATTCTATGACACTTTAAAAATTTTCAGTTTTTAGGATCTTTATTTCAATTCAAACTTTTCTAAAATGAATTTTCAAAGAAGTTTCTTAAAGACTTATTAATAAAGAATGAATCCTATATGCTTTCTTGATTAATCGTTAATGAGATTCAAAGTTTCGTACAATCAATATGCAACAATTTGATTCAATTCAGATCAATATTGCTCATGCAAACATGTTAATCAAGAATGATCTTTTTTACATACAACCAAGATATTATACAAAGTAAAAGATAAGGGTAAGAGAAGATTGCACAAGTCTTTTATCCTAGTTCAGCTACTCCACATGTGACCTACATCCAGTCCTCAATCATAACCTGATCAAGATTTGTTCCACTATCTTAATGAAGAAGTTTTACAAGCATACCACACATGCATATACTCCTACATTCAAGATAACCATTTTCTTGACCTCAAGAAAGCACCCCTTGTAGAAACCAAGAATTCCTTACCACTTGAGAAACCTACTCAAGATTTACAAATATTCACAAAGAATTAAGGAACGAATTCACCTAGAATTCAGAAGCAAATTTTAATCTTTTTCCTTTCAAGAATGTGATATGATGATCTTTTCTCAAAGCATTTCAAAAACGTTTTTCTTCTTGGTTTCATAAAGAAAACTCTCCAAGAATGTCACAAAGACTTCACAAACACATTTTTCTAATTTTGATTCTCAAATCTATCTCTGTTTTGAAGTTTCAAAATGGTCAAACTATTTATAAGTTTTTCAGAACCAGATAATCGATTATTTTAAAGAATAATCGATTATTTTGTTCTTCATGATTTCTGGAAATCAACCAAGAACAATTTAATCAATTATTTTGCTGGATAATCGATTATTCTAGAGAGTCATTTCTGGGATAATCGATTATTTCACAAATAATCGATTATTGCAGCAAGGTATCCTTTTTACCTGTTGCTGGAATAATCGATTATATTTAATGATAATCGATTATTTTGAGTTAGTTTTCAAAACTCTATTTTAAGTCTCGAAATAACTTTTTAATCTTTTAAACCCATCATCATACAAACCCCTAATCAGATTAGATACAGATTAGCCAAAGCACAAAGCATACACATAAAAAATAAACTCAACAAAACAATTTATAAGCTACTCCTAGTACATAACATTTTTCTTTGACTTTGTTTTTGACTTCTAAGTTGTTGATGTCCTTATCCTTGGTCAGCTTTGTTCCACACATTTGTTATCATTAAAACCTTTAATCTCCAGAGGTGAGTTGATTCACCACCATGAATCTCAACAATCTCCCCCTTTTTGATGATGACAAACCAAACTAAGCTAAGGCACTTTGTCCATTTTGTTTTGCCTTATTACACAACACTTCAAAACCTGCAAAACAAACTCACAAAACCTTCTCCCCCTTTGGACATCATCAAAAACAAACCAAGCTATGTATGTCCAGAATACACAAGTATGAGCTTTATGCATACTCCTTATATGCTCAGAACAATACCACAAAACTGATTTAACATAACAGAGGTATTGGTCAGCCAAAAAACTTTGTGAACTTGGATCAGAATATCCAAGCCATAAGCATCAGATCAGCAACAAAAACATTAATTGGTTAGCCAAAATCACAAGATACAATTCATTATCACAATTCAGAGTCCACAATCATTATCAAATATGCCAACCAAACATCAAAGAACCACATATCAATGTTCAAAACAGAACATCACACCACTAATCAACCAAACCAGAATTTTCAAACCATTCAAACACAATATATCAACAATTTAACTTCAAATTTCAACAGAAATCAAATTGTTCAACTAATTAAAGCAAGAAAATTGTTCAAAAATTAAAGCGATTACAACCCAATCGAAAATTAAAATTTAAAAACCAGAAATTTAAAACTTAAACTTCCTAATTCAAAAACAAAAAAACAGAACACTAATCACTCCGAGTCCTCAAACATCCCAAGCTGAGCCTTAATTCGGTTAATCTCATGATCAAGGTTATCAAATCGATCAAGAATACCCGAATAGATTGACTCGTGCCTCCTAGACATCTCCATAACAGCATCAAGCTTGTTAATCATTTTCTGCTTGAATGGAGAGAATGGAGAGAATGGAAAAACAAGTGGCCTGCCTAGCTTGTCTTCCTTTGGCCAAATTGCTTAGTTGCCTTGTGCACTTGGGAAGCTTGTGCTACAAGCTTCTAACTTAGCTTGCTTCCCAAGCTTCTAAGTTAGAAGCTTGCTCTACAAGCCTCGTAAACCATCTAGGATGGTCAAGTTAAGCTAACGATGATTCTCTTGAACCATAGTTAGCCTAGCTTGCACCATAAGTTTCCCCCACCCTTTATAATCTTTTTTCTTACTTTTGTAGTCACTTTTGATGAAATAGAGAGTGAATTCCGAAATTTTTCAGCCAATTTCTCTCTTCTAAAAGTCTCAACCTCTTTGATATTTGTAACACCCCAGTTTTTATTTCACTTTTTATTTATTTTAATAGAGGGTATTTTGGTAATTTTGTAAAGGTGATAGGGGTGATTTAGTAGCTTGGAACGGGCTGTTCCAGAATTGGAACGGGCCGTTCCAAACTACCAAGTTGTGTGTGAGTTAATAGCCTAGAACGGGCCGTTCTCAAGGTAGAACGGGCCGTTCCAGACTATTAAATATGCCTTTAACCCTAAATGAGAACGGGCCTGGAACGGGGCGTTCCCAAAATTATGGCCGTTGGGGGTAATTAATGCACACCAGAACGGGCCGTTCTGGTTTTGGAAAGGGCCGTTCTGGATGTGATTTTTAGCCACGTTTTAAGGGTCCGGAACGGGCCGTTCTAGATTTGGAATGGGCCGTTCCGGCGTAAAAAGCCTATAAATAGAGTTGTTTGCCACTCCCAAAAAGCACACCTCTCATTTCTGATTTCTTTTCTTCTGCTCTCTCTTCTTTCCTCTACTTTCTGCTTCAGACCGAGGGGAACCCAGCGAGGGAGATCAACCAGATCTAGTCTAGATTCAGCTTCTTCATATCCAGGTACGGGGGAAAAGGGAATTATTTATATATAGAGTTACATGAGGGAATTGGGTAGAGGAAGAACCCCTTAGAATTATGAGCAATTTTAGAAATATTTCTGTTTGAAGAATTATTGGCATTATTTGATTCTGTATATATTTAGGACAATAAATATATAATTTGTTTGTAAAAATGATGCTCTAGGAGGGAGAACGAAATTATAGAAAAGTGCCTGTAGGTTAGGTTTTGGAAAAATTGGATTATTTCTGTTTGAGGAATTAATTATACCATTGGATTCCGTATGTGTTGAGGATTAGAAATATATATTTAAATCGTAAGAATGATGATCTGGGAGAGAGAACGAAATTGTAGAAAAGTGCATGTGAGCTAGGTTTTGGAACAATTAGGGGTTTTACTGTTTATGTTGAAAATATATTAAATTGGTAATTCCGTTGTGTATTATATTAATTTATGAATATCATTGTTATATTATTTGGTAAAAATTGATGATTTACATGTGAATTACTTGATACGTGTGAAACCCATTATTTTGGACATATCTGATATATGTATGAAATTGAATTATGAGATGTTGTGTGGAATGTGAATGAGATGTGGTTGTGGTTCTTCACACCTATGACCAGGGGTGAGCACGGCCCGAGATTGTTACATGAGTATCGTGACCTTGGTTAACATGTCAAGGGTGAGCACGGCCCTAGGTTAGGGGTAACGTGACCTTGGCACAGTGTTATATAAGGGGTGAGCACGGCTCTAGATTGTTACGTGGGTATCGTGACCTTGGTTAACATGTCAGGGGTGAGCACTGTCGCCACCGGCCCAAACGGGCTTTCGGCATTCGCGAAGGATGGTTGGACTCGTTTATTTGTTTAAAAATATGGATTGCTAGAATGACTTATTCTCAAACTGAGACCTCATCAAACGAGCAATTTTATTAAAAAGGCTCACTAATCCATATTAATCCCAAGCGGGACCCTCCATGGATTAGTGGTTTTCGCAAAAGGAGGGTTCGTGGAGTCGCCACCAATGTTTTACTCAAAACATTGGAAAAAGGGATAAGGCAATTGATTTTATAAATCAACTTTGGCCATTACAACCAGAGTTGGGTAAGGGAGTCGGTTACGCGTGGGGAAGGTGTTAGCACCCCACAGCGCCCCTTTCGGGTTCCCTATGACAGATTATTTCTAAAATAACAGCGTAAAATTACTAAATTACCCCTATTTATTATAAGCGATTATAAATTAACTATCTACATGATGACAGTTTAAATATACACACAGAAAGCAGTAAAAGGAAGGATTGAAGGGAAACCTCTTGAAGCGTGCTTTTATATATTGCAAAGAACTGGGAAGCGTTTTGGCGTTCCCTCGCTCTACAAGCTCGCTCGCTCCTTCCTAAAAACTTTTGACTATGGAAATCCGGAGGATTTCCCTTCGACTAGGTTCGAATCTCCAAGCTAAGTGCTCAGAATTCCAGAACTTCGTCGGATCGACTCCCAGAGAGATTTCTAGGGCAGAACACTGCTCAAAAACCCCAGAATACTCAAGGAGGGAGTCCAAACTGAGTGAAAAAGTGTGGAATGACGTCCAATTGACGTCATATTTATAGGGAATAGGCGCAATACGGCCTACAGGGGCAATACGGCCGTATTGAAATTTTTGAACTTCAATACGGTCGTATTGAAGTTCAATACGGTCGTATTGAAATTCAGAAATTTCAATACGCCCGTATTGAGTTCGCTGCGGTTGTATTGAAGTGTCAATACGGTCGTATTGACTTCAGTACGACCGTATTGAAGTGTCAATACGGTCGTATTGACTTTAGTACGGCCGTATTGGGCTTTTTCCCTCCACTTCCTTATTTTGAGCTATTCTAAGACCTCTAGACCTACAGAGAACCCTCCTAGGGCCTTCGAGGAGTCCTTCTGGCTGATTATCCTTCAGTCTTCGAGAGTCTTCAAGCTTTATTTCCGACCCGGACAATTTTAGGGGTCTACAGCTGCCCCCCCTTTACTTAGTCGGACGGCCTTTTGGTGTACCGGCTGATAAGTAAAGGAGTTGACCCAATTGTCCGGGTGATGTGCCGACCTTCTGACTTGTAATGTCTTCCGGCGGAAAATTGTTGAGTAGCCTCTCCAGGTGGGTGCATACCTCGGCGCTTCTGACAACCTCGGTAGCTAAGTTTAACACCAACGTGTCTTTGACGACGCTGATGGCTGAGTATTGTCTCTCCAGACCTTGAGTATTGTCTCTCCAGACCTTGAGTACTGTCTCTCCAGACCTTGAGTACTGTCTCTCCAGACCTTGAGTACCGTCTCTCCAGACCTTGTTTGAGTACCGTCTCTCCAGACCTTGTTTGAGTATTGTCTCTCCAGACCTTGTTTGAGTACTGTCTCTCCAGACTTTGTTTGAGTACCGTCTCTCCAGACCTTGTTTGAGTATTGTCTCTCCAGACCTTGTTTGAGTATTGTCTCTCCAGACTTTGTTTGAGTACCGTCTCTCCAGACCTTGTTTGAGTACCGTCTCTCCAGACTTTGTTCGAGTACTGTCTCTCCAGACTTCGTTTGAGTATCGTCTCTCCAGACTTTGTTTGAGTACTGTCTCTCCAGACTTCGTTTGAGTACCGTCTCTCCAGACTTGTGCATACCTCGGTGCTCTCGACAACTGGGTAGCTGAGTATTGCCTTTTAGGCTTTGAGATGACTTTGTCTCCACAGTCCACGATGCTGCTTCGACGGTTTTTTCTGATTTTGTGCCACTGAGGGCTGGATAACGCAGGGATCCGTCTAGGGGATGTGCAGTCATTCACAGGTTCCTGTGCCCCAACTTGCATTGCATTGTTGGTACCCATGGGGAATTTCTGACTCCTTGGGGTGTAGACACAGATGCTCTTTCTCTCTGAGTTGAGCGACGCCTTATGTTTGGCTGACGTCCTTTGACGTTGGTGGAGTATCCCGGTTCATCCTTATTCGGGTATCTCTTTTTGATTTTCTGATTTTTGCCTCTGTGTAGGCTGTTATCCGCTGGGGGATTTCGTCGTTGATTTTGATTAGCCTCTTCTGTTAGGCGTATCGGCTTGACGTTCGATGTTTGGCTAAGAGCCGGATTCCACTTGGGGAATACTTATTGATATTTTTGATTTTCTTCCTTTTGCAGGGATGCCTCTGAGTAGGCGATTGGGGAATGAGGGATCTTATGTATCCCAGAGTTTTATTTAGGAAGCCTCTGCAGGCTTAGCCTCACTCAGCGCTTTGAGTCGGAGAGCTATCTTCCACCGAGGAAATGTTAAGTCCTTTGACTTGTATATACTGTTTGGATGATCGCACTTCCATTGGGGATTGCGTCGATTTTGCTTTGATAGCTCTCGCTGGGGATTTTTCCGTGAGCTTGAGCTGAGGTTCCCTCTGGGGAGTATTATTTCTGCGAGCCTCTCCAGGCTCAGTTATTCTGCATACTGTGGAGGATGTGGAGTATTATTTTGGTAAGCCTCTCCAGGCTTAGTTATTTGGTACAAATTGTTTGTTGGATTTTCTATATCCTTGCCTTTTTTATTTTCGGCTTTTTCTGTATTTTGCCTTTTCTTCTGATTTGGCTTTTTCTGTATTTTGCCTTTTTTATGTTTTTGGCTTTTGCTGTACAGAAATTAAAAGTGCTAAAGAAATTAAATTTATGAGAGAGTATTATTTCGGCAAGCCTCTCCAGGCTCAGTTATTTTGTAGGAGTATTGTTTCGGCAAGCCTCTCCAGGCTCAATTATTCTGTACGAGTATTATTTCGGCAAGCCTCTCCAGGCTCAATTATTCTGAGAGTATTATTTCGGCGAGCCTCTCCAGGCTCAGTTATTTTGAACGAGTATTATTTCGGCAAGCCTCTCCAGGCTCAATTATTCTGAGAGTATTATTTCGGCGAGCCTCTCCAGGCTCAGTTATTTTGAGAGTATTCTTTCGGCAAGCCTCTCCAGGCTCAGTTATTATGATGCTGTTGATTTTCTGAATCTTTGTATTTTGCTTGCTGCTGTCATACACAAGCAATTTTCTATTTTTCTATTTTATGCGGTTGCCTCATGATAAGGTCTTTGAATGTGCAACTAATGTGTGTGTGATGCACAAATGCAATACAATTTTTTATTTTTGTTCATTTATTTAGAAAAGTGAGTGGCTCTCCCTATCCTCTTCTTCTTGGAGGACTTTCTGTCATTGACGCGAGGGAGTATTTTTGTGAGCCTTTATGCAGGAGATTATGGATTTTACAGGAACCCCTCCAATTTTCTTTTATTGACCGATTAATAATGGAATTTCGTACAATTTTTATGAAAAACCAATTCAGAGGCATAATCACATGGTCAAGAAAGAAAAGAAACAAATGGATATTTTTATTGATATTCACAAGTGTTTTTTTACAGAAAGATATACAGAAGGAAATTTCTGAAGAATGGCTGGCCAAGGTAGGCTATATACATTGGGCTTAACAATTATATCTGTAATTGTTGCTCTTTACGTTCCCTTAATTGCTTCGGCCTGAGCCAGGAGTGTAGATACTGCAAGACGCTTGCTTCTAGAAGATTATCACTTGAACCGCCTTTCGGTTTTCGGTTCAAGTGATCGTTGCTTGTTTTGTTTTTATATCTTATTCTTTTGTCCCTAACTTTTGCTTAGGACGTATCCTAACGGGGTAAATTTGCCTTTGTTTTGCCTAGTACCCTTGTACTGGCAGGCTTTTTATTTTGCCCTAACTTTTGCCTAGGATGCCCTTTTTGGGTTTTCATCCTAGCGGGCCTATGCAAGCAACGTCTTCAAGCATAGTACTTCTTTACCACGTCAGTGTTGACTAAGTATCGAAGTTCTTCTCCATCCATGTTTGTGAGGATCAATGCTCCTTCTGAGAAGGCTCGTTTTTCCACGTATGGTCCTCCGTGATTTGGGGCATACTTTCCGATTTTGTCCTTTTGAGTTGGTAGTAATTTCTTCATTACCAACTCTCCCTCATGGTAGACTCGAGGGTGGACTTTCTTGTCAAAAGCCTTTTTGATCTTCCTCTGATAGGCTTGACCATGGCATATGGCGTTCAGCCGTTTCTTTTTGATAGGGTTCAACTGGTCATATTGGCTTTGAACCCATTCTGCCTCGGAAAGTTTTGTTTCCATGATTACCCTTAGATAGAATATCTCGACTTCGATGGGTAGAACTGCCTCCACCCCATAAATGAGTGAGAATGGAATAGCTCCTGTAAATGGACGTACTGAAGTCCTATAGCCATGAGGAGCGAAGGGTAACATCTCGTGTCAGTCTTTAAATGAGACAACCATCTTTTGTACTATTTTTTGATGTTCTTATTGGTTGCCTCGACTGCCCCATTCATCTTTGGCCGATATGGGGAAGAGTTGTGGTGTTGGATCTTGAATTCTTGGCACAGTTCTTCCACCATTTTATTATCCAGATTAGATCCATTATCAGTGATGATTTATTTCTCCATGCTTCCACTAGATTATCCTAAAATCTTTTGGGACAAGAGAGAAAAGAAAAGAAAGATATTTTTATTTTGAAGTTTGTGTTTTAGAGGGGATTTATTTTTTCAAAAATGGTTTTTGTAAGAATGGGTGGCCAAGGTAGGCTTAAGTGTTTAGGCTTGTTTGATTAAACACTTATGAAGTTAAAAAATCGTGTTGTGATTCGACAACTTGGATAGCTTCCCTTGAACCTTTCTTTTTGAATTTGGTTCATGGTACCATCATGGATTTCTTTTGTTTTTTTATTGTCCTTATTTTTGCCTAAAACACCCTTTTGTGGCGTTTTAGCGGACCTTTGTTTTTGTTTATTATTGTAACCCTAACTTTTGCCTAGGTCACCCTTTCGTGGGATTCCTAGCGGGTCTTTTGCTCTTATTTTTGCGCAGTCCCCTTTTTGGGTTTCCTGCCGAGCTTCTTTTATTTTGAAAGATTTCTTTTTACCCATGATGGCACTTGTCGAGGCCAAGGGAAGGTGCTCCAAGTTGTCACACACACCTGTAGACCCCTAAAATTGTCCGGGTCGGAAATAAAGCTTGAAGACTCTCGAAGACTGAAGAAGGATCAGCCAGAAGGACTTCCAGAAGGCCCAAGGAGGGTTCTCTATAGGTCTAAGAGGTCTTAGGATAGCTAAAAATAGAAAATAGGAGGAATTGGGACCAATACGGGCTGCTTGGGGACCAGTACGGCCTGTATTGAAGTTTTGAACTTCAATGCGGCCGTACTGGACTCAATACGGCCGTATTGAAGATCTGTGAACTTCAATACGGCCGTATTGAGTTCAATACGGCCGTATTGAAGAACAAATTCTCAATACGGGCCGTATTGACCCCAGCGCCCGTATTGCTCCTATTTCCTATAAATATGGCGTCATTTGACGTCAATACACACTTTTTCACTCAGTTTTGACTCCCTCCTTGAGTATTCTGGGGTTTTTGAGCAGTGTTCTGCCCTAGAAATCTCTCTGGGAGTCGATCCGACGAAGTTCTGGAATTCCGAGCACTTAGCTTGGAGATTCGAACCTAGTCGAAGGGAAATCCTCCGGATTTCCATAGTCAAAAGTTTTTAGGAAGGAGCGAGCGAGCTTGTAGAGCGAGGGAACGCCAAAAAGCTTCCCAGTTTTACTCAATATATAAAAGCACGCTTCAAGAGGTTTCTTCTTAAATCCTTCCTTTTACTGCTTTCTGTGTGCATATTTAAACTGTCATCATGTAGATAGTTAATTTATAATCGCTTATAATAAATAGGGGTAATTTAGTAATTTTACACTGTTATTTTAGAAAATAATCTGTCATAGGGAACCCGAAAGGGGCGCTGTGGGGTGCTAACACCTTCCCCACGCGTAACCGACTCCCTTACCCAACTCTGGTTGTAATGGCCAAAGTTGATTTATAAAATCAATTGCCTTATCCCTTTTTCCAATGTTTTGAGTAAAACATTGGTGGCGACTCCACGAACCCTCCTTTTGCGAAAACCACTAATCCATGGAGGGTCCCGCTTGGGATTAATATGGATTGGTGAGCCTTTTAATAAAATTGCTCGTTTGACGAGGTCTCAGTTTGAGAATAAGTCATTCTAGCAATCCACATTTTTTTAAACAAATAAACGAGTCCAACCATCCTTCGCGAATGCCGAAAGCCCGTTTGGGCCGGTGGCGACAGATGGCGACTCCACTGGGGAAGCCTTGAGAGTCAGTCCCATTTAGTGACAGATTATTTTTAACAAATAATAGTTAAAATTACTTCATTACCCCTTGCTTGTATTATAATATGTTTTATTATATGGCTTTAAATAACTGTTGTATGCTTAAATTCCGCAATTGTTTGAAATAAAAACTGCACACAAACCTTTGCACACAACAGTTCCCTCTATACCCGGGGGCATGAGTGGTAATCCATAGGGAGTGGATGTTAGTACGGCCGGTTGATGGGTTTATAGGAGCCTATGAGACCGTTGTCGAAAAGCATCACTCAAGGTGATAACCATGAACTTGAGTCCGACGGTGCGTTGGAGCTTTCCATCGACCTACGACAAGAGGAATTGGGTCCCTATAATGGGGGCACCTTGGGGGCCTTTGACCAAGTGAGAACAGTTAGATCCTCCTTGAATATGCACTTTTCTGCAGGAGACCCCTACCTCGTGATTCGCTCGTGACTGTTCGTGGATGAGTGAATTGTTTGTGTAAATGCTTATGTGCAATTGTTTGTGCATTAATAAATAACCTCGTGATAAGGTCTAAAAATAATCCCCATGCATAAAAAACCATGACATGAGAGGAAAGACCATGTGTGAAAATATAATAAAAGTGAGAAGCATGTACATCATTACCAATAAGACATCATGCATCCTCATAAAAACATACATTTTAGGATCACCAATACCTCTTGACATGAGTGAAAGAGACCCATGACTATAGAGATTCTCCGTTGGGGAGAAATCATAGACAAAGAAGGGTGGTAAACTTCCGTCTTAAAAAGGCAGCGCCTTAAAGATGGAGGTTTATCAAGCTCATGTTAAAGAGTGTATTCATTCCGTAAAATAAACTAACTAAATATTCATTTTAGAAAGTGGCTGGTCATCTCTTTGTCCTCACGCGCGCGCAGAAAATCAAGAAGATGGACGCGATGGAGGAGCAAATTAAGAAGCTTACAGCCGAGCTCTCACAGCTCAAGGAGCAAATGGCGCAAGTGATGGAACTCATGCGTCACCACAACATACACGGGGCTGAGCACAGTGACCATGAGTCCCATCATGTTGAAGGAAAAGTGGAACAAGAGCTGAAAAGTGGGAAGCTAGTTAAACCTTCCCAATCATTTAAAGCTAAGAAGACCTTTGGGAAGAAGAAGGAAGGAGGAGTCAATGCTATAACCATTTCCTCATCTTCTTCCACTTCGAAGTCAGGAAAATCGCAATTCAACCCTGTGAGGAAGTTTGATAAACTTCCGACCACATATAACGATCTCCTGCCGAAGCTAGTGGAAGCACGTCTTCTAGCTTACGTTCCACCAAGGAAGATGGATCCACCTTATCCCGAATGGTACAAACCACAAGATAAATGCCTATACCACTCGGGGGCATCAGGGCATTCAACAGAGAACTGTCTAGCTCTCAAACACAAGGTCCAAAGCCTTATTGATGCCGGGTGGATCACTTTTGATTCAACAGCGCCCGACGTGAGTAAGAATCTTCGGCCAAAGCAGGAATAGAGAGAAGAACAAGCCACGATAGGGCCCCTTCATATTTTTTAGGGACTCATGATCAGTACCCGAGATCATGAGGACCTTTTCATGTAAATAAGGGTTTTGTACAGTTTTATATACATACATCAATAAAGAGGCATTTTCACATTACTCTTTTTTTGTTCTTTTCTCTCTTTCCTCATTAACATTAATAATTCTAAACCTAAATAGAACCAATAAAATAATTATGTCTGTAATTGTTCGCTCTGACCGGGATCCGAAGGTGAAAGGGTTGAGTTGGACAGTGATGAGGAGACCATTTCTCCGGATCTGCAAAGATTGCTAGATTAGGAAGCTCGTCAAGAGAAATTGGAAATTGTGAATTTGGGGCATGGCCGAAAGATATAAGAGGTCAACATGGGGACCCATATCAGTGATGAAATAAGGACACATGTTTCCGCTATGATTATAATAAAATCATTCTTCATTGCTTCTTTTCTTGCTTATAATAAAATTCTAAACCACATTATTTTTAACCCTGTTTGAATAAACATGAATGAGGTTAAAATCATCTTAATGATAATAAACCCACATCATTTTTATGTGGATGTGTGTGTGACAACTTGGAGCACCTTTTCTTGGCATCAATAAGTGCCATCATGGATAAAAGAAATCCTAAAGATAATAAGCTCGGCAGGAAACCCAAAAAGGGGACTGCGCAAAAATAAGAGCAAAAGACCCGCTAGGAATCCCACGAAAGGGTGACCTAGGCAAAAGATAGGGTTACAAAAATAAACAAAAACAAAGGTCCGCTAAAACGCCACAAAAGGGTGTTTTAGGCAAAAATAAGGACAATCAAAAAACAAAAGAAATCCATGATGGTACCATGAACCAAATTCAAAAAGAAAGGTTCAAGGGAAGCTATCCAAGTTGTCGAATCACAACACGATTTTTTAACTTCATAAGTGTTTAATCAAACAAGCCTAAACACTTAAGCCTACCTTGGCCACCCATTCTTACAAAAACCATTTTTGAAAAAATAAATCCCCTCTAAAACACAAACTTCAGAATAAAAATATCTTTCTTTTCTTTTCTCTCTTGTCCCAAAAGGATTTTAGGATAATCTAGTGGAAGCACGGAGAAATAAATCATCACTGATAATGGATCTAATCTGAATAATAAAATGGTGGAAGAACTGTGCCAAGAATTCAAGATCCAACACCACAACTCTTCCCCATATCGGCCAAAGATGAATGGGGCAGTCGAGGCAACCAATAAGAACATCAAAAAAAAATATAGTGCAAAAGACGGTTGTCTCATTTAAAGACTGACACGAGATGTTACCCTTCGCTCCTCATGGCTATAGGACTTCAGTACGTCCATTTACAGGAGCTACTCCATTCTCACTCGTTTATGGGGTGGAGGCAGTTCTACCCATCGAAGTCGAGATATTCTATCTAAGGGTAATCATGGAAACAAAACTTTCCGAGGCAGAATGGGTTCAAAGCCAATATGACCAGTTGAACCCTATCAAAAAGAAACGGCTGAACACCATATGCCATGGTCAAGCCTATCAGAGGAAGATCAAAAAGGCTTTTGACAAGAAAGTCCACCCTCGAGTCTACCATGAGGGAGAGTTGGTAATGAAGAAATTGCTACCAACTCAAAAGGACAAAATCGGAAAGTGCGCCCCAAATCACGGAGGACCATACGTGGTAAAACGAGCCTTCTCAGGAGGAGCATTGATCCTCACAGACATGGATGGAGAAGAACTTCGATACCCAGTCAACATTGACGTGGTAAAGAAGTACTATGCTTGAAGACGTTGCTTGCATAGGCCCGCTAGGATGAAAACCCAAAAAGGGCGTCCTAGGCAAAAGTTAGGGCAAAATAAAAAGCCTGCCAGTACAAGGGTACTAGGCAAAACAAAGGCAAATTTACCCCGTTAGGATACGTCCTAAGCAAAAGTTAGGGGCAAAAGAATAAGATATAAAAACAAAGCCAGCAACGATCACTTGAACCGAAAACCGAAAGGCGGTTCAAGTGATAATCTTCTAGAAGCAAGCGTCTTGCAGTATCTACACTCCTGGCTCAGGCATCTCACCCGAAACAACTAGGGAAACGGGAAGAGCAGCAATTACAGATATAATTGTTTAAGCCAAAAATGTATAGCCCACCTCGGCCAGCCATTCTTCAGAAATTCCCTTTGTAAATCTTTCTGTATAAACATTTGTGAATATCAATAAAATATCCATTTGTTTCTTTTCTTTCTTGACCTTGTGATTATGCCTTTAAATTGATGTTTCTAAAAATTGTACGAAACTCTTAATAATCGGTCAATAAAAGAAAATTGGAGGGGTTCCTGTAAAATCCATAATCTCCTGCATAAAGGCTCACAAAAAATACTCCCTCGCGTCAAGAGAAAGTCCTCCAAGAAGAAGAGGATAGGGAGAGCCACTCACTTTTCTAAATAAATGAACAAAAATAAAAAATTGTATTGCATTTGTGCATCACACACACATTAGTTGCACATTCAAAGACCTTATCATGAGGCAACCGCATAAAATAGAAAAATAGAAAATTGCTTGTGTATGACAGCAGCAAGCAAAATACAAAGATTCAGAAAATCAACAGCATCATACAGAATAACTGAGCCTGGAGAGGCTTGCCGAAACAATACTCCCACAGAATAACTGAGCCTGGAGAGGCTTGCCGAAAAAATACTCTCAGAATAATTGAGCCTGGAGAGGCTTGCCGAAACAATACTCCCACAGAATAATTGAGCCTGGAGAGGCTCGCCGAAATAATACTCCTACAAAATAACTGAGCCTGGAGAGGCTTGCCGAAATAATACTCTCTCATAATAACTGAATTTAATTTCTTTAGCACTTTTAATTTCTGTACAGCAAAAGCCAAAAACATAAAAAAGGCAAAATACAGAAAAAGCCAAATCAGAAGAAAAGGCAAAATACAGAAAAAGCCGAAAATAAAAAAAAAGGGGCAAGGATATAGAAAATCCAACAAACAATTTGTACCGAATAACTAAGCCTGGAGAGGCTTACCAAAATAATACTCCACATCCTCCACAGTATGCAGAATAACTGAGCCTGGAGAGGCTCGCAGAAATAATACTCCCCAGAGGGAACCTCAGCTCAAGCTCACGGGAAAATCCCCAACGAGAGCTATCAAAGCAAGATCGACGCAATCCCCAATGGAAGTGCGATCATCCAAACAGTATATACAAGTCAAAGGACTTAACACTTCCTCAGTGGAAGATAGCTCTCCGACTTAAAGCGCTGAGCGAGGCTAAGCCTGCAGAGGCTTCCTAAATAATACTCTGGGATACATAAGATCCCTCATTCCCCAATCGCCTACTCAGAGGCATCCCTGCAAAAAGAGAAAAATCAAAAATATCAATAAGTATTCCCCAAGCGGAATCTGGCACTCAGCCGAACACTGAACTTCAAATCCCCAGTCGCCTACACAAGAGGCACTCCTTCAAAAAGGAAAACCCAAAAAAAAAGAAAAAAAATCAATAACAATTCCCCAAGTGGAATTTGGCTTTTTAGCCAATCATTGAACGTCGAGCTGATACGCCTAACAGAAGAGGCTAATCAAAATCAACGACAGAATCCCCAGCGGATAACAGCCTACACAGAGGCAGCAAAATCAGAAAACCAAAAGAGATACCCGAATAAGGATAAACCGGGATACTCCACCAACGTCAAAGGACGTCAGCCAAACATAAGGCATCGCTCAATTCAAGAAGAGCATCTGTGTCTACACCCCAAGGAAACAGAAATTCCTCAATGGGTACCAACAATGCAATGCAAGTTGGGGCACAGGAACCTATGAATGACTGCACATCCCCTAGACGGATCCCTGCGTTATCCAGCCCTCAGTGGCACCAAAATCAAAATCAAACCGTCAAAGCAGCATCGTGGACTGTGGAGACAAAAATCATCTCAAATCCCTGGAGAGGGCAAACTCACATTGCCAATGTCGTCAAGAACACGGAGGCAGACCCTGGAGAGGGCAAACTCACCCTGGAGAGGGCAAGACTCACGCACAAGTCTGGAGAGGCGACGACTAATACTCACCCCGGAGAGGGCAAACTCACCCTGGAGAGGGCAAACTCACCCTGGAGAGGGCAAGACTCACGCACAAGTCTGGAGAGGCGACGACTAATACTCACCCTGGAGAGGGCAAACTCACCCTGGAGAGGGCAAGACTCACGCACAAGTCTGGAGAGGCGACGACTAATACTCACCCTGGAGAGGGCAAACTCACCCTGGAGAGGGCAAGACTCACGCACAAGTCTGGAGAGGCGACGACTAATACTCACCCCGGAGAGGGCAAACTCACCCCGGAGAGGGCAAACTCACCCTGGAGAGGGCAAACTCACCCTGGAGAGGGCAAGACTCACGCACAAGTCTGGAGAGGCGACGATTAATACTCACCCCGGAGAGGGCAAACTCACCCTGGAGAGGGCAAACTCACCCTGGAGAGGGCAAGACTCACGAGGCGACGATTAATACTCACCCTGGAGAGGGCAAGACTCACGCTACCAAAGTGACTAGAAGCGCGGAGGTATGCACCAACCTGGAGAGGCTACTCAACAATTTTCCCACCTGAAGACACTACAAGTCGGAAGGATGGCACATCACCCGGACAATTGGGTCAACTCCTTTACTTGTCAGCCGGTACACCAAAAGACCGTTTGACTAAGTAAAGGGGGGGCAGCTGTAGACCCCTAAAATTGTCCGGGTCGGAAATAAAGCTTGAAGACTCTCGAAGACTGAAGAAGGATCAGCCAGAAGGACTTCCAGAAGGCCCAAGGAGGGTTCTCTATAGGTCTAAGAGGTCTTAGGATAGCTAAAAATAGAAAATAGGAGGAATTGGGACCAATACGGGCTGCTTGGGGACCAGTACGGCCTGTATTGAAGTTTTGAACTTCAATGCGGCCGTACTGGACTCAATACGGCCGTATTGAAGATCTGTGAACTTCAATACGGCCGTATTGAGTTCAATACGGCCGTATTGAAGAACAAATTCTCAATACGGGCCGTATTGACCCCAGCGCCCGTATTGCTCCTATTTCCTATAAATATGGCGTCATTTGACGTCAATACACACTTTTTCACTCAGTTTTGACTCCCTCCTTGAGTATTCTGGGGTTTTTGAGCAGTGTTCTGCCCTAGAAATCTCTCTGGGAGTCGATCCGACGAAGTTCTGGAATTCCGAGCACTTAGCTTGGAGATTCGAACCTAGTCGAAGGGAAATCCTCCGGATTTCCATAGTCAAAAGTTTTTAGGAAGGAGCGAGCGAGCTTGTAGAGCGAGGGAACGCCAAAAAGCTTCCCAGTTTTACTCAATATATAAAAGCACGCTTCAAGAGGTTTCTTCTTAAATCCTTCCTTTTACTGCTTTCTGTGTGCATATTTAAACTGTCATCATGTAGATAGTTAATTTATAATCGCTTATAATAAATAGGGGTAATTTAGTAATTTTACACTGTTATTTTAGAAAATAATCTGTCATAGGGAACCCGAAAGGGGCGCTGTGGGGTGCTAACACCTTCCCCACGCGTAACCGACTCCCTTACCCAACTCTGGTTGTAATGGCCAAAGTTGATTTATAAAATCAATTGCCTTATCCCTTTTTCCAATGTTTTGAGTAAAACATTGGTGGCGACTCCACGAACCCTCCTTTTGCGAAAACCACTAATCCATGGAGGGTCCCGCTTGGGATTAATATGGATTGGTGAGCCTTTTAATAAAATTGCTCGTTTGACGAGGTCTCAGTTTGAGAATAAGTCATTCTAGCAATCCACATTTTTTTAAACAAATAAACGAGTCCAACCATCCTTCGCGAATGCCGAAAGCCCGTTTGGGCCGGTGGCGACAACACCTCCACATAAAAATGATGTGGGTTCATTATCATTAAGATGATTTTAACCTCATTCATGTTTATTCAAATAGGGTTAAAAATAATGTGGTCTAGAATTTTATTATAAGCAAGAAAAGAAGCAATGAAGAATGATTTTATTATAATCATAGCGGAAACATGTGTCCTTATTTCATCACCGATATGGGTCCCAATATTGACCTTTTTTATCTTTCGGCCCTGCCCCAAATTCACGGTCTCCAATTCCTCTTGACATGGTTGGAGTAGACGAGTTTCTTGATCTAGCAATCTTTGCAGATCCGGAGAGATGGTCTCCTCATCACTGTCCAACTCAACCCGTTTATCCTCAACTTTCGGACCCCGGTCAGAGCGAACAATTACAGACATAATTATTTTATTGGTTCTATTTAGGTTTAGAATTTATTAATGTTAATGGGGAAAGAGAGAAAAGAACAAAAAAGAGAGTAATGTGAAAAATGCCTCTTTATTGATATTTTAAAAAAAAACTGTAAAACCCTTATTTACATGAAAAGGTTCTCATGATCTCGGGTACTGATCATGAGTCCCTTAAAAGAAAAGAAAAATATGAAGGGGCCCTATTGTGGCTTGCCATTCTCTACTCCTGCTTTGGTAGAGGATTCTTGCTCACGTCGGGCGCTGTCGAATCGAAGGTGACCCACCCGGCATCAATAAGATTTTGGACCTTGTATTTGAGAGCTAGGCATCTCTCTGTTGAATGCCCTGGTGCCCCCGAATGGTATAAACATTTGTCTTGTGGCTTGTACCAATCGGGGTAAGGTGGGTCGATCTTCCTTGGTGGAACATGAGCTAGAAGTTTGGCTTCTACTAGCTTCGGAAGGAGATCGCTATAAGTGGTCGGAAGTTTATCAAACTTCTTCACAGGGATGAATTGCGATCTTCCTGACTTCGAAGTGGAAGAAGCCGAGGATATGGTTATAGCATTGACTCCTCCCTCATTCTTCTTCCTGAAGGTCTTCTTAGCCTCGAATGATTGGGAAGGCTTAGCTAGCTTCCCACTTTTCAATCCTTGTTCCACTCTCTCCCCAATAGTGATGATGTCCGAGAAGAGTGTCGTTGTGTTCCCTATCATTTTATCGTAATAGGGACCAGTCAACGAGTTGATGAATATGGACACCATCTCCTTATTTGACAGCGGGGGTTCTATCTGTGCCGCCAACTCCCTCCAACGTTGGGCGTACGCCTTGAAAGATTCATCATTATTCTTGCTCAAGGCTTGAAGATCTGACCTATCGGGTGTTAGGTCGATGTTGTATTTGTAGCGCTTGAGAAAGGCGTCGGCCAACTGCCTCCATGTGTGTACTAGATTTCCATCTAGCTGCATATACCAGTTGAGTGCAGTTTCAGCCAAGCTCTCTTGAAAGCAATGAATCAAGAGCTTTTCGTTTGTGGCATATGCAGCCATCTTTCGGCAGTACATGGTGAGATGACTCTTGGGGCAAGTCGATCCCACGTATCTCGAGAAATCTGGCACTTTAAATTTGGGAGGGAATTGAATATCCCTCACTAAGCACATGTCGGCGGCATCTTTGATGTCAAAATCATGCCCCTCCATAGCCCTTAGCCGATCCTCTAGGGCGTGGAATTGTTCTTTTGAAACCTCGGGCTCTTTGATCATAATTCCAGCCCCAAGAGGTATGGCATGTGGAGGATCTTCTTTATGCTCTTCCTCCTCTCCCTCATGATGGGACCCATGGTCACTGTGATGAGATCCATGGTGACGCATGAGTTCCAACATTTGCGCCATCTGCTCTTTGAGCTGTGAAAGCTCGGTCGTGAGCTTCTTGTTTTGTTCCTCTAGCGCTTCCATTTTCTTGATTTTCTTTGCGCGTGTGAGGACAGAGAGATGACCAGCCACTTTCTAAAATGAATGTTTATTCTAATTAGCTTATTTATGATATGAATACACTCTTGATGTGAGCTTGATAATCTTTCATCTTTGAGGCGCTGCCTTTTTAAGATGAAAGTTTATCACCCTCCCTAGGCTATTATCTCTCCACAACGGAGAATCTCAATAGTCACGGGTCTCTTTCACTCACATCGAGAGGGTATTAGTGAACCTATAAATGATGATGAGGATGCATGAGGTATTATTGATAATGATGCCTATGCTCCTTACTTTTATTATATTTTCACACATTGATTTTTCCTCTCATGTCATGGTTTTTTATGCATGGGGATTATTTTTAGACCTTATCACAAGGTTATTTATTAATGCACAAACAATTGCACATAAGCATTTACACAAACAATTCACTCATCCACGAACAGTCACGAGCGAATCACGAGGTAGGGGTCTCCTGCAGAAAAGTGCATATTCAAGGAGGATCTAACTGTTCTCACTTGGTCAAAGGCCCCCAAGGTGCCCCCATTATAGGGACCCAATTCCTCTCGTCGTAGGTCGATGGAAAGCTCCAACGCACCGTCGGACTCAAGTTCATGGTTATCACCTTGAGTGATGTTTTCCGACAACGGTCTCATAGGCTCCTATAAACCCATCAACCGGCCGTACTTACATCCACTCCCTATGGATTACCACTCATGCCCCCGGGTATAGAGGGAACTGTTGTGTGCAAAGGTTTGTGTGCAATTTATTTCAAACAATTGCGGAAATTTAAACATACAACAGTTATTAAAGCCAAATAGATAAACATGTTATCATACAAGTGAGGGGTAATAAAGTAATTTTAACTATTATTTGTTAAAAATAATCTGTCACTAAATGGGACTGACTCTCGAAGCTTCCCCAGTGGAGTCGCCATCTGTCGCCACCGGCCCAAACGGGCTTTCGGCATTCGCGAAGGATGGTTGGACTCGTTTATTTGTTTAAAAATATGGATTGCTAGAATGACTTATTCTCAAACTGAGACCTCATCAAACGAGCAATTTTATTAAAAAGGCTCACTAATCCATATTAATCCCAAGCGGGACCCTCCATGGATTAGTGGTTTTCGCAAAAGGAGGGTTCGTGGAGTCGCCACCAATGTTTTACTCAAAACATTGGAAAAAGGGATAAGGCAATTGATTTTATAAATCAACTTTGGCCATTACAACCAGAGTTGGGTAAGGGAGTCGGTTACGCGTGGGGAAGGTGTTAGCACCCCACAGCGCCCCTTTCGGGTTCCCTATGACAGATTATTTCTAAAATAACAGCGTAAAATTACTAAATTACCCCTATTTATTATAAGCGATTATAAATTAACTATCTACATGATGACAGTTTAAATATACACACAGAAAGCAGTAAAAGGAAGGATTGAAGGGAAACCTCTTGAAGCGTGCTTTTATATATTGCAAAGAACTGGGAAGCGTTTTGGCGTTCCCTCGCTCTACAAGCTCGCTCGCTCCTTCCTAAAAACTTTTGACTATGGAAATCCGGAGGATTTCCCTTCGACTAGGTTCGAATCTCCAAGCTAAGTGCTCAGAATTCCAGAACTTCGTCGGATCGACTCCCAGAGAGATTTCTAGGGCAGAACACTGCTCAAAAACCCCAGAATACTCAAGGAGGGAGTCCAAACTGAGTGAAAAAGTGTGGAATGACGTCCAATTGACGTCATATTTATAGGGAATAGGCGCAATACGGCCTACAGGGGCAATACGGCCGTATTGAAATTTTTGAACTTCAATACGGTCGTATTGAAGTTCAATACGGTCGTATTGAAATTCAGAAATTTCAATACGCCCGTATTGAGTTCGCTGCGGTTGTATTGAAGTGTCAATACGGTCGTATTGACTTCAGTACGACCGTATTGAAGTGTCAATACGGTCGTATTGACTTTAGTACGGCCGTATTGGGCTTTTTCCCTCCACTTCCTTATTTTGAGCTATTCTAAGACCTCTAGACCTACAGAGAACCCTCCTAGGGCCTTCGAGGAGTCCTTCTGGCTGATTATCCTTCAGTCTTCGAGAGTCTTCAAGCTTTATTTCCGACCCGGACAATTTTAGGGGTCTACAAGCACGACCCTAGGATAGGGATAACGTGACCTTGGCACAGTGTTATATCAGGGGTGAGCACGGCCTGGGATTGTTAAATGGGTAGCGTGACCTTGGCATAGTGTGAAGTGCAAGATTTGTGATGATTGGTTTGATTGAGAATTATGACGTGATGACAATGCATGATTGATTGAAATACGATATGTTGAAATATTTACGAATATTAAATAATATATTGTGTTTTCTTATGTGCTATATATATAGATTTTTCTTTTCTCACCGTGCGATTTGTGGATATTTTAGGTGAGGAAGATCTGGCTACGAGTGGTATCTAGAATGCCAACGGTTGAATTGTCGGGATGCTCTGATATTGTGACATCGGGGCAAAAAGGATTTTTAGAACATAGGTTTTTATTGTAAATGTTATTTTGAAAATAATTTGAAAACTCTTGCGTTTCATTTTTTGTTATTGTGGTTATTGAAGGATAATTTTTAAGATTCTCATGTGAACCCTTTTACCGAAATTGAAAAAATTTATTTATAAGTTTTTATTATTACAATATATATGTTGGGGTATTAAGGGTGTCACATTTAGTGGTATCAGAGCAGGTCGATTCAATCGGCCGTGAGTTATGAGTCTACTATGCTTGTTTGGTAGATAATTGATGAAATGATTGATTGTGAAATTTGTTGATATGTTAGTTTGTTGTTTACTTATAGTATAATTGTTAACTTTTCTGGTGATCAGAAAAGTAATGGCAGGAGGTAGGAACGATCGTGCAATCGCTGATGCCCTACAAGCGATGGCTCAGGCTCTTGGTAATATGAACCAACAACCAGAGATAGATTGGTTGGAGAGATTCCAACGAAATAATCCGCCAAGCTTCCGTGGGGGTTATAATCCTGGTGGAGCTGCTGACTGGATTTTTGAAGTGGAAAAGATATTCCAAGCTATGGGATGTCCTTTGATACAGAAGGTGACTTTGGCTGCCTTCATGCTTTCTGGAGAGGCTGGCATCTGGTGGCAAGGTGCTCTGCAAAGAATGATAGCTGCAGGTACCCATGTGAACTGGGAGAATTTCAAGCAGCTATTCTTGGAGAAATACTTTCCCCGAGATGTAAGACATAAGAAACAGGTGGAATTCTTTGAATTGAAGCAAGGAGAAGATTCTGTGGCTGATTATGTGACTAAGTTTGAAGACTTGGTTAGATTCTGCCCTATGTATGATGGTGTGGGCAATGAGGAGGAAAAATGTGTGAAGTTTGTGAGTGGTCTTCGCCCTGAGATTAAACAAGTTTTCAATTATCAAGGGATTACTCACTATCACGAATTGGTAAACAAGTGTCGAGTATATGATGAGGATAACCGTGCTAGGGTAACTCATTATAAGAGTGGAGGACCCATGAGGAATAATAAGTTTGGGTCATCTAGTAAGGGTAAACCTTACACCAAGTTTGTCAGGAATTCGAGTTCTAAGGTGAATAATCAAGGTTCTGTGCAACAAAGAAGCCAAGTTCCCACGGCTAGCCAAACTTCTAGAGGAGGAAGTGTGGGTTCTGTTTCACACAACAACTGCTACAATTGTGGGAAGCCAGGTCATAGGGCATATGAATGTCCGTTCCCTAGAGAAATAACGTGCTTCAAATGTCAAGAGAAGGGACACAGAGCTCGTGATTGCCCCAAGAACAAGACAACAGAGGTTGGAGGGAGTGCTAGCAAACCTCGAGCGACAGGAAGTGATGGAAAACTTGTTGGAGACCCGGATTGATGTTGAGTTTCCTTCAAGCTCCTCCCTAGATCTTGAACTCCTTGATTCTTCCTATGCTTGGTTAAGGTCTCCTATGGAGGAGGAGGCCTTAAGACCACCACGGTTGGTGGAGAAACTCTCCCAAGAGGCGCCACTCCTTGAAGAAGAGATAAGCCCCTTCAATTCTCACCACACTCTTCTATGGAAGGGATAAGAGAATTGGATGCAGTCAAAGAGGTTTAGGGACTTTTGGAAGAGAGAAAATCTGAACTCAATTTCAGAAAATGAATTCTCAATTGCATCAAAAGTGTTTTACAATGAAGTAAAAAACAAAAATATAGGAGTAGGAAGCTTAGAGAGCAAGCTAGTCTTAACCATGGTTCACTAGGAACCATGGTTGGGTCTAGCTAAACCGTCCAAGGTCAAGAGGCTTGGAGAGCAAACTTCTCTCTTAGCTTGCTTGGTAAGCTTGCTAAGGAGAAGCTTGTGCTTCAAGCTTCCAAGCTTGAGAAGCACCAAGCTATTTGGCCAAGTGTGAACACAAGTGTGAACACAAGTGTGAACACATCTAGGTGGGCGGCTCTTTGGAATTATTTTACTCCAATCACGTTTTAAAATTGTTAATTTGGTTTAGTTAGGTTCATCGAATGTGAATGGAACCTAGCTAAATCAAATCTATGAAAAATTAGGAGTAAAATGAGTCCAATATGTAAATTTTAGCCTAGGACCACCTTTTGGCTAAATTGCTAGGAACACTCTCTAGCTTACTAGAGACACTCTCTAGTTTGCTAATGCCACTCCTATTCCTACTACTAGAAAACTAAGAAAGAGTGTATTTCTAGGTTAGGTTAAATGGAGTCAAAGTGCCCAAGTAACCTATCCTAGAAACAATATACAATAGCTACTAGAAAGGAAATAAAGTGCCTCACAAATACAAAGGCAAAAATACACCTATACAAGTATCTACTATATACAAGGTACAAGAAATCAACTATACAAGTATGTACAATGGAAACTCAAGAGACTAATAAGAGGAATCATAATCAATGCTCATGAAGAGCAAAGGTCTAAGAAGCACCTCCTCTTTAGAAGCCTCTTCTAGCTTCCTAACCATGGACCTAGTTAAAGGCCCAATGGTCGTCAAGTGTGAGCATCCTTAGATCACCCTTCACCCTTCTTGGTCTTACTTCTTCCAAAGGGATCCTTGGGGATTAGATTTCTATCAGGAAGGGTGTTTGCCTTGAGTGGTGCTGAAGCTTCACAATCCAAAGACTTAATCCAGGGTATGTGTTTCATTAATGGAACTCCTCTAATTGTTTTATATGACTCTGGTGCGACTCACTCTTTTATATCACATGCGTGTGTGTCCAAATTAAAATTTCCTATTTCTTCCTTGTCTTTTGAGTTAATAGTAGAGACACCAACTAGTGGTTCAATGTCTACTTCTGAGGTCTGTTTAAAATGTCCTTTGATTATTGAGGGTAGAGATTTCATGGTTGACTTAATTTGTTTGCCTCTAAGTCAGCTAGATGTTATTCTGGGTATGGACTGGTTATCTTCCAATCATGTCCTTTTGAATTGTGCTGATAAATCTATTGTCTTTGGTGAGCTTGTTGAAAAAGTGAGTAAGGATTATTTGACTGCCAACCAAGTTAAGGTATCTTTATAAGAGGATGCCCAAGTGTACATGTTGTTAGCTTCTTTGAATTCTGAGAGTAATGTTTTGGTGAATGAACTGCCTGTTGTGTGTGACTTTTCGAATGTCTTCTCTGATGATATGACTAGCTTACCACCTAGAAGAGAAGTAGAATTTTCCATAGACTTAGTACCAGGTACAGGACCTATTTCTATTGCACCTTATAGGATGTCACCCGTAGAGTTAGTGGAGCTTAAGAAACAAATAAAAGACTTGTTGGAGAAGGGGTTTGTGAGGCCTAGTGTATCACCTTGGGGAGCACCCGTACTATTAGTTAAGAAGAAGGATGGTAGTATGAGATTGTGTGTAGATTATCGCCAGTTGAACAAGGTGACCATTAAGAATAAATATCCATTGCCTAGGATAGATGATCTTATGGACCAGTTGGTGGGTGCTTGTGTATTTAGTAAAATTGATCTTAGATCGGGGTACCATCAGATTAGAGTTAAGGGTGAGGATGTACCTAAGACAGCATTTAGGACTCGTTATGGACACTATGAGTATCTAGTAATGCCTTTTGGTGTGACAAATGCTCCTGCAATTTTTATGGATTACATGAATCGAATTTTTCATCCGTATTTGGATAAATTTGTAGTTGTCTTCATAGATGACATACTAGTTTATTCCAAGACTAAAGAGGAGCATAAGGAACACTTAAAGGTAGTACTTCAAACTCTCAGGGAGAGACAACTTTATGCCAAGTTGTCTAAGTGTGACTTTTGGCTAGAGGAGGTGAGTTTCTTAGGACATGTGATTTCAAGTGGAGGTATAGCAGTAGATCCATCTAAAGTTGAGGCGGTGCTTAAATGGGAGACACCTAAGTCAGTTAGTGAGATTAGGAGTTTTCTTGGATTGGCTGGATATTATAGAAGATTCATAGAGGGATTCTCTAAGTTAGCATTACCCTTGACAAGTTTAACTAGGAAAGGAGTTGTGTTTGTATGGGATAGTAAATGTGAGAATAGTTTCCGAGCCCTTAAGGAGAAGTTGACTAGTGCACCTGTTTTAGTGTTGCCTGACCTTAGTAAGACTTTTGTGGTTTATTGTGACGCTTCTAAGATGGGTTTGGGTGGAGTGTTAATGCAAGAAGGAAAGGTCGTATCTTATGCATCTAGGCAATTGAAAATACATGAGAAGAATTACCCCACCCATGATCTTGAATTAGCAGCTGTGGTATTCACACTTAAGATTTGGAGACATTATTTGTATGGTTCAAAATTTGAGGTGTTTAGTGATCATAAGAGTCTTAGGTATTTATTTGACCAAAAGGAATTAAATATGAGACAAAGGAGATGGTTAGAGTTCCTTAAGGACTATGATTTTGATCTTAGTTATCATCCGGGTAAAGCTAATGTGGTGGCTGATGCATTGAGTAGGAAATCTTTGCATTTGTCTTCTCTTATGATTAGGGAGATGGACCTTTTGGCTCAATTTAGAGACTTGTGTTTGACTTATAAGGTGACCCCTAGAAGTGTGAGACTAGGTATGACTCGGGTGACTAATGAGTTGTTGAGGGAAATTGGAGAAGCACAGTTAGTGGATTCATTTCTAACGGCTAGACGTGATGCTATAGGACAAGGTGTTAGAGGAGAATTTACCTTGGGTGTAGATGGAGTGTTAAGATTTAAAGACCGAGTGTGTGTGCCTAGTGACCCTACACTTAGACGTTTGATCCTAGAGGAAGGTCATAGGAGCAAGCTTAGTTTTCACCCAGGGGCAACTAAGATGTATCAAGACCTTAGGAAGATATTTTGGTGGCCTAGGATGAAGAAAGATATAGCTGAATTTGTGAGTGCCTGTTTAGTGTGTCAGAAGGCTAAGATAGAACATCAGAAACCTTCAGGACTACTTCAGCCTTTGAGTATACCTGAGTGGAAGTGGGATAGCATTTCAATGGATTTTGTAGTTGCTTTGCCTAGGACTAGGAGAGGGCATGATTCCATTTGGGTTATAGTTGATAGGTTGACTAAGAGTGCACATTTCTTACCTATTAACATTAGGTATTCTCTAGAGAGATTGGCTGGACTATATATTGATGAGATTGTGAGATTGCATGGGATACCATCTAGCATAGTTTCAGATAGAGACCCTAGATTCACCTCTAGATTTTGGGAGAGCCTACAACGAGCTTTGGGGACCCAACTTAGACTTAGTTCAGCTTACCACCCTTAAACTGATGGTTAGACTGAGAGGACTATTCAATCTTTAGAGGATTTGCTTAGAGCCTGTGTGTTGGACCAAGGGGGTAGTTGAGATAGTCTTTTACCTTTGATAGAGTTTACCTATAATAATAGTTACCACTCTAGTATAGGTATGGCACCTTATGAAGCCTTGTATGGTAGGAGATGTAGGACCCCTTTGTGTTGGTGCGAGCCTGGTGATAATGTTATCTTAGGACCTGAGATTGTGCAACAAACCACTGATAAGGTTAGATTGATACAAGAGAGGATGAGGACAGCTCAGAGTAGACAGAAAAGTTATGCTGACAGGAGAAGGAAGGACTTAGAATTTCAAGAAGGTGACCATGTGTTTTTGAAAGTCACTCCGTGGACTGGGGTTGGCAGGGCATTGAAATCCAGAAAACTTACTCCTCGATTTATTGGTCCTTTTCAAATTCTAAAAAGAGTCGGTAGTGTTGCCTACCAAATTGCTTTGCCTCCTAATCTGTCAAATCTCCATGATGTTTTCCACATTTCCCAACTTCGGAAATACATCCATGATCCTTCGCATGTAATTGAGTCGGATCATCTTGAGGTTAAGGAGAACCTAACTGTGGAAGCTACCCCGGTGAGAGTCGAGGATCGAATGGTGAAGCAACTTAGGCGTAAGGAAATTCCTTTGCTGAAAGTTATTTGGGGAGGAGCTACACCTGAAAGTGCTACTTGGGAGTTAGAGGAGAAGATGAAAGCTTCATATGCATTTTTATTTGCTTCAGGTAATTTCGAGGACGAAATTTCTTAAAGGATGGGAGAATTGTAACACCCCAGTTTTTATTTCACTTTTTATTTATTTTAATAGAGGGTATTTTGGTAATTTTGTAAAGGTGATAGGGGTGATTTAGTAGCTTGGAACGGGCTGTTCCGGAATTGGAACGGGCCGTTCCAAACTACTAAAAGGTATATGATTTAGTAGCTCGGAACGGGCCATTCCGGAATTGGAACGGGCCGTTCCAAACTACCAAGTTGTGTGTGAGTTAATAGCCTAGAACGGGCCGTTCTCAAGGTAGAACGGGCCGTTCCAGACTATTAAATATGCCTTTAACCCTAAATGAGAACGGGCCTGGAACGGGGCGTTCCCAAAATTATGGCCGTTGGGGGTAATTAATGCACACCAGAACGGGCCGTTCTGGATGTGATTTTTAGCCACGTTTTAAGGGTCCGGAACGGGCCGTTCCGAATTTGGAACGGGCCGTTCCGGTGTAAAAAGCCTATAAATAGAGCTGTTTGCCACTCCCAAAAAGCACACCTCTCATTTTTGATTTCTTTTCTTCTGCTCTCTCTTCTTTCCTCTACTTTCTGCTTCAGACCGAGGGGAACCCAGCGAGGGAGATCAACCAGATCTAGTCTAGATTCAGCTTCTTCATATCCAAGTACAGGGGAAAAGGGAATTATTTATATATAGAGTTACATGAGGGAATTGGGTAGAGGAAGAACCCCTTAGAATTATGAGCAATTTTAGAAATATTTCTGTTTGAAGAATTATTGACATTATTTGATTCTGTATATATTTAGGACAATAAATATATAATTTGTTTGTAAAAATGATGCTCTAGGAGGGAGAACGAAATTATAGAAAAGTGCCCGTAGGTTAGGTTTTGGAAAAATTGGATTATTTCTGTTTGAGGAATTAATTATACCATTGGATTCCGTATGTGTTGAGGATTAGAAATATATATTTAAATCGTAAGAATGATGATCTGGGAGAGAGAACGAAATTGTAGAAAAGTGTCTGTGAGCTAGGTTTTGGAACAATTAGGGGTTTTACTGTTTATGTTGAAAATATATTAAATTGGTAATTCCGTTGTGTATTATATTAATTTATGAATATCATTGTTATATTATTTGGTAAAAATTGATGATTTACATGTGAATTACTTGATACGTGTGAAACCCATTATTTTGGACATATCTGATATATGTATGAAATTGAATTATGAGATGTTGTGTGGAATGTGAATGAGATGTGGTTGTGGTTCTTCACACCTATGACCAGGGGTGAGCACGACCCGAGATTGTTACATGAGTATCGTGACCTTGGTTAACATGTCAGGGGTGAGCACGGCTCTGGATTGTTACGTGGGTATCGTGACCTTGGTTAACATGTCAGGGGTGAGCACGACCCTAGGTTAGGGATAACGTGACCTTGGCACAGTGTTATATCAGGGGTGAGCACGGCCCGGGATTGTTAAATGGGTAGCGTGACCTTGGCATAGTGTGAAGTGCAAGATTTGTGATGATTGGTTTGATTGAGAATTATGACGTGATGACAATACATGATTGATTGAAATACGATATGTTGAAATATTTACGAATATTAAATAATATATTGTGTTTTCTTATGTGCTATATATATAGATGTTTTCTTTTCTCATCGTGCGATTTGTGGATATTTTAGGTGAGGAAGATCTGGCTACGAGTGGTATCTAGAATGTCAACGGTTGAATTGTCGGGATGCTCTGATATTGTGACATCGGGGCAAAAAGGATTTTTAGAACATAGGTTTTTATTGTAAATGTTATTTTGAAAATAATTTGAAAACTCTTGCGTTTCATTTTTTGTTATTGTGGTTATTGAAGGATAATTTTTAAGATTCTCATGTGAACCCTTTTGCCGAAATTGAAAAAATTTATTTATAAGTTTTTATTATTACAATATATATGTTGGGGTAGTAAGGGTGTCACAATATTCATCCAATCCTCTTATCCTTTTCATAGACGAGTGTACTGAGGATTGAAGAGACTTATCTCTCTTCCAAGGAGTGGCGCCTCTTGAAAGGTGTTCTTCACCAAACCGTGGTGAAATCCAAGGCTTCTCTTCCATTGGAAGTCTTGGAGAAGTTTGAGAACAATCAAGGAGCCAAAGATCTAGGGAGAAGCTTGAAGAGGAATCAACATCAATCCGGTTCCAAAGCAAGTCTTCCATCATTTGGTATCAGAGCTAGGTCTCCTTGGTAAATTTGTTCTTAAGCTTTCTTGTCTTGTTTGGTCCGGTCAAAACTTGTAGTATTGTGTCTAAATCTGTTCCTACTTGTTTCTTCCTTTATTGTCTTGTGTTTGTGTGCCTTGATTTTTTCTTGTGTCACATTAATAAATCTATGGAACAACTCACATTGTCTTGCTTATTTTTGATTCATGCACTACTTCTTGTGAATCAATCTTTGTGTGTGCCTTTAGGTATTCTTTGTATGCGCTTTTTAATGTTTTAGGATTGATTTTATCTTCCATTGGACTCCTAATATTTTCGGTCAAAAAGAAACTCCTAAAAAGAAATAAGAATACAAGCAATTTTCATTTCTTAATCTCCTAGTTTTGTCTTAGAGTCTTGTGTAGTTGCTTTTCTTGTCATTAAATCCCTCGTCTGCCTTTTTATTTTTGAATCTATATTCATTAACCTCTATTTTGTATGGTGTTATTGTTGACTGGAGATATATGAAATCTTAGTTGTGCTCATTAAACAATTCCAATGCATGTTATTAGTTCTAACATGTTCTAGAGTCAATTTTTGTGAACATCAATTGCTATTTGTTTCTTAGAAATTTTAGGCCAGCATTCCTTGTGTCTTTTTGTGCTTGTTTTGAAAAACAAAACTGAGTAAGAAGTGTATTAAAAACAAAATTCAAAGTGTACAAAAAAAGAAGAACAAACTAGTACCAAAACTAGCAACATTTGTGATTGAATTTTTTTGACTAGTACACTTACACTTATTGCTCTTCTTTTCTCCACCACTTGGAAACCTCTGTCATTGTTTGGCCTCTGTTTTTAAGTGCTCAGATTCAGTATTAAAAAGAAAAAGAAAAGAAAGAGTCAAAAATACAAGAAAAAGAAAAGAAAACAAAAGCAAATGCTAGAAAAAGAAAAGTGAAAAACAAAGAAGTTTTAAGAGCACTTGGCCTTGAAATTTTTGTGTGAATTTTTCTTAAGGTTTGCTTGCTGTCTAGTGGCTGGAAAAAGACTTCTAAATACTCAAAATAATAGCACAATTTTTGTTTGATTTTTTTTAATCAATTCTAGAGCCATTCTTTTGAGTGCTAGTGTTTAAAATAGCCTTTAGTTGTTGTTTTGTGTCTTTCTTAGCTCTCTTTGAGTTTTGTCACAATAATTCCTAATTGAGTTTATCCTCTTCTAATTGTGCATTTTTAGTTTCGATTTTATTGGACTCCACATACTCTTGATGGTTGTTAAGCCTTGGTGAAGATAATCCATTTTCAAGCCATCACACTCGAAAAGGAAGGATAATTGAGACATATTGGATTCATCTCAAATAGGCCACCACTTGAGGAAGATTGAGGTAATAAAATCCTTGAGTGAAACACATTGTTTTCTCATTTTTCAGCCAATAATTTTTTTTTGTTTTAGGTGGCAGATTTAGAGACGGACTTAGAGACGGAATTAGAGATATATTTCAACAAAACTGAATCTGGTTGTAGTAGAGACAAAATTAGCCCAGTTTAGTAACTGAAATCCGAGACTACTGTTCCAACAAGGGAAAATTGCACTTTGGAGACTAGAATTAGCGACGTATTTGTTGAAAACACCTACAAGTCTTCAAATCTATCTCTAAAGTGGTCACGAAAGCTATCACTAAATCCGGTCACCAATTTTTTTGTTGAAAATTTCAATTTCTTGAATTGTATTCCATTCTTTCTCTTGTAAATATTTAACCCTACTCTTGGGTTAATTTTTAGTTTTTCTTTGTTTAATCAAACTCACATTTAGGAGTGGTTGTTTGGGAAAATTTTTTATTAAATGCCACCACTTCCTAAATAGTTCAAAATAAAGATTTTCAAAACCGTTTAGCACTTGTGGAAGTGTCCCCAAAAGGCTTCAAGTGTCATTTGGGCTTCCACTAGGATTCAACTAGTTATATTGCTTTGATAGGACGTTTTGTACTTGTGGAATTGGTCCAAGGGATTCTAAGTGTCACTTAGACTTCCAACCTAAGAAAATTCGACTAGTATATGTTTTACTTGCTTTCCTTTACTTGTTTTAATTCCAAAGTTTGTTTAGAAGGCTTCTTTGCCTACTAGGGGTTTCGTGCACACACACACAAATATTTGACATGCTTGTGTGAACAATTGATTTGTGAGATAAGTATAAGGGGGTTTAGTAATTTCCACTTGAAAAGGCTTGGTTATTAAGTGGCTCCTTGTAGCTCACCTACCCTGATAGTGCAACTTGTATAATTAGACCTCCAAGTACTTAGTCTTGCACCACAAAGAGAAAATATTTTGTGAAAACTTTTATCAGTCAATTTGCAAATTCTTTTAAAAATTTGTGAAAACCTTTCTTTAGCAAAAATGAGTGATCATTCTCATGATAGTAGTGTGCATGGTCATCATACTTCTAGAAGTCATAGGAGTACTAAAGATGAACTTAGGGAAATTAGGGATTATATTAGGAAAAAAGAAATATAAAATGAAAAAACAATGAAACCATTAGAGAGTTGTTGAGCAAACTTGTCGTGGGGGGTGATTCTAATAAACCCAAGGTCGATGAGGACCATGGGCCTTCTAGGCCCAAAAGGCATGATGGTGAAAGGCCTTCTTAGCCTCCTAGAGGCAAACATGTTGAAGAGCACTCACGACACAAAAGCCATCATTCACACACTCACTCATCTTCAAGTGAAGGGTTTTATAGTAGTCACCATGATGATGGCTACTATCAAAGACCCCCTAGGCAACATAGGCCTAGGCAAGAATCAAGCTTTCAAAGAGAACCTAGAGTTTGATGGAATCCTTGCTTGCATTAATGTGAGATGATGATCAAGGAAGGACACCTTTACTCCTTGGACCAAGTTCTTCAAAAGTGACGCATGGTTTTAGGGAGGACGATGATGGAATGGACGAATTGGAGGTTGGGTAGAAGGTGTTTGATGAAAGGCTTGAGGAGGGTACTCTAGGGTTGGTCACTTCATGGTATGAAGGCCACTTCTAGGGTTGTTTCTCTCAAGGTGGAGATGGTAGGGTGGTGGCCGAAAATAGCCAAGGGGAATAAGGATGATATAAAGGCTCAAGGCTCTCTCTATATTAAATATCCAAAGTGATTACATGAAGCAATACCTAGGGTATTTATAAGTGTAGGGTGACATCACAAAACCCTAATGTAGGTGGCAGCTAGGTCATCATTGGATGATCATTCCTTCCCTAAATAAGAAGGAAATTCATGCCAAATGACATCCAAATAAACCCTAAAAGTGTTGCCCACCTTACCCTAAAAATGGTACCTTTTTGGGTTAAGCTAGGCTACACCTAGGTGCATAATAAAAGAATGCAACCTAGGTGCCCCTCCACTTGGGCCAATGTTTCTCCTTAGCCCAAAAGGTCCATTTTTGTCACGCCCAAACACTTACATCACCTAGGAAATAAAGCCCTAAATTCTAAGTGCCCCAAAATAAAAGGACAAAATAGGAAATACAAAGAAAATAAATTCTAAGTCCTAAACACCCCAAAATACAAGAGTAAAATTGGAATATTAAAAAACCCTATGCTAATTAGACTTAGGAGAGTATTTAGTACTCTATGAACATGTGGAGGGTGTCCCTTTGTGTGTGAGCTCCCTCCTCCTCTTCCACTCTCCTAGCCATGGACCTAGTGATGGTCCCACATAAAGCTCCGAGGATGGTCCTCCAAAATCCCCTCCTTCTTGAGAAAGATTTGAACTCAAATCTTTAAGCGCATCCATTCCATTGGTACCTTCAAAAGATGTGAGACCACAATTAGGGAAATAAACTACTTAAAACTTAGCTATGCAATCCTTAAGTACACAATTTGTTGAATGAAAGTGTTAGGGGCATTGAGGAAACCAAAAGGCATGACCAACCAAGCACGTAAGAAAATTTTGAAAAAGTTAGTGACCCCATGCATTTCATTCGTCAAATCATCTATCTTAGGGATTGGGTGCCTATATTTTATTTATTGATGGCTTTATAAAATTGGTGCACATCCTCCATTGCCATCTTTCTTTGGCACCAAAAGAATGACGATGGCCCAAAGGTTAAGGTTTTCTTGAACCTAGCCCTTCTTTCTCTCCTAGCACAAAGGGAGAATTCTTTTCTTTTCTTTTCTTTTTATTTTTGTTTTTGCTTTTCTCCTCTTCATCTTTCTTAGCTTGTAATTTGAGTTGGTCCTCATTCACTTAAAAAGGTGATAGAGGACACCACACAAATTTCTTACCTAAACGTTGGAAACTTATTTTAATTGTGAGGCTATCATGGATTGTTTTCTTGTCAATTGCCATGGCCTCCCAAGCAAAACATGACTAGCCTCCAATGGTACTATGTCACACAAAACTTCTTGATATTTACCAATGGAGATTGGAATGCTTGCTTGTTGGTTAACTACAATACCTTTTCCCTCATTGATCCATTACATTTTGTAAGGTTTAGGATGAGGTCTTATAGTTAAGGCTAGCTTATCAACCAATCTAGTGCTACAACAATTAGAAGTAGACCCATTATCTACAATGAGAGAACAAATGTTTTCTAAAATCTTCCATCTTGTGTGAAACAAGTTCTCTTTTTGAGATTGGTCAATTTCACTAGGTTGATTATTAAGAAGCCTTCTAACCAATAGTAAGTCTCCTTCACAAGGTAAGATCTCTTCCTCGGAATCTATGGCTTCTTCTTCACTACTAGAAGTAGATGAAGTAGCTTCATCAAGGCTACTATAGTGATCTTGGGCTTTTAAAATCATAGTTTTCTTTGAAGGCCATTGAGAAGCAATATGTCCTCTTCCAAGACACTTGAAGCACTTGATTTCACTTGACTTAGACTCTTTGGAAGGTGCTTTGAAAGATGATTTGATGTGCTTCCACTTGGATGCACATAGGAAGAACTTTAAGTCTCCACGGATCCTTGGAAGAGGCTTCAAGGATTGGAGCTCCAAAGAGACTCAAGGTGACCCAAGCTTGCTTCTAGCTAAGTTCCACGGAAGAAAGGGTGTCCTAGCTCTACAAAGAGAAGCACTCAAGGAGGGTAGAGTAGGAAACCAAAGGGACTTTCGGAGGGTGAGTTTTCAAGTGAAGAAATCTCATTCAATTAATTCCAAAAGTGAGGTACATGGCTCGGTCATATGAATTTATAAGAGTAAATTAGGTTTAGGTAACCATGGGTTAGCCTAAGGTTAAGTGAAACCATGGTATGACTCACTTAACTTTAGGCGCCCAAAATTTGAATTCAAAATTCAAATTTTGGTGCCTTAAACCGGATCACCAATGTGCAAGCTCATTTGAAATGTAATTAGAGTTCCATTTGAGTTGCATTTCGGATCACACCATGTGCATGTGTTGCACATGGCCGAAATGCACACCAAATGTGATTCTAATTACATTCTAATGTAACTACACATGTAACCTAAATAACCCCAAATTCAAATGACCTCTAAATGAAAAAGCTAAGCTACTTGGCCGGAAATACAAGGCACTAAGGCCCAATCCTATACTAACCCTAATCTAATGGGCTTGGGACAAAGCCCAACAAAATAAAGTGGTGGGCTTTCCTTGGGCTTGGGCCCACTCTTCATGTATCATCCTTGCCATAGCCCTAGTAGTTGGGCCCTTAGCCCATGGGCCTCCTCCATCATCCCCTCCCTCTTGAAGAGGATTTGTCCTCAAATCCAAAGCATCCTCCTCTTGGGTAGCTAGTCCTGTAAAAAGAGACAAGTCAGAAACATTGAAACTAGAACTAACACCATACTTAGAAGGGAGATCTAGGACATAGGCATTATTATTGATTTTCTTAAGGATTTGGAAAGGACCATCCCCTCTAGGACTAAGTTTGGACTTTCTTTTGGAAGGAAACCTATCCTTCCTAAGGTGTAGCCAAACCCAGTCACCTTCCTTGAAGATAACCTCTTTCCTACCCTTATTATTATATTTTTGGTATTTTTCTGTTTGGGATTGAATATGATCTCTAACCCTCTCATGTAATTTCTTGACAAACTCAGCCCTAGATGTGCCTTCTTTATGAATAAAGGAAACAACATCGGGAAGAGGTAATAAATCCAATGGAGTAAGAGGATTAAAGCCATAAACAATCTCAAACGGAGACATGTTAGTGGTCTTGTGAACCACCCTATTGTAGGCAAACTCCACATGAGGAAGATAGTCATCCCATGACTTCTTATTGCCTTTGAGGATTGCCCTCAACATAGTCCCTAGAGACCTATTTACTACCTCAGTTTGCCCATCAGTTTGGGGATGACATGTGGTAGAAAATAGTAGTTTAGTTCCTAACCTGGCCCAAAGAGTTTTCCAAAAATGGCTTAGGAACTTAACATCTCTATCTGAGACTATAGTTTTAGGTAACCCATGTAGTCTCACAATTTCTTGAAAGAATAATTTAGCAATGTGACTTGCATCATCCACTTTGTGGCAGGGAATGAAGTGTGCCATTTTGCTAAAACGGTCCACAACCACAAAGATGGAATCCTTTCCTCTTTAGGTTGTAGGCAATCCAAGGATAAAATCCATGGAAATGTCTACCCAAGGAGAAGAGGATATGGGCAAGGGGGTGTAGAGCCCATGAGGTTTTGTGGTAGACTTTGCTTGTAAACAAGCAATGCAACTACTACAAAACCTTTGGACATCTCGTTTCATATGAGGCCAAAAGAATTTCTCTCTCAAAAGTGAAAGAGTTTTCTCAATTCCAAAATGCCCCATGAGCCCACCCTCATGGCTCTCCCTAACCAAAAGTTTTCTAATAGATCCTTGGGGTATACAAAGTTTGTTTTCTTTAAAAAGAAACCCCTTAGAAATATAGTAACCTTGGTAAGGTTTTTGAGTACATAAAGAATAAAAGTTAGCAAAATCAAGGTCTTTCTCATACAACTCCTTGATGTCATCAAACCCTAGTATTTGAGAACCTAGGGTGTTCAATAAAACATGTCTTCTTGACAAAGCATCAGCTACTACATTTGTAGAGCCCTTTTTATATTTGATGACATAAGGAAATTGTTCTAAATACTCAACCCATTTTGCATGCCTCTTATTTAATTTATGTTGATCCTTCAAATATTTAAGTGATTCATGACAAATTCCTTGGTCACAAGATAATGTTCCCAAGTTTGAAGGGCACGAACTAAAGCATATAACTCCTTGTCATAGGTAGGGTAGTTCAAGGCAGCCCCATGAAGTTTTTCACTGAAATAAGCTATAGGGTGGCCACCTTGTAACAACACAGCTCCTATGCCAAGTCCTGAAGCATCACATTCTAGCTCAAAGGTTTTAGAAAAATCAGGCAAAGCTAGAACAGGTGCTTGAGTAAGTTTATGCTTTAGATCTTGAAAAGCTAAGTTATGTTTTTCCTTCCAGTCAAAGACCACATCCTTCTTCACCAACTCATTGAGAGGTGAAGCTAATGTAGAGAAGTTAGGAACAAATCTCCTATAAAAGCTTGCCAAACCATGGAAGCTCCTAACTTCACTTACATTAGTAGGAATAGGCCATTCTTGGATGGCTTTGATTTTCTCGGGGTCGACATGAACCCCATTTTTGCTTACCACAAACCCTAGAAAAATAACATTATCTACACAAAAAGTGCACTTGTCCACATTGGCAAACAAGTGATTGTCTCTAAGGACAAAAAAGACTTGCCTTAGGTGATCCACATGATCACTTAGACATTTGCTATAGATTAAGATATCATCGAAATAAACAACTACAAACCTACCAATGCAATCCCTAAGGGCATGATTCATCAACCTCATGAATGTGCTAGGGGCATTAGTAAGCCCAAATGGCATTACTAACCATTCATATAATCCAAACTTAGTCTTAAAAGTGGTTTTCCACTCATCACCTTCTTTGATTCTAATTTGGTGTTATCCACTCTTAAGATCTACCTTGGAAAATATGGATGACCCATGCAATTCGTCAAGCATGTCATCAAGCCTAGGAATTGGGTGCCTATATTTTATGGTGATGTTGTTGATGGCTCTACAGTCACAACACATCCTCCATTTTCCATCTTTTTTTGGCACCAAGATGACAGGTACAGCACAAGGACTTAAACTCTTTTGAATCCAGCCCTTCTCCAACAATTCTTGTACTTGCTTCTCTATCTCCTTGGTTTCTTGTGGATTAGTCCTATAGGCTGGTCTATTCGGAAGACTAGCCCCAGGCACAAGATCTATTTGATGTTCTATTCCCCGAAAAGGAGGAAGTCCAATTGGGCCTTCCTTTGGAAATATATCATCAAATTCTTTTAAAAGATTTTTAACCACAAGAGGTAGAGAAGTTTCCAAAGAAGATGTGGCAGTGCAAGTTAATGTTCCTCTACACATGAGGATATGAGAAGATGGTTCAATAAAGAGAGAAGTTTTGTGTAAAGGTTTTGGTTGAAAACTCTCTTCTTGAACTATCTCTAGAGAGGGAACATTAATCTCTCTAGAATCCTCTTTTTCATCAATTTTTAGAAGTTTTTTTTTTCAACCTTTTTTTGTTTTCCTTTTGCTTGCTCAGGTTTGGCCTTCATTTGTACTTGATCTTCTATCACTTGTGAAGGTGACAAAGGATGAAGCACAAACTTTTTACCCTTATGAGTGAAAGTTATTTTATTAGTTAGGCCATCATGATGAGTTTGTTTATCAAATTGCCATGGCCTACCCAATAAAATATGACAAGCCTCCATAGGAACTACATCACATTTAACTTTATCTTGATAGTTCCCTATAGAAAACTCTACTTCCACTTGTTGGTTGACCACCATATCGCCATCATCATTAAGCCAATGAAGTTGATAAGGTTTTGGGTGGGGAGTGGTAGTCAAACCCAACTTTTCAACCATCCTAGTGCTACAACAATTGCACCAAGATCCACTATCCACTATGAGAGAACAAGCTTTGTTTGAAATATTACATCTTGTATGAAAGATGTTCTCTCTTTGGGATTGTGTATCACTAGGTTGGTTATTGAGGACCCTTCTCATCATAAGAAGTTCTCCATTATAAGGATAAGTGACCTCACATGATTCTCCTTCACTTGCTTCTTCTTCATCCTCACTTGAAGATGAAGAAGCAGTAGCTTCATCTTGGCTACTATAAATGTCTTGGCCCCTTAAAATCATCACTTTCTTGTTAGGACATTGAGAAGCAATGTGGCCTCTCCCAAGACACTTAAAGCATTTTATGTCACTAGACTTGGTGCTAGTGTATGAAGTGTTTGTTTTTTTTATCTTTTTCTTTACCTTTATCTAGATTTTTGGAGGAAGAAGTATTTTTCTTGTCAAAATCATTTTTCTTACCCTCCCTCTTGTAGTTATCCTTAGAAAAAGAAGATGAGTATGAGCTTACTTTAAAACCTTTTCGTAAATTTTGTTGTTCAACCTTTATGCAAAGTTGAACCAAATCATCCAAATCCCTATAAGGGAGAAGCTCAACCTTATCTCTTATTTCATAGGATAATCCACTCAAAAACCTAGCAATGGTAATATTTTCCTCTTCTCTAATGCCAGCCCTCATGATGTACAACTCCATCGTTTGTCTATATTCTTCCACAGTCATATTTTTTTGATGGAGTCTTTGGAGCTTGTTGATAAGCTCCCTAGTGTAGTAAGAGGGTATATGCCTCCTCCTCAAGGCACTCCTTAATTCATTCCAATATTGAATTGGAGGTTCATTATGGAGACGCCTATCTCTCACAAGAGAGGTCCACCAATACATGGCATGACCTTGAAAACTCAAAGTGGCTAGGGAAACTTTTCTTTCTTCACTTACTTGGTGGCAAGTGAAGATTTGTTCCACTTTCATTTCCCAGTCTAGGTAACCCTCCACATCATCTTTTCCATGAAAATAAGGGAGATCTACCCTAGATTCCCTTGTCTTGGAGTTCCTATGGATTCTCCTAGGAGGTGGTTGATAATGATCTCCTAAAGCTAGGCTGTTATGCATTGACTCTCCTAGTGTGGAACTATGAGCGTAGGAACTATGTTGACCATGGTGATGTTTTCTTTTATCTTTCTCCTTTAATAAACGAATTTCCTCCTCCATTAGAGCAAATGGAGCTTCTTTTTCAAGTTTTTGTTGTAATTCTTGCTCTTTCCATAGTTTTAGTGATCTTAATTCACGTGACAATTTAGTAAAACTTTTGTTGTCACTTGAATTAGTATCACTATGAGGAGTAGAAAATTCTTCCATTATAGGTGAAAGATTATTTTTTATGAATGAACTTTGAAAAGCAATTGTTTTTATGCAAGGTTAAGACTAAGTACTTAGAGGATTATGTATACAAATTGAACTTTGGAGGGAGGTGAGCTACTAAGAGCCACTTAAAAACCAAGCCTCTTCAAGTAAAAATTACTAATCCCCTTTGTAGTTAATCTTTACCAAATTCTTTTCAATGAAAATTATTTTTGATGTTTTATGAGCTATGGAATACTAGTCGTAGAAAAGCAATTAAAACAAAAGATAAAGAAGAGAAATAAGCTATCTAAACGTGTCCTAGGGTGAGAGCTTGAGAGATACCAAAGATCAATCAAGGACCACTCCCACCAAGTACTAACGAAAATTCTATTCCTAAGGAGAGATGGTTGTGTACCAAAGACACCCCCAAGACACTCCTACAAAGGCCAAATACAAGATATGAACAAAGTGAAATACAAAGAACAAGTGGCTTTAAGAAAAATTAGAAAAACAGCCACCAAGAATTAGTGATGGATTAGTGACCAATTTTGCAACAAAATTTTCAAATTAGTAAGGAAAAATTGGTCTCTAAAATCCGTCACTAATGCTTATGTATATTTTTTTTTTTTTAAAATTCAAGTACAATTCAAATTGATTTCTCCTCCAATCTTCACGGCAATTCCAGTCCAGCAATCACAATTTTTCCAGCCAAGAATATTTATGGTGTATGTGTTGAAGTAGTCAAATCCGAGAGCCACCTATGTCCTTTCCTCTTCCTTTTCTTAGGCTTCTTTTGATGACCCTTGTAGAACTAGCTTCTAGGAAGATAGGCTAGGTCAAACTTAGGCCACACTTTGATTTGAACAATTATAAGAACAACCAGAAAATATGGAAGAAGTAGGGAAAAACAAGAGTAGATTAAGAAATGACAAGTTTAGATGACACAAAAATGTAGATGACTAGAACAAGAAGGAATTTAACCTAGATTGGTTCTAAAATGGATGCTCAAAACCAAAAAAAAAAAAAAAAAAAAAAAAAAAAAACACTCAAGAGTAGAATAGCTGAAAATTTTATGATTCAAAATAGGTTCAAACCGAGAAGCAAACAATTGAGAAATCAAACTCCTTGATTGGCTTTTACTTTTCAAATTAGGTTTAGCATTTTTTTTAATCACTTTTGTTTTGAATTTCTTTTGATCTTTCTTCTAATATATTTTTTTTTACAAACTTAGGAGTTGCCTTTTTCTTTCAATACTTAGAAATCATATAAGTCTCGGTCACCTTATGAAACTCTAAAAACCGGATTTCAAATTTGAATTGCCAAATGACAAGCCAAATAAAATTCAAATTCAAGATAAATGGAACATGCTTTTCATGCTTGTAGTTTTGAATGGCACATGCTCACGGTTTTAGGCTCCAAGATTCAAATTCAAATTTGAATTAGTAACACAAATTTTCAGCACACACCACAACATTAAGATCAAACACTCACGGATACACAAATTGTTTAAGACATTTTCAAAATTTGAAAAACCTAAAATTCTAAGAAAACTACTAATGATCTAATAGTAGTTCATGAACTCAATTCAAAACAAAATTTAATGAGCTTATACAAACACTTATGGATTTCGGCCAAATCCAGAAAAATTGATTCAAATTTCACAAAGAAAAGTTCTAAAGGATCAACAAGCAATGCTAAGAATTATGAACATATAAAGGACTACACAACCCTACTAGACATGGATTCAAAACAAAATTAAGACTCGAGTAATCCAATGACCGAATAAAATTCAAATAAGACTCAAGAAAACCAAAAACGTTCTTAGGCAGAAAAATTCCTATCAAGCACAAGAAGAGAGCATGATTCATGGAAGCATATGATCATAAACGCATAGATGAATCATTCAAGCACCAAGAACTAGATCCATCAAATTTTAAGGCAAAATTAGATCTAGGAAGGATTAAACTCAAAAGTGACAAAACTCAAAATGAATACAAGAACAAGATGATGAGCACAAGAACAAGATGAACCACGGATCAAAATTCAAAAGACAAGATAATGAACTTATCTCTTGAAGACCGAAGCTCTTGATACCACTTGATGTGCTTCCACTTGGATGCACATAGGAAGAACTTTAAGTCTCCACGGATCCTTGGAAGAGGCTTCAAGGATTGGAGCTCCAAAGAGACTCAAGGTGGCCCAAGCTTGCTTCTAGCTAAGTTCCACGGAAGAAAGGGTGTCCTAGCTCTACAAAGAGAAGCACTCAAGGAGGGTAGAGTAGGAAACCAAAGGGACTTTCGGAGGGTGAGTTTTCAAGTGAAGAAATCTCATTCAATTAATTCCAAAAGTGAGGTACATGGCTCCGTCATATGAATTTATAAGAGTAAATTAGGTTTAGGTAACCATGGGTTAGCCTAAGGTTAAGTGAAACCATGGTATGGTTCACTTAACTTTAGGCGCCCAAAATTTGAATTCAAAATTCAAATTTTGGTGCCTTAAACCGGATCACCCATGTGCAAGCTCATTTGAAATGTAATTAGAGTTCCATTTGAGTTGCATTTCGGATCACACCATGTGCATGTGTTGCACATGGCCGAAATGCACACCAAATGTGATTCTAATTACATTCTAATGTAACTACACATGTAACCTAAATAACCCTAAATTCAAATGACCTCTAAATGAAAAAGCTAAGCTACATGGCCGGAAATACATGGCCCAAAAGAAATACAAGGCACTAAGGCCCAATCCTATACTAACCCTAATCTAATGGGCTTGGGACAAAGCCCAACAAAATAAAGTGGTGGGCTTTCCTTGGGCTTGGGCCCACTCTTCATGTATCATCCTTGCCATAGCCCTAGTAGTTGGGCCCTTAGCCCATGGGCCTCCTCCATCATGATTTTTCTTTTTGTTTTTCTTTTTCTTCTTTGGGATATGGTTGGTAAGAGTGGCCCTCCTTCTTAAAATTCTTGGAATAAGAGGGAGTGGATTCTTTTCGAAAAGATTTTCTTTTTAATTGATACTCCACTCTAGAACAAAGTTCACCAAGCTCATTTAAATTTCTATATGGTAGGAGTTCAACTTTGTCTCTTATTTCTGTTGAGCTTAGGGGAGCTGAAGACTTTAAGAGTTTTGATGGTTTAAATCTATAATTGGATATTATATTTGAACCTCATTGTCTTGTAATCAAGTTGCACATTGCATTCATATCATTGTAACAAGTCTTTAAGAGTGCTTCATTTGAAAATTCTGTCATAGAAAAGTTTTGATTGAATTTACGATCCAAAAACTCTGATAAATTTTTAAAGGGTCATTGAATCCAATTCACCCCCCCTCTTGGATTGGGCCATTCTTTTCTAACAATTGGTATCTAGAGCAAGGTTCTTGAGAGTTATTCAAGATTTAAAAATGGCCAACAACAACCTACCCTATGGTGAGGGTGTCTCTATACATAGACCTCCTGTTTTCAATGGTGAAAATTATGTCTATTGGAAGATTAGGATGAGAATTTTCATTGAAGCTATTGATATTGCTGTATGGGATGCTATAGAAAATGGACCCTATATCCCTATGAAAAAGAATGATGATGGTGAGCTTAAGGAAAAACATTGGAGTGAGTGGAGTGATGAGGAAAAGAGAAGAGCCCAACATGACAAAAGAGCCAAAAACATCATAACATCTGCATTGTCTATTGATGAATTTTTCAGAATTTCACAATGCTTATCTGCTAAAGAAACGTGGGACACTTTGCAAGTCACTCATGAAGGAACAAGCGATGTAAAGAGATCAAGAAAGCATACTCTCATTAGAGAACATGAGCTGTTTAGAATGCAAAATGGTGAATCTATTTCTGATTTTCAAAAAAGGTTTACACACTTGATAAATCACCTTGTTGACCTTGGCAGGAAATTTGAAAAGGAAGAGCTGAATCTAAAAGTGCTGCAATGCTTGGATAGATCATGGCAAGCAAAGGTGACAGCCATTGAAGAATCAAAGGATTTGACCTCCTTGACATTAGCTACTCTCTTTGGGAAATTAAGGGAGCATGAGCAAAAGCTGCACATATTTGATGAACATGAGCAGCAAGATAAGAAAGGCAAAGGAGTGTCATTGAAAGCCTTGAAATCTGCCAAAGGTAAAGAGGTGTGTGAAGAAACAAGCTCCGATGATTCCGAAACCGAGAACTTCAATCTGCTAGTAAAGAAGTTCAGAAAGTTCATGAGAAGAAAGAAGAATTCCCCCTACAAATTCAATAAGAAGTCAAACAAGAAAGAGGAAGCAAGCACATCCTCCTTTAATTGCTTTGAATGTGGTAAACCGGGACACATGAAAGTTGAGTGTCCAAATCTCTTGAAGAAGCAACAAGAGGAGAAGAAAATTAAGAAAAATGCAAAAGGAAAGAGAGCCTACATTGCTTGGGAAGATAATGACTCAAGCACATCAAGTGATGAATCTGAATGTGAGGAGAACAACCTGTGCTTGATGGCTGGAACTGACCATGACACAATTGTAAGTGACTCTGACCTTGAATCCAATCCGGATTATGATCAGCTTCAAGAAGCTTTTATACAAATTCATGAAGAAGCTGTCAAATTAGGTGCCTTAAATTCAAAGTTGAAAAACAAGCTGAAATGGTATGAAAATGCTTTAATTGAAGCTGAACAAGAGCTTGAAGATTTGAAGCATGAGCATGAAAATCTTCAAACTATGTTTAACTTTAGTGAAGCTCATTCCTCAAAAGATGTTTGTGAACATTGCAAAGTTTTTGAAAAAGAAAATGCTGACTTAAAATCCACACTTGCAAGGTTCACAAAGGGAAATGCAAATTTAAATATTCTTTTGGGAAAACAAAGAAACACTTTTGATAGGAGTGAACTTGGCTTTAATCCAAGTACAAGCATACCAATTGTGTCAAAGAAAGTAGCTTTTGTGAAAAGTCAAAATTTTAGAAAACTCAAAAGCAACTTTTCTAGACAAGCAACTTGTTTTTATTGTTGTAAAAAAGGTCATACAATTAGGAACTGCTATTCAAGAAAATATGGAGTTCCAAGTGGAAAAATGATTTGGGTTGAGAAGATTCAAAGGCTGAGAACTAACCAACAAGGACCGTCCACATGGGTACCTAAATTTTTCCTGTAAATTTGTGTTGTAGGAATGCTTGAGGGCCAAAAATTTACTGTGGTATCTTGATAGTGGCTGCTCAAGGCACATGACCGGGGATCCCTCCAAATTCTCAAGTCTGAAATTGAAGAATGAAGGGTATGTTACCTATGGTGACAACAATAAAGGCAAAATTCTTGGCCATGGCAATGTTGGTAATTCCTCCTCTCAAACATTGATTGAAATTGTTTTGCTTGTTGATGGCCTGAAACATAATTTGCTGAGTATTAGTCAATTGAGTGATAAAGGCTTTAAAATTGAATTTGATAATATATGTTGCTTGATATGTGATAAAAAGAGTAAAGAAATCAGATTCATTGGTAAAAGAATTGACAATATATACATGCTTGACTTAGAACACTCTATAACAATGTCAAACACTAAGTGTCTAATAACTCAAGAAGAAAACATATGGCTTTGGCATAGGAGAGCTGCACACATTCATATGGATCACCTAAATAAACTGTGTAGGAAAGAATTAGTGGTTGGTCTACCTAAACTCAAGTTTGGAAAAGACAAACTATGTGATGCTTGTCAAAAGGGCAAGCAAGTGAAGGCTAGCTTTAAAAGTAAAAATCAGATTTCAACATCTAGACCTTTGCAATTAATTCACATGGATTTGTTTGGTCCATCAAGAACAATGAGCTTAGGCGGAAACTACTATGGCTTAGTAATTGTTGATGACTATTCTAGATACACATGTGTTATGTTTCTTGCAAACAAAAATGATGCTTTTAATGCCTTTAGAAAATTTGCCAAACTTGTTCAAAATGAGAAGTGTTCAAACATCACCTCTATAAGAAGTGATCATGGAGGTGAGTTTCAAAACATAATGTTTCAAAAATTCTGTGAGGAACATGGTATAAACCATAATTTCTCAGCACCTAGGACACCTCAACAAAATGGGGTTGTTGAGAGGAAAAATAGGTCATTAGAAGAACTTGCTAGAACAATGTTGAATGAAACAAACTTGCCAAAATATTTTTGGGCTGATGCTATTAACACTGCTTGTCATGTGTTAAACAAAGTTCTGATTCGGCCTATATTAAAGAAAACACCCTATGAAATTTACAAAGGAAAGAAACCTAACATTTCATATTTTAGAGTGTTTGGGTGTAAGTGTTATGTGCTGAACAATGGGAAAGAACAACTTGGAAAGTTTGATGCAAAGGCTGATGAGGCAATCTTTCTAGGATACTCTACAAATAGTAAGGCTTATAGAATCTATAATAAGAGAACTCTAGTTGTAGAAGAATCTATCCATGTGGTATTTGATGAGTCAAATAAGCAAGAGACTAGACAAACTGAAGTTGAGGATTTAACTGAGTTGCTTGATCAATCCCTATTGGAGAATGAACCTAATGATGTGTCTAAGGAGAGTGAGTCACATGTGAAACAAAAGGAAACATGCGAACAATTGCCAAAGAAATGGAAAACCACAAGAGACTTATCAATGGACAATATAATTGGAAGCATTGGTAAGGGTGTTTCAACTAGAAGTGCAATTAAAAATATTTGCAACACTATGGCATTTGTGTCACAAGTTGAACCTAAGAACATTGATGAAGCACTTAAAGATGAACATTGGTTAATGGCTATGCAAGAGGAACTAAATCAGTTTGAAAGAAATGAAGTGTGGGATTTAGTGCCATTACCAAAAGATTATCCAATCATTGGAACCAAGTGGGTTTTCAGAAATAAGCTTGATGAATCTGGAATAATTCTTAGAAATAAGGCAAGACTAGTGGCTAAGGGGTATAATCAAGAAGAAGGAATTGACTATGATGAGACTTTTGCCCCTGTAGCAAGGATTAAAGCAATTAGACTACTTCTTGCTTATTCTACCATAAAGAATTTCAAGCTTTATCAAATGGACGTAAAAAGTGCTTTCCTCAATGGGCTGATACAAGAGGAAGTGTATGTGGAACAGCCACCTGGATTTGTGGATTTCAAAAATCCTAATCATGTGTACAAGCTCAAAAAGGCACTCTATGGCTTGAAGCAAGCTCCTAGATCTTGGTATGACAGGTTAAGCAAATTTCTAATTGAGAATGATTATGAAAGAGGAAAGGTGGATAATACATTGTTTGTCAAGAAGTTTAAAAATGATACAATGTATGTGCAAATATATGTGGATGATATTGTGTTTGGATCTACAAATATCTCTCTCTGTAAAGAATTTGCTAAAACCATGCAAGGAGAATTTGAGATGTCAATGATGGGAGAACTTACCTTCTTTTTGGGATTACAAGTCAAACAAATGCATGATGGAACTTTCATAAGTCAAAGTAAGTATTGCAATGAACTTTTGAAAAAGTTTGGTATGGAAGGGTGTAAGGAGGCTGCCACACCAATATCAAACAATTGCAATCTTGACTTAGATGAGAATGGAATTGCTGTTGATAATTCAAAATATAGAGGTATCATAGGATCACTCTTGTACTTCACAGCAAGTAGGCCTGATATAATGTTTGCTGTGTGCCTATGTGTAAGATTCCAAGCTAATGCTAAAGAATCTCATATGAAAAGTGTAAAGAGAATCCTTAAGTATTTGAAAGGCACAACTAATGTTGGTTTGTGGTATCCAAAGGGAGTCTCACTAAGTCTGATAGGCTACTCAGATTCAGACTATGCTGGGTGTAGACTAGATAGAAAGAGCACAAGTGGAACTTGTCACTTGTTAGATAGTGCACTTATTTCATGGCATAGCAAAAAGCAAGCTTGTGTTGCTTTAAGTACAGCTGAGGCTGAGTATATTGCAGCTGGAAGTTGTTGTGCTCAAATTCTTTGGATGAAGCAACAATTAAGAGACTATGGAGTTGAGTTGAACAAAATTCCTTTGAGGTGTGATAACACTAGTGCAATAAATCTGACCAAGAATCCAATTTTGCACTCTAGGACTAAGCATATTGAGATAAGACACCACTTTTTGAGAGATCATGTTCAAAGAAATGATTGTGCTGTGGAGTTTGTAGAGACAAGTAAACAACTTGCTGATATTTTTACAAAACCTCTACCTAGAGAAAGGTTCAATCAATTGAGAATTGAGTTGGGAATAATTAATGAATCAAGTTTGAATTGATTGTGTTGTGAGAATGAAAGTAAGAGATGTGTGAAAGATTATATTTGAAAGTGGCAAACAAGTCTTGGTAAAATTTGAGAAGTTAAAATTTTTCAGAGAAGCAAATCTTCACTGGAATAATCGATTATCTTAAGATATAATCGATTATCTTAAGTGATTTATGGAAACAATCGATTATCTTGGGAAATAATTGATTATCTGGAACATGAAGAATTCTAAGAGTTTCTGAAATAATCGATTATTTGGGCAATAATCGATTATCTGGTAAGAAGGAACTCAAGAGTCACTGTAATAATCGATTATCTTGGGAAATAATCGATTATCTGAGTAGTGGAATTTGAAAGGCCACTGGAATAATCGATTATTCTGTAAATAATCGATTATCTGGGTTGCGTTAGGAGAAACTACCCTCTGTAATAATCGATTATCCTTAAAATAATCGATTATCCATATCAGATTTTGTTTTTAAAAGATTTTTCTGATGCAAATAATCGATTATTTGCATAAATAATCGATTATTTGGGCGGTTTTTTTGAAATTTCCTGAAACGGTTATCTACGCGCCAACCCTTAAAACTACCCATTACCCTTATACCCAGAATGTGTTAGGGCATAAAACACTTCTCTCAACTGATCTTCTCTCATTCTCTCATTCTCTCATTTTTCCCCAAACCCTCAAAACCCTAACCCACACAATTCTTCATCTTCTTCATCTTTCTCTAAGACCCAACCATGGCATCTTCTTCCAAAAGGCCCAAGAAGCTCGAAGTGAGGGGGAGCAAGCGTCCTCTTCCCTCTGGGCAGCTAATCACGAAGTGGTTTGCGGATGAGAAAGCTGAAGAATACTACTTTGAGTGGTACGCTGGTCGAAGAATCATTCCTCCGAAGACCTTGAAGCTTGATTGGTTCAAGAACGAGGGGTTTAGCTTTCCAACCCTTTTGGAGCATCAGGAGTTGAAGGCGTTCTTGGAAATGGAAGGACCCTATTATCCGGAGCTAATCAGGTTATTCCTCTGTTTTGCCTCCACTAATGATGGGGTTATGCAATCTATGATTAAGGGGAAGTTAATCAGGATGGATGGACCTACATTGAAAGCGGCTGCTGGGCTGAGCGGAACCGGAAAGGAGAAACCCCAACCATTCAATTTCGGGGATTTTGAAGAACTGACAACGTTCCGGGACTGTCAAAGGGTTCCATCTAACACCAACTACGAGAAATTTTTGGCGGGAGGTATGAAGAAAAACTCTCGTTTAATTTCTTTCATTATTGCCTGGATGTTAAAACCAAGGTTGCACAACCATGCACAAATGTCTCGGGATGACATTTTATTAATGCATGTGATTAAGAAGAAAATTAAGATTGATTGGGTGTCAGTTGTGAACGATTGTATCTAGAAGGCAAGGAGAAAGGAAGACGGTCCGATTCCTTATGCTTTACTCTTGTCTAAAATTTTTGAAAATGCTGGAGTAGATTTGACAGGTGAAAGAAAGATTGTTCTACACGCGTCAAATAAAATTGAGAAATCTTCTTTGCACCACATGGGTATGCTGAAGCAAGAAGATAAGTGGGTTTTTAAAGGAGATGTTCCTCCTACCCCGGAGCCAGCTACAGATGAGGACGGTGTTCCTTCTCATGATGAGGATCAGCTACCACAGGTGGAAGCTGAGCCTAGGGAAGGTGAACCGGAACTGAAGTCGTTCTCACCGTTTGAACAGATCATGATCAACAAAATGGATGCTTTGATGGAGATGTCACGGAGACATGAATCCATGTTCTCTGGAATTCTTGATAGGTTTGACGACCTAGATTATGAAGTCAGAATCATCAAGACGCAGCTTGGTATTCCGGACGATGAGGAGTGATTTCTGTTTTTGTTATTTTGCTTAGTTTTTAAATTCAAGTTTGGAACAATTTTTAAGTTCATTTGGGTTGTAATGATTTTAATTCCTGAACACTTTTATTGCTTTTGATGTTGAACAATTTAAATTTGATGAATTTGAAGTTTGTTTGTTAATGTGTTGGTTCAATTTTGATTCCAAAGCTTGGTTTGGATTGCTGATGCAAAATGCTCTGTTTTTGGTGAGCATATATGTTGGAATGTGATTATTTGTGCTTTGGAATACTCTGTTTTTTTTACTGTGAAAATGACTATCTTGACTTGATTTGGTTTGGTTTGTGATATGGTGCACAATTGGCATCACAAATTGGTTAAAATTTGGTTTGAGTTGCAGAACCAAAATTGGTTCATTTATGATAATATTGCTGGAGAGAATCTGTACATGGCAATTCTTTGTTAACCTTGGCTTACTTTGTTTTTGATAATGCCAAAGGGGGAGAAATGGTATTGTGTGTTTAGTTGTTGTTTGTAGGTATTGTGCTTGTGTGTGTGTTGTGCAGGTGGTTCGTGGCACAATATGAGGTTAAGTGAATATTGGTTCATGGATTAGTTCATGGATTGTCATCATCAAAAAGGGGGAGATTGTTGAGCTTAGGGGAGCTGAAGACTTTAAGAGTTTTGATGATCACAACAACTTGGAGACAACAAGTGTACAACAACAACATTGAACACAAAAACAAAGTCAAGGAAGAGTCAAGAAAAATACCTTGAAGTATAGCTATGTAATAGAGCTTAGGAAGCAAATTGTTATAAATAAATTGTTATATTTGTGTCTGTGTGTGCTTTGTGCATTGAGCAAATCTTGTCTAGAATCAAGTAGGGAGTAGATGATGATGAGTTAAACATTGGAAAATTATTTTGAGACTTAAAATGAAGTTTTAAGAACTGACTCAAAATAATCGATTATTGTTAAATATAATCGATTATTTCAGCAAGTGGGCTAAGTGGAATGCCTTGCTGTAATAATCGATTATTTGCCAAAATAATCGATTATTTCAGGAACAACTCTCTGGAATAATCGATTATCCAGCTAAATAATCGATTAAATTGTTCTTGATTGATTTCCAGAAATCTGAAGAACAAAATAATCGATTATTCTTTAAAATAATCGATTATCTGGGTTTGAATTTTTATAAATAGTTTGAACTCTTTTGAAACTTGAAAACATTGAGTAAAAACTGATAATCAACTGGTAAAAACGTTTTAGAGAGTCTATGTGACATCTTGGAGAGTTTTCTTTGTGAAATCCAAGAGAAAAACGTTTGTGAAAAGCCTGTGAGGAAATCATCATCATCATCATACTCTTGAAAGAGAAAGACAAAGATTTGTTCAAGAATTCCAGGTGAATTCGTTTCATTTTATTCTTTGTGAATCTTTGTGAAAAATCTTGAGAAGGGTTTCTCAAGTGGTGAAGTTTCTTGTAGTGGGTTCTACAAGGGTTACTTTCTTGGGGTCAAGAAAGTGGTTATCTTTTTGTAGTGAAGTATATGCATGTGTGTGTGCTTGTAAACCTTCTTGCTAAAAGATAGTGGATCAAATCTTAATCAGGTGGTGATTAAGGACTGGATGTAGGTCACATGTGGAGTGGCTGAACCAGTATAAAAGACTTGTGCAATCTTCTTCAACCTTATCTCTTATTTTGTAATTTCTTGGCTGTGCTTTAAAGAAGATAAAACTTGATTAACATGTGTATGTGAATTTTGATGGTTTAAATCTATAATTGGATATTATGTTTGAACCTCATTGTCTTGTAATCAAGTTGCACATTGCATTCATATCATTGTAACAAGTCTTTAAGAGTGCTTCATTTGAAAATTCTTTCATAGAAAAGTTTTGATTGAATTTACGATCCAAAAACTCTGATAAATTTTTAAAGGGTCATTGAATCCAATTCACCCCCCCTCTTGGATTGGGTCATTCTTTTCTAACAATTTCAAGGTTAAGACCACTTTGAAACCTTGAGATGGTGTTCCTCTCTTCTTCCCTTATCCTAGCCCTCATCAAGAGTAACTCCATAGATTTCCTATATTCTTCCACACTAGATGACCCTTGTTTCAATCTTTGTAGCTTGTCCATAAGCTCACGGTCATAGTATGGAGGAATATGCTTCCTTCTTAAGGGACTACGGAGCTCATTCCAATATTGAATTAGGGGCTATGATTTATTCTCCTTTCTTTTTCTAAGGAGGTCCACCAATACATGGCATGCCCTTGGAAGCTAAGGGTTCCCAAAGAAACCTTCATTTCTTCACTCACTCCATGGCAAGAGAAAAGTTGTTCTTTTATTTCCCAATCTAAATAGGTTTCAACGTTGTCTTTGCCATGGAATGGGGGAAGAGTGATGTTGGGTTCCTTATTGGATTCCCTATGTCTACGTTGTCTTGGGGGTCTATGATAGTAATCATCATTGTGATGACTACTTGTAGACACCTAATTTCATCCGGGGGCATACAAACAAGGGAATGGACCTCTGTTACGAAGGGAAGGAGCTCCCGAAGCATGCAAACAACAAGATAGGACTTTAGAAGGCCCAAAAGCCCAAATAAGCTAATTTTAGAAGACTGGAATGGGCTGTTCCAAAACCAGAACGGGCCTTTCCCAATTTGGAACGGGTCGTTCCAAGTTCCTAAAAGAGCCAATAACCCTAATTTGGAACGAGCCATTGCTAAATTGGAACGGGCCATTCCAAGATTGGAACAGGTCGTTCCAACCTCCTCAAAAAAGGGTTAAAATCTTAACTGGAACAGGCCGTTCCAAAACTGGAACGAGCCGTTCCAAAACTGAAACGGGCCGTTCCAAAACCAAGTTAATAAAATGGCCTAAAAATCCTCGATTGGAACGCCGTTCCAGTCCAACAATTTGTGTGTTATTCTTATCTCTAGAACGGGCCGTTCCAATTTTAGAACGGGCCGTTCCAGTTATGAAATTTACACATAACGGCCAGATCTAGAACGAGCCATTTCAATTTTGGATCGGGCCCTTTTGGACCCTTTTTGAAGTCTATAAATAGACTGCTTGGGCTCATTTCTCAGGACTCCAAAATTTTGTCCAGACTCCTTAGGAGCTCGAAATTTCTCTCTTTTCCTTTCTCTTTCTCTCTTTTGTATTTCTTGAGATTTTGTGAGGCATTGTAGTGTGAAAGGTTGCCATAAAGCACCTAAATTTCCATATTTAAAGATTAATAGAGCTCGTTCAAGAGGTATTTCAGCTAATTTTCTTCTCTCTCTTTTATTTCTTGTTTTTTTATAAATATTGTTTATAATAAAAGCAATCATGTAGACATTTTAGGGTCAATTGTATAATTTAAATTTCAAGCATGTAAATAATTATTAATAAAAGGAGATTTAATATTTATATTATTATTGTTTATAGCGTTAACTTCATCATAGGGTACCGATTGAGGGCGTTGTAGGTGCTTAATACCTTCCCTACACGTAACCGACCCCCGAACCCAATTCTGGTTATCAAGGCCATTATTGAATTTTTAAAAAATCTTTTCTTTTTCCAATGTTTTGAGTAAAACATTGGTGGTGACTCTAAGAACCTATTTTCAAAACCATTAATTAAGGATTAGTCTGGTGTCCGGGCATTCCTTAATTGATGAGATCTTTAAAGGGATGTTTAAACCATTAGTCACAAGATCGGAAATTTTCGAGTTGCGACAGATGGCGACTCCACTGGGGACGTTTTAATAGGGTCAGGCCCATTTAATTGATGAAGTTAATAAAATAAAAATAATAATTTAAATATTTTTCCCTTTACTTTGTTTGATTTATTTGTTTGGCTTTAATATCTGTTTGTCTGTTTAAATTTTGCATCTTTTTGAATAAAAAATTATACACAAACCTTTGCACACAACAGTTCCCCCTACACCCGGGGGCATGAGGGTATTAAACATAAGGAGTGGTTGACGTACGACCGACCCAAGTTTGGCGTTGGAGCCTGCGAGCCTTGTCAGAAATCACACTTAAGGTGATAACCGGTTACTTTAGCTCGAAATACTGCGACAAACCTTAGAGTTTGCCAAGTGACGGAGATAGAGATACTAGATCCCTATAATGGGGGCACCTTGGGGGCCTTAAGACCAGTGAGATTAGAACTATCCTATACAATGCGCTTTTCTTGCAGGGACCACAGACCAAGGATTTAAACGTGATTGTTCACGAGTGTACATTTGTTTGAGCATATGTGTGTTGCATTTGTTTGTGTTTATTTATTTCAAATGGATAAGAATTACAAACGAATAGATATTAATAAAAAAATATGATAAAAAATTTAACTCCCTTCTATATATCCAATCCTCAAAGCGTCATATAGGATAGTTTATTTATAAAAAAAAACAAATAAAAAATATAGCAAAAAAAAATCATGCATCATAACCCTTAGCCAAAAACATGATAAAATTTAGGTAGAAAATAAATATCATGCATCCCTTAGGATAGTATATTAGCATACATTCATTAGAAATGGAAGGCACATATAATAGTATGCAAAGAATGTTCTCTAAACAAAAATGAATGAGAATGATATCCGTTGAATTTCTCATATGTCTTTGCATCCTATTTTACGTTTCATATAGATAACACGCCTTCCTTGTAAATAATAAATAAGAATAAAAAAGGGAAATCTAATTTGTGCGTGTTAGCCGGATAATAGAACTTACTGTAATCAAATGCGAACCTGACACGTCAAATCGAGGAACACTTATCAGTAATGATGGAGAAGGTGAGGAGGAGTGATGAATGTTCTTCTCCTTAGCTCTCCTTATGCACGGATCTTCTTCAAGGAAATAGAAACCAACGTGATGAACACTAGATGGAGGAAGAATCTCGAATATAGAAGAGGCTTAAGCCTTGGATGGAAGCATCCAAGCTTAAGGTGCAAGGGAAAGCTCACTTCAAAGAGGAGGAAAACCTAGTAGGGTTCCTAAGGTGAAGCTTTCTCTCATGGTGACTCTTGAACGAAATTTGGCTGAATAAGCTCTCAAATTTCATTATTCTCAAAAGTGAATACAAAGAGTGAAGGAAAGGCTTAAGTATGCACCGAAAATGTGACACTTAGGCGCCTAAACTTAAGGCTCACAAATTGGCGCCTAAAGTTTGAATTCAAATTTGAAATTTGAATTCAAACTTTGGTGCACATGTGTAAGTCCGAAAATTTAGGTACCAAGGTGCATTTAGGTTTGATTTGAGAGTGATTTAGGGTTAATTTGAGTGGCACATGTTCAGCCACCCATGGTGCTAAACATGTGACTCAAATGTAACTTAAATGACTTCCAAATTAAACCTAATTTAACCTAATTAGCATACTTTAGTATTCCTTGTATTTTCCTATTCTAATTACCTAATTACATTGGTCAAACAAATACAATGGAAAGGAAAAATTACAAGAATGAAAATGAGCCCAATATTGGGTACCAAAAGCCCAAAGGCCCATGAAGCCCAAAACTAGGCCCAACAAGCCTAAAACCTAAAATTCTACTCTATGTGATCCAAAATACAAGACCAAAATATATGATACCTATACTAACATGATGTATACAAAACATATGAAAATAGCTATAACAAAATATGGCCCATGAAAAGTTCAACTTGGGCCTTCCCAGGCCCATCAGGCCCATTGGGCCCTGACTGGCCCAAACCTTCATGTCTAGCCAACTCCTCTTGGCTCCTTCAATATGTCACCTCTTGCCTTCCTAGGCATGATTCCATCATCCCCTCCCTCTTGAAAAGGATTTGTCCTCAAATCACGAGGATGCATGGAATAAGAATCATCACCTACATACACAACAAACCATGTATAAGAGGTGACATGTTTATGATGAGAAAATGGATTATGGATCCTAAGAGGAGTCCTTATTTCTAGCCTAAGAAAAAATAAACTATCAAAATTAGACTCCCTAAAAGTAGAAATAGGCTCCTCTCCTAAGCATAACCTAGAAGTAAAACCTAAGAATGTAATAACACTATGACTAAGACAATGAAAAGAATGATTTTTAAACACTACAATATCTTGCCTAAAATACCCTAAATGGTAGCCTAGGCTTTTCCTAAAATATAAAGAAAAGAATACTAGAAAACGTCCTAAACAATTTTGAATCATATTGTTTGGTAGATAAAATGTCTTGAAAAATCTTGAAAACTCATATAAACTATTTTTGTCTTGTAGGGAAGGGTGCAAATTAAGTTCAAATAAAGATGAACTTCCCATAAGATCAAAAATAGAATATGAAATATGACAAGATGTATCTATCAAACAATATATTCCAAAATTTGGGTGCTTTATTAGAACAACTATGGTAGAAGGATTCCTAAAGAGAGGAAGGCTATCTTCCTTGGGCACCTCCAAGGAAGTAGCACAAGAAGTGGAACTAAATGTAGTCCACTCCTTCTTCACTACATCTTGAAGTTGAGATTCATTTTTCTTTAGAATGATTTGTTCTTGAATCTCTACTTCATGACTAGTGGTAAGATTAGGGTAAGAGTTAAGGTCTTTATTTATGAAGAGAGTATTTTGTAAATGATTTTTAGTGGTAGAACAACTCTCTTCACTCACAAGTCCTTTAGAGGAATTATTTTCCTCCTTACTCTTCCTTAAGAGCAATTCCTTTTTTCTTTCTTTTTCTCTTGTTTTTCTCAATTTTTCTTTTGCTAAAAGTTTCTCTCTCTTTTGTTTAATAATGTGAATTTCTTCCTCTAAAATTGCAATTTGTGCTTTTTTTTTTCAAGTTTTTCTTTTTCTTTTTTTAAAGCTTCTTGCTTTGTCCAAGGTGTTAGTGATTTAAGCCTTTGAGTAGAATGTGAAAAACCTTTTGGAGAGCTTGAATCACTACCACTTGAGGAATATTTTCTCATGATTAAACAAAATAAACTTTTTTTTATATGCTATGCAAAAAGTTATAAAATGTTTTTGGTATTTTCTAGGAATGAAAATAACACTTGGAAGTCTAAGTGTACAAGTTGCACTATCAAGGGAGGTGAGCTACAAAGAGCCACTTAATAACCAAGCCTTTTCAAGTGGAAATCACTAAACTTCTTTGTGGTACTTCCAATTTCCCAAAACTTTTCACAAAAATTTTGAATGCTTTTTCACAATTTGTTTGTTTTTGAGACTAAACTAAACGTGAGCAAGTAAATATACACAAGTCTAGACGAATTTAAGCAACTAAGTAAACACAATTAAAATTCAAACACTTGAAGGAAGCAAGGATAAACAACTAGTCGGTTTGCCCTAGGTGGAAGCTTGAAACATATGAAATTTTCAAGCCACTTCCACTAGTACTACACGTGAGAATGCTAACAAGGAGTTAGATATACCTGACCAGCTTCTTAATACTCCCTCCAAGCTTTACAAATTGATTTTAAAATACAAGAGAGATTGCAAAATTTAAACTAGCCTAGAAAGCAATAAATGGCGGTTTTGGTGACCAATTAGTGACGGTTTTGTGTTCAACTTTTCTAACACTTGTTTAAGTGTCTTAATCCGCCACTAATCCTTCAAATTTGATGCTCCTGGACCTGCAAAGAATCACAACAAAATAGGTTAATGGTGGCTGCCTCACAAGGTGAAAGGAATGGTCACTCAAGTGAAGGAAGTTTAGGAGAAGTTTTGGTCACTAATTTAGGTCAAATTTTTAGGTCTTAGTGTCCAAACTTTTCCTACTCTTTGTTGAGCAATGCTTGATCCTTGAGCAAGGATTTGAGGCCACTTCCAGCACAGGGAAATTATTGAAAGAAAACTAGACAAGCAATAGAAGCACAATTTGAAAAGCTTATACCAAAAGTTAAGAGTAATATGTATATATGACAAGACTCAAAGAGGTTCAACAAGTAAAACTGGAAAATAAGACTCCAAATAAAGCTAGCACTCAGTTAGGAATGTTCCTAGATAGGTACTAGATTAGATGAACAAAAAAAAAATTTGAAAGCAATTGGATAAGTATAGCAAAAATAGTAGTCAAAACAATAACAAGGAATCAAGTAGGTTTTCACCAATGTACACCTCTCGGCTTTTTCCTTTTAATTTGCTTTCTCTATTTTTTTTTTATTCTTTCTTTTTCCAGTTTCAAGTTAAGAGTCCAGAGAGTATATTTGCCTTTTGTTTCAAATTTTTCTATGATTCCAAGCTATAGAAACTGAGACTACAAGTTAGCCAAATATTAGGTCAAAATTCAAGTGAAAATGAGAAACTAGTGCACTAGTCTTTAGGTTTTGGTTTGGATTCCTTTTGAACTCTTTTTTTTCTTTTGAACTTTAGGTCTTTAGGCTCTGTTTTAAACTCTGTTTTCCAGCCTCTTAATTCACTTTTTTTTTTAAATTTGAATCCACAAAATTATTGCACTAGAAGTAGGATTACACTTGAAATTTTGAGTCAAAAATTTTTTATAAGATTTTTAATGGAATGTGATTTGAAAACTTAAGAACACAAAGGAAACCTAACTCTAAGGAAACTTGCTAGGACTAATAGCAAATCATGAACACAATAAGGTAAAAGAAAAAGCACATATAGGTAGGCACATTAGAAGTATGACCGAATCAATGTAGACACAAAATTCAAAATAACACTAGGTTAAACATGCTATTCAAGGAATTTGCAACATGTAAGGATTAAACATAAACTTCTAAGACAAAATATAGATTCAAAAACAAAATCTAAATGCAATGCATGAGGTCCAATCACAGACACATACAAGGAATGGAGAGACTCAAAATAAACTCAAAATAAGCACAAGCAAATAGTTCCTAAAACATTGATTGTGGAAGAAAATCAAGAACAATCAACAATGAATCTATGGAACAAATTTGATTCAAAACACTTAGATCCGAATAGAAACTCAAAGAAGACAAGAAGAACACAATGAACAACACAAATTCGGACACAAAAGATGAAGCACTTATCTCCTTGAAGAACCTTGCTCTTGATACCAAAAATGATGGAGAAGGTGAGGAGGAGTGATGAATGTTCTTCTCCTTAGCTCTCCTTATGCACGGATCTTCTTCAAGGAAATAGAAACCAACGTGATGAACACTAGATGGAGGAAGAATCTCGGATATAGAAGAGGCTTAAGCCTTGGATGGAAGCATCCAAGCTTAAGGTGCAAGGGAAAGCTCACTTCAAAGAGGAGGAAAACCTAGTAGGGTTCCTAAGGTGAAGCTTTCTCTCATGGTGACTCTTGAACGAAATTTGGCTGAATAAGCTCTCAAATTTCATTATTCTCAAAAGTGAATACAAAGAGTGAAGGAAAGGCTTAAGTATGCACCGAAAATGTGACACTTAGGCGCCTAAACTTAAGGCTCACAAATTGGCGCCTAAAGTTTGAATTCAAATTTGAAATTTGAATTCAAACTTTGGTGCACATGTGTAAGTCCGAAAATTTAGGTACCAAGGTGCATTTAGGTTTGATTTGTGAGTGATTTAGGGTTAATTTGAGTGGCACATGTTCAGCCACCCATGGTGCTAAACATGTGACTCAAATGTAACTTAAATGACTTCCAAATTAAACCTAATTTAACCTAATTAGCATACTTTAGTATTCCTTGTATTTTCCTATTCTAATGACCTAATTACATTGGTCAAACAAATACAATGGAAAGGAAAAATTACAAGAATGAAAATGAGCCCAATATTGGGTACCAAAAGCCCAAAGGCCCATGAAGCCCAAAACTAGGCCCAACAAGCCTAAAACCTAAAATGCTACTCTATGTGATCCAAAATACAAGACCAAAATATATGATACCTATACTAACATGATGTATACAAAACATATGAAAATAGCTATAACAAAATATGGCCCATGAAAAGTTCAACTTGGGCCTTCCCAGGCCCATCAGGCCCATTGGGCCCTGACTGGCCCAAACCTTCATGTCTAGCCAACTCCTCTTGGCTCCTTCAATATGTCACCTCTTGCCTTCCTAGGCATGATTCCATCAAGTAATTGGGGGCATCACACGCCCAAATTGACGATTCGAACAGCGAGACTTCCCCATGACGAAATTACAATTTTCGGGATAAGAGGAATGATCAAGAATGGACGAATCCTTGTTTCTAGGGAATTACAAGACAAAATCCAATTGAGGAATAAAGACATTGCGCGACAAAAACTCGCTAGGATGAAAACTCGTAAAGGGCATCCTAGGCAAAAATTAGGGTAAAGAAAAAAGGAATCAAAATCCTGATAGGATGCGTCCTATGCAAAAGCTAGGGATATATAAAAATGTCTATCTGAGTTGAAATCGAAAGGTGGCTCGAGTATTCCCTTCAAAAGCAAGAATTCATAAAGATTTCACTCCTAGTTCGAAACACCGACGTCCAAGCAAGTGGAACGGTTTTTTTTTTGAAATTATCAAATCATCCATGACTTTCTAGGGGGCAACCATTGTCTATCTCTCTGTGTATGAATCACGAACTCGGGGCATACCCGGGCCTTCGAGCTTTATTAAAGGGGCACGTGTAAATTGAAAGTACTGTTTTAAATGCCATAACACTCTTTCGTTTCTGTTCTCCCTCTAAATATCCACTCTAGGCCTCATCCATCAACCCTTAACAAACAAAATGTATTTGCAACAAAGATGTTACTCAATAGTAGCATGGAAAGGATAACAAAGGAACAATCAGGAATTCAAACATGACTAGGGTTTGATAAAAATAAAAACATCCCATACCTCATGAGTGCTGCAAAAAAAATGAAGGCCTGGCAGGAAACCCCCTAAAGGGGCTATGCAAAAGTTAGGGCAAGATCTGTTAGGCAACCCACAAGTAAAAATGGGTAACCTAGGCAAAATAAAAGATCAAACGAAAAATGTCCGCTAGGGAAGACGTCTCAAGTAACCTAGGCAAAAGTTAGGACGTCAAAGCAGCGACCTGAGTTGAAAGCTGAAAGGCGGCTCGGCGGATCATCTAAACAAAGAACAACCCCAAGTCATCACTCCACTTTCCAAAAAGGCTAAAACACAATGATAGCTTCCTTATAGAAAATATGTTTTGTTTGATAACCCTAAACACTAAAGCCTACCTTGGCCAACCCTTCTTCTAAAACACCCTTTTTGAAAAATCCCTTCTAACAACCCTTTTGAAAAAACAAAATAATAATATAACGTTCCTTCCTTCTTTTCTCTTGACCCTTATGGCATTAAAATAGTACTGAAAAGATACACGAAAAATGCACAGTGAATACTCAAAGAGGGAAGGCCGAGATGTCCTCAAACAGAGGTTAGAGACGCTTGACCACACATCGACTAGATAATCAAGGAGCCATTGAAGCTTGGGCTCAAAATAACATATCCCGACAGTAATCAAGATTGGCATGGATAGAAAGAAATCGTCAACATTAACCTTAATGCGTACAGGTTAATTTCCTGACATAAAAAAATTAATTGCATCTTTAGGAACAAATACACGAGCATAAACTGCATCGCATGCATATGAGTTAGGGGCATATGGAAGGGTGTTACACAAAAATAAATAAATAAAAGAATCATTCCTATTTTTCATTTTCATTGCATCCATGCATCCATGCATGCTACTTGCTATGGGTCAGAAGAAGTCATCAGGACAAAGCGCTCGTAAAATCTCAATAGCCAACCATGAGCCAAGTAGTGACAAACGGCAACCCCAAGTGATTCTGTGTGCCCACTAAGCAAAGACATATCAATAGTAGAATAGAATAGAATCGACCAAATAAGCAAACCCATAAGCAGAAAGAGGCTTCGCTTCTCAACCAAATGAAGGATGATCCATGAAAATGCCAAGACCAGGAATGTTTTCCTACCAAAGCCAGGAGTGGCTTCCAAAATAATACTCATCAATAAAGTTTCAGCAAATAACATCTTGGGAATAGATCCCTCCATCAATGATGACAATAGAAAGAAAAAAAAACACGAGAAAAAGGCAAGCTTCAAACATGAAAAAAGTCAAAGCTAAAAAAACAAAATTAAAAAAAAACCTACCACAAGCAGATGCCTAGAGAGGCATCACAATACTCACGCGGCATGGGCAACATTGGAATCCCTGCAGCCATCCACTTCTCTGCCCACCAACATAGGGGCATAACAAACATCTCCTGCCTATCCACCTAGGGGCAATCTTTCATTCCAAAACCATCCACCAACAATCAAACAATCAATCATCAAAAGGACTCAGCATTACGCCTGGAGAGGCATCACAATACTCACATGGCAGGGGCAGCACCAGAATCTCTGTCAACCATCTACTCCTTTGCCCACCAGCACAAGGGCACCACTTATCAACAATCCTCGTCAAGGGGCAATCACATCATCAACACCAGTAGACGGCCTGGAGAGGCTATAAAAACACTACGGCCTGGAGAGGCTATGAAAATACTACGGCCTGGAGAAGCTATGAAAATACTACAACCTGTAGAGGCTATGAAAATACTACGGCCTGTAGAGGCTATGAAAGTACTACGGCCTGTAGAGGCTATGAAAATAATACGGCCTGGAGAGGCTATGAAAATACTACGGCCTGTAGAGGCTATGAAAATACTACGGCCTAAAGAGGCTATGAAAATACTACGGCCTGGAGAGGCTATGAAAATACTACGGCCTGGAGAGGCTATGAAAATACTAGGGCCTAGAGAGGCTATGAAAATACTACGTCCTGGAGAGACTATGAAAATACTACGGCCTGGAGAGGCTACGAAAATACTCCCTCTTAAAGAAGCTACAAATAAAGGAACACATTATCACAAGGGAAACAACACAGAAGCACCAAAGAGACGAAGAGAAGACCCGGACGAAATGTCTACGTCTTTTCTTGCCTTTGGAAAAGCAACACATTACTATTCTAAAGGACAAGTAAAGAGGGGCAGCTGTAGACACCTAATTTCGTCCAGGGGCATACAAACAAGGTAATGGACCTCTGTTACCAAGGGAAGGAGCTCCCGAAGCATGCAAACAACAAGATAGGACTTTAGAAGGCCCAAAAGCCCAAATAAGCTAATTTTAGAAGACTGGAACGGGCTGTTCCAAAATCGGAACTGGCAGTTCCCAATTTGGAACTGGCCGTTCCCAATTTGGAACGGGCCGTTCCAAGTTCCTAAAAGAGCCAATAACCCTAATTTGGAACGGGTCGTTCCTAAATTGGAACGGGTCGTTCCAAGATTGGAACAGGCCGTTCCAACCTCCTCAAAAAAGGGTTAAAATCTTAACTAGAACGGGCCGTTCCAAAACTGGAACGGGCCGTTCCAAGTTAATAAAATAGCCTAAAAATCGTCGATTGGAACGCCCATTCCAGTCCAACAATTTGTGTGTTAATCTTATCTCTGGAACGGGCCGTTTCAATTCTAGAACAGGACGTTCCAATTATGAAATTTACACATAACAGACAGATCCAGAAAGGGCCGTTCTGATGTTGGAATTGGTCATTCTGGACCCTTTCTGAAGTCTATAAATAGATTGCTTGGACTCATTTCTCAAGACTCTGAAATTTCGTCCAGACTCCTTAGGAGCTAGAAATTTCTCTCTTTTCCTCTCTCTTTCTCTCTTTTGTATTTCTTGAGATTTTGTGAGGCATTGTAGTGTGAAAGGTTGCCACAAAGCACCTATCAAGGCCATTATTGAATTTTTAAAAAATCTTTTCTTTTTCCAATGTTTTGAGTAAAACATTGGTGGCAACTCCAAGAACCTATTTTCAAAACCATTAATTAAGGATTAGTCTGGTGTCCGGGCATTCCTTAATTGATGAGATCTTTAAAGAGATGTTTAAACCATTAGTCGCAAGATCAAAAATTTTCGGGTTGCGACACTACTATAGAGGCTTTCACTTGGAGGTTTGGTATGATTCCCTTCCTCGCCATGCACACTTGAAGGGATTCTAACCCCTTTGCCTCTTGGGGACCTAGGTGGAGAGACCCTTGGTTTGGATCCACTAGCTTCCGTCCCATAACTAAACTTGCAAGAAGTTGCTTTATTTCTTCTCTATTAAAGCTATAAAACATGCAAAGAAAAGCAACTTAAAGCATATGCTAGTCAGATTCCCTAGGGTGGGAGCTTGAAGTGACCTTGGTGGTATTCAAGCCACTCCCACAAGCACTACTTCGAGTTACCCTAAAATGAAGAGGTTTAAAAATGGCCAATTACAAACCAAAATGAATGAAAACAAAGGCTAAAACACAAGAGGCCGAAAATTGAACAAAAGAGAAAACAATTGGAAATGGAAAAAATTTCAAGTCTTCAATTCTCTACCCCTTCACAATTAACACCGAAGGTTAGCCTTTCAATGATGTTTGCACTCTTTGATTTGGGGTGATCCTGCAAAGCACCTTGAACTCAAATCGAACAGCCTCTCCACTCAATCCACCAAGAGAGTGTGTGGTGTTTAGAAGCTTTCCTCACCCAGGTCAAGAAGAAACCAAAACCCAAGAGTACAAGAGGCCAAGGAAGAAAAACTAAAACGGCACAATTAAGAAAAGGCTAAACTCAAGTAGAATTGATGAGACAAACTTAAGAGTAGAAATAAGACACAAAACTGAAATTAAGGTACATTAAGAAAGGCAAGCACACAAAAGAAAAAGTCCTAGAATGACACTAGAATAGAATTCAACAAGTAGGCTTAAAAGAAAGTAGTGCACTTTATGTGTTTGATTAAATGTCTCATTCGGCCATTAAGCTTGTCCAATGGTCCAAGAATAACTCCAAGTGCCAAGGTATGAAAATTTGGTCCAAAACTCCACAAGTCTAGCAACGGTTCCCTTTTTCTTTTGTCTTTGATTCTTTTGATTGTTGTTCTCTTTTAAGCTTGGATTTGCCTCGGTTTTATGGTCAAGGGTCCAGCCACAATCTCTTTTTTCTTTTGAATGTTGGTACTCTTCCTTTGCTTGGGTTTTACACTTGTGATAGTTGGTTTGATTAGCAACTTTTGGAGTATCCTTTTTGTTAACTTATGATGGCTCAATGAGATGGAATTTGAGTATTTTCTTAAAGTTTTAGTGTGCACATGTATAGCAGGAAAACATGCACATAAAGTCATTTTTGTCATACTCAGATCGTCAAACAACATGTAGGCATACAAGTGCACTAGGAAATACTCAAGAATGGCCAAAAATTTCAAAGTAAAAATGTGCAAAGGATGTAATCACACATGATATTTTGGGATGTAGAACATGCTAGAACTACTTAGCATGCATTAATGACTCTCTAAAGCACATCAAGTACTTACGCCCATTTCATCAAACAAGTGGCATGCATGTCAGTTTTTGTTCATTTCAAAGGCTACGCATAAATGTTTGAAATTTCTTACAAGGTAGTTCAAAGGAGACAAGCTTATGACAAAATCGGATTGATTATGAAATAAAAATCATCAATATATCATGCAGCCCAAAATTTTCCAGAAACTTAAATTTAAAGAAAAATGGTAAGAATCTAAATAAGAAAGCCTAAAAATTCCAAGATGATTCACAAGGAAGATATGGTATGAATCAAAACATTAAAGGAGATTTATGGATCATCAAAATATGGCAAGATGATGACACATTTAAGCACAAAAATTTAGACATTCAAGAAGACACAAATGACATGAACGAAAACACCAAAGACAAGGAAAATGTTACCCTTGAAGAACCAAGGCTCTAGATACCACATGATGGCATCCTTGCTTGCATTGATGTGAGATGATGATCAAGGAAGGACACCTTTACTCCTTGGACCAAGTTCTTCAAAAGTGACGCATGGTTTTAGGGAGGATGATGATGGAATGGACTAATTGGAGGTTAGGTAAAAGGTGTTTGATGAAAGGCCGGAGGAGGGTACTCTAGGGTTGGCTCACTTCATGGTGATGAAGGCCACTTTTAGGGTTGTTTCTCTCAAGGTGGAGATGGTAGGGTGGTGGCCGAAAATAGCCAAGGGAACTAAGGATGATATAAAGGCTCAAGGCTCTCTCTATATTAAATATCCAAAGTGATTACATGAAGCAATACCTAGGGTATTTATAAGTGTAGGGTGACATCACAAAACCCTAATGTAGGTGGCAGCTAGGTCATCATTGGATGATCATTCCTTCCCTAAATAAGAAGGAAATTCATGCCAAATGACATCCAAATAAACCCTAAAAGTGTTGCCCACCTTACCTTTCTATACTTATTTTAATCTCTGATTTGCGCTTAACTGTTGATTATCTCCACTGTTTTCTATTTGGGCTTTAATTGGACCGGTAATTCATATTTTAACTAATTTGAATTTTCTGAATCTAATTATTCCAAATTTCATTTTCAGGGCAGTTTAATAATTATTTGGGCTTGGAATCAATTTCTAGACTTCAAGTGGAGCTGCCACGTCATCTGCCACATCATCTGCCATGTCACCACTGCACCATTTTTCCACCTCAGCATTTAATTTCAATATGTATTTTATTTTATTGTATTATTGGGTCAAACTTGTATGATGGGGGCCCAATTTCGTTTTAGGTCAACTGCACCTAGGGTAGGGCTGACTAGGCAGCACTAATATGAGAGGCTGATGTGACTACGTGAACAGTAACCTCCTTCACCATTCCAGACGTTTTTGGCTTCTCTTTGTTCTTCTGTTTCACGTTTTGCTCTCTTGTAGCCCAGTTTCACGTTTTGCTCTATTTAGCTGCCATTTTCGTTTTACTTCCTTCTTCTCTTTATATATGCATCTTTGTATCTGAACTGAACCATTTTGCATTGAATAAATACTTTCGTTTCCATTTCTATTTTCAGTTTCGTTTCTAATTTCTGTTCCATTTTCGTTTCTGTTTGTATTATTTTCGTTTCTGTTCCATCTTAATGGAAGGCTAAAAACCCCTGGGTTGGCTCCTTGAGCAGATTGCAATCTCTGTTTGAGGTTCAGTTATGTGTGTTTATCTCTGTTCTGCTTTGTCTTCTTCATTTAACCTCTGTATGAGTGTCCATGCTTAATGGGTTGTGCTTAATGCCACAGTTGCTTAATCTGTGTGAAGAGGTTGATGTTGTATACGTTTGCTTAATTCGTGTAGGGAAATCTTGGGTTAATCTTCGCTTAGTTGGTTAACTAGGATGGAATAAGGATTAAGTGGTTAATAGAGTAATCTTTTGAGAACCAGGGATAAAAGAGTTGCAATCTGAGCAGGGAACCAATCCGTTTTAATTACTGTTTTATTTCGTTTTATTGTGTCACCAACTAAAAATCTGAAAACAAACCCCCCCCATTTTGTGTGTTTAAGCCTTTAACAGTAAAAAAGACGGTCCTTGGGAGACGACCTAGGAGTCACTTCCTAGTACTACACTTAATTGCATTTATTTGACCGGATACGGCTTCGATCAAGGTGGTGGCTAGGTCATCATTGGATGATCATTCCTTCCCTAAATAGGAAGGAAATGCATGCCAAATGACATCCAGATAAACCCTAAAAGTTCTGCCCACCTTACCCTAAAAATGGTACCTTGTTGGGTTAAGTTAGGCTACACCTAGGTGCATAATAAGAGAATGCAACCTAGGTGCCCTTCCACTTGGGCCAAAGCTTCTCCATAGCCCAAAAGGTCCATTTTTGTCATGCCCAAACACTTACATCACCTAGGAAATAAAGCCCTAAATTCTAACTGCCCCAAAATACAAGGGCAAAATAGGTAATACAAGGAAAATAAATTCTAAGTCCTAAACACCCCAAAATACAAGGGTAAAATTGGAAAATTAAAAAAACCCTATGCTAATTAGACTTAGGAGAGTATTTAGTATTCTACGAACATGTGGAGGGTGTCCCTTTATGTGTGAGCTCCCTCCTCCTCTTCCACTCTCCTAGCCATGGACCTAGTGATGGTTCTGTAAACACCCAATTTTGTTCGGGGGGCATACAAACAAATAAATGGACGTCTATTATCAAGGAAAGGAACACCCAAAGCATGGAAATAATAGGACATGACATCAGAAGGCTAAAAGCCTAAACAAGCTAGTTTTAGTAGCCTGGAACGGGCTGTTCGAAAACTGGAACGGGCCATTCCAATTTATAAAAAGGGCCTAAAACCCTAGTTTGGAACGAGCCATTCCAAAATAGGAATGGGCCGTTCCAAGCTCTTAAAATAAGGCTAAAACCTACATTTGGAATAGGCCGTTCCCAAATTGGAACAGGCCGTTCCAAAATTGGAACGGGCCGTTCCAAGTGTCAAAAGAGGCCTCAAATCTTAATTTGAAATGGGCCGTTCCAGGATAGCAATTATGTGTTAAACGTACCTCTGGAACGAGCCGTTCTGATTCAAAATGGTCCGTTCCAATATACAAAATTAACACATAACGGCCAGATCTAGAACGGGTCGTTCCAATTTTGGAACGGGCCATTCTGGCACCCTTCTGATGCCTATAAATAGACATCTCGGGCACAGTTCACAGGACTCCAAATTTCGTCCAGACTCCTTAGAGCTTGAAATTTCTCTTTTTTTTTTCTCTCTCTCTTGTATTTCTTGAGTTTTTGTGATATGAACCCAGAGGGATGGATTCGTTTTACGGATCTATCTAGGTTGGAAAGCTCATAATTAAGAAATTAAAAGAAAAAAATATGGATTGAGGTAAGAAATGGAAGAACAACGCCACAATCCCTAAAGATTGATAAGTTGAGGAAGATTCGCCACTTTGAATTAGGAAATTCAAGGATAAGAATCAAAAGTAGTTCCTAAGAACCTAGAGAGAGAAAATCCTCTCAATTGGAAAAATATCCAAATTCTGAATAATTCATTTTCTCCCCAGAAACTTTTACAAATGGTTCCTATTTATAAGCTTAGATGGGCAAGATGACATAAATTCCCACTAACACTTAATATTGACTCTTCACTAGCCCACTAACTAAGCAATAAATTCCCACTAGCATTTATTTCCCCTTAGCAACCTAAAAGGCAAGGCAACCTATCATATTTATTTAATAAAATAAAATAAAACGAAAATTACATTAAAAATAAGATAATGAACTTATTAATTATTCAGTCCCAAACTACTTAAATTCCTAGTCCATTATTGCTTCTTCTTGATTCACATCATACCCTCCTTCTTTGAAAAGATTCGTCCCGAATCTTTAGACTTTATTTATTTCCTAATTTATTTAATTCACTAACTACTGCCGAAACGTAAATGCTTCCTCCTGGGTCGAAGACATCTCGCTTGTATCCATCTCTAGCTTCACCTGTTGGTAAGTTATTAATCATCAATGAAACAAATAAAACCTCTTCAAACTCATAACGACAAACGTACTCAATGAATAGGAATTGAATCCCATTCAAGTGGCAGCTTTGGAAAATAGTAACTTCAAACAACAAATCAACTCCATTTTCCAGGTGCAAGGTCTCTTGAATTTTATTTTGAAAGGTGGACTGAATGTATAAAGGTGCATTAGGAATGATGTTTACATGCTTCTTCAAACAAGAAAACTTGTCCTCTTGTTCCTGTAAATTTGACACATCAAAAGAAGAAAATGTAACGTTAGAGTTGTCATCTTCCTCTCTATGTATCTCATCTTCTACTCTCCTCTTCTCTTCTCTTTCTTTTTCTATCTTTATTTTCAATTTCACTTGATCCTCATGTACATCGTCGGATGATAGACATATCAACTTAATCCTTCGTCCACCATGCACAAAAGAAATAGAAGGTCGTTCAGGATTTATAATTTTATTATACAACCATGGCCTCCCTAATAACATATGGCATGTCTCCATGGGGGCAATATCACAAAGAACTTCATCTTCATATGTTCCAATAAAGAATTTAATCATTGCTTGTCCATTTGTAGTGGGCAGACATAATTTCTCAACCGCCCTGCTGCTCACGACATTTCTGAAATTAAATTCATCTACTGCAACCAAGAATAGAGAGTCGTCAACCAAACATCTTGTATAGTAAATTTCCATTTCCATTCCAAACCCAGAGCCGAAGCTCTGATACCAAATGATATGAACCCAGAGGGATGGATTCGTTTTACGGATCTATCTAGGTTTGAAACCTCATAATTAATAAATTAAAATAAAAAAAATATGGATTGAAATTAGATGCTAGAAATGGAGTGAAGGAAACGGTAAAGGAATGGAGGAAGAATCACTCTTCCAAGGAAGGCTTCACACAAAGAATTGTGGATGATCCTTTGATATGCCCAAATTCTTGAATCACTCAAGAACAATTGGAGAATCACTCTCAGTTAATAAAACTCAAATTCTGATCTGTGCTTATTCATCCCAATGGGCAGCTTATATAGCTTACAACCAAGACCTTTCACTTACATTAGTGGGCAATTAATGAACTCCACTAAGCCTATCAATTATGACCACTAATGACAAAACATTAAAAAAAATCACTTTAGTGGGCAATTGTTGAACTCCACTAAGCCTAACAATTATGACCACTAATGACAAAACATTAAAAACACATGCTAAATTCGTGCACCCTTTGGTATGCTTCATGGCTGATTCATCCCAAAGGTTTTGGACCTTATTTAACTAAAAACAACTTGCCTAATAACTAGCCCAATAAGTGGTGCAGCCCAAACAAGAGTTGGCAGCCACTTTAACAAGAGTTTTAGGCCTTTATTTACTAATTACAAGTACTAAAAACACCCACTAAGAAAACCCTAGTCATTGGTCCTCCAAGTCCTTTGAGTGCTCCCATCAGATTCACATCATACCCTCCTTCTTTGAGGAGATTCGTCCCGAATCTTAAAACTTTATTTATTTCCTAATTTATTTAATTCAGTAACTACTGCCGAAACACAAATGCTTCCTCCTGGGTCGAAGACATCTCGCTTGTATCCATCTCTAGCTTCACCTGTTGGTAAGTTATTAATCATCAACGAAACAAATAAAACCTCTTCAAACTCATAACCACAAACATACTCAATGAATAGGAATTGAATCCCATTCAAGTGGCAGCTTTGGAAAATAGTAACTTCAAACAAAAAATCAACTTCATCTTTCAGGTCCAAGGTCTCTTGAATTTTATTTTGAGAGGTGGGCAGAATGTATAAAGGTGCAATAGGAATGATGTTGACATGCTTCTTCAAACAAGAAAACTTGTGTTCCTGTTCCTGTATATTTGACACATCAAAAGAAGAAAATGTAACGTTAGAGTTGTCATATTCCTCTCTATGACTAGGAAGGAGGGTATGATGTGAATCAAGAAGAAGCAATAATGGACTAGGAATTTAAGTAGTTTGGGACTGAATAATTAATAAGTTCATTATCTTATTTTTAATGTAATTTTCGTTTTATTTTATTTTATTAAATAAATATGATAGGTTGCCTTGCCTTTTAGGTTGCTAAGGGGAAATAAATGCTAGTGGGAATTTATTGCTTAGTTAGTGGGCTAGTGAAGAGTCAATATTAAGTGTTAGTGGGAATTTATGTCATCTTGCCCATCTAAGCTTATAAATAAGAACCATTTGTAAAAGTTTGGGGGGAGAAAATGAATTATTCAGAATTTGGATATTTTTCCAATTGAGAGGATTTTCTCTCTCTAGGTTCTTAGGAACTACTTTTGATTCTTATCCTTGAATTTCCTAATTCAAAGTGGCGAATCTTCCTCAACTTATCAATCTTTAGGGATTGTGGCGTTGTTCTTCCATTTCTTACCTCAATCCATATTTTTTTCTTTTAATTTCTTAATTATGAGCTTTCCAACCTAGATAGATCCGTAAAATGAACACAAGTTTTCTTGTTTGAAGAAGCATGTCAACATCATTCCTAATGCACCTTTATACATTCTGCCCACCTCTCAAAATAAAATTCAAGAGACCTTGGACCTGGAAGATGAAGTTGATTTATTGTTTGAAGTTACTATTTTCCAAAGCTGCCACTTGAATGGGATTCAATTCCTATTCATTGAGTATGTTTGTGGTTATGAGTTTGAAGAGGTTTTATTTGTTTCGTTGATGATTAATAACTTACCAACAGGTGAAGCTAGAGATGGATACAAGCGAGATGTCTTCGACCCAGGAGGAAGCATTTGTGTTTCGGCAGTAGTTACTGAATTAAATAAATTAGGAAATAAATAAAGTTTTAAGATTCGGGACGAATCTCCTCAAAGAAGGAGGGTATGATGTGAATCTGATGGGAGCACTCAAAGGACTTGGAGGACCAATGACTAGGGTTTTCTTAGTGGGTGTTTTTAGTACTTGTAATTAGTAAATAAAGGCCTAAAACTCTTGTTAAAGTGGCTGCCAACTCTTGTTTGGGCTGCACCACTTATTGGGCTAGTTATTAGGCAAGTTGTTTTTAGTTAAATAAGGTCCAAAACCTTTGGGATGAATCAGCCATGAGGCATACCAAAGGGTGCACGAATTTAGCATGTGTTTTTAATGTTTTGTCATTAGTGGTCATAATTGTTAGGCTTAGTGGAGTTCAACAATTGCCCACTAAAGTGATTTTTTTTAATGTTTTGTCATTAGTGGTCATAATTGATAGGCTTAGTGGAGTTCATTAATTGCCCACTAATGTAAGTGAAAGGTCTTGGTTGTAAGCTATATAAGCTGCCCATTGGGATGAATAAGCACAGATCAGAATTTGAGTTTTATTAACTGAGAGTGATTCTCCAATTGTTCTTGAGTGATTCAAGAATTTGGGCATATCAAAGGATCATCCACAATTCTTTGTGTGAAGCCTTCCTTGGAAGAGTGATTCTTCCTCCATTCCTTTACCGTTTCCTTCCCTCCATTTCTAGCATCTAATTTCAATCCATATTTTTTTATTTTAATTTATTAATTATGAGGTTTCAAACCTAGATAGATCCGTAAAACGAATCCATCCCTCTGGGTTCATATCATGAGTTTTTAGAGAGAAGTTTTAGAGAGAAGGTCTCTGGGTCTGTGAGCTCCTTTCTCTCTCGAATTTCTCTGTATGACTCCTTTCGTCCTCTAGATCACTAACGCCTTCTGGCTTTTCTTGAAATCCAGAGTAGAAAGCTTACTTTGGGAGGATTGAAGTTTCGGGTTGAGCTTCGGCAAGGAATTTTACTTCTTCTCAGTTATTGGCTATTCTGAGCCAATCTTCAGGTGAGGGAAGCTAGAGTGTGGATTGATTTAGTTGTTGGGTGTGGATTGAATAGTTGCTGGCTTAAGTTGTTAATATGCTGTGTGTTGATAATATGTTATACGTTGTAAAAATTAAGTTGTTTCTATGTTGTTTATATAAGTTGACATTATAGATAAATTTTGAATATATTGTATATTGCTGAAGTTGTTTATAAAGTTGTTAAGTGTATTAAGTTGATATTGTAATGTCTATAGTTGTTTAATTAATTTGTTTGCATGTTGTAAGTCGTCTATTGTTGTTAAGATGTCTATTGCTGATAAAATATGTTATTCATGTTGAATGTTGATTTAGATGATGAGTTGAAAAGTTGTATGTTGTTTAAGTTGTTAAGTTGATTAAGCTATAATGATGAGTTGTTGATCACTAGGACTAGGGGAGATGTTTTCAAAGTTGCTCATCCCATTGTGGTTTGAGATAGTTGTGGTGCTCTAAGAGCCCAATTTGTTGGAAAACCCTCATTGGGAGGTTGTCCCTTGGAGTTGACGTTGTGTTGTTCTTCTCTAGGACTTGGTTGATCCCGTGTGTGGGAAAGGTCGAGGCACACGTGTACAAAGCAACCACAGTATAGGGGCCAGGCCGAGCTATACCGATTTCAAGCGGCCAGATGTTAAGATACATAGTACTAAGGTGATAAGTTGAAAGTTATTTTAAAAAGTTGAAAGTTGTTTTAAAGTTGAATCCCTTAGTACTGTGTGGACGACATGGAAATATTCGATCCATGTCATGGTTGAATGACCAATTTGAGTAAGGTATCTAGTTAGAGATGTAGTCTTTGACTAGGTACTGGAGGGTGCGTGGTACTTGGACGATAGTGGGTGGGCTAACTCCACATGTGGATTGGTGAAGCTAGCCAAGGCCGTGGTAGGCTCATACCCAAACCCTTCTGTCCTGACAATAGTACTGTACCTCCGAGTCTAAGTGGCACACCTGAGAAATCAACTATTGTTGTCTATACCTGGTTCTCTTCGGAGTTCCTAAAGCTGTTCTATACCTGACCTGGTTGAGATAGGTCAAATGCTAGATTCGGTAAGGTTTATGCCACCTAGACTGCTCAACCTCAGTTGTTGGAGATCTCTCAGTTGTATATGCGTGACGACGCATTAAATATTAAGTTGTATATTGTTGTTGCTGTTATTGTATTAAAGTTGCTTCTAAGCTGTATGAATGAGTTGGATTTTATGTCGAACTGCATGGTTGTTTGTGATGATGATTGTTATGCATTTATGGCATGATTGTTAATATGTTGATTGTGTGGTATGGACTATTGTCTATACTTGTATGATTGATTTTTAAACTCTAGCTTACCCTTCTATTTCCATGTGGTGGAACTGCGATGATCGTACTTGGTATGTGAGCAGGTCAGGGCTAGCTTGGAGTTGAGGTGACCGCTACGAGACGGGGAATTTTGATCCTCGTGTTAGAATTACCACCTTGGGTAGCAGTTTTGTGCTTGACCGACAGTAGGAGATAGTAGTTTTGGATAACTGTATAAATACCTAATACTTAAAAACTTAATGATTTATATATTTTTTTTTTCATGTTTTTGTTTTTATAAGTTATCCAATTTTATTATTTATCTTAGTTCACTGTTTTCAGTGCGATTCAAATAAGCGTAGGGACCACGGCGGGTCGTTACACATTTAATACCCATCACTTTTTTCGTTTCCGTGCCACGTGTCACGTTCGTTTTCAAATTTTGAGACTCTTTTTCTCTCTCCCTCTCGCGCGTCCTTCCATATTCATTTTACTTTGTCTTCTCTGGCACTTGGCGTGCTCTCGACGCTTTCCCTTTCTCTGCGCATTCTTCATCTTCTATCCTTCTTTTCTCCGTCGTCACTGTTGCCAAAAATTAGGTCTCTGACGGCATTCAGGTCCCCGTATTTCATCACTGTTCTGTCATTACCAAAGGAGTACCAGGTACTTCATTCTCTCTATCCTCTCTTCTCGTTCTTCCTCTCTGTCGGTCTTCTTTCCTTTCTTCTTCATCTTTTCCATTTTTTAGATCTTTCTATTTTCGATGGCTGGTAACAGTGGTGCTGCTCCATCCGTGCCGGCCAAGGGTAAAGGGAAGGCACAAGGCAAGGCGGTGACGGCCACCGCCATAAAGAAAAAGGGTGGGAACCAACCTAGGGAACCCTTCCCCGTCATCTCTGGCTACGAGTGGGTCAGGGGTGATGTCGGAGTGTTCCAGAACGTCTTTAAGTATTTTTTGGAGATCAATGCGATGTGGAGATCGCACAAGATCTGCCAATCGTCCATCTCTAAGCTCATCTGGCTTGAACCTTGTCAACCCGACGAGCATGTATATATGGGGGGTACCTCTAATCCTCCCTTCTTCTATATGTACCAGTGTTTCTTCAGGGATTTAGGCATATGCCTTCCCTTTACCCAATTTGAGTGCGATTTTTGAATTTCGTCAACTCGGCTCCTTGCCAGTTGCACCCCAATAGTTGGGGTTTTTTGAGGTCTTTTCAAGTCCTGTGCTCTACCCTAGGGATAGGGTTATCTCTTCCTATTTTTCTCCACTTTATTAACTGAAATTGGGTGTACCTCCCTATGGTTGGTTGTCTTTGAGTGGGAGTAAGGCTGGGGGGACTATTTTCTCTTTACTTCCAGTCTTACAAGAATTTCAAACAAGAGTTCTTCCGGGTTCTGCCCAAGGAGGCTTGAACCTTGTCAACCCGACGAGCATGTATATATGGGGGGTACCTCTAATCCTCCCTTCTTCTATATGTACCAGTGTTTCTTCAGGGATTTAGGCATATTCCTTCCCTTTACCCAATTTGAGTGCGATTTTTGAATTTCGTCAACTCGGCTCCTTGCCAGTTGCACCCCAATAGTTGGGGTTTTTTGAGGGCTTTTCAAGTCCTGTGCTCTACCCTAGGGATAGGGTTATCTCTTCCTATTTTTCTCCACTTTATTAACTGAAATTGGGTGTACCTCCCTATGGTTGGTTGTCTTTGAGTGGGAGTAAGGCTAGGGGACTATTTTCTCTTTATTTCCAGTCTTACAAGAATCTCAAACAAGAGTTCTTCCGGGTTCTGCCCAAGGAGGCCGACCCGCTGGAAGATGAGGTGTTCCACTTTGGCGGGTTGCCGAGGTTCCCACTCTACTGGCAGCAGGGTCCAGTCAGGTTCAACGGGTTGGCCAACCTTCAATTGATGACCTTGGATGCTACTGCCATTGAAAACCTAGAAGCGCTTCCTCGTCCCCTGGATTGCAAGCTCATCTTGTCGCTTGCTAACTCGACGTACAAGGAGAGAGGTCTAGAGAGTGAGTACCTCGTTATTTTTAGTTGTCAAGGTTTGTAAAATTTTCTTTTACTGATGTGTTTGGCTTTTGTACTTGCAGGCATAATGGGAGCAAGTGGCGCGAGTTGAAGTCTCGCTATAACTATGTCGAGATCGAGGTCCCTAAGCCTCAAGAGGAGGAGATTGCCCCCCTAGAGACCTGTAGAAAAAGAAAGAGGGTGGAGAAGGAGGTCGGGGGGACCTCCGCCCCTCATGATGCTGAAGAGGTGACGTCGAAGGCTGCTGACACCGACGCCGTTGACCTAACCAGGAGTCCTCCTCCCAAGGGGTCCTCTCGAGTTGCCGTGGAGGAGGTCGCCCATGAGGCGCAGGTCTGTATCTTTGTTTTAACTTATTGTTGCTTTTTCCTTGTTGTGCATTTTCCTTACTCTTTAACTTAGGGGAAAATTTTGTTTTGTCTTCTGTGTAAGTGGGGCCTGAGCCTACTTCCGCTGAAGCTCAAGTAGAGCTGGCCTCAGAGGTGCCAAGGCCCGCAGAGAGGTGCCGACCTCTGAGGCTACGGCGTCAAGCCCTACAGTTGCTGTGCCGCCACCTCCTCCTCCCACAAGGGCTCTCAGGGGGAAGTTTATCACCCAACACTTCGACAAGGAGCACCCCCTGACCAGGCTGGACCACGTGAGTGCATCTTCAGATATGGACTCACTGTGGAGTTTTGAAGGTGACTACCGAGACCTTCTACCCGAGGGGGTCGATCCGCTCGGTCGACAAGGCGATGATCGAGAAGGTGGGGCCAGTGGAGATCCTCGACTCTGTCAAAGTATTCATGCAGAGGTCGATCACTATTGTCGACCATTGTAAGCATAAATGGTCGAAGTTGCAAGAGGAGCTTGAGAAGGCTAGGGCCCGAGTGCAACCTTTGGAGGAGGAGAATAAGGCCCTGAGGGCCGTGCTGGGTGAAGCCAAGAGACAGAATGAGGCCAAGCTGCAAGCCACCAGAAGGGATCTGGTGAGGACTCAAAAGTCTTTGGAGATTGCTCTAAGGGCAAATGAGGTCTATGCTGCTCAGGTTAGCGAGCTTCAAGAGCTTTCTTCTTTCTCTTGGAGTCGAGTACGCTTCCTTGAAGACGAGGTCTTGGCCTTGAAGGATGATCTGGCGACAATGGCCGAGAAGCGTCTTTGTGACGAGGTGCTTCTTTGTGGAAAGGAAGAGGAGGTCGCAGCTCTGACGGTGGACCTTGATAAGATGGCTGATGCTAAGGCGGGGCTGGAGAGGAAGCTCGTCAAGACCGAGCGAGCTGTTTTGTTCGAGCACAAGAAGGGCTTCGTCAAGGCAGCTCATCAGGCGAGGTTGCTTACAGCAAGAGTTGACCTTTCGGCCATGCATGTGGAGAAAAAGGTGCGAGCAAGGCAGCTTGTGAAGGAAGATGATCTCTAAGACAGCTCAAGTGAAAATGCCTCTGCCTAGGCCACTTGTGTTTGTAACGACTTAGTTAATTTCGTTCGTTTTTCTTTCTTTTTGGATTCATGTGTTGAACTCATAAACTTCATGTGTATATATTATTTTTCATCTTGCGCTTTTGATGGTTTTATTTTTACCTTTGGTTTTGCACTCACGTTTTAGGCCTAGTTTGTGCCCATTTTTGTGGTTTGAAAACACGTTAAACTTAGCTTAGTTTAAAGTGATTTGCACCAGGGTTTGAATTCGGCCTCGGTTTGAGGTAGAGTAGGTTGTATCGAGGTTCGAACTCGACCTCTACTTTAGATTTCGTACCAAGGTTCGAACTCGACCTCAGCATAAGATAAGGTAATTTGTACTAAGGTTCGAACTCGACCTCAGCTTAATATAAGATAATGTGTACTAAGGTTCGAACTCGACCTTAGCTTAAGATAAGATAATGTGTACTAAGGTTCTAACTCGACCTCAGCTTAAGATAAGATAATGTGTACTAAGGTTCTAACTCGACCTCAGCTTAAGATAAGATAATGTGTAGTAAGGTTCGAACTCGACCTCAGCGTAAGATAAGATAATGTGTACTAAGGTTCAAACTCGACCTTAGCGTATGATGAGGTAATTTGAATTAAGGTTCGAACTCGATCTTAGCGTATGATTTCATATCATGGTTTGAACTCGACCTCAGCATATGATTTGTGCTAAGGTTCGAACTTGACCTTAGCGTAAGATAAAATAATTTGTACTAAAACAGTGTAAAAAAGGTTATGAACAGAATGAGTCATTTTATTAATGTCATGGATATGCCTCGTTAAAAACCCTCTCAGCCAAAACCAATTTTTCTATTTTTTGGGACAAAAGACTGAGTCGGGAAAAGAGTGCACAACTTATTCGTACAAATTTAACTGAAGTAGTACTTGAGATGAGTGGCATTCCAAGTTCGTAGGATGGCTTTTCCTCTGAGCTCTTCTAGGCGGTATGCCCTATTTTCCAAGTCTTCTATAACTCGAAACGGCCCATCCCAGTTGGGTGCAAGTTTCCCTTCTAATGGGTTCCCTCGTGCTTCGCCTAGTAGTCGCCACACCAAGTCGCCGACCCAGAAAGATCGAGGCCGAACTCGAGTGTTGTATCTTCTGGAGGCTCGAAGCTTGCAGGCCTCTTCATGGATCCGAGCTTCTTCTCTAAGCTCATCAATCAGGTCGAGGTTGACTGCTATCTCTTGGGCGTTTTGTTCATTGTCGAAGACGCGACGTCGATGGGACGCCTCGCTGACCTCCACTAGGATCATGGCATCGGCTCCATAGGTTAGCCTGTACGGTGTTTCCTGTGTTTTCGATTAGGGGGTACAATGTGATATGAACCCAGAGGGATGGATTCGTTTTACGGATCTATCTAGGTTGGAAAGCTCATAATTAAGAAATTAAAAGAAAAAAATATGGATTGAGGTAAGAAATGGAAGAACAACGCCACAATCCCTAAAGATTGATAAGTTGAGGAAGATTCGCCACTTTGAATTAGGAAATTCAAGGATAAGAATCAAAAGTAGTTCCTAAGAACCTAGAGAGAGAAAATCCTCTCAATTGGAAAAATATCCAAATTCTGAATAATTCATTTTTCTCCCCAAACTTTTACAAATGGTTCCTATTTATAAGCTTAGATGGGCAAGATGACATAAATTCCCACTAACACTTAATATTGACTCTTCACTAGCCCACTAACTAAGCAATAAATTCCCACTAGCATTTATTTCCCCTTAGCAACCTAAAAGGCAAGGCAACCTATCATATTTATTTAATAAAATAAAATAAAACGAAAATTACATTAAAAATAAGATAATGAACTTATTAATTATTCAGTCCCAAACTACTTAAATTCCTAGTCCATTATTGCTTCTTCTTGATTCACATCATACCCTCCTTCTTTGAGAAGATTCGTCCCGAATCTTTAGACTTTATTTATTTCCTAATTTATTTAATTCACTAACTACTGCCGAAACGTAAATGCTTCCTCCTGGGTCGAAGACATCTCGCTTGTATCCATCTCTAGCTTCACCTGTTGGTAAGTTATTAATCATCAATGAAACAAATAAAACCTCTTCAAACTCATAACCACAAACGTACTCAATGAATAGGAATTGAATCCCATTCAAGTGGCAGCTTTGGAAAATAGTAACTTCAAACAACAAATCAACTCCATTTTCCAGGTGCAAGGTCTCTTGAATTTTATTTTGAAAGGTGGACTGAATGTATAAAGGTGCATTAGGAATGATGTTTACATGCTTCTTCAAACAAGAAAACTTGTCCTCTTGTTCCTGTAAATTTGACACATCAAAAGAAGAAAATGTAACGTTAGAGTTGTCATCTTCCTCTCTATGTATCTCATCTTCTACTCTCCTCTTCTCTTCTCTTTCTTTTTCTATCTTTATTTTCAATTTCAGTTGATCCTCATGTACATCGTCGGATGATAGACATATCAACTTAATCCTTCGTCCACCATGCACAAAAGAAATAGAAGGTCGTTCAAGATTTATAATTTTATTATACAACCATGGCCTCCCTAATAACATATGGCATGTCTCCATGGGGGCAATATCACAAAGAACTTCATCTTCATATGTTCCAATAGAGAATTTAATCATTGCTTGTCCATTTGTAGTGGGCAGACATAATTTCTCAACCGCCCTGCTGCTCACGACATTTCTGAAATTAAATTCATCTACTGCAACCAAGAATAGAGAGTCGTCAACCAAACATCTTGTATAGTAAATTTCCATTTCCATTCCAAACCCAGAGCCGAAGCTCTGATACCAAATGATATGAACCCAGAGGGATGGATTCGTTTTACGGATCTATCTAGGTTGGAAAGCTCATAATTAAGAAATTAAAAGAAAAAAATATGGATTGAGGTAAGAAATGGAAGAACAACGCCACAATCCCTAAAGATTGATAAGTTGAGGAAGATTCGCCACTTTGAATTAGGAAATTCAAGGATAAGAATCAAAAGTAGTTCCTAAGAACCTGGAGAGAGAAAATCCTCTCAATTGGAAAAATATCCAAATTCTGAATAATTCATTTTTCTCCCCAAACTTTTACAAATGGTTCCTATTTATAAGCTTAGATGGGCAAGATGACATAAATTCCCACTAACACTTAATATTGACTCTTCACTAGCCCACTAACTAAGCAATAAATTCCCACTAGCATTTATTTCCCCTTAGCAACCTAAAAGGCAAGGCAACCTATCATATTTATTTAATAAAATAAAATAAAACGAAAATTACATTAAAAATAAGATAATGAACTTATTAATTATTCAGTCCCAAACTACTTAAATTCCTAGTCCATTATTGCTTCTTCTTGATTCACATCACAATGGTAGGCCCACAGGATGCTGGGAAGCTCGTTGGCCCATTGTCCTTTGGCGCTTCCTAGCCGCTTTTTGAGCTCTAGGAGTATCACCTTGTTTCCAGCTTTGGCTTGGCCATTGATATGTGGGTGTTCCACCAAGGTCAGGAGGTGCTTGACTCCGAGTTCACGGAGAAAGTCCTCAAAACTCTGCACAATAAACTGTCGTCTATTGTCGGTAACAAGAGAATATGGAATGCCAAACCTGCATATGATGCTTTTCCAGGTGAATTTCTGTATGTTCTCGGCAGTGATCTTGGCGAGTGGGCATGCTTCGATCCACTTGGTGAAGTAGTCGATAGCGACTAGGAGGAATTTGAGTTGACCTTTTGCGGGGGGGAATGGCCCGAGGATGTCCATTCCCCATTGGGCAAAAGGCCATGGTGACATCATTTGGTGGAGGGTCTCGGGCGATTGCCGATGTGCATTGCCAAACTGCTGGCATTCCCTACATTTTTGTACGTAGGCTTGGCAATCTGACTTCAATGTCAGCCAGTAATACCCAGCTTGGAGTACTCTGGTTGCCATCGAGCGTGCTCTGGAATGCATGCCACATATCCCTCAATGGATCTCCTTGACGACATAAGTGGCCTGGGATTCCGCTAGGCATTTCAAAAGGGGAGTGGAGATGCCACGCTTGAATAGTTCGTCCCCAATGATGACGAATTTAGCCGATCGTAGCCTCATCTTCTGAGCTTCCTCTCTATCTTCAGGTAAAGTCCCTACCTTTAAGTAGCTCCAAATCCCTGCCATCCATCCTCGGTCTACGCTATCACAGGTGTTGATGACCTTGTCATCTAGGCTGGGCGAGTTCAGCGTTTCTTGTATAATAGTCCGATGTTGCCCGGGGCGCTTCATGCTGGCGAGCTTGGACAGGAGGTCGGCTCTTGTGTTTTGCTCGCGGGGCACATGGTGGATTGTGAACTCTTCGAAGGAGGAGATCTGTTGGGAGGCTACATGGAAGTACCTCTACAGTAGGGTGTCCTTAGTCTGGTAAGCCCCACTAAGTTGCTCCACCATGAGCTTTGATTCGTTGTTGCAACTTACTCTCCGCGCTCTGAGGTCGTGAGCCAACCTTAGCCCTGCTAGAAGCGCTTCATATTCTGCTTGGTTATTGGTTACTTTGAATCCAAACCTGAGAGATTGCTCTAAGGTGACCTTATTTGGCCCTTCCAAAATAATACCTGCACCACCACCCTTAGAATTTGGAGGACCCATCAACATGTAAAGTCCATACTTGTTGTTTGTCGGCCGAGATTGGAGTCAGTTTGGCCATAAAATCTGTCAGGCATTGAGCTTTCAAGGGACCGCAGCTTTCATATTTGATGCCGAATTTGGATAGCTCTACTGAACATGCTATCACCTATCCGACGAGCTCCGGTTTTCTCAGGATTTGCTTAATCAGGTAGTCAATTTTGACAACCACCTGATGACTTTTAAAGTAAGTCAGAGGCACCGAGCTGCGCTGACAAGTGCTAGTGCAAGCTTTTTAATCATCTGGTATTTTCTTTCCTGTCTTGAAGGACTCGGCTGATGAAGTAGATCGGCGTTTGCACCTTTTGGTGCTCTTACACTATGATTGCACTGATTGCGCCTTCTTCCACGGCCAGGTAGAGGAGGAGGTCGGCGTGGTGGTCCGGCCTCTAGAGGATTGGTGGAGTCATGAGGAAATCTTTGAAGCTCTTGAAAGCCTCTTCGCACTGGTCCATCCACTCGAAGTTCTTCATCTTTCGCAGCAGGGTGAAGATGGGACCTGCTTTCTCCGCCAACCTGGGGATAAAATGTGAAAGAGAGACCAACCTTCTTGCTAGGCGCTGGACGTCTTTCATAGTCTGAGGGCTCTGCATCTGGATAATGGCTTCGCATTTCTCCGGGTTGGCTTTAATCCCTCTGTGATGGAAGAGCATGGGCCAAAGGCCCAACCACTAGAGCTATGGCCAGGAGATTACTTGAAGACTTGTCTGCTTCAGAGCTTAGTGGGCCCAATGGGCTTGGTGGGCCTAGGGTTCTTCTCACATGGACCTTACTTGATTAAACACCATGTTTTATTGCATTTTATTAGTATAGGAAAGTATGTTGATTTTGGTCTTGTATTTTGACCATAGATTAGGGTTTATGTTCTTGGGCTTATAGTTGGGCTTCTTAGGCTTTGGGCTTTTGATACCCAATATTAGGCTCATTCTTCTTCTTGTAATTTTTCCTATTCATTGTATTTCTTAGGCCAATGTATTTCGGTCAATAGATTAGGTTTATATGAAGTATACATTAATAGGTGCATTAGGGTTCATTCATATGACATTTAGAAGTAATTTGAATTGAATTTGAGTCACATGGAATGCATGGAGAGGTTCCGGCCATGTGAGCTTCAAATTTAATCCAAATCACTCCCAAATGACATTAGAAGGAGGTACCTATCCGAATTTGTCTCTTGGTTAAGCCTAAGTTTTATTTTCAAATTCAAATTTGAAATTCAAACTTGGCGCTAACTAAGCTACACGGATTGGCGCCAACTTTGACCTAGTTTTCACCTATAAATGTATCTCTCCCACCTTGTACCAACACTTTTGAACATATATTGAATTTCTGATTTCATATTCAGCAATTCTTCAAGAGTCACCGAAGTTGAGAGAAAACTAGAGAGAGTGCCTTCAAACACCATAGGAAACCTTCATTTCCTTCCCTTTGAAGTGAGCCATCTCTTGATTGTTAAGCTCGGATACTTCCTTCTAGGCTTAGGCCTCTTCAATCCGCGAGTTCTCATCCTTTTAAAGTGTGCAACACTTTGGACCTTTCTCCTTTGAAGAAGATCCGTGCTTAGGAGGAGCTAAGGAGGAGTCCATTCTTCACTTCTTCTACTTCCTTCTATCATTTTTGGTATCAAGAGCAAGGTCTTCAAGGAGATAAGTTGTTTCACTTTTTGAGTCCGTTTCTTCTTGTGTTCTAGTGTGTTCTTTGTGTTCTAATTGTCTTGATTGAGTTTCTTTTCGGATCTATATGTTTTGAATCACATTTTGTTCCATAGATCCATTGGTTGATTGTTTCTGAATTTTCTTTCACAATCAACAAGTTTAGGACCTATTAGCTTGTGCTTATTTTGAATTTTTTTGAGTCTCTCCATTCTAGTATGTGTCCATGATTGGACTCCATGCATTGCATTAGATTTTGGTTTTGAATCCATGTTTTGTCTTAGAAGGTTTGTTTAGTCCTTATATGTTTAAGAATTCCTTGAATAGCATGTTGACCTAATTTTGTTTTTGAGTGCATTGTTCATCATTTGTTGCTCTCAGTTTGTGTTCTATTGTGCCTACCTATATGTGCTTTTTATTTTGCCTTATTGTGTTCATAATTTGCTACTAGTTCTAGCAAATTTCTTTAGAGTTAGGTTTCCATTATGTACTTAAGTTTTCAAATCACTTTCCATTGAAAAATCTTAAGAAAATTTGTGTTACCTAAAATCTCAAGTGTTTAATCCTACTTCTAGTGCACTAACTTTGTGGATTCAAATTTTATAAAAAAAAAGAGGAATTAAGAGGCTGAAAACAGAGACAAAAATAGAGCCTAAGTTGCAAAAGTTCAAAAGAAAAGAGTACAAAAGGAATCCAAACACAAAACCTAAAAACTAGTGCACTAGTTTCATCATTTTCACTTGAATTTTTGGTTAACTTGTAGTCTCGGTTTCTATAGCTTGGAATCATAAATTTTTTTTGAAACAAAAGGCAAATACCTTCTCTGGAATCTTAATTTGAATATAGAAAAAGAAAGAATTAAAAAAAAATAGATAAAGCAACTTAAATTGAAAAAGCCGAGAGGTGTACATTGACAAAAAAATACTTGATTCCTTGGCTTGTTTTGACTACTACTTGTTCTATACTTATCCAATTGCTTTCAAATTTTTTTTGTATTGTTCATCTACTCTAGTACCTATCTAGGAACCTTCCTAACTGAGTTCTAGCTTTATTTGGAGTCTTATTTTTCAGTTTTACTTGTTGAACCTCTTTGAGTCTTGTCATATATACATATTACTCTTCATTTTTTGGTATAAGCTTTTCAAATTGTGCTTTGTTGCTTGTCTAGTTTTCTTTCATTAAATTCCCTGTGCTGGAAGTGGCCTCAAATCCTTGCTTAAGGATCAAGCATTTCTCAACAAAGAGTAGGAAAAGTTTGGACACTAAGACCACAAAAGTTGACCTAAATTAGTGACCTAGCTTTTCCTAAATTTTCCTTCACTTGAGTGACCATTCCTTTCACCTTGTGAGGAGCCTCCATTAACCTCTTTTGTTGTGTTTATTGTGCAGGTCCAGGAGTTTCTTTATTGGAGGGTTGGTGACGGATTTAAACACTTAAACAAGTGTTAGAAAATTGGACAACAAATCCGTCACTAGCTTGGTCACTAAAGCCGCCATTTATTGTTTTCTAGGCTAGTTTAAATTTTTGCAAAATCTCTTGTATTTTAAACCAATTTGTAAAGCTTGGAGGGAGTATTAAGAAGCTGGTCAGGTATATCTAACTCCTTGATAGCCTTCTCACGTGTAGTGCTAGTGGAAGTGGCTTGGAAATTTCATATGTTTCAAGCTTCCACTTAGGGTTATACGACTAGCTACTTATTCCTGCTTCTTTTAAGTTTCTTGTCCATAATTGTGTTTATTTTGCTGCCCTAATTCGTATAGAATTGTGTAGTTTTAATTGCTCACGTTTAGTTAGCTTCAAGAACAAACAAATTTGTGAAAAACATACAAAAAAAAATTTTGTGAAACGTTTTGGGGAATTGAAAGTACCACAAAAGAGTTTAGTGATTTCCACTTGAAAAGGCTTGGTTATTAAGTGGCTCTTTGTAGCTCACCTCCCTTGATAGTGCAACTCGTACACTTAGACTCCTAAGTGCTATTTTCATTCCTAGAAAATACCAAAAACATTTTATGTCTTTTGCATAGCATATAATTTTCTCCTTGCTTAATCATGAGTCATATTTCTCAAAGTAGTATTAACTTTGAATCTCCTAAAAGTTTTAAAAGAATTGTTAAGGAGGTTGAAGCACTAAAACTTTGGAAGCAATAAGAGGTACTTCAAAAAGAAAAAGAGAAAATTGAAAGAGAAGTACAACTTATTTCTTTAGAGGAAGAGATAAACAAGATTAATCTAAGAGAAGAGAAACTTTTGAAAAAAATTCATAAAAACAAAAGTGTAGACCCCTAAAATTGTCCGGGTCGGAAATAAGACTCAAAGACTCTCGAAGACCGAAGGAAAGTCAGCCGGAAGGACTCCTGGAAGACCCTAGGATGATTCTTTGTAGGTCTAGAAGTCTTAGAGTAGCTTAGAATAAGGGTGTGCGAGGATTGGAGCTCAATACACCCTCCTAGAGGTTCAGTACGGCCGTACTGAGCCATTTGAACTACAATACGGCCGTAGTGAAATCAATACGGCCGTACTGAAGTTTTTGAACTTTAGTACGGCCGTACCAAATTCAATACGGCCGTACTGTAGTTCAAAAACTCAGTACGGGCCGTATTGACCCCCTAGGCCGTACTGCGCCTCAATCCTATAAATAGGACGTCATTGGCTCGTCCTTCCACACTTTTGGAGCATTCCTCCACCCTCTGGCTGAGTATTCTTGGGTTTTTGAGCTATTCTATGCCCTAGAAATCTCTCCGGGAGCCGATCCGACTAAGTTCTTGAGTTCACGAGCCATTAGCTTGAGACTCGAACAAGTCGAAGGGAAATCTCTTTGATTTCCATAGTAAACATTATTTTTAGGGAAAGGAGCGAGCGAACGTGTAGTGGGAAGGAGCGCCAAAAAGCCTCCTAACTCCTTTTTGAGTATATAAAAGCCCGCTTCGAAGGTTTCTTTCCAAATCCTTTCTTTTACCGCTTTTTGATTGTTGCATTGCACGTTTAAAGCTTTCATCATGTAGACAGTTTACTTATAATCGTTCTAATAAATAGGGGTAGTTTAGTAATTTTACGCTTTTATTTATGAAATAATCCGTCATAGGGAACCCGAAAGGGGCGTTGTGGGGTGCTAACACCTTCCCCGCACGTAATCGACTCCCTTACCCAACTCTGGTTGTAATGGCCAAAGTTGATTTGCGAAAATCAATTGCCTTATGTCTTTTTCCAATGTTTTGAGTAAAACATTGGTGGCGACTCCAAGAACCCCTTTTTGCGAAAACCACTAATCCATGGAAGGTCTCGCTTGGGATTAACATGGATTGGTGAGAGTCATTTAAACGAAATTGTTAGCTCGATGAGGTCTCAGTTTGAGAATAAGTCGTTCTAACAATCCATCATCTTTCAAAACTTAAAAAGAGTCCAACCATCGTCGCGAATGCCAAGGTCGGTTTCGGCGGGTGGCGACATGCCTTTCTAGGATTAATCTTTTGTGTGCTTCCTTTTTTTGATTGAGTCTTAATTTTTAGTTTGTCTTTCTTTGACCTCTTTTGTTTTGTCTCCATCAATTCTCCTTGAGTTTAGCCTTCCTAATTGTTCTTTTTCAGTTTTATTTCTTGGACTCTTGCTCTTTGGGTTGGTTTCACTTTACTTGTAGGTGAAGAACTTCTCTAGCAAACTATCACACCCTTTGGTGGATTTGAGTGGAGGAGTGAACCGAATCCAAACCTAGCCTTTGGAGGGATTTCACTACACTAAAAGGAGTGATCAAACACTTGGAGAGGACTAACAAGTTTGCTCTTTGTGAAGGAACCCAAGTGGAGGAGTTTGAAGACCACTAATCCATGGAGGGTCCCGTTTGGGATTAACATGGATTGGTGAAAATCATTTAACAAAATTGTTAGTTCGATGAGGTCTCAGTTTGAGAATAAGTCGTTCTAACAATCCATCATTTTTCAAAACTAAAAAGAGTCCGACCATCGTCGCGAATGCCAACGTCCGTTTCGGCGGGTGGCGACAGATGGCGACTCCACTGGGGAAGCCTCGAGAGTCAGTCCCATTTAGTGATGGATTATTTCTAAAATGATAGTTTAAAATTACTTCATTACCCCTCGCTTGTATGATAATACGTTTTACCTAATTGGCTTTAATAACTGTTGGATGTTTAAATTTTCGCAATTGTTTGAAATATAAACTGCACACGAACCATTGCACACAACAGTTCCCTCTATACCCGGGGGCATGAGTGGAAAGTCATAGGGAGTGGATGCTAGTACGGCCAGTTGTCGAATGGGTCTATAGGTGCTCGTAGACCGTTGTCGGAAAGTATCACTCAAGGTGAAAACCATGAACTCAAGTCCGACAGTGCGTTGGAGCTTTCCATCGACTTACGACGAGAGGGATTGGGTCCCTATAATGGGGGCACCTTGGGGGCCTTAGACCGGTGAGAACAGTTAGAACCTCCTTGAATATGCACTTGTCTGCAAGATACCCCTACCTCGTGATTCGCTCGTGACTGTTCGTGGATGAGTGAATTGTTTGTATATAGGTCTATGTGACATTGTTTGTGCATTAATAATAAACCTCGTGATAAGGTCTAAGAATAACCCCCATGCATGAAAAATGTCATGACATAAGAGGAAAGACCATGTGTGAAAATATAATAAAAGTGAGTAGCATGTGTATCATTACCAATAAGACATCATGCATCCTCATAACCATTCATTTTAGGCTCACCAATACCCCTTGACATGAGTGAAAGAGACCCATGACTATTGAGATTCTCCGTTAGGGAGAGATCATAAGTCAATGAGGGTGGTAAACCTCCGTCTTAAAAAGGTAGCACCTTAAAGATGGAAGGTTACCAAGCTCATGTCAAGAGTGTATTCATTTCATAAATAAACTAATTAGATTAAGCATTCATTTTAGAAAGTGGCTGGTCATCTCTCTGTCCTCACGCGCGCGCAGAAACTCAAGAAGATGGACGCGTTGGAGGAACAAAATAGGAAGCTTACAGTCAAGCTCTCACAGCTCAAGGAGCAAATGGCGCAAATGATGGAACTCATGCGTCACCAAAACATACACGGGGCTCAACATAGTGACCATGAATCCCATCATGAGGAGGAGCAAGAGCAAGAGCCTCCGCAAGCTGTACCCCCTGGGGCGGGGATTACAATTAGAGAGCCCGAGATTTCAAAGGAACAATTCCATGCTCTCGAGGACCGGTTGAGGGCTATGGAGGGGCATGATTTTGATATCAAAGATGCCATCGACATGTGCTTAGTGAGGGACATCCAATTCCCTCCCAAATTTAAAGTGCCCGATCTCCCAAAGTATGTGGGATCGACTTGCCCCAAAAGTCATCTCACCATGTATTGCCGAAAGATGGCTGCATATGCCACTAATGAAAAGCTCTTAATCCATTGCTTCCAAGAGAGCTTGGCTGACACCGCACTCAACTGGTATATGCAGCTGGATGGGAATCAGGTGCTTACATGGAAGCAGTTGGCCGACGCATTTCTCAAGCGCTACAAGTATAACATCGACCTAACACCCGATAGGTCCGATCTTCAAGCCTTGAGTAAGAAAAGTGATGAATCCTTTAAGGCGTACGCCCAACGATGGAGGGAGTTGGCGGCACAAATAGAGCCCCCGCTGTCGGATAAGGAGACAGTGTCCCTGTTTATAAACTCGTTGACAGGTCCCTATTATGACAAGATGATAGGGAACACGACAACGCTCTTCTCGGACATCATCACCATTGGAGAAAGAGTAGAACAAGGGCTGAAAATTGGGAAGCTAGCTAAGCCTTCCCAATCATTTGAAGCTAAGAAGACCTTTGGGAAGAAGAAGGAGAGAGGAGTCAACGCCATAACTATTTCTTCATCTTCCTCCGCTTCGAAGTCGGGAAAATCGCAGTACAACCCTGTGAAGAAATTTGATAAACTTCTGACCACATATAGCGACCTCCTACCGAAGCTAGTGCAAGCTCATCTTCTAGCTTACATTCCACCAAGGAAAATTGATCCACCTTACCTCGATTCGTACAATCCGCAAGACAAATGTCTATACCATTCGGGGGCACCGGGGCATTCAACGAAGAACTGTAGAGCTCTCAAATATAAGGTCCAAGACCTTATTGATGCCGGGTGGATCACTTTTGATTCGACAGCGCCCGACGTGAGCAAGAATCCTCTGCCGAAGCAAGAGTAGAGAGAAGAGCAAGCCACGATAGGGCCCCTCCACATTTTTCTTTTCTTTCAGGGACTCATGATCAGTACCCGAGATCATGAGATCTTTTTCATGTAAATAAGGGTTTTTTTTGTACAGTTTTTCATACATATCAATAAAGAGGCATTTTTCACACATCATTCTCTCATTTATTCTTTTCTCTCTTTCTCTCATTAACATTAATAATTCTAAACCAAAAACAGAACGGATAAAACAATTATGTCTGTGATTGTTCGCTCCGACCGGGATCCGAAAGTTGAGGATGAATGGGTTGAGTTTGACAGTGATGAGGAGACCATCTCTCCGGATCTGCAAAGACTGCTAGATCAAGAAGCTCGTCTACTCCAACCGTACCAAGAGAAATTGGAGACCGTGAATTTGGGGCAGGGCCAAGAGATAAAAGAGGTCAACATTGGGACCCATATCAGTGATGAAATAAGGGCGCAATTGATCCAATTGTTAAGGGAATATAAGGACGTATTTGCATGGTCGTATCATGATATGCCCGGTTTGGACTCTAACATCGTCGAGCACAAGTTACCGTTGAAAGAAGGGTTTCGACCCGTCAAACAAAAGCTCCGACGAATCAAGCCCGAGTGGTCTTTAAAGATCAAGGAGGAGGTAGAAAAGCAATTAGATGCGGGATTCTTGGTTGTATCTCAGTATCCCGAATGGCTGGCTAACATCGTGCCAGTCATTAAAAAGAATGGAAAGGTTAGAGTTTGTGTTGACTACAGGGATCTGAATCGTGCCAGTCCAAAGGACGATTTTCCCTTACCTCACATTGATACACTGATGGATCATACAGCCACGAACACACTCTATTCCTTTATGGATGGGTACTCTGGGTACAACCAAATCAAGATGAATGAGGAAGACCGCGAGAAAACTTCCTTCATTACACCCTGGGGCACTTTCTGCTACAGGGTGATGCCTTTTGGACTCAAAAATGCGAGTGCCACCTACCAACGAGCGATGGTGATGTTATTCCACGACATGATCCACAAAGAAATCGAAGTATACGTGGACGACATGATCACAAAGTCGAAGGAAGAAATGGACCATATCCAATATTTGAGAAAATTATTCAACCGGCTTCGCAAGTATCAGCTTAAGCTAAATCCGGCTAAGTGTACTTTCGGAGTTCGGTCGGGTAAGCTTCTCGGGTTCATCGTCAGTAAAAAAGGCATAGAGGTGGACCCCGATAAAGTGAAGGCAATAATGGAAATGCCTCCTCCTAAAACCGAGAAAGAGATAAGAGGATTCCTCGGCAGGGTGAACTATGTCGCAAGGTTCATCGCACAGTTGACTGACACGTGCAAACCAATATTCAGGCTGTTGCGCAAGAATCATTCCGAATCTTGGGATGAGGATTGTCAACAAGCTTTTGATAAGATCAAACAGTGCTTGGCCAATCCACCAGTATTGGTGCCACCTGTCGAGGGAAGACCATTAATCCTCTACTTAACCGTGCTTGATGAATCCATGGGAGGTGTGCTAGGACAACAAGACGAAACGGGAAAGAAAGAACGAGCCATCTACTACCTGAGCAAGAAATTTCTCGACTATGAGACCCGCTACACGCCGTTAGAAAAGACGTGCTGTGCGTTAGCATGGGCAACACAACGGCTCAGGCAGTATATGATTAGGCATACTACTTGGTTGGTTTCCAAAATGGATCCAATTAAGTACGTGTTCGAAAAACCAATAATCACTGGGAAGATTGCCCGATGGTAAGTACAGTTATTAGAATTTGACATCATACATGTCACACAAAAGGCCATCAAGGGCAGTACCCTAGCTGATTACCTAGCACACGGGCCGACCAACGACTACCAATCCCTTCAGGATAATTTCCCCGATGAGGATATAATGAATCTACAACATGAAGAGCCTAAAGATGATGCGTGGACCATGTATTTTGATGGAGCCTCCAACATGCTTGGACGAGGGATTGGCACAGTGCTAATCTGTCCACAAGGAAAATACATTCCCGTAACGGCAAGACTCAACTTCGATTGTACAAACAACATGGCTGAATACGAGGCTTGCGCGTTGGGAATCCAAGCAGCCATCAACAATGGTATCCTAAAACTCAAAGTGTTTGGTGATTCGGCCCTAGTCATCTATCAACTACGAGGTGATGGGAAGTCCGAAATCCTAAACTGATACCATATGTTGAACACATCAAAGATTTGACACATTTCTTCCAAAGTGTCGTCTTTGAATACATTCCAAGGGAGGAGAATCAGTTTGCCGATGCTCTTGCTACGCTCTCGTCGATGTTCGCCTTGGATAGTGAGCATGAAATGCCCATCATCAATATCCGGCAGCACGATAAGCAAGCGTTCTGCCTTCTGATAGATAAAGTTGTCGATGATCGTCCATGGTTCCATGACATCAAGCAATATTTAACAAAAGAGGAATATTCTGATGCGGCCAACGATAATGACAAGAAGCATATCCGAAGAAGGGCCAGGGGATTTCTGCTAGTCGGTGAAACCCTCTACAAGAAAAATTATGACTCGGTCTTGTTGAGATGTATAGACCAAGTCGAAGCTCAAAATATGATCAAAGAAGTACATGAGGGGGTTTTCGGTACCCATATCCCCGGGCTTGCAATGGCTAAAAAGATCCTCAGGGCGGGATACTATTGGTCGACCATGGAAATGGATTGTTACCAGTACGTGCGAAAATGCCATAAGTGTCAAGCATACGCCGACAACATTCATGTCTCACCGACTCCACTCAATGTATTGGCTTCACCTTGGCCATTCGCAATGTGGGGCATGGATGTTATTGGACCCATCGAGCCGAAAGCATCCAATGGACATAGATTCATCCTTGTGGCCATTGACTACTTCACCAAATGGGTAGAAGCGGCATCGTATGCTCATGTGACCCGAAAGGTGGTAACATCCTTCATCAAGAAGAACATTATATGCAGATACGGTATTCTCGATAAAATCATCACTGATAATGGATCTAATTTGAATAACAAAATGGTGGAAGAACTGTGCCAAGAATTCAAGATCCAACACCACAACTCTTCCCCATATCGGCCAAAGATGAATGGGGCAGTCGAGGCAGCCAATAAAAACATTAAGAAAATAGTGCAAAAGATGGTTGTCTCATTTAAAGACTGGCATGAGATGTTACCCTTCGCTCTTCATGGTTATAGGACTTCAGTACGCACATCTACAGGAGCTACTCCATTCTCCCTCGTCTATGGGATGGAGGCAGTTCTACCTATCGAAGTCGAGATACCTTCTCTAAGGGTAATCATGGAAGCAAAACTTTCCGAGGCAGAATGGGTTCAAAGCCGATACGACCAGTTGAATCTTATCGAAGAGAAACGGCTGAACGCCATATGCCATGGTCAAGCCTATCAGAGGAAGATCAAAAAGGCTTTTGACAAGAAAGTCCACCCTCGAGTCTACCATGAGGGAGAGCTGGTAATGAAGAAGTTGCTACCAGCTCAAAAGGACAAAATCGGAAAGTGGGCCCCGAATTACGAAGGACCATACGTGGTGAAGCGAGCCTTCTCAGGAGGAGCATTGATCCTCACGGACATGGATGGGGAAGAACTTCGATACCCAGTGAACGCTGACGTGGTAAAGAAGTACTATGCTTGAAGACGTTGCTTGCATAGGCCCGCTAGGATGAAAACCCGAAAAGGGCGTCCTAGGCAAAAGTTAGGGCAAAATAAAAAGCCCGCCAGTACAAGGGTACTAGGCAAAACAAAGGCGAATTTATCCCCGCTAGGATACGTCCTAGGCAAAAATTAGGGGCAAAAGAATAAGACACAAAAACAAAGCAAGCAACGATCACTTGAACCGAAAACCGAAAGGCGGTTCAAGTGATCATCTTCTAGAAGCAAGCGTCTTGCAGTGTCTACACTCCTGACTCAGGCATCTCACCCGAAGCAATTAGGGGAACGTAAGAGCAACAATTACAGATATAATTGTTAAGCCTAATGTATATAGCCTACCCTGGCCAGCCATTCTTCAGAAATTCCTTTTGTATATCTTTCTGTAAAAACATTTGTGAATATCAATAAAATATCTATTCATTTCTCTTCTCTTGACCATGTGATTATGCCTCTAAATTGGTGTTTCTTAAAAATTGTACGAAATTCCTTTAATAATCGGTCAATAAAGAAAGTTGGAGGGGTTCCTATAAAATCCGTAATCTCCTGCGTAAGAGGCTCACAGAAATCCTCCCTCACATCGACGACAGAAATTCCTCCAAGAAGAGGAGGATAGGGAGAGTCATTCATTTTTCTAAAAACATTAACAAAATGATTAAACTTGCATTTTGTGCATCACACACACATTAGTTGCACATTCAAAGACCTTATCATGAGGCAGTCGCATAAAATAGAAAAAATAGGAAAAATTTCTTGTGTATGCCAGCAGCCAACAGGAAAAGCCGAAATCGACAAAAAAGGCAAAAATTTAGAAAATCCAACAAATCGTACAGAATAACTGAGCCTGGAGAGGCTTGCCGAAATAATACTCCCCAGAGACATCTCAGCTTGCACTCTTGGGCCGAATTCCCAGTGAAAGCTATCAGAGCAAGATCAGTAAGATTCCCCAATGGAAGCATGATCATCCAAACAAAATATCCGAGTCAAAGGACTTAGACTTCCTCAGTGGAAGATAGCTTTCCAACTCGAGCGACGAGTGAAGCTAAGCCTGAAGAGGCTTTCTAAATAATACTCTGGGATACATAAGATCCTCAATCCCCCTTCGCCTACTCAGAGGCACTCCTTCAAAAAGAGAAAATCCGAAAAGATCAATAACCATTCCCCAAGCGGAATTCGGTATTCAGCCAAACACCAAACGTCAAGATAATCCGCCTAACAGAAGAGGCCAATCAAGATCAATACGACAGAATCCCCCAGCGGATAACAGCCTACGCAGAGGCAACAAAACCAGAAAATCAAAAGAGTCACCCGAATAAGGATAACCGGGATACTCCACCAACGTCGAAAGGACGTCAGCCAATCATAAGGCATCGCTCACCTCAGAAAGAGCATCTTTGTGTCTCCATCCCCAAGGAATCAGAATTTCCCCAGTGGGCACCAACTACGCAATGGAAAGTTGGGACACAAGAACCTATGAGTAACTGCACATCCCCTAGACGGATCCCTGCGTTATCCAGCCCTCAACGGCACCAAAATCAAAAATAACCGTCGAAGCAGCATCGTGGACTGTGGAGACAGAATCATCACAAATCCCTGGAGAGGGCAAACTCACGCTACCGAGGTCGTCAGAAACACCGAGGTATGCACGAGCCTGGAGAGGCGACGACTAATACTCAGCTATCGACGTCGTCAGAAACACGGAGGTATGCAGCTGCCAACGTTGTCAGAAACACGGAGGTATGCAGCTGCCAACGTCATCAGAAACACGGAGGCATGCAGACCCTGGAGAGGGCAAACTCACGCTACCGAGATCGTCAGAAACACCGAGGTATGCACGAGCCTGGAGAGGCGACGACTAATACTCAGCTACCGACGTCGTCAGAAACACGGAGGTATGCAGCTGCCAACGTCGTCAGAAACACGGAGGCATGCAGACCCTGGAGAGGGAAAACTCACGCTACCGAGGTTGTCAGAAACACCGAGGTATGCACGAGCCTGGAGAGGCGACGACTAATACTCAGCTACCGACATCGTCAGAAACACGGAGGTATGCAGCTGCCAACGTCGTCAGAAACACGGAGGCATGCAGACCCTGGAGAGGGCAAACTCACGCTACCGAGGTCGTCAGAAACACCGAGGTATGCACGAGCCTGGAGAGGCGACGACTAATACTCACCCTGGAGAGGCTACTCAACAATTTTTCCACCTGAAGACACTACAAGTCGGAAGGATGGCCTACTCCCCGGACAATTGGGTCAACTCCTTTACTTGTCAACCGGTACACCAAAAAAGCCGTTCGACTAAGTAAAGGGGGGGCAGCTGTAGACCCCTAAAATTGTCCGGGTCGGAAATAAGACTCAAAGACTCTCGAAGACCGAAGGAAAGTCAGCCGGAAGGACTCCTGGAAGACCCTAGGATGATTCTTTGTAGGTCTAGAAGTCTTAGAGTAGCTTAGAATAAGGGTGTGCGAGGATTGGAGCTCAATACACCCTCCTAGAGGTTCAGTACGGCCGTACTGAGCCATTTGAACTACAATACGGCCGTAGTGAAATCAATACGGCCGTACTGAAGTTTTTGAACTTCAGTACGGCCGTACCAAATTCAATACGGTCGTACTGTAGTTCAAAAACTCAGTACGGGCCGTATTGACCCCCTAGGCCGTACTGCGCCTCAATCCTATAAATAGGACGTCATTGGCTCGTCCTTCCACACTTTTGGAGCATTCCTCCACCCTCTGGCTGAGTATTCTTGGGTTTTTGAGCTATTCTCTGCCCTAGAAATCTCTCCGGGAGCCGATCCGACTAAGTTCTTGAGTTCACGAGCCATTAGCTTGAGACTCGAACAAGTCGAAGGGAAATCTCTTTGATTTCCATAGTAAACATTATTTTTAGGGAAAGGAGCGAGCGAACGTGTAGTGGGAAGGAGCGCCAAAAAGCCTCCTAACTCCTTTTTGAGTATATAAAAGCCCGCTTCGAAGGTTTCTTTCCAAATCCTTTCTTTTACCGCTTTTTGATTGTTGCATTGCACGTTTAAAGCTTTCATCATGTAGACAGTTTACTTATAATCGTTCTAATAAATAGGGGTAGTTTAGTAATTTTACGCTTTTATTTATGAAATAATCCGTCATAGGGAACCCGAAAGGGGCGTTGTGGGGTGCTAACACCTTCCCCGCACGTAATCGACTCCCTTACCCAACTCTGGTTGTAATGGCCAAAGTTGATTTGCGAAAATCAATTGCCTTATGTCTTTTTCCAATGTTTTGAGTGAAACATTGGTGGCGACTCCAAGAACCCCCTTTTTGCGAAAACCACTAATCCATGGAGGGTCTCGTTTGGGATTAACATGGATTGGTGAAAATCATTTAACAAAATTATTAGTTCGATGAGGTCTCAGTTTGAGAATAAGTCGTTCTAACAATCCATCATTTTTCAAAACTAAAAAGAGTCCGACCATCGTCGCGATTGCCAACGTCCGTTTCGGCGGGTGGCGACAAAAAGTCAAAAAAGTTCTTCCAAAAGTTCCACTAAGAGTTCCAATGACTCTCAAAGCCAAGAAAATGATGGTAGTTTGAATATGGATGCATACTACCAACCCAAACCTAGAAGAGTCATTAAGGAACCCAAAGTAAGGGAATCAAGGGTTGATCTCCCTTACTTTCATGGTAAAGAGGATGTGGATGCCTACTTAGATTGGGAGATGAAAGTGGAGCAAATTTTCACTTGTCATCAAGTAGGTGAGGAAAGGAAAGTTCCCTTAGCCACCCTAGCTTTCCAAGGACAAGCTATGTATTGGTGGACATCCTTGGAGAGAGAGAAAAGACTTCACAATGACCCTCCAATCACTTATTGTAATGAGTTGAGGAGTGCTATGAGAAGAAGGCACATACCTTCTTATTATAGTAGGGAGCTTATGGATAAGCTCCAAAGACTCCAACAAAAGAATATGAGTGTGGAGGAGTATAGATAAAAAATGGAGTTATATCTCATGAGGGCTGGGATAAGGGAGGAAGAAAGATTGACCATTGCTAGATTTTTGAGTGGTCTAAATTTTGATATTAGAGATAGAGTTGAGTTACTCCCTTATAGGGACCTTGATGATTTGGTCCAACTTTGTATAAGGGTGGAACAACAAAATTTGAGAAAAAGTTCTTTTAAAGGCAAAACTCAATCTAGCTCTTATATCAAGAAAGACTACAAGAGGGAGGGTCAATATGATTCTTCTAAGAAATTTGGAAAAGGTCAAGAAAATGAAAAAGAAAATGAAAAAGAGAAAAATAAAAATGTTGTCAATTCTAGTAGTAAGACTAGTGACATCAAATGCTTTAAATGTCTTGGGAGAGGCCATATAGCTTCTCAATGCCCAACTAAAAAAGTAATGATTTTGAGAGGGCAAGACATTTATAGTAGTGTTGATGAATCTAGTTCCACTACTTCAAGTGATAATGAATCAAGTGAGGAAGACCATCCAATTGAAAGTGCATATCCTTGTGATGGTCAACTTCTAATGATTAGAAGGCTTCTAGGAAGCCAACCTCATGAGTCTCACCTTTCACAAAGAGAGAATATTTTCCACACAAGGTGTAAAGTTTTTGATAATGCTTGTTCTCTCATTGTGGATAGTGGGTCTTGTTGCAATTGTTGTAGCACAAGGTTGGTGGAGAAGCTTGGTCTTACTCCTATTTGTTGAGCTTAGGGGAGCTGAAGACTTTAAGAGTTTTGATGATCACAACAACTTGGAGACAACAAGTGTACAACAACAAAATTGAACACAAAAACAAAGTCAAGGAAGAGTCAAGAAAAATACCTTGAAGTATAGCTATGTAATAGAGCTTAGGAAGCAAATTGTTATAAATGAATTGTTATATTTGTGTCTGTGTGTGCTTTGTGCATTGAGCAAATCTTGTCTAGAATCAAGTAGGGAGTAGATGATGATGAGTTAAACATTGGAAAATTATTTTGAGACTTAAAATGAAGTTTTAAGAACTGACTCAAAATAATCGATTATTGTTAAATATAATCGATTATTTCAGCAAGTGGGCTAAGTGGAATGCCTTGCTGTAATAATCGATTATTTGCCAAAATAATCGATTATTTCAGGGACAACTCTCTGGAATAATAGATTATCCAGCTAAATAATCGACTAAATTGTTCTTGATTGATTTCCAGAAATCTGAAGAACAAAATAATCGATTATTCTTTAAAATAATCGATTATCTAGGTTTGAATTTTTATAAATAGTTTGAACTCTTTTGAAAAAAAAAACATTCAGTAAAAACTGATAATCAACTGGTAAAAACGTTTTAGAGAGTCCGTGTGACATCTTGGAGAGTTTTCTTTGTGAAATCCAAGAGAAAAACGTTTGTGAAAAGCTTGTGAGGAAATCATCATCATCATCATACTCTTGAAAGAGAAAGACAAAGATTTGTTCAAGAATTCCAGGTGAATTCGTTTCATTTTATTCTTTGTGAATCTTTGTGAAAAATCTTGAGAAGGGTTTCTCAAGTGGTGAAGTTTCTTGTAGTGGGTTCTACAAGGGTTACTTTCTTGGGGTCAAGAAAGTGGTTATCTTTTTGTAGTGAAGTATATGCATGTGTGTGTGCTTGTAAACCTTCTTGCTAAAAGATAGTGGATCAAATCTTAATCAGGTGGTGATTAAGGACTGGATGTAGGTCACATGTGGAGTGGTTGAACCAGTATAAAAGACTTGTGCAATCTTCTTCAACCTTATCTCTTATTTTGTAATTTCTTGGTTGTGCTTTAAAGAAGATAAAACTTGATTAACATGTGTATGTGAATTTTGATGGTTTAAATCTATAATTGGATATTATATTTGAACCTCATTGTCTTGTAATCAAGTTGCACATTGCATTCATATCATTGTAACAAGTCTTTAAGAGTGCTTTATTTGAAAATTCTGTCATAGAAAAGTTTTGATTGAATTTACGATCCAAAAACTCTGATAAATTTTTAAAGGGTCATTGAATCCAATTCACCCCCCTCCTTGGATTGGGCCATTCTTTTCTAACAATTGGTATCTAGAGCAAGGTTCTTGAGAGTTATTCAAGATTTAATGGTGAAAATTATGTCTATACATAGACCTCCTGTTTTCAATGGTGAAAATTATGTCTATTGGAAGATTAGGATGAGAATTTTCATTCAAGCTATTGATATTGCTGTATGGGATGCTATAGAAAATGGACCCTATATCCCTACGAAAAAGAATGATGATGGTGAGCTTAAGGAAAAACATTGGAGTGAGTGGAGTGATGAGGAAAAGAGAAGAGCCCAACATGACAAAAGAGCCAAAAACATCATAACATCTGCATTGTCTATTGATGAATTTTTCAGAATTTCACAATACTTATCTGCTAAAGATATGTGGAACACTTTGCAAGTCACTCATGAAGGAACAAGCGATGTAAAGAGATCAAGAAAGCATACTCTCATTAGAGAATATGAGCTGTTTAGAATGCAAAATGGTGAATCTATTTATGATTTTCAAAAAAGATTTACACACTTGATAAATCACCTTGTTGACCTTGGCAGGAAATTTGAAAAGGAAGAGCTGAATCTAAAAGTGCTGCAATGCTTGGATAGATCATGGCAAGCAAAGGTGACAGCCATTGAAGAATCAAAGGATTTGACCTCCCTGACATTAGCTACTCTCTTTGGGAAATTAAGGGAGCATGAGCAAAAGCTGCACATATTTGATGAACATGAGCAGCAAGATAAGAAAGGCAAAGGAGTGTCATTGAAAGCCTTGAAATCTGCCAAAGGTAAAGAGTTGTGTGAAGAAACAAGCTCCGATGATTCCGAAACCGAGAACTTCAATCTGCTAGTAAAGAAGTTCAGAAAGTTCATGAGAAGAAAGAAGAATTCCCCCTACAAATTCAATAAGAAGTCAAACAAGAAAGAGGAAGCAAGCACATCCTCCTTTAATTGCTTTGAATGTGGTAAACCGGGACACATGAAAGCTGAGTGTCCAAATCTCTTGAAGAAGTGGTATCCAAAGGGAGTCTCACTAAGTCTGATAGGCTACTCAGATTCAGACTATGCTGGGTGTAGACTAGATAGAAAGAGCACAAGTGGAACTTGTCACTTGTTAGGTAGTGCACTTGTTTCATGGCATAGCAAAAAGCAAGCTTGTGTTGCTTTAAGTACAGCTGAGGCTGAGTATATTGCAGCTGGAAGTTGTTGTGCTCAAATTCTTTGGATGAAGCAACAATTAAGAGACTATGGAGTTGAGTTGAACAAAATTCCTTTGAGGTTTGATAACACTAGTGCAATAAATCTGACCAAGAATCCAATTTTGCACTCTAGGACTAAGCATATTGAGATAAGACACCACTTTTTGAGAGATCATGTTCAAAGAAATGATTGTGCTGTGGAGTTTGTAGAGACAAGTAAACAACTTGCTGATATTTTTACAAAACCTCTACCTAGAGAAAGGTTCAATCAATTGAGAAATGAGTTGGGAATAATTAATGAATCAAGTTTGAATTGATTGTGTTGTGAGAATGAAAGTAAGAGATGTGTGAAAGATTATATTTGAAAGTGGCAAACAAGTCTTGGTAAAATTTGAGAAGTTAAAATTTTTCAGAGAAGCAAATCTTCACTGGAATAATCGATTATCTTAAGTGATTTATGGAAACAATCGATTATCTTGGGAAATAATCGATTATCTGGAACATGAAGAATTCCAAGAGTTTCTGAAATAATCGATTATTTGGGCAATAATCGATTATCTGGTAAGAAGGAACTCAAGAGTCACTGTAATAATCGATTATCTTGGGAAATAATCGATTATCTGAGTAGTGGAATTTGAAAGGCCACTGGAATAATCGATTATTCTGTAAATAATCGATTATCTGGGTTGTGTTAGGAGAAACTACCCTCTGTAATAATCGATTATCCTTAAAATAATCGATTATCCATATCAGATTTCGTTTTTAAAAGATTTTTCTGATGCAAATAATCGATTATTTGCATAAATAATCGATTATCTGGGCGATTTTTTGAAATTTCCTGAAACGGTTATCTACGCGCCAACCCTTAAAACTACCCATTACCCTTATACCCAGAATGTGTTAGGGCATAAAACACTTCTCTCAACTAATCTTCTCTCATTCTCTCATTCTCTCATTTTTCCCCAAACCCTCAAAACCCTAACCCACACAATTCTTCATCTTCTTCATCTTTCTTCCAAAAGGCCCAAGAAGCTCGAAGTGAGGGGGAGCAAGCGTCCTCTTCCCTCTGGGCAGCTAATCACGAAGTGGTTTGCGGATGAGAAAGCTCAAGAATACTACTTTGAGTGGTACGCTGGTCGGAGAATCATTCCTCCGAAGACCTTGAAGCTTGATTGGTTCAAGAACGAGGGGTTTAGCTTTCCAACCCTTTTGGAGCATCAGGAGTTGAAGGCGTTCTTGGAAATGGAAGGACCCTATTATCCGGAGCTAATCAGGTTATTCCTCTGTTTTGCCTCCACTAATGATAAGGTTATGCAATCTGTGATTAAGGGAAAGTTAATCAGGCTGGATGGACCTACATTGAAAGCGGCTGCTGGGCTGAGCGGAACCGGAAAGGAGAAACCCCAACCATTTAATTTCGGGAATTTTGAAGAACTGACAACGTTCCGGGACTGTCAAAGGGTTCCATCTAACACCAACTACGAGAAATTTTTGGCGGGAGGTATGAAGAAAAACTCTCGTTTAATTTCTTTCATTATTGCCTGGATGTTAAAACCAAGGTTGCACAACCATGCACAAATGTCTCGGGATGACATTTTATTAATGCATGTGATTAAGAAGAAAATTAAGATTGATTGGGTGTCAGTTGTGAACGATTGTATCTGGAAGGCAAGGAGAAAGGAAGACTGTCCGATTCCTTATGCTTTACTCTTGTCTAAAATTTTTGAAAATGCTGGAGTAGATTTGACAGGTGAAAGAAAGATTGTTCTACACGCGTCAAATAAAATTGAGAAATCTTCTTTGCACCACATGGGTATGCTGAAGCAAGAAGATAAGTGGGTTTTTAAAGGAGATGTTCCTCCTACCCCGGAGCCAGCTACAGATGAGGACGGTGTTCCTTCTCATGATGAGGATCAGCCACCACAGGTGGAAGCTGAGCCTAGGGAAGGTGAACCGGAACTAAAGACGTTCTCACCGTTTGAACAGATCATGATCAACAAAATGGATGCTATGATGGAGATGTCACGGAGACATGAATCCATGTTCTCTGGAATTCTTGATAGGTTTGACGACCTAGATTATGAAGTCAGAATCATCAAGACGCAGCTTGGTATTCCGGACGATGAGGAGTGATTTCTGTTTTTGTTATTTTGCTTAGTTTTTAAATTCAAGTTTGGAACAATTTTTAAGTTCATTTGGGTTGTAATGATTTTAATTCCTGAACACTTTTATTGCTTTTGATGTTGAACAATTTAAATTTGATGTATTTGAAGCTTGTTTGTTAATGTGTTGGTTCAATTTTGATTCCAAAGCTTGGTTTGGATTGCTGATGCAAAATGCTCTATTTTTGGTGAGCATATATGTTGGAATGTGATTATTTATGCTTTGGAATACTCTGTTTTTTTTTTACTGTGAAAATGACTATCTTGACTTGATTTGGTTTGGTTTGTGATATGGTGCACAATTGGCATCACAAATTGGTTAAAATTTGGTTTGAGTTGCAGAACCAAAATTGGTTCATTTATGATAATATTGCTGGAGAGAATCTGTACATGGCAATTGTCGGACTCTTTTTAGTTTTGAAAAATGATGGATTGTTAGAACGACTTATTCTCAAACTGAGACCTCATCAAACTAACAATTTTGTTAAATGATTCTCACCAATCCATGTTAATCCCAAACGGGACCCTCCATGGATTAGTGGTTTTCGCAAAAAGGGGTTCTTGGAGTCGCCACCAATGTTTTACTCAAAACATTGGAAAAAGACATAAGGCAATTGATTTTCGCAAATCAACTTCGGCCATTACAACCAGAGTTGGGTAAGGGAGTCGATTACGTGCGGGGAAGGTGTTAGCACCCCACAACGCCCCTTTCGGGTTCCCTATGACGGATTATTTCATAAATAATAGCGTAAAATTACTAAACTACCCCTATTTATTAGAACGATTATGAGTAAACTATCTACATGATGAAAGCTTTAAACGTGCAATGCAACAATCAAAAAGCGGTAAAAGAAAGGATTTGGAAAGAAACCTTCGAAGCATGCTTTTATATATTCAAAAAGGAATCTAGGAGGCTTTTTGGCGCTCCTTCCCACTACACGTTCGCTCGCTCCTTTCCCTAAAAATAATGTTTACTATGGAAATCAAAGAGATTTCCCTTCGACTTGTTCGAGTCTCAAGCTAATGGCTCGTGAACTCAAGAACTTAGTCGGATCGGCTCCCGGAGAGATTTCTAGGGCAGAGAATAGCTCAAAAACCCAAGAATACTCAGCCAGAGGGTGGAGGAATGCTCCAAAAGTGTGGGAGGACGAGCCAATGACGTCCTATTTATAGGATTGAGGCGCAGTACGACCTAGGGGATCAATACGGCCCGTACTGAGTTTTTGAACTACAGTACGGCCCTATTGAATTTGGTACGGCCGTACTGAAGTTCAAAAACTTCAGTACGGCCGTATTGATTTCACTATGGTCGTATTGTAGTTCAAATGGCTCAGTACGGCCGTACTGAACCTCTAGGGGGGTGTATTGAGCTCCAATCCTCGCACACCCTTATTCTAAGCTACTCTAAGACTTCTAGACCTACAAAGAATCACCCTAGGGTCTTCCAGGAGTCCTTCCGGCTGACTTTCCTTCGGTCTTCGAGAGTCTTATTTCCGACCCGGACAATTTTAGGGGTCTACAGCTGCCCCCCTTTACTTATTCGAACGGCTTTTTTGGTGTACCGGTTGACAAGTAAAGGAGTTGACCCAATTGTCCGGGGAGTAGGCCATCCTTCCGACTTGTAGTGTCTTCAGGTGGGAAAATTGTTGAGTAGCCTCTCCAGGGTGAGTATTAGTCGTCGCCTCTCCAGGCTCGTGCATACCTCGGTGTTTCTGACGACCTCGGTAGCGTGAGTTTGCCCTCTCCAGGGTCTGCATGCCTCCGTGTTTCTGACGACGTTGGCAGCTGCATACCTCCGTGTTTCTGACGACGTCGGTAGCTGAGTATTAGTCATCGCCTTCCAGGCTCGTGCATACCTCGGTGTTTCTGACAACCTCGGTAGCGTGAGTTTGCCCTCTCCAGGGTCTGCATGCCTCCGTGTTTCTGACGACGTTGGCAGCTGCATACCTCCGTGTTTCTGATGACGTCGGTAGCTGAGTTTTAGTCGTCGCCTCTCCAAGCTCGTGCATACCTCGGTGTTTTTGACGACCTCGGTAGCGTGAGTTTGCCCTCTCCAGGGTCTGCATGCCTCCGTGTTTCTGACGACGTTGGCAGCTGCATACCTCCGTGTTTCTGACGACGTCGGTAGCTGAGTATTAGTCATCGCCTCTCCAGGCTCGTGCATACCTCGGTGTTTCTGACAACCTCGGTAGCGTGAGTTTGCCCTCTCCAGGGTCTGCATGCCTCCGTGTTTCTGACGACGTTGGCAGCTGCATACCTCCGTGTTTCTGATGACGTCGGTAGCTGAGTATTAGTCGTCGCCTCTCCAAGCTCGTGCATACCTCGGTGTTTCTGACGACCTCGGTAGCGTGAGTTTGCCCTCTCTAGGGTCTGCATGCCTCCGTGTTTCTGACGACGTTGGCAGCTGCATACCTCCGTGTTTCTGACGACGTCGGTAGCTGAGTATTAGTCGTCGCCTCTCCAGGCTCGTGCATACCTCGGTGTTTCTGACGACCTCGGTAGCGTGAGTTTGCCCTCTCCAGGGTGAGTATTAGTCGTCGCCTCTCCAGGCTCGTGCATACCTCGGTGTTTCTGACAACCTCGGTAGCGTGAGTTTGCCCTATCCAGGGTCTGCATGCCTCCGTGTTTCTGACGACGTTGGCAGCTGCATACCTCCGTGTTTCTGACGACGTCGGTAGCTGAGTATTAGTCGTCGCCTCTCCAGGCTCGTGCATACCTCGATGTTTCTGACGACCTCGGTAGCGTGAGTTTGCCCTCTCCAGGGTCTGCATGCCTCCGTGTTTCTGACGACGTTGGCAGCTGCATACCTCCGTGTTTTTGACGATGTCGGTAGCTGAGTATTAGTCGTCGCCTCTCCAGGCTCGTGCATACCTCGGTGTTTCTGACGACCTCGGTAGCGTGAGTTTGCCCTCTCCAGGGTCTGCGGTTTGCCCTCCCCAGGGTTGCATACCTCCGTGCTTCTGGTCACTTTGGTAGCGTGAGTTTGCCCTCTCCAGGGATTTGTGATGATTTTGTCTCCACAGTCCACGATGCTGCTTCGACGGTTGTTTTTGATTTTGGTGCCGCTGAGGGCTGGATAACGCAGGGATCCCTCTAGGGGATGTGCAGTTACTCATAGGTTCTTGTGTCCCAACTTTCCATTGCGTAGTTGGTGCCCACTGGGGAAATTCTGATTCCTTGGGGATGCAGACACAAAGATGCTCTTTCTGAGGTGAGCGATGCCTTATGATTGGCTGACGTCCTTTCGACGTTGGTGGAGTATCCCGGTTATCCTTATTCGGGTGACTCTTTTGATTTTCTGGTTTTGTTGCCTCTGCGTAGGCTGTTATCCGCTGGGGGATTCTGTCGTATTGATCTTGATTGGCCTCTTCTGTTAGGCGGATTATCTTGACGTTCGGTGTTTGGCTGAATACCGAATTCCGCTTGGGGAATGGTTATTGATCTTTTCGGATTTTCTCTTTTTGAAGGAGTGCCTCTGAGTAGGCGAATGGGGATTGAGGATCTTATGTATCCCAGAGTATTATTTAGAAAGCCTCTTCAGGCTTAGCTTCACTCGTCGTTTGAGTTGGAAAGCTATCTTCCACTGAGGAAGTCTAAGTCCTTTGACTTGGATATTTTGTTTGGATGATCATGCTTCCATTGGGGAATCTTGCTGATCTTGCTCTGATAGCTTTCACTGGGAATTCGGCCCAAGAGTGCAAGCTGAGATGTCTCTGGGGAGTATTATTTTGGCAAGCCTCTCCAGGCTCAGTTATTCTGTACAATTGTTGGATTTTCTGAATTTTTTTGCCTTTTTGTCGATTTTTCGGCTTTTCCTGTTGGCTGCTGTCATACACAAGAAATTTTTCCTATTTTTTCTATTTTATGCGACTGCCTCATGATAAGGTCTTTGAATGTGCAACTAATGTGTGTGTGATGCGCAAAATGCAAGTTTAATCATTTTGTTGATGTTTTTAGAAAAATGAATGGCTCTCCCTATCCTCCTCTTCTTGGAGGAATTTTTGTCGTCGACGTGAGGGGGGATTTCTGTGAGCCTCTTACGCAGGAGATTACGGATTTTATAGGAACCCCTCCAACTTTCTTTATTGACCGATTATTAAAGGAATTTCGTACAATTTTTAAGAAACACCAATTTAGAGGCATAATCACATGGTCAAGAGAAGAGAAATGAATAGATATTTTATTGATATTCACAAATGTTTTTACAGAAAGATATACAAAAGGAATTTCTGAAGAATGGCTGGCCAGGGTAGGCTATATACATTAGGCTTAACAATTATATCTGTAATTGTTGCTCTTACGTTCCCCTAATTGCTTCGGGTGAGATGCCTGAGCCAGGAGTGTAGACACTGCAAGACGCTTGCTTCTAGAAGATGATCACTTGAACCGCCTTTCAGTTTTCGGTTCAAGTGATCGTTGCTTGCTTTGTTTTTGTGTCTTATTCTTTTGCCCCTAATTTTTGCCTAGGACGTATCCTAGCGGGGATAAATTCGCCTTTGTTTTGCCTAGTACCCTTGTACTGGCGAGCTTTTTATTTTGCCCTAACTTTTGCCTAGGACGCCCTTTTCGGGTTTTCATCCTAGCGGGCCTATGCAAGCAACGTCTTCAAGCATAGTACTTCTTTACCACGTCAGCGTTCACTGGGTATCGAAGTTCTTCCCCATCCATGTCCGTGAGGATCAATGCTCCTCCTGAGAAGGCTCGCTTTACCACGTATGATCCTTCGTAATTCGGGGCCCACTTTCTGATTTTGTCCTTTTGAGCTGGTAGCAACTTCTTCATTACCAGCTCTCCCTCATGGTAGACTCGAGGGTGGACTTTCTTGTCAAAAGCCTTTTTGATCTTCCTCTGATAGGCTTGACCATGGCATATGGCGTTCAGCCGTTTCTCTTCGATAAGATTCAACTGGTCGTATCGGCTTTGAACCCATTCTGCCTCGGAAAGTTTTGCTTCCATGATTACCCTTAGAGAAGGTATCTCGACTTCGACAGGTAGAACTGCCTCCATCCCATAGACGAGGGAGAATGGAGTAGCTCTTGTAGATGTGCGTACTGAAGTCCTATAACCATGAAGAGCGAAGGGTAACATCTCATGCCAGTCTTTAAATGAGACAACCATCTTTTGCACTATTTTCTTAATGTTTTTATTCGCTGCCTCGACTGCCCCATTCATCTTTGGCCGATATGGGGAAGAGTTGTGGTGTTGGATCTTGAATTCTTGGCACAGTTCTTCCACCATTTTGTTATTCAAATTAGATCCATTATCAGTGATGATTTTATCGGGAATACCGTATCTGCATATAATGTTCTTCTTGATGAAGGATGTTACCACCTTTCGGGTCACATTAGCATACGATGCCGCTTCTACCCATTTGGTGAAGTAGTCAATGGCCACAAGGATGAATCTATGTCCATTGGATGCTTTCGGCTCGATGGGTCCAATAACATCCATGCCCCACATTGCGAATGGCCAAGGTGAAGCCAATACATTGAGTGGAGTCGGTGGGACATGAATGTTGTCGGCGTATGCTTGACACTTATGGCATTTTCGCACGTACTGGTAACAATCCCTTTCCATGGTCGACCAATAGTATCCCGCCCTGAGGATCTTTTAAGCCATTGCAGGCCCGGGGATATGGGTACCGAAAACCCCCTCATGTACTTCTTTGATCATATTTTGAGCTTCGACTTGGTCTATACATCTCAACAAGACCGAGTCATAATTTTTCTTGTAGAGGGTTTCACCGACTAGCAGAAATCCCCTGGCCCTTCTTCGGATATGCTTCTTGTCATTATCGTTGGCCGCATCAGGATATTCCTCTTTTGTTAAATATTGCTTGATGTCATGGAACCATGGACGATCATCGACAACTTTATCTATCAGAAGGCAGAACGCTTGCTTATCGTGCCGCCGGATATTGATGATGGGCATTTCATGCTCACTATCCAAGGCGAACATCGACGAGAGCGTAGCAAGAGCATCGGCAAACTGATTCTCCTCCCTTGGAATGTATTCAAAGACGACACTTTGGAAGAAATGTGTCAAATCTTTGATGTGTTCAACATATGGTATCAGTTTAGGATTTCGGACTTCCCAATCACCTCGTAGTTGATAGTGACTAGGGCCGAATCACCAAACACTTTGAGTTTTAGGATACCATTGTTGATGGCTGCTTGGATTCCCAACGCGCAAGCCTCGTATTCAGCCATGTTGTTTGTACAATCGAAGTTGAGTCTTGCCGTTACGGGAATGTATTTTCCTTGTGGAGAGATTAGCACTGTGCCAATCCCTCGTCCAAGCATGTTGGAGGCTCCATCAAAATACATGGTCCACGCATCATCTTTAGGCTCTTCATGTTGTAGATTCATTATATCCTCATCGGGGAAATTATCCTGAAGGGATTGGTAGTCGTTGGTCGGCCCGTGTGCTAGGTAATCAGCTAGGGTACTGCCCTTGATGGCCTTTTGTGTGACATGTATGATGTCAAATTCTGATAACTGTACTTGCCATCGGGCAATCTTCCCAGTGATTATTGGTTTTTCGAACACGTACTTAATTGGATCCATTTTGGAAACCAACCAAGTAGTATGCCTAATCATATATTGCCTGAGCCGTTGTGTTGCCCATGCTAACGCACAGCACGTCTTTTCTAACGGCGTGTAGCGGGTCTCATAGTCGAGAAATTTCTTGCTCAGGTAGTAGATGGCTCGTTCTTTCTTTCCCGTTTCGTCTTGTTGTCCTAGCACACCTCCCATGGACTCATCAAGCACGGTTAAGTAGAGGATTAATGGTCTTCCCTCGACAGGTGGCACCAATACTGGTGGATTGGCCAAGCACTGTTTGATCTTATCAAAAGCTTGTTGACAATCCTCATCCCAAGATTCGGAATGATTCTTGCGCAACAGCCTGAATATTGGTTTGCACGTGTCAGTCAACTGTGCGATGAACCTTGTGACATAGTTCACCCTGTCGAGGAATCCTCTTATCTCTTTCTCGGTTTTAGGAGGAGGCATTTCCATTATTGCCTTCACTTTATCGGGGTCCACCTCTATGCCTTTTTTACTGACGATGAACCCGAGAAGCTTACCCGACCGAACTCCGAAAGTACACTTAGCCGGATTTAGCTTAAGCTGATACTTGCGAAGCCGGTTGAATAATTTTCTCAAATATTGGATATGGTCCATTTCGTCCTTCGACTTTGTGATCATGTCGTCCACGTATACTTCGATTTCTTTGTGGATCATGTCGTGGAATAACATCACCATCGCTCGTTGGTAGGTGGCACCCGCATTTTTGAGTCCAAAAGGCATCACCCTGTAGCAGAAAGTGCCCCAGGGTGTAATGAAGGAAGTTTTCTCGCGGTCTTCCTCATTCATCTTGATTTGGTTGTACCCAGAGTACCCATCCATAAAGGAATAGAGTGTGTTCGTGGCTGTATGATCCACCAGTGTATCGATGTGAGGTAAGGGAAAATCGTCCTTTGGACTGGCACGATTCAGATCCCTGTAGTCAACACAAACTCTAACCTTTCCATTCTTTTTAATGACTGGCACGATGTTAGCCAGCCATTCGGGATACTGAGATACAACCAAGAATCCCGCATCTAATTGCTTTTCTACCTCCTCCTTGATCTTTAAAGACCACTCGGGCTTGATTCGTCGGAGCTTTTGTTTGACGGGTCGAAACCCTTCTTTCAACGGTAACTTGTGCTCGACGATGTTAGAGTCCAAACCGGGCATATCATGATACGACCATGCAAATACGTCCTTATATTCCCTTAACAATTGGATCAATTGCGCCCTTATTTCATCACTGATATGGGTCCCAATGTTGACCTCTTTTATCTCTTGGCCCTGCCCCAAATTCACGGTCTCCAATTTCTTTTGGTACGGTTGGAGTAGACGAGCTTCTTGATCTAGCAGTCTTTGCAGATCCGGAGAGATGGTCTCCTCATCACTGTCCAACTCAACCCATTCATCCTCAACTTTCGGATCCTGGTCGGAGCGAACAATCACAGACATAATTGTTTTATCGGTTCTGTTTTTGGTTTAGAATTATTAATGTTAATGAGAGAAAGAGAGAAAAGAATAAATGAGAGAATGATGTGTGAAAAATGCCTCTTTATTGATATGTATGAAAAACTGTACAAAAAAAACCCTTATTTACATGAAAAAGATCTCATGATCTCGGGTACTGATCATGAGTCCCAGAAAGAAAAGAAAAATGTGGAGGGGCCCTATCGTGGCTTGCTCTTCTCTCTACTCCTGCTCCGGCAGAGGATTCTTGCTCACGTCGGGCGCTGTCGAATCAAAAGTGATCCACCCGGCATCAATAAGGTCTTGGACCTTATATTTGAGAGCTCTACAGTTCTCCGTTGAATGCCCCGGTGCCCCCGAATGGTATAGACATTTGTCTTGCGGATTGTACCAATCGGGGTAAGGTGGATCAATTTTCCTTGGTGGAATGTAAGCTAGAAGATGAGCTTGCACTAGCTTCGGTAGGAGGTCGCTATATGTGGTCGGAAGTTTATCAAACTTCTTCACAGGGTTGTACTGCGACTTTCCCGACTTCGAAGCGGAGGAAGATGAAGAAATAGTTATGGCGTTGACTCCTCCCTCCTTCTTCTTCCCAAAGGTCTTCTTAGCTTCAAATGATTGGGAAGGCTTAGCTAGCTTCCCACTTTTTAGCCCTTGTTCCACTCTTTCTCCAATGGTGATGATGTCCGAGAAGAGCGTTGTTGTGTTCCCTATCATCTTGTCATAATAGGGACCGGTCAACGAGTTTATAAACAGGGACACCGTCTCCTTATCCGACAGCGGGGGCTCTATTTGTGCCGCCAACTCCCTCCATCGTTGGGCGTACGCCTTAAAGGATTCATCACTTTTCTTACTCAAGGCTTGAAGATCGGACCTATCGGGTGTTAGGTCGATGTTATACTTGTAGCGCTTGAGAAATGCGTCGGCCAACTGCTTCCATGTAAGCACCTGATTCCCATCCAGCTGCATATACCAGTTGAGTGCGGTGTCAGCCAAGCTCTCTTGGAAGTAATGGATTAAGAGCTTTTCATTAGTGGCATATGCAGCCATCTTTCGGCAATACATGGTGAGATGACTTTTGGGGCAAGTCGATCCCACATACTTTGGGAGATCGGGCACTTTAAATTTTGGAGGGAATTGGATGTCCCTCACTAAGCACATGTCGACGGCATCTTTGATATCAAAATCATGCCCCTCCATAGCCCTCAACTGGTCCTCGAGAACGTGGAATTGTTCCTTTGAAATCTCGGGCTCTCTAATTGTAATCCCCGCCCCAGGGGGTACAGCTTGCGGAGGCTCTTGCTCTTGCTCCTCCTCATGATGGGATTCATGGTCACTGTGTTGAGCCCCGTGTATGTTTTGGTGACGCATGAGTCCCATCATTTGCGCCATTTGCTCCTTGAGCTGTGAGAGCTCGGCTGTAAGCTTCCTATTTTGTTCCTCCAACGCGTCCATCTTCTTGAGTTTCTGCGCGCGCGTGAGGACAGAGAGATGACCAGCCACTTTCTAAAATGAATGCTTAATCTAATTAGTTTATTTATGGAATGAATACACTCTTGACATGAGCTTGGTAACCTTCCATCTTTAAGGTGCTACCTTTTTAAGACGGAGGTTTACCACCCTCCTTGACTTATGATCTCTCCCTAACGGAGAATCTCAATAGTCATGGGTCTCTTTCACTCATGTCAAGGGGTATTGGTGAGCCTAAAATGAATGGTTATGAGGATGCATGATGTCTTATTGGTAATGATGCACATGCTACTCACTTTTATTATATTTTCACACATGGTCTTTCCTCTCATGTCATGACATTTTTCATGCATGGGGGTTATTCTTAGACCTTATAACGAGGTTTATTATTAATGCACAAACAATGTCACATAGACCTATATACAAACAATTCACTCATCCACGAACAGTCACGAGCGAATCACGAGGTAGGGGTATCCTGCAGACAAGTGCATATTCAAGGAGGTTCTAACTGTTCTCACCGGTCTAAGGCCCCCAAGGTGCCCCCATTATAGGGACCCAATCCCTCTCGTCGTAAGTCGATGGAAAGCTCCAACGCACTGTCGGACTTGAGTTCATGGTTATCACCTTGAGTGATGCTTTCCGACAATGGTCTACGGGCACCTATAGACCCATTCGACAACCGGCCGTACTAACATCCACTCCCTATGGCTTTCCACTCATGCCCCCGGGTATAGAGGGAACTGTTGTGTGCAAAGGTTCGTGTGCAGTTTATATTTCAAACAATTGCGAAAATTTAAACACCCAACAGTTATTAAAGCCAATTAGGTAAAACATATTATCGTACAAGCGAGGGGTAATGAAGTAATTTTAAACTATCATCTTAGAAATAATCCATCACTAAATGGGACTGACTCTCTAGACTTCCTTAGTGGAGTCGCCATCTGTCGCCACCCGCCGAAACGGACATTGGCATTCGCGACGATGGTCGGACTCTTTTTAGTTTTGAAAAATGATGGATTGTTAGAACGACTTATTCTCAAACTGAGACCTCATCGAACTAACAATTTTGTTAAATGATTCTCACCAATCCATGTTAATCCCAAACGGGACCCTCCATGGATTAGTGGTTTTCGCAAAAAGGGGTTCTTGGAGTCGTCACCAATGTTTTACTCAAAACATTGGAAAAAGACATAAGGCAATTGATTTTCGCAAATCAACTTCGGCCATTACAACCAGAGTTGGGTAAGGGAGTCGATTACGTGCGGGGAAGGTGTTAGCACCCCACAACGCCCCTTTCGGGTTCCCTATGACGGATTATTTCATAAATAATAGCGTAAAATTACTAAACTACCCCTATTTATTAGAACGATTATGAGTAAACTATCTACATGATGAAAGCTTTAAACGTGCAATGCAACAATCAAAAAGCGGTAAAAGAAAGGATTTGGAAAGAAACCTTCGAAGCATGCTTTTATATATTCAAAAAGGAATCTAGGAGGCTTTTTGGCGCTCCTTCCCACTACACGTTCGCTCGCTCCTTTCCCTAAAAATAATGTTTACTATGGAAATCAAAGAGATTTCCCTTCGACTTGTTCGAGTCTCAAGCTAATGGCTCGTGAACTCAAGAACTTAGTCGGATCGGCTCCCGGAGAGATTTCTAGGGCAGAGAACAGCTCAAAAACCCAAGAATACTCAGCCAGAGGGTGGAGGAATGCTCCAAAAGTGTGGGAGGACGAGCCAATGACGTCCTATTTATAGGATTGAGGCGCAGTACGGCCTAGGGGGTCAATACGGCCCGTACTGAGTTTTTGAACTACAGTACGGCCGTATTGAATTTGGTACGGCCGTACTGAAGTTCAAAAACTTCAGTACGGCCGTATTGATTTCACTACGGCCGTATTGTAGTTCAAATGGCTCAGTACGGCCGTACTGAACCTCTAGGGGGGTGTATTGAGCTCCAATCCTCACACACCCTTATTCTAAGCTACTCTAAGACTTCTAGACCTACAAAGAATCATCCTAGGGTCTTCCAGGAGTCCTTCCGGCTGACTTTCCTTCGGTCTTCGAGAGTCTTTGAGTCTTATTTCCGACCCGGACATTTTTAGGGGTCTACAGCAATTCTTTGTTAACCTTGGCTTACTTTGTTTTTGATAATGGCAAATGGGGAGAAATGGTATTGTGTATTGTGTGTTTAGTTGTTGTTTGCAGGTATTGTGCTTGTGTGTGTGTGTTGTGCAGGTGGTTCGTGGCACAATATGGCACAATATGAAGTTAAGTGAATATTGGTTCATGGATTAGTTCATGGGTTGTCATCATCAAAAAGAGGGAGATTGTTGAGCTTAGGGGAGCTGAAGACTTTAAGAGTTTTGATGATCACAACAACTTGGAGACAACAAGTGTACAACAACAACATTGAACACAAAAACAAAGTCAAGGAAGAGTCAAGAAAAATACCTTGAAGTATAGCTATGTAATAGAGCTTAGGAAGCAAATTGTTATAAATGAATTGTTATATTTGTGTCTGTGTGTGCTTTGTGCATTGAGCAAATCTTGTCTAGAATCAAGTAGGGAGTAGATGATGATGAGTTAAACATTGGAAAATTATTTTGAGACTTAAAATGAAGTTTTAAGAACTGACTCAAAATAATCGATTATTGTTAAATATAGTCGATTATTTCAGCAAGTGGGCTAAGTGGAATGCCTTGCTGTAATAATCGATTATTCTTTAAAATAATCGATTATCTGGGTTTGAATTTTTATAAATAGTTTGAACTCTTTTGAAAAAAAAAACATTGAGTAAAAACTGATAATCAACTGGTAAAAACGTTTTAAAGAGTCTGTGTGACATCTTGGAGAGTTTTCTTTGTGAAATCCAAGAGAAAAACGTTTGTGAAAAGCTTGTGAGGAAATCATCATCATCATCATACTCTTGAAAGAGAAAGACAAAGATTTGTTCAAGAATTCCAGGTGAATTCGTTTCATTTTATTCTTTGTGAATCTTTGTGAAAAATCTTGAGAAGGGTTTCTCAAGTGGTGAAGTTTCTTGTAGTGGGTTCTACAAGGGTTACTTTCTTGGGGTCAAGAAAGTGGTTATCTTTTTGTAGTGAAGTATATGCATGTGTGTGTGCTTGTAAACCTTCTTGCTAAAAGATAGTGGATCAAATCTTAATCAGGTGGTGATTAAGGACTGGATGTAGGTCACATGTGGAGTGGCTGAACCAGTATAAAAGACTTGTGCAATCTTCTTCAACCTTATCTGTTATTTTGTAATTTCTTGGTTGTGCTTTAAAGAAGATAAAACTTGATTAACATGTGTATATGAATTTTGATGGTTTAAATCTATAATTGGATATTATATTTGAACCTCATTGTCTTGTAATCAAGTTGCACATTGCATTCATATCATTGTAACAAGTCTTTAAGAGTGCTTCATTTGAAAATTCTGTCATAGAAAAGTTTTGATTGAATTTACGATCCAAAAACTCTGATAAATTTTTAAAGGGTCATTGAATCCAATTCACCCCCCTCTTGGATTGGGCCATTCTTTTCTAACACTATTCCCCATCCGAAACCATATCAACTTCATTGGATTAATGAAGATGGGGATATCAATGTTGATAAACAAGTGAAAGTCAAGTTCTCTATTGGTAACTATGAAGATCAAGTGGTTTGTGACTGTAGACCCCTAAAATTGTCCGGGTCGGAAATAAAGCTTGAAGACTCTCGAAGACTGAAGAAGGATCAGCCAGAAGGACTTCCAGAAGGCCCAAGGAGGGTTCTCTATAGGTCTAAGAGGTCTTAGGATAGCTAAAAATAGAAAATAGGAGGAATTGGGACCAATACGGGCTGCTTGGGGACCAGTACGGCCTGTATTGAAGTTTTGAACTTCAATACGGCCGTACTGGACTCAATACGGCCGTATTGAAGATTTGTGAACTTCAATACGGCCGTATTGAGTTCAATACGGCCGTATTGAAGAACAAATTCTCAATACGGGCCGTATTGACCCCAGCGCCCGTATTGCTCCTATTTCCTATAAATATGGCGTCATTTGACGTCAATACGGACTTTCATACTCAGTTTTGACTCCCTCCTTGAGTATTCTGGGGTTTTTGAGCAGTGTTCTGCCCTAGAAATCTCTCTGGGAGTCGATCCGACGAAGTTCTGGAATTCCGAGCACTTAGCTTGGAGATTCGAACCTAGTCGAAGGGAAATCCTCCGGATTTCCATAGTCAAAAATTTTATAGGAGAGAGCGAGCGAGCTTGTAGAGCGAGGGAACGCCAAAAAGCTTCCCAGTTTTACTCAATATATAAAAGCACGCTTCAAGAGGTTTCTTCTTAAATCCTTCCTTTTACTGCTTTCTGTGTGCATATTTAAACTGTCATCATGTAGATAGTTAATTTATAATCGCTTATAATAAATAGGGGTAATTTAGTAATTTTATATTGTTATTTTAGAATATAATCTGTCATAGGGAACCCGAAAGGGGCGCTGTGGGGTGCTAACACCTTCCCCACGCGTAACCGACTCCCTTACCCGACTCTGGTTGTAATGGCCAAAGTTGATTTATAAAATCAATTGCCTTATCCCTTTTTCCAATGTTTTGAGTAAAACATTGGTGGTGACTCCACGAACCCTCCTTTTGCGAAAACCACTAACCCATGGAGGGTCCCGCTTGGGATTAATATGGATTGGTGAACCATTTTAATAAAATTGCTAGTTTGACGAGGTCTCAGTTTGAGAATAAGTCATTCTAGCAATCCATATTTTTAAACAAATAAACGAGTCCAACCATCCTTCGCGAATGCCGAAAGCCCGTTTCGGGCCGGTGGCGACAGATGGCGACTTCACTGGGGAAGCTTCGAGAGTCAGTCCCATTTAGTGACAGATTATTTTTAACAAATAATAGTTAAAATTACTTCATTACCCCTTGCTTGTATTATAATATGTTTTATTATATGGCTTTAAATAACTGTTGTATGCTTAAATTCCGCAATTGTTTGAAATAAAAACTGCACACAAACCTTTGCACACAACAGTTCCCTCTATACCCGGGGGCATGAGTGGTAATCCATAGGGAGTGGATGTTAGTACGGCCGGTTGATGGGTTTATAGGAGCCTATGAGACCGTTGTCGAAAAGCATCACTCAAGGTGATAACCATGAACTTGAGTCCGACGGTGCGTTGGAGCTTTCCATCGACCTACGACAAGAGGAATTGGGTCCCTATAATGGGGGCACCTTGGGGGCCTTTGACCAAGTGAGAACAGTTAGATCCTCCTTGAATATGCACTTTTCTGCAGGAGACCCCTACCTCGTGATTCGCTCGTGACTGTTCGTGGATGAGTGAATTGTTTGTGTAAATGCTTATGTGCAATTGTTTGTGCATTAATAAATAACCTCGTGATAAGGTCTAAAAATAATCCCCATGCATAAAAAACCATGACATGAGAGGAAAGACCATGTGTGAAAATATAATAAAAGTGAGAAGCATGTACATCATTACCAATAAGACATCATGCATCCTCATAAAAACATACATTTTAGGATCACCAATACCTCTTGACATGAGTGAAAGAGACCCATGACTATAGAGATTCTCCGTTGGGGAGAAATCATAGACAAAGAAGGGTGGTAAACTTCCGTCTTAAAAAGGCAGCGCCTTAAAGATGGAGGTTTATCAAGCTCATGTTAAAGAGTGTATTCATTCCGTAAAATAAACTAACTAAATATTCATTTTAGAAAGTGGCTGGTCATCTCTTTGTCCTCACGCGCGCGCAGAAAATCAAGAAGATGGACGCGATGGAGGAGCAAATTAAGAAGCTTACAGCCGAGCTCTCACAGCTCAAGGAGCAAATGGCGCAAGTGATGGAACTCATGCGTCACCACAACATACACGGGGCTGAGCACAGTGACCATGAGTCCCATCATGTTGAAGGAAAAGTGGAACAAGAGCTGAAAAGTGGGAAGCTAGTTAAACCTTCCCAATCATTTAAAGCTAAGAAGACCTTTGGGAAGAAGAAGGAAGGAGGAGTCAATGCTATAACCATTTCCTCATCTTCTTCCACTTCGAAGTCAGGAAAATCGCAATTCAACCCTGTGAGGAAGTTTGATAAACTTCCGACCACATATAACGATCTCCTGCCGAAGCTAGTGGAAGCACGTCTTCTAACTTACGTTCCACCAAGGAAGATGGATCCACCTTATCCCGAGTGGTACAAACCACAAGATAAATGCCTATACCACTCGGGGGCATCAGGGCATTCAACAGAGAACTGTCTAGCTCTCAAACACAAGGTCCAAAGCCTTATTGATGCCGGGTGGATCACTTTTGATTCAACAGCGCCCGACGTGAGCAAGAATCCTCTACCAAAGCAGGAGTAGAGAGAAGAACAAGCCACGATAGGGCCCCTTCATATTTCTCTTTTAGGGACTCATGATCAGTACCCAAGATCATGAGAACCTTTTCATGTAAATAAGGGTTTTTGTACAGTTTTACATACATATATCAATAAAGAGGCATATTTCACACATTACTCTCTTTCTCTCTTTCCCCATTAACATTAATAAATTCTAAACCTAAACAGAACCAATAAAATAATTATGTCTGTAATTGTTCACTCTGACCGGGATCCAAAAGTGAATGGGTTGAGTTGGAGAGTGATGAGGAGACCATCTCTCCGGATCTGCAAAGACTGCTAAAACGAGAAGCTCGCTTACTCCAACTCGTCAAGAGAAATTGGAGACTGTGAATTTGGGGCATGGCCGAGAGATAAAAGAGGTCAACACTGGGACCCTTATCAGTGATGAAATAAGGACACATGTTTCCACTATGATTATAATAAAATCATTCTTTCTCATTGCTTCTTTTCTTGCTTATAATAAAATTCTAAACCACATTTTTTTTAACCCTGTTTGAATAAACATGAATGAGGTTAAAATCATCTTAATAATAATAAACCCACATCATTTTTATGTGGAAATGTGTGTGACAACTTGGAGCACCTCCCCTTGGCCTCGACAAGTGCCATCATGGATAAAAAGAAATCCTAAAAACAAAAAAGCTCGGCAGGAAACCCAAAAAGGGACTGCGCAAAAATAAGAGCAAAAAACCCGCTAGGAATCCCACGAAAGGGTGACCTAGGCAAAAGTTAGGGTTGCAAAAAATGAATAAAAACAAAAGTCCGCTAAAACGCCACAAAAGGGTGTTTTAGGCAAAAATAAGGACAATCAAAAAACAAAAGAAATCCATGATGGTACCATGAACCGAATTCAAAAAGAAAGGTTCAAGGGAAGCTATCCAAGTTGTCAAATCACAACACGACTTTTTAACTTCATAAGTGTTTAATCAAACAAGCCTAAACACATAAGCCTACCTTGGCCATCCATTCTTACAAAAATCATTTTTGAAAAATAAATCCCCTCTAAAACACAAACTTCAGGACAAAAATATCTTTCCTTTCTCTTCTCTCTTGTCCCAAAAGATCTTAGAATAATCTAGTGGAAGCATGGAGAAATAAATCATCACTGAAAATGGATCTAATCTGAATAATAAAATGGTGGAAGAACTTTGCCAAGAATTCAAGATCCAACACCGCAACTCTTCCCCATATCGGCCAAAGATGAATAGGGCAATCGAGGCAACCAATAAGGACATCAAGAAAATAGGGTAAATGATGGTTGCCTCATTTAAAGACTGGCACGAGATGTTACCCTTCGTTCTTCATGGTTATAAGACTTCAGTACGCACATCTACAGGAGCTACTCCATTCTCCCTCGTCTATGGGATGGAGGCAGTTCTACCCGTCGAAGTCAAGATACCTTCTCCAAGGGTAATCATGGAAACAAAACTTTCCGAGGTAAAATGGGTTCAAAGCCGATACGACCAGTTGAACCTTATCAAAAAGAAACGGCTGAACGCCATATGCCATGGTCAAGCCTATCAGAGGAAGATCAAAAAAGGCTTTTGACAAGAAAGTCCACCCTCGAGTCTACCATGAGGGAGAGTTGGTAATGAAGAAATTACTACCAACTCAAAAGGACAAAATCGGAAAGTGTGCCCCAAATCACGAAGGACCATAAGTGATAAAGCGAGCTTTCTCAAAAGGAGCATTAATCCTCAAAGACATGGATGGAGAAGAACTTCGATACCCAGTCAACGCTGACGTGGTAAAGAAGTACTATGCTTGAAGACGTTGCTTGCATAGGCCCGCTAGGATGAAAACCCAAAAAAGGGCATCCTAGGCAAAAGTTAGGGCAAAATAAAAAGCCTGCCAGTACAAGGGTACTAGGCAAAACAAAGGCAAATTTACCCCGTTAGGATACGTCCTAAGCAAAAGTTAGGGGCAAAAGAATAAGATATAAAAACAAAGCAAGCAACGATCACTTGAACCGAAAACCGAAAGGCGGTTCAAGTGATAATCTTCTAGAAGCAAGCGTCTTGCAGTATCTACACTCCTGGCTCAGGCATCTCACCCGAAACGATTAGGGGAACGGGAAGAGCGACAATTACAGATATAATTGTTTAAGCCAAAAATGTATAGCCTACCTTGGCCAGCCATTCTTCAGAAATTTCCTTCAGTATATCTTTCTGTAAAAACACTTGTGAATATCAATAAAAATATCCATTTGTTTCTTTTCTTTCTTGACCATGTGATTATGCCTCTGAATTGGTTTTTCATAAAAATTGTACGAAATTCCATTAATAATCGGTCAATAAAAGAATATTGGAGGGGTTCCTGTAAAATCCATAATCTCCTGCATAAAGGCTCACAAAAATACTCCCTCGCGTCAATGACAGAAAGTCCTCCAAGAAGAAGAGGATAGGGAGAGCCACTCACTTTTCTAAATAAATGAACAAAAATAAAAAAAAATTGTATTGCATTTGTGCATCACACACACATTAGTTGCACATTCAAAGACCTTATCATGAGGCAACCGCATAAAATAGAAAAATAGAAAATTGCTTGTGTATGACAGCAGCAAGCAAAATGCAAAGATTCAGAAAATCAACAGCATCATACAGAATAACTGAGCCTGGAGAGGCTTGCCGAAAGAATACTCTCAAAATAACTGAGCCTGGAGAGGCTCGCCGAAATAATACTCGTACAGAATAATTGAGCCTGGAGAGGCTCGCCGAAATAATACTCGTACAGAATAATTGAGCCTGGAGAGGCTCGCCGAAATAATACTCCTACAAAATAACTGAGCCTGGAGAGGCTTGCCGAAATAATACTCTCTCATAATAACTGAATTTAATTTCTTTAGCACTTTTAATTTCTGTACAGCAAAAGCCAAAAACATAAAAAAGGCAAAATACAGAAAAAGCCAAATCAGAAGAAAAGGCAAAATACAGAAAAAGCCGAAAATAAAAAAGGCAAGGATATAGAAAATCCAACAAACAATTTGTACCGAATAACTAAGCCTGGAGAGGCTTACCAAAATAATACTCCACATCCTCCACAGTATGCAGAATAACTGAGCCTGGAGAGGCTCGCAGAAATAATACTCCCCAGAGGGAACCTCAGCTCAAGCTCACGGGAAAATCCCCAGCGAGAGCTATCAAAGCAAGATCGACGCAATCCCCAATGGAAGTGCGATCATCCAAACAGTATATACAAGTCAAAGGACTTAACACTTCCTCAGTGGAAGATAGCTCTCCGACTCAAAGCGCTGAGCGAGGCTAAGCCTGTAGAGGCTTCCTAAATAATACTCTGGGATACAATAAGATCCCCAAATCCCCAATCGCCTACTCAAGAGGCATCCCTGCAAAAAGGAGAAGAAAATCAAAAATATCAATAAGTATTCCCCAAGTGGAATCCGGCTCTTAGCCAAACATCGAACGTCAAGCCGATACGCCTAACAGAAGAGGCTAATCAAAATCAACATCCAGAATCCCCAGCGGATAACAGCCTACACAGAGGCAGCAAAAATCAGAAAATCAAAAAGAGATACCCGAATAAGGATGAACCGGGATACTCCACCAACGTCAAAGGACGTCAGCCAAACATAAGGCATCGCTCAATTCAAGAAGAGCATCTGTGTCTACACCCCAAGGAAACAGAAATTCCTCAATGGGTACCAACAATGCAATGCAAGTTGGGGCACAGGAACCTATGAATGACTGCACATCCCCTAGACGGATCCCTGCGTTATCCAGCCCTCAGTGGCACCAAAATCAAAATCAAACCGTCAAAGCAGCATCGTGGACTGTGGAGACAAAAATCATCTCAAATCCCTGGAGAGGGCAAACTCACATTGCCAATGTCGTCAAGAACACGGAGGCAGACCCTGGAGAGGGCAAACTCACCCTGGAGAGGGCAAGACTCACGCACAAGTCTGGAGAGGCGACGACTAATACTCACCCCGGAGAGGGCAAACTCACCCTGGAGAGGGCAAACTCACCCTGGAGAGGGCAAGACTCACGCACAAGTCTGGAGAGGCGACGACTAATACTCACCCCGGAGAGGGCAAACTCACCCTGGAGAGGGCAAACTCACCCTGGAGAGGGCAAGACTCACGCACAAGTCTGGAGAGGCGACGACTAATACTCACCCCGGAGAGGGCAAACTCACCCTGGAGAGGGCAAACTCACCCTGGAGAGGGCAAGACTCACGCACGAGCCTGGAGAGGCGACGACTAATATTCACCCTGGAGAGGGCAAACTCACCCTGGAGAGGGCAAGACTCACGCTACCAAAGTGACTAGAAACGCGGAGGTATGCACCAACCTGGAGAGGCTACTCAACAATTTTCCCACCTGAAGACACTACAAGTCGGAAGGATGGCACATTACCCGGACAATTGGGTCAACTCCTTTACTTGTCAATCGGTACACCAAAAGACCGTTTGACTAAGTAAAGGGGGGGCAGCTGTAGACCCCTAAAATTGTCCGGGTCGGAAATAAAGCTTGAAGACTCTCGAAGACTGAAGAAGGATCAGCCAGAAGGACTTCCAGAAGGCCCAAGGAGGGTTCTCTATAGGTCTAAGAGGTCTTAGGATAGCTAAAAATAGAAAATAGGAGGAATTGGGACCAATACGGGCTGCTTGGGGACCAGTACGGCCTGTATTGAAGTTTTGAACTTCAATACGGCCGTACTGGACTCAATACGGCCGTATTGAAGATTTGTGAACTTCAATACGGCCGTATTGAGTTCAATACGGCCGTATTGAAGAACAAATTCTCAATACGGGCCGTATTGACCCCAGCGCCCGTATTGCTCCTATTTCCTATAAATATGGCGTCATTTGACGTCAATACGGACTTTCATACTCAGTTTTGACTCCCTCCTTGAGTATTCTGGGGTTTTTGAGCAGTGTTCTGCCCTAGAAATCTCTCTGGGAGTCGATCCGACGAAGTTCTGGAATTCCGAGCACTTAGCTTGGAGATTCGAACCTAGTCGAAGGGAAATCCTCCGGATTTCCATAGTCAAAAATTTTATAGGAGAGAGCGAGCGAGCTTGTAGAGCGAGGGAACGCCAAAAAGCTTCCCAGTTTTACTCAATATATAAAAGCACGCTTCAAGAGGTTTCTTCTTAAATCCTTCCTTTTACTGCTTTCTGTGTGCATATTTAAACTGTCATCATGTAGATAGTTAATTTATAATCGCTTATAATAAATAGGGGTAATTTAGTAATTTTATACTGTTATTTTAGAATATAATCTGTCATAGGGAACCCGAAAGGGGCGCTGTGGGGTGCTAACACCTTCCCCACGCGTAACCGACTCCCTTACCCGACTCTGGTTGTAATGGCCAAAGTTGATTTATAAAATCAATTGCCTTATCCCTTTTTCCAATGTTTTGAGTAAAACATTGGTGGCGACTCCACGAACCCTCCTTTTGCGAAAACCACTAACCCATGGAGGGTCCCGCTTGGGATTAATATGGATTGGTGAACCATTTTAATAAAATTGCTAGTTTGACGAGGTCTCAGTTTGAGAATAAGTCATTCTAGCAATCCATATTTTTAAACAAATAAACGAGTCCAACCATCCTTCGCGAATGCCGAAAGCCCGTTTCGGGCCGGTGGCGACAGTGACATAGTTCCAATGGAGGCTTGCCATATTTTGTTGGGAAGGCCATGGCAATTTGACAAGAAAACCATGCATAATGGCCTAACCAATGAAATTACTTTCACTCACAAAAAAAAGAAATTTGTACTTCATCCTTTGTCTCCTTCACAAGTGATAGAGGATCAAGTACAAATGAAAAAGAAAAGAGAAGAAGAAAAATAAAACTTAATTAAAAAAAAAAGAGAAAAAACATAAAACTTCAAAGAAGAAGAAGGAAGAGCAATCTCTTCCAATAAAAGGAATTCAACAAGAAACTTTAAAACAAACCCTAATTGTTGAAAAGCCTTTTTATCTTCTTCTTTGTAGAAGTGTGTTTCATTGTCATAATTTAAGCATTGAGCCTAGTTCTTTACCTCCTCAAGTTTTTCAATTAATAAAAGAATTTGCTGATATACTCCCTAGTGATGGTCCAAAGGGCCTTCCTCCTTTTAGGGTTATAGAACATCAAATTGATTTTGTTCCTAGGGCTAGTCTACCCAATAGATCAGCCTATAGGACAAATCCCCAAGAAACTAAGGGGATAGAGAACCAAGTTCAAGAATTATTGGATAAAGGGTGGGTGCAAAAGAGTTTGAGTCCCTGTGCTGTGCCAGTATTGTTAGTGCCCAAGAAAGATGGAAAATGGAGAATGTGTAGTGATTGTAGGTCTATTAACAATATCACAATCAAGTACAGGCACCCAATCCCTAGACTTGATGATATGCTTGATGAATTACATGGTGCTATTATATTTTCTAAAATTGATCTTAAAAGTGGTTATCACCAAATAAGAATCAAAGAGGGTGATGAGTGGAAAACTGCTTTTAAGACCAAATTTGGATTGTATGAGTGGCTTGTTATGCCTTTTTGTTTAACTAATGCACCAAGTACATTCATGAGGCTTATGAATCATGTCTTGAGAGAGTGTATAGGTAAATTTGTTGTTGTTTATTTTGATGACATCTTAATCTATAGTAGGTCTCAAGATGATCACATAGGACATCTTAGAGAAGTTTTGATGATCCTTAGGCAAAACCACTTATTTGCAAATTTTGAAAAATGTACTTTTTGTGTGGATCATGTGGTTTTCCTAGGGTTCATAGTAAGCAAAGAAGGGGTTCGTGTGGACCCTGAGAAAATCAAAGCCATTCAAGAGTGGCCAAAGCCTAAAAATGTTAGTGAAGTTAGGAGTTTTCATGGATTAGCAAGTTTTTATAGAAGATTTGTGCCTAACTTCTCTAGCATTGCTTCACCATTGAATGAGATTGTCAAAAAAGATGTGTTATTTGAATGGACTTCAAAGCATGACCAAGCATTTCAACTTCTTAAGGATCAACTTATGATGTGGACATAAAAGCCCAAACTCAAGAGGCCCATGACTAGAAGGCCCAAGTCCACGACGAAGAGGACAAAGATCAAGATCCAATTCAAATCTTAAGTGGGCCTATGACTAGAGGGATGCTTAAAAAAACCCAAGAGGCATTGCAGCACAAAGTGGCCCATTTACTAGAGACCCAACAATCGACTCAACACATGGACGAGGCTAGACTTATTACATGCATAGCTTGCTTGGGAAGCTAGGAGGCCAACTGGAAGATTTCGTTTTTATTTTATTATTATTATCTTTTTATGTCTTAAGTTTTAAAGTTGTGTTAGTTTTGTTTTGTAAAAGGCAGTATTAAAAATAAAAATAATAAACTACTACATTTCAGGATTTGAACCCAAGACCTTAAGCTTATAATGCCTTCATCAAACCACTTGGGCATATTAGCTTCTGTTGGGATATTAATATTTTAATTTTCTTTATTTACTTCCAAATGAGGCAAACTCAAACAAAAGTTGTATTAAACATTTTGAGAATTGAGAAAAGGACAGATTATTCAGATTACAAATTTTTGTGAGTTTTAGCTCTGCTAGGGTTTTTCCTTGCATCATTTGATCTTATCAAGAATTCTCCAATTCTTGTGGCGATCTTTCTTGGCTTATCAAATAATCATATTTGTGGCGCCTTCCTTATAATCGATTAATTCACATCATTTGGTATTCAGAGCTAGGTTGGGGGTACTGTTCACACAACACCGTCCTGGTACTGTTCATCGGTACTGTTCACACACAGTTCCTGGACTGTTCATCGATACTGTTCACGCGCACTGTTCATCGTCACTGTTCCTGGTACTGTTCATCGATACTATTCACGCGCACTGTTCATCATCACTGTTCACAGTACTGTTCAAATTCCTGTTTTAATTTTTTTTTTTTTCCTTTTTTTATTTCTTCTTGTTATTGTGTATCCACATATTTCTTTAGTGATTCTCTTTCATTTTGGAACATAAATTCTGCCAAAAAAAAAAAAAAAAAATCTGCAGCAAAAGAAGTTTAAAAAAAAAAAAAATCTGCAGCAAAAGAAGTTAAAAAATAAAATAAAATATATATATATATATATATATATATATATATATACAAATATATGGCAGTTGTTCTTCCTTAAATTTTGTGCACATTACCTGTTTGATAAAATTCCTAAGTGTCAAGTGTCTTCCTTGTTCGTTGCTACTTGTCCTTTGTGGGTACTACAATTCTATTTTATTCCTTATGATTGCTATCCTTAAAGGTGATTCTTGATTATAGATTATTTGATTCTTGTAAGAACCTTAAGTCAGAGATTGAGTGGAAAAAGGCAAGAGTGAATATTTACACAAAAGCCAAGTTGAGAGTAAACACGAGTGGTACATCTTTGAGTGCAAACACGTGAGAAGAGTGGTAAGGTCCTATTACTTCACATTTTTTTTTTTGTTTTCGGTTCTTTTAGTTGAACAATGGCAGGAGCGGGAGGTGGTGGTCCTCATTTAGATGGAGCTCAAAGATTGTTACTTGAAGCTATGACTGCACAAATACAAAGATTGATGACACAAAATAATCAAGAGCTCTATGAGAGGATTGAAGGAATTGAAAATCAACTAAATCAAGATGATGGAGGTCCTAACCGAAATAGGGGAGGTAGAGGCGGCAATGGAGGTCCTAGACAAAACAGACTTGAAGGAGTGAAGTTGAATGTTCCCCCATTCAAAGGTAGGAGTGATCCAGATGCCTATCTAGAGTGGGAGATGAAGATTGAACATGTGTTTTCATGCAATGACTATACTGAAGCACAAAAGGTCAAGTTGGCTGCAGCTGAATTCTCAGACTATGCCCTCATTTGGTGGAACAAATATCAAAAGGAAATGCAAAGAGATGAGGAACGGGAAATAGATACATGGGCTGAAATGAGGAGAGTCATGAGGAAGAGATACGTGCCAACCAGTTATAGTAGAACTTTGCGTTTAAAACTTCAAAAATTAACTCAAGGTAGCATGACTGTTGAAGAATACTATAAGGAGATGGAGATGGCATTGATGAGAGCCTGCATAGAGGAAGAAAATGAAGCAACAATGGTTCGTTTTCTGAATGGCCTAAACACTGATATTAGGGATGTTGTGGAATTGCAGGAATATGTGGAGATGGAAGATTTGTTGCACAAGGCTGTACAGGTTGAACAACAACTCAAGAGGAAAGGTATAGCAAGGAAGAATTCTTCCAGTTCTTATAATCCAAACTGGAGGGATAGATTTAAGAAGGAAGGAGGAAATTCATCTAGTTCAGCAGTGACTCCTCCACAAGGGAAATCACCAACAAATCCAAATACATCTGTCTTTCCTACTGGAACTAGAAACATCAAATGCTTCAAATGCTTGGGAAGAGGACATATTGCTTCTGAATGCCCAACTAGGAGGATCATGATCATGAAGGAGGATGGGCAAATCACTAGTGAATCTGAACCTGATGAAGAAGAAGTGGAGAAAGAAGAGGAAGCATTGCAGGGTGATATACTAATGGTAAGGAGGCTGTTGGGAAGTCAGATACAACCACTTGAGCAAACCCAAAGAGAAAATATTTTCCACACTAGATGTTCCATCAAAGGTAAATTATGCTCTTTAATAGTTGATGGTGGAAGTTGTACTAATGTGGCTAGTTCCAGATTAGTATCTAAGTTAAATTTGGGAACCAAACCACATCTTAGGCCATACAAACTTCAATGGCTTAGTGAAGATGGAGAGATGAAAGTAACTCAGCAGGTTGAGGTGTGCTTCTCAATTGGAAGGTATAATGATAAGGTGTTGTGTGATGTGGTTCCAATGGAGGCAACTCATCTCCTCCTAGGGAGGCCATGGCAGTATGACACAAAAGCACTACATGATGGATTCACCAACAAAATTTCTTTCATGCACAATGACCAGAAAATTATTCTCAAACCATTATCTCCTAGAGATGTGTGTGAGGATCAAATAAAAATGAGAGAAAAAATAATGCAAGAGAAAAGAGAGAAGAGTGAAACACCTATCAAAAGTAGAAAGAAGAAGAGTGAAACACTTGAGGGAAAGAGTGAAACACTTGAGGGAAAGAGTGAAACACTTGAGAGAAAAATGAGTTGTTTAGCAAAAGAAAGTGAGGTGAAAAAGATGTTTCTTGCTCACAAACCACTTTACTTGATGTACTGCAAAAATAATATTTTTGTTGCTGACAATTCAAATAAAATTGCTATTCCTCCTAGTGTTGAATTTATTTTGCAGGAATATAAAGATGTGTTTCCGAAGGAGTTACCAAAGGGACTACCACCTTTGAGGGGAATTGAACACCATATTGATCTCATTCCAGGAGTGTCATTGCCCAACCGACCAGCATATAGAAGTAATCCCCAAGAGACCAAAGAGATCCAAAGGCAAGTCGAAGAATTGATGAGCAAAGGATGGGTACAAGAAAGCATGAGCCCATGTGCAGTTCCAGTCATTTTAGTCCCTAAGAAGGATGGAACATGGAGGATGTGCACTGATTGTAGAGCCATCAACAACATCACAGTTAAGTATAGGCATCCTATTCCTAGGTTAGATGACTTATTGGATGAATTGCATGGTGCCTGTATTTTTTCAAAAATTGACTTGAAAAGTGGGTACCATCAAATTAGGATTAGGGAAGGGGATGAATGGAAAACTGCCTTTAAAACTAAGTATGGTTTGTATGAGTGGCTAGTGATGCCCTTTGGGTTAACTAATGCCCCAAGCACTTTTATGAGATTGATGAACCATATCTTAAAGGAATTTTTAGGCAAATGTGTTGTGGTATACTTTGATGATATTCTGATATATAGCACTAACTTTGATTTGCATGTTGAACATTTAAGTGCTGTCATGAATGTGCTCAGAAAGGAAAAATTGTTTGCTAATATTGAAAAATGTACCTTTTGCACTGATCATGTTGTGTTTTTGGGATTTGTTGTGAGTTCTAAAGGGGTACAAGTTGATGAGGAAAAGATTAGAGCCATCCAAGAGTGGCCTACCCCTAAGAATGTGAGTGAAGTGAGAAGTTTTCATGGGTTAGCTAGTTTCTATAGGAGGTTTGTTAAGGATTTTAGTACTTTGGCTGCACCTCTTAATGAAATAGTTAAAAAGCATGTTGGGTTTAAATGGGGTGAAAAACAAGAGAAGGCATTTTCTGAACTTAAGCACAAACTAACTAATGCCCCCATTCTTGCATTACCAAATTTTGCAAAATCTTTTGAAATTGAATGTGATGCATCTAATGTGGGTATTGGGGCTGTTTTGATGCAAGAAGGTCATCCAATTGCTTATTTTAGTGAGAAGTTGAATGGGGCTGCCCTAAACTATCCCACTTATGATAAGGAATTGTATGCCTTGGTGAGAGCTTTAAGGACTTGGCAACATTACCTTTTGCCCAAAGAGTTTGTCATCCATAGTGATCATGAGTCCTTAAAGTACTTAAAAGGACAAGGTAAGCTTAATAAGAGGCATGCTAAGTGGGTAGGGTTTCTAGAGCAATTTCCATATGTCATCAAGCATAAAAAGGGAAAAGGGAATGTAGTGGCTGATGCTTTGTCTAGGAGACATAATTTGCTCTCTATGCTTGAAACTAAACTATTTGGTCTTGAATCTTTGAAAGACATGTATATGCATGATGTGGACTTTGCTGAAAATTTTGCTGCATGTGAAAAGTTTTCTGAAAATGGTTACTATAGGCATAATGGGTTCTTGTTTAAAGCAAATAGATTGTGTGTGCCTAAGTGTTCCATTAGAGAGCTACTTGTGAGTGAATCACATGAGGGGGGATTGATGGGTCATTTTGGGGTTCAAAAGACGTTGGAAATTTTGCAAGAACATTTCTATTGGCCCCATATGAAGCATGATGTACATAAATTTTGTGATCATTGTATTGTTTGTAAAAAGGCTAAATCTAAAGTTAAGCCTCATGGATTGTATACCCCTTTGCCTGTTCCTGATTTTCCTTGGATTGATATATCTATGGACTTTGTTTTGGGGTTGCCTAGAACAAAGAATGGAAAAGATTCTATTTTTGTTGTTGTTGACAGGTTTTCAAAAATGGCACATTTTATACCATGTAAAAAGGTTAATGATGCTTGCCATGTAGCTGACTTATTTTTTAGGGAAGTTGTGCGACTCCACGGGCTACCTAGGAGCATTGTAAGTGATAGGGACACCAAGTTCCTAAGTCATTTTTGGAGAACGTTGTGGGGTAAGTTGGGTACTAAATTACTTTTCTCTACTACTTGTCACCCACAAACCGATGGACAAACTGAGGTAGTGAATAGAACTTTAGGCACTTTGCTTAGGACTGTTTTAAAGAAAAATATTAAATTCTGGGAAGAACATTTGCCTCATGTAGAGTTTGCATATAATAGGGCTGTCCATAGCACAACTAAATGTTCACCATTTGAAATTGTGTATGGATTTAATCCTCTAACACCACTTGACTTGTTACCTATGCCTAACATTTCTGAATTTAAGCATAAAGATGCACAGGCTAAGGCTGAATATGTGAAGAAGTTGCATGAGCAAGTGAAAGCTCAAACTGAAAAGAAAATTGAGAGTTATGCCAAACAAGCCAACAAGGGCAGAAAGAAAGTTATTTTTGAACCTGGTGATTGGGTTTGGGTACATATGAGAAAAGAGAGGTTCCCTGAACAAAGGAAGTCCAAACTTCAACCTAGAGGAGATGGGCCTTTCCAAGTCCTAGAAAAGATCAATGATAATGCTTACAAAATTGATCTACCAGGTGAGTATGGTGTAAGTTCTTCTTTTAATGTTGCTGATTTGACTCATTTTGATGCAGGAGATGAATTCATAGCTTTGAGGACAAATGCTGCCCAAGAAGGAGAGAATGATGTGGACATAAAAGCCCAAACTCAAGAGGCCCATGACTAGAAGGCCCAAGTCCACGACGAAGAGGACAAAGATCAAGATCCAATTCAAATCTTAAGTGGGCCTATGACTAGAGGGATGCTTAAAAAAACCCAAGAGGCATTGCAGCACAAAGTGGCCCATTTACTAGAGACCCAACAATCGACTCAACACATGGACGAGGCTAGACTTATTACATGCATAGCTTGCTTGGGAAGCTAGGAGGCCAACTGGAAGATTTCGTTTTTATTTTATTATTATTATCTTTTTATGTCTTAAGTTTTAAAGTTGTGTTAGTTTTGTTTTGTAAAAGGCAGTATTAAAAATAAAAATAATAAACTACTACATTTCAGGATTTGAACCCAAGACCTTAAGCTTATAATGCCTTCATCAAACCACTTGGGCATATTAGCTTCTGTTGGGATATTAATATTTTAATTTTCTTTATTTACTTCCAAATGAGGCAAACTCAAACAAAAGTTGTATTAAACATTTTGAGAATTGAGAAAAGGACAGATTATTCAGATTACAAATTTTTGTGAGTTTTAGCTCTGCTAGGGTTTTTCCTTGCATCATTTGATCTTATCAAGAATTCTCCAATTCTTGTGGCGATCTTTCTTGGCTTATCAAATAATCATATTTGTGGCGCCTTCCTTATAATCGATTAATTCACATCAACTTACTAATGCACCCATTTTAGCTCTACCAAATTTTGAAAAGACTTTTTGAGCTAGAATGTGATGCATCAGGAGTTGGCATAGGAGCTGTGTTATTGCAAGGAGGACACCTCATTGCATATTTTAGTGAAAAACTAAAAGGTGCCTCTCTCAATTACCCTACCTATGACAAGGAGTTGTATACATTGGTTAGAGCCTTACAAACTTGGGAACACTACCTTGTGTCCAAAGAGTTTGTCATCCATAGTGACCATGAGTCACTTAAATATTTAAGAGGTCAAGGTAAGTTAATAAGAGGCATGCCAAATGGTTAGAGTTCCTTGAACAATTTCCATATATTATTAAATTCAAGAAAGGAAAATCAAATGTTGTAGCTGATGCTTTATCTAGAAGGCATACTTTGCTTATATCTCTATGTACTCAAATTCTTGGATTTGATAATGTTAGGGAGTTGTATGAGGAAGATCTTGATTTTGGTGATAATTATAAAAAATGCCAACAAAAAGCTTTTGATGGTTTCTATATGGCTGAGGGGTATTTGTACAAAGAAGGAAGGTTATGTATACCCCAAGGATCCATTAGGAAACTATTAATTAAAGAGAGTCATGAAGGTGGGCTTATGGGGCACTTTGGTGTTGAGAAAACCCTTAGTTTACTAAAAGAAAAATTTTATTGGCCCCATATGCGAAAGGATGTCCAAAGGCATTGTTTTAGATGTTTGGCTTGTTTACAAGCCAAGTCTAAAGTGATGCCTCATGGTACATACCCACCTTTGCCAGTTGCTTCTTCCCCTTGGGTAGATATTAGCATGGATTTTGTGCTAGGTTTACCTAGAACCCAAAGGGGAATGGATTCTATCTTTGTGGTAGTGGACCGTTTCAGTAAAATGGCTCATTTCATTCCATGCCAGAAAGTAGATGATGCAAGCAATATTGCAAAACTCTTCTTTAGAGATGTGGTTAAACTTCATGGGCTTCCTAGGACTATAGTTTCAGATAGAGATACTAAGTTCCTAAGCCACTTTTGGCGTGTCTTATGGTCAAGACTAGGAACCAAACTCCTTTTTTCAACTACTTGTCATCCTCAAACAGATGGCCAAACTGAGGTAGTGAATAGATCTCTGTCTACTATGCTTAGGGCAGTCCTAAAGGGCAATCACAAATCTTGGGATGAGTTTTTGCCTCACATTGAATTTGCCTACAATAGGGTAGTTCACAAAACTACCAATATTTCTCCTTTTGAGGCTGTGTATGGGTTTAATCCTTTAACTCCTTTAGACTTGATACCTCTTCCTAATGATGAACACTTCATTCATAAGGAAGGGGCTTCAAGAGCTGAGTTCGTTAAAAAACTTCATGAAAGGATTAAAACTCATATTCAACTCCAAAATGAGAAATATGCCAAACAAGGAAGTAAAGGCAAGAAACCTATGATCTTCGAGGAAGGTGATTGGGTTTGGCTTCACTTAAGAAAAGAACGTTTTCCAAATCAAAGGAAGTCCAAACTCAGTCCTAGGGGAGATGGTCCCTTTCAGGTATAACAGCGTATCAATGATAACGCTTATAGACTTGATTTACCCTCTGATTATGGAGTCAGCACTACTTTTAATGTCAGTGATCTCAAACCTTTTGTAGGTTCTAGTGATGACGAGGAAGAGTCTTCAGATTCGAGGACGAATCCTTCTCAAGAGGGAGGGAATGATGGAAGAGCATGGGCCAAAGGCCCAACCACTAGAGCTATGGCTAGGAGATTACTTGAAGACTTGTCTGCTTCAGAGCTTAGTGGGCCCAATGGGCTTGGTGGGCCTAGGGTGCTTCTCACATGGACCTTACTTGATTAAACACCATGTTTTATTGCATTTTATTAGTATAGGAAATTATGTTGATTTTGGTCTTGTATTTTAACCATAGATTAGGGTTTATGTTCTTGGGCTTATAGTTGGGCTTCTTAGGCTTTGGGCTTTTGATACCCAATATTAGGCTCATTCTTCTTCTTGTAATTTTTCCTATTCATTGTATTTCTTAGGCCAATGTATTTAGGTCAATAGATTAGGTTTATATGAAGTATACATTAATAGGTGCATTAGGGTTCATTCATATGACATTTAGAAGTAATTTGAATTGAATTTGAGTCACATGGAATGCATGGAGAGGTTCCGGCCATGTGAGCTTCAAATTCAATCCAAATCACTCCCAAATGACATTAGAAGGAGGTACCTATCCGGATTTGTCTCTTGGTTAAGCCTAAGTTTGAATTTCAAATTCAAATTTGAAATTCAAACTTGGCGCCAACTAAGCTACACGGATTGGCGCCAACTTTGACCTAGTTTTCACCTATAAATGTATCTCTCCCACCTTGTACCAACACTTTTGAACATATATTGAATTTTTGATTTCATATTCAGCAATTCTTCAAGAGTCACCGAAGTTGAGAGAAAACTAGAGAGAGTGCCTTCAAACACCATAGGAAACCTTCATTTCCTTCCCTTTGAAGTGAGCCATCTCTTGATTGTTAAGCTCGGATACTTCCTTCTAGGCTTAGGCCTCTTCAATCCGCGAGTTCTCATCCTTCTAAAGTGTGAAACACTTTGGACCTTTTTCACTTGAAGAAGATCCGTGCTTAGGAGGAGTTAAGGAGGAGTCCATTCTTCACTTCTTCTACTTCCTTCTATCACCCTGCTAGTGATCATAAAACCTAGGAATTTACCTCCCTGGATGCTGAAGACACACTTCTCTGGGTTGAGGCGCATGTTGTGTTTTCTGATCTGATTGAACACCTCAACCAGGTCGGCAGCATGACCTTCGACTGAAGTGGTTTTGACCACCATGTCGTCAATGTAGACCTCAATATTCCACCCAATCTGTTGGTGGAAAACTTTATCCATCAGTCGTTGGTAAGTGGCTCCTGTGTTTTTGAGACCGAATGGCATCACTCGGTAGCAAAAGTTGGCACGATCAGTGATGAACAACGTGTGCACCTCATCTGGTGGGTACATCATGATCTAGTTGTACCTAAAGTAAGCGTCCAGGAAGCTAAGTAGGGCATGCCCGGATGCTCCATCAACTAGTCTGTCAATGTTTGGTAAGGGGTATAAGTCCTTGAGACATGCTTTATTCAGGTCAGTGTAATCGACGCACATGTGCCACTTTCCCGAGCTCTTCTTTACCAGTACCACGTTCACCAGCCACGTGGTGTATCTAACCTCGCGGATGAAACCCGCGTTCAGTAGCTTTTGTGTCTCGGTGATGATGGCTTCTCGTCTCCCACCACCGACCTTCCACTTTCTCTAGGCCATTGGTTTCACTTCTTATGTATTGCCAACCTGTGACAGATAAAGTCAGCATCTATACCTGGCATGTTAGCACTGGACCATGCGAAGAGGTCGACGTTCCTGGAGAGTTCAGTTTCAGGTTGCTGCTGTAACTTCGAGTTTAGCTGCCTGCTTATTTTTGTGCACTGTCTAGGGAATTTGCCGACTTGAAGGTCATCGAGCTCGTCAATGGGACTCGACCGTTCATCATGGGATTTTGACCTTGGATCCAGGTCAGTGATATCGACCTGGGTGATATGAGCTACTATAGGAGGGTCATATTTGTGGCGCTCCTCGGATGGTGAGATTTTCAAACTCTCAGCATAGCACTGTCGGGCTGTCTTCTGGTTTGCCTTGACAGAAATGATCATGCCACCACTCCCTGGGAATTTCATCGTGAGGTGCGGGGTAGACACCACAGCTCCGAGTTGATTCAACGTCGGCCTTTCGATGATTATGTTGTAGGAGGTGTTGGCCTCGACGAGGAGGTAGCGAACTATGATCCTCCTCGAATCAGGAGAGGTTTCGAAAGTTGTCAGCAGGCCCACGTACCCTCGGGTGTGAACTCGTTCTCCTGCAAAACCAACTAGAGGTTCTGGGTGAGGTTGGATAAGGGAGTGAGGGATGTCTAACTTGAGGAACGTCGGCCAGTATAGAACGTCAGTCGAGCTTCCTTAGTCGATCAGCGTCTCTTAGACCTCCCAATTTGTGACCTCCATGGCGATGACCTTGGGATTGTCCTGGTTTGGACAGACGCCAGTGTAGTCATCGTCGATAAAGGTTATTGGTGGTGTGCTTTGGTGCGAGGCCGAGGTAGCAGAGTGAACATTGTTGATGCTGCGCAAATGCCTTTTTCACCCCGAGCTACTAGAGCCTCCCCCTACGAAACCACCTGCAATTGTGTTGATGACTCCCCGCAAGGGAGCTGACCCTGTTTCCTGGCTTACCTCGGCCTGTACCGCGCCACCAACATTTTGTTGTGATCCGGAGGGTTGGTCTATGCGAGCATTGGAACCGTGGCCTTGCCCTCGTCCTCGTCCGTTGTAACCTCCTCGGTGACCTTGCTGCCGTTCGACGTATTGTCCGAGGTGTCCCCCCTGGACAAGTTCCTCTATGCGATCTCTGAGGGTGCGGCACTCCTCGGTTGTGTGACCATAGTTTTTATGGTATATAGTGCTTAGACTTGTCTGCACTGTTGGGACTGTGTTTGGGTGGCGGTAGAGTGAGCAGATTGTTTTTGTTGGCTTCCTCTAGGATGTACACTCGGGGCGCGTTTAGGGGGGTGTAGAAGTCGTACCTCCTCCCTTTGTTCGCCCTAGCAACCTTCTTAAACTAGATTTCATTAGTGACCTTCATCTTGTCCTTGTGACCCTGGTATGATTTTGATGGAAATCTAATCCCCAAGGATCCCTTTGGAAGAGGTAAGACCAAGAAGAGTGAAGGTTGATCCAAGGAGGCTCACACTTGAAGACCATTGGGCCTTTAACTAGGTCCATGGTTAGGAGGCTAGAGGAGGCTTCTAGAGAGGAGATGCTTCTTAGACCTATGCTCAATATGAGAATTGAGTATGATTCCTCTTTTTAGTCTCATAGTCTCTATTTTACATACATTGTATAGTTTGATTTCTTCTACCTTGTATATAGTAGATACTTGTATAAGTGTATTTTTGCCTTTGTATTTGTGAGGCACTTCATTTCCTTTTATTAGCTATTGTATATTGTTCCTAGGGAAGGTTACTTGGGCACTTTAACTCCATTTAACCTAATCTAGAAATATACTCTTTTCTTATTTTTCTAGTAGTAGGATTGGGAATGGCATTAGCAAGCTAGAGAGTGTGACTAGTAAGCTAGAGAGTGTTACTAGCAATTGGACAAAGAGATGGACCTAGGCTAAATTTTTGATATTAGACTCATTTTACTCCTAATTTTTCATAGATTTGATTTAGCTAGGTTTCATTCACATTGGATGAACCTAACTAAACCAAATCAACATTTTTCAAAACCGGTTGGAGTAAAATAAAGTCCATGAGCTGCCCACCTTGATTTGTGTTCACATTGCTTGTTCGTACTCAAGCTTAGAAGCTTGAAGCACAAGTTTCTCCTTAGCTTGCTTACCAAGCAAGCTAAGTTAGTAGCTTGCTCTCCAAGCCTCTAGACCATGGATGGTTAGCTAGACCTTACCATGATTCCTAGTGAACCATGGTTAAGGCTAGCTTGCTCTCCAAGCTTCGTACTCCTATATTTTCGTTTTTCCTTCATTGTAAAACACTTTTGGATGATATTTTTGAGTGAGATCAGAATTTCCACGAAAATTCTCTCTTCCAAAAGTCTTTAACCACTTTGATATTCATCCAATTCTCTTATCCCTTCCATAGAAGAGTGTGGTGAGAATTGAAGAGACTTATCTCTTCATCAAGGAGTGGCGTCTCTTGGGAGAGTTCTCCACCAAACCGTGGTGGTTCTAAGGTCTCCTCCTCCATTGGAGACCTTAGCAATGCTTAGGAAGAATCAAGGAGCCAAAGATCTAGGGAGGAACTTGAAGAGGATTGACATCAACCGGATTCTCCAACAAGTTTTCCATCATTTGGTATCAAGAGCTAGGTCTCCTTGGTAAATTCGTTCTTAAGCTTTCTTGTCTTGTTTTGTTCGGTTCAAAACATGTTAAAATGTGTCTAAACTGTTCCTACATGTATTTCCTTTTATTGTCTTGAGTTTGTGTGCCTTGAGTTGTTCTTGTGTCACATCTATAAATCTATAGAACACACTCACTTTGTCTTGTTTGTTCTTGATTCATGTTCTAAATTCTTGTGAATCAATCTTTGTATGTGCCTTAGGTATTCTTTGTATGTCTTTTTAAATGTTTTAGGATTGCTTTTATCTTCCATTGGAATCCTATAATTTCGGACTAAAAAGAAATTCCCAAAAAGAAACAAGAATACAAGCATTTTACATTTCTTAATCTTCTAGTTTTGTCTTAGAGTCATCTGTAGTTGTTTTACTTGTCATTAAATCCTTGTTGTGACTTTTCATTTTTAAATCTAAATGTGTTAACCTCTGTTCATATATGGTGTCATTGCTGGTTGAACATTAAAAATTCTTAGAGTGCTCATAAAATGATTCCAATGCATGTTGTTAGACCTAACATGTTCTAGAGTCAATTTTTGTGAACTTCAATTGCTATTTGTTTCTTAGCAATTTGTGACCAGCAATTCTTTGTGTCTTTTTGTGCTTGTTTTGAAAAAGAAAACAGAGTTTGAAGTGTATTAAAAACGAATATCAAAGTGTACAAAAGATGAGAACAAACTAGTACCAAAACTAGTAACAATTTGTGTTGAAAATTTTGACTAGTACACTTACACTTCTACTCTTCTTACTTCTCTTTTCTCCACCACTTGGAAACCTCTTTATTAATTGTGTGGCCTCTGTTTTAAGTGCTTACTCTCTGTATTCAAAGAAAATAAAGAAAGAAAAGAGACAAAAATACAAGAAAAATAAAAGAAAACAAAAGAGAAAAAAAAACCTAGAAAAAGAAAGGTGAAAACAAAACATTACTAGTAGCACTTGGCCTTGAAATTTTGTGTGATTTTTCTTGAGGTTTGCTTGCTGTCCAGTGGTTGGAAAAAGACTTTTAAACACTAAAAACAATTGCACAAATTTTGTTTTGGTTTTTGTAATCAATTCTAGAGCCATTCCTAGGATTAATCTTCTGTGTGCTAGCTTTTGAAATTAGCCTTTAATTGTTGCTTTGTGTCTTCTTGGCTCTCTTTGTTTTGTCACATTAATTCCTATAAGAGTGTAGCCTATTCTAATTGTGCTTTTTAGTTTTAATTTCTTGGCCTCTACTCTCTCTTGATTGATTGTTAATCCTTGGTGAGATATAATTCTTTTTCAAGCCATTACACTTGGAAGGAAGGGCTAATTGAGACATATTGGGTTAATCTCAAAGGGGTCAACACTTGAAGGAGATTGAGGTACAAATTACTTGAGTGAAACACCTTGGAAAGGCTCACTTTTTTGTTCATTTTGCAGCCAAGATGATGGAAATCTAATCCCCAAGGATCCATTTGGAAGAGGTAAGACCAAGAAAGGAGAAGGTTGATCCAAGGAAGCTCACCCATGAAGACCATTGGGCCTTTAACTAGGTCCATGGTTAGGAAGCTAGAGGAGACTTCTACAGAGGAGGTGCTTCTTAGACCTTTGCTCATCATGAGCATTGATTATGGTTCCTTTTATTAGTCTCTTAAGTTTCCATTGTACATACTTGTATAGTTGTTTTCTTGTACCTTGTATATAGTAGATACTTGTATAGGTGCATTTTTGCCTTTGTATTTGTGAGGCACTTTATTTCCTTTTTAGTAGCTATTGTATATTGTTTCTAGGGTAGGTTACTTGGACACTTTGACTCCATTTAACCTAACCTAGAAATACATTCTTTTCTTAGTTTTTCTAGTAGGAGTGGCATTAGCAAAATAGAAAGTGTCCTTAGTAAGCTAGAGAGTGCTCCTAGCAATTTAGCCAAAGGTGGTCCTAGGCTAAAATTTACATATTGGACTCATTTTACTCCTAATTTTTCATAGATTTGATTTAGCTAGGTTCCATTCACATTGAATGAACCTAACTAAACCAAATTAACCATTTTCAAACCGGATGGAGTAATTTAATTCCAAAGAGCCGCCCACCTTAGAAGTGTGTTCACACTTGTGTTCACACTTGAACTTACCTTTGGCCGAATTGATTGATGCTTCTCAAGCTTGGAAGCTTGGAGCACAAGCTTCTCCTTAGCAAGCTTACCAAGCAAGCTAAGTGAGAAGCTTGCTCTCCAAGCCTCTTAACTTGGACGATTTAGCTAGACTCAACCATGGTTCCTAGTGAACCATGGTCAAGGCTAGCTTGCTCTCTAAGCTTCCTACTCCTATATACTTGTAAACATTACCTTTTAAGACACTTTTGGATGTATTGAGATTTGTTTTCTGAAAATATTGTTCAGATTACTCTCTTCTAAAAGTACCTAAACCTCTTTGATATTCATCCAATTCTCTTATCCCTTCATAGAAGAGTGTGGTGGGAATTGAAGAGGCTTATCTCTTCATCAAGGAGTGGTGCCTCTTGGGAGAGTTCTCCACCAAACCGTGGTGGTTCTAAGGTCTCCTCCTCCATTGGAGACCTTAGCCAAGCTTAGGAAGGATCAAGGAGCCGAAGATCTAGGGGAGAAACTTGAAGAGGATTCACATCAATCCGGATTCTCCAAGCAAGTTTCCATCACAAGACATTTTTCTTATTTTAGGTTGAAGATTGGAGACCGATTTTGGAAGGGAATTAGAGACGGATTTGGAAGGTTGTGACGGATTTGTGGAGTTCCTCATTTTCAAACATTTTGGTCACTAAACTTGTTGCAAAAGCTGTTCCAAATTCAGCCCTCAAGACCTTTGAAGAGACTCTCGAATTTCTTTTGATTTGTATTAATTTATTGTTATTATTCCTTAACCCTACCCTTGGGTTAATTTTTTAACTTTCTTTTGTTAAAAAACAAACTTACATTTAGGAGTGGTTGTTTGGGAAAACTTTTGATTAATTCCGACCACTTCCTAAATAGTTTTAAATAAAGATTCCTAGATACGTTTAGTACTTGTGGAAGGGTCCCCAAAGGCTTCAAGTGCCATTTGGGCTTCCACTAGGATACGCCTAGTTTTACTTGCTTTCATACTACGTTTAGAACTTGTGGAAGTGTCCCAAAAGACTTCAAGTGTCACTTGGACTTCCACCCTAGGACCCTATGACTAGTGTATGCTTTACTTGCTTTCCTTTACTTGTTTTAATTTCTAAGTTCGTTTAGAAGGCTTCCTTTGCCTACTAGGGGTTTCGTGCACACACACACAACTACTTGACTTGTTTGTGTTAAAAATTTGTTTTTTTGTAAGAAAGGTATAAAGGGGTTTAGTAATTTCCACTTGAAAAGGCTTGGTTATTAAGTGGCTCCTTGTAGCTCACCTCCCTTGATAGTGCAACTTGTATACTTAGACCTCTAAGTACTTAGTATTGCACCAAAATGAGAAAATCTTTTGTGAAAATCTTTATCACTCACTTTGCAAAATTCTTTAAGATTTGTGAAAACCTTTCTCTTGCAAAAATGAGTGATCATTCTCATGAAAGTAGTGTGCATGGTCATCATTCTCCTAGGAGTCATAAAAGCACTAAAGATGAAATTAGAGAACTTAGGAATTATATTAGGAAAAAAGAGATAGAAAATGAAAAAAATAATGAAACTATAAGAGAGTTGTTGAATAAGCTTGTGGTGGGGGGTGAGGCTAGCAAACCCCATGCCAATGAAGGTCATGGGCCTACTAAGCCCAGAAGACATGATGGTGAAGGGCCTTCTAGGCCCCATAGACATAAACATGAGGAAGAACCATCACGGTCCAAAAGCCAACATTCACACACTCACTATTCCACAAGTGAAGGGCTTTATAGTAGTCACCATGATGATGACTACTATCAAAGACCCCCTAGGCAACATAGGCCTAGGCATGAAACAACATCTCTTAGAGAACCTAGGTTTGACCTTCCTCCCTTTCATGAAAAAGACAATGTTGGTGATTACTTGGATTGGGAGATGAAGGTTGAACAACTCTTCACTTGCCACAATGTGAGTGAAGAGAAAAGAGTTCCTATGGCAACCCTTAGTTTTCAAGGGAGTGCCATGCATTGGTGGACTTCCCTAATGAGAGAAAAAAATTTATGAGATAGCCCTCCATTAAATATTGGAATGAACTTAGGAGTGCCTTAAGGATAAGGCACATTCCTCCTTATTTTGAGAGGGAGTTAATGGACAAGCTTCAAAGACTCCAACAAAGGAACCTTAGTGTGGAGGAATATAGGAAACAAATGGAGTTGCTTATGCTAAGGGCTGGAATTAGGGAAGAAGAGAGAGAGAACCACCATTGCGAGGTTCCAAAGTGGTCTTAACCTAGAAATTAGGGACAATGTTGAACTATTACCCTATAGAGACCTTAATGAACTAGTTGAACTTTGTGTGAGGGTAGAGCAACAACTTAGAAGAAAGCCTAGCTTTAGGAAAGAAACTACCCCCTACCCTAAAAAGGACTTCAAGAAGGAGGGTTACTCCTCTTATTGAAAGGATAGACCACTAGAAAAAGAAAAACAAAAACAAAAACCTTCTGATGAACCTAGAACTAGTTCCATTAAGTGCTTTAAGTGCTTAGGGAGGGGACACCTAGCTTCCCAATGCCCAACAAAAAAGACCATGATCATTAGGGGCAATGAGATCCTAAGTGAGGAAAGCACTTCATCTTCTTCATCATCCTCAAGTAAAGAAGATGCTAGTCTTAGTTCTAGTGAGGAAGCACCATGTGAAGGTGACCTATTCATTGCTCAAAGGTTACTTACCAACCAACCCAATGATCAATCACAAAGAGAGAACGTTTTCCATTCTAGATGCAAAATTTTTAAGAAAACTTGTTCTCTCATTGTTGACAGTGGTTCTTGTAATAACTTTGTAAGCCAAAGGTTGGTTGATAAGCTTAACCTAACTACTATAGCCCATCCTAAATCTTATAAACTTTAATGGCTTAATGAGGATGGACCTATAGAAGTTAAGGATCAAGTAAATGTTCCTTTCTCCATTGGAAAATATAAAGATGAAATTTTATGTGATATAATTCTAATGGATGCAAGCCACATTTTACTTGGAAGGCCTTGGCAACATGATAGGAAGGCCATTCATGATGGTGTTACAAACAAAATTCGCCTAGTCCACCTAGGCAAGAAACACACCTTGACTCCTCTTTCACCTTCACAAGTGTTGGAGGATCAAGTATTTATGAAATCAAAAAAAAGAAAAGAGGAAAAAAAGAAGAAGGTTCTAGAGTTGGAGGGTAGTGTCTCCTCCAAGGAAGTTGTTCCTAGAAGTCAATTTTTAATAGAACATTCTATTAAAAAAGACACTACTCTTGGAAAAGAGTAAGGAGGATAGTGTCTCCTCCAAAAATCTTGTGATAAAGGAAAGTCACTTTTCTATTAAAAATGATTGCAAAAAGACTTTTCTTCTTCACCAAGGTTTTAGCTCTTTTTCTATTGCTGCCATGGACTTAGAGCTTAAGATCCACAACCTAAATAATTTTGAAAATAAAGGATCTCAAGTTCTTAGTCTAGTGAAGAAGAAGTGGACTTCACCTTGTTCTACTTCTTATGCTACTACTTTGGTGGTGCCCAAAGTAGACAGCCATTGTCTATTTAGGACTTCTCTTACTTTAGTTGTTCTAATAAAGCATCCAACCTTTGATTTATATTGTTTACTAGATACATCTCATGGTGTCTTATTTTCTATTTTTGATCTTAAGGGAAGTTCAAACTTCTTTGAACTTAACTTTACTACTTCCCTTCAAGACCAAATTAGATTCTATGACTTTTCTAAACTCTTTACACCCTCCTCCATGATGTATCTAACATATAATATGATCAAGGGTTGTCTAGGTAGTTTCCTTATCATATTCACTTTGTTTTCTTGTAGAAGCCTAGGTTACTACATAGGGCACTTTAGGCAAGATACCTTAGTATATAGGAGTACTTCACTAGTTTCTTATAGTTTTACTACTTTATCATTTATAGGATTTAGTTTTACACTTAGAGTACACTATAGTGAGGATCCTATTCTTATACTTAGAGAACCCATCCTTCCTAGAATAAGAACCCTTGTTAGGACTGTAGAAGGGATTCCTCATAGGGTGCACTTTCCACATGTATTATATGCATATATCATTACTAAAACTTTGTTTCTTATTTTTGTAGGTGATGCTATCCTTGTGGAAGGACCAAGGGATTTGAGGACAAATCCTTTAGAAGGGGGAGGGTATGATGGAAATCTAATCCCCAAGGATCCCTTTGGAAGAGGTAAGACCAAGAAGGGTGAAGGTTGATCCAAGGAGGCTCACACTTAAAGACCATTGGGCCTTTAACTAGGTCCATGGTTAGGAGGCTAGAGGAGGCTTCTAGAGAGGAGATGCTTCCTACACCTATGCTCAATATGAGTATTGAGTATGATTCCTCTTTTTAGTCTCATAGTCTCTATTGTACATACGTTGTATAGTTTGATTTCTTGTACCTTGTATATAGTAGATACTTGTATAGGTGTATTTTTGCCTTTGTATTTGTGAGGCACTTTATTTCCTTTTATTAGCTATTGTATATTGTTCCTAGGGAAGGTTACTTGGGCACTTTAACTCCATTTAACCTAATCTAGAAATATACTCTTTTCTTATTTTTCTAGTAGTAGGATTGGGAATGGCATTAGCAAGCTAGAGAGTGTGACTAGTAAGCTAGAGAGTGTTACTAGCAATTGGACAAAGAGATGGACCTAGGCTAAATTTTTGATATTAGACTCATTTTAGTCCTAATTTTTCATAGATTTGATTTAGCTAGGTTCCATTCACATTGGATGAACCTAACTAAACCAAATCAACATTTTTCAAAACCGGTTGGAGTAAAATAAAGTCCATGAGCTGCCCACCTTGATTTGTGTTCACATTGCTTGTTCACACTCAAGCTTAGAAGCTTGAAGCACAAGTTTCTCCTTAGCTTGCTTACCAAGCAAGCTAAGTGAGTAGCTTGCTCTCGAAGCCTCTAGACCATGGATGGTTAGCTAGACCTTACCATGGTTCCTAGTGAACCATGGTTAAGGCTAGCTTGCTCTCCAAGCTTCCTACTCCTATATTTTCGTTTTTCCTTCATTGTAAAACACTTTTGGATGATATTTTTGAGTGAGATCAGAATTTGCACGAAAATTCTCTCTTCCAAAAGTCTTTAACCTCTTTGATATTCATCCAATTCTCTTATCCCTTCCATAGAAGAGTGTGGTGAGAATTGAAGAGACTTATCTCTTCATCAAGGAGTGGCGTCTCTTGGGAGAGTTCTCCACCAAACCGTGGTGGTTCTAAGGTCTCCTCCTCCATTGGACACCTTAGCAATGCTTAGGAAGAATCAAGGAGCCAAAGATCTAGGGAGGAACTTGAAGAGGATTGACATCAACCGGATTCTCCAACAAGTTTTCCATCAGATTTTGTCTGTGATTTTTTGTGAACCTGGTCACGAAAAGTAGAGTGCTCTTCCATCTGAATGTACCTTGTAGCTCGGGCACGCAGTTCATCCATATCAAGGGGAGATCGTCGACACAGGCTATCGACGAAAGGTCCTGGCTTGAGTGCCATGAGCATGGCATGTAGGACAACCTCGGGATTCAAGTTCCGAATCTTGACCGAGACGCTGGTGAAACGCTCCATGAACGTACTCAGTGGTTCATCGTCGCCCTGTCTAAGAATAGCCAAGGCATATGATGTGACATTGTAAGGACGGCTCGTCGCATATTGTGCCGTAAATTGCCATATCAGGGTGTTGAAGTTGTCAATCGACCTCGCCGACAATTGTGTGTACCAACCCAGTGCTGCTCCCTTGAGTGACGTTGAAAAAACCCTACACAAAATAGCATCCTCATTAGTGTATAGGTTTACCTGTGTAATGTAGAGATCGACATGTTCGTCTGGGTCAATCGTGTCGTCGTAACGGTCGATGTTGAGAGGCTTCCATCTGAAAGGGAGGGGCGTCTCCATAATGCCGTCAACAAAGGGGTGGCGACGGATGCTCGCCCGAGGTCCTGAATCTTGGGCGGGCGCATTGCTGATGTCATGGGATGACCTGCTCGTTGGTGCGTGTGACCGATGTGCGGCCGACCTGTGGGTCGGTGCCTTAGGCGCGGTTGGTGGTTGGGAAACCGAGTGCCCCTCTTCCTCGTGTTGATTGCTCGGTTGAGAGGGTTGATCAGAAGGGCGCCGAGGAAGTTGGGCGTGAATACGCTCATTCTCGAGGCGCGCAGCGCCGCTAGGTTAGTTTCATTCACGGAACGCAGTGCTGCCAGATGGGTTTCGTGCTTGGCACGAATGCTTTGCAGGTCGATGGCGTGTTGCTACTTATTTGTTCGACCTGCTCAATCAGTCGTCTCAGTGCTACTTTGTTGTCCATTCTTGTGTGATCTGAGTTGTTCGTTGCTTGTCTGCTATGGCTTCGGGTGAAAACCATAAGCGTGGCCGATAAGAGCTATCTTGATCGGCCCCACGGTGGGCGCCAAATGTTCTTACTAGAGATCGGTCGTAGGTACGATCTGCTGGGCAAGATGGGTGAGCCTCCTTCGCTGGGTACGATTGTTGTTCCAAGGCGGGGGTGGTACCTGCAAAAGAGACTCTAATGCTAAAGTTAGTGTTTGTGGATGTATGGGTCTCGTATAAGTAATGCACGTACCTTAGTATGAATTAGGGTTTTACTAGGCCTTGGGCCTGAGATCGGTTATAACCTGTTTAGATGGTGGGCCTTGTCTTGGTTGATGTCAAGCAGCACGTGTCCGATGTCAACTCGCATTGTGATGCCTCAAAGTATAGAGGCATCATTGGATCACTCTTATAATTGACAGCTAGTAGGCCTGATATAATGTTTGTTGTGTGCCTATGTGCAAGATTCCAAGCTAATCCTAAAGAATCTCATATGAAGAGTGTAAAGAGAATTCTAAAATATTTGAAAGGAACAACCAATGTAGGTTTGTGGTATCAAAAGGGAGTCTCACTAAGTCTGATAGGCTACTCAGCTCACACTATGCTGGGTGTAGACTAGATAGAAAAAGCACAAGTGGTACTTGTCACCTACTAGGTAGTGCACTTATCTCATGGCATAGCAAAAAGCAAGCTTGTGTTGCTTTAAGTACAGCTGAGGCTGAGTATATTGCTGCTGAAGTTGTTGTGCTCAAATTCTTTGGATGAAGCAATAATTAAGAGATTATGGAACTGAGCTAAATAAAATACCTATGAGATTTGACAATACAAGTGCAATAAATTTGACCAAAAATCCAATTTTGCACTCTAGGACAAAACATATAGAGATAAGACACCACTTTTTGAGAGATCATGTCCAAAGGAATGATTGTGTTGTAGAGTTTGTTGAGACTAGTAAGAAATTAGCTTACATATTTACAAAACCTCTACCAAGGAAAAGATTTAACCAATTAAGAATTGAACTAGGGATAATCAATGAATCATGTTTGAATTGATTGTGATCTGAGAGTAATTGTATGATTATGTGGAATGAGTATGAAACATTGAAGCATAAAAGAGAGTATTCAAGGAGTAAAATAAACTTAGAGTAATTTGAAAGGTTGAAATTCTGAGAAGCAAAACTTCTCTGGAATAATCGATTATCTTAAAATATAATCGATTATTTCAAGTGAGTCCGTGGTAATAATCGATTATTTGGACAATAATCGATTATCTGGGAGATGAAGAATTCCAAGAGCCTCTGTAATAATCGATTATTTGGGCAATAATCGATTATTTGGTAAGAAGAAGTCCAAGACCCTCTGGAATAATCGATTATCTAGGGAAATAATCGATTATCTGGGAAGAAGAATTTGAAAGGCCACTGGAATAATCGATTATCTTGAAAATAATCAATTATCTAGGCAAAGATAGGAAAAACAACTCTCTGGAATAATCGATTATTCCAAAAATAATCGATTATTCATAGCAGATAGTGTTTTTAAAGGGTTTTACTAATATAAATAATCGATTATTTGTATAAATAATCGATTATCTGGGCGACCTTATACATTCCTGAAGCATTTTGAACGGTTTATATGCTTGCCAAACCCTTAAACCTCCCATAACTTTTCAGTTAGAAAACCTCTCCCACTCAGAACATGCTAGGGCATAACTACCCCCAAAACCTCTCCTTTCTTCACATTCTCACATTCTCTCAAACCCTCAAACCCTAACCTCCTCATCTTTCTCATTCTCTTCTTCTCCACCAAGACCCATTCATGGTTTCTTCCTCCAAGAGACCCAAGAAGCTGGAAGTGAGGGGGAGCCAGCGCCCTCTGCCCTCAGGGCAACTGATTTCCAAATGGTTCCTAGATGAGAAAACCCAGGAGTATTACTTCGAGTGGTATGCGGGGCAGAGAATCATTCCTCCTAAGACCCTAAAGCTAGAGTGGTTCAAACATGAAGGCTTTAGCTTTCCAACTCTTCTGGAGCACCAAGAACTTGGGAAGTTTTTGGAAATGGAGGGACCCTACTACCCTGAGCTGATCAGGCTATTTCTCTGCTTTGTAACAATCAATGAAGGTATTATGCAATCAGTGGTGAAGGGGAAGCTGATTAAGCTTGATGGGCCAACTTTGAAGGCGGCTGTCGGGCTGAGCGGCACGGGACGTGAAAAACCCCAACCCTTCAACTTTGGTGATTTTGAGCAGCTGACGACCTTCAGAGATGGTCAGAGGAATCCTGAGACCACCAACTACAACAAGTTTCTGGCGGGAGGTATGAAGAAGAATTCCTATTTAATTTCTTTTATCATTTCTTGGATGTTAAAACCTCGTTTGCATAATCATGCCCAAATGTCAAGGGATGACATTTTATTAATGCATGTGATTAAGAAGAAAATCAAGATTGATTGGGTATCAATTGTAAATGATTGTATGTGGAAGGCAAGACGGAAAGAGGATGGACCAATTCTTATGCTCTGTTACTGTCAAATTTTTTTGAGAATGCAGGGGTAGACTTGATAGGGGAAAGGAAAATAATTCTCCATGCTTCTTATAAGATTGAGAAATCTTCCTTACATCACATGGGAATGCCCAAATAGGAAGATAAGTGGGTATTCAAGGGAGATGTACCTCCAACCCGTGAACCAGCGACAGATGAAGATGGCGTTCTATCACATGATGAGGACCAGCCACCACAGGTTGAAGCTGAACCTGACCGAGAGCCAGAAGTAGAGCCTAAGCCATTTTCTCCATTCGAGCAAATTATGATTAATAAGCTTGATGCTGTTATGGAGATGTTTAGAAGGCATGAGTCAATATATTCGGGTATTTTTGATAGGTTTGACACCCTTGATCATGAAATTAACCGACTCAAGACTCACCTTGGGATTCCTGAAGACTCAGATTGATGCTCTGTTGTGTTCTATTTTAATTAGGAAGTTTAAATTCTGTTTTTAAGTTTTAATTTCAATTTGGTTGTAATATTTTTAATTCCGGAACAATTTTAATGCTTTAATCTGTTGAACAATTTAATTTCTGATGATATTTGAAGTTTGAATTGCTGATATATTGGTTTGAATGATGTGCAAAATTCTGATTTGGTTGGTTGATGCTATGATGCTCTGTTTTTGAGCATGGTGTTTGATGTTCTGTTTTTGAACATTGGTATTCTGATATTTGTGATTTGGTGAGCCATATTGATATATTGATAATGTTTTTGGATTTTGATTTCTGAACTGTGGATTATATCTTGTATTTTTGGCTAATTAAGTTATGCTTGAGTTGCAGAACTAATGGTTCTGACTTGGATAGTATAGTTTGAATTTCACAAAGTTTGGATGTTGATCAATACCTATGATGTGTTGAATTTGTTTTGGTATTGTTCTGAGCATATAAGGAGTATGCATATGGCTTATATTGTGTATTGTGAACAAACATAGCTTGATTTGTTTTTTATAATGCCAAAGGGGGAGAAAAGGTTGTGTGTGCCTTGCAGGTTTTGTGTTTTGCAGGTGTTGAAAGTAAAGAAAACAACACAATAGTCAAAAGAAGCCTAGCTTGGTTTAGCTTGGTTTGTCATCATCAAAAAGGGGGAGATTGTTGAGATTGGGGGAGCCTGAGATTGACAAGATCATCTCTGAAGAAGATCATCTCTGAAGCTTGAGAAGTTTTGATGATAACAAATGTGTGCCAAGGACAACAACAACTTAGAAGTCAAAAAGAAAATTCTAAAATGTAATAGGAAATAGTTTATAAAATTGTTTTGATTGAGTTTATTTTTGTGTGTGCTGTGTGCATAAGCTAAATCTATATCTAATCTGATTAGGGAGTATATGATGATGAGTTTAAAGGATTAAGAAGTTATTTTGAGACTTAAAACAAAGTTTTGAAAACTAACTCAAAATAATCGATTATCATTAAATATAATCGATTATTCTAGCAACAAGCAAAAAGAGATGCCTTGCTGCAATAATCGATTATTTGTGAAATAATCGATTATCCCATAAATGGCTCTCTGGAATAATCGATTATCCAGCAAAATAATCAATTAAATTGTTCTTGGTTGGTTTCCAGAAAACCTGAAGAACAAAATAATCGATTATTCTTTAAAATAATCGATTAAATTGTTCTTGGTTGGTTTCCAGAAAACCTGAAGAACAAAATAATCGATTATTCTTTAAAATAATCGATTATCTAGTTCTAAAACTTTTATAAATAGTTTGAACATTTTGAAACTTCAGAACAGAGTTAGAATTGAGAATCAAAATTATAAAAGAATTTTTGTGAAGTCTTTGTGACAATCTTGGAGAGTTTTCTTTGTGAATCCAAGAAGAAAAACGTTTGTGAAAAGCTTTGAAAGGATCATCATCATCACATTCTTCAAAAGGAAAAGATTAAGATTTGCTTCTGAATTCCAGGTGAATTCGTTCCTTAATTCTTTGTGAATACTTGTAAATCTTGAGAGGGTTTCTCAAGTGGTAAGGAATTCTTGTAGTGGGTGTCTACAAGGGGTGCTTTCTTGAGGTCAAGAAAGTGGTTATCTTGAATGTAGGAGTATATGCATGTGTGGTATGCTTGTAAACCTTCTTCATTAAGATAGTGGAACAAATCTTGATCATGTTATGATTGAGGACTGGATGTAGGTAACATGAGGAGTGACTGAAGCAGGATAAAAGACTTGTGCAATCTTCTCTTACTCTTATCTTTTACCTTGTGTAATATCTTGATTGTGCATTAAAGAAGATTGTTCTTGATTAACATGTGTGCATGAATAATGTTGGTTTAAACTGAATTAAAGCATTACATATTAGTGTTAACTTTGAACCTCATTATTGAGTAATCAAGAAAACACATAGGTTTCATTCTTCTATAACAAGTCTTTATGAAACTTCATTGAAAATTCATTTTTAGAAAAGTTTAATTGAAATAAAGATCCTCAATACTCTGAAAATTTTTAAGTGTCATAGAATCCAATTCACCCCCCCTCTTGGATTGTGCCATTCTTTTCTAACAACTCTTACCAACCATCCCACAATAAAGGCGGCTGGAGAGGCATCACAATACTCACGTGGCAGGGGCAACACTAGAATCCCTACCAGCCATCCACTTCTCTGCCCACCAACATAGGGGCACAACAAATATCTCTTGCCCATCCACCTAGGGGCAGTCTTTCATTCCCCAACCATCCATCAACAATCAAACAATCAATCATCAAAAGGACTCAACATTTCGCCTGGAAAGGCATCATAATACTCATAGGTCACCCATTTACTCCTTTTCCTACCATCACAAGGGCAACTCCTACCAGCAATCATCTTCTTCATCAGATGTCCTCCCAAAGAAAAGGGGCAATCACATCATCAGCATCAGCAGGCAGCCTGGAGAGGCCAGGCATAATAATACTCACCATTCAACAGGAAGCCTGGAGAGGCCAGGCATAATAATACTCACTGTTCAGCATGCAGCCTGGAGAGGCCAGCCATAATAATACTCCTTCTTAAACAAGCTAAAAATAAAGGGACACATTATCACAAGATAAACAATGGAGCTTCTTCTTAAAAACTGAAGATCAGGTGTACAGTTTGTCAACCTTGTTACCCAATAGAGTACGCAACCAATGCTCAACTTCTCTAAAAGGTAATGCTATGAGCAAATACACCTATCCAAGGGAAGTAACGTAGAAGCATCACACAAAGAGACAAAGAGAAGATTTGGATGAAATGTCTACATCTTTACTTGGCTTTGGAAAAGCAACACGTAGCTATTCCAAAGGACAAGTAAAGAGGGGCAGCTGTAAACACCCAATTTTGTTCAGGAGGCATACAAACAAAGAAACAGACGTCTATTATCAATGAAAGGAACTCCCAAATCATGAAAATAACAGGACATGACATCAGAAGGCTAAAAGCCTAAATAAGCTACCAAAACTGGAACGGGTCGTTCCAATTTTACAAAAAGGACCTAAAACCTAGTTTGGAACAGGCTGTTCCTAAATTGGAATGGGTCGTTCCAAAATTAGAATGGGCCGTTCCAAGCTCTTAAATAAAGGATAAAACCTACATTTGGAACGGGTCGTTCCCAAATTGGAACGGGACGTTCCAAGTGACAAAAGAGGCCTCAAATCTTAATTTCGAATGGGTCGTTCCAGCATAGCAATTATGTGTTAAACGCACCTCTAGAACGGGCCGTTCCAATATCAGAACGGTTCTATCCAATATACAAAATTAACACATAATGGCCAGATCCAGAACGGGTCGTTGCAATTTTGGAACAGGCCGTTCTAGCACCCTTTTGATGCCTATAAATAGACAGCTCGGGCACAGTTCTCAAGGCTCCAAATTTTGTCCAGACTCCTTAGAGTTCAAAATTTCTCTCTTTCTCTCTCTCTCTCTCTCTCTCTTGTATTTCTTGAGATTTTGTGAGGCACATTGTAGTGTGAAAGGTTGCCACAAAGCACCTAAAATATTCCTATTTTGAAGATTCAATAGAGCTCATTCAAAAGGTATTTCAGTTAATCTCTTTCTCTCTTTTTTTATTTCTTTTCTATAATAAATATTGTTATAATAAAAATAATCATGTAGACATTTTAGGGTTAATTGTATAATTTAAATTTCAAGCATCTAAATAGTTATTAATAAAAGGGGATTTAATATTTCTATTATTATCATTTATAATGCTAACTTCATCATAGAGTACCGATTAAGGGCGTTGTAGGGGTGCTTAATACCTTCCCTAAACGTAACCGACCCCCGAACCCAATTATGGTTATCAAGGCCATTATTGAACTTTTAAAAACCTTTTCTTTTTCCAATTTTTTGAGTAAAACATTGGTGGCAACTCCATGAACCTATTTTCAAAACCATTAATTAAGGATTAGTCTGGTGTCCGGGCATTCCTTAATTGATGGGATTTTCAAAAGAATGTCCAAACCATAGGTCGCAAGATAAAAATTTTTTGGGTTGCGACAGGTCCCACATAAGGCTCCAAGGATGGTCCTCCATCAGAGTTGACCTTGCTCCTTTTCATGGAAAGGATAATGTGGATGATTACATGGATTGGGCGATGAAGGTTGAACAACTCTTCACTTTTCACAATGTGAGTTAAGAGAGAAGGGTTCCCATGGCTACCCTAAGCTTTCAAGGGTATTCCATGTATTGGTGGACTTCCCTTGAAAGAGAAAGAAGAACTTATCATGAGCCTCCAATTTAATAGTAGAATAAGCTTAGAAGTTCTTTAAGGAGAAGACATATTCCTCCTTATTTTGAGAGGGAGTTAATGGACAAGCTCTAAAGACTCCAACAAAGACACCTTAGTGTGGAGAAATATAGGTAATAAATGGAGTTGCTTATGATGAGGGCCGATATTAGGGAAGAGTAAAGAACCACCATTGCTAGGTTTCAAAGTGGTCTAAACCTAGAGATTAGGGACAAGGTTGAATGATCGAAGCCGTATCCGGTCAAATAAAAACAATTAAATGCAATACTAGGAAGTGTGACTGCTAGGTCGTCTCCCAAAGACCATTTTTCTCTGTCAAAGGTTTAAACACGAAGGGGGGGTTTGGTTCAGATTTTTCAAGTATAACACAATAAACGCCGATAACACAACAAGTAAAATAGATTGGCTCCTTGTTCGGATTGTAACTCTCTTATCCTTGGTTCACAATGAGATTACCCTATTAACCACTTAATCCTTGTTGCATCCGAGTTAACCAACTAAGCGAAGATTAACTTAAGATTTCCCTACACGAATTAAGCAAACGTATACAACATCAACCTCTTCACAGATTAAGCAACTGTGGCATTGAGCACAACCCATTAAGCATGGACACATTGATACAGAGCTTAAATGAAGAAGAACAAAGCAGAATAGAGATATATAAACATACCCAACCTCAAATAGAGATTACAATCCATACAAGAAGCCAACCCAGGGATTTTAGCCTTCTATTAAAATAAAAGCAAATATAGAAACGAAAATGCAAGGAGAAGAGAGAAAAACACCAATTTCGATGCAAGGGTTCAGTTCAGATACAAAATGCATATAAGAGAAGAGGAGAGTAAAACAAAAATGGCAGCTAAAGAGAGAAAAACGTAAAAACCCAGCTACAAGAGAGAAAACGTGAAGAAAACAAAGAGAAGAGAAGATAGCTATGTAGTCACATCAGAATATCCCCGTAGTGGCTGCCCTAAAACCCTAAATAAAACCTAGAAGAGTCAAAATGGGCCCCCAAGTTAGGTTTGACTTGAAAATACAATAAAATAGAATACAAATTGAAATTAAATGCTGAGGTGGAAAATGGTGCAACGGTGACATGGCAGATGACGTGGCAGTTCCTCTTGAAGTCCAAAAAATTAATTCCAAGCCCCAAATAATTATTAAATTGCCCTGAAAATAAAAATTGGAATAATTAGATTCAGAAAATTCAAATTAGTTAAAATATGAATTACCGGTCCAATTAAAGCCCAAATAGAAAATAGTACAGAATATAAACAATTAAGCACAAATCAGAGATTAAAATAAGTACAGAAAGGTAAGAAAATAAGGAAAAATAATGACTCATCGTTGAACTACTACCTTATAGAGACCTTAATAAATTAGTTCAACTTTGTGTGAGAGTAGAACAACAAATTAGAAGAAAGCCTTCCCTTACGAAGGAATCTACCTCATACCCTAGGAAGGACTTCAAGAAGGAGGGTCATTCCTCCTATTCAAAAGATAGACCATTAGAAAAACAAAAGGAAAAACCTTACAATGAGACTAGAACTAGTTCCATTAAGTTTTTTAAATGCTTAGGGAAGGGACACATAGCTTCCCAATGCCCCACAAAGAAAACAATGATCATTAGGGGCAATGAGATTTTAAGTGAGGAAAACACTTCATCTTCTTCATCCTCTTCAAGTGAAGAAGATGAAAGCCTTAGTTCTAGTGATGAAGCGCCATGTGAAGGTGACCTATTGATTGCTCAAAGGTTACTTACCAACCAACCCAATGAATAAGACCAATCACAAAGAGACAACCTTTTCCATTCTAAATGAAAAAATTTTAAGAAAACTTGTTCTCTCATTGTTCATAGTGGTTCTTGTAATAACTTTGTAAGCCAAAGGTTGGTTGATAAGCTTAACCTGACTACTATAACCCATCCTAAATCTTACAAACTTCAATGGCTTAATGAGGATGGACCTATAGAAGTTAAGGACCAAGTAAATGTTCCTTTCTCTATTGGAAAATATAAAGATGAAATTTTATGTGATATAATTCCAATGGATGCAAGCCATATTTTACTTGGAAAGCCTTGGCAACATGATAGGAAGGCCATTCATGATGGTGTTACAAACAAAATTTGCCTAGTCGACCTAGGCAAGAAACATACCTTGACTCCTCTTTCACCTTCACAAGTGTTGGAGGATCAAGTATTTATGAAATAAAAAAAAAGAGGAGAAAAAGAAGGTTCTAGAGTTGGAGGGTAGCGTCTCATCCAAGGAAGTTGTTCCTAGAAGTTAATTTTTAATAAAACATTCTATTAAAAAATGTCTTCTAGTTGAACAACCTCTGTACGTTCTCAATACTAAAAAGACACTACTCATGGAAAAGATTAAGGAGGATAATGTCTCCTCCAAAAATCTTGTGAAAAAGGAAACTCACTTTTTAATTCAAAATAATTGTAAAAAGACTTTTCTTCTTCACAAAGATTTTTGCTCTTTTTCTACTACTGCCATAGACTCAGAGATTAAGATTCGCAACCAAAATATTTTTGAAAAGAATGGATATCAAGTTCTTAGTCTAGTGAAGAAGAAGTGGACTTCACCTAGTTCTACTTCTTATGCTACTACTTTGGTGGTGCCCAAAGTAGACAACCATTGTCTATTTAGGACTTCTATTACTTTAGTTGTTCTAATAAAGCACCCAAACTTTGGTTTATATTGTTTATTAGATACATCTCATGGTATCTTATTTTCTATTTTTTATATTAAGGGAAGTTCAAACTTCTTTGAACTTAACTTGACTACTTCCCTTCAAGACCAAATTAGACTATATGAGTCTTTTAAAATCATTACACCCTCTTCCATGATGTATCTAACAAATAATATGATCAAGGGTTTGTCGCCACCGGCCCGAAACGGGCTTTCGGCATTCGCGAAGGATGGTTATACTCTTTTATTTGTTTAAAAATATGGATTGCTAGAATGACGTATTCTCAAACTGAGACCTTGTCAAACGAGCAATTTTATTAAATGATTCACCAATCCATATTAATCCCAAGCGGGACCCTCCATGGATTAGTGGTTTTCGCAAAAGGAGGGTTCGTGGAGTCGCCACCAATGTTTTACTCAAAACATTGGAAAAAGGGATAAGGCAATTGATTTTATAAATCAACTTTGGCCATTACAACCAGAGTTGGGTAAGGGAGTCGGTTACGCGTGGGGAAGGTGTTAGCACCCCACAACGCCCCTTTCGGGTTCCCTATGACAGATTATTTCTAAAATAACAGTGTAAAATTACTAAATTACCCCTATTTATTCTAAGCAATTATAAATTAACTATCTACATGATGACAGTTTAAATATGCACACAGAAAGCAGTAAAAGGAAGGATTTAAGAAGAAACCTCTTGAAGCGTGCTTTTATATATTGAGTAAAACTGGGAAGCTTTTTGGCGTTCCCTCGCTCTACAAGCTCGCTCGCTCCTTCCTAAAAACTTTTGACTATGGAAATCCGGAGGATTTCCCTTCGACTAGGTTCGAATCTCCAAGCTAAGTGCTCGGAATTCCAGAACTTCGTCGGATCGACTCCCAGAGAGATTTCTAGGGCAGAACACTGCTCAAAAACCCCAGAATACTCAAGGAGGGAGTCAAAACTGAGTAAAAAAGTGTGGAATGACGTCCAATTGACGTCATATTTATAGGGAATAGGCGCAATACGGCCTACAGAAGCAATACGGCCGTATTGAAATTTTTGAACTTCAATACGGTCGTATTGAGTTCAATACGGCCGTATTGAAATTCAGAAATTTCAATGCGCCCGTATTGAGTTCACTGCGGCTGTATTGAAGCTTCAATACGGCCGTATTGGTTTCAGTACGGCCGTATTGAAGTTTCAGAAACTTCAATACGCCGTATTGAGTTCACTGCGGCCGTATTGAAGCTTCAATACGGCCGTATTAAGTTCAGTACGGCCGTATTGGGCTTCATTCCCTCCACTTCCTTATTTTGAGCTATTCTAAGACCTCTAGACCTACAGAGAACCCTCCTAGGGCCTTCCAGGAGTCCTTCTGGCTGATCTTCCTTCAGTCTTCGAGAGTCTTCAAGCTTTATTTCCGACCCGGACAATTTTAGGGGTCTACAGCTGCCCCCCCCCTTTACTTAGTCGGACGGCCTTTTGGTGTACCGGCTGACAAGTAAAGGAGTTGATCCAATTGTCCGGGTGATGCGCCGACCTTCTGACTTGTAGCGTCTTCCGGTGGAAAATTGTCGAGTAGCCTCTCCAGGTTTTGCTTTGCTTGTTGCCCAAGCTGGAAGCTGTGAGTACCGCCTCTCCAGGCTTAGCTTCACTCTTTGTTCGAGCCGGAAGCTAAGTACCCTTGTGACAACGGTAGCAGTGTGAGTTTCGCCTCTCCAGGCTTAGTCTCGCTCTTTGTTCGAGCCGGAAACTAAGCACCTTTGTGACGACGGTGAGCAGTGTGAGTTTCGCCTCTCCACGCTTTGCTTTGCTTGCTGCCCAAGCTGGAAGCTGTGAGTACCGCCTCTCCAGGCTTAGCTTCACTCTTTGTTTGAGCCGGAAGCTAAGTACCCTTGTGACAACGGTAGCAGTGTGTACCTCCTTTCCAGAGATAGCTTCGCTCATTGCTCGAGCCGGAAGCTGCATACCTCCGTGTTTGTGACGACGGGGTAGCGTGAATATTTCCTTTTCAGGGATTTGTGATGATTTTGTCTCCACAGTCCACGATGCTGCTTCGACGGTTGTTTTTTGATTTTTGTGCCACTGAGGGCTGGATAACGCAGGGATCCGTCTAGGGGATGTGCAGTTACTCATAGGTTTTTTGTGTCCCAACTTTCCATTGCGTAGTTGGTGCCCACTGGGGAATTTCTGATTCCTTAGGGATGCAGACACAAAGATGCTCTTTCTGATGTGAGCGGTGCCTTATGATTGGCTGACGTCCTTTCGACGTTGGTGGAGTATCCCGGTTATCCTTGTTCGGGTAACTCTTTTTGATTTTCTGATTTTTTGCTGCCTCTGTGTAGGCTGTTATCCGCTGGGGATTCTGGATGTTGATTTTGATTAGCCTCTTCTGTTAGGCATATCACCTTGATGTTCAATGATTGGCTGAGAGCCAGATTCCACTTGGGGAATGATTATTGATCTTTTTATGATTTTTCCGTTTGAAGGAGTGCCTCTTATGTAGGCGATTGGGGAATGGGGTTCAGTGTTCGGCTGAGTGCCGGATTCCGCTTGGGGAATGGTTATTGATGTTTTTTTGATTTTTCTCCTTTTGCAGGGATGCCTCTGAGTAGGCGATTGGGGAATGAGGGATCTTATGTATCCCAGAGTATTATTTAGGAAGCCTCTACAGGCTTAGCCTCACTCGACACTTGAGTTGGAGAGCTATCTTCACTGAGGAAGTTTAAGTCCTTTGACTTGGATATTCTGCTTGGGAGATCGTACTTCCATTGGGGATTTTGACGATCTTGCTTGATAGCTCTTGCTGGGGATTTTGAATCCAAGAGCATGAGTTGAGGTTCCCTCTGGGAAGTATTATTTCTGCGAGCCTCTCCAGGCTCATTTATTCTTTGATGTGGAGGATGAGGAGTATTTTGGTAAGCCTCTCCAGGCTCAGTTATTCTGTACAAACTGATGAGTATTGTTTCGGCAAGCCTCTCCAGGCTCGGTTATTCTGCGGGATCTTTTTGTTGGATTTTCTATATCCTTGCCTTTTTCATTTTCGGCTTTTTCTGTATTTTGCCTTTTCTTCTGATTTGGCTTTTTCTGTATTTTGCCTTTTTATGTTTTTGGCTTTTGCTGTACAGAAATTAAAAGTGCCAAAGAAATTAAATTCAGTTATTATGAGAGAGTATTATTTCGGCAAGCCTCTCCAGGCTCAGTTATTTTGTAGGAGTATTATTTCGGCAAGCCTCTCCAGGCTCAGTTATTCTGAGAGTATTCTTTCGGCAAGCCTCTCCAGGCTCAGTTATTCTGAGAGTATTCTTTCGGCAAGCCTCTCCAGGCTCAGTTATTCTGTGAGTATTCTTTCGGCAAGCCTCTCCAGGCTCAGTTATTCTGTATGATGCTGTTGATTTTCTGAATCTTTGTATTTTGCTTGCTGCTGTCATACACAAGCAATTTTCTATTTTTCTATTTTATGTAATTGCCTCATGATAAGGTCTTTGAATGTACAACTAATGTGTGTGTGATGCACAAATGCAATACAATTTTTTATTTTTGTTCATTTATTTAGAAAAGTGAGTGGCTCTCCCTATCCTTTTCTTCTTGGAGGACTTTCTGTCATTGACGCGAGGGAGTATTTTTGTGAGCCTTTATGCAGGAGATTATGGATTTTACAGGAACCCCTCCAATTTTCTTTTATTGACCGATTATTAATGGAATTTCGTACAATTTTATGAAAAACCAATTCAGAGGCATAATCACATGGTCAAGAAAGAAAAGAAACAAATGGATATTTTTATTGATATTCACAAGTGTTTTTACAGAAAGGTTTACAAAGGGATTTTCTGAAGAATGGCTGGCCGAGGTGGGCTATACATTTTTGGCTTAAACAATTATATCTGTGATTGCTGCTCTTCCCGTTTCCCTAGTTGTTTCGGGTGAGATGCCTGAGCCAGGAGTGTAGATACTACAAGACGCTTGCTTCTAGAAGATTATCACTTGGACCGCCTTTCGGTTTTCGGTTCAAGTGATCGTTGCTTGCTTTACTTTTTGCATCTTATTCTTTTGCCCCTAATTTTTGCCTAGGACATGTCCTAGCGGGGATAATTTTGCCTTTGTTTTGCCTAGTACCCTTGTACTGGCGGGCTTTTTGTTTTGCCCTAACTTTTGCCTAGGATGCCCTTTTTGGGTTTTCATCCTAGCGGGCTGATGCAAGCAACGTCTTCAAGCATAATACTTCTTTACCACGTCAGCGTTGACTGGGTATCGAAGTTCTTCTCCGTCCATGTCTGTGAGAATCAATGCTCCTCCGGAGAAGGCTCGCTTCACCACGTATGGTCCTTCGTAATTTGGGGCCCACTTTCCGATTTTGTCCTTTTGAGCTGGTAGCAATTTCTTCATCACCAGCTCTCCCTCATGGTAGATTCGAGGATGGACTTTCTTGTCAAAAGCCTTTTTGATCTTCCTTTGGTAGGCTTGACCATGGCATATGGCGTTCAGTCGTTTTTCTTCGATAAGGTTCAATTGGTCGTGTCGACTTTGAACCCATTCTGCCTCGGAAAGTTTTGCTTCCATGATTACTCTCAGAGACGGTATCTCGACTTCAACCGGCAGAACTGCCTCCATTCCATAAACAAGGGAGAATGGAGTAGCTCCTGTGGATGTACGTACTGAAGTCCTATAACCATGGAGAGCGAAGGGTAGCATCTCATGCCAGTCTTTGAATGAGACAACCATCTTTTGTACTATCTTCTTGATATTCTTATTGGCTGCCTCGACCGCCCCATTCATCTTTGGTCGATATGGGGAAGAGTTATGGTGCTGAATTTTGAACTCTTTGCACAGTTCTTCCACCATCTTATTGTTCAAATTGGATCCATTATCAGTGATGATTTTGTCGGGAATACCGTATCTACATATGATATTCTTTCTGATGAAGGATGTTACCACCTTTCGGGTCACATGAGCATACGATGCCGCTTCTACCCATTTGGTGAAATAGTCAATGGCCACAAGGATGAACCTATGTCCATTGGATGCCTTTGGCTCGATGGGTCCAATAACATCCATGCCCCATATTGCGAATGGCCATGGTGAAGCCAACACATTGAGTGGCGTTGGTGGGACATGAATGTTGTCGGCGTATGCTTGACACTTGTGGCATTTCCGGACGTATTGGTAACAATCCCTTTCAATGGTCGACCAATAATATCCTGCTCTGAGGATTTTCTTAGCCATTGCAGGCCCGGGAATATGGGTACCGAAAACCCCCTCATGTATTTCTTTGATTACATTTTGAGCTTCGACTTGGTCTATGCACCTCAACAAGACCGAGTCATAATTCTTTTTGTAGAGGGTTTCTCCAATCAACAGAAATCCCATGGCCCTTCTTCGGATATGCTTTTTATCATTATCGCTGGCCATATCAGGATATTCCCCTTTTGACAGATATTGTTTGATGTCATGGAACCATGGATGATCGTCAACAACTTCATCTATCAGTAGGCAGAACGCTTGCTTATCGTGCCGCCGGATATTGATGATGGGCATTTCATGCTCCTTATCCAAGGCGAACATCAATGATAGTGTGGCAAGGGCGTCAGCGAACTGATTTTCCTCCCTTGGGATATATTCAAAGACGACATTTTGAAAGAATTGTATCAGGTCTTTGATATGCTCAACATATGGTATCAGCTTAGGATTTCGGACTTCCCATTCACCTCGCAGTTGGTGAATGACTAAAGCCGAATCTCCAAATACTTTGAGCTTTAGGATACCATTGTTGATTGCTGCTTGGATTCCTAACGCGCAAGCCTCGTATTCGGCCATGTTATTTGTACAGTCAAAGTTGAGTCTTGCCGTTAAGGGGATATGCTTTCCTTGTGGGGAGATTAATACTGTTCCAATCCCCTGTCCAAGCATGTTGGAGGCTCCATCGAAATACATGGTCCACGTATCATCCTTAGGATCTTCATGTTGTAAATGCATTATATCCTCATTGGGGAAATCATCCTGAAGGGATTGATAGTCATTGGTCGGCCCGTGTGCTAGGTAATCAGCTAGGGTACTACCCTTGATGGCCTTTTGTGTGACATGTATGATGTCAAATTCTGATAATTGCACTTGCCATCGGGCAATCTTCCCAGTGATTATCGGTTTGTCGAACACGTACTTAATTGGGTCCATTTTGGAAACCAACCAAGTAGTATGCCTAATCATATACTGCCTGAGCCGTTGTGTTGCCCATGCTAACGCACAGCACGTCTTTTCTAGTGGCGTGTAGCGGGTTTCATAATCAAAGAACTTTTTGCTCAGGTAGTAGATGGCTTGTTCTTTCTTCTTTGTTTCATCTTGTTGTCCTAGCACAGCTCCCATGGACTCATCAAGCACCGTTAGATAGAGGATTAATGGTCTTCCCTCGACAGGTGGCACCAACACTGGTGGATTGGCCAAACACTGTTTGATCTTATCGAAAGCTTGTTGACAATTCTCATCCCAAACTTCGGAATGATTCTTGCGCAACAGCTTGAATATTGGTTTGCACGTGTCAGTCAACTGTGCGATGAACCTTGCGACGTAGTTCACCCTGCCGAGGAATCCTCTAATTTCTTTCTCAGTTTTAGGAGGAGGCATTTCCATTATTGCCTTTACTTTATCGGGGTCCACCTCTATGCCTTTTTCACTGACGATGAACCCGAGAAGCTTACCTGACCGAACTCCGAAAGTACACTTAGCCGGGTTTAGCTTAAGCTGATACTTACGAAGCCGATTGAATAATTTTCTCAAATATTGGATGTGGTCCATCTCGTCTTTTGACTTTGCGATCATGTCATCCACGTATACTTCAATTTCTTTGTGGATCATATCGTGGAATAGCGTCACCATCGCTCGTTGGTAGGTGGCACCCGCATTTTTAAGTCCAAAAGGCATCACCCTGTAGCAGAAAGTTCCCCAGGGTGTAATGAAAGAAGTTTTCTCGCGGTCTTCTATATTCATCTTGATTTGATTATACCCCGAGTATCCATCCATAAAGGAATAGAGTGTGTTTGTGGCGGTGTGATCCACAAGTGTATCGATGTGGGGCAAGGGAAAATCGTCCTTTGGACTGGCACGATTCAAATCCCTATAATCAACACACACTCTAACCTTCCCATTCTTTTTGACGACTGGCACAATGTTAGCCAGCCATTCGGGATACTGGGATACAACCAAGAATCCCGCGTCCAATTGTTTTTCTACCTCCTCCTTAATCTTTAAGGACCATTCGGGCTTGATTCGTCGAAGCTTTTGCTTAATGGGTCGAAACCCCTCTTTTAAGGGCAACTTGTGTTCGACAATGTTGGAGTCCAACCCGGGCATATCATGGTACGACCATGCAAATACGTCCTTGTATTCCCTCAATAATTGAATCAATTGTGTTTTTATTCCATCACTGATACGGGTCCCAATGTTGACCTCTTTCAATTCTTGATCCTGCCCCAAATTCACGGTCTCCAATTCTTCTTGATTCGGTTGGAGTAGACGAGCTTCTTGATCTAGCAGTCTTTGCAGATCCGGAGAGATGGTCTCCTCATCACTGTCCAACTCAACCCATTCACCCTCGGCTTTCGGATCCCGGTCAGAGCGAGCAATCACAGACATAATTATTTATTGGTTCTGTTTAGGTTTAGAGTTTATTAATATTAATGAGAGAGAGAGAATAGAACAAAATGAGAGAATAATGTGTGAAAAAATGCCTCTTTATTGATATATGAGTGTAAAACTGTACAAAACCCTTTATTTACATGAAAAGGTCCTCATGATCTCGGGTACTGATCATGAGTCCCTAAAAGAAAAAATGTGGAGGGGCCCTATCATGGCTTGCCCTTCTCTCTACTCCTGCTGCGGTAGAGGATTCTTGCTCACGTCGGGCGCCGTCGAATCGAAAGTGACCCACCCAGCATCGATAAGGTCTTGGACCTTATACTTGAGAGCTCTGCAGTTCTCCGTTGAATGTCCCGGTGCCCCCGAATGGTATAGACATTTGTCTTGTGGATTGTACCAATCAGGGTAAGGTGGATTCACTTTCTTTGGTGGAATGTAAGCTATAAGACGCGCCTCCACTAGCTTCGGCAGGAGATCGCTATAAGTGGTCGGAAGTTTGTCAAACTTCTTCACAGAGTTGTATTGCGATTTGCCTGACTTCGAAGTGGAAGAAGATGGAGAAATGGTTACAGCGTTGACTCCTCCTTCTTTCTTCTTCCCGAAGGCCTTCTTAGCTTCATATGGTTGGGAAGGCTTAGCCAGCTTCCCACTTTTAAGTCCTTGTTCCACCCTTTCTCCAATGGTGATGATGTCCGAGAAGAGTGTCGTTGTGTTCCCTATCATTTTATCGTAATAGGGACCAGTCAACGAGTTGATGAATAAGGACACCGTCTCCTTATCCGACAGCGGGGGCTCTATCTGTGCCGCCAACTCCCTCCAACGTTGGGCGTACGCCTTGAAGGATTCATCATTCTTTTTACTCAAGGCTTGAAGATCTGACCTATCGGGTGTTAGGTCGATGTTATACTTATAGCGCTTGAGAAAGGCGTCGGCCAACTGTCTCCACGTGCACACTTGATTTCCATCCAGCTGCATATACCAATTGAGTGCAGTTTCGGCTAAGCTCTCTTGAAAGCAGTGGATCAAGAGCTTTTCATTTGTGGCATATGGAGCCATCTTGCGACAGTACATGGTGAGATGACTTTTGGGGCAAGTCGATCCCACGTACTTTGGGAAATCCGGCACTTTAAATTTAGGAGGGAATTGAATGTCCCTCACTAAACACATGTCAGCGGCATCTTTGATGTCAAAATCATGCCCCTCCATAGCCCTCAACCGATCCTCTAGGGCGTGGAATTGTTCTTTTGAAACCTCGGGCTCTTTAATCATAATTCCAGCCCCAAGGGGTACAGTGTGTGGAGGATCTTTTTCATGCTCTTCCTCCTCTCCCTCATGATGGGACCCATGTTCACTGTGATGAGATCCATGGACGTTGTGGTGACGCATGAGTTCCATCATTTGCGCCATTTGCTCTTTAAGCTGTGAAAGCTCGGTTGTGAGCTTCTTGTTTTGCTCCTCCAATGCTTCCATTTTCTTGATTCTCTGTGCGCGCGTAAGGACAGAGAGATGACCAGCCACTTTCTAAAATGAATGTTTAGTTAGTTTATTTTATGGAATGAATACACTCTTTAACATGAGCTTGATAAACCTCCATCTTTAAGGCGCTGCCTTTTTAAGACGGAAGTTTACCACCCTTCTTTATCTATGATCTCTCCCCAACGGAGAATCTCTATAGTCATGGGTCTCTTTCACTCATGTCAAGAGGTATTGGTGACCCTAAAATGTATGTTTTTATGAGGATGCATGGTCTCTTATTGGTAATGATGCACATGCCCCTTACTTTTATATTTTCACACATTGGTTTTTCCTCTCATGTCATGACATTTTCATGCATGGGGATTTATTCTTAGACCTTATTACGAGGTTATTTATTAATGCACAAATAATTGCACATAAGCATTTACACAAACAATTCACTCATCCACGAACAGTCACGAACGAATCACGAGGTAGGGGTCTCCTGCAGAAAAGTGCATATTCAAGGAGGATCTAACTGTTCTCACTTGGTCAAACGCCCCCAAGGTGCCCCCATTATAGGGACCCAATTCCTCTCGTCGTAAGTCGATGGAAAGTTCCAACGCACTGTCGGACTCGAGTTCATGGTTATCACCTTGAGTGATGTTTTTCCGACAACGGTCTCGTAGGCTCCTATAGACCCATTCAACCGGCCGTACTAACATCCACTCCCTATGGATTACCACTCATGCCCCCGGGTATAGAGGGAACTGTTGTGTGCAAAGGTTTGTGTGCAATTTATTTCAAACAATTGCGGAAATTTAAACAAACAACAGTTATTTAAAGCCAAATATATAAAGCATGTTATCATACAAGCAAGGGGTAATGAAGTAATTTTAACTATTATTTGTTAAAAATAATCTGTCACTAAATGGGACTGACTCTCGAAGCTTCCCCAGTGGAGTCGCCATCTGTCGCCACCGGCCCGAAACGGGCTTTCGGCATTCGCGAAGGATGGTTATACTCTTTTATTTGTTTAAAAATATGGATTGCTAGAATGACGTATTCTCAAACTGAGACCTTGTCAAACGAGCAATTTTATTAAATGATTCACCAATCCATATTAATCCCAAGCGGGACCCTCCATGGATTAGTGGTTTTCGCAAAAGGAGGGTTCGTGGAGTCGCCACCAATGTTTTACTCAAAACATTGGAAAAAGGGATAAGGCAATTGATTTTATAAATCAACTTTGGCCATTACAACCAGAGTTGGGTAAGGGAGTCGGTTACGCGTGGGGAAGGTGTTAGCACCCCACAACGCCCCTTTCGGGTTCCCTATGACAGATTATTTCTAAAATAACAGTGTAAAATTACTAAATTACCCCTATTTATTCTAAGCAATTATAAATTAACTATCTACATGATGACAGTTTAAATATGCACACAGAAAGCAGTAAAAGGAAGGATTTAAGAAGAAACCTCTTGAAGCGTGCTTTTATATATTGAGTAAAACTGGGAAGCTTTTTGGCGTTCCCTCGCTCTACAAGCTCGCTCGCTCCTTCCTAAAAACTTTTGACTATGGAAATCCGGAGGATTTCCCTTCGACTAGGTTCGAATCTCCAAGCTAAGTGCTCGGAATTCCAGAACTTCGTCGGATCGACTCCCAGAGAGATTTCTAGGGCAGAACACTGCTCAAAAACCCCAGAATACTCAAGGAGGGAGTCAAAACTGAGTAAAAAAGTGTGGAATGACGTCCAATTGACGTCATATTTATAGGGAATAGGCGCAATACGGCCTACAGAAGCAATACGGCCGTATTGAAATTTTTGAACTTCAATACGGTCGTATTGAGTTCAATACGGCCGTATTGAAATTCAGAAATTTCAATGCGCCCGTATTGAGTTCACTGCGGCTGTATTGAAGCTTCAATACGGCCGTATTGGTTTCAGTACGGCCGTATTGAAGTTTCAGAAACTTCAATACGCCGTATTGAGTTCACTGCGGCCGTATTGAAGCTTCAATACGGCCGTATTAAGTTCAGTACGGCCGTATTGGGCTTCATTCCCTCCACTTCCTTATTTTGAGCTATTCTAAGACCTCTAGACCTACAGAGAACCCTCCTAGGGCCTTCCAGGAGTCCTTCTGGCTGATCTTCCTTCAGTCTTCGAGAGTCTTCAAGCTTTATTTCCGACCCGGACAATTTTAGGGGTCTACAGGGTTGTTTAGGTAGTTTCCTTATTATATTCACTTTGTTTTCTTGTAGGCTCCTAGGTTACTACATAAGGCACTTTAGGCAAGATACCTTAGTATGTAGGACTACTTCATTAGTTTTTTATAGTTTTAGTACTTTCACATTTTTAGGATTTAGTTTTACACTTAGACTACACTATAGTGAGGATCCTATTCTTATATTTAGAGAAGCCAACTTTCCTAGTCTAAGGACCCTTGTTAGGACTTTAGAAAGAATTCCCTATAGGGTGCATTTTCCATATGTATTATATGAATATATCATTCCTAATGGTTTGTTCCTTGTTTTCGTAGGTGATGTTATCCTTGTGGAAAGACCACTGAATTTTAGGACAAATCCTTTCGAGAGGGGAGGGTATGATGGAAATCTAATCCCCAAGGATCCCTTTGGAAAAGGTAAGACCAAGAAGGGTGAAGGTTGATCCAAGGAGGCTCACACTTGAACACCATTGGGCCTTTAACTAGGTCCATGGTTAAGAGGCTAGAGGAGGCTTCTATAGAGGAGGTGCGTATTAGACCTATGCTCTTGATAAGCATTGAGTATCATTCCTCTTATTAGTCTCTTACACTCCATTGTATATACATTGTATGATACTTGTACATAGTAGTTGCTTGTATAGGTGTATTTTGCCTTTGTATTTGTGAGGCACTTTCTTTCTTTTATTTTAGGTTATCCTTTACGAATTTAGTGTATGTTACTTGGAGACTTTTGCTCCATTTGACCATGTATTAAGGGTCGTTCATTTTTTTATTTTTCAGTAGTGGAAGTGGGGTGACAAATAACAAGGTGTGTAGGTGCAACTAGTAATTGGGCCAGAATTGGGCCTAGGCCAAATTTTACATATTGGGCTTGTTTTGCTTCATATTTTCCAAGGAATTGATTTAGGTAGGTCTCACCATCATATGGTGAACCTAACTAAACCAACTCAAAGTTTTTGGATTGGATTAAATATGGAAAAACAATTGGGCCACCTAGCTTGTCTTCCTTTGGCCGAATTGCTTAATTGCCGTGTACACTTGGGAAACTTGTGCTACAAGCTTCTAACTTAGCTTGTCTCCCAAGCTTCAAAGTTAGAATCTTGCTCCACAAGCCTCCTAAACTATCTAGGATGGTAAAGCTAAGCTAACCATGGTTCTCTTGAACCATAGTTAGCCTAGCTTGCACCATCTCGCAACCCGAAAATTTCTGATCTTGCGACCTATGGTTTAGACATCCTTTTAAAAGTCTCATTAATTAAGGAATGCCCAGACACCAGACTAATCCTTAATTAATGGTTTTGAAAATAGGTTCATGGAGTCGTCACCAATATTTTAATCAAAATATTTAAAAAAGAAAAGGTTTTTAAAAGTCCAATAATGGCCTTGATAACCATAATTGGGTTCGAGGGTCGATTACGTATAGGGAAGGTATTAAGCACCCTTGCAACGCCCTTAATCAGTACCCTATGATGAAGTTAACATGATAAGAATTAATAAATTGAATATTGAATCCCCTTTATTAATATTTATTTACATATTTAAAATTTAAATTATACGGCTAACCCTAAAATATCTACATGATTGCGTTTCTTATAAATAAAAGATAGAGATAAAGATGAAAAATAAAAGATATAGAAGAAGATTGATTGAAATACCTCTTGAATGAGCTTCTATTGAATCTTCAAAATAAAAGATATTGTGGCAACCTTTCACACTACAATGTGCCTCACAAAATCTCAAGAAATACAAGAGAGAGAGAGAGAGAGAGAAAAAAAAAACGAGAAATTTCAAGCTCTAAGGAGTCTGGATGAAATTTTGTGGCCCTAAGAATTGTGCCCAAGTTGTTGTCTATTTATAGGCATCAGAACGATTCTTCCGATCCAAAACCGGAACGGCCCATTCTGGATCTGAATGTTGTGTGTTAATCTTGTGACTGAAACGACCCGTTCTAAAACTAGAACGACCCGTTCTAGAAGTGAGATTAACACATAATTGCCTAGACTGGAATGACCGTTCCAAACAAAAGTTTGAAGGTCATTTTAAAAACTTGGAACGGCCCGTTCCAGTTTAGGAACGACCCGTTCCAGTTAAGGTTTTAGCCCTTTTTTGAGGAGTTCGGAACGGCCCGTTCCAATCTTGGAATGGCCCATTCCAATCCTAGAACGACCCGTTCCAAACTAGGGTTTTAGGCCCTTTTAGGAACTTGGAATAGCCCTTCCTAAATTAGGAACGACCCGTTCCGATTTTGTAACAGCCCGTTTGATGGAAGAGGTTAGGAGGAGTGGAAGATGACTTCTCCTTAGCTCTCCTTATGCACGGATCTTCTTCAAGAGAGATTGAACACGGATTGAGGAACCAAAGAAGGAGGAGAACTCGTAGAAATGAAGGCCTAAGCCTTGAAGGAAGTATCCAAGCTCAAGCACTCAAGAGATTGCTCACTTCAAAGAGGAGGAACTAGGTTTCCTAAAGGATTTGAAGGCACTCTCTCTTGCTCTCTCTTAGAACTTCGGTGACTCTTGAAGATGGCTGAAAATTCAATTCAGAAATCTTATTCATCAAAAGTGTTTTTACAAGGTAAACATTACACATTTATAGGTAGGAAATTAGGTTAAAGGTGGCGCCAATCCGAGTAAGCAAATTGGGGCCAAGTTTGAATTTCAAATTTGAATTTAAAATTCAAACTTTGGCCAATGTAGATGACTCATTCGGTTGGTACCTCACTCTAATGTCATTTGAGATTTATTTGAAGTGAATTTGGAGCTCACACGGCCTGAACCACTCCATGCCATCCATGTGACTCAAATTCAATTCAAATTACTTCCTAATGACATATGAATGAACCTTAATGCACCTATTAATGTAAACTTCATATAAATCTATTCTAATGACCGAAATACATTGGTCCAAGAAATACAATGAAAAGGAAAAATTACAAGAAGAGGAATGAGCCTAATATTGGGTATCAAAAGCCTAAAGCCTAAGAAGCCCAATTACAAGCCCAAGAACATAAACCCTAGTCTATGGTCAAAATACAAGACCAAAAATCAAAGTAACTTCCTATGCTAAGTAATGCAATAAAAACACGGTGTTTATTCAAGTAAGGTCCATGTGAGAAGCACCCTATGCCCACCAAGCCCATTGGGCCCACTAAGCTCTGAAGCAGTCAAGTCTTCAAGTAATCTCCTGGCCATAGCTCTAGTGGTTGGGCCTTTAGCCCATGCTCTTCCATCATTCCCTCCCTCTTGAGAAAGATTCGTCCTCGAATCTGAAGACTCCTCCTCATCATCACTAGCACCTAGAAAAGGTTTAAGATCACTAACATTAAAAGTAGTGCTGACTCCATAATCAGAGGGTAAATCAAGTCTATAAGCGTTATCATTGATACGTTGTAAGACCTGAAAGGGACCATCTCCTCTAGGACTAAGTTTGGACTTCCTTTGATTTGGAAAACGTTCTTTTCTTAAGTGAAGCCAAACCCAATCACCTTCCTCGAAGATCATAGGTTTCTTGCCTTTACTTCCTTGTTTGGCATACTTCTCATTTTGATTTTGAATGAGTTTTAATCCTTTCATGAAGTTTCTTAACAAAATCAGTCCTTGAAGCCCCTTCCTTATGAATGAAGTGTTTAACATTAGGAAGAGGTATCAAGTCTAGAGGAGTTAAAGGATTAAACCCATATACAGCCTCAAAAGGAGAAATATTGGTAGTTTTGTGAACTACCCTATTGTAGGCAAATTCAATGTGAGGCAAAAACTCATCCCAAGATTTGTGATCGCCCTTTAGGAATGCCCTAAGCATAGTAGACAGAGATCTATTCACTACCTGATTTTGGCCATCTGTTTGAGGATGACAAGTAGTTGAAAAGAGGAGTTTGGTTCCTAGTCTTGACCATAAGACACGCCAAAAGTGGCTTAGGAACTTAGTATCGCTATCTGAAACTATAGTCCTAGGAAGCCCATGGAGTTTAACCACATCTCTAAAGAAGAGTTTTGCAGATAGTTTACTTATAATCGTTCTAATAAATGGGGGTAATTTAGTAACTTTACGCTATTATTTATGAAATAATATGTCATAGGGAACCCGAAAGGGGCGTTGTGGGGTGCTAACACCTTCCTCGCACGTAACCGACTCCCTTACCCGACTCTGGTTGTAATGGCCAAAGTTGATTTGCGAAAATCAATTGCCTTATATCTTTTTCCAATGTTTTGAGTAAAACATTGGTGGCGACTCCAAGAACCCTTCTTTTTGCGAAAACCACTAATCCATGGAGGGTCCCGCTTGGGATTAACATGGATTGGTGAATCATTTAACAAAATTGTTAGCTCGATGAGGTCTCAGTTTGAGAATAAGTCGTTCTAACAATCAATCATCTTTCAAAACATAAAAAGAGTCCAACCATCGTCGCGAATGCCAATGTCCGTTTCGGCGGGTGGCGACAGATGGCGACTCCACTAGGGAAGCCTCGAGAGTCAGTCCCATTTAGTGATGGATTATTTCTAAAATAATAAGTTTAAAATTGCTTCATTACCCCTAGCTTGTATGATAATATGTTTTATCTATGTGGTTTTTAATAACTGTTGTATGTTTAAATTTTCGCAATTGTTTGAAATAAAAACTGCACACAAACCTTTGCACACAACAGTTCCCTCTATACCCGGGGGCATGAGTGGAAAGCCATAGGGAGTGGATGTTAGTACGGCCGGTTGTCGAATGGGTCTATAGGTGCCCGTAGACCGTTGTCGGAAAACATCACTCAAGGTGAAAACCATGAACTCGAGTCCGACAGTGCGTTGGAGCTTTCCATCGACTTACGACGAGAGGAATTGGGTCCCTATAATGGGGGCACCTTGGGGGCCTCAGACCGGTGAGAACAGTTAGAACCTCCTTGAATATGCACTTTTCTGCAGGATACCCCTACCTCGTGATTCGCTCGTGACTGTTCGTGGATGAGTGAATTGTTTGTGCATTGTTTATGTGACATTGTTTGAGCATACATTGCATTCTTTAAACATACAACATTCCCTTTTAAAATAAGAATAAATAGGAATAAGAATCTTCCATTACATGGTGTTAACATCTACCTTCATCACATTCATATAGGTAGTTTCTCTTTTCACCCAAAAAATACAAAAAACAAAATACCCAAAAAAAAAAAAATTTATTTATCCAAACCAAGCAATATCATGCATCATCTTAGGAGCATCCCGAAAACATGATAATGCTTAGTTGAATAAACACAATGCATGCATATTCAACGCCATCATCTCATATCATGCATTCTTATCGTAGATCATGGAGGGATCTAGGGGAGTGCAAGGGCAGTTGAAGAAAGTGGACTTCTTGTTATACCGTGCCGAGAGGTTGGACCACCTCTGTTCTTTGATGCCACGTGAGGCTCGTGTTGAGTTCGAGAAATCATATGGACGAGTCCTCGATTTGATGAAGATATGTGTGAATCCGGCTTTTCTGAGAGCATTGGTTCACTTTTGGAGTCTTGATCTGCATTGCTTCGAGTTCCCCCAGTTTGACTTAGTTCCTACTCTCGAGGAGTACGAGCTCATGTTGCGATGGCCCAAATCAGCAGGGGTCTATGTTTTTCATGGCAATTATGTGGCCGTGGAGAGGGTCGCTACTCAAGTCAAACTACCATCACGATCATCTGCCTTAGTGGGGAACGGCAGTATCAAAGGTTGGAAGCTCGCTATGATTGAGGATCACCTTTCTTCCTTAGCTGGTGAGGGAGATTGGTTAGCTTTCAACAAGACTCTAGCGTTAGCCGTGTTTGGGACAGTCCTATTCCCCCTTCACGCTAACACAGTGGACTATGCCGCTATGGACGCTTTCTTCGCCTGGGACGTGCACATGAAGAGTCCCGTGCCTGCCATTCTTGCCGACACCTTGCTTTCTGTCAACATATCTCAGCAAAAGCAAGGGAAGATTATCCGATGCTGCACCTCCTTGTTATATGTGTGGAGCATCACACACTTCTACGCCTCTAGTCACATGGGGACTTTGCCCGATCCGTTGAGGAGCTTTTCGAAGATCCCCGTATGCCGCCGTTATGCTTCCGAATGGAAGGAAGAAATGGAACAGTGGAGTATCGAGCACTTCACATGGGTTTGTCCTTGGTTCCGTCCGAGCAATATATTGATGAGATGCGGCAGTTACCCAAGCATACCTTTGATGGGCCTCAGAGGTTACATAGCCTACTCACCTAGAGTGGCTATGAGGCAACTTATGAGGACTCAGATTGTTCCTACTAAAGAGGAGCTTGGAGGATTGTGTTTCTCCTTTGATTCCGAGCATCAGAGGGACATGCACGCTGTCATTAGAGCGTGGGAGATACCAATCTATGAGGGAGATCGAGAGCTTGGAAAGCCTCGGGTATCCGTCTCCACCGACTACGAGATTTGGAGGAGCGAGAGGGGGGTACCCCAACCATCCACCTCTTGCGCGACCACAGTCACAAGGAGGGTGTTGCAAGAACAAGTCGACGCCTTGACCAAGAAGCTGGAAATCATGGGAGCTCAGATGAGAGTTCTTGAGGAAAAAAACGAAGAATCCAGTTTCGCCATTGACGGTCTACAAAGGCAGTGCAAGAAAAAAGATCATGAGATAGAGCGGCTCAAGGACGAGTGTGCTATCCTTAATGAGAAGGCTATTCGGGCATCCAAAATGCCAAAGGTCGAACCGAATAGTCAACTCCAAGATGTTGACGCAAAGATAGCACACCTTGAAGCCGAGTACGCAAGGCAGGCACAGTTGATCAAGGACATGCAAGATGATCTACTCTTGACTCGATCCGATGCGCAGCAATGGCGGGAAGTTGCTCAACAACAAACCGCAAGCCTTTCCGATTTCCGCAAGAAGGAAAGGGAAGGATTAGCACAGATGGCTAAGCTCCGAGAGGAGAAGGATCGAGCCGAAGACGAGCTTAAAGAACTGCAAGCCATGATCAACTACCACATTCAAAAGGCGAAGGACACTCAAAAGCTTAGCGATAATATGAGCCAAGCAGTCCATACGCAAGTCGAAGCAATGGCCCGTCATGTAGAGGAAGCCGAAGATGAATGGAGAAGAAACATGAACCCGCCTGTGGGTTTTTATCGGCTTTTCTCATTTTGTAAAAAATTGCTTCGAACCATTGTATAATGAGTTGTACACTTTCTTTGATTAATAAATCGAATTTTTGAGATCTATGAAATCTTTCAATTGCCTTTGCATTTCATATTCATTCATTTGCATACATCCCTCCTAGTAATTCATTAATAAACATTAATAAAAAGAAAGAATTAACCGATGCGTATGTTCAGAATGGATCGCACGCCGTTTGTAAGCCAACAACCGCGCCAAGCGAACGCACATCAACTCCGTTGTTGGTAATCAAGACAAATAAAGGGGAAGGTCCGACACCGTTAAGGATCACTGCTCCAAGACCTTTTCCCTACGAATCGACTAAGGCTGTGCCATGGATATACGACATCCATTCTTCTGCCGACAGCGATATCTTTAACATCGCTGGACTTGGGGGCATGACTAGGAGTTGCAGGATCTACACTCCCGAAGATCTTCATGATAAAGCTCCCAAGAATAAAGGAAAAGAAAAAGAAAAAGAAAAAAACCGAGGAAAATAAAGAATCCGAGGATAAAGATCAAAGGACGAAGAGGAACCAAGATCCTTCTCAACGTTCTTTAAGCCAGATCTTTAGGAAGGCCGGTTCACAAGCGTCAAGGCCGGTTGTCGTCATCAAGTGCTCTTCTCCTTCCGATAGGGATGTATAGACCTGATGACTGTTAGAGATTACTCCTCGGGGACAGCCCGACCCCCGAGCCTCGATAGGGCACATGTTTCCGCTAGAATTATAATAAAATCATTCTTTATTATTTCTTATTGCTTCTTTTCTTGCTTGCAATAAATTTCTAGACCACATTATTTTAACCCTGTTTGAATAAGCATGAATGAGGTTAAAATTGTCTTAATAACAATAAACCCGCATCATTTTTATGTGGAAGTGTGTATGACAACTTGGAGCACCATTCCTTGGCCTCGACAAGTGCCATCATGGATAAAAAAAGAAATCCTTTAAAAGCAAAAATCATAAAAACAAAAAAGCTCGGCAAGAAACCCAAAAAGGGGGCTGCGCAAAGAACCCGCTAGGAATCCCACGAAAGGGTGACCTAGGCAAAAATTAGGGTTGCAAAAATGAACAAAAACAAAGGTCCGCTAAGACGCCACAAAAGGGTGTTTTAGGCAAAAATAAGGACTATCAAAAAGCAAAAGAAATCCATGATGGTACCATGAGCCGAATTCAAAAAGAAAGGTTCAAGGGAAGCTATCTAAGTTGTCAAATCACAACGTCAATAACAGGACTTTCTTAACTTCATAAGTGTTTAATCAAACAAAGCCTAAACACACGAGCCTACCTTGGCCAGCCATTCTTACAAAAACCATTTTCAAAACAATAATAATCCCCTCTAAAACACAAACTTTTGAACAAAAATATCTTTCCTTTCTTTTCTCTTGTCCCAAACGATTTTAGAATAATCTAGTGGAAACATGGAGATATGGTGGTCAATAGGAAGGTTAATACATCTTCTAAAGGAAGGGAAGGATCACTGGGTTGATGACACCAATCTCGATATAACACGCATCATTCCTCGGTTACAGAAATCGGCAGCGCACAGCCCGTCTAGAGGAATGGCAAAATCCAAACAAAGAAACGCATCGGTTAATTCTTTTGAAAAATAAATCAAATAGAATTAGGTGCATCATACCGCATACATGCATACAGATGATAGGTGTACTGGAAGATCACTTATTCTCTGTTTATTGAAAAAACAAACAAAAAACAAAAAAACATATAAACTTCAGAAAAAACAAAGCGCCCGTACCATGTTCAGTACACCCGTACTAAAATTAGGGTTATGAACAAATTTTCAACTCAATACGGGCGTACTGAAATGAATACGGCAGCATTGGCCATAACGTCCACACCAATACGGGCGTGTTGAATTCAATACGGCCCATATTGGCCCATTCTTTTGTACATCAACAATAAGATCAGTACGGCCGTACTGAATTCAGTATGGGCCGTACTTTTTTCTATAAATACGTCCCTCCTCCTCTCATTCATCACAACATCTTCATTCCTCTGCATACTTTATCTGTGAGTGTGTTTGAGATCCCTCTGTACAGAAAAAGCCGAAAATCGACAAAAAAGGCAAAAATTCAGAAAATCCAACAATCGGACAGAATAACTGAGCCTGGAGAGGCTTGTCGAAATAATACTCCCCAGAGACATCTCAGCTTGCACTCTTGGGCCGAATTCCCAGTGAAAGCTATCAGAGCAAGATCAGCAAGATTCCCCAATGGAAGCATGATCATCCAAACAAAATATCAGAGTCAAAGGACTTAGACTTCCTCAGTGGAAGATAGCTTTCCAACTCGAGCGACGAGTGAAGCTAAGCCTGAAGAGACTTTCTAAATAATACTCTGGGATACATAAGATCCTCAATCCCCATTCGCCTACTCAGAGGCACTCCTTCAAAAAGAGAAAATCCAACAATCATACAGAATAACTGAGCCTGGAGAGGCTTGCCGAAATAATACTCCCCAGAGACATCTCAGCTTGCACTCTTGGGCCGAATTCCCAGTGAAAGCTATCAGAGCAAGATCAGCAAGATTCCCCAATGGAAGCATGATCATCCAAACAAAATATCCGAGTCAAAGGACTCAGACTTCCTCAGTGGAAGATAGCTTTCCAACTCGAGCGACGAGTGAAGCTAAGCCTGCAGAGGCTTTCTAAATAATACTCTGGGATACATAAGATCATCAATCCCCATTCGCCTACTCAGAGGCACTCTTCCAAAAAAAGGAAAATCCAAAAAGATCAATACCCATTCCCCAAGCGGAATTCGGTATTCAACCAAACACCGAACGTCAAGATAATCCGCCTAACAGAAGAGGCCAATCAAGATCAATACGACAGAATCCCCCAGTGGATAACAGCCTACGCAGAGGCAACAAAACCAGAAAATCAAAAGAGTCACCCGAATAAGGATAACCGGGATACTCCACCAACGTCGAAAGGACGTCAGCCAATCATAAGGCATCGCTCACCTCAGAAAGAGCATCTTTGTGTCTGCATCCCCAAGGAATCAGAATTTCCTCAGTGGGCACCAACTACGCAATGGAAAGTTGGGACACAAGAACCTATGAGTAACTGCACATCCCCTAGACGGATCCCTGCGTTATCCAGCCCTCAGCGGCACCAAAATAAAAAACAACCGTCGAAGCAGCATCGTGGACTATGGAGACAAAATCATCACAAAAGAATCCCCCAGCGGATAACAGCCTACGTAGAGGCAACAAAACCAGAAAATCAAAAGAGTCACCCGAATAAGGATAACCGGGATACTCCACCACCGTCGAAAGGACGTCAGCCAACCATAAGGCACCGCTCACATCAGAAAGAGCATCTTTGTGTCTACATCCCCAAGGAATCAGAATTTCCCCAGTGGGCACCAACTACACAATGGAAAGTTGGGACACAAGAACCTATGAGTAATTGCACATCCCCTAGACGGATCCCTGTGCTATCCAGCCCTCAGCGGCACCAAAATCAAAAACAACCGTCGAAGCAGCATCGTGGACTGTGGAGACAAAATCATCACAAATCCCTAGAGAGGGCAAACTCACGCTACCAAAGTGACCAGAAGCACGGAGGTATGCAACCCTGGGGAGGGCAAACCGCAGACCCTGGAGAGGGCAAACTCACGCTACCGAGGTTGTCAGAAACACCGAGGTATGCACGAGCCTGGAGAGGCGACAACTAATACTCAGCTACCCCGTCGTCAGAAACACGGAGGTATGCAGCTACCGAGGTTGTCAGAAACACCGAGGTATGCACGAGCCTGGAGAGGCGGTACTCAGCTACCCCGTCGTCAGAAACATGGAGGTATGCAGCTACCGAGGTTGTCAGAAACACCGAGGTATGCACAAGCCTGGAGAGGCGGTACTCAGCTACCCCGTCGTCAGAAACACGGAGGTATGCAGCTACCGAGGTTGTCAGAAACACCGAGGTATGCACGAGCCTGGAGAGGCGACGACTAATACTCAGCTACCCCGTCGTCAGAAACACGGAGGTATGCAGCTACCGAGGTTGTCAGAAACACCGAGGTATGCACGAGCCTGGAGAGGCGGTACTCAGCTACCCCGTCGTCAGAAACACGGAGGTATGCAGCTACCGAGGTTGTCAGAAACACCGAGGTATGCACGAGCCTGGAGAGGCGGGTACTCAGCTACCCCGTCGTCAGAAACACGGAGGTATGCACGAGCCTGGAGAGGCGACGACTAATACTCAACCTGGAGAGGCCACTCAACAATTTTCCCACCGGAAGACACTACAAGTCGGAAGGATGGCTTACTCCCCGGACAATTGGGTCAACTCCTTTACTTGTCAACCGGTACACCAAAAAGTCGTTCGACTAAGTAAAGGGGGGGCAGCTGTAGACCCCTGAAATTGTCCGGGTCGAAAATAAAGCTCAAAGACTCTCAAAGACCGAAGGAAAGTCAGCCGGAAGGACTCCTGGAAGACCCTAGGATGATTCTTTGTAGGTCTAGAAGTCTTAGAGTAGCTTAGAATAAGGGTGTGCGAGGATTGGAGCTCAATACACCCTCCCAGAGGTTCAGTACGGCCGTACTGAGACATTTGAACTGCAATACGGCCGTAGTGAACTCAATACGGCCGTACTGAAGTTTTTGAACTTCAGTACGGCCGTACCAAATTCAACACGGCCGTACTGTAGTTCAAAATGGCTCAGTACGGGCCGTACCAAATTCAATACGGCTGTACTGTAGTTCAAAAACCCAGTACGGGCCGTATTGACCTCCCAGGCCGTATTGCGCCTCAATCCTATAAATAGGACGTCATTTGCACGTCCTCCCACACTTTTTCCAGACGTTTGGACCCTCTTGCTGAGGATTCTTGGGTTTTTGAGCTATTCTCTGCCCTAGGAACCTCTCTGAGAGCCAACCCGACTAAGTTCTTGAGTCATGAGCCTTGAAGCTTGAGACTCGAACAAGTCGAAGGGAAAACCACTAATCAATTGCCTTATTTCTTTTTCCAATGTTTTGAGTAAAACATTGGTGGCGACTCCAAGAACCCCCTTTTTGCGAAAACCACTAATCCATGGAGGGTCCCGCTTGGGATTAACATGGATTGGTGAGAGTCATTTAAACAAAATTGTTAGCTCGATGAGGTCTCAGTTTGAGAATAAGTCGTTCTAACAATCCATCATCTTTCAAAACTTAAAAAGAGTCCGACCATCGTCGCGAATGCCAATGTCCGTTTCGGCGGGTGGCGACAATGATGAAAGTTTTAAACGTGCAATGCAACAATCAAAAAGCGATAAATGAAAGCGGTAAAAGAAAGGATTTGGAAAGAAACCTTCGAAGCGGGCTTTTATATATTCAAAAAGGAGTTAGGAGGCTTTTTGGCGCTCCTTCCCACTACACGTTCGCTCGCTCCTTTCCCTAAAAATAAATATTAACTATGGAAATCAAAGAGATTTCCCTTCGACTTGTTCGAGTCTCAAGCTAAAGGCTCGTGAACTCAAGAACTTAGTCGGATCAGCTCTCGGAGAGATTTCTAGGGCAGAGAATAGCTCAAAAACCCAAGAATACTCAGCAAGAGGGTGGAGAAATGCTCCAAATGTGTGGAAGGACGAGCCAATGACGTCCTATTTATACGATTGAGGCGCAGTACGGCCTAAGGAGTCAATACGGCCTGTACTGAGTTTTTGAACTACAGTACGGCCGTACTGAGTTTTTGAACTACAGTACGGCCGTACTGAAGTTCAAAAACTTCAGTACGGCCGTATTGATTTCATTATGGCCGTATTGTAGTTCAAATGGCTCAGTACGGCCGTACTGAACCTCTAGGAGGGCGTATTGAGCTCCAATCCTCACACACCCTTATTCTAAGCTACTCTAAGACTTCTAGACCTACAAAGAATCATCCTAGGGTCTTCCAGGAGTCCTTCTGGTTGACTTTCCTTCGGTCGTCGAGAGTCTTTGAGTCTTATTTCCGACCCGGACAATTTTAGGGGTCTACAGCTGCCCCCCCTTTACTTAGTCGAACGGCTTTTTTGGTGTACCGGTTGACAAGTAAAGGAGTTGACCCAATTGTCCGGGGAGTAAGCCATCCTTCCGAATTGTAGTGTCTTCAGGTGGGAAAATTGTTGAGTAGCCTCTCTAGGTTGAGTTTGCCCTCTCCAGGGTGAGTATTAGTCGTCGCCTCTCCAGGCTCGTGCATACCTCGGTGTTTTTGACGACCTCGGTAGCGTGAGTTTGCCCTCTCCAGGGTCTGCATGCCTCCGTGTTTCTGACGACGTTGGCAGCTGCATACCTCCGTGTTTCTGACGACGTCGGTAGCTGAGTATTAGTCGTCGCCTCTCCAGGTCCTGCATACCTTGGTGTTTTTGACGACCTCGGTAGCGTGAGTTTGCCCTCTCCAGGGTCTGCATGCCTCCGTGTTTCTGACGACGTTGGCAGCTACATACCTCTGTGTTTCTGACGACGTCGGTAGCTGAGTATTAGTCGTCGCCTCTCCAGGCTCGTGCATACCTCGGTGTTTCTGACGACCTCGGTAGCGTGAGTTTGCCCTCTCTAGGGTCTGCATGCCTCCGTGTTTCTGACGACGTTGGCAGCTGCATACCTCCGTGTTTTTGACGACGTCGGTAGCTGAGTATTAGTCGTCGCCTCTCCAGGCTCGTGCATACCTCGGTGTTTCTGACGACCTCGGTAGCGTGAGTTTGCCCTCTCCAGGGTCTGCATGCCTCCGTGTTTCTGACGACGTTGGCAGCTGCATACCTCCGTGTTTCTGACGACGTCGGTAGCTGAGTATTAGTCGTCGCCTCTCCAGGCTCGTGCATACCTCGGTGTTTCTGACGACCTCGGTAGCGTGAGTTTGCCCTCTCCAGGGTCTGCGGTTTGCCCTCCCCAGGGTTGCATACCTCCGTGCTTCTGGTCACTTTGGTAGCGTGAGTTTGCCCTCTCCAGGGTCTGCGGTTTGCCCTCCCCAGGGTTGCATACCTCCGTGCTTCTGGTCACTTTGGTAGCGTGAGTTTGCCCTCTCCAGGGATTTGTGATGATTTTGTCTCCACAGTCCACGATGCTGCTTCGACGGTTGTTTTTGATTTTGGTGCCGTTGAGGGCTGGATAACGCAGGGATCCGTCTAGGGGATGTGCAGTTACTCATAGGTTCTTGTGTCCCAACTTTCCATTGCGTAGTTGGTGCCCACTGGGGAAATTCTGATTCCTTGGGGATGCAGACACAAAGATGCTCTTTCTGAGGTGAGCGATGCCTTATGATTGGCTGACGTCATTTCGACGTTGGTGGAGTATCCCGGTTATCCTTATTCGGGTGACTTTTTTTATTTTCTGGTTTTGTTGCCTCTACGTAGGCTGTTATCCGCTGGGGGATTCTGTCGTATTGATCTTGATTGGCCTCTTCTGTTAGGCGGATTATCTTGACGTTCGGTGTTTAGCTGAATACCGAATTCCGCTTGGGGAATGGTTATTGATCTTTTCGGATTTTCTCTTTTTGAAGGAGTGCCTCTGAGTAGGCGAATGGGGATTGAGGATCTTATGTATCCCAGAGTATTATTTAGAAAGCCTCTTCAGGCTTAGCTTCACTCGTCGCTCGAGTTGGAAAGCTATCTTCCACTGAGGAAGTCTAAGTCCTTTGACTCAGATATTTTGTTTGGATGATCATGCTTCCATTGGGGAATCTTGCTGATCTTGCTCTGATAGCTTTCACTGGGAATTCGGCCCAAGAGTGCAAGCTGAGATGTCTCTGGGGAGTATTATTTCGGCAAGCCTCTCCAGGCTCAGTTATTTTGTACGATTGTTGGATTTTCTGAATTTTTGCCTTTTTTGTCGATTTTTCGGCTTTTTCTATTGGCTTTTTCTGTACAGAAATTAAAGTGCTAAAGAATTTTGAACTCGAAAGTGGAAAATTTCATTAATCAAACGGAATGAAATTTGTACAATGATGATAAAAAGAGTGGGGCACAGCCCGATCAATCAAAATAAACAAAAAGCAGGAAAACACAGCAAATGGCCGGTCTTCATTCCTCTGCCGGCAGATCCTGTGGAGGGTCTGGGAAGCGACGATGCAGCCAGACTAACAGGTTGTCAAAATCCTGTCTCAGGGCGTCAATGCTGTGCTGCACATTGTCGAATCGGGCGTCGATGCTCTGTTGCAACGCGTCGAAACGAGCATCAAAGTAGGCCCTGTCTTGCTGCGAGGTGTCGGCCTCTGTCTACGGGTCCCCTTCACCCGGGAGCTCGATGTTCTCGAAAAGCTCACTGAAGGTGTCGTGGGTGGTCGCACGTACATATTGCCTCCCTGCCTTAGCAATGATCTTCATATTGAGCAGGGTGGCAGCATTGATAGGCTTGGGCGCCAACTCCCCCGCATCTACGCCATCAGGGCACCCCCAAGTCTCGGCGAGTCGTGAAAGAAACGTAGAGACCAAAATGTATCCTCGCCGAGCGTCGCTGCCCTCTCTTGCCCCCAGATTCTTTATATGCTCGAGAAAAAAGAATCTGGGGTTGGCCTTCTGCCTGGTGGCCATGCAGTAAAGAGCTAGCAGATCCTGTCGCGTTACTGACTCTAGACTCTTCAGTCTGGCGTGGATGGAGCCGGTGATCAGCTTGTGGCAAATCCGGAGCGCAGTCGGGAGCCGGGTACCCTTTACTCCAGCGTGATAATCCATCTGACCCGTGACCTCTCTCCACATCTCGGTCAGGGTCAGATTATCAGGGCACTCACAGACGGCGTCCCGATATTCCAACTGATCGGCTCGCCGAAAGAAACCAGCCTGGACGTTGAATTCATCCAGTGTCAGGGAGCGGTATCCTCCCTTCATCCAGAAGTCTACAGAGTAGACCGTTGCGCCGTAGCTGTTCGTCGACTCTGTGACACCGACGGTAGCCAGAAATTCCTTTGTCGCGGTCGGATAGATCTTAGGGTGGGGATCAAGGAGGAACCCCCATCCTATGGCATCGATGTAGCCTCTGACCTCATCTTCCCATTCCATTGCCCGAAGGATGCTGAAGTCGAGCACCCTCGACGGCTGGAAGACGAATGACTCGAGGAAATCCAACCTCTCTTGGTGCCGCGCGGTCATTTCAAGTTGCGCAGGGACCCTCTGCCTCTTCCTTGAAGACTCGGCCATTTTTTCGGAATCGGAGGGATCTCAAACACACTCATAGATAAAGTATGCAGAGGAATGAAGATGTTGTGATGAATGAGAGGAGGAGGGACGTATTTATAGAAAAAATTAGGTCAGTGCGGCCCATACTGAATTCAGTACGGCCGTACTAATCTTATTGTTGATGTACAAAAGAATGGTCCAATACGGGCCGTATTGAATTCAATACGCCCGTATTGGTGTGGACGTTATGGCCAATACGGCCGTATTCATTTCAGTACGCCCGTATTGAGTTGAAAATTTGTTCATAACCCTAATTTTAGTACGGGCGTACTGAACATGGTACGGGCGCATTGTTTTTTCTGAAGTTCATTTTTTTTTTTCAATAAACAGAGAATAAGTGATCTTCCAGTACACCTATCATCTGTATGGATGTATGCGGTATGATGCACCTAATTCTATTTGATTTATTTTTCAAAAGAATTAACCGATGCGTTTCTTTGCTTGGATTTTTGCCATTCCTCTAGACGGGCTGTGCGCTGCCGATTTCTGTAACCGAGGAATGATGCGTGTTATATCGAGATTGGTGTCATCAACTCAGTGATCCTTCCCTTCCTTTAGAAGACGTATCAACCTTCCTATTGACCACTATATCTCCATGTTTCCACTAGATTATTCTAAAATCGTTTGGGACAAGAGAAAAGAAAGGAAAGATATTTTTGTTCAAAAGTTTGTGTTTTAGAGGGGATTATTATTGTTTTGAAAACGGTTTTTGTAAGAATGGCTGGCCAAGGTAGGCTCATGTGTTTAGGCTTGTTTGATTAAACACTTATGAAGTTAAGAAAGTCTTGTTATTGACGTTGTGATTTGACAACTTAGATAGCTTCCCTTGAACCTTTCTTTTTGAATTCAGCTCATGGTACCATCATGGATTTCTTTTGCTTTTTTTTGATTGTCCTTATTTTTGCCTAAAACACCCCTTTGTGGCGTCTCAGCGGACCTTTGTTTCATTTTTGCAACCCTAATTTTTGCCTAGGTCACCCTTTTGTGGGATTCCTAGCGGGTTCTTTTCTCTTATTTTTGCGCAGCCCCCTTTTTGGGTTTCCTGTCGAGCTTTTTTGTTTTTAGGATTTTGTCCTTAAAGGATTTCTTTTTTATCCATGATGGCACTTATCGAGGCCAAGGAAAGGTGCTCCAAGTTGTCACACACACTTCCACATAAAAATGATGCGGGTTTATTGTTATTAAGATGATTTTAACCTCATTCATGCTTATTCAAACAGGGTTAAAAATAATGTGGTCTAGAAATTTATTGCAAGCAAGAAAAGAAGCAATAAGAACTAATAAAGAACGATTTTATTATAATTCTAGCGGAAACATGTGCCCTATCGAGGCTCGGGGGTCGGGCTGTCCCCGAGGAGTGATCTCTAACAGTCATCAGGTCTATACATCCCTATCGGAAGAAGAAGAGCACTTGATGACGACGACCGGCCTTGACACTTGTGAACCGACCTTCCTAAAGATCTGGCTTAAAGAACGTCGAGAAGGATCTTGGTTCCTCTTCGTCCTTTGATCTTTATTAGGGTTGTATCCTAACCCTTGTTTCCCCGGATTATCCTTAATAATGGGTAGCTCGGGAATTCCTTGGGAATCCTTGCCAAGTCCTTGTCCAGGCAAGTATCCGTTCTTGATGAGCATGTAGGCTACCTTCTTCATTTCTCGGGGAAACGTTTCGACATTGGCAATCTCCAATGCTTGGAAGGCGGTCTCTAGAGCTTCCTCTGCTGCATCCACGTAAGGTATGGCAGATGGCTTGCTGATGAGTATGTCATCTTCGGCTTGTACGGTCACCAGCTTGTCACCCACTATGAATTTGACTTTCTGGTGGAGCGTAGAGGGAACAGCTTTCGCATCATGAATCCAAGGTCGACCGAGGAGACAGCTGTACGCGGGAGTAATGTCCATCACTTGAAATTCGACATTAAAGATGGTGGGTCCAATTTGGATTGGAAGATTGATTTCTCCCACCACTTCTCTTTTAGAACCGTCGAAAGCTCGGACGATCATGTTGCTCGGGCGCATTTGGATTCCCTTGATTGCCACTTGATCAAACGTTCTTTTTGGCATCACATTCAAGGAAGATCCATTATCCACCAAGACTTTAGCGATGTGATATTCCTTGCACTTTATAGAGATGTGCAAGGGCTTGTTGTGATTCGGTCCCTCAACGGGGATTTCTTCATCGGTGAAAGTGAGGTGATCATTAGCCGTGATGTGACTAACAATCCCCTCAAACTTGTCTTGGGAGATAGTGTGCGACACGTACGCCTCGTTCAAGACTTTCAACAGAGTTTGCCGATGCGGTTCGGAGCTTAGGATCAACGACAACAGAGTAATCTTTGCTGGCGTCCTATGAAGTTGATCCACGATGGAGTACTCGCTCTGTCGGATATATTTTAACAGCTCGTCAGTCTCCTCCTCGGATTCTTTATTTTCCTCGATTTTCTCTTTTTCTTTTTCCTTTCCTTTATTCTTGGGAGCTTTATCATGAAGATCTTCGGGAGTGTAGATCCTGCCACTCCTAGTCATGCCCCCAAGTCCAGCGATGTTAGAGATATCGCTGTCGGCAGAAGAATGGATGTCGTATATCCATGGCACAGCCTTATTCGATTCGTAGGGAAAAGGTCTTGGAGCAGTGATCTTCAACGGTGTCGGACCTTCCCCTTTATTCGTCTTGATTACCAACAACGGAGTTGATGTGCGTTCGCTTGGCGCGGTTGTTGGCTTACACTTAATAACAAACGGCGTGCGATCCATTCTGAACATACGCATCGATTAATCCTTTCTTTTTATTAAAGTTATTAATGAATTACTAGGAGAGATGTATGCAAATGAATGACTATGAAATGCAAAGGCAATTGAAAGATTTCATAGATCTCAAAAATTCGATTTATTAATCAAAGAAAGTGTACAACTCATTATACAATGCTTCGAAGCAAATTTTTACAAAATGAGAAAAGCCGATAGAAACCCACAGGCGGGTTCATGTTTCTTCTCCATTCAACTTCGGCTTCCTCTACATGACGGGCCATTGCTTCGGCTTGCGTATGGACCGCTTGGCTCATATTATCACTAATCTTTTGAGCGTCCTTCGCCTTTTGAATATAGTAGTTGATCATGGCTTGCAGCTCATTAAGCTCGTCTTCGGCTCGATCCTTCTCCTCTCGGAGCTTAGCCATATGTGCTAATCCTTCCCTTTCCTTCTTGCGAAAATCGGAAAGGCTTGCGGTTTGTTGTTGAGCAACTTCCCGCCATTGCTGCGCATCGAATCGAGTCAAGAGTAGATCATCTTGCATATCCTTGATCAACTGTGCCTGCCTTGCGTACTCGGCTTCAAGGCGTGCTATCTTTGCGTCGACATCTCGGAGTTGACTACTCGGTTCGACCTTTGGCATTTTGGATGCCCGAATAGCCTTCTCATTAAGGTTAGCACACTCGTCCTTGAGCCGCTCTATCTCATGGTCTTTTTTCTTGCACTGCCTTTGTAGACCGTCAATGGCGAAACTGGATTCTTCGCTTTTCTCCTCAAGAACTCTCATCTGAGCTCCCATGATTTCCAGCTTCTTGGTCAAGGCATCGACTTGTTCTTGTAGCAACCTCCTCGTGACTGCGGTTGCGCAAGAGGTGGATGGTTGGGGCACTCCCCTCTCGCTCCTCCAAGTCTCGTAGTCGGTGGAGACGGATACCCGAGGCTTTCCAAGCTCTCGATCTCCCTCGTAGATTGGTCTCTCCCATGTTCTAACGACAGCGTGCATGTCCTTTTGATGCTCGAAATCAAAGGAGAAACACAATCCTCCAAGCTCCTCTTTAGTAGGAACAATCTGAGTCCTCATAAGTTGCCTCATAGCCAATCTAGGTGAATAAGCTATGCAACCTCTGAGGCCCATCAAAGGTACGCTTGGGTAACTGCCGCATCTCATCAATACGTTGCTCAGACGGAACCAAGGACAAACCCATGTGAAGTGCTCGATGCTCCACTGTTCCATCTCTTCCTTCCATTCGGAAGCATAACGGTGGCATACGGGGATCTTCGAAAAGCTCCTCAACGGATCGGGGAAAGTCCCCATGTGACTAGAGGCGTAGAAGTGTGTGATGCTCCACACATATAACAAGGAGGTGCAGCATCGGATAATCTTCCCTTGCTTCTGCTGAGATATGTTGACAGAAAGCAAGGTGTCGGCAAGAATGGCAGGCACGGGACTCTTCATGTGCACGTCCCATGCGAAGAAAGCATCCATAGCGGCATGGTCCACTATGTTAGCGTGAAAGGGGAATAGGACTGTCCCAAACACGGCTAATGCTAGAGTCTTGTTGAAAGCTAACCAATCTCCCTCACCAGCTAAGGAAGAAAGGTGATCCTCAATCATAGCGAGCTTCCAACCTTTGATACTGTCGTTCCCCACTAAGGCAGATGATCGTGATGGTAGTTTGACTTGAGTAGCGACCCTCTCCACGGCCACATAATTACTATGAAAAACATAGACCCCTGCTGATTTGGGCCATCGCAGCATGAGCTCGTACTCCTCGAGAGTAGGAACTAAGTCAAACTGGGGGAACTCGAAGCAATGCAGATCGAGACTCCAAAAGTGAACCAATGCTCTCAGAAAGGCCGGATCCACACATATCTTCATCAAATCGAGGACCCGTCCATATGATTTCTCGAACTCAACACGAGCCTCATGTGGCATCAAAGAACAGAGGTGGTCCAACCTCTCGGCACGGTATAACAAGAAGTCCACTTTCTTCAACTGCCCTTGCACTCCCCTAGATCCCTCCATGATCTTCGATAAGAATGCATGATATGAGATGATGGCGTTGAATATGCATGCATTGTGTTTATTGAACTAAGCATTATCATGTTTTCAGGATGCTCTTAAGATGATGCATGATATTGCTTGGTTTGGATAAATAACCCTTTTTTTTTTTTTTGGTATTTTGTTTTTTGTATTTTTTTGGGTGAAAAGGGAAACTACCTACATGAATGTGATGAAGGTAGATGTTAACACCATGTAATGGAAGATTCTTATTCCTATTTATTCTTATTCTAAAAGGGGAATGTTGTATGTTTAAAGAATGCAATGTATGCTTGTAGACCCCTAAAATTGTCCAGGTCGGAAATAAGACTCAAAGACTCTCGAAGACCGAAGGAAAGTCAGCCGGAAGGACTCCTGGAAGACCCTAGGATGATTCTTTGTAGGTCTAGAAGTCTTAGAGTAGCTTAGAATAAGGGTGTGTGAGGATTGGAGCTCAATACACCCTCCTAGAGGTTCAGTACGGCCGTACTGAGCCATTTGAACTACAATACGGCCGTAGTGAAATCAATACGGCCATACTGAAGTTTTTGAACTTCAGTACGGCCGTACTGTAGTTCAAAAACTCAGTACGGGCCGTATTGACCCCCTAGGCCGTACTGCGCCTCAATCCTATAAATAGGACGTTATTGGCACGTCCTCCCACACTTTTGGAGCATTCCTCCACCCTCTGGCTGAGTATTCTTGGGTTTTTGAGCTATTCTCTGCCCTAGAAATCTCTCTGGGAGCCGATCTGACTAAGTTCTTGAGTTCACGAGCCATTAGCTTGAGACTCGAACAAGTCGAAGGGAAATCTCTTTGATTTCCATAGTAAACATTATTTTTAGGGAAAGGAGCGAGCGAACGTGTAGTGGGAAGGAGCGCCAAAAAGCCTCCTAGATTCCTTTTTGAATATATAAAAGCACGCTTCGAAGGTTTCTTTCCAAATCCTTTCTTTTACCGCTTTTTGATTGTTGCATTGCACGTTTAAAGCTTTCATCATGTAGATAGTTTACTTATAATCGTTCCAATAAATAGGGGTAGTTTAGTAATTTTACGCTATTATTTATGAAATAATCCGTCATAGGGAACCCGAAAGGGGCGTTGTGGGGTGCTAACACCTTCCCCGCACGTAATCGACTCCCTTACCCAACTCTGGTTGTAATGGTCAAAGTTGATTTGCGAAAATCAATTGCCTGATGTCTTTTTCCAATGTTTTGAGTAAAACATTGGTGGCGACTCCAAGAACCCCTTTTTGCGAAAACCACTAATCCATGGAGGGTCCCGTTTGGGATTAACATGGATTGGTGAGAATCATTTAACAAAATTGTTAGTTCGATGAGGTCTCAGTTTGAGAATAAGTCGTTCTAACAATCCATCATTTTTCAAAACTAAAAAGAGTCCGACCATCGTCGCGAATGCCAATGTCCGTTTCGGCGGGTGGCGACAGATGGCGACTCCACTGGGGAAGCCTCGAGAGTCAGTCCCATTTAGTGATGGATTATTTCTAAAATGTTAGTTTAAAATTACTTCATTACCCCTCGCTTGTATGATAATATGTTTTACCTAATTGGCTTTAATAACTGTTGGGTGTTTAAATTTTCGCAATTGTTTGAAATATAAACTGCACACGAACCTTTGCACACAACAGTTCCATCTATACCCGGGGGCATGAGTGGAAAGCCATAGGGAGTGGATGCTAGTACGGCCGGTTGTCGAATGGGTCTATAGGTGCCCGTAGACCGTTGTCGGAAAGTATCACTCAAGGTGAAAACCATGAACTCAAGTCCGACAGTGCGTTGGAGCTTTCCATCGACTCACGACGAGAGGGATTGGGTCCCTATAATGGGGGCACCTTGGGGGCCTTAGACTGGTGAGAACAATTAGAACCTCCTTGAATATGCACTTGTCTGCAGGATACCCCTACCTCGTGATTCGCTCGTGACTGTTCGTGGATGAGTGAATTGTTTGTATATAGGTCTATGTGACATTGTTTGTGCATTAATAATAAACCTCGTGATAAGGTCTAAGAATAACCCCCATGCATGAAAAATGTCATGACATGAGAGGAAAGACCATGTGTGAAAATATAATAAAAGTGAGTAGCATGTGCATCATTACCAATAAGACATCATGCATCCTTATAACCATTCATTTTAGGCTCACCAATACCCCTTGACATGAGTGAAAGAGACCCATGACTATTGAGATTCTCCGTTAGGGGAGAGATGATAAGTCAAGGAGGGTGGTAAACCTCCGTCTTAAAAAGGTAGCACCTTAAAGATGGAAGGTTACCAAGCTCATGTCAAGAGTGTATTCATTCCATAAATAAACTAATTAGATTAAGCATTCATTTTAGAAAGTGGCTGGTCATCTCTCTGTCCTCACGCGCGCGCAGAAACTCAAGAAGATGGATGCGTTGGAGGAACAAAATAGGAAGCTTACAGCCGAGCTCTCACAGCTCAAGGAGCAAATGGCGCAAATGATGGAACTCATGCGTCACCAAAACATACACGGGGCTCAACACAGTGACCATGAATCCCATCATGAGGAGGAGCAAGAGCAAGAGCCTCCGCAAGCTGTACCCCCTAGGGCGGGGATTACAATTAGAGAGCCCGAGATTTCAAAGGAGCAATTCCACGCTCTCGAGGACCGGTTGAGGGCTATGGAGGGGCATGATTTTGATATCAAAGATGCCGCCGACATGTGCTTAGTGAGGGACATCCAATTCCCTCCCAAATTTAAAGTGCCCGATCTCCCAAAGTATGTGGGATCGACTTGCCCCAAAAGTCATCTCACCATGTATTGCCGAAAGATGGCTGCATATGCCACTAATGAAAAGCTCTTAATCCATTGCTTCCAAGAGAGCTTGGCTGACACCGCACTCAACTGGTATATGCAGCTGGATGGGAATCAGGTGCTTACATGGAAGCAGTTGGCCGACGCATTTCTCAAGCGCTACAAGTATAACATCGACCTAACACCCGATAGGTTCGATCTTCAAGCCTTGAGTAAGAAAAGTGATGAATCCTTTAAGGCGTACGCCCAACGATGGAGGGAGTTGGCGGCACAAATAGAGCCCCCGCTGTCGGATAAGGAGACGGTGTCCCTGTTTATAAACTCGTTGACCGGTCCCTATTATGACAAGACGATAGGGAACACGACAACGCTCTTCTCGGACATCATCACCATTGGAGAAAGAGTGGAACAAGGACTGAAAAGTGGGAAGCTAGCTAATCCTTCCCAATCATTTGAAGCTAAGAAGACCTTTGGGAAGAAGAAGGAGGGAGGAGTCAACGCCGTAACTATTTCTTCATCTTCCTCCACTTCGAAGTCGGGAAAGTCGCAGTACAACCCTGTGAAGAAGTTTGATAAACTTCCGACCACATATAGCGACCTCCTACCGAAGCTAGTGCAAGCTCATCTTCTAGCTTACATTCCACCAAGGAAAATTGATCCACCTTACCCCGATTGGTACAATCCGCAAGACAAATGTCTATACCATTCGGGGGCACCGGGGCATTCAACGGAGAACTGTAGAGCTCTCAAATATAAGGTCCAAGACCTTATTGATGCCGGGTGGATCACTTTTGATTCGACAGCGCCCGACATGAGCAAGAATCCTCTGCCGAAGCAGGAGTAGAGAGAAGAGCAAGCCACGATAGGGCCCCTCCACATTTTTCTTTTCTTTCTGGGACTCATGATCAGTACCCGAGATCATGAGATCTTTTTCATGTAAATAAGGGTTTTTTTTGTACAGTTTTTCATACATATCAATAAAGAGGCATTTTTCACACATCATTCTCTCATTTATTCTTTTCTCTCTTTCTCTCATTAACATTAATAATTCTAAACCAAAAACAGAACCGATAAAATAATTATGTCTGTGATTGTTCGCTCCGACCGGGATCCGAAAGTTGAGGATGAATGGGTTGAGTTGGACAGTGATGAGGAGACCATCTCTCCGGATCTGCAAAGACTGCTAGATCAAGAAGCTCGTCTACTCCAACCGTACCAAGAGAAATTGGAGACCGTGAATTTGGGGCAGGGCCAAGAGATAAAAGAGGTCAACATTGGGACCCATATCAATGATGAAATAAGGGCGCAATTGATCCAATTGTTAAGGGAATATAAGGACGTATTTGCATGGTCGTATCATGATATGCCCGGTTTGGACTCTAACATCGTCGAGCACAAGTTACCGTTGAAAGAAGGGTTTCGACCCGTCAAACAAAAGCTCCGACGAATCAAGCCCGAGTGGTCTTTAAAGATCAAGGAGGAGGTAGAAAAGCAATTAGATGCGGGATTCTTGGTTGTATCTCAGTATCCCGAATGGCTGGCTAACATTGTGCCAGTCATTAAAAAGAATGGAAAGGTTAGAGTTTGTGTTGACTACAGGGATCTGAATCGTGCCAGTCCAAAGGACGATTTTCCCTTACCTCACATCGATACATTGGTGGATCATACAGCCACGAACACACTCTATTCCTTTATGGATGGGTACTCTGGGTACAACCAAATCAAGATGAATGAGGAAGACCGCGAGAAAACTTCCTTCATTACACCCTGGGGCACTTTCTGCTACAGGGTGATGCCTTTTGGACTCAAAAATGCGGGTGCCACCTACCAACGAGCGATGGTGATGTTATTCCACGACATGATCCACAAAGAAATCGAAGTATACGTGGACGACATGATCACAAAGTCGAAGGACGAAATGGACCATATCCAATATTTCAGAAAATTATTCAACCGGCTTCGCAAGTATCAGCTTAAGCTAAATCTGGCTAAGTGTACTTTCGGAGTTCGGTCGGGTAAGCTTCTCGGGTTCATCGTCAGTAAAAAAGGCATAGAGGTGGACCCCGATAAAGTGAAGGCAATAATGGAAATGCCTCCTCCTAAAACCGAGAAAGAGATAAGAGGATTCCTCGGCAGGGTGAACTATGTCGCAAGGTTCATCGCATAGTTGACTGACACGTGCAAACCAATATTCAGGCTGTTACGCAAGAATCATTCCGAATCTTGGGATGAGGATTGTCAACAAGCTTTTGATAAGATCAAACAGTGCTTGGCCAATCCACCAGTATTGGTGCCACCTGTCGAGGGAAGACCATTAATCCTCTACTTAACCGTGCTTGATGAGTCCATGGGAGGTGTGCTAGGACAACAAGACGAAACGGGAAAGAAAGAACGAGCCATCTACTACCTGAGCAAGAAATTTCTCGACTATGAGACCCGCTACACGCCGTTAGAAAAGACGTGCTGTGCGTTAGCATGGGCAACACAACGGCTCAGGCAGTATATGATTAGGCATACTACTTGGTTGGTTTCCAAAATGGATCCAATTAAGTACGTGTTCGAAAAACCAATAATCACTGGGAAGATTGCCCGATGGCAAGTACAGTTATCAGAATTTGACATCATACATGTCACACAAAAGGCCATCAAGGGCAGTACCCTAACTGATTACCTAGCACACGGGCCGACCAACGACTACCAATCCCTTCAGGATAATTTCCCCGATGAGGATATAATGAATCTACAACATGAAGAGCCTAAAGATGATGCGTGGACCATGTATTTTGATGGAGCCTCCAACATGCTTGGACGAGGGATTGGCACAGTGCTAATCTCTCCACAAGGAAAATACATTCCCGTAACGGCAAGACTCAACTTCGATTGTACAAACAACATGGCTAAATACGAGGCTTGCGCGTTGGGAATCCAAGCAGCCATCAACAATGGTATCCTAAAACTCAAAGTGTTTGGTGATTCGGCCCTAGTCATCTATCAACTACGAGGTGATTGGGAAGTCCGAAATCCTAAACTGATACCATATGTTGAACACATCAAAGATTTGACACATTTCTTCCAAAGTGTCGTCTTTGAATACATTCCAAGGGAGGAGAATCAGTTTGCCGATGCTCTTGCTACGCTCTCGTCGATGTTCGCCTTGGATAGTGAGCATGAAATGCCCATCATCAATATCCGGCGGCACGATAAGCAAGCGTTCTGCCTTCTGATAGATAAAGTTATCGATGATCGTCCATGGTTCCATGACATCAAGCAATATTTAACAAAAGAGGAATATCCTGATGCAGCCAACGATAACGACAAGAAGCATATCCGAAGAAGGGCCAGGGGATTTCTGCTAGTCGGTTAAACCCTCTACAAGAAAAATTATGACTCGGTCTTGTTGAGATGTATAGACCAAGTCGAAGCTCAAAATATGATCAAAGAAGTACATGAGGGGGTTTTCGGTACCCATATCCCCGGGCCTGCAATGGCTAAAAAGATCCTCAGGGCGGGATACTATTGGTCAACCATGGAAAGGGATTGTTACCAGTACGTGCGAAAATGCCATAAGTGTCAAGCATACGCCGACAACATTCATGTCCCACCGACTCCACTCAATGTATTGGCTTCACCTTGGCCATTCGCAATGTGGGGCATGGATGTTATTGGACCCATCAAGCCGAAAGCATCCAATGGACATAGATTCATCCTTGTGGCCATTGACTACTTCACCAAATGGGTAGAAGCGGCATCGTATGCTCATGTGACCCGAAAGGTGGTAACATCCTTCATCAAGAAGAACATTATATGCAGATACGGTATTCCCGATAAAATCATCACTGATAATGGATCTAATTTGAATAACAAAATGGTGGAAGAACTGTGCCAAGAATTCAAGATCCAACACCACAACTCTTCCCCATATCGGCCAAAGATGAATGGGGCAGTCGAGGCAGCCAATAAAAACATTAAGAAAATAGTGCAAAAGATGGTTGTCTCATTTAAAGACTGACATGAGATGTTACCCTTCGCTCTTCATGGTTATAGGACTTCAGTACGCACATCTACAGGAGCTACTCCATTCTCCCTCGTCTATGGGATGGAGGCAGTTCTACCTGTCGAAGTCGAGATACCTTCTCTAAGGGTAATCATGGAAGCAAAACTTTCCGAGGCAGAATGGGTTCAAAGCCGATACGACCAGTTGAATCTTATCGAAGAGAAACGGCTGAACGCCATATGCCATGGTCAAGCCTATCAGAGGAAGATCAAAAAGGCTTTTGACAAGAAAGTCCACCCTCGAGTCTACCATGAGGGAGAGCTGGTAATGAAGAAGTTGCTACCAGCTCAAAAGGACAAAATCGGAAAGTGGGCCCCGAATTACGAAGGACCATACGTGGTGAAGCGAGCCTTCTCAGGAGGAGCATTGATCCTCACGAACATGGATGGGGAAGAACTTCGATACCCAGTGAACGCTGACGTGGTAAAGAAGTACTATGCTTGAAGACGTTGCTTGCATAGGCCCGCTAGGATGAAAACCCGAAAAGAGCGTCCTAGGCAAAAGTTAGGGCAAAATAAAAAGCCCGCCAATACAAGGGTACTAGGCAAAACAAAGGCGAATTTATCCCCGCTAGGATACGTCCTAGGCAAAAATTAGGGGCAAAAGAATAAGACACAAAAACAAAGCAAGCAACAATCACTTGAACCGAAAACCGAAAGGCGGTTCAAGTGATCATCTTCTAGAAGCAAGCGTCTTGCAGTGTCTACACTCCTGGCTCAGGCATCTCACCCGAAGCAATTAGGGGAACGTAAGAGCAACAATTACAGATATAATTGTTAAGCCTAATGTATATAGCCTACCCTGGCCAGCCATTCTTCAGAAATTCCTTTTGTATATCTTTCTGTAAAAACATTTGTGAATATCAATAAAATATCTATTCATTTCTCTTCTCTTGACCATGTGATTATGCCTCTAAATTGGTGTTTCTTAAAAATTGTACGAAATTCCTTTAATAATCGGTCAATAAAGAAAGTTGGAGGGGTTCCTATAAAATCCGTAATCTCCTGCGTAAGAGGCTCACAGAAATCCCCCCTCACGTCGACGACAGAAATTCCTCCAAGAAGAGGAGGATAGGGAGAGCCATTCATTTTTTCTAAAAACATCAACAAAATGATTAAACTTGCATTTTGCGCATCACACACACATTAGTTTCACATTCAAAGACCTTATCATGAGGCAGTCGCATAAAATAGAAAAAATAGGAAAAATTTCTTGTGTATGACAGCAGCCAACAAGAAAAGCCGAAAAATCGACAAAAAGGCAAAAATTCAGAAAATCTAACAATCGTACAGAATAACTGAGCCTGGAGAGGCTTGCCGAAATAATACTCCCCAGAGACATCTCAGCTTGCACTCTTGGGCCGAATTCCCAGTGAAAGCTATCAGAGCAAGATCAGCAAGATTCCCCAATGGAAGCATGATCATCCAAACAAAATATCCGAGTCAAAGGACTTAGACTTCCTCAGTGGAAGATAGCTTTCCAACTCGAGCAACGAGTGAAGCTAAGCCTGAAGAGGCTTTCTAAATAATACTCTAGGATACATAAGATCCTCAATCCCCATTCGCCTACTCAGAGGCACTCCTTCTAAAAGAGAAAATCCGAAAAGATCAATAACCATTCCCCAAGCAGAATTCGGTATCCAACCAAACACCGAACGTCAAGATAATCCGCCTAAACAGAAGAGGCCAATCAAGATCAATACGACAGAATCCCCCAGCGGATAACAGCCTACGCAGAGGCAACAAAACCAGAAAATAAAAAAAATCACCCGAATAAGGATAACCGGGATACACCACCAACGTCGAAAGGACGTCAGCCAATCATAAGGCATCGCTCACCTCAGAAAGAGCATCTTTGTGTCTGCATCCCCAAGGAATCAGAATTTCCCCAGTGGGCACCAACTACGCAATGGAAAGTTGAGACACAAGAACCTATGAGTAACTGCACATCCCCTAGACGGATCCCTGCGTTATCAAGCCCTCAACGGCACCAAAATCAAAAACAACCGTCGAAGCAGCATCGTGGACTGTGGAGACAAAATCATCACAAATCCCTGGAGAGGGCAAACTCACGCTACCAAAGTGACCAGAAGCACGGAGGTATGCAACCCTGGGGAGGGCAAACCGCAGACCCTGGAGAGGGCAAACTCACGCTACCGAAGTCGTCAGAAACACCGAGGTATGCACGAGCCTGGAGAGGCGATGACTAATACTCAGCTACCGACGTCGTCAGAAACACGGAGGTATGCAGCTGCCAACGTCGTTAGAAACACGGAGGCATGCAGACCCTGGAGAGGGCAAACTCACGCTACCGAGGTCATTAGAAACACCGAGGTATGCACAAGCCTGGAGAGGCGACGACTAATACTCAGCTACCGACATCGTCAGAAACACGGAGGTATGCAGCTTCCAACGTCGTCAGAAACACGGAGGCATGCAGACCCTGGAGAGGGCAAACTCACGCTACCAAGGTCGTCAGAAACACCGAGGTATGCACGAGCCTGGAGAGGCGACGACTAATACTCAGCTACCGACATCGTCAGAAACACGGAGGTATGCAGCTGCCAACGTCGTCAGAACCACGGAGGCATGCAGACCCTGGAGAGGGCAAACTCACGCTACCGAGGTCGTCAGAAACACCGAGGTATGCACGAGCCTGGAGAGGCGACGAGTAATACTCAGCAATCGACGTCGTCAGAAACACGGAGGTATGCAGCTGCCAACGTCGTCAGAAACACGGAGGCATGCAGACCCTGGAGAGGGCAAACTCACGCTACCGAGGTTGTTAGAAACACCGAGGTATGCACGAGCCTGGAGAGGCGACGACTAATACTCAGCTACCGACGTCGTCAGAAACACGGAGGTATGCAGCTGCCAACGTCGTCAGAAACACGGAGGCATGCAGACCCTGGAGAGGGCAAACTCACGCTACCGAGGTTGTCAGAAACACCGAGGTATGCACGAGCCTGGAGAGGCGACGACTAATACTCACCCTGGAGAGGCTACTCAACAATTTTCCCACCTGAAGACACTACAAGTCGGAAGGATGGCCTACTCCCCGGACAATTGGGTCAACTCCTTTACTTGTCAATCGGTACACCAAAAAAGCCGTTCGACTAAGTAAAGGGGGGGCAGCTGTAGACCCCTAAAATTGTCCGGGTCGGAAATAAGACTCAAAGACTCTCGAAGACCGAAGGAAAGTCAGCCGGAAGGACTCCTGGAAGACCCTAGGATGATTCTTTGTAGGTCTAGAAGTCTTAGAGTAGCTTAGAATAAGGGTGTGTGAGGATTGGAGCTCAATACACCCTCCTAGAGGTTCAGTACGGCCGTACTGAGCCATTTGAACTACAATACGGCCGTAGTGAAATCCATACGGCCGTACTGAAGTTTTTGAACTTCAGTACGGCCGTACCAAATTCAATACGGTCGTACTGTAGTTCAAAAACTCAGTACGGGCTGTATTGACCTCCTAGGCCGTACTGTGCCTCAATCCTATAAATAGGACGTCATTGGCACGTCCTCCCACACTTTTGGAACATTCCTCCACCCTCTGGCTGAGTATTCTTGGGTTTTTGAGCTATTCTCTGCCCTAGAAATCTCTCCGGGAGCCGATCCGACTAAGTTCTTGAGTTCACGAGCCATTAGCTTGAGACTCGAACAAGTCGAAGGGAAATCTCTTTGATTTCCATAGTAAACATTATTTTTAGGGAAAGGAGCGAGCGAACGTGTAGTGGGAAGGAGCGCCAAAAAGCCTCCTAGATTCCTTTTTGAATATATAAAAGCACGCTTCGAAGGTTTCTTTCCAAATCCTTTCTTTTACCGCTTTTTGATTGTTGCATTGCACGTTTAAAGCTTTCATCATGTAGATAGTTTACTTATAATCGTTCCAATATATAGGGGTAGTTTAGTAATTTTACGCTATTATTTATGAAATAATCCGTCATAGGGAACCCGAAAAGGGCATTGTGGGGTGCTAACACCTTCCTCGCACGTAATCGACTCCCTTACCCAACTCTGGTTGTAATGGCCAAAGTTGATTTGCGAAAATCAATTGCCTTATGTCTTTTTCCAATGTTTTCAGTAAAACATTGGTGGCGACTCCAAGAACCCCTTTTTGCGAAAACCACTAATCCATGGAGGGTCCCGTTTGGGATTAACATGGATTGGTGAGAATCATTTAACAAAATTGTTAGTTCGATGAGGTCTCAGTTTGAGAATAAGTCGTTCTAACAATCCATCATTTTTCAAAACTAAAAAGAGTCTGACCATCGTCGCGAATGCCAATGTCCGTTTCGGCGGGGTGGCGACAATGCTCAAACAATGTCACATAAACAATGCACAAACAATTCACTCATCCACGAATAGTCACGAGCGAATCACGAGGTAGGGGTATCCTGCAGACAAGTGCATATTCAAGGAGGTTCTAACTGTTCTCACCGGTCTAAGGCCCCCAAGGTGCCCCCATTATAGGGACCCAATCCCTTTCGTCGTAAGTCGATGGAAAGCTCCAACGCACTGTCGGACTTGAGTTCATGGTTTTCACCTTGAGTGATGCTTTCCGACAACGGTCTACGGGCACCTATAGACCCATTCGACAACCGGCCGTACTAGCATCCACTCCCTATGGCTTTCCACTCATGCCCCCGGGTATAGAGGGAACTGTTGTGTGCAAAGGTTCGTGTGCAGTTTATATTTCAAACAATTGCGAAAATTTAAACACCCAACAGTTATTAAAGCCAATTAGGTAAAACATATTATCATACAAGCGAGGAGTAATGAAGTAATTTTAAACTATCATTTTAGAAATAATCCATCACTAAATGGGACTGACTCTCGAGGCTTCCCCAGCGGAGTCGCCATCTGTCGCCACCCGCCGAAACGGACATTGGCATTCGCGACGATGGTCGGACTCTTTTTAGTTTTGAAAAATGATGGATTGTTAGAACGACTTATTCTCAAACTGAGACCTCATCGAACTAACAATTTTGTTAAATAATTCTCACCAATCCGTATTAATCCCAAACGGGACCCTCCATGGATTAGTGGTTTTCGTAAAAAGGGGTTCTTGGAGTCGCCACCAATGTTTTACTCAAAACATTGGAAAAAGACATAAGGCGATTGATTTTCGCAAATCAACTTTGGCCATTACAACCAGACTTGGGTAAGGGAGTCGATTACGTGCGAGGAAGGTGTTAGCACCCCACAACGCCCCTTTCGGGTTTCCTATGACAGATTATTTCATAAATAATAGCGTAAAATTACTAAACTACCCCTATTTATTAGAACGATTATAAGTAAACTATCTACATGATGAAAGTTTTAAACGTGCAATGCAACAATCAAAAAGCGATAAATGAAAGCGGTAAAAGAAAGGATTTGGAAAGAAACCTTCAAAGCGGGCTTTTATATATTCAAAAAGGAGTTAGGAGGCTTTTTGGCGCTCCTTCCCACTACACGTTCGCTCGCTCCTTTCCCTAAAAATAAATATTAACTATGGAAATCAAAGAGATTTCCCTTCGACTTGTTCGAGTCTCAAGCTAAAGGCTCGTGAACTCAAGAACTTAGTCGGATCAGCTCTCGGAGAGATTTCTAGGGCAGAGAATAGCTCAAAAACCCAAGAATACTCAGCAAGAGGGTGGAGAAATGCTCCAAATGTGTGGAAGGACGAGCCAATGACGTCCTATTTATAGGATTGAGGCGCAGTACGGCCTAAGGAGTCAATACGGCCCGTACTGAGTTTTTGAACTACAGTACGGCCGTACTGAAGTTCAAAAACTTCAGTACGGCCGTATTGATTTCATTATGGCCGTATTGTAGTTCAAATGGCTCAGTACGGCCATACTGAACCTCTAGGAGGGCGTATTGAGCTCCAATCCTCACACACCCTTATTCTAAGCTACTCTAAGACTTCTAGACCTACAAAGAATCATCCTAGGGTCTTCCAGGAGTCCTTCCGGCTGACATTCCTTCGGTCGTCGAGAGTCTTTGAGTCTTATTTCTGACCCGGACAATTTTAGGGGTCTACACTCACCTCCCTTGATAGTGCAACTTGTACACTTAGACTTCCAAGTTCTATTATCATTCCTAGAAAATACCAAAAACATTTTATAACTTTTTGCATAGCATATAAAATTCTCTTTGCTTAATCATGAGTTATATTTCTCAAAGTAGTAGTGACTTTGAATCTCCTAAAAGTTTTAGAAGAATTGTTAAGGAGGTTGAGGCACTAAAACTTTGGAAGCAACAAGAGGTACTTCAAAAAGAAAAAGAGAAAATTGAAAGAGAAGTACAACTAGTTGCTTTAGAGGAAGAGATAAACAAGATCAAGCTAAGAGAAGAAAAACTTTTGAAAAAAATTCATAAACATAAAAGCCAAAAAAGTTATTCCACTAAGAGTTCCAATGACTCTCAAAGCCAAGAAAAAGATGGTAGTTTGAACATGGATGCATACTACCAACCTCATCCTAGGAGAGTCATTAAAGAACACAAAGTGAGGGAATCAAGGGTTGATCTCCCTTACTTTCAAGGCAAAGAAAATGTGGATGCCTACTTGGATTGGGAGATGAAAGTGGAACAAATCTTCACTTGTCATCAAGTAGGTGAGGAAAGAAGAGTTCCTCTAGCCACCCTAGCTTTTCAAGGACAAGCCATGTATTGGTGGACATCCTTGGAAAGAGAGAAGACTTCACAATGATCCTCCCATCACTTATTGGAATGAATTGAGGAGTGCTATGAGAAGAAGGCACATTCCTTCTTATTATAGTAGGGAGCTTATGGATAAGCTCCAAAGACTCCAACAAAAGAATATGAGTGTTGAGGAGTATAGGCAAAAGATGGAGTTGTATCTCATGAGGGCTGGGATAAGGGAGGAAGAAAGATTGACCATTGCTAGATTTTTAAGTGGTCTCAATTTTGACATAAGAGATAAGGTTGAGTTACTCCCTTATAGGGACCTTGATGATTTGGTCCAACTTTGTATAAGGGTGGAACAACAAAACTTGAGAAAAAGCTCTTTTAAAGGCAAAACTCAATCTAGCTCTTATGTTAAGAAAGATTACAAGAGGGAGGGTCAATATGATTCTTCTAACAAATTTGGCAAAGGTCTTCAAAAAGAAAAAGAAAATGAAAAAAATAAAAATAAAAATGTTTTCACTTCTAGTAGTAAGACTAGTGACATCAAATGCTTTAAATGTCTTGGGAGAGGCCACATAGCTTCTCAATGCCCAACTAAAAAGGTAATGATTTTGAGAGGGCAAGATGTTTATAGTAGTGTTGATGAATCTAGTTCCACTACTTCAAGTGATAGTGAATCAAGTGAGGAAGACCATCCAATTGAAAGTGCATATCCTTGTGATGGTCAACTTCTTATGATTAGAAAGCTTCTAGGAAGCCAACCTCTTGAGTCTCACCTTTCACAAAGAGAGAATATTTTTCACACAAGGTGTAAAATTCTTGATAATGCTTGTTCTCTCATTGTGGATAGTGGGTCTTATTGCAATTGTTGTAGTACAAGGTTGGTGGAGAAGCTTGGTCTTACTATTATTCCCCATCCGAAACCATATCAACTTCATTGGATTAATGAAGATGGGGATATCAATGTTGATAAACAAGTGAAAGTCAAGTTCTGATGTGAATCTGATGGGAGCACTCAAAGGACTTGGAGGACCAATGACTAGGGTTTTCTTAGTGGGTGTTTTTAGTACTTGTAATTAGTAAATAAAGGCCTAAAACTCTTGTTAAAGTGGCTGCCAACTCTTGTTTGGGCTGCACCACTTATTGGGCTAGTTATTAGGCAAGTTGTTTTTAGTTAAATAAGGTCCAAAACCTTTGGGATGAATCAGCCATGAGGCATACCAAAGGGTGCACGAATTTAGCATGTGTTTTTAATGTTTTGTCATTAGTGGTCATAATTGTTAGGCTTAGTGGAGTTCAACAATTGCCCACTAAAGTGATTTTTTTTTAATGTTTTGTCATTAGTGGTCATAATTGATAGGCTTAGTGGAGTCCATTAATTGCCCACTAATGTAAGTGAAAGGTGTTGGTTGTAAGCTATATAAGCTGCCCATTGGGATGAATAAAAAATAGATCAGAATTTGAGTTTTATTAACTGAGAGTGATTCTCCAATTGTTCTTGAGTGATTCAAGAATTTGGGCATATCAAAGGATCATCCACAATTCTTTGTGTGAAGCCTTCCTTGGAAGAGTGATTCTTCCTCCATTCCTTTACCGTTTCCTTCCCTCCATTTCTTGCATCTAATTTCAATCCATATTTTTTTATTTTAATTTATTAATTATGAGGTTTCAAACCTAGATAGATCCGTATAACGAATCCATCCCTCTGGGATCATATCATTTGGTATCAGAGCTTCGGCTCTGGGTTTGAATGGAAATGGAAATTTACTATACAAGATGTTTGGTTGACGACTCTCTGTTTTTGGTCGCAGTAGATGAATTCAATTTCAAAAATGTTGTGAGCAGCAGGGCGGTTGAGAAATTATGTCTGCCCACTACAAATGGACAAGCAATGATTAAATTCTCTATTGGAAAATATGAAGATGAAGTTCTTTGTGATATTGCCCCCATGGAGACATGCCATATGTTATTAGGGAGGCCATGGTTGTACAATAAAATTATAAATCCTGAACGACCTTCTATTTCTTTTGTGCATGGTGGACGAAGGATTAAGTTGATATGTCTATCATCCGACGCTGTACATGAGGATCAACTGAAATTGAAAATAAAGATAGCAAAAGAAAGAGAAGAGAAAATGAGAGAAGAAGATGAGATACATAGAGAGGAATATGACAACTCTAACGTTACATTTTCTTCTTTTGATGTGTCAAATATACAGGAACAGGAACACAAGTTTTCTTGTTTGAAGAAGCATGTCAACATCATTCCTAATGCACCTTTATACATTCTGCCCACCTCTCAAAATAAAATTCAAGAGACCTTGGACCTGGAAGATGAAGTTGATTTATTGTTTGAAGTTACTATTTTCCAAAGCTGTCACTTGAATGGGATTCAATTCCTATTCATTGAGTATGTTTGTGGTTATGAGTTTGAAGAGGTTTTATTTGTTTCGTTGATGATTAATAACTTACCAACAGGTGAAGCTAGAGATGGATACAAGCGAGATGTCTTCGACCCAGGAGGAAGCATTTGTGTTTCGGCAGTAGTTACTGAATTAAATAAATTAGGAAATAAATAAAGTTTTAAGATTCGGGACGAATCTCCTCAAAGAAGGAGGGTATGATGTGAATCTGATGGGAGCACTCAAAGGACTTGGAGGACCAATGACTAGGGTTTTCTTAGTGGGTGTTTTTAGTACTTGTAATTAGTAAATAAAGGCCTAAAACTCTTGTTAAAGTGGCTGCCAACTCTTGTTTGGGCTGCACCACTTATTGGGCTAGTTATTAGGCAAGTTGTTTTTAGTTAAATAAGGTCCAAAACCTTTGGGATGAATCAGCCATGAGGCATACCAAAGGGTGCACGAATTTAGCATGTGTTTTTAATGTTTTGTCATTAGTGGTCATAATTGTTAGGCTTAGTGGAGTTCAACAATTGCCCACTAAAGTGATTTTTTTTTAATGTTTTGTCATTAGTGGTCATAATTGATAGGCTTAGTGGAGTCCATTAATTGCCCACTAATGTAAGTGAAAGGTGTTGGTTGTAAGCTATATAAGCTGCCCATTGGGATGAATAAAAAATAGATCAGAATTTGAGTTTTATTAACTGAGAGTGATTTTCCAATTGTTCTTGAGTGATTCAAGAATTTGGGCATATCAAAGGATCATCCACAATTCTTTGTGTGAAGCCTTCCTTGGAAGAGTGATTCTTCCTCCATTCCTTTACCGTTTCCTTCCCTCCATTTCTTGCATCTAATTTCAATCCATATTTTTTTATTTTAATTTATTAATTATGAGGTTTCATACCTAGATAGATCCGTAAACCTGGCTCTGATACCAAATGATATGATCCCAGAGGGATGGATTCGTTTTACGGATCTATCTAGGTTTGAAACCTCATAATTAATAAATTAAAATAAAAAAATATGGATTGAAATTAGATGCAAGAAATGGAGGGAAGGAAACGGTAAAGGAATGGAGGAAGAATCACTCTTCCAAGGAAGGCTTCACACAAAGAATTGTGGATGATCCTTTGATATGCCCAAATTCTTGAATCACTCAAGAACAATTGGAGAATCACTCTCAGTTAATAAAACTCAAATTCTGATCTATTTTTTATTCATCCCAATGGGCAGCTTATATAGCTTACAACCAACACCTTTCACTTACATTAGTGGGCAATTAATGGACTCCACTAAGCCTATCAATTATGACCACTAATGACAAAACATTAAAAAAAAATCACTTTAGTGGGCAATTGTTGAACTCCACTAAGCCTAACAATTATGACCACTAATGACAAAACATTAAAAACACATGCTAAATTCGTGCACCCTTTGGTATGCCTCATGGCTGATTCATCCCAAAGGTTTTGGACCTTATTTAACTAAAAACAACTTGCCTAATAACTAGCCCAATAAGTGGTGCAGCCCAAACAAGAGTTGGCAGCCACTTTAACAAGAGTTTTAGGCCTTTATTTACTAATTACAAGTACTAAAAACACCCACTAAGAAAACCCTAGTCATTGGTCCTCCAAGTCCTTTGAGTGCTCCCATCAGATTCACATCAAGTTCTCTATTGGTAACTATGAAGATCAAGTGGTTTGTGACATAGTTCCAATGGAGGCTTGCCATATTTTGTTGGGAAGGCCATGGCAATTTGACAAGAAAACCATGCATAATGGCCTTACCAATGAAATCACTTTCACCCATAAAGAAAAGAAATTTGTACTTCATCCTTTGTCTCCTTCACAAGTGATAGAGGATCAAGTACAAATGAAATTGAAAAGAGAAGAAGAAAAAAAAACTTGATTAGAAAAAAAAACAAAAAGGAAAAGAAGCATAAGTCTTCAAAGAAGAAGGAGGAAGAGAAACCTCTTCTAATAAAAGGAATTCAACAAGAACCTTTAAAACAAACTTTAATTGTTGAAAAGCCTTCTTACATTCTTCTTTGTAGAGGTATGCTTCAGTGTCATAATTTAAACATTGAGCTTAGTTCTTTACCTCCTCAAGTTTCTCATTTATTAAAAGAATTTGATGATATATTCCCTAGTGATGGTCCAAAGGGCCTTCCTCCTTTTAGGGGTATAGAACATCAAATTGATTTTGTGCCTGGGGCTAGTCTACCCAATAGACCAGCCTATAGGACAAATCCTCAAGAAACTAAGGAAATAGAGAACCAAGTCCAAGAGCTTTTGGAAAAGGGGTGGGTACAAAAGAGTTTGAGTCCCTGTGCTGTGCCTGTTTTGTTAGTGCCCAAGAAATATGAGAAATGGAGAATGTGTTGTGATTGTAGGGCCATTAACAATATCACAATCAAGTACAGGCACCCAATCCCTAGACTTGATGATATGCTTGATGAATTACATGGTGCTTCTATATTTTCTAAAATTGATCTTAAGAGTGGTTATCACCAAATAAGAATTAAAAAGGGTGATGAGTGGAAAACTGCTTTTAAGACCAAATTTGGATTGTATGAATGGTTAGTTATGCCTTTTGGTTTAACTAATGCACCAAGTACATTCATGAGGCTTATGAATCATGTCTTAAGAGAGTGTATAGGTAAGTTTGTGGTTGTTTATTTTGATGATATTTTAATCTATAGTAGGTTTCAAGATGATCACTTAGGACATCTTAGAGAAGTTATGATGATCCTTAGGGAAAACCAATTATTTGCAAATCTTGAAAAATGTACTTTTTGTGTGGATCATGTGGTTTTCCTAGGGTTCATTGTAAGCAAAAATGGGGTTCAAGTGGACCCCGAGAAAATCAAAGCCATTCAAGAGTGGCCCAAGCCTAAAAATGTTAGTGAAGTTAGGAGTTTTCATGGACTAGCAAGTTTTTATAGAAGATTTGTGCCTAACTTCTCTAGCATTGCTTCACCCTTGAATGAGCTAGTCAAAAAAGATATTTTATTTGATTGGACTTCAAAGCATGACCAAGCATTTCAATTACTTAAAGATCAACTTACTAATGCACCCATTTTAGCTCTACCAAATTTTGAAAAGACTTTTGAGCTAGAATGTGATGCATCAGGAGTTGGCATAGGAGCTGTGTTATTGCAAGGAGGACACCCTATTGCCTATTTTAGTGAAAAACTAAAAGGTGCCTCCCTCAATTACCCAACCTATGACAAGGAGTTGTATGCATTGGTTAGAGCTTTACAAACTTGGGAACACTATCTTGTGTCCAAAGAGTTTGTCATCCATAGTGACCATGAGTCACTTAAATATTTAAGAGGTCAAGGTAAGTTAAATAAGAGGCATGCTAAATGGCTAGAGTTCCTTGAACAATTTCCATATATTATTAAATTCAAGAAAGGAAAATCAAATGTTGTAGCTGATGCTTTATCTAGAAGACATACTTTGCTTGTGTCTCTAGGTACTCAAATTCTTGGATTTGATAATATTAGGGAGTTGTATGAGGAAGATCTTGAGTTTAGTGATAATTATAAAAAATGTCAACAAAAAGCTTTTGATGGTTTCTATATGGTTGAGGGGTACTTATATAAAGAAGGAAGGTTATGCATACCCCAAGGATCCATTAGGAAATTATTAATTAAAGCGAGTCATGAAGGTGGGCTTATGGGGCACTTTGGTGTTGAGAAAACCCTTAGTTTGTTAAAAGAAAAATTTTATTGGCCCCATATGCGAAAAGATGTCCAAAGGCATTGTTTTAGATGTTTAGCTTGTTTACAAGCTAAGTCTAAAGTAATGCCTCATGGTACATACACACCTTTGCCTGTTGCTTCTTCTCCTTGGGTAGATATTAGCATGGATTTTGTGCTAGGTTTGCCTAGAACCCAAAGGGGAATGGATTCTATCTTTGTGGTAGTGGACCGTTTCAGTAAAATGGCTCATTTTATTCCTTGCCACAAAGTAGATGATGCAAGCAACATTGCAAAACTCTTCTTTAGAGATGTGGTTAAACTACATGGGCTTCCTAGGACTATAGTTTCAGATAGAGATACAAAGTTCCTAAGCCACTTTTGGCGTGTCTTGTTGTCAAGACTAGGAACCAAACTCCTCTTTTCAACTACTTGTCATCCTCTAACAGATGGCCAAACTGAGGTAGTGAATAGATCTCTGTCTACTATGCTTAGGGCAGTCCTAAAGGGTAATCACAAATCTTGGGATGAGTTTTTGCCACACATTGAATTTGCCTACAATAGGGTAGTTCACAAAACTACCAATATTTCTCCTTTTGAGGCTGTATATGGGTTTAATCCTTTAACCCCTTTGGATTTGATACCTCTTCCTAATGTTGAACATTTCATTCATAAGGAAGGGGCTTCAAGGGCTGATTTTGTTAAGAAACTTCATGAAAGGATTAAAACTCATATTCAAAATCAAAATGAGAAATATGCAAAACAAGGAAGTAAAGGCAAGAAGTCTATGATCTTCGAGGAAGGTGATTGGGTTTGGCTTCATTTAAGAAAAGAACGTTTTCCAAATCAAAGGAAGTCCAAACTCAGTCCTAGAGGAGATGGTCCCTTTCAGGTCTTACAGCGTATCAATGATAACGCTTATAGACTTGATTTACCCTCTGATTATGGAGTCAGCACCACTTTTAATGTTAGTGATCTTAAACCTTTTGTAGGTGCTAGTGATGATGAGGAAGAGTCTTCAGATTCGAGGACGAATCTTTCTCAAGAGGGAGGGAATGATGGAAGAGCATGGGCTAAAGGCCCAACCACTAGAGCTATGGCCAGGAGGTTACTTGAAGATTTGACTACTTCAGAGCTTAGTGGGCCCAATAGGCTTGGTGGGCCTAGGGTGCTTCTCACTTGGGCTTTGATTGATTGAACACCATGTTTAATTGTATTTTCTTAGTATAGGAATTTACTTTGATGTTGGTCTTGTATTTTGACCATAGATTAGGGTTTAGGTGTCTTGGGCTTAATTTTGGGCTTCTTGGGCTTTGGGCTTTTGATACCCAATATTAGGCTCATTCTTCTTCTTATATTTTTCCTATTCATTGTATTCATTAGACCAATGTATTTCGGTCATTAGATTAGGATTATATGAAGAATACATTAATAGGAGAATTAGGTTTCATTTATGCATCATTTAGAAGTAATTTGAGATGAATTTGAGTCACATGGATGGCATGTAGTAGTTCCGGCCATGTGAGGTCAAATTCACTTCAAATCACTCCTAAATGACACCTAAATGAAGGTAGCAATCCGGTTTAAGCATGTGAGTGGCCAAAGTTTGAATTTCAAATTCAAAATTTGAAATTCAAACTTGGCGCCAACTATGCCTACTTGGTTGCCGCCAAGCTTGACCTAATTTTCCTCCTATAATTGTATCTCTTTCCTCCTTGTAAAAACACTTTTGAATATATGAGAATTTCTGAACATTACCTTCAGCTAATTCCCTCAAGAGTCACCGAAATATCCAAGAGAGAAAACCTAAGAGAATGCCTTCAAAAACCTTAGGAAAACCTAGTTTCCTTCACTTTGAAGTGTGCAATCCCTTGAGTTCTTGAGCTTGGGTGCTTCCTTCTTCCATTTCAGCAAGTGTTCTTCATCTTCACGAGTTCTTCAAGTGTGCTTCTATCTCCATTGAAGAAGATCCGAGCCTAGGAGGAGTTTAGGAAGAGTTTGAGTTTCACTCCTACTACTCACCTCCATCACTCTACAAAGAGAAGCACTCAAGGAGGGTAGAGTTAGGGAACAAGTGACTTCGGAGGGATGAATTCTAGAGTGAATAAAACTCATCAATATAATCCAAAGTAATACAAGTCTCGGCCAAAGATGTATTTATAGGAGTAAATTAGGTTAAGGTGACCTTGGGTTAGCCTAAGGTTAAGTAGAACCAAGGTAAGGTTCACTTAACCTTAGGCGCCCAAAATTTGAATTCAAAATTCAAATTTTGGTGCCTAAATCCGGATCATCCCATGTGCTAGTTCATTTGGCATGTAATTAGAATCCCATTTGAATTGCATTTCGTATCACACCATGTGCATGTGTTGCACATGGCCGAAATGCACATCAAATGTGTTTCTAATTACATGCTAATGTAACTTCACATGTAACCTAAATAACCCTAAATCCAAATGACCTCTAAATGCAAATTCTAAGCTACATGGCCGGAAATACAAGGCCCAAAAGAAATACAAGGCACTAAGGCCCAATCCTACACTAACCCTAATATAATTGGGCTTGAGACAAAACCCAACAATATAAAGTGGTGGGCTTCCCTTGGGCTTGGGCCCACTCTTCATGCATCCTTCTTGCCATAGCCCTAGTAGTTGGGCCCTTAGCCCATGGGCCTCCTCCATCACTTTTCAACCATCCTAGTACTACAACAATTGCACCAAGATCCACTATCCACTATGAGAGAACAAGCCTTGTTTGAAATATTACATCTTGTGTGAAAGATGTTCTCTCTTTGGGATTGTGTATCACTAGGTTGGTTGTTGAGGACCCTTCTCATCATAAGAAGTTCCCCATTGTAAGGATAAGTGACCTCACATGACTCTCCCTCACTTGCTTCTTCTTCATCCTCACTTGAAGATGAAGAAGTAGTAGCTTCATCTTGGCTACTATAAATGTCTTGGCCCCTTAGAATCATGACCTTTTTGTTAGGGCATTGAGAAACAATGTGGCCTCTCCCAAGAAATTTAAAGCACTGTATGGCACTAGACTTGGTGCTAGTGTGTGAGGTGTTTGGTTTTTTGTCTTTTTCTTTTTCTTTACCCTTGTCTAGATTTTTGTGGGAGTCAAAAATATTTTTCTTTTCAAAAGTATTTTTCTTACCCTCCCTCTTGTAATCAACCTTAGAGTAAGAAGATGAGTATGAGCTTGTTTTGAAACCTTTTCTCAAACTTTTTTGTTCAACCTTGATACAAAGTTGAAGCAAGTCATTTAAATCTCTATAAGGAAGAAGCTCAACCTTATCTCTTATCTCAAAAGTTAAACCACTTAAAAATCTAGCAATAGTAATGTTTTCTTCCTCCCTAATGCCAGCCCTTATTAAGTATAACTCCATCGTTTGTCTATACTCTTCCACAGTCATATTTTTTTGATGGAGTCTTTGGAGCTTGTTGATAAGCTCCCTAGTGTAATAAGAGGGAATATGCCTCCTTCTCAAGGAACTCCTTAACTCATTCCAATGTTGAATTGAAGGGTCATTATGGAGACGCCTATCCCTAACAAGGGAAGCCCACCAATACATGGCATGACCTTGGAAGCTTAAAGTGGCTAGGGGTACTTTTCTTTCTTCACTCACTTGATGGCAAGTGAAGATTTGTTCAACCTTCATCTCCCAATCAAGGTACCCCTCAACATCATCTTTCCCATGAAAATAAGGGAGATTTACCCTATATTCCCTTGTCTTGGGGGTCCTATGAACTCTTCTAGGAGGTTGTTGGTAATGATCTCCTAAGGCTAGGCTATTATCATTCATTAACTCTCCTAGGATTGAACTATGAGTTTGGGAGCCATGTTTACTACGGTGCTTGTGGTGAAATTTTTCTTCTTTCTCCTTTAACAGACGAATCTCCTCCTCTAAAAGAGCAATTTGAGACTCTCTTTCTAATTTTTCTTTGAGTCTTTGTTTGGACTCTTGCTCTTTCCAAAATTTAAGTGATCTTAATTCACGTTTTACCTTTGACATGTCATTGTAATCACTTGAATTACTATCACTTTGAGGAGTACAAAATTCTTCCATTATAGGAGAAAGGTTTCTTTTAATGAAAGAAGTTTGAAAAGAAATTTTTATGCAAGGTTAAGACTAAGTACTTGGAGGACTAAGTATACAAATTGAACTTTCGAGGGAGGTGAGCTACTAAGAGCCACTTAATAACCAAGCCTCTTCAAGTAAAAATTACTAATCCCCCTTGTAGTTAATCTCTACCAAATTCTTTTCAATGAAAATTATTTTTGATGATTTGTGATCTAAGATATGCTAGTCGAAAGGAAAGCAATTAAAACAATTAAGATTGCAAGAATTAAACTATCTACACGTGTCCTAGGGTGAAAGCTTGAGAGATACCAAAGATCAATCAAGGACCACTCTCACCAAGTCCTAACGAAAATGAACACCTAAGGAGAGATGGTTGTGTACCAAAGACACACCCAAGACACTCCTTCAAATGGCCAATTACAAGGTCTAAACAAAACTGAACAACAAAGGAACAAGTGGCTTAAAATGAAATTAAAACAGCCACCAAGAATTAGTGAGGGATTAGTGACTAATTTTGCAACAAAATTCAATTTAGTAAGGAAAAATGTGGTCTCCAAATCCGTCACTAATCCTCTATTTTTTTTTTTTTAAATTTCAATTACAAAACAAATTGAAACCCCAAGGAATCTTCACGGCTAATCAAATCCAGCAGCCACCAAATTTCCAGCTCCAAGTGTTTAGTGTTTATGTTTTTGAGTAGCCAAATCCGAGAGCCACCAATGTCCTTTCCTCCTCCTTTTCTTAGTCTTCTTTTGATGACCCTTGTAGAACTAGCTTCTAGGGAGATAGGCTAGGTCAAACATAGGTCACACTTGAGTTTAAACAATGATAACGAACAGCAAAGAGAATTTGAGAAGTAATGAAGAGAAAAGTAGAGTAGGAGAAACAATATAGATGACCAAAATAAGAGATGGCTAGGACAATAAAGAAATGACCTAAGAAAGGTTCTAGAATTTGAGTTACAAAACTAAAACACTCAAGATATGTAAGCTGAAAATATGATGTAAAAATAAGCAATAACAATCCGAGAAGAATTCTTGTAACAAAAACTCCTTAATTGGCTTTTTCTTTTGAAAATTAGGTTTAGCACATTTTTTTTTAATCACTTTGTTTTTTATATATATATATATATATTTTAATCTTAGGAGTTGCCCTTTTCTTTATATCAATATGCAAAACTGTAACAGCCCAATTTTCAATGGGTCGTAGGCCCAATTCGTTGCCCAGAATGGGCCGTTTCAAAAGTGAAACGGGCCGTTCTGGAATAAGTTAAAGGCCCAAAATTTGAGAAGCAGAACGGGCCGTTCTGGAGGGAGAACGGGTCGTTCCAGAGGGAGAACAGGCCATTCTGGTTTGGAGAACGGGTCGTTCCGGAGGGAGAACGGGCCGTTCTGCTGGGATTGGGAACGGGCTGTTCTAGTTTTGGAACGGGCCGTTCCAGTTCAAAAATTTGCGTAGATTTGAAGGGTCCAGAACGGGCGTTCCACTTTTGGAACGGGCCGTTCCTGTAGGTGACCCTGAAATCCTATAAATAGCGCCCCTCACCTCTCATTTTCACACATCTCTCATTCTCTCTTCCTATTCTCTTCTGCTCTTTCTTCTTCCCCTCTTCTTCTCTGAAGACCATGGGGCACTTAGAGGAGGAGACCAAGAGATCCCTGTTGTAGTTTCAACTGCTGCTTATCCAGGTACGGGGGAAAAAGGGAATTATTTATATGTAGAATTATATGAGGGAATTGGGTAGAGGAAGAATCCTTTAGGATTATGAGCAATTTTATAATTATTTCTGTTTGGAGAATTATTGGTCTTATTTGATTTTGTATGAATTTAGGATTATGAATATATGATTTATTTGTAAAAATGATGCTCTGGGAGAGAGAACGGAATTATAGAAAAGTGCCTCTGAGTTAGGTTTTGAAAGAATTGGGGGTTTTATTGTTTATGTTAAAGTTATATTAAATTGATAATTCCATTGTTTATAATATTAATTTATGAATGTTATTGGTATATTATTTGATAAGAATGCATGATCTAGATGTGAATTGCTCGAAAGGTGTGTAAACCCTTATTTTGTTGGACTTGTCTGTTGTGTATGTGGTATGGAATTGAACTATGAGATGTTGTGTGGAATGTGAATGAAATGTGATTGTGGTTCTTCACACCTATGACTAGGGGGGAGCACGGCCCGTGATTGTTACATGGGAATCGTGACCTTGGTTAACATGTCAGGGGTGAGCACGGCCCTGAGTTAGGGGTAACGTGACCTTGGCACAGTGTTATATCAGGGGTGAGCACGGCCCGAGATTATTACATGAGTATCGTGACCTTGGTTAACATGTCAGGGGTGAGCACGACCCTAGGTTAGGGGTAACGTGACCTTGGCACAGTGTTATATCAGGGGTGAGCACGGCTCTGGATTGTTACGTAGGTATCGTGACCTTGGTTAACATGTCAGGGGTGAGCACGACCCTGAGATAGGGATAACGTGACCTTGGCACAGTGTTATATCAGGGGTGAGCACGACCTGAGATTGTTAAATGGGTAGCGTGACCTTGGCATAGTGTGAAGTGTAAGATTGTGTGGATTGTGATGGATTGATGAAATTGTGGATTGAGATGTGAAGATGATAAAGGATTGTTAATTATGATATATATATATATATATATATATATATATATATAAATGCTTGTGAATATTTCATTAAGTAATGAATAATGATGAGATTATGTTATGTTTTCCTTATGTGTTTTACATATAGATATTTTCTTTTCTCACCGTACAATTTGTGGATATTTTAGGTGAGGAAGATCTGGCTATGAGTGGCATCTAGAATGTCAACAGTTAATTTATGGGTATGCTCTGATATTGTGACATCGGGGCAGAGAATTTCTAGGACATGAATTGTATTTGTATACGGAGTTGAACCTATTATTTTGAAAATATTTTGTAACATCTTATGTTTTATTTTCCAAGTTTCACTTTCAGAATATTTTGGATATTGAAGAATGTTTCTAAAGGTTTCATGTGAACCCTTTTACCTATTTTGAAAATTTGATTTTCTTAGTTTATTTATATTATTACAATATATGTGTTGGGGTAGTAAGGGTGTCACATTTAGTGGTATCAAAGCAGGTCGATCCAATCGGCCGCGAGTTGTGAGTCTACTATGTTTGTTCGATAGATGAATGATGGAATGCATTGAGTGTGAAGCTTATTGATGTGCTAATGTGATGATTGATTATGTTGTTGTTATTTATTTGTGTGCATTGTGTTCTCAGGATTTGTCTGATAAACATGATATAACTTGATGATGCTATTTTTGATTGCTCTTTCTTAATCTCATGATTGCTTAATTATTTTGATACTTCTTGCTTATGTAAGAAGTAGTGGTTGGGTGGCATCGCTCGTGTTGCGAGCATAGGTGCAAGTAGTGGTAGTAGACGAAGTATCTTGCTAACCAACTAGAACTAGTGGAAGCTTAGATGTGGGTAAGAAATTGACTTATCGAATGTATTAAGAGTTTACGATTGGTGGCGTTTCTGAAAGTTATAGTGGTAATGATTGAATCCAAGAGGTTATGTGTCGAGCATTAGAACTTTGAGTGTTCTTGATGAAAGGTCAAAGTGTTGGTGATTTCCTTAAGTTTTGATACTTGCATATTAATCTTGTTAGGGGTTAGGTTGCATGAGGATTTGATTTCAACTCTAAGTCTTTTGTGGAATAGGTGAATTATTTTCGTTTAGGGATTGTAGTTGGAAGCTTGGATATGAGTTTTAAGGTAGAAAGAAGTAAGTTTGGAAGGGTTGAGGTATTCTGTGGGGTGTTAGTGCACTATTGTTGTCTAGTGTAGGAGATGTTTTCACTGTAGTTTTTAATGCTAGTAGGAGTACCGTATTGATAGATTTGGATTTTGTGGTCTTCATGGAAGTTGTAGTCTTGGATGTGATCTTTTCAATGGCACTGGAATCAGGTAAAATGAAGGTTTAGAACTCCAGTTATAGTTGTTTTGGTAATCAGAGGCTAGTTATAAGCGTTAAATATATCTGTTGTGATTTTTGAATTGTTAGCTGAGAAGAGGATCTATTCAGAATCTCATGTCTTCATAAGAGTTATAGCTTATTCTTTTATCATTCTTTTGAGATAGGATTGAGATCGTTGGACAAGTGTAACTCTCTAGGTATCATTTTCCTTGACAGTTACTGATGGGATATGTATGCTATCATGATGTTTTAGAGTTACTAGGCAATGCAAGGATAAAAATGATTTTGTTATGATGTTCTGAGGTGTTGTCATGTGGATTGTAAGGTTATTCAAGGTTTTATGATGCTATGTGGTAAAGTTAAGTTCATGCACATGTTATATGGTGTAAAATAGTGATAAATTTATATATATGATTGGGAAGGATGTATATATGAAGGTTTAAATAGGTATTCTAATATGATATGCATGTATGTGGATATGAGGATAGATGACCTTATGGATTAATTAGTGAATGGTTGTGTGTTTAGTGAGATTGACCTTAAGATGTGATATCATCATATTAAAGTTAATTTTGAAGATATATCCAAGATAGATTTAGGCCTTGTAATATCTTGCGCGGATATAACATAGATGTACCTATGGTAGAAGTTGTGCTTAAGTGGGAGATATCAAAAGTCAATTTGTGAGGTTAGAAGTTTTATTGAGATAGTTTATAGGAAATTTATTGAGTAAATTTTTAAGATAGCCGTTCACAGTTTAGGCTGCTCTCGTTTCTCTCATCGCTACTATAGGAATTGCTTTTGCTTTCTTTTCTTCTAGCTACTAAGATGTTTCAGTTCACTAAGTTGTCTTTTGCCTACCCATGAATTCAACAGTAGTTCAAAAGGTTAACCTATATCGAGGATCCCCGGACCTATGCTTATTTTCAACTCCCCAAAGCATTTCGTCGCTTACTTCTCTAGGTTGCTTACTATTTGACTAGATTGACTAGGAAAGACTTGCCTTTGTATGGGATAATAAATGTGAGAGTATGTTTCAAACTCTTAAGGAAAGATTGGATAATGTTACAGGATTTTAGTAAGTCTTATGTGGTATACCGTGATGCTTCTAAGATGAATTTGGAGGTAGTGTAGATGCAAGGAGGAAGGGTAATAACTTATGTTTCTAAGCAATTGAAAATTTATGAGAGGAATTAACTTACCCATGACATTGAGTGAGCAATCGTGATATTTACACTAAGATTTGGAGACACTACCTATATGATTCTAAGTTGGAGGTATTTAGTGATCATTAGAGCCTCAAATTTTGTTTGACCCTAAGGACTTGAATATGGGACAAAAGAGATAGTTGGAATTTTTGTGGACTAGGATTTCAATCTTAGTTGTTATTTGCATAAATTCAATGTGATGGTTGATGCTTTGAGTAGGAACCCTCTACATTATTTTTTCTTATGATTAGAGAGATGGATCTTTTTGGCTGAAATTAAAGATTTAAGTTTGACTTATGAGATTACTCCGAGTAGTATGAAACTAGGTATAACTTGAGTAACAAGTGAATTGTTGAAGGAAATTGGAGACGTATAATTAATTGATTAATTTTGGTGACAAGATATGAGACTATAGGATAAGGTGATGAATAAGAGTTTGACTTGGGTGTAGATGGACTGGTGAAATTAGAGACCTGATATGTATACCTAGTGAACTTACGCTTAGGTGGTTAATCTTTAAAGATGATCACAGAAGTAAAACCAATATTGTGGCAGATGCCTTGATTATGATGACCTCTAGTATATCATTTATGATGATTTAAGGGTTGGATTTGATTGAAGAATTTAAAGACTTATGCTTGGTGTATGAGATTATCCTTAGAAGCATTGAATTGATTGTGTTAAAAGTGACTAGTGAATTAATGGATGAGATTAGAGAAGCCTAGGAGTCAGATCCTTTCTTAGAGAACCAAGTGGAGAAGATTGGTAGAAGTATAGATAACCATTTATGAGTAGAAATCGACATTGTTTTGAGGTGCAAGAACAAACTTGGGTGCATAGTAACCTTGAATTAAGGAAGATGATTTTAGAGGAAGGACATAACAGTACTCTTAATATATATATTTAGGAGCTAATGAGATGTATCGGGACCTTAGGAGGATGTATCTGAATAGCGCAGCGGAAGTGAAGTGACCTAAGGTGAAGAAAGGAGTAGAGAAATTGTATACTTGTGTTTAGTATGCTAGAAGTCTTTAGGAATTTTGTAGCACTCAGACGTCCCATTGTGGAAGTGAGATGATGGGTGGATAGGCCTTAATTGTAGGTTTGTCTGAGATGCTTAAGAGGTTGATTCTATTTTTGTTTTAGTGGATAGGCTTGCCAAGTTTACTTGTTTTGCCCTTAGATATCTTTTGATAGAGTTGTATATCAATAAGGTAGTGAGGTCGCATAATAATTAGAAAGTAAGAAGCGAGGAGTCTACCATTGCAAAAATTTCGAGGACGAAATTTCATAAAGGAAGGAAGTATTGTAACAGCCCAATTTTCAATGGGCCGTAGGCCCAATTCGTTGCCCAGAACGGGTCGTTTCAAAAGTGAAACGGGCCGTTCTGGAATAAGTTAAAGGCCCAAATTTTGAGAAGCAGAACGGGCCGTTCTGGAGGGAGAACGGGCCGTTTCGGTTTGGAGAACGGGTCGTTCTAGAGGGAGAACGGGCCGTTCTGGTTTGGAGAACGAGTCGTTCCGGAGGGAGAACGGGTCGTTCTGCTGCCAGTTCAAAAATTTGCATAGATTTGAAGGGTCTAGAACGGGCGTTCCACTTTTAGAACGGGCTGTTCCGGTAGGTGAGCCTGAAATCCTATAAATAGCGCCCCTCACCTCTCATTTTCACACATCTCTCATTCTCTCTTCCTATTCTCTTCTGCTCTTTCTTCTTCCCCTCTTCTTCTCTGAAGACCATGGGGCACTTAGAGGAGGAGACCAAGAGATCCCTGTTGTAGTTTCAACTGCTGCTTATCCAGGTACGGGGGAAAAAGGAAATTATTTATATGTAGAATTACATGAGGGAATTGGGTAGAGGAAGAATCCTTTAGGATTATGAGCAATTTTATAATTATTTCTGTTTGGAGAATTATTGGTCTTATTTGATTTTGTATGAATTTAGGATTATGAATATATGATTTATTTGTAAAAATGATGCTCTGGGAGAGAGAACGAAATTATAGAAAAGTGTCTGTGAGTTAGGTTTTGAAAGAATTGGGGGTTTTATTGTTTATGTTAAAGTTATATTAAATTGATAATTTCATTGTTTATAATATTAATTTATGAATGTTATTGGTATATTATTTGATAAGAATGGATGATCTAGATGTGAATTGCTCGAAAGGTGTGTAAACCCTTATTTTGTTGGACTTGTCTGTTGTGTATGTGGTATGGAATTGAACTATGAGATGTTGTGTAGAATGTGAATTAAATGTGATTGTGGTTCTTCACACCTATGACCAGGGGGGAGCACGGCCCGGGATTGTTACATGGGTATTGTGACCTTGGTTAACATGTCAGGGGTGAGCACGGCCCTGAGTTAGGGGTAACGTGACCTTGGCACAGTGTTATATCAGGGGTGAGCACGACCCGAGATTATTACATGAGTATCGTGACCTTGGTTAACATGTCAGGGGTGAGCACGACCTTAGGTTAGGGGTAACGTGACCTTGGCACAGTGTTATATCAGGGGTGAGCACGGCTCTGGATTGTTACGTAGGTATCGTGACCTTGGTTAACATGTCAGGGGTGAGCACGGCCCTAAGATAGGGATAACGTGACCTTGGCACAGTGTTATATCAGGGGTGAGCACGGCCTGAGATTGTTAAATGGGTAGCGTGACCTTGGCATAGTGTGAAGTGTAAGATTGTGTGGATTGTGATGGATTGATGAAATTGTGGATTGAGATGTGAAGATGATAAAGGATTGTTAATTATGATATATATATATATATATATATATATATATATATAAATGCTTGTGAATATTTCATTAAGTAATGAATAATGATGAGATTATGTTATGTTTTCCTTATGTGTTTTACATATAGATATTTTCTTTTCTCACCGTACAATTTGTGGATATTTTTGGTGAGGAAGATCTGGCTATGAGTGGCATCTAGAATGTCAACAGTTGATTTATGGGTATGCTCTGATATTGTGACATCGGGGTAGAGAATTTCTAGGACATGAATTGTATTTGTATACGGAGTTGAACCTATCATTTTGAAAATATTTTGTAACATCTTATGTTTTATTTTCCAAGTTTCACTTTCAGAATATTTTGGATATTGAAGAATGTTTATAAAGGTTTCATGTGAACCCTTTTACCTATTTTGAAAATTTGATTTTCTTAGTTTATTTATATTATTACAATATATGTGTTGGGGTAGTAAGGGTGTCACAAAAACAATTGTCTCGGTCACACTTAATGGAAGCACTAAAAACCGGATTCAAATTTGAATGCTAAATGACAACCAAATTAGGTTAATATGTAATGCACATTCAACATGCTTTTGATGCTTGTTTTGGTTGATTAGCACATGCACGGTTTTAGGCTCCAAATTCAAATTTCAAAAGGATTCTAACACAAATTTCAGCACACCACAAATCAAACAAGATCAAACACTCATGGATAGGGAAAATTTTTTTATGACATTTTCTAGAATAGGAAACCTAAAATTTCTAAGAAAACTACTAATGATCTAGTAGTAGTTCATGAACTCAAAGTGAAACAAAATTTATGAGCATATACTAAAGGCTATGGATCTCGGCCAAATCCAGAAAATGTTTTCAAGATGTAATTCAAAAAAAAATTCAAAATAGATCAACAAGCATAACTAGGAAAGATGAACATAAAAAGAACTACACAATACTACTAGACATCGATTTCAAAATAAAAAGGAATCAATCATGCAATGACCGAATAAAATTTTGAATTATGACTCAAACAAATCAAAAAACTAATAGGCAGAAAATTCCTAATAGGAAAAAGAGAATGGAGCATGATTCATGGAAGCATATAGTCATAAAGCATAAATGAATCATTCAAGCACATGATACTAGATCCATCAAATTTTAAGACAAAAATTAGATCTAGGAAATATTAAACTCTAAGTGACAAAGACTCAAAAACAAGATGAACACAAGATGAGAATTAACCACGGATCACAACTTCAAAAGACAAGAAAATGACTTATCTCTTGAAGAACCGAATGCTCTTGATACCACTTGATGAGATTCCACTTGGAAATCTCATGAACACTTCCTTAGCTTCTAAGATTCCTTGGAAGAACTTCAAGGAACAAGACTCCAAAGAAGCTTCAATGTGACCTAGGCTTGCGTCTAGCCAAGTCCGGAGAAGAATAAGATATCCTAGCTCTACAAGGAGAAGCTCTCAAGTAGGTTAGAGTCTAGGAGAATGGTGACTTCAGAGAAGGATAATTCTAAGAGAGAAAAACTCATTCAATAATCCAAAGTGAATTACAAGTCTCGGTCATAAGGATTTTTAGGGGAAAATTAGGTCAAGGTAACCATGGGTTAGCCTAAGGTTAAGTGGAACCAAGGTAGGGTTCACTTAACCTCAGGCGTCCAAAATTTGAATTCAAAATTCAAATTTTGGAGCCTAAACCTGGATCACCCATGTGCAAGTCATTTGGAATGTCATTAGGCTTCCATTTGAGTTGCATTTCGGATCACACCATGTGCATGTGTTGCACATGGCCGAATGCTCACCAAATGTGAATCTAATTACATTCTAATGCAACTAAACATGCAACCTAAATAACCGTAAATTCAAATGACCTTCAAATGAAAATCCTAAGCTAAATGGCCATGAATACAAGGCCCAAAAGAAATACAAGGCACTAAGGCCTAAATCTATACTACCAAACATATGAACAAAATGAACATACAAGATAGACCCATGACAAGCTCAACTTGGACCTCTCAAGCCCATTGGGCCTATTGGGCCTTGACTAGCCCAAACTTTCATGCCTAGCCCACTCCTCTTGGTTCTTTTAGGATGTCTCCTCTTGCCTTCTTAAGCATGATTCCATCAGTTTTCAAATCACCTTCAACTGTACGAACTAAAACCAAAATGAAGAGGTTTAAAAATGGTCAATTACAAACCAAAAATGAATGAAACCAATGCCAAAAACACAAGAGGCCGAAAATTTAACAAGAAACAAATAAGTAGAAAAGGAAGCCTCCAAGTCTTGAATTCTCCACCCTTTCACAATGAACACCCAATGTTAGTCTTGAAATGGTGTTTGCACTCTTTGAATTGGTGTGATCCTCAAAAGTTCCTTGAACTCCAATCGGACAACCCCTCCACTCAATCCACCAAGAAAGTGTGTAGTGTTTTAGAAGTTTTACCCACCTAGGTCAAGAAGAAAACACAACCTGATGGAAAAGCATGTGCTAAAGGCCCAATCACTAGAGCCATGGCCAAGAGATTTCTTGAAGACTTGTCTACTTCAGAGCTTAGTGGGCCCATTGTTGCTTAGGTTTTGCACTTGTGGGTGGTGAAAATTAGGTCAAATTTTAGGAGAAGAGATGAAGACAAGTGGCGTGATTTTAGAGGTGTTTAGGGTATCTTTTGAGTAGAAAATGATTTGTACTATCTAGTACAAGTTGTTTGCACAAAATTTTCAGCACACCTCTTAGATTCTTTTAGGGTTTCTTTAGGCATAGAAAATTGACTAAATCAAGTGAGAATGCAAGGAAAAAGTGGGCGGTTATGCATGTGCAAGGAGATGTTTACACATGGAAAACAAAAATCACATAGAACATGCTAGGACTAGGTAGCATGCATGAATGACTCCTAAAAAGAAAGCTATATGTCACGCCCACTATGTCATGCAATATGGCATATTTTTTTTTGTTCATGTAATCATGCAAAGTGTTTGGCACATACATGGAATTTTTTGTAGACAAAATATAGGAAACATAAGATGACAAAACTTAGGTAGATTTAAAAAATCAAAAGCATGTTCATAGCATGTTCTTCATGTTCATGTGAGACTCAAGAAAAATGAAAAGCATGGCAACACCTAATAATGGAAACTTAAAGTGTTCAAGGAAGGTTCACAAGGAGCAAGAATATGAACCCAAAGCATTCGGCCAAACAAAGAAAGGCAAAGAAAATAAGGCAAAACCGAATGCAAAGAAAAATGACAAAAGACTAGGAAGACAATGTTTTTACCCTTGATGATCCTTGGCTCTAGATACCACTTGATGGAGTAGTTCCTTCCATGAAAGATGACAATGGTTGAAAGGAGACTCCTTGCCCTTGATCTAGGTTCACCAAGGGGTAGACAAAGGAAGGTTTTTGTGGGACAAAAGGGAGATGGGCGTGAAAGAAGGTGTTGGGCGGAAGCATATAGTGAAAGGTGTTTGGTGCTCACAAGGTTGGCTCACTCCAAGTGAAGGTGGAGGCCACTCTAGGTTTCCTATTCTCCAAGGGTGGAGATAGGAGGAGGTTAGCCAAAACTACCTAATGACTAAGGATGGATTTTAGGCACAAAAGGCTCACTCAATATCATATAATCCAAAGTATTTACAAGTGGTGGGGTGTTGGGTATTTATAGGAGGGGAGGCATCTAGGGTTTCATTTGAGATGTGCATGGCCGAAATTCATATGGCTAATGCACTCCAAATGAAATGTAAATAAACCCTAGATGCAACTTGGTGGCCAAGGATGGAATCTATGGGTTTAGATTGGCTATATCTAGGTGCATGATAAGACCATGCAACCTTTGCCCTCCACTTGGGCCTAAGCCTTTCTATCACCAAAAATACGTCCAATGCTCACCAAAAATAGGCGTCACCTCCTAATGTGATACCCTAGCCCAAATTAAAAACCTAATCACCTAAAGCACCCCATAATACAAGGGTAAAATGGGAAATACAAAGAAATAAATCCTATGACTAAAATACCCCAAAATACAAGGGTAAAAATGGAAAATAAAATAAATCCTAAATTAATGAGGCTTAGGAGAGCACTAATACTCTATGATCATGAGGAGAGTGTCCCTTGGTGTGTGAACTCCCTCCTCCTCTTCAACTCTCCTAGCCATAGACCTAGTGATGGGGCCCACATGTGTCTTCAAGGATGGTCCTCCATCAGAATAAACACCATATTTTTATTGTATTTCTTAGCATAGGAAGTTACTTTGATTTTTGGTCTTGTATTTTGACCATAGATTAGGGTTTATGCTTTTGGGCTTGTATTTGGGCTTCTTAGGCTTTGGGCTTTTGATACCCAATATTAGGCTCATTCTTCTTCTTGTAATTTTTCCTATTCATTGTATTTTCTTGACCATTGTATTTAGGTCATTAGATTAGGATTAAAGGAGGATTACTAGTTTAATTCAATTAGGATAAACTAGGTTTAATTTAGGATGCATTTAAGTTGCATTTTGGGTCACATGTTTGGCACCACCTTGGCTGCACTTGTGTGACACCGAAATGCAACCCTAAATGCATACTAAATCCAACCTAAATGCATTAGCACTAGTGTGACTGGATTAAGATATGTGAGTTAAGTTTTGAAATTCAAATTTTTGAATTTTGAATTTCAAAACTTGGCCCCACATGTGTTCCATCACATTGGTGCCAATGACCCTAGCTCCGGATTGAATATAAGCCTCCCTACTTCACAATTGTAAACACTTTGAACCATATATGAAATTTGAGAGCCTAAGTGCTGAGTTTCCTCTTCAAAGTCTTCTTGAGAGTTCACCTCAAAAACCCTAAGAAGTTCATCTTCTTCTTTCTCTTTGAAGTGAGCACTCCATTGAACCTTGAGCTTGGATGCTTCCATCCAAGGCTTAAGCCTCCTTCCTATCTGAGAATCCTTCTCCTTCTAGTGTTCATCCACTTCGGTTTGCATCTCCTTGAAGAAGATCCGAGCTAGAGAGAAGATTAGGAGAAGAACACCTATCACTCCTCCTCACCTTCTCCATCAATTTTGGTATCAAGAGCAAGGTCTTCAAGGAGATAAGTGTCTCCACTTTTTGTGTCCGTGTTCTTGTTGTGTTCTTGTGATTTTTGTGTCTTAATTGAGTTTATCTTTTGGATCTATTGTGTTTTGAATTCTTGTGTTCTATAGATCCATTGTTGATTGTTTTTTATTTTCTTCCACAATCAATGTTTTAGGACTTATTTGCTTGTGCTTATTTTGAGTTTATTTGAGTCCCTCCATTCCTTGTATGTGTCCGTGATTGGACTTCATGCATTTGCATTAGATTTTGGTTTTTAATCCTTGTTTTGTCTTAGAGTTTTTGTTTAATCCTTATATGTTTAAAAATTCCTTGAATAGCATGTTGACCTAATTTTCTTTTAGTGCATTGTCTAATTGTTTGGTCTCGGTTTGCTTAATTTTCTTGCCTACCTATATGTACTTTTTCTTTTGCCTTATTGAGTTCATAATTTGCTATTAGTTCTAGCGAATTTCTTTAGAGTTAGGTTTCCATTGTGTACTTAAGTTTTCAAGTGCTTAATCCTACTTCTAGTGCACTATCTTTTGGATTCAAATTTTTAAAAGTAAAGAGGCTGAAAAACAGAGGAAAATACAGAGCCTATTGTTTCAAATAGTTAAAAAAAAAAAGAGAAAAGTGAACAAAGAATCCATTACAAAAACCTAAAAACTAGTGCACTAGTTTCATCATTTTTCACTTGAATTTTTGACTAACTTGTAGTCTCGCTTTCTATAGCTTGGAATCTTAAAAAAATTTGAAACAAAAGGCAAATACCTTCTCTGGAATCTTAACTTGAATTTGGAAAAAGAAAGAATAAAAAAAAAATAGATAAAGCAATTTAAAGAGAAAAAGCCGAGAGGTGTACAACTACAAAATTCACTTGATTCCTTAGCTTGTTTGGACTACTATTTGGTGTGTTCTTATCGAATTGCTTCCAAAAAAATTTTGTGTTGTTAATCTACTCTAGTACCTATCTAGGAACCTTCCTAACTGAGTGCAAGCCTTCTTTGGAGTCTTAATTTTCAGTTTTATTTGTTGAACTTCTTTGAGTCTTGTCATATACACATATTACTCTTTACTTTTGGTATAAGCTTTTCAAATTGTGCTTTTGTTGCTTGTCTTGTTTTCTTTCATTAAATTCCCTGTGTTGGAAGTGGCCTCAAATCCTTGCTTAAGGATCAAGCATTGACTCAACAAAGAGTAGGAAAAGTTTTGGACACTAAGACTACAAAATTTGACCTAATTTAGTGACCAAACTCTTCCTAAACTTCCTTCACTTGAGTGAACCTTCCTTTCACCTTGTGAGCAGCCTTCTTTAACTATTTTTTTTGTGTTCATTGTGCAGGTCCAGGAGCAACCTAAATCAAGGGTTAGTGGCGGATTAAAACACTTGAACAAGTGTTAGAAAAATTGGACAACAAATCCGTCACTAATTGGTCACAAAAGCCGCCATTTATTGCTTTCTAGGCTAGTTTAAATTTTTGCAATTTTTCTTGTATTTTAAACCAATTTGTAAAGCTTGGAGGGAGTATTAAGAAGCTGGTCAAGTATATCTAACTCCTTGGTAGCCTACTCACGTGTAGTACTAGTGGAAGTGGCTTGGAAATGTCATATGTTTCAAGCTTCCACTTAGGGTTATCCGACTAGTTGCTTATCTTGCTTCCTTTAAGTTTCTTGTCCTTAATTGTGTTTACTTTGCTGCCCTAATTCGTCTAGACTTGTGTAGTTTAATTGCTCATGCTTAGATTAGTTTCAAAAAAAAAAGGAATTGTGAAAAGCATACAAAAATCTTTTGTGAAAAGTTTTGGGGAATCAAAGATACCACAAAGGAGTTTAGTGATTTCCACTTGAAAAGGCTTGGTTATTAAGTGGCTCTTAGTAGCTCACCTCCCTTGATAGTGCAACTTGTACACTTAGACATCCAAGTGTTATTTTTGTTCCTAGAAAATACCAAAAACATTTTATATCTTTTGCATAGCATATAAAAATTCTTATTGCTTAATCATGAGTCATACTTCTCAAAGTAATAGTGAATTTGAATCTCCTAAAAGTTTTAAAAGAATAGTTAAGGAGGTTGAAGCACTAAAACTTTGGAAGCAACAAGAGGTACTTCAAAAAGAAAAAGAAAAGATTGAAAGAGAAGTACAACTAATTGCTCTTGAGGAGGAGATAAATAAAATTAAGCAACAAGAAGAAAAACTTTTGAAAAAAATCAATAAAAGTAAAAGTAAAAAAAGTTCTTCAAGGAGCTCAACCAAGAGTTCCAATGACTCTCAAAGCCAAGAGAATGATGGTAGTTTGAATATGGATGCATACTACCAACCTAAACCTAGGAAAGTCATTAAGGAAACCAAAGTGAGGGAATTAAGGGTTGATCTCCCTTACTTTCATGGGAAAGAAAATGTGGATGCCTACTTAGATTGGGAAATGAAAGTGGAGCCACAAATATTCACTTGTCATAAAGTAGGTGAGGAAAGAAAAGTTCCCTTGGCCACCTTAGCTTTCCAAGGACAAACCATGTATTGGTGGACATCCTTGGAGAGAGAGAGAAGACTTCACAATGATCCTCCAATCACTTATTGGAATGAGTTGAGGAGTGCTATGAGAAGAAGGCATATACCTTCTTATTATAGTAGGGAGCTTATGGATAAGCTCCAAAGACTCCAATAAAAGAACATAAGTGTGGAGGAGTATAGACAGAAAATGGAGTTGTACCTCATGAGGGATGGGATTAGGGAAGAAGAAAGATTGACCATTGCTAGATTTTTGAGTGGTCTAAATTTTGATATTAGAGATAGAGTTGAGTTACTCCCTTATAGGGACCTTGATGATTTGGTCCAACTTTGTATAAGGGTGGAATAACAAAATTTAAGAAAAAGTTCTTTCAAAGGCAAAACTCAATCTAGCTCTTATATTAAGAAAGACTACAAGAGGGAGGGTCAATATGATTCCTCTAAGAAATTTAGCAAGGGTCAAGAAAAAGAAAAAGAAAAAAATAAAAATGTTGTCACTTCTAGTAGTAAGACTAGTGACATCAAATGCTTTAAATGTCTTGGGAGAGGCCATATAGGTTCTCAATCCCCACTAAAAAGGTAATGATTTTGAAAGGGCAAGACATTTATAGTAGTGTTGATGAATCTAGTTCTACCACTTCAAGTGATAGCGAAACTAGTGAGGAAGACCATCAAATTGAAAGTGCATATCCTTATGATGGTCAACTTCTTATGATTAGATGGCTTCTAGGAAGCCAACCTCATGAGTCTCACCTTTCACAAAGAGAGAATATTTTTCATACAAGGTGTAAAATTTTTGATAATGCTTGTTCTCTCATTATGGATAGCGGGTCTTGTTGCAATTGTTGTAGCACAAGGTTGGTTGAGAAGCTTGGTCTTACTCCTATTCCCCATCCGAAACCATATCAACTTCATTGGATTAATGAAGATGGGGATATTAATGTAGATAAACAAGTGAAAGTCAAGTTCTCTATTGGTAACTATGAAGATCAAGTGGTTTGTGACATAGTTCCAATGGAAGCTTGCCATATTTTGTTGGGAAGGCCATGGAAATTTGACAAGAAAACCATGCAGAATGGCCTTACCAATGAAATTACTTTCACCCATAAAGAAAAGAAATTTTTACTTCATCCTTTGTCTCCTTCACAAGTGATAGAGGATCAAGTACAAATGAAAATGAAAAGAGAAGAAGAAAAAAAAACTTGATTAAAAAAAAAGAAGAGAAAAAGCATAAAACTTCAAAGAAGAAGAAGGAAGAGAAACCTCTTTCAATATAAGGAATTCAACAAGAAACTTTAAAACAAACCTTATTTGTTGAAAAGCCTTCTTACCTTCTTCTTTGTAGAGGTGTGCTTAAGTGTCATATTAAGTCTTGAGCATAGTTCTTTACCTTTTGAAGTTTCTCAATTATTAAAAGAATTTGATGATATATTCCCTAGTGAAGGTCCAAAGGGCCTTCCTCCTTTTAGGGGTATAGAACATCAAATTGATTTTGTGCCTGGGGCTAGTCTACCCAATAGACCAGCCTATAGGACAAATCCTCAAGAAACTAAGGAGATAGAGAACCAAGTCCAAGAGCTATTGGATAAGGGGTGGGTGCAAAAGAGTTTGAGTCCCTGTGCTGTGCCTGTATTGTTAATGCCCAAGAAAGATGGAAAATGGAGAATGTGTTGTGATTGTAGGGCCATTAACAATATCACAATCAAGTATAGGCACCCAATCCCTAGACTTGATGATATGCTTGATGAATTACATGGTGCTATTATATTTTCTAAAATTGATCTTAAGAGTGGTTATCACCAAATAAGAATCAAAGAGGGTGATGAGTGGAAAACTGCTTTTAAGACCAAATTTGGATTATATGAATGGCTAGTTATGCCTTTTGGTTTAACTAATGCACCAAGTACATTCATGAGACTTATGAATCATGTCTTGAGAGAGTGTATAGGTAAATTTTTTGTTGTTTATTTTGATGACATCTTAATCTGTAGTAGGTCTCAAGATGTTCACTTAGGACATCTTAGAGAAGTTTTGATGATCATTAGGAAAAATCACTTATTTGCAAATCTTGAAAAATGTACATTTTGTGTGGATCATGTAGTTTTCCTAGGGTTCATTGTAAGCAAAGATGGGGTTCGTGTGGACCCCGAGAAAATCAAATTCATTCAAGAGTGGCCCAAGCCTAAAAATGTTAGTGAAGTTAGGAGTTTTCATGGATTAGCAAGTTTTTATAGAAGATTTGTACCTAACTTCTCTAGCATTGCTTCACCCTTGAATGAGCTTGGTAAAAAAGATATTTTATTTGAATGGACTTCAAAGAATGACCAAACATTTCAACTTCTTAAGGATCAACTTACTAATGCACCCATACTAGCTCTACCAAATTTTGAAAAGACTTTTGAGCTAGAATGTGATGCATCAGGAGTTGGCATAGGGGCTGTGTTATTGCAAGGAGGACACCCCATTGCATATTTTAGTGAAAAACTAAAAGGTGCCTCCCTCAATTACCCCACCTATGACAAGGAGTTATATGCCTTGGTTAGGGCTTTACAAACTTGGGAACACTATCTAGTGTCCAAAGAGTTTGTCATCCATAGTGACCATGAGTCACTTGAATATTTAAGAGGTCAAGGTAAGTTAAATAAGAGGCATGCCAAATGGTTAGAGTTCCTTGAATAATTTCCATATATTATTAAATTCAAGAAAGGAAAATCAAATATTGTAGTTGATGCTTTATCTAGAAGGAATACTTTGCTTATGTCTCTAGGTACACAAATTCTTGGATTTGATAATATTAGGGAGTTGTATGAGGGAGATCTTGAGTTTGGTGATAATTATAAAAAATGCCAACAAAAAGCTTTTGATGGTTTCTATATGGCTGAGGGGTATTTATACAAAGAAGGAAGGTTATGTATACCCCAAGGATCCATTAGGAAACTATTAATTAAAGAGAGTCATGAAGGTGGGCTTATGGGGCACTTTGGTGTTGATAAAACCCTTAGTTTGCTAAAAGAAAAATTTTATTAGCCCCATATGCGAAAGGATGTCCAAAGGCATTGTTTTAGATGTTTGGCTTGTTTACAAGCCAAGTCTAAAGTGATGCCTCATGGTACATACACACCTTTGCCTGTTACTAGTTTAATTCAATTAGGGTAAACTAGGATTAATTTAGGATGCATTTAAGTTACATTTTGGGTCACATGTTTGGCACCACCTTTGTAACACCCCAGTTTTTATTTCACTTTTATTTATTTATTTTAATTGAGGGTATTTTGGTAATTTTATAAAGGTGATAGAGGTGATTTAGTAGCTTGGAACGGGCTATTCAGGAATTGGAACGGGCCGTTCCAAACTACCAAAAGGTATATGATTTAGTATCTCGGAACGGGTCGTTCCGGAATTGGAACGGGCCGTTCCAAACTACCAGGTTGTGTATGTGTTAATAGGCTAGAACTGGCCGTTCTCAAGGTAGAATGGGCCGTTCCAGACTATTAAATATGCCTTTAACCCTAAATGAGAACGGGCCTGGAACGGGGCGTTCCCAAAATTATGGCCATTGGGGGTAATTAATGCACACCAGAACGAGCCGTTCTGGTTTTGGAACGCGCCGTTCTAGATGTGATTTTTGGCCACGTTTTAAGGGTCCGGAACGGGCCGTTCCGGATTTGGAACGGGCCGTTCCGGCGTAAAAAGCCTATAAATAGAGCTGTTTGCCACTCCCAAAAAACACACCTCTCATTTCTGATTTCTTTTCTTCTGCTCTCTCTTTTTTCCTCTACTTTCTGCTTCAGACCGAGGGGAACCCAGCGAGGGAGATCAACCAGATCTATTCTAGATTCAGCTTCTTCATATCCAGGTACGGGAGAAAAGGAGATTATTTATATGTAGAGTTACATGAGAGAATTGGGTAGAGGAAGAGCCCTTAGGATTATGAATAATTTTATAATTATTTCTGTTTGGAGGATTAATTATCTTATGTGATTCTGTATATATTTAGGACAATAAATATATATTTTGTTTGTAAAAATGATGCTCTAGGAGAGAGAACGAAATTATAGAAAAGTGCCTGTAGGTTAGGTTTTGGAAAAATTGGATTATTTCTGTTTGAGGAATTAATTATACCATTAGATTCCGTGTGTGTTGAGGATTAGAAATATATATTTAAATCGTAAGAATGATGATCTGGGAGAGAGAACGAAATTGTAGAAAAGTTCCTGTGTGCTAGGTTTTGGAACAATTAGGGGTTTTACTGTTTATGTTGAAATTATATTAAATTGGTAATTCCGTTGTTTATTATATTAATTTATGAATATCATTATTATATTATTTGATAAAAATTGATGATTTAAATGTGAATTACTTGATATGTGTGAAACCCATTATTTTGGACATATCTGATATATGTATGAAATTGAATTATGAGATGTTGTGTGGAATGTGAATGAGATGTGGTTGTGGTTCTTCACACCTATGACCAGGGGTGAGCACGGCCCGAGATTGTTACATGAGTATCGTGACCTTGGTTAACATGTCAGGGGTGAGCATGACCCTAGGTTAAGGGTAACGTGACCTTGGCACAGTGTTATATCAGGGGTGAGCACGGCTCTGGATTGTTACGTGGGTATCGTGACCTTGGTTAACATGTCAGGGGTGAGCACGGGCCTAGGATAGGGATAACGTGACCTTGGCACAGTGTTATATCAGGGGTGAGCACGGCCCGGGATTGTTAAATGGGTAACGTGACCTTGGCATAGTGTGAAGTGAAAGATTTGTGATGATTGGTTTGATTGAGAATTATGACGTGATGACAATGCATGATTGATTGAAATACGATATGTTGAAATATTTACGAATATTAAATAATATATTGTGTTTTCTTATGTGCTATATATATAGATGTTTTCTTTTCTCACCGTGCGATTTGTGGATATTTTGGGTGAGGAAGATCTAGCTACGAGTGGTATCTAGAATGCCAACGGTTGAATTGTCGGGATGCTCTGATATTGTGACATCGGGGCAAAAAGGATTTTTAGAACATAGGTTTTTATTGTAAATGTTATTTTGAAAATAATTTGAAAACTCTTGCGTTTCATTTTTTTGTTATTGTGGTTATTGAAGGATAATTTTTAAGATTCTCATGTGAACCCTTTTACCGAAATTGAAAAATTTATTTATAAGTTTTTATTATTACAATATATATGTTGGGGTAGTAAGGGTGTCACAACCTTGGCTGCTCTTGTGTGACACCGAAATGCAACCCTAAATGCATACTAAATCCAACCTAAATGCATTAGCACTAGTGTGACCGGATTAAGACATGTGAGTTAAGTTTTGAAATTCAAATTTTTGAATTTTGAATTTCAAAACTTGGCGCCACATGTGTTCCTTCACATTGGCACCAATGACCCTAGTTCCGGATTGAATATAAGCCTCCCTACTTCACAATTGTAAACACTTTGAACCATATATGAAATTTGAGAGCCTAAGTGCCGAGTTTCCTCTTCAAAGTCTTCTTAAGAGTTCACCTCAAAAACCCTAGGAAGTTCATCTTCTTCCTTCTCTTTGAAGTGAGCACTCCATTGAACCTTGAGCTTGGATGCTTCCATCCAAGGCTTAAGCCTCCTTCCTATCCGAGAATCCTTCTCCTTCTAGTGTTCATCCACTTCGGTTTGCATCTCCTTGAAGAAGATCCGAGCTAGAGATAAGAGTAGGAGAAGAACACCTATCACTCCTCCTCACCTTCTCCATCACAACCCAAGAGTACAAGAGGCCAAGAAAGAAAAACTAAAAAGGCACAATTAAGAAAAGGCTAAACTCAAATGGAATTTATGAGACAAACTTAAGAGTAGAAAGAAGACTCAAAAACTGAAATTAAGGCACATTAATAAAAGGAAAGCACACAAAAGAGTAATTCCTAGAATGGCACTAGAATAGAATTTAGCAAGTAGGCTTAAAAGAAAAATTATGCACTTAACATGTTTGATTTATTGTCTCATTTGGCCATTAAGCATTGTCCAAGGGTCCAAGAATTAACTCCAAGTGCTATGGTATGAAAGTTGGTCCAAAACTCCACAAGTCTAGCAAAGGTTTCCCTTTTTGTTGTTTTTGGTTTTTTTGTTCCTTTTGGGCTTGTCCAAGTCTTGGTTTTAATGTTCCAAGTCCAGCCACTTTTCTTTTCTTTTTTTTTTTTTGAATTTTATACTATTCCTTTGCTTGGGTTTTACACTTGTTTTTGGTTGTTTTGTTAGCAACTTTTTAGAGTATTCTTTTAGCAACTTACACTAGCTCAATGAGACAAAATTTGAGTGTTTTTCTTAGGTTTTTAATAGACCACATCCAGCAGAAAAGATAGGCATATGGAAATCAATTTCACACTCAAATTATCAAACATCATGTAGGCATACAAGTTCACCAAGGAATACACAAAAATTGGCCAAAAATTTGAAGCAAGTATGTGTAAAGGAATTAATCACACATGATATTTTAGGAATGTAGAACATGCTAGAACTAATTAGCATGCATGATTGACTCTCTAAAGAACATCAATGAATCACGGCCATTTTATCAAACAAGTGGCATGCATGTCATTTTTTTGTTCATTTCAAAGGCTAAGCATAAAAACTTGGAATTTCTTTCATGGTAGTTCAAAGGAAATAAGCTTATGACAAAACCATATGGATTATAAAATGAAAAACATCATTATATCATGCAGCCCAAAAATTTCCAGCAACTCAATTTTAAAGAAAAAATGGTAGGAACCCTAGCAAGGAAGCCTAAAGCACCAAGATGATTCACAAGAATGATGAGGCATGAATCAATACATGAAAAGGAGGAATAAGAATCATGACATATGACAAGATGGTGACCCAATCACGCACAACAATTTAGACATTGAAAGAGACACAAATGACATGACCGAAAATACCAAAGATGGAAAATTTACCCTTGAAGAACCAAGGCTCTGATACCACATGATGGCATCCTTGCTAGCATTGATGGATTGGTTGATCAATGTGAGGACACCTTGACTCCTTGGATCAAGTTCTTCAAAGATGGCGTTTTGTTTAGAGAAGGAATATGGTGGAATGGATAAAAATGGAGAGTGTGGATGAAGTGTTTGATGAAAGGTTTGAGAGGGTACTCTAGGGTTTGGCTCACTTCAAGGTAGATGAAGGCCACTTCTAGGGTTGTTTCTCACAAGGTGGAGATGGGAGGGAGGTGGCCGAATTAGCCAAGGATGACTAAGTGATGGCATCCTAACTAGCATTGATGGATTGGTTGATCAATGTGAGGACACCTTGACTCCTTGGATCAAGTTCTTCAAAGGTGGCGTCTTGTTTAGAGAAGGATTATGGTGGAATGGATAAAAATGGAGAGTGTGGGTGAAGTGTTTGATGAAAGGTTTGAGAGGGGTACTCTAGGGTTGGCTCACTTCATGATGATGAAGGCCACTTCTAGGGTTGTTTCTCTCAAGGTGAAGATGGGAGGGAGGTGGCCGAATTAGCCAAGGGTGACTAAGGAAGGATATAAAGGCACAAAAGGCTCTCTTTATATTCAATATCCAAAGTATTTACATGATGCATAGCCTAGGGTATTTATAGGAGGGGAGGCATCTAGGGTTGCATTTGGAGTAGGCAAATGCATTCCAAATGAAATGCAAATGAACCCTAGATGCAACTTGGTGGCCAAGGATGGAATCTTTGGGTTTAGATTGGCTATACCTAGGTGCATGATAAGACCATGCAACCTTTGCCCTCCACTTGGGCCTAAGCCTTTCTAACACCAAAAATAGACCCAAAAAGCACAAAAAATGCGTCACCCCTAATTAACACCCTAGCCCAAAATTAAAAACCCTAATAATCTAGAGCACCCCATAATACAAGGGTAAAATGGGAAATACAAAAGAAAATAAATTCTAAGTCCTAAACACCCCAAAATACAAGGGTAAAATTGGAAATACAAGTAAAATAAATTCTATGACTAAAATACCCCAAAGTACAAGGGTAAAATAGGAATAAAAATAAATGCTATGCTAATAAGAACTTAGGGGCTAAGGTCCAAAAGTGGCCTCACTAACCCATTCCTCTTGCCTCCTTTAGTATATCACCTCTTGGTCTTCTCGGCCTTAGTGTTATTCCATCACTAAGGAAAGATATAAAGGCACAAAAGGCTCTCTTTATATTCAATATCCAAAGTATTTACAAGGTGTGGTGCCTAGGGTATTTATAGGAGTGGGAGGCATCTAGGGTTGCATTTAAGGTGCCAAATGCACACCAAATGAAACCCAAATTAACCCTAGATGCAACTTGGTGGCCAAGGATGGAATCTTTGGGTTTAGTTAGGCTACATCTAGGTGAATGATAAGACCATGCAACCTTTGCCCTCCACTTGGGCCTAAGCCTTTCTAAGTCCAAAAATAGGTCCAAACACCACCAAAAATTTGTCTAGCTCCCTAATTAAATACCTTAGCCCAAAATTAAAAACCTATGATCTAAAACACCCCATAATACAAGGGTAAAATGGGAAATACAAAAGAAAATAAATCCTATGACTAAGATACCCCAAAATATAAGGGTAAAATAGGAAATTAAAGACAAGGACAAAAATAGGAATAAAAATAAATGCTATAAAAACTCAGGAGCTAAGGCCTAAAAGTAGGGTTACTCCTCTTATGGTTTTTCAACACTAACCCATTCCTCTTGCCTCCTTCAATATATCACCTCTTGGTCTTCTTGGCCTTAGTGTTATTCCATCATTTTACTCAAAATATTGAAAAAAAGAAAATATTTTTAAAAATAAATCCAATAATGGCCTTGATAACCAGAATTGGGTTCGGGGGTCGGTTACGTGTAGGGAAGGTATTAAACTCCCCTACAGCGCCCTCAATCGGTACCCTATGATGAAGTTAACGTGATAAGAATTAATAAATTAAATATTAGATCCCCTTTATTAATAACTATTTACATGCTTGAGATATAAATTAAGTGATTAATCTTAAAATATTTACATTATGACGTTTATTATAACAAAAAAAGTGATAAAATTGAGGAATAAAAGAAAGAGAAGAAGATTGACTGAAATACCTCTTGAGCGAGCTCTATTGAATCTTCAAATATGGAGAAGGTGCTTTGTGGCGACCTTTCACACTACAGTACGCCTCACAGATCTCAAGAAATACAATAGGAGGGAGAAAAAAGATAGAGATGCGACACAAATCTCAAGAAATACAATAGAAGGGAGAGAGATAGAGAATTTTCGTGCTCAAAGGAGTCTTATTCGAAACTTCTCTGGCCGCCTTGAGAACTATGTCCGAGGCTTCTATTTATAGGAATCAGAAATGGGCCAGAACGGCCTGTTTCGAATTCGGAACGACCCGTTTTGGTCAAGTAATTATACGCAAATTACACTCCCTGGAACGGCCCGTTCTAGAGTGAAAATTAACACAAAAATCCCCTTTCCAGAATGGCCCGTTCCAGCCTAGCACCCTTTAGGCATTTTAGTCACGTTGGAACGATCCGTTATGATATTGGAATGGCTCGTTCTGGGGTTCGGAATGGCCCGTTTCGGGGTTCGGAACGGCCCGTTCCAATTTTGGAACAGCCCGTTTTGGGCTACTAAAATCATCTTATTTGTCCTGATGTCTTGTCTTGTTTGTTGGCCTACTTTGGAAGCTCTTTCCCTTCATAACGGAGGTCCATTTCTTTGTTTGTGTGCCCCCGGGCGAAATTGGGTGTCTACAGCTGCCCCTCTTTACTTGTCCTTTGGAGTAGCTATGTGTTGCTTTTGCAAAGGCAAGTAAAGACGTAGACATTTCGTCCGGGTCTCCTCCTCGTCTCTTTGGTGTTGGCGCTTCTACGTTCCTTCTCTTAGATAGGTTTATTTGCTCGTGTCCTCGCCCTTTAGAGTAGTTGAGTGTTGGTTGCATACTCTATTTCGTAACAAGGCTGACAAACTGTACAACTGATCTTTGATCTTAAAGTAGATTCTCCATTGTTTCCCTTGTAATAATGCGTTCTTTTATTTGTAGCTTCTTGAAGAGGGAGTATTTTCGTAGTTCAGCTTCCCTCACAGCTTTGTCGTATACTGGATTGGGAGATGACTACAGTCTCTCCAGACCTTTCGCTCATGGCTTTGTCGTATACCAGATTGGGTGCGAATACAATCTTTCCATACCTTTCCCTCACGACTTTGTCGTATACCAGATTGGGATGCGAGTACAGTCTTTCCAGACCTTTCCCTCACGGCTCTGTCGTATACCAGATTGGGATGTGAGTACAGTCTCTACAGACCTTTTCCCCACGGCTTTGTCGTATACCGGATTGGGATACGAGTATAGTCTCTCCAGACCTTTCCCTCACGACTTTGTCATATACCGGATTGGGTTTTGAGTACAGTCTCTCCAGACCTTTCCCTCACAGCTTTGTTGATGAGGTTCCACTTAGTGAATCCTCATGAACACCTTCAAATTCTTCTTGGATCCTTGGAAGAATGTCAAGGACGGATGCTCCAAGAAGAACCAATGAGACCTAAGCTTGAACAAGCTAAATCCAGAAGAAGATGATCAACCTAACTCTACAAAGAGAGGAGCTCAAGTAGGGTAGAGAAAGGTTGTGAGAGACTTTCGGAGGGAGAGGTTTCAAGTAGTGAAAACTCATTCAATTAATCCAAAAGTGCATACAAGGCTCGGCCATAAGGAATATATAGGGTAAAATTAGGTTAAATGGTTCCTTGGGTTAGCCTAGGGTTAAGTAAAACCATGGTATGGTTACTTAACCTTAGGCGCCTAAAATTTGAATTCAAAATTCAAATTTTAGGAGCCAAACCCGGAACCTCCATGTGCTCCATCATTTGGCATGTAATTTGGCTTCTCATTTGAGTTGCATTTAAGTCACACCATGTGCATGTGTGCACATGGCCGAAATGCCTCTCAAATGCCAAGTTAATTACATGCTAATGATAATGCACATGCAACCTTAATTAACCCTAAATTCTAATGACCTCTAAATGTAATTCCTAAGCTACAAGGCCGGAAATACAAGGCCCAAGGAAAATACAAGGCACTAAGGCCCAATCCTACACTATCCCTAATCTAATGGGCTTGAGACAAAGCCCAACAAATTAAAGTGGCGGGCCTTCCTTGAGCTTGGGCCCACTCTTCATGCATCATCCTTGCCATAACCCTAGTAGTTGGACCCTTAGCCCATGGGCCTCCTCCATCATCCCCTCCCTCTTGAAGAGGATTTGTCCTCAAATCCAAAACATCCTCCTCTTGGGTAGCTAGTCCTGTAAAAAGAGATAGATCAGAAACATTGAAACTAGAACTAACTCCATACTCAGAAGGGAGATCTAAGACATAGGCATTGTTATTGATTTTCTTAAGGATTTGGAAAGGGCCATCCCCTCTAGGACTAAGTTTTGACTTTCTTTGGGAAGGAAACCTATCCTTCCTAAGGTGTAGCCAAACCCAGTCACCTTCCTTGAAGATAACTTCTTTCCTACCCTTATTATTATATTTTTGGTATTTTTCTATTTGGGATTGAATATGATCTCTAACCCTCTCATGTAACTTCTTGACAAACTCAGCCCTAGATGTTCCTTCTTTATGAATAAAGGAAGCAACATCAGGTAGGGGTAATAAATCCAATGGGGTAAGAGGATTAAAGCCATAAACAATCTCAAAAGGAGACATGTTAGTGGTTTTGTGAACCACCCTATTATAGGCAAACTCCACATGAGGGAGATAGTCATCCCATGACTTTTTATTGCCTTTGAGGATTGCCCTCAGCATAGTCCCCAGAGACCTATTGACTACCTCAGTTTGCCCATCAGTTTGGGGATGACATGTGGTAGAAAATAGAAGTTTAGTTCCTAGCCTTGCCCAAAGAGTTTTCCAAAAATGGTTAAGGAACTTAACATCTCTATCTGAGACTATAGTTTTGGGTAACCCATGTAGTCTCACTATTTCTTGAAAGAATAATTTAGCAATGTGACTTGCATCATCCACTTTGTGGCATGGAATAAAGTGTGCCATTTTACTAAAACGGTCCACAACCACAATGATGGAATCCTTTCCTCTTTGGGTTCTAGGCAATCCAAGAATAAAATCCATGGAAATGTCTACCCAAGGAGAAGAGGATATGGGCAAGGGGGTGTATAGTCCATGAGGTTTAGTGGTAGACTTTGCTTGTAAACAAGCAATGTAACTACTATAAAACATTTGAACATCTCTTTTCATATGAGGCCAAAAGAATTTCTCTTTCAAAAGTGAAAGAGTTTTCTCAATTCCAAAATGCCTCATGAGCCCACCCTCATGGCTCTCCTTAACCAAGAGTTTCCTAATAGATCCTTGGGGTGTATACAAAGTTTGGTTTCTTTAAAAAGATACCCCTCAGAAATATAGTTTTTAAATACATAAAGAATAAAAATTAGCAAAATCAAGGTCTTTCTCATACAACTCCTTGATGTCATCAAACCCTAATATTTGAGAACCTAGGGTGTTTAATAAAACATGTCTTCTTGACAAAGCATCAGCTACTACATTTGTAGAGCCCTTTTTGTATTTGATGACATAAGGAAATTGCTCAAGGTACTCAACCCATTTTGCATGCCTTTTATTTAATTTATGTTGACCCTTCAAGTATTTAAGTGATTCATGATCACTATGGATAACAAATTCCTTGGTCACAAGGTAATGTTCCCAAGTTTGAAGGGCACGAACTAAAGCATATAACTCCTTGTCATAGGTAGGGTAGTTTAAGGCAACCCCATGAAGTTTTTCACTGAAATACGCTATTGGGTGACCACCTTGTAACAACACAGCTCCTATGCCAAGACCTGAAGCATCACATTCTAGCTCAAAAGTTTTAGAAAAATCAGGCAAATCTAGAATGAGTGCTTGAGTAAGTTTATGTTTTAGTTCTTGAAAAGCTAAATTATGTTTTTCCTTCCATTCAAAAGCCACATCCTTCTTCACCAACTCATTGAGAGGTGAAGCTAATGTAGAGAAGTTAGGAACAAATCTTCTATAAAAGCTTGCCAAACCATGGAAGCTCCTAACTTCACTAACATTAGTAGGAATAGGCCATTCTTGGATGGCTTTGATTTTCGTGGGATCCACATGAACCCCATGTTTGCTTACCACAAACCCTAAGAAAATAACATTATCCACACAAAAAGTGCACTTGTCTACATTGGCAAACAAGTGATTGTCTCTAAGAACAAGTAAAACTTGTCTTAGGTGATCCACATGATCACTTAGACTCTTGCTATATATTAAAATATCATCAAAATAAACAACTACAAACCTACCAATGCAATCCCTAAGGGTATGATTCATTAGCCTCATGAATGTGCTAGGTGCATTAGTAAGCCCAAAAGGCATAACCAACCATTCATATAGACCAAACTTAGTCTTAAAAGCAGTTTTCCACTCATCACCCTCCTTAATTCTAATTTGGTGATATCCACTTTTAAGATCTATTTTGGAAAATATGGATGACCCATGCAATTCATCAAGCATGTCATCAAGCCTAGGAATTGGGTGCCTATGTTTTATGGTGATGTTGTTGATGGCTCTACAGTCACAACACATCCTCCATTTTCCATCTTTTTTTGGCACCAAAATTACTAGTACAGCACAAGGGCTTAGACTCTTTTGAATCCAACCCTTCTCCAACAACTCTTGTACTTGCGTCTCTATCTCTTTGGTTTCTTGTGGGTTAGTCCTATAGGCTGGCCTATTTTGAAGACTAGCCGCAGGCACAAGATCTATTTGATGCTCTATTCCCCTAAAAGGTGGAAGTCCAATGGGTCCTTCACTAGGGAATACATCATCAAATTCTTTTAAAAGTTTTTTTACCTCAAGAGGTAGAGAAGTTTCCAAAGAAGATGTGGCAGTGCAAGTTAGTGTTCCTCTACACATGAGGATATGAGAAGATGGTTCAAGGAAGAGAGAGGTTTTGTGTAAAGGTTTTGAGTCAAAAATCTCTTCTTGAACTATCTCTAGAGAGGGAACACTAGTCTCTCTAGAATCCTCTTTTTCATCAAATTTTAGAAGCTTTTTTTTTCAACTTTTTTTTGTTTTCCTTTTTCTTTATCACGTTTGGCCTTCATTTGTACTTGATCCTCCTTCACTTGTGAAGGTGATAAAGGATGAAGCACAAAATTTTTACCCTTATGTGTGAAAGTTATTTTATTAGTTAGACCATCATGATGAGTTTGTTTGTCAAATTGCCATGGTCTCCCTAATAAAATATGACAAGCTTCCATGGGAACTACATCACATTTAACTTTGTCTTGATAATTCCCAATAGAAAACTCTACTTCCACTTGTTGGTTGACCACCATATCCCCATCATCATTAAGCCAATGAAGTTGATAAGGTTTTGGATGGGGTGTGGTAATCAATCCCAACTTCTCAACCATCCTAGTGCTACAACAATTGCACCAAGATCCACTATCCACTATGAGAGAACAAGCCTTGTTTGAAATGTTACATCTTGTATGAAAGATGTTCTCTCTTTGGGATTGTGTATCATTAGGTTGGTTGTTGAGGACCCTTCTCATCATAATAAGTTCCCCATTGTTAGGGTAAGTGACCTCACATGACTCTTCCTCACTTGCTTCTTCTTCATCCTTACTTGAAGATGAAGAAGTAGTAGCTTCATCATGGCTACTATAAATGTCTTGGCCCCTTAAAATCATCACTTTCTTGTTAGGGCATTGAGAAGCAATGTGGCCTCTCCCAAGACACTTAAAGCACTTAATATCACTAGACTTAGTGCTAGTGTGTGAGGTGTTTGTTTTTTTGTCTTTTTCTTTTTCTTTACCCTTGTCTAGATTTTTGGAGGGAAAAGTATTTTTCTTTTCAAAATCATTTTTCTTGCCCTCCCTCTTGTAGTCAACTTTAGAATAAGAAGATGAGTATGAGCTTGATTTATAACCTTTTCTCAAATTTTGTTGTTCAACTTTGATGCAAAGTTGAACCAAATCATTCAAATCCCTATAAGGGAGAAGCTCAACCTTACCTCTTATATCAAAAGTCAATCCACTCAAGAACCTAGCAATGGTAATGTTTTCCTCCTCCCTAATACCAGCCCTCATTAGGTATAACTCCATCGTTTGTCTATACTCTTCCACAGTCATATTTTTTTGATGGAGTCTTTGGAGCTTGTTGATAAGCTCCCTAGTGTAGTAAGAGGGTATATGCCTCCTCCTCAAGGCACTCCTTAATTCATTCCAATATTGAATTGGAGGATCATTATGGAGACGCCTATCTCTCACAAGAGAAGTCCACCAATACATGGCGTGACCTTGGAAGCTTAGAGTGGCTAAGGAGACTTTTCTTTCTTCACTCACTTGGTGGCAAGTGAAGATTTTTTCCACCTTCATCTCCCAATCTAGGTACCCCTCCACATCATCCTTTCCATGAAAATAGGGAAGATCTACCCTAGATTCCCTTGGCTTGGGGGTCCTTTGTACCCTTCTAGGAGGTTGTTGATAATGATCTCATAAAGCAAGGCTATCATCATTCATTGACTCTCCTAGGGTTGAACTATGGTGGGAGCTATGTCTACTTCGGTGCTTGTGGTGTAATTTTTCTTCTTTCTCCTTTAATAAACGAATTTCTTCCTCCAAAAGAGCAAGTTGAGCCTCTCTTTCAAGTTTTTCTTTAAGTTTTTGTTTGGCTTCTTGCTTTTTCCAAAGCTTAAGTGATCTTAATTCATGTGTTACTTTTGACAAGTCATTGTAATCACTTGAATAACTATCACTTTGGGGAGTAGAAAACTCCTCCATTATAGGAGAAAGATGCTTTTTGATGAATGAACTTTGAAAATCAATTGTTTTTGTGCAAGGTTAAGACTAAGTACTTGGAGGATTATGTATACAAATTGAAGTTTGGAGGGAGGTGAGCTACTAGGAGCCACTTAAAAACCAAGCCTCTTCAAGTAAAAATTACTAATCCCCTTTGTAGTTAATCTCTACCAAATTCTTTTCAATAAAAAAATATTTTTGATGTTTTGTGAACTATAATATACTAGTCGTATGAAAGCAAGTTAGCAAGAATTAGAACTACCTAAACGTGTCCTAGGGTGAGAGCTTGAGAGATACCAAAGATCAATCAAGGACCACTCCCACCAAGTACTAACGAAAAATTGACTAACTAAGGAGAGATGGTTGTGTACCAATGACACCCCCAAGACACTCCTTTAAATGGCTTATTACAAGGTTTAAAGAAAACTAAACAGCAAAGAGTGAGTGGCTTAAAAGAAAAATAGCTACCAAGAATTAGTGATGGATTAGAAACCGAATTTGCAACTAAATTTTTTTTTTCAACTAGTAAGGAAAAATTTGGTCTCTAAAATCCGTCACTAATACTTATATTTTTTTTTTAAAGTTTCAAGTACAATTTCAATTGAAACTCCAAGGATTCTTCACGGCAATTCAAGTCCAGTAACTACAAAATTCCAGCCACAAGTGTTTGGTGTTTGTTCTTTTTTGTAATAGCCAAATCCGAGAGTCTCCTTTGTCCTTTATTCCTCCTTGTCTTATTCCTCTTTTGATGACCCTTGTAGAACTAGCTTCTAAGGAAATAGGCTAGGTCAAGCATAGGTCACATTTGAGTTCCATAATGAATACAAACAGCAAAGGTATTTGAGAGTTAAAGGAAAACAAGATTAGATTAGGAGAAGACAATATAGATGACAAAAGACAAGATTAGGCTAGGTCAAGGAAGAACAACCCTAAGAAAAGGTTCTAGAATTGATTCACAAAACCAAAACACTCAAGAAGAATGTGAACTGAAAATATTATGTAACTATGATCAATTAAACCGAGAAGAAGAACTTGTAAACCAAAACTCCTTTTATGGCTTTTTCTTTTAGAAATTAGGTTTAGCACTCTTTTTTTTTATTCAAATTTCTTTTGAATTTTTCTTTTGAATTTTGTTCTATATATATATTTTTTTAATCTTAGGAGTTGCCTTTTTCTTTTACACAAAAATGTCACACACAACTCTCGGTCACACTAAAAGTGAAGCACCAAAACCGGATTCAAATTTGAGATTCAAATATCAACCAAATTAGCTTTAAATGTAATGAACATGCAACATGCTTTTGATGCTTATTTGGTTGCTTAACACATGCACGGTTTTGGCTCCAAATTTAAATTTCAAATTGCAACTCAAACACAAATTTTCAGCACACACAAATTATACAAGATCAAACCTCACAGATATCAAACTTTTTTTAAGACATTTTCAAGATTTAGGAAACCTAAAAATTTTCTAAGAAAACTACTAATGATTTAGTAGTAGTTTATGAACTCAAAGTGAAACAAAAATTTATGAGCATATACCAAAAGCTATGGATCTCGGCCAAATCCAGAAAATGTTGTCAAGATGCAATTCAAAATTCAAAACGGATCACATAAGCATAGCTTGGAAAGTTGAACATAACAAGAACTACACATGACTACTAAACATGGATTCAAAATAAAAAATAGACTCAATCATGCAATGACCGAATAAAATTTCAATTAAGACTCAATTAAAGTAAAAAGATTATAGGCAGAAATTCCTAATAAGCAAAAGAGTTGGAGCATGATTCATGGAAGCATATAGTCATAGGCGCATAAATGAATCATTCAAGCAACATTAAACTAGATCCATCATATTTTTAAGGCAAAATTAGATCTAGGAAGGAATAAACTCAAAAGTGACATAAACTCAAGATGAACAAAATGAACACAAGATGAACACAAGACAAGATGAACCACAGATGAAAATCCAAAAGACAAGATGATGAACTTATCTCTTGAAGACCGAAGCTCTTGATACCACTTGATGAGGTTCCACTTAGTGAATCCTCATGAACACCTTCAAATTCTTCTTGGATCCTTGGAAGAATGTCAAGGACGGATGCTCCAAGAAGAACCAATGAGACCTAAGCTTGAACAAGCTAAATCCGGAAGAAGATGATCAACCTAACTCTACAAAGAGAGGAGCTCAAGTAGGGTAGAGAAAGGTTGTGAGAGACTTTCGGAGGGAGAGGTTTCAAGTAGTGAAAACTCATTCAATTAATCTAAAAGTGCATACAAGGCTCGGCCATAAGGAATATATAGGGTAAAATTAGGTTAAATGGTTCCTTGGGTTAGCCTAGGGTTAAGTAAAACCATGGTATGGTTACTTAACCTTAGGCGCCTAAAATTTGAATTCAAAATTCAAATTTTAGGAGCCAAACCCGGAACCTCCATGTGCTCCATCATTTGGCATGTAATTTGGCTTCTCATTTGAGTTGCGTTTAAGTCACACCATGTGCATGTGTGCACATGGCCGAAATGCCTCTCAAATGCCAAGTTAATGACATGCTAATGATAATGCACATGCAACCTTAATTAACCCTAAATTCTAATGACCTCTAAATGTAATTCCTAAGCTACAAGGCCGGAAATACAAGGCCCAAGGAAAATACAAGGCACTAAGGCCCAATCCTACACTATCCCTAATCTAATGGGCTTGAGACAAAGCCTAACAAAATAAAGTGGCGGGCCTTCCTTGGGCTTGGGCCCACTCTTCATGCATCATCCTTGCCATAACCCTAGTAGTTGGGCCCTTAGCCCATGGGGCTCCTCCATCATTTTTCATATACCAGATTGGGATTTGAGTACAGTCTCTCCAGACCTTTCCCTCACGACTTTGTTGTATACCGGATTGGGATGCGAGTACAGTCTCTCCAGACCTTTCCCTCACAGCTCTGTCGTATACCAGATTGGGATGCGAGTACAGTCTCTCCAGACCTTTCCTTCACGGCTTTGTCGTATACCGAATTAGGAGGTGAGTACAGTCTCTCCAGACCTTTGTTGTATTTGAGGAAACTTTCGATGCCCTCATTAGTTTGCTTGACTTGTGGTAGATATTTCCCCAATAATGTTGGGTAGGAGGTGTGTCTTGATGCCTCTAATTTGGGCTGCTTTTGTTTTTTGTTTAGATGTTGTCAATTGGAATTTGTGTTTCCCCTTTTTTTGGCTTTTCTTGTCGAGATGCGGAAATGTTGAATGCTTATTTTATGCAAGATTTATTTATTTATTTTTGAATAATCCCCTTTGGATAAAGAAAGTTTTCTAAGTGTGTGAAATGCTTTTTGATGCATGCAATGTATGTTGATTTTTTTTTAGAAGGTGGCTTCCCTTTTCTATTTCTCACGTATAAACTACTTTGCTTCATGCACGACATTTAGTTGTATTGGTCGTTTGATGTATTGAACCGTCTTGGGGCTCTCTCTTTTCTTCCTTTTTTTTTTAGAAACCCTAACTTTTGCCTAGGATGTATCCTAGCGGATATTTTTTCTCTTTTCTTTTGCCCTAATTTTTGCCTAAGATGCCCTTTGCGGGTTTTCATCCTAGCGGATTATTTTCATTTTTTTATTTCCATCTTTTTTTTTCTTGGACATGTTTAAATTTTGACAGCCATCAACAAAATATGTCATTAGGATAGGACAAGACAGAAAGGAAAGAAAGGATGATTTAGAATGAATGGGCAGTTGAGGTAGGTCAGTCTTTAAGTTTTTTAAACAAACATTTCCTTGGATAATTATTATAATCACTCTTCTAATTATCTTGGACTACACATCTGAGTCTCGGGTAGAGTCTTCTAAAAGTTTTGGCCTTTTGCAAGAGTATTCAAACTGCCTTTCGCTTTTCAACTTTAAAAGTTGTCACTTGTTATTTTAAAACTTTTTATATCCCTAATTTTTGCCTAGGACATATCCTAGCGGGAACCCTTTTTTTTTTTTTGTTTGCCTAGGACGCCCTTTTTGGTTTTTCATCCTAACAGTATTTTGCAAGTGATGTCTTTGAGGCATAACACTTCTTTGCTTTAACGAAACCTTCTGCTATCTACGTTAACGCTGCCCCCGTCCCGGGCACCGAGGAGAAAGATGTTGCCCCAGCCTACGGGTGTTGAGAGTTCTTTCATGGAGCGAGATTTGTGCTTCTTTTGTCAGCCAAATTAAGTTGATGTTTTTGTAAGACTCCTCTTGTGTAATGAGAATCTTATGATTTTTCTTTTGATCGCTTTCTTATCCTTGTATGTTTCAACGGAGTGATCTCCTTATCTACCTTAGACTCAGATAATGCATCGTAGATGTTTGAAGCTTTGATTAATTTTATTATCTTCAGTCATGTCTATTTATTTATTTATTTATTTTTTTGGTATTTGGGCACTATGATTGGTTTTAAATTTTAGTGATAAAAGGGAGAAGGAAATGAAACAGAGATTTGTAGAAATGACATATCTTATTGATGAATGTAAAAACTTATACAAGCCCTTATTTTGAACTCGTGACCATGGGCGAAGGTCATGAGTTTGAGCATGAATTTAAATTTATTTTTATTTTTTTTGAAAAAAAGAGAGTAATCTTTCAATCTTATACTCCAAGGTCATTCCTCGTCATGCTTATGCAATGGGGACTTGTCGATGTTAGGTGCGTTGGTGTCAAATTTCAACCACCCAGCGTCTATAAGTCCTTGCACGCGGAATTGTAGGGCCTTGCATCGCTCGACGGAGTGCCCCTAAGAGTTAGAGTGATAGTCACACCTTTCCTCAGGTTTGTACCATGGCGGCTAAGGAGGGTCCATCTTCTTCATTGGAGGAAGTCAGACTATCATCGAAGCCTCTAAGAGTTGGGGTAGTAGCTTTGTGTATGTGATGGGGATTTTGTCTACTACCTTGTCATCTCTAGGCTTGGCCACTGGTGTGACTTAACTTTTTGGAGTAAAGATGAGGCATGGACCCCTTCTTCCCTCTTCTTTTCATAGATCTTCCTAGGGTCATAGCTTGTCGGAGCCTTCCCTATCTTCCGCTTTTTAAGCCTTGCTCAACCCTTTCTCCTATGGTGACTATGTCGGAAAAAAGGGTCGACGTGTTCCCTATCATCTTGTCATAATAGGGTCCACTTAAAGAGTTGATGAACATTGTCACCATCTCCTTGTCAGATAATGAAGGCTCTATTTGCGCAGCCAATTCTCTCTATCTCTGTGCATAGGTTTTGAAGGACTCATTGCCTTCTTGCTCAAGCTTTGTAAATCAGACCTATCAGGAATTAGGTCGATATTATACTTGTATCGGCGAAGAAAAGCATCGGCTAACTGTTTCCATGTCTGGATCTTCCTTTCATCCAGCTGCATGTACCAGTTGAGAGCGACATCTAAAAGGATTTCTTGAAAATAGTGTATCAGGAGCTTTTCATTGTCCACGTAGGCTGCCATCTTCCTACAATACATTGTTATATGTCCTTTTGGACAACTGGCTCCAGTGTACTTTTGGAACTCAGGGATTTTGAACTTGGCGGGGAATTGGATGTCTTGCACCAAGCACATATCCGCAGCCCCTTGAACATCAAAACTGTGGCCTTCCACAACTCTCAGTCTTTCTTCCAACGCGTTCAGATGATCATTGGAAACGTCACCGATGTTGCTAGTAGTATTGTCGTGCTGCAATTTGTTCTTGGCCTTAAGCCTTCTAGCCATTTGTTCCTTGAGTTGTTCAAGCTCCTCATTGAGCACACGATTTCTTTCCTCTAGGTCTTCCATAGCTTTTATCTTTTAAGCTCGTGTGAGTACGGAATGTTGAAAAGCCACCTTTAAGGGATAAGATAATTTCCTATTAAGCTTATTTAAATGATAATGTATGAAGGAAGTCTCTCAACAAAGACTTGGTAGCCACTCCTTTGAACATGAGATCAAAGTGTCCCTTTTCGTAATTTTTTACAATGTAACAAAGGTCACACTAATTGGAGTTCGTCAGTCTTTGTGAGAAATCTCCTTCTGATCATAGGAATGTATGTGGTATGCATGTCCCTCCTTTTTACTCTCTCTTTTATATTTTTTATTTTTATTTATTTATTTATTTATTTATTTTTATTTTTGGAAAATGCATGATGCCCCCTTTTTAAAGAGTGGATGTATGATTCTCATAGATCTTATTTTCACACTAGGTTTTCTCTCACATGACAATGCATTTTTATTTTTTTTTTGTGTTTTTTCTTTACCTTAGGGGAATTATAAAAAATAAATGAATGGTTTGAATAGACAAAATGCAACAAACATATGCTCATACAATCCACAAGCAGTCACGTATAAATCCATGGTTTGTGGTCCCTGTTAAGAAAAGTGCATTGTATAGGGCGGTTCTAATTATCCTCACTTTGGTCTTAAGGTCCCCAAGGTGCCCCCATTATAGGGACCCAGTATCTCTGTCGCCGTCACCTGGCAAATTCTAAGGTCTATCGCAATATTTTAGGCTAGAGTAACCGGTTATCACCTTGAGTGTGATTTCCGACAAGGCTCGCAGGCTCCAAGGCCAAACATGGGCCGGTCGTACGTCAACCACTCCCTATGTTTAATACCCTCATGCCCCCGGGTGTAGGGGAAACTGTTGTGTGCAAAGGTTTGTGTACAATTTTTATTCCAAACATATGCGGAATTTAAATAAACAAACACATAGAAAGCTAAATAAAGAAAACAAAGAAGGTAAAGGGGAAAAATATTAAATTATTTAATTCTTATTTTATTAACTTCATCATTTATTTGGGCCTCACCCTCTTAAAACGTCCTCAGTGGAGTCGCCATCTGTCGCAACCCGAAAATTTCTGATCTCGCGACTAATGGTTTAAACATCCGTTTGAAAATCTCATCAATTAAGGAATGCCCGGACACCAGACTAATCCTCAATTAATGGTTTTAAAAAATAGGTTCATGGAATCGCCACCAATATTTTACTCAAAACATTGAAAAAAAGAAAAGATTTTTAAAAAGAAATCCAATAATGGCCTTCATAACCAGAATTGGGTTCGGGGGTCGGTTACGTGTAGGGAAGGTATTAAACACCCCTACAACACCCTCAATCGGTACCCTATGATGAAGTTAACATGATAAGAATTAATAAATTAAATATTAGATCCCCTTTATTAATAACTATTTACATGCTTGAGATATAAATTACGCGATTAATTTTAAAATATTTACATTATGACATTTATTATAACAAAAAAAGTGATAAAGATGAGGAATAAAATAAATAGAAGAAGATTAACTGAAATACCTCTTGAACGAGCTCTATTGAATCTTCAAATATGGAGAAGGTGCTTTGTGGCAACCTTTCACACTATAGTACGCCTCACAGATCTCAAGAAATACAATAGGAGGGAGAACAAAGATAGAGATGCGACACAAATCTCAAGAAATACAATAGAAGGGAGAGAGATAGAGAATTTTCGTGCTCAAAGGAGTCTTATTCAAAATTTCTCTGGCCGCCTTGAGAACTATGCCCGAGGCTTCTATTTATTGGAATCAGAAGTGGGCCAGAATGGCCTGTTCCGAATTCGGAACGACCCATTCTAGCCCAGTAATTATATGCAAATTACACTCCCTGGAATGGCCCATTCCAAATTTGGCCCGTTCTGGGGTTCGGAACGGCCCGTTCCGATTTTGGAACAGCTCATTCCGGGCTACTAAAATCACCTTATTTGGCCTTTAGGCCTTCTGATGTCCTGTATTGTTTGTTGGCCTGCTTCGGAAGCTCCTTCCCTTCATAACGGAGGTCCATTTCTTTGTTTGTGTGCCCTCGGATGAAATTGGGTGTCTACAATACCCTTAGGGATTGCATTGGTAGATTTGTAGTTGTTGATTTTAATGACATCTTAATCTATAGCAAAAGTCTAAGTGATCATGTGGATCACCTAAGACAAGTCTTACTTGTTCTTAGAGACAATCACTTGTTTGCCAATGTAGACAAGTGCACTTTTTCTGTGGATAATGTTATTTTCTTAGGATTTGGGGTGAGTAAAAAAGGGGTTCATGTGGACCCCAAGAAAATCAAAGCCATCCAAGAATGGCCTATTTCTACTAGTGTGAGTGAAGTTAGGGGCTTCCATGGATTGGCAAGCTTTTATAGATGTTTTGTTCCTAACTTCTCTACATTAGCTTCACCTCTCAATGAGTTGGTGAAGAAGGATGTGGTCTTTCTTTGGCAAGAAAAACATAACTTAGCATTTCAAGAACTTAAGCAAAAACTTACTCAAGCACCTGATCTAGCTCTCCCTGATTTTAGAAAAACCTTTGAGCTAGCATGTGATGCTTCAAGTCTTGGCATAGGAGCTGTGTTGTTACAAGGTGGCCATCCCATAGCCTATTTCAGTGAAAAACTTCATGGGGCTGCCTTGAACTACCCTACCTGATGGAAGAGCATGGGCTAAAGGCCCAACCACTAGAGCTATGGCCAGGAGATTACTTGAAGATTTGTCTGGTTTAGAGCTTAGTGGGCCCATTGGGCTTGGTGGGCCTAGGGTGCTTCTTACTTGGACTCTAATTGATTGAACACCATGTTTCCTTACATTTTCTTAGCATAGGAAGTTACTTTGATTTTGGTCTTGTATTTTGACCATAGACTAGGGTTTTTACTTTTGGGCTTATATTTGGGCTTCATGGGCTTTGGGCTTTTGATACCTAATATTAGGTTCATTCTTCTTCTTGTAATTTTTCCTATTCATTGTATTTTTTTTGACCAATATATTTCGGTCATTAGATTAGGTTTATTTGAAGTATACATTAATAGGTGCATTAGGATTCATTCTTATGTCATTTAGAAGTAATTTGATTTGAATTTGAGTCACATGGATTGCATGGTAAGGATCCGGCCATGTGAGCTCTAAATTCACATCAAATAACTTCCAAATTACATTAGGATGAAGGTACCATCCGGATTAGTCACTTGGCTAGCCAAAGTTTGAATTTCAAATTCAAATTTGAAATTCAAAACATGGTGCCAACTAGCTTACACGGATTGGCGCCACTTAACCTAATTTTTCCCACCTATAAATGTGTAACTCTTACCTTGTATTTGCACTTTTGAATATATTGAATTTCTGATTGCATATTCAGCAATTCTTCAAAAGTCACCGAGTTTAGAGAGAGAGCAAGAGAGTGCCTTCAAACACCATAGGAGTTCCTTAATTCCTTCTCTTTGAAGTGAGCAATCCTTTGCTCTTTAAGCTTGGATGCTTCCATCCAAGGCTTTGCCTCAATCCATCCGTGCATCTTCATCCATCTTTGGTTCATCATTTTGGTTTCAATTTCCTTGAAGGAGATCCGAGCTTAAGGAGAAGCTAAGGAGAGGTTCTATCATCACTTCTCCCACCTTCTCCATCACTACCTATGACAAAGAGTTGTATGCTTTAGTTCGAGCCCTTAAAACTTGGGAACATTATCTTGAGTTGAGGGGAAATACCTTCTCTGGAATCTTAACTTGAATTTAGAAAAAGAAAGAATAAAAAAAAATAGATAAAGCAAATTAAAGAGAAAAAGCCGAGAGGTGTATAACTACAAAAATCCACTTTATTCCTTAGCTTGTTTTGACTACTATTTGGTTTATACTTATCCAATTGCTTTCAAAAAAATTTTATTGTTAATCTACTCTAGTACCTATCTAGGAACCTTCCTAACTAAGTGCTAGCCTTCTTTGGAGTCTTAATTTTCAGTTTTACTTGTTGAACTTCTTTGAGTCTTGTCATATACACATATTACTCTTTACTTTTGGTATAAGCTTTTCAAATTGTGCTTTTGTTGCTTGTCTTGTTTTATTTCATTAAATTCCATGTGCTGGAAGCGGCCTCAAATCCTTGCTTAAGGATCAAGCATTGACTCAACAAAGAGTAGGAAAAGTTTTGGACACTAAGACTACAAAATTTGACCTAATTTAGTGACCAAACTCTTCCTAAACTTCCTTCACTTGAGTGAACCTTCCTTTCACCTTGTGAGCAGCCTTCTTTAACTATTTTTGTTGTGTTCATTGTGCAGGTCCAGGAGCAACCTAAATCAAGGGTTAGTGGCGGATTAAAACACTTGAACAAGTGTTAGAAAAATTGGACAACAAATCCGTAACTAATTGGTCACAAAAGCCGCCATTTATTGTTTTCTAGTTTAAATTTTTGCATTTTCTCTTGTATTTTAAACCAATTTGTAAAGCTTGGAGGGAGTATTAAGAAGCTGGTCAGGTATATCTAACTCCTTGGTAGCCTACTCATGTGTAGTACTAGTGGAAGTGGCTTGGAAATTTCATATGTTTCAAGCTTCCACTTAGGGTTATCCGACTAGTTGCTTATCTTGCTTCCTTTAAGTTTCTTGTCCTTAATTATGTTTACTTTGCTGCCTTAATTCGTCTAGACTTGTGTAGTTTTAATTGCTCACGCTTAGTTTAGTCAAAAACAAACAAATTGTGAAAAGCATACAAAAAATTTTGTGAAAAGTTTTGGGGAATCAAAGATACCACAAAGGAGTTTAGTGATTTCCACTTGAAAAGGCTTGGTTATTAAGTGGCTCTTAGTAGCTCACCTCCCTTGATAGTGCAACTTGTACACTTAGACTTCCAAGTGCTATATTTGTTCCTAGAAAATACCAAAAACATTTTATATCTTTTGCATAGCATATAAAAATTCTTATTGCTTAATCATGAGTCATACTTCTCAAAGTAATAGTGAATTTGAATCTCCTAAAAGTTTTAAAAGAATTGCTAAGGAGGTTGAAGCACTAAAACTTTGGAAGCAACAAGAGGTACTTCAAAAAGAAAAAGAAAAGATTGAAAGAGAAGCACAACTAATTGCTTTAGAGGAAGAGATAAACAAGATTAAGCAATAAGAAGAAAAACTTTTGAAAAAAATAAATAAAAGTAAAAGTCAAAAAAGTTCCTCAAGGAGCTCAACCAAGAGTTCCAATGACTCTCAAAGCCAAGAGAATGATGGTAGTTTGAATATGGATGCATACTACCAACCTAAACCTAGGAGAGTCATTAAGGAAACCAAAGTGAGGGAATCAAGGGTTGATTTCCCTTACTTTCATGGAAAAGAAAATGTGGATGCCTACTTAGATTGGGAAATGAAAGTGGAGAAAATCTTCACTTGTCATAAAGTAGGTGAGGAAAGAAAGGTTCCCTTGGCCACCTTAGCTTTCCAAGGACAAGCCATGTATTGGTGGAAATCCTTGGAGAGAGAGAGAAGACTTCACAATGACCCTCCAATCACTTATTGGAATGAGTTGAGGAGTGCTATGAGAAGAAGGCACATACCTTCTTATTATAGTAGGGAGCTTATGGATAAGCTCCAAAGAATCCAACAAAAGAACATGAGTGTGGAGGAGTATAGACAGAAAATGGAGTTGTATCTCATGAGGGCTAGGATAAGGGAGGAAGAAGGATTGACCATTGCTAGATTTTTGAGTGGTCTAAATTTTGATATAAGAGATAAAGTTGAGTTACTCCCTTATAGGGACCTTGATGATTTGGTCCAACTTTGTATAAGGGTGGAACAACAAAATTTGAGAAAAAGTTCTTTTAAAGGTAAAACTCAATCTAGCTCATATATCAAAAAGGACTACAAGAGGGAGGGTCAATATGACTCCTCTAAGAAATTTAGCAAGGGTCAAGAAAAAGAAAAAGAAAATGAAAGACATTAAATGCTTTAAATGTCTTGGGAGAGGCCACATAGCTTCTCAATGCCCCACTAAAAAGTGATGATTTTGAAAGGGCAAGACATTTATAGTAGTGTTGATGAATCTAGTTCTACCACTTCAAGTGATAGTGAAACAAGTGAGGAAGACCATCCAATTGAAAGTGCATATCCTTATGATGGTCAACTTCTTATGATTAGAAGGCTTCTAGGAAGCCAACCTCATGAGTCTCACCTTTCACAAAGAGAGAATATTTTTCATACAAGGCGTAAAATTTTTTATAATGCTTGTTCTCTCATTGTGGATAGTGGGTCTTGTTGCAATTGTTGTAGCACAAGGTTGGTTGAGAAGCTTGGTCTTACTCCTATTCCCCATCCGAAACCATATCAACTTCATTGGATTAATGAAGATGGGGATATCAATGTAAATAAACAAGTGAAAGTGAAGTTTTCTATTGGTAACTATGAAGATCAAGTGGTTTGTGACATAGTTCCAATGGAAGCTTGTCATATTTTGTTGGGAAGGCCATGGCAATTTGACAAGAAAACCATGCATAATGGCCTTACCAATGAAATTACTTTCACCCATAAAGAAAAGAAATTTGTACTTCATCCTTTGTCTCCTTCACAAGTGATAGAGGATCAAGTACAAATGAAAATGAAAAGAGAAGAAGAAAAAAAAACTTGATTAAAAAAAAAAAAGAAGCATAAAGCTTCAAAGGAGAAGAAGGAAGAGAAACCTCTTCCAATAGAAGGAATTCAACAAGGAACTTTAAAACAAACCCTAATTGTTGAAAAGCCTTCTTATCTTCTTCTTTGTAGAGGTATGCTTAAGTGTCATAATTTAGGTCTTGAGCCTAGTTCTTTACCTCTTAAAGTTTCTCAATTATTAAAAGAATTTGATATATTCCCTAGTGAAGGTCCAAAGGGCCTTCCTCCTTTTAGGGGTATAGAACATCAAATTGATTTTGTGCCTGGGGCTAGTCTACCCAATAGACTAGCCTATAGGACAAATCCTCAAGAAACTAAGGAGATAGAGAACCAAGTCCAAGAGTTATTGGATAAGGGGTGGGTGCAAAAGAGTTTGAGTCCCTGTGTTGTGCCTGTATTGTTAGTGCCCAAGAAAGATGGAAAATGGAGAATGTGTTGTGATTGTAGGGCCATTAACAATATCACAATCAAGTACAGGCACCCAATCCCTAGACTTGATGATATGCTTGATGAATTACATGGTGCTATTATATTTTCTAAAATTGATCTTAAGAGTGGTTATCACCAAATAAGACTCAAAAAGGGTTGTAGACACCCAATTTCGTCCGGGGGGCATACAAACAAAGAAATGGACCTACATTACGAAGGGAAGGGGTTTCCGAAGTAGGCAAACAACAAGACAAGACATCAGAAGGCCTAAAGGCCAAATAAGGTGGTTTCAGTAGCCCGGAACGGGCCGTTCCAAAATCGGAACGGGCCGTTCTGAACCCCGGAACGGGCCGTTCCAATATAAGAACGGGCCATTCCAACATAACTGAAATCAACTAAATATTTTGGGTGGAACGGGCCGTTCCAATACCAGAACGGGCCGTTCCAAACAAGGAAAAACTGGAATGGGCCGTTCTGGAAAAGGAAAATTTGTGTCACTTTCTACTCTGGAACGGGCCGTTCCGTTTTCAGAACGGGCCGTTCCAGGGTACGAAATTTACACATTATAATTGGGCCAGAACGGGCTGTTCCAAAACCGGAATAGGCCGTTCTGGCCCAATACTGATCCCTATAAATTGAAGTCTTGGGAACAGTTCGCCAGGCGGCCAAAGAAATTTCGAATAAGACTCCCTCCTATTATATTTTTTTGAGATTTGTGTCGCATCTCTATATTCTCTCTCCCTCCTATTGTATTTCTTGAGATTTGTGAGGCATACTGTAGTGTAAAAGGTCGCCACAAAGCACTTTTCCCATATTTGAAGATTTAATAAAGCTTGTTCAAGAGGTATTTCATTCAACCTTCTTTTCTTCTTTTTATTCCTCATTTTTTATTTCCTTTTTATTATAATAAACGTCACAATGTAGATATTTTAGAGAAATCGCTTAATTTATATTTTAAGTATGTAAATAAACATTATTAAAGGGGATTTAATATTTAATCTATTAATTCTTATTACGTTATCTTCATCATAGGGTACCGATTTAGGGCGTTGTAGGGGTGCTTAATACCTTTCCTACACGTAATCGACCCCCGAACCCAATTTTGGTTATCAAGGCCATTATTGGATCTTTAAAAACCTTTTCTTTTTCCAATATTTTGAGTAAAATATTGGTGGCGACTCCATGAACCTATTTTCAAAACCATTAATTAAGGATTAGTCTGGTGTCCGGGCATTCCTTAATTAATGAGACTTTTAAAAGGATGTCTAAACCATACGTCGCAAGATCAAAAATTTTCGGGTTGCGACAAGGGTGATGAGTGGAAAACTGCTTTTAAGACCAAATTTGGATTATATGAGTGGTTAGTTATGCCTTTTGGTTTAACTAATGTACCAAGTACATTCATGAGGCTTATGAATCATGTCTTAAGAGAGTGTATAGGTAAATTTGTTGTTGTTTATTTTGATGACATCTTAATCTATAATAGGTCTCAAGATGATCACTTAGGACATCTTAGAGAAGTTTTGATGATCCTTAGGAAAAACCACTTATTTGCAAATCTTGAAAAATGTACTTTTTGTGTGGATCATGTGGTTTTCCTAGGGTTCATTATAAGCAAAGATGGGGTTCGTGTGGACCTCGAGAAAATCAAAGCCATTCAAGAGTGGCCCAAGCCTAAAAATGTTAGTGAAGTTAAGAGTTTTCATGGACTAGCAAGTTTTTATAGAAGATTTATGCCTAACTTCTCTAGCATTGCTTCACTCTTGAATGAGCTTGTTAAAAAAGATATTTTATTTGAATGGACTTCAAAGCATGATCAAGCATTTCAACTTCTTAAGGATCAACTTACTAATGCACCCATACTAGCTCTACCAAATTTTGAAAAGACTTTTGAGCTAGAATGTGATGCATCAGGAGTTGGCATAGGGGCTGTGTTATTGCAAGGAGGACACCCCATTGCATATTTTAGTGAAAAACTAAAAGGTGCCTCCCTCAATTACCCCACCTATGACAAGGAGTTATATGCCTTGGTTAGGGCTTTACAAACTTGGGAACACTATCTAGTGTCCAAAGAGTTTGTCATCCATAGTGACCATGAGTCACTTAAATATTTAAGAGGTCAAGGTAATTTAAATAAGAGGCATGCCAAATGGTTAGAATTCCTTTAACAATTTCTATATATTAAATTCAAGAAAGGAAAATCAAATATTGTAGCTGATGCTTTATCTAGAAGGCATACTTTGCTTGTGTCTCTAGGTACACAAATTCTTGGATTTGATAATATTAGGGAGTTGTATGAGGGAGATCTTGAGTTTGGTGATAATTTTAAAAAATGCCAACAAAAAGCTTTTGATGGTTTCTATATGGCTGAGGGGTATTTGTACAAAGAAGGAAGGTTATGTATACCCCAAGGATCCATTAGGAAACTATTAATTAAAGAGAGTCATGAAGGTGGGCTTATGGGGCACTTTGGTGTTGATAAAACCCTTAGTTTGCTAAAAAAAATTTTATTGGCCTTATATGCGAAAGGATGTCTAAAAGCATTGTTTTAGATGTTTGGCTTGTTTACGAGCCAAGTCTAAAGTGATGCCTCATGGTACATACACACCTTTACCTGTTGCTTCTTCCCCTTGGGTAGATATTAGCATGGATTTTGTGCTAGGTTTACCTAGAACCCAAAGGGGAATGGATTCTATCTTTGTGGTTGTGGACCGTTTCAGTAAAATGGCTCATTTCATTCCATGCCACAAAGTAGATGATGCAAGCAACATTGCAAAACTCTTCTTTAGAGATGTGGTTAAACTCCATGGACTTCCTAGGACAATAGTTTCAGATAGAGATACTAAGTTCCTAAGCCACTTTTGGCGAGTCTTATGGTCAAGACTAGGAACCAAACTCCTCTTTTCAACTACTTGTCATCCTCAAACAGATGGCCAAACTGAGGTAGTGAATAGATCTCTGTCTACTATGCTTAGGGTAGTCCTAAAGGGCAATCACAAATCTTGGGATGAGTATTTGCCTCACATTGAATTTTCCTACAATAGGGTAGTTCACAAAACTACCAATATTTCTCCTTTTTAAGCTGTATATGGGTTTAATCCTTTGACTCCTTTAGACTTGATACCTCTTCCTAATGTTGAACATTTCATTCATAAGGAAGGGGCTTCAAGAGCTGAGTTTGTTAAAAAAATTCATGAAAGGATTAAAACTGATATCCAACTTCAAAATGAGAAGTATGCTCAACAACGAAGTAAAGGCAAGAAACCTATGATCTTCGAGGAAGGTGATTGGGTTTGGCTTCATTTAAGAAAAGAATGTTTTCCAAAACATAGGAAGTCCAAACTCAGTCCTAGAGGAGATGGTCCCTTTCAGGTCTTACAGCGTATCAATGATAATGCTTATAGACTTGATTTACCCTCTGATTATGAAGTAAGCCCTACTTTTAATATTAGTGATCTCAAACCTTTTGTAGGTGCTAGTGATGATGAGGAAGAGTCTTTAGATTCGAGGATGAATCCTTCTCAAGAGGGAGGGAATGATGGAAGAGCATGGGCTAAAGGCCCAACCACTAGAGCTATGGCCAGGAGATTACTTGAAGATTTGTCTGCTTCAGAGCTTAGTGGGCCCATTGGGCTTGGTGGGCCTAGGGTGCTTCTTACTTGGACTCTAATTGATTGAACACCATGTTTCCTTACATTTTCTTAGCATGGGAAGTTACTTTGATTTTGGTCTTGTATTTTGATCATAGACTAGGGTTTTTACTTTTGGGCTTATATTTGGGCTTCATGGGCTTTGGGCTTTTGATACCCAATATTAGGCTCATTCTTCTTCTTGTAATTTTTCCTATTCATTTTATTTTTTTGACCAATGTATTTCGGTCATTAGATTAGGTTTATTTGAAGTATACATTAATAGGTGCATTAGGATTCATTCTTATGTCATTTAGAAGTAATTTGATTTGAATTTGAGTCACATGGATTGCATGGTAAGGATCCGGCCATGTGAGCTCTAAATTCACATCAAATAACTTCCAAATTACATTAGGATGAAGGTACCATCCGGATTAGTCACTTGGCTAGCCAAAGTTTGAATTTCAAATTCAAATTTGAAATTCAAAACTTGGCGCCAACTAGCTTACACGGATTGGTGCCACTTAACCTAATTTTTCCCACCTATAAATGTGTAACTCTTACCTTGTATTTGCACTTTTGAATATATTGAATTTCTGATTGCATATTCAGAAATTCTTCAAGAGTCACCGAGTTTAGAGAGAGAGCAAGAGTGTGCCTTCAAACACCATAGGAGTTCCTTAATTCCTTCTTTTTGAAGTGAGCAATCCTTTGCTCTTTAAGCTTGGATGCTTCCATCCAAGGCTTTGCCTCAATCCATCCGTGCATCTTCATCCATCTTTGGTTCATCATTTCGGTTTCAATTTCCTTGAAGGAGATCCGAGCTTAAGGAGAAGCTAAGGAGAGGTTCTATCATCACTTCTCCCACCTTTTCCGTCACTACCTATGACAAAGAGTTGTATGCTTTAGTTAGAGCCCTTCAAACTTGGGAACATTATCTTGTGACCAAGGAATTTGTCATTCATAGTGATCATGAATCACTTAAATACTTGAAGGGTCAACATAAATAAAATAAGAGGCAGGCAAAATGGGTTGAGTACCTTGAGCAATTTTCTTATGTCATCAAATACAAGAAAGCCTCTACAAATGTAGTAGTTGATGCTTTATCAAGAAGACATGTGTTGTTAAACATCCTAGGTTCTCAAATACTAGGGTTTGATGACATAAAGGAATTGTATGAGAAAGATCTTGATTTTGCTAACTTTTATTCTTTATGTATTCAAAAGCCTTATCAAGGTTACTATATTTCTAAGGGGTTTCTTTTTAAAGAAAATAAACTTTGTATTCCCCAAGGATCTATTAGGAAACTCTTGGTAAAGGAGAGCCATGAGGGTGGGCTCATGGGGCATTTTAGGATTGAGAAGACTCTTTTACTTTTGAAAGAGAAATTCTTTTGGCCTCATATGAAAAGAGATGTTCAAAGATTTTGTAGTAGATGCATAGCTTGCCTCCAAGCTAAATCTACCACAAAACCTCATGGACTATACACCCCCTTGCCAATATCCAATGCTCCTTGGGTAGACATTTCCATGAATTTTATCCTTGGTTTGCCTAGAACCCAAAGAGGAAAGGATTCCATCTTTGTGGTAGTGGACCGTTTTAGTAAAATGGCACACTTTATTCCATGCCACAAGGTGGATGATGCAAGCAACATTGCTAAGTTATTCTTTCAAGAAATAGTGAGACTTCGTGGGTTACTTAAGACTATAGTCTCGGATAGAGATGTTAAGTTCCTTAGCCATTTTTGGAAAACTTTATGGGCAAGGCTAGGAACTAAACTTCTATTTTCTACCACATGTCACCCATAAACTGATGGGCAAATTGAGGTAGTCAATAGGTCTCTTGGGACTATGTTGAGGGCAATCCTCAAAGGCAATAAAAAGTCATGGGATGACTATCTCCCTCATGTGGAGTTTGCCTACAATAGGGTGGCCCATAAAACCACCAAGATGTCTCCTTTTCAGATTGTTTATGGTTTCAATCCTCTAACCCCTTTAGACTTATTACCCCTTCTAGATGTTGCTTCTTTTATCCATAAAGAAGGAACATCTAGGGTTGAATTTATTAAGAATTTGCATGAGAGGGTTAGAAATCATATCCAATCCCAAACTGAAAAATAAAAATATAATAACAAGGGTAGAAAGGAGGTTATTTTCAATGAAGGTGTCTAGGTTTGGCTCCATCTTAGGAAGGATAGATTTCCTTCCAAAAGAAAGTCTAAACTTAGTCCTAGAGGAGATGGACCCTTTCAAATCCTTAAGAGAAAAAATAATAATGCCTATGTCCTAGATCTTCCCTTTGAGTATGCGGTTAGTCCTAGCTTCAACATATCTGATTTATCTCTTTCTACAGGACTTGCTGACCAAGAGGAGGATGTTTTGGATTTGAGGAAAAATCCTCTTCAAGAGGGAGGGGATGATGGAGGAGGCCCATGGGCCAAGGGCCCAACTATTAGGGCTATGGTCAAGAAGAAACATGAAGAATGGGCCCATGCTCAAGAGAAGCCCATCATACTTTTTAGTTGGGCTTTGACTAAATCCCAAGTAGACTAGGAGTAGTTTAAGTTTGGGCCTTTGGGCTTGTATTGCATTTTGGGCCTTGTATTTCGGCCACCTAGATTGGGATTTTCATTTCATGGCAATTTGAATTTAGGGTTAATTTAGGTTAGCATGTGCATGTTCATTTGCATGTAATTAGTATAGCATTTAGTAGGCATTTCAGCCATGTGCACACATGCACATGGTGTTACCGAAATGCTACTCAAATGGATACCAAATTACATCCAAATGAGAGTGTACATGGGGGAGATGACTGGTTGGCACCAAAATTTGAATATTTGAATTCAAATTTTGGCGCCTAAGGTTAAGTAAACCATACCATGGTTTAACTTAACCTTAGGTTAACCAACGTGCACCTTACGCTAGTTTTCCCTATATATTTACCATTGGCCGAGAGTTGTAGCACTTTGGATCATTATATGAGAATTATTCACTTTTCTAATTCTCCCTCTAAAGTCTCCTTGAACCTTTTCTCTACCCTACTTGAGATCTTCTCCTTGTAGAGTTAGGTTCCTCACCTTCTATCCGAGATAGTTAGGTGAACTTAGGCTACCTTGCTCCTTCTTTCAAGCTTCACTTCCTTGCTTCAATCCAAGGAACTGAGAAGGAGTTGTGTGGAAGCAATCCTTGAAGATTTTCTCCAAGAAGATCTTCATCACACTTACACCTAAATACTCTAAAGTATGAAATATTAGGCTTCCTCCCATTATAAATCTCATAGGGTGTTTTCTTTAGAATGGGCCGAATCAGAACCTTGTTTAACACATGACAAGCTACGTTAATAGCATCAGCCCAAAAATATTTTAGTAGTTTAGTCTCATTCAACATAGTCCTAGCTAATTCCTCAAGAGACCTGTTTTTCCTTTCAAAAACCCCATTTTGTTGAGGTGTCCTAGGTGCTGAAAAATTATGATTAATACCATGCTCCTCACAGAATTTTTGAAAAAAAATATTTTGGAATTCACTTCCATGGTCACTTCTAATTGAGGTGATATTTGTGTTCTTTTCATTTTCAACAAGCTTGGAAAATTTCTTAAATGCATTAAAAGCTTCATTTTTATTTGCAAGAAACATAACCCATAGGTACTTCTTAAAGAAAAAGAGAAGATTGAGAGAGAAGTACAACTTGTTGCCCTTGAGGAGGAAATACACAAGATTAGGCAACAAGAGGCAAAACTTTTTGAAAAACTCAATAAAAAGAAAAGTCATAAGAGTTTCCATGGCTCCACAAGCCAAAAGGATGTAGGAAGTTTGAATGTAGATGAATACTACCAACCTACTCCTAGAAGAATAATTAGGGAATCAATGGTTAGGGAATCACGAGTTAATCTCCCTCCTTTCCATGGAAAAGAAGATGTGGATGCCTACTTGGACTGGGAAATGAAAGTGGAGAAAATCTACACTTGTTATCAAGTAGAGGAAGAAAGAAAAGTTCCCTTAGCCACCTTAGCTTTCCAAGGACAAGCTATGTATTAGTGGACAGCCTTGGTTAGAGAAAGGCGACTTCATAATGATCCTCCTATAGAATATTATAATGATTTGAGGAGTGCTATGCGAAGAAGGCATATACCTTCTTATTATAGTAGGGAGCTTATGGATAAGCTACAAAGACTCCAACAAAATAATTTGAGTGTGGAGGAGTATAGACAAAAAATGAATTGTATTTGATGAGGGCTGAAATAAGGGAGGAGGAAAGGTTGACCATTGCAAGATTTTTTAGTGGACTTAATTTTGACATAAGAGATAGAGTTGAGTTCCTCCCTTATAGGGACCTTGATGACTTGGTCCAACTTTGTATAAGGGTGGAACAACAACATTTGAAAGAATTCTTTTAAGAAAGATAAAACTTATTCTAACTCTTATGTCAAGAAAGACTACAAGAAGGAGGGTCAATTTTCTAAATATAACTCTTCTAAAAATTTTAGCAAAGGTCAAGAAAAAGAGAAAAATAAAAATTCTATCACTTCTAGTAGTAAATCTAGTGAAATCAAATGCTTTAAATGTCTTGGGAGAAGTCATATAGCTTCTCAATGTCCAAACAAAAAGGTCATGATTTTAAGAGGACAAGACATTTATAGTAGTCATGATGAATTTAGTTCTACTACTTCAAGTGACAGTGAGACTAGTGAAGAAGACCATCAAGTTGAAAGAGCTTATGCCTATGATGGTCAACTATTGATGATTAGAAGGCTTCTAGGAAGTCAACCTAATGAATCTCACATTTCACAAAGAGAGAACATTTTCCACACAAGGTGTAAAATTTCAGATAAAGCTTGTTCTCTCATTGCGGATAGTGGTTCATGTTGCAACTATTGTAGCACAAGGTTGGTTGAGAAGCTAGAACTCACTCCAATTCCCGTCCCAAACCTTATCAACTTCATTGGCTAAATGAAGATAGGGATATCATTGTAGATAAACAAGTGAAAGTCAAGTTTTCCATTGGTAACTATAAAGATCATGTGGTATGTGACATAGTTCCAATGGAAGCTCGCCATATTTTGTTGGGAAGGCAATGGCAATTTGACAAGAAAATCATGCATAATGGCCTCACCAATGAAATAACTTTCACTCATAAAGAAAAGAAGTTTGTACTTCATCCTTTATCTCCCTCATAAGTGATAGAGGATCAAGTACAAATGAAATTGAAAAGAGAGGAAGAAAAAAAAAGTTAAAAAAAAAAAAGAAAAGAAGCATAAATCTTCAAAGAAGAATAAGAAAGAAAAAACTCTTTCATTATAAGGAATTGAACAAGAAGAAAATTTGAAACAAACACTACTTGTTGAAATGCCTTCTTATATTCTTCTTTGTAGGGGTATGCTTAAGTGTCATAATTTAATTCTTGAACTTAGTTCTCTACCACTTGGTGTTTCACAACTATTAAAAGAATTTGATGATGTATTCCCTAGTGAGGGTCCAAAGGGCCTTCCACCTTTTAGGGGTATAGAACAGTAAATTGATTTTGTGTTTGGGGCAAGTCTACCCAATAGACCGTCCTATAGGACAAATCCACAAGAAACCAAGGAGATAGAGAACCAAGTTCAAGAATTGTTGGACAAGGGTTGGGTACAAAAGAGCTTGAGTCCCTGTGTTGTGCCTGTGTTGTTAGTCCCTCAGAAAATTGGAAAATGGAGAATGTGTTGTGATTTTAGGGCTATTAACAACATCACAATCAAGTACAGGCAACTAATCCCTAGACTTGATGATATGCTTGACGAATTGCATGGTACTACTATGTGGATATCACCAAATAAGAATCAAAGAGGGTGATGGGTGGAAAACTACTTTTAAGACTAAATTTGGATTATATGAGTGGCTTGTTATGCCTTTTGGTTTAACCAATGCACCAAGTACATTCAAGAGGCTTGTGAATCATGTCTTGAGAGAGTGTATAGGAAAGTTTGTTGTTGTTTATTTTGATGAAATTTTAATATATAGTAGGTCTCAAGATGAACACCTAGGACATCTTAGAGAGGTTTTGTTGATTCTTAGGAATAACCACTTGTTTGCTAATGTTCAAAAATGTACTTTTTGCGTGGACTATGTGGTATTCCTAGGATTCATTGTTACTAAAGAAGGGGTTCGTGTGAATTCTGAGAAAATCAAGGCTATTCAAGAGTGGCCCTAGCCAAAGAATGTTAGTGAAGTTAGGAGTTTTCATGGGCTTGCATGTTTTTATAGAATATTTGTGCCTAACTTCTCTAGCATTGCGTCACCCTTGAATGAACTTGTAAAAAAAGATGTACCTTTTGAATGGACTAATAAGCATTATCATGCATTTCAACTCTTAAAGGACCAACTTACAAATGCACCCATACTAGCTCTTCCAATTTTTGAAAAGAATTTTGAGTTAGAGTGTGATGCATCTAGAATTGGCATAGGAGTTGTGTTATTGCAAGGAGGACACCCCATTACATATTTTAGTGAAAAACTAAAAGGTGCCTCCCTCAATTACCCAACCTATGACAAAGAGTTGTATGCATTGGTTAGGGCTTTGCAAACTTGGGAACACTATCTAGTGTCCAAAGAGTTTGTAATCCATAGTGACCATGAGTCACTCAAGTATTTAAGAGGTCAAGGTAAGTTAAATAAGAGGCATGCCACATGGCTAGAATTCCTTGAATAATTCCCATATATTATTAAATTCAAGAAGGGCAAAGCTAATGTTGTAGCTGATGCTTTGTCTCGAAGACATACTTTGCTTTTGTCTTTAGGAACTCAAATCCTTGGATTTAATAATATTAGGGAGTTGGATGAGAAAGATCTTGACTTTGGTGATATTTATGAAAAATGTCAACAAAAAGCCTTCAATGGTTTCTATATGGCTGATGGGTATTTGTATAAAGAAGGGAAGTTGTGCATACCCCAAGGTTCCATTAGGAAACTATTGATAAAGAAAGCCATGAAGGTGGGCTTATGGGGCACTTTGGAGTTGATAAAACCCTTAGTTTGCTTAAAGAAAAATTTTCTTGGCCCCATATGAGAAAGGATGTCCAAAGGCATTGCCTTAGATGTTTGGCTTGTTTACAAGCCAAGTCTAAAGTTATGCCTCATGGTACATATACACCTTTACCTGTTGCTTCAACCCCTTGGGTAGATATTAGCATGGATTTTGTGCTAGGTTTACCTAGGACCCAAAGGGGTATGGATTCTATTTTTGTGGTAGTGGACCGCTTTAGCAAGATGACCCATTTTATTCCATGCCACAAAGTAGAAGATGAAAGCAACATTGCAAAACTCTTATTTAGAGATGTTGTTAATAGGTCTGTATCTACTATGCTTAGAGCAGTCTTGAAAGGTAATCACAAATCTTGGGATGAGTATTTGCCCCACATAGAGTTTGCCTACAATAGGGTAGTCCACAAGACTACCAATATTTCTCCTTTTGAGGTTGTGTATGGATTTAATCCTTTGACTCCATTAGACTTGATACATCTTCCTAATGTTAATCATTTTATACATAAGGAAGGTACTTCAAGGGTTGATTTTGTTCAAAAATTGCATGAAAGGATTAAAAATCATATATGTCGCCACCCGCCGAAACGGACCTTGGCATTCGCGACGATGGTCGGACTCTTTTTAAGTTTTGAAAGATGATGGATTGTTAGGACGACTTATTCTCAAACTGAGACCTCATCGAACTAACAATTTTGTTAAATGATTCTCACCAATCCATGTTAATCCCAAGCGGGACCCTCTATGGATTAGTGGTTTTCGCAAAAAGGGGTTCTTGGAGTCGCCACCAATGTTTTACTCAAAACATTGGAAAAAGATATAAGGCAATTGATTTTCACAAATAAACTTGGCCATCACAACCAGAGTTGGGTAAGGGAGTCGATTACGTGCGGGGAAGGTGTTAGCACCCCACAACGCCCCTTTCGGGTTCCCTATGACGGATTATTTCATAAATAATAGTGTAAAGTTACTAAATTACCCCCATTTATTAGAAACGATTATGAGTAAAATATTTACATGATGAAAACTCTAAACATGCAATGCAACAATCAAAAAGCAATAAATAAAAGCGGTAAAAGAAAGGACTTGGAAAGAAACCTTTGAAGCGTGCTTTTATATATTCAAAAAGAGTTAGGAGGCTTTTTGGCGCTCCTTCTCACTACACGCTCGCTCGCTCCTTTCCCTAGAACAAATATTAACTATGGAAATCAAAGAGATTCCCTTCGACTTGTTCAAGTCTTAAGCTTCAAGGCTCATGACTCAAGAACTTAGTCGGGTTGGCTCTCAGAGAGGTTCCTAGGGCAGAGAATAGCTCAAAAACCCAAGAATCCTCAGCAAGAGGGTCCAAACGTATGTCAAAAGTGTGGGAGGACGTGCCAATGACGTTCTATTTATAGGATTGAGGCGCAATACGGCCTGGGAGGTCAATACGGCCCGTACTGGGTTTTTGAACTACAGTACGGCCGTATTGAATTTGGTACGGCCCGTACTGAGCCATTTTGAACTACAGTACGGCCGTACTGAAGTTCAAAAACTTCAGTACGGCCGTATTGAGTTCACTACGGCCGTATTGCAGTTCAAATGGCTCAGTACGACCGTACTGAACCTCTGGGAGGGTGTATTGAGCTCCAATCCTCGCACACCCTTATTCTAAGCTACTCTAAGACTTCTAGACCTACAAAGAATCATCCTAGGGTCTTCCAGGAGTCCTTCCGGCTGACTTTCCTTCGGTCTTTGAGAGTCTTTGAGCTTTATTTCCGACCCGGACAATTTTAGGGGTCTACAGCTGCCCCCCCTTTACTTAGTCGAACGGCTTTTTGGTGTACCGGTTGACAAGTAAAGGAGTTGACCCAATTGTCCGGGGAGTAAGCCATCCTTCCAACTTGTAGTGTCTTCCGGTGGGAAAATTGTTGAGTGGCCTCTCCAGGTTGAGTATTAGTCGTCGCCTCACCAGGCTCGTGCATACCTCCGTGTTTCTGACGACGGGGTAGCTGAGTACCGCCTCTCCAGGCTCGTGCATACCTCGGTGTTTCTGACAACCTCGGTAGCTGCATACCTCCGTGATTCTGACGACGGGGTAGCTGAGTACCGCCTCTCCCGGCTCGTGCATACCTCGGTGTTTCTGACAACCTCGGTAGCTGCATACCTCCGTGTTTCTGACGACGGGGTAGCTGAGTATTAGTCGTCGCCTCTCCAGGCTCGTGCATACCTCGGTGTTTCTGACAACCTCGGTAGGTGCATACCTCCGTGTTTCTGACGACGGGGTAGCTGAGTACCGCCTCTCCAGGCTTGTGCATACCTCGGTGTTTCTGACAACCTCGGTAGCTGCATACCTCCGTGTTTCTGACGACGTGGTAGCTGAGTACCGCCTCTCCAGGCTCGTGCATACCTCGGTGTTTCTGACAACCTCGGTAGCTGCATACCTCCGTGTTTCTGACGACGGGGTAGCTGAGTATTAGTCGTCGCCTCTCCAGGCTCGTGCATACCTTGGTGTTTCTGACAACCTCGGTAGCGTGAGTTTGCCCTCTCTAGGGTCTGCGGTTTGCCCTCCCCAGGGTTGCATACCTCCGTGCTTCTGGTCACTTTGGTAGCGTGAGTTTGCCCTCTCCAGGGATTTGTGATGATTTTGTCTCCACAGTCCACGATGCTGCTTTGACGGTTGTTTTTGATTTTGGTGCCGCTGAGGGCTGGATAGCGCAGGGATCCGTCTAGGGGATGTGCAGTTACTCATAGGTTCTTGTGTCCCAACTTTCCATTGCGTAGTTGGTGCCCACTGGGGAAATTCTGATTCCTTGGGGATGTAGACACAAAGATGCTCTTTCTGATGTGAGCGGTGCCTTATGGTTGGCTGACGTCCTTTCGACGGTGGTGGAGTATCCCGGTTATCCTTATTCGGGTGACTCTTTTTGATTTTCTGGTTTTATTGCCTCTGCGTAGGCTGTTATCCGCTGGGGGATTCTATTGTGATGATTTTGTCTCCACAGTCCACGATGCTGCTTCGACGGTTGTTTTTGATTTTGATGCCGCTGAGGGCTGGATAACGCAGGGATCCGTCTAGGGGATGTGCAGTTACTCATAGGTTCTTGTGTCCCAACTCTCTATTGCGTAGTTGGTGCCCACTGGGGAAATTCTGATTCCTTGGGGATGCAGACACAAAGATGCTCTTTCTGAGGTGAGCGATGCATTATGATTGGCTGACATCCTTTCGACGTTGGTGGAGTATCCCGGTTATCCTTATTCGGGTGACTCTTTTGATTTTCTGATTTTGTTGCCTCTGTGTAGGCTGTTATCCGCTGGGGGATTCTGTCGTGTTGATCTTGATTGGCCTCTTCTGTTCGGCGGATTATCTTGACATTCGGTTTTTTTTTGTTGAATACCGAATTCTGCTTGGGGAATGGGTATTGATCTTTTTGGATTTTCCTTTTTCTGGAGGAGTGCCTCTGAGTAGGCGAATGGAGATTGAGGATCTTATGTATCCCAGAGTATTATTTAGAAAGCCTCTTCAGGCTTAGCTTCACTCGTCGCTCGAGTTGGAAAGCTATCTTCCACTGAGGAAGTCTAAGTCCTTTGACTTGGATATTTTATTTCGGATGATCATGCTTCCATTGGGGAATCTTGCTGATCTGGCTCTGATAGCTTTCACTGGGAATTCGGCCCACGAGTGCAAGCTAAGATGTCTCTGGGGAGTATTATTTCGGCAAGCCTCTCCAGGCTCAGTTATTCTGTATGATTGTTGGATTTTCTCTTTTTGAAGGAGTGCCTCTGAGTAGGCGAATGGGGATTGAGGATCTTATGTATCCCAGAGTATTATTTAGAAAGCCTCTTCAGGCTTAGCTTCACTCATCGCTCGAGTTGGAAAGCTATCTTCCACTGAGGAAGTCTAAGTCCTTTGACTCTGATATTTTGTTTGGATGATCATGCTTCTATTGGGGAATCTTGCTGATCTTGCTCTGATAGCTTTCACTGGGAATTCGACCCAAGAGTGCAAGCTGAGATGTCTCTGGGGAGTATTATTTCGGCAAGCCTCTCCAGGCTCAGTTATTCTGTACAATTTGTTGGATTTTCTGAATTTTTTTGCCTCTTTTGTCGATTTTCGGCTTTTTCTGTACGGAGGGATCTCAAACACACTCACAGATAAAGTATGCAGAGGAATGAAGATGTTGTTGATGTACAAAAGAATGGGCCAATACGGGCCGTATTGAATTCAATACGCCCGTATTGGTGTGGACGTTATGGCCAATGCTGCCGTATTCATTTCAGTACGCCCGTATTTGAGTTGAAAATTTGTTCATAACCCTAATTTTAGTACGGGTGTACTGAACATGGTACGGGCGCTTTGTTTTTTCTGAAGTTTATATGTTTTTTGTTTTTTTTGTTTTTTTGTTTTTTTGTTTGTTTTTTCAATAAACAGAGAATAAGTGATCTTCCAGTACACCTATCATCTGTATGCATGTATGCGGTATGATGCACCTAATTCTATTTGATTTATTTTTTCAAAAGAATTAACCGATGCGTTTCTTTGCTTGGATTTTTGCCATTCCTCTAGACGGGCTGTGCGCTGCCGATTTCTGTAACCGAGGAATGATGCGTTATATCGGGATTGGTGTCATCAACCCAGTGATCGTTCCCTTCCTTTAGAAGATGTATCGACCTTCCTATTGACCACTATATCTCCATGTTTCCACTAGATTATTCTAAAATCGTTTGGGACAAGAGAAAAGAAAGGAAAGATATTTTTGTTCAAAAGTTTGTGTTTTAGAGGGGATTATTATTGTTTTGAAAATGGTTTTTATAAGAATGGCTGGCCAAGGTAGGCTCGTGTGTTTAGGCTTTGTTTGATTAAACACTTATGAAGTTAAGAAAGTCCTGTTATTGACGTTGTGATTTGACACCTTAGATAGCTTCCCTTGAACCTTTCTTTTTGAATTCGGCTCATGGTACCATCATGGATTTCTTTTGCTTTTTGATAGTCCTTATTTTTGCCTAAAACACCCTTTTGTGGCGTCTTAGCGGACCTTTGTTTTTGTTCATTTTTGCAACCCTAATTTTTGCCTAGGTCACCCTTTCGTGGGATTCCTACCGGGTTCTTTGCTCTTATTTTTGCGCAGCCCCCTTTTTGGGTTTCCTGCCGAGCTTTTTTTGTTTTTATGATTTTTGTTTTTAAAGGATTTCTTTTTTATCCATGATGGCACTTGTCGAGGCCAAGGAATGGTGCTCCAAGTTGTCATACACACTTCCACATAAAAATGATGCGGGTTTATTGTTATTAAGACAATTTTAACCTCATTCATGCTTATTCAAACAGGGTTAAAATAATGTGGTCTAGAAATTTATTGCAAGCAAGAAAAGAAGCAATAAGAAATAATAAAGAATGATTTTATTATAATTCTAGCGGAAACATGTGCCCTATCGAGGCTCGGGGGTCGGGCTGTCCCCGAGTAGTAATCTCTAACAGTCATCAGGTCTATACATCCCTATCGGAAGGAGAAGAGCACTTGATGACGACGACCGACCTTGACGCTTGTGAACCGGCCTTCCTAAAGATCTGGCTTAAAGAACGTCGAGAAGGATCTTGGTTCCTCTTCGTCCTTTGATCTTTATTAGGGTTGTATCCTAACCCTTGTTTCCCCGGATTATCCTTAATAATGGGTAGCTCGGGAATTCCTTGGGAATCCTTGCCAAGTCCTTGTCCAGGCAAGTATCCGTTTTTAGTGAGCATGTAGGCTACCTTCTTCATTTCTCGGGGAAACGTTTCGACATTGGCGATCTCCAATGCTTGGAAGGCGGTCTCTAGAGCTTCCTCTGCTGCATCCACATAAGGTATGGCAGATGGCTTGCTGATGAGTATGTCATCTTCAGCTTGTACGGTCACCAGCTTGTCACCCACTATGAATTTGACTTTCTAGTGGAGCGTAGAGGGAACAGCTTTCGCATCATGAATCCAAGGTCGGCCGAGGAGACAGCTGTACGCGGGAGTAATGTCCATCACTTGAAATTCGACATTAAAGATGGTGGGTCCAATTTGGATTGGAAGATTAATTTCTCCCACCACTTCTCTTTTAGAAGTGTCGAAAGCTCGGACGATCATGTTGCTCGGGCGCATTTGGATTCCCTTGATTTCCATTTGATCGAACGTTCTTTTTGGCATCACATTCAAGGAAGATCCATTATCCACCAAGACTTTAGCGATGTGATATTCCTTGCACTTTACAGAGATGTGCAAGGGCTTGTTGTGGTTCGGTCCCTCAGCGGGGATTTCTTCATCGGTGAAAGTGAGGTGATCATTAGCCGTGATGTGACTAACAATCCCCTCAAACTTGTCTTGGGAGATAGTGTGCGACACGTATGCCTCGTTCAAGACTTTCAACAGAGTTTGTCGATGCGGTTCGGAGCTTAGGATCAACGACAACAGAGTAATCTTTGCTGGCGTCTTATGAAGTTGATCCATGATGGAGTACTCGCTCTGTCGGATATATTTTAACAGCTCGTTAGTCTCCTCCTCGGATTCTTTATTTTCCTCGTTTTTTTCTTTTTCTTTATTCTTGGGAGCTTTATCATGAAGATCTTCGGGAGTGTAGATCCTGCCACTCCTAGTCATGCCCCCAAGTCCAGCGATGTTAAAGATATCGCTGTCGGCAGAAGAATGGATGTCGTATATCCATGGCACAGCCTTATTCGATTCGTAGGGAAAAGGTCTTGGAGCAGTGATCCTTAACGGTGTCGGACCTTCCCCTTTATTTGTCTTGATTACCAACAACGAGTTGATGTGCGTTCGCTTGGCGCGGTTGTTGGCTTACAAACGGCGTGCGATCCATTCTGAACATACGCATCGGTTAATTCTTTCTTTTTATTAATGTTTATTAATGAATTACTAGGAGGGATGTATGCAAATGAATGACTATGAAATGCAAAGGCAATTGAAAGATTTCATAGATCTCGAAAATTCGATTTATTAATCAAAGAAAGTGTACAACTCATTATACAATGGTTCGAAGCAATTTTTTACAAAATGAGAAAAGCCGATAAAAACCCACAGGCGGGTTCATGTTTCTTCTCCATTCATCTTCGGCTTCCTCTACATGACGGGCCATTGCTTCGACTTGCGTATGGACTGCTTGGCTCATATTATCGCTAAGCTTTTGAGCATCCTTCGCCTTTTGAATGTGGTAGTTGATCATGGCTTGCAGTTCTTTAAGCTCGTCTTCAGCTCGATCCTTCTCCTCTCGGAGCTTAGCCATCTGTGTTAATCCTTCCCTTTCCTTCTTGCGAAAATCGGAAAGGCTTGCAGTTTGTTGTTGAGCAACTTCCCGCCATTGCTGCGCATCGGATCGAGTCAAGAGTAGATCATCTTGCATGTCCTTGATCAACTGTGCCTGCCTTGCGTACTCGGCTTCAAGGTGTGCTATCTTTGCGTCAACATCTCGGAGTTGACTATTCGGTTCGACCTTTGGCATTTTGGATGCCCGAATAGCCTTCTCATTAAGGTTAGCACACTCGTCCTTGAGCCGCTCTATCTCATGATCTTTTTTCTTGCACTGCCTTTGTAGACCGTCAATGGCGAAACTGGATTCTTCGTTTTTCTCCTCAAGAACTCTCATCTGAGCTCCCATGATTTCCAGCTTCTTGGTCAAGGCGTCGACTTGTTCTTGCAACACCCTCCTTGTGACTGTGGTCGCGCAAAAGGTGGATGGTTGGGGTACCCCCCTCTCGCTCCTCCAAATCTCGTAGTCGGTGGAGACGGATACCCGAGGCTTTCCAAGATCTCGATCTCCCTCATAGATTGGTATCTCCCACGCTCTAATGACAGCGTGCATGTCCCTCTGATGCTCGGAATCAAAGGAGAAACACAATCCTCCAAGGTCCTCTTTAGTAGGAACAATCTGAGTCCTCATAAGTTGCCTCATAGCCACTCTAGGTGAGTAGGCTATGCAACCTCTAAGGCCCATCAAAGGTATGCTTGGGTAACTGCCGCATCTCATCAATATATTGCTCGGACGGAACCAAGGACAAACCCATGTGAAGTGCTCGATACTCCACTGTTCCATTTCTTCCTTCCATTCGGAAGCATAACGGCGACATACGGGGATCTTCGAAAAGCTCCTCAACGGATTGGGCAAAGTCCCCATGTGACTAGAGGCATAGAAGTGTGTGATGCTCCACACATATAACAAGGAGGTGCAGCATCGGATAATCTTCCCTTGCTTCTGCTGAGATATGTTGACAGAAAGCAAGGTGTCGGCAAGAATGGCAGGCACGGGACTCTTCATGTGCATGTCCCAGGCGAAGAAAGCGTCCATAGCGGCATAGTCCACTGTGTTAGCGTGAAAGGGGAATAGGACTGTCCCAAACACGGCTAACGCTAGAGTCTTGTTGAAAGCTAACCAATCTCCCTCACCAGCTAAGGAAGAAAGGTGATCCTCAATCATAGCGAGCTTCCAACCTTTGATACTGCCGTTCCCCACTAAGGCAGATGGTCGTGATGGTAGTTTGACTTGAGTAGCGACCCTCTCCACGGCCACATAATTGCCATGAAAAACATAGACCCCTGCTGATTTGGGCCATCGCAACATGAGCTCGTACTCCTCGAGAGTAGGAACTAAGTCAAACTGGGGGAACTCGAAGCAATGCAGATCAAGACTCCAAAAGTGAACCAATGCTCTCAGAAAAGCCGGATTCACACATATCTTCATCAAATCGAGGACTCGTCCATATGATTTCTCGAACTCAACACGAGCCTCACGTGGCATCAAAGAACAGAGGTGGTCCAGCCTCTCGGCACGGTATAACAAGAAGTCCACTTTCTTCAACTGCCCTTGCACTCCCCTAGATCCCTCCATGATCTACGATAAGAATGCATGATATGAGATGATGGCGTTGAATATGCATGCATTGTGTTTATTCAACTAAGCATTATCATGTTTTCGGGATGCTCCTAAGATGATGCATGATATTGCTTGGTTTGGATAAATAAATTTTTTTTTTTTGGGTATTTTGTTTTTTGTATTTTTTGGGTGAAAAGGGAAACTACCTATATGAATGTGATGAAGGTAGATGTTAACACCATGTAATGGAAGATTCTTATTCCTATTTATTCTTATTTTAAAAGGGAATGTTGTATGTTTAAAGAATGCAATGTATGCTCAAACAATGTCACATAAACAATGCACAAACAATTCACTCATCCACGAACAGTCACGAGCGAATCACGAGGTAGGGGTATCCTGCAGAAAAGTGCATATTCAAGGAGGTTCTAACTGTTCTCACCGGTCCAAGGCCCCCAAGGTGCCCCCATTATAGGGACCCAATTCCTCTCGTCGTAAGTCGATGGAAAGCTCCAACGCACTGTCGGACTCGAGTTCATGGTTTTCACCTTGAGTGATGCTTTCCGACAACGGTCTACGGGCACCTATAGACTCATTCGACAACCGGCCGTACTAACATCCACTCCCTATGGCTTTCCACTCATGCCCCCGGGTATAGAGGGAACTGTTGTGTGCAAAGGTTCGTGTGCAGTTTATATTTCAAACGATTGCGGAAATTTAAACATCCAACAGTTATTAAAGCCAACTAGGTAAAACATGTTATCATACAAGCGAGGGGTAATGAAGTAATTTTAAACTATCATTTTAGAAATAATCCATCACTAAATGGGACTGACTCTCGAGGCTTCCCCAGCGGAGTCGCCATCTGTCGCCACCCGCCGAAACGGACCTTGGCATTCGCGACGATGGTCGGACTCTTTTTAAGTTTTGAAAGATGATGGATTGTTAGGACGACTTATTCTCAAACTGAGACCTCATCGAACTAACAATTTTGTTAAATGATTCTCACCAATCCATGTTAATCCCAAGCGGGACCCTCTATGGATTAGTGATTTTCGCAAAAAGGGGTTCTTGGAGTCGCCATCAATGTTTTACTCAAAACATTGAAAAAAGATATAAGGCAATTGATTTTCACAAATCAACTTGGCCATCACAACCAGAGTTGGGTAAGGGAGTCGATTACGTGCGGGGAAGGTGTTAACACCCCACAACGCCCCTTTCGGGTTCCCTATGACGGATTATTTCATAAATAATAGTGTAAAGTTACTAAATTACCCCCATTTATTAGAAACGATTATGAGTAAAATATTTACATGATGAAAACTCTAAACATGCAATGCAACAATCAAAAAGCAATAAATAAAAGCGGTAAAAGAAAGGACTTGGAAAGAAACCTTTGAAGCGTGCTTTTATATATTCAAAAAGAGTTAGGAGGCTTTTTGGCGCTCCTTCTCACTACACGCTCGCTCGCTCCTTTCCCTAGAACAAATATTAACTATGGAAATAAAAGAGATTTCCCTTCGACTTGTTCGAGTCTCAAGCTTCAAGGCTCATGACTCAAGAACTTAGTCGGGTTGGCTCTCAGAGAGGTTCCTAGGGCAGAGAATAGCTCAAAAACCCAAGAATCCTCAGCAAGAGGGTCCAAACGTATGTCAAAAGTGTGGGAGGACGTGCCAATGACGTCCTATTTATAGGATTGAGGCGCAATACGGCCTGGGAGGTCAATACGGCCCGTACTGGGTTTTTGAACTACAGTACGGCCGTATTGAATTTGGTACAGCCCGTACTGAGCCATTTTGAACTACAGTACGGCCGTATTGAATTTGGTACGGCCGTACTGAAGTTCAAAAACTTCAGTACGGCCGTATTGAGTTCACTACGGCCGTATTGCAGTTCAAATGGCTCAGTACGGCCGTACTGAACCTCTGGGAGGGTGTATTGAGCTCCAATCCTCACACACCCTTATTCTAAGCTACTCTAAGACTTCTAGACCTACAAAGAATCATCCTAGGGTCTTCCAGGAGTCCTTCCGGCTGACTTTCCTTCGGTCTTTGAGAGTCTTTGAGCTTTATTTCCGAACCGGACAATTTTAGGGGTCTACAATATACAAATGCAAAATGAGAAATATGCTCAATCTAATAATAAAGGCAAAAGAACAATGATCTTCGAGGAAGGAGATTGGATTTGGCTTCACCTTAGAAAAGAATGTTTTCCACAACAAAGGAAGTCCAAACTTAGTCCTAGAGGAGATGGACCCTTTCAAGTCCTACAGCGTATCAATGATAACGCTTACAGGCTTGATTTACCCTCTAATTATGGTGTTAGCCCTAATTTTAATGTGAGTGATTTAAAACCTTTTGTAGGTGCTAGTCATGATGAGGATGAGTCTTTAGATTTGAGGACAAATCCTTTTCAAGAGGGAGGGGATGATGGAAGAGCATGGACCCTTAATCCAACCACTAGAGCAATGACTAGAAGACTACTTGAAGATTTGACTACTTTAGAGCTTAGTGGGCCCAATGGGCTTGGTCGGCCTAGGGTGCTTTTCACTTGGGCTTTACATGAATGACCACCACTTTATTGCATATTAGTAGTGTAGAAATTTATATTGTTTTGGTCTTGTATTATAGACCTTAGATTAGGATTTTTGGGCTTATTGGGCCTAGTTTTGGGCTTAATGGGCCTTTCGGCTTTTGATACCCAATATTGGACTCATTTTCATTCTTGTAATTTTTCCTTTCATTGTATTTTGATTGGCCATTGTATTTAGGCCATTAGAATAGGTTTATTCAAAGAATTCATTAATAGGTGCATTAGGTTTAATTTACATGTCATTTAGGAATCATTTGGATTGAATTTGAGTCACATGGATTAGCATGATGATGACCAGCCATGTGAGTCACAAATTCAAATCCAAATTACCTTTAAATCACATGAAGATGTAGCATGATCCGGATTATGCACATGGCACACCAAAGTTTGAAATTCAAATTCAAATTTGAATTTCAAACTTGGCGCCACTTTTGCTTGCTACGGATTGGTGCCACACTTAGCATTTCCGCACCTATAAATGCATTCTCTTGCATTGTAAGCTCACTTTTGAATGAATAGAGAATTCTGAACATTTCATTCAGCTTATTCTCTCTCAAAGATCACCGAAAACATCCTTTAGTTCTAGGAAACTCTTATTTTCCTACACTTGAGAGTGAGCTTTCATTTGGTTCTCTTGGCTAAGATACTTCCATCTTGTCTAAGAGTCTCTTCCACCAAATATCTCCTCTTCTTTCACCATTCAAATGGAGTCACTCTCAAGGAAAAGATCAATGCATCCGGAGGAGGTCAAGAGAAGCAAGTAGATTATCATTGCTTCAACCAACTCCATCACCTTCCAAAGAATCTAAGTCAAGTGAAATTAAGTGCTTCAAGTGTCTTGGAAGAGGACATATTGCTTCTTAATGTCCTACAATGAAAACTATGGTTTTAAAATCCTAAGACCACTATAGTAGCCTTGATGAAGCTACTTCATCTTCCTCTAGTAGTGAAGATGAAGCCATAGATTCCGAGAAAGAAATCTTACCTTGTGAAGGAGACTTATTATTGTTAGAAGGCTCCTTAGCAATCAATCAAGTAAAATTGACCAATCTCAAAGAGAGAACTTGTTTCAAACTAAATGCAAGGTTTTAGAAAGCACTTGTTCTCTCATTGTAGATAGTGGGTCTACTTCTAATTTTTGTAGTACTTGATTGTTTGATAAGCTAGCCTTGACTACAAAACCTCATCCTAAACCTTACAAAATGCAATGGATCAATGAGGAAAGAGGTATTGTAGTTAACGAACAAGCAAGCATACCAATCTCCATTGGCGAATATCAAGAAGAAGTTTTGTGTGACATAGTACCATTAGAGGTTAGTCATGTCTTGCTTGGGAGGCCATGACAATTTGACAAGAAAACAATCCATGATGGCCTCACGAATAAAATAAGTTTCCAATATGGGTATGAATTTTTTATGGTGTCCTCTATCACCTTTTCAAGTGAATGAGGACCAACTCAAATTGAAAGCCAAGAAAGATGAAGAGGAAAAAAGCAAAACAAAAACAAAAAGAAAATAAAAGAAAAAAGTTTTTCCTTTGGAATTAAGGAAGGGCTAGGTTCAAGAGAACCTTAACCCTTGTGCCATCCTCATTCTTTTGGTGCCAAAGAAAGATTGCAATGGAGGATGTGCACCAATTTTAGAAATCTATCAATAAATATAGGCACCCAATCCTTAAGCTAGATGATTTGATGAATGGCTTACAAGGGGCCATTAAAATTTTTCTAAATTTTCTTATATGCATGCTTGGTGATGCCTTTTTGGGCCTCCCCACTACCCCTAGCACTCTCATCCATCTAATCATGTACTTAAGGAATGAGTAGAAAAGTTTTAGTAGTTTATTTCCCTAATTATGGTCTCACATCTTTTGAAGGGACTAATGGAATGGATGAGATTAAAAATTTGAGGTCAAATCCTTCTCAAGAAGAAGGGGATGATGAAGGACCATCCTTGGAGCTTCATGTGGGACCCATCAATAGGTCCATGGCTAGGGGCTTGGAAAAGGATAGAGAGCTAACAACCTATAGACATACTTCTTGTGGTTAAAGGATATTGATCAATCTCCTAAGCCTTGTTAGCATAGAATTTATCTTTTATGCCTATTTTGCCCTTGTCTTTATTTTTCCCATTTTTACCCTTGTATTTTGGGTATCTTAGACATAAGATTTATTTTACTTGTATTTCCCATTTTACCGTTGTATTTTGGGGTATTTTAGTCATAGGATTTATTTTCACATGTATTTCCTATTTTACCCTTGTATTATGGGGTGCCTTAGATTATATGATTTTATTTTTGGACTACGGTATTCTATTAGGGTGAGAAATAGGCCTAGACATATTTTTGGGTGAACATTGATCTATTTTTGGACTTGGAAAGGCTTAGGCCCAAGTGGAGGGCACCTAGGTTGCATGGTCTTATCATGCACCTAGTTGTAGCTTAGCCAAACCCAAAGATTGCATCCTTGGCCACCAAGTAGCATCTAGGGTTAATTTGGGTTTCATTTGAAGTGCATTTGGCATGCAAATTTCGGCCATACACTTCCAAATGCAACCCTAGATGCTCCCTCCCCTATAAATATCCTAAACCATGCACCTTGTAAATACTTTGGATTATATGAATTTGAGAGAACATTTTGCCTCAAATCCTTTCCATAGTCACTAGGTCTCCACGGCCTAGTTCTCCTTTCTCCTCCCTTGAGTGAGTTTAGGGTTCCTTGAGTGGCCTTCACCTCCACATAATGAAGAGAGCCAACCTAGAAACACCTAAAACACCTCCCTCCCTTCATTTTTTATGGAAAACTTGTTGAGAAACCGGATTGATGTTGATTCCTCTTCAAGTTCCTCCCTAGACCTTTGGCTCCTTGATTCTTCTTAACCTTCTTCAAGGTCTCCAATGGAGGAAAAGACCTTGGAAGCACCACGATTTGGTGTAGAACCCTCTCAAAATACGCCACTCCATGGGGAAGAGATAAGTCTCTTGAATTCTCACCACATTCTTCTATTAAAGGGATAAGAGAATTGGATGAATATCAAAGAAGTTAAAGACTTTTGGAAGAGATAATTTTCGTGAAAATTTTGATCTCACTCAAAAATATCATCCAAAGTGTTTTACAATGAAGAGAAACCAAATATATAGGAGTAAGAAGCTTGGAGAGCAAGCTAGCCTTAACCATGGTTCACTAGGAACCATGGTAAGGTCTAGCTAACCGTCCATGGTCTAGAGGCTTGGAGAGCAAACTACTCACTTAGCTTGCTTGGTAAGCAAGCTAAGGAGAAGCTTGTGCTTCAAGCTTCTAAGCTTGAGAGAGAACAAGCAAATCGGCCATGTGAATACAAGGCAAGGTGGGCGGCTCATGGACTTCATTTTACTCCAACCGATTTTGAAAAATGTTGATTTGGTTTAGTTAGGTTCATCCAATGTGAATGGAACCTAGCTAAATCAAATCTACGAAAAATTAGGAGTAAAATGAGTCCAATATGTAAAATTTTGCCTAGGTCCATCTCTAAGCCCAATTTCTAGTAACACTCTCTAGCTTGCTAATCACACTCTCTAGCTTGCTAATGCCACTCCCAATCCTACTACTAGAAAAATAAGAAAAGAGTTTATTTCTAGGTTAGATTAAATGGAGTCAAAGTGCCCAAGTAACCTACCCTAGAAACAATATACAATAGCTAATAAAAGGAAATAAAGTGTCTCTCAAATACAAAGGCAAAAATACACCTATACAAGTATCTACTATATACAAGGTACAAGAAATCAAACTATAAAATGTATTTACAATAGAGACTATGAGACTAAAAAGAAGAATCATACTCAATACTCATATTGAGCATAGGTCTAAGAAGCACCTCCTCTGTAGAAGCCTCCTCTAGCCTCCTAACCATGGACCTAGTTAAAGGCCCAATGGTCTTCAAGGGTGAGTCTCCTTGGATCAACCTTCACCCTTCTTGGTCTTACCTCTTCCAAAGGGATCCTTGGAGATTAGATTTCCATCATACCCTCCCCCTTCAAAAGGATTTGTCCTCAAATCTAGTGGTCCTTCCACAAAGATAGCATCACCTATAATGAAAACAAGAAACAAAGCATTAGGGATGACATATTCATATAACATATGTGGAAAGTGCACCCTATGAGGAATTCCTTCTATAGCCCTAACAAGGGTCCTTAGACTAGGAAGGATGGGTTCTCTAAGCATAAGAATAGGATCCTCACTATAGTGTAGTCTAAGTGTAAAACTAAATCCTAAAAAATGTGAAAGTGCTAAAACTATAAGAAATTAATGAAGTAGTGCTACATACTAAGATATCTTTCCTAAAGTATGTTAGAAAAGAATGGCACAATCCAAGAGGGGGGGTGAATTGGATTCTATGACCTATTAAAAAATTTCAGAGTATTTAGGATCTTTATTTCACTTAAACTTTTCTAAGACTGAATTTTCAAATGAAGCTTCTTTAAAGACTTGTTATGAAAAAATGAATTCTATATGCTTTCTTGATTACAAAATAATGAGGTTCAAATGTAATGCTCTAATTCAGATTAAACCATCAATATTCACACACACATGTTAATAAAAAATTATCTTCTTTAATATCCAACCAAAATATTACTCAAAATAAAAGATAAAGGTAGAAGAAGATTGCACAAGTCTTTTATATTGGTTAAGCCACTCCACATGTGACCTACATCCAGTCCTCAATCAGCACCTGATCAAGATTTGTTCCACTATCTCAATGAAGAAGATTTACAAGCACACCACACATGCATATACTTCAACACTAAAGATAACCACTTTCTTGACCCCAAGAAAGCACCCCTTGTAGAAACCCACTACAAGAAACCTTACCACTTGAGAAACCCTTCTCAAGATTTTACAAGTATTCTCACAGAATAAAGGAATGAATTCACCTGGAATTTAGAAGCAAATCTTAATCTTCCCCTTTCAAGAATGATATGATGATGATGATCCTTTCTCAAAGTTTTCCAAACACGTTTTTCTTCTTGGATTCACAAAGAATACTCTCCAAGATTGTCACAAAGACTCCACAAAAACCTTTTTCTAATTTTGATTATCAGTTCTAACTCTTGTCTGAAGTTTCTAAAAGTTCAAACTATTTATAAATGTCTCAGACCCAAATAATCGATTATTTTAAAGAATAATCGATTATTTTGTTCTTCAGGTTTTCTGGAAACTAACTAAGAACAATATAATCGATTATTTTGTTGGATAATCGATTATTCTAGAGAGTTATTTCTGGGATAATCGATTATTTTGGCAAATAATCGATTATTGCAGCAAGGCATCCCATTTTGCCTATTGCTGGAATAATCGATTATATTTAATGATAATCGATTATTTTGAGTTAGTTTTTAAAACTTCGTTTTATGCCTCAAAATAAGTATCTAATCTTCTTAATTCATCATCATACACTCTCTACTTAGTTTAGATATAGAATTCGCTTATGCACAAAGCACACCAAGCACACACAACATATAAATTCATTCAAAACAATTTATATTCTAAACTCTATTACATAGCATTTTCTTGACTCTCTTTGACTTTGTTTTTGTGCTTCCAAGTTGTTGTTGTTGACTCATATCTTGTGATCATCAAAACTCTTTTAAGCTTCAAACTCCTCTAAGCTCAACAAAGTACCCTATGTAGTAACCTAGGATTCTACAAGAAAACAAAGTGAATATAATAAGGAAACTACCTAGACAACCCTTGATCATATTATATGTTAGATACATCATGGAAGAGGGTGTAGAGAGTTTAGAAAAGTCATAGAATCTAATTTGGTCTTGAAGGGAAGTAGTAAAGTTAAGTTCAAAGAAGTTTGAACTTCCCTTAAGATCAAAAATAGAAAATAAGACACCATGAGATGTATCTAATAAACAATATAAACCAAAGGTTCGGTGCTTTATTAGAACAACTAAAGTAAGAGAAGTCCTAAATAGACAATGGCTGTCAACTTTAGGCACCACCAAAGCAGTAGCATAAGAAGTAGAACTAGGTGAAGTCCACTTCTTCTTCACTAGACTAAGAACTTGAGATAGTTTATTTTCAATATTATTTAGGTTGTAGATCTTAAGCTCTAAGTCCGTGGCAGCAATAGAAAAAGAGCTAAAATCTTTTTGAAGAAGAAAATTCTTTTTGCAATCATTTTTAATAGAAAAGTGACTTTCCTTTATCACAAGATTTTTGGAGGAGACATTATCTGCCTTACTCTTTTCCAAGAGTAGTGTGTTTTTGGTATAAAGAAGGTAAATAGGTTGCTCAACTAGAAGACACTTTTTAATAGAATGTTTTATTAAAAATTGACTTTTAGGAACAACTTCCTTAGAGGAGACACTACCCTCCAACTCTACAACCTTCTTCTTTTTTTCCTCTTTTTTTTTTTTTTTTGATTTCATAAATACTTGATCCTCCAACACTTGTGAAGGTGAAAGAGGAGTCAAGGTGTGTTTCTTGCCTAGGTGGACTAGGCGAATTTTGTTTGTAACACCATCATGAATGACCTTCCTATCATGTTGCCAAGGCCTTCCAAGTAAAATGTGGCTTGCATCCATTGGAATTATATCACATAAAATTTCATCTTTATATTTTCCAATGGAGAAAGGAACATTTACTTGATCCTTAACTTCTATAGGTCCATCCTTATTAAGAGATTGAAGTTTATAAGATTTAGGATGGGCTATAGTAGTTAGGTTAAGCTTATCAATCAGCCTTTGGCTTACAAAGTTATTACAAGATCAACTATCAACAATGAGAGAACAAGTTTTCTTAAAAATTTTGCATCCATGATGGAAAAGGTTCTCTCTTTGTGATTGGTCTTGATCATTGGGTTGGTTTGTAAGTAACCTTTGAGCAATGAATAGGTCACCTTCACATGGTGCTTCCTCACTAGAACTAAGACTAGCATCTTCTTCACTTAAGGATGATGAAGAAGTTGAAGTGCTTTCCTCACTTAGGATCTCATTTCCCTTAATGATCATGGTTTTTTTTGTGGCGCATTGGGAAGCTATGTGTCCCCTCCCTAAGCACTTAAAGCACTTAATTGAACTAGTCTAGGCTCATCGGAAGGTTTTTGTGTTTGTTTTTCTTTTTCTAGTGGTCTATCCTTTGAATAAGAGGAGTGACCCTCCTTCTTGAAGTCCTTCTTAGGGAAGGGGGTAGTTTCTTTCCTAAAGCTAGGCTTTCTTCTAAATTGTTGCTCTACCCTCACACAAAGTTGAACTAGTTCATTAAGGTCTCTATAGGGTAATAGTTCAACCTTGTCCCTAATTTCTAGGTTAAGACCACTTTGGAACCTAGCAATGGTGGTTCTCTCTTCTTCCATAATTCTAGCCCTTAGCATAAGCAACTCCATTTGTTGCCTATATTCCTCCACACTAAGGTTCCTTTGTTGGAGTCTTTGGAGCTTCTCCATTAACTCCCTCTCAAAATAAGGAGGAATGTGCCTTCTCCTTAAGGCACTCCTAAGTTCATTCCAATATTTAATGGATGACTCTCTCATAATTTGTTTTTCTCTCATTAGGGAAGTCCACCAATGCGTGGCACTCCCTTGAAAACTAAGGGTGGCCATAGGAACTCTTTTCTCTTCACTCACATTATGGCAAGTGAAGAGTTGTTCAACCTTCATCTCCCAATCTAAATAATCATGAACATTGTATTTTCCATGGAAGGGAGGAAGGTCAAACCTAGGTTCTCTAAGAGTAATTGTTTCATGCCTAGGCCTATGTTGCCTAAGGGGTCTTTGATAGTAGCCATCATCATGGCAACTACTATAAAACCCTTCACTTGATGAGTGAGTGTGTGAATATTGGCTCTTGGGCCGTGATGGTTCTTCATCATGTTTATTGGTATGAGGCCTAGAAGGCCCTTCACCATCATGTCTTTTGGGCCTAGGAGGCCCATGACCCTCATTGGCATGGGGTTTGCTAGTCTCACCCCCCACCACAAGTTTATTCAACAACTCTCTTATTGTTGCATTGTTTTTTCATTTTCTATCTCTTTTTTTCTAATATATTTCCTAAGTTCTCTAAGCTCATTTTTAGTACTTCTATGACTCTTAGGAGAATGATGACCATGCACACTACTTTCATGAGAATGATCACTCATTTTTGCAAGGGAAAAGTTTTCACAAATCTTAAAGAATTTTGCAAAGTGAGTGATAAAGATTTTCACAAAAGATTTTGTCTTTTAGGTGTGATACTAAGTACTTGGAGGTCTAAGTTTACAAGTTGCACTATCAAGGGAGGTGAGCTACAAGGAGCCACTTAATAACCAAGCCTTTTCAAGTGGAAATTACTAAACCCCCTTATACTTTTCTCACAAAACAACTTTTCACACAAACAAGTCAAGTAGTTGTGTGTGTGCAAGCAACCCCTATTAGGCAAAGGAAGCCTTCTAAACGAACTTTGATTTAAAACAAGTTAAAGGAAAGCAAGTAAAGCATACACTAGTCGTATGGTCCTAGGGTGGAAGTCCAAGTGGCACTTGAAGCCTTTTGGGACACTTCCATAAGTCCTAAACGTATTATGAAAGCAAGTAAACTAGGCATCTCCTAGTGGAAGCCCAAATGACAATTAAAGCCTTTTGGGACCCTTCCACAAGTACTAAACCTATCTAGGAATCTTTATTTAGAACTATTTAGGAAGTGGTGGGACTTAATCAATTTCCCAAACAACCACTCCTAAATGTAGGTTTGTTTTAACAAAAGGAAACTAAAAGGTTAACCCAAGGTATGGTTAAGGAGTTACAAACAATGGAAACAACACAAATCAAGACTTCTTGAAGAATTTCCACCAAGGGAGGTTAGGAACAAGCTTGGAACAGCCTTGGAGTCAAGATGAATGACCAACTTGAAGGTGGAAAATTGGTCTCCACAAATCCGTCTCTAAGGTCTCCAAATCCGTCTCTAAATTCCTTCCAAAATTTGTCTCCAAATTTTACCTAAAATGAGGAAAGAGTCTTGGCTGCAAAAAGGAACAAACAAGTGAGCCTTTCCAAGGTGTTTCACTCAAGTAATCTGTACCTCAATCTTCTTCAAGTGTTGACCCCTCTGAGATTAATCCAATATGTCTTAATTAACTCTTCTTCCAAGTGTAATGGCTTGAAAAAGAGTTATATCCCACCAAGGCTTAACAATCAACAAGAGAGAGTAGAGGCCAAGAAATTAAAACTGAAAATGCATAATTAGAATACGCTACACTCTTATTGGAATTGATGTGACAAAACAAAGAAAGTCAAGAAGACACAAAGCAACAATTAAGCTCTAGAATGGATTATAAAAACAAAACAAAAATTGTGCTATGATTTTGAGTATTTGAAAGTATCTTTCCAACCACTAGACAGCAAGCAAACCTCAAGAAAATTACACAAAAATTCAAGGCCAAGTGCTACTAGTTGAAAAAGGGGCTACTACGTCTCCTCATTTACGTTGGAAAGTGGAACACTCGATGTTGTAAAAATGCGGTGGCAGTTCTGTAAATATAGAGGGTGAAATTTACGTCAGACATAGGTGGGTCCGACGTAAATTAGAGAATTTATGTCAGACAACTTAGCAGCCGACGTAGATAATCTAATTTACGTCGGACACCCCTAGGTCCGACGTAAATTTCCCCCCAAAACCCCCAACGTTCCCTTTCTCTTCCCGCGCCTCTTATTGTTTACGAAAACTACTTATTTTCTTCTCTTATATTCTCTAAGTCTCCAACTACATATTTGTTTCCACATTGCACATTTCTAAGTCCCTAAGTCTGCACATTACACGTTTGAGGTAATTTTGTTCTCTATGCAATATTTTTTTTATTTTCTGTTATTTTTTCATGTGGAACGGGCCGTTCAGCAAGCAGAACGGGCCGTACTGCTTGCAGAACGGGCCGTTGTCCTTGCAGAACGGGCCGTTCTACTTAAATCTTTTGTGTTGTAAATTGTTGATCTGGAACGGGCCGTTCTGGTTTCAGTACGGGCAGTTCCATGTGCATTAAAGATGGACTTTTTTAGGCATTGACTTTTAGTTTACCATCGTATTAGTAGAAATATTTATGGATTTTATCCGAAATTAGTATCTATTTTTTAGTGTTGTAGTTTAGGTTAGAAAAATTATGAATAACTGAGTGAATAGTTAATTTGTGTTAGTATATAGATAATGAGTCGAAGTTGGATGAATGCAAGTCGCATTAGTCAAGAGTACAGAAATGGAGTTGAAGAGTTCTTGGAATTTGCAAGACAAAATGGGAAATTCATCAAAGGGGCATATATTATTGTCCATGTGTTCGTTGTTTGAATCAGATACGTCAAGAAGTTGGAGAAATACATGATCACCTGTTTATATATGGTATTCTGAAGAGTTATACAGTATGGACATGGCACGGAGAAATATTAGACATTCCAACAGTGTCAACAACTGAAAATTTTGAAGGGATGGACGATAACTTAGAAGAGATGATACATGATGTTGGTGAAGAAAATTTTGAAAGAGCACATGTGTATGATACCTTATAGTCTGATTTTGAGCAACCATTGTACCCAGGATGCAGTATGTTTACAAGATTATCAGCAACTTTAAGATTGTTTAGTTTAAAAGCAAGAAATGGCTGGACTGATAAAAGTTTCACAGAATTGTTGGAGTTGTTGAAGGAGATGCTTCCAAAAGATAATACGTTACCTAATCGCAACTATGAGGCAAAAAATATACTATGTCCAATGGGTTTGGAGTATAAGAAGATACACGCGTGCCCTAATGATTGCATATTGTATACAAATGATTTTGCTACACTAAAAGTGTGTCCGACATGTGGATTGTCGCGGTTCAAAAAGAAAACTGATGGAAGTAGTGGTGAGGAAGAAGTAGAGGGTCCTCCTACTAAGGTCTTATACCCAATTGAAACATGGGTAAAAAACTGTGTACACTAGGCATCGTAAGTTTCTTGTTCGTAGTCATCCATACCGTAGATTGAAGAAAGCATTCAATGGATGTCAGGAGGATGAAGTTGCCTTGACACCACACAATGGTGAAGAAGTATATCAGCAGGTGAAGAATATTAACATTGTGTTCAGAAAGATGCAAAAAAAGTCAACAGAGAAAATATCTGGAAGAAACGATCAATATTCTTTAATCTTCCTTATTGGTGCAAGCTAGATGTTTGACACTGCATAGATGTGATGCATGTGGAGAAAAATGTTTGTGATAGTGTAATTGGGACATTGCTAAACATCAAAGGAAAGACTAAAGATGGAGTGAAAGCACGACAAGACTTGGAAGACATGGGTATACGTTCTGAGTTACATCCTCAGTCTATTGGAAGACACACTTACTTGCCTCTAGCTTGTCATACTCTACCAATAAAAAAAAAAAGCTTTTGTGATTGCTTATGCAGTGTGAAAGTTCAACAAGGGTACTCCACAAATGTTAAGAGTCTGGTGTCTATGCAAGATTTGAAGTTAATTGGTTTAAAGTCTCACGATTGTCATGTCTTAATGCAACAACTTTTGCCTGTGCCTATTCGTAACATTTTACCATCTTCTGTTAGAGTTGCTATTACTAGATTGTGTTTATTCTTCAATGCCATTTGCAACAAAGTAATTGACCTTGTAAAGTCAGATGAGTTAGAAAATGAAGCAATCACAATCTTGTGTCAATTGGAAATGTATTTTCCACCTTCATTTTTTGATATCATGGTGCATTTGATTGTTCATTTGGTTAGGGAGATCCGATTGTGTGGCCCAGTTTATCTTAGATAGATGTACCTTGTTGAGAGATACATGAAGATCTTAAAAGGATATGTCAAGAATCAATACCGCCCAGAAGCCTCTATTGTGGAGAGGTACATTGCAGAAGAAGCCATTGAGTTTTGTTCAGGCTACATGTCGAAATCAAAACCAATAGGAATTCCCAAGACTCGACATGATGGGAAACAATTTGGTAAGGGTACTCGAAGTTTAAAAATTAGAACTGTGAGTCGAACAGAAGTTGACCAAACACATTTGTACATATTGAACAACACTGATGAAGTAATTCCTTACATATCTAAACACATAGATGAAATCAAGATAGCACACCCCCGAATGAATGAGAAATGGGTATTGAATGAACATAACAAGAGTTTCTTAGCTTGGTTTAAGAAAAAGGTTTACGGTGAGGTTAATTCTTCTAATACACTTTTGAGACTCGCGCGTGGGCCTAACAACGATGTCATTACATTTGGTGGGTATGACATTAACAAATATTGTTTCTATACAAAGACAGAAGATGACAAAAGTAGAGTACAAAACAGTGGGGTTACAATTCAGGCTGTGGCTGTGCACTTTGCTAGTTCTAAAGTTAAAAATCCCATTACAGCATCCATGAGTTATTTTGGAGTCATACAAGACATATGGGAAATTGATTATGTTACGTTTAGAGTGCCTGTGTTCAAGTGTAAATGGGTTGATGACAATACGGGTGTGCGGACATATGATTTAGGATTTACTTTGGTTGATTTGAATAAGGTTGGTTATAAGGATGAACCTTTTATTATGGCATATCAAGTAAGACAAATTTTTTATGTCAGGGATCCATGTAATGAGAAATGGTCAGTGGTCCTCGAAGGAAGAACCATGCATGGACCCCTAAAATTGTCCGGGTCAGAAATAAGACTCAAAGACTCTCGAAGACCGAAGGAAAGTCAGCCGGAAGGACTCCTGGAAGACCCTAGGATGATTCTTTGTAGGTCTAGAAGTCTTAGAGTAGCTTAGAATAAGGGTGTGCGAGGATTGGAGCTCAATACACCCTCCTAGAGGTTCAGTACGGCCGTACTGAGCCATTTGAACTACAATACGGCCGTAGTGAAATCAATACGGCCGTACTGAAGTTTTTGAACTTCAGTACGGCCGTACCAAATTCAATACGGCCGTACTGTAGTTCAAAAACTCAGTACGGGCCGTATTGACCCCCTAGGCCGTACTGCGCCTCAATCCTATAAATAGGACGTCATTGGCTCGTCCTTCCACACTTTTGGAGCATTCCTCCACCCTCTGGCTGAGTATTCTTGGGTTTTTGAGCTATTCTCTGCCCTAGAAATATCTCCGGGAGCCGATCCGACTAAGTTCTTGAGTTCACGAGCCATTAGCTTGAGACTCGAACAAGTCGAAGGGAAATCTCTTTGATTTCCATAGTAAACATTATTTTTAGGGAAAGGAGCGAGCGAACGTGTAGTGGGAAGGAGCGCCAAAAAGCCTCCTAGATTCCTTTTTGAATATATAAAAGCACGCTTCGAAGGTTTCTTTCCAAATCCTTTCTTTTACCGCTTTTTTTGATTGTTGCATTGCACGTTTAAAGCTTTCATCATGTAGATAGTTTACTTATAATCGTTCCAATAAATAGGGGTAGTTTAGTAATTTTACGCTATTATTTATGAAATAATCCGTCATAGGGAACCCGAAAGGGGCGTTGTGGGGTGCTAACACCTTCCCCACTCGTAATCGACTCCCTTACCTAACTCTGGTTGTAATGGCCGAAGTTGAATGGCGAAAATCAATTGCCTTATGTCTTTTTCCAATGTTTTGAGTAAAACATTGGTGGCGACTCCAAGAACCCCTTTTTTTGCGAAAACCACTAATCCATGGAGGGTCCCGTTTGGGATTAACATGGATTGGTGAGAATCATTTAACAAAATTGTTAGTTCGATGAGGTCTCAGTTTGAGAATAAGTCGTTCTAACAATCCATCATTTTTCAAAACTAAAAAGAGTCCGACCATCGTCGCGAATGCCAATGTCCGTTTCGGCGGGTGGCGGCAGATGGCGACTCCACTGGGGAAGCCTCGAGAGTCAGTCCCATTTAGTGATGGATTATTTCTAAAATGATAGTTTAAAATTACTTCATTACCCCTCGCTTGTATGATAATATGTTTTACCTAATTGGCTTTAATAACTGTTGGGTGTTTAAATTTTCGCAATTGTTTGAAATATAAACTGCACACGAACCTTTGCACACAACAGTTCCCTCTATACCCGGGGGCATGAGTGGAAAGTCATAGGGAGTGGATGTTAGTACGGCCGGTTGTCGAATGGGTCTATAGGTGCCCGTAGACTGTTGTCGGAAAGCATCACTCAAGGTGAAAACCATGAACTCAAGTCCGACAGTGCGTTGGAGCTTTCCATCGACTTACGACGAGAGGGATTGGGTCCCTATAATGGGGGCACCTTGGGGGCCTTAGACCGGTGAGAACAGTTAGAACCTCCTTGAATATGCACTTGTCTGCAGGATACCCCTACCTCGTGATTCGCTCGTGACTGTTCGTGGATGAGTGAATTGTTTGTGCATTGTTTATGTGACATTGTTTGAGCATACATTGCATTCTTTAAACATACAACATTCCCTTTTTAAAATAAGAATAAATAGGAATAAGAATCTTCCATTACATGGTGTTAACATCTACCCTCATCACATTCATGTAGGTAGTTTCCCTTTTCACCCAAAAAATACAAAAAACAAAAATACCCAAAAAAAGAAGAAGTTATTTATCCAAACCAAGCAATATCATGCATCATCTTAGGAGCATCCTGAAAACATGATAATGCTTAGTTGAATAAACACAATGCATGCATATTCAACGCCATCATCTCATATCATGCATTCTTATTGAAGATCATGGAGGGATCTAGGGGAGTGCAAGGGCAGTTAAAGAAAGTGGACTTCTTGTTATACCGTGCCGAGAGGTTGGACCACCTCTGTTCTTTGATGCCACCTGAGGCTCGTGTTGAGTTCGAGAAATCATATGGACGAGTCCTCGATTTGATGAAGATATGTGTGGATCCGGCCTTTCTGAGAGCATTGGCTCACTTTTGGAGTCTCGATCTGCATTGCTTCGAGTTCCCCCAGTTTGACTTAGTTCCTACTCTCGAGGAGTACGAGCTCATGCTACGATGGCCCAAATCAGCAGGAGTCTATGTTTTTCATGGTAATTATGTGGCCATGGAGAGGGTCGCTACTCAAGTCAAACTACCATCACGATCATCTGCCTTAGTGGGGAACGGCAGTATCAAAGGTTGGAAGCTCGCTATGATTGAGGATCACCTTTCTTCCTTAGCTGGTGAGGGAGATTGGTTAGCTTTCAACAAGACTCTAGCGTTAGCCGTGTTTGGGACAGTCCTATTCCCCTTTCACGCTAATACAGTGGACCATGCCGCTATGGATGCTTTCTTCGCATGGGACGTGCACATGAAGAGTCTCGTGCCTGCCATTCTTGCCGACACCTTGCTTTCTGTCAACATATCTCAGCAGAAGCAAGGGAAGATTATCCGATGCTGCACCTCCTTGTTATATGTGTGGAGTATCACACACTTCTACGCCTCTAGTCACATGGGGACTTTCCCCGATCCGTTGAGGAGCTTTTCGAAGATCCCCGTGCGCCGCCGTTATGCTTCCGAATGGAAGGAAGAGATGGAACAGTGGAGCATTGAGCACTTCACATGGGTTTGTCCTTGGTTCCGTCCGAGCAACGTATTGATGAGATGCGGTAGTTACCCAAGCGTACCTTTGATGGGCCTCAGAGGTTGCATAGCTTATTCACCTAGATTGGCTATGAGGCAACTTATGAGGACTCAGATTGTTCCTACTAAAGAGGAGCTTGGAGGATTGTGTTTCTCCTTTGATTCCGAGCATCAAAGGGACATGCACACTGTCGTTAGAGCGTGGGAGAGACCAATCTACGAGGGAGATCGAGAGCTTGGAAAGCCTCGGGTATCCATCTCCACCGACTACGAGACTTGGAGGAGCGAGAGGGGAGTGCCCCAACCATCCACCTCTTGCGCAACCGCAGTTACGAGGAGGTTGCTGCAAGAACAAGTCGATGCCTTGACCAAAAAGCTAGAAATCATGGGAGCTCAGATGAGAGTTCTCGAGGAGAAAAACGAAGAATCCAGTTTCGCCATTGACGGTCTACAAAGGCAGTGCAAGAAAAAAGACCATGAGATAGAGCGGCTCAAGGACGAGTGTGCTAACCTTAATGAGAAGGCTATTCGGGCATCCAAAATGCCAAAGGTTGAACCGAGTAGTCAACTCCGAGATGTCGACGCAAAGATAGCACGCCTTGAAGCCGAGTACGCAAGGCAGGCACAGTTGATCAAGGATATGCAAGATGATCTACTCTTGACTCGATCCGGTGCGCAGCAATGGCGGGAAGTTGCTCAACAACAAACCGCAAGCCTTTCCGATTTTCGCAAGAAGGAAAGGGAAGGATTAGCACATATGGCTAAGCTCCGAGAGGAGAAGGATCGAGCCGAAGACGAGCTTAATGAGCTGCAAGCCATGATCAACTATTATATTCAAAAGGCGAAGGACGCTCAAAAGATTAGTGATAATATGAGCCAAGCGGTCCATACGCAAGCCGAAGCAATGGCCCGTCATGTAGAGGAAGCCGAAGTTGAATGGAAAAGAAACATGAACCCGCCTGTGGGTTTCTATCGGCTTTTCTCATTTTGTAAAAATTTGCTTCGAAGCATTGTATAATGAGTTGTACACTTTCTTTGATTAATAAATTGAATTTTTGAGATCTATGAAATCTTTCAATTGCCTTTGCATTTCATAGTCATTCATTCGCATACATCTCTCCTAGTAATTTATTAATAACATTAATAAAAAGAAAGGATTAATCGATGCGTATGTTCAGAATGGATCGCACGCCGTTTGTTATTAAGTGTAAGCCAACAACCGCGCCAAGCGAACACACATCAACTCCGTTGTTGGTAATCAAGACGAATAAAGGGGAAGGTCCGATACCGTTGAAGATCACTGCTCCAAGACCTTTTCCCTACGAATCGAATAAGGCTGTGCCATGGATATACGACATCCATTCTTCTGCCGACAGCGATATCTCTAACATCGCTGGACTTGGGGGCATGACTAGGAGTGGCAGGATCTACACTCCCGAAGATCTTCATGATAAAGCTCCCAAGAATAAAGGAAAGGAAAAAGAAAAGGAGAAAACCGAGGAAAATAAAGAATCCGAGGAGGAGACCGACGAGCTGTTAAAATATATCCGACAGAGCGAGTACTCCATCGTGGATCAACTTCATAGGACGCCAGCAAAGATTACTCTATTGTCGTTGATCCTATGCTCCGAACCGCATCGGCAAGCTCTGTTGAAAGTCTTGAACGAGGCATACGTGTCGCACACTATCTCCCAAGACAAGTTTGAGGGGATTGTTAGTCACATCACGGCTAATGATCACCTCACTTTCACCGATGAAGAAATCCCCGCTGAGGGACCGAACCACAACAAGCCCTTGCACATCTCTGTAAAGTGCAAGGAATATCACATCGCTAAAGTCTTGGTGGATAATGGATCTTCCTTGAATGTGATGCCAAAAAGAACGTTCGATCAAGTGGCAATCAAGGGAATCCAAATGCGCCCGAGCAACATGATCGTCCGAGCTTTCGACGGTTCTAAAGAGAAGTGGTGGGAGAAATCAATCTTCCAATCCAAATTGGACCCACCATCTTTAATGTCGAATTTCAAGTGATGGACATTACTCCCGCGTACAGCTGTCTCCTCGGCCGACCTTGGATTCATGATGCGAAAGTTGTTCCCTCTACGCTCCACCAGAAAGTCAAATTCATAGTGGGTGACAAGCTGGTGACCGTACAAGCCGAAGATGACATACTCATCAGCAAGCCATCTGCCATACCTTATGTGGATGCAGCAGAGGAAGCTCTAGAGACCGCCTTCCAAGCATTGGAGATTGCCAATGTCGAAACATTTCCCCGAGAAATGAAGAAGGTAGCCTACATGCTCACCAAGAACGGATACTTGCCTGGACAAGGACTTGGCAAGGATTCCCAAGGAATTCCCGAGCTACCCATTATTAAGGATAATCCGGGGAAACAAGGGTTAGGATACAACCCTAATAAAGATCAAAGGACGAAGAGGAACCAAGATCCTTCTCGACGTTCTTTAAGCCAGATCTTTAGGAAGGTCGGTTCACAAGCGTCAAGGTCGGTCGTCGTCATCAAGTGCTCTTCTTCTTCCGATAGGGATGTATAGACCTGATGACTGTTAGAGATCACTCCTCGGGGACAGCCCGACCCCCGAGCCTCGATAGGGCACATGTTTCCGCTAGAATTATAATAAAATCGTTCTTTATTAGTTCTTATTGCTTCTTTTCTTGCTTGCAATAAATTTCTAGACCACATTATTTTTAACCCTATTTGAATAAGCATGAATGAGGTTAAAATCGTCTTAATAACAATAAACCCGCATCATTTTTATGTGGAAGTGTGTGTGACAACTTGGAGCACCTTTCCTTGGCCTCGACAAGTGCCATCATGGATAAAAAAGAAATCCTTTAAGGACAAAATCCTAAAAACAAAAAAAAAGCTCGGCAGGAAACCCAAAAAGGGGGCTGCGCAAAAATAAGAGCAAAGAACCCGCTAGGAATCCCACGAAAGGGTGACCTAGGCAAAAGTTAGGGTTGCAAAAATGAACAAAAACAAAGGTTCGCTGAGACGCCACAAAGGGGTGTTTTAGGCAAAAAATAAGGACAATCAAAAAGCAAAAGAAATCCATGATGGTACCATGAGCTGAATTCAAAAAGAAAGGTTCAAGGGAAACTATCTAAGTTGTCGAATCACAACGTCAATAACAAGACTTTCTTAACTTCATAAGTGTTTAATCAAACAAGCCTAAACACATGAGCCTACCTTGGCCGGCCATTCTTACAAAAACCGTTTTCAAAACAATAATAATCCCCTCTAAAACACAAACTTTTGAACAAAAATATCTTTCCTTTCTTTTCTCTTGTCCCAAACGATTTTAGAATAATCTAGTGGAAACATTGAGATATAGTGGTCAATAGGAAGGTTGATACGTCTTCTAAAGGAAGGGAAAGATCACTGGGTTGATGACACCAATCTCGATATAACACGCATCATTCCTCGGTTACAGAAATCGGCAGCGCACAGCCCGTCTAGAGGAATGGCAAAAATCCAAGCAAAGAAACGCATCGGTTAATTCTTTTGAAATATAAATCAAATAGAATTAGGTGCATCATACCGCATACATGCATACAGATGATAGGTGTACTGGAAGATCACTTATTCTCTGTTTATTCCAAAAAAAAAAAACAAAAAAAAAAACAAAAAAACAAAAAAACAAAAAAAAACAAAAAACAAAAAACATATAAACTTCAGAAAAAACAATGCGCCCGTACCATGTTCAGTACACCCGTACTAAAATTAGGGTTATGAACAAATTTTCAACTCAATACGGGCGTACTGAAATGAATACGGCCGTATTGGCCATAACGTTCACACCAATACGGGCGTATTGAATTCAATACGGCCCATATTGGCCCATTCTTTTGTACATCAACTGTAAGATCAGTACGGCCGTACTGAATTCAGTACGGGCCGTACTGACCTAAATTTTTCTATAAATACGTCCCTCCTCCTCTCATTCATCACAACATCTTCATTCCTCTGCATACTTTATCTGTGAGTGTGTTTGAGATCCCTCCGATTCCGAAAAAGCCGAAATCGACAAAAAAGGCAAAAAATTCAGAAAATCCAACAATCGTACAGAATAACTGAGCCTGGAGAGGCTTGCCGAAATAATACTCCCCAGAGACATCTCAGCTTGCACTCTTGGGCCGAATTCCCAGTGAAAGCTATCAGAGCAAGATCAGCAAGATTCCCCAATGGAAGCATGATCATCCAAACAAAATATCCGAGTCAAAGGACTTAGACTTCCTCAGTGGAAGATAGCTTTCCAACTCGAGCGACGAGTGAAGCTAAGCCTGAAGAGGCTTTCTAAATAATACTCTGGGATACATAAGATCCTCAATCCCCCTTCGCCTACTCAGAAGCACTCCTTCAAAAAGAGAAAATCCGAAAAGATCAATAACCATTCCCCAAGCGGAATTCGGTATTCAGCCAAACACCGAACGTCAAGATAATCCGCCTAACAGAAGAGGCCAATCAAGATCAATACAACAGAATCCCCCAGTGGATAACAGCCTACGCAGAGGCAACAAAACCAGAAAATCAAAAAAGTCACCCGAATAAGGATAACCGGGATACTCCACCAACGTCAAAATGACGTCAGCCAATCATAAGGCATCGCTCACCTCAGAAAGAGCATCTTTGTGTCTGCATCCCCAAGGAATCAGAATTTCCCCAGTGGGCACCAACTACGCAATGGAAAGTTGGGACACAAGAACCTATGAGTAACTGCACATCCCCTAGACGGATCCCTGCGTTATCCAGCCCTCAGCGGCACCAAAATCAAAAACAACCGTCGAAGCAGCATCGTGGACTGTGGAGACAAAATCATCACAAATCCCTGGAGAGGGCAAACTCACGCTACCAAAGTGACCAGAAGCACGGAGGTATGCAACCCTGGGGAGGGCAAACCGCAGACCCTGGAGAGGGCAAACTCACGCTACCAAAGTGACCAGAAGCACGGAGGTATGCAACCCTGGGGAGGGCAAACCGCAGACCCTGGAGAGGGCAAACTCACGCTACCGAGGTCGTCAGAAACACCGAGGTATGCACGAGCCTGGAGAGGCGACGACTAATACTCAGCTACCGACGTCGTCAGAAACACGGAGGTATGCAGCTGCCAACGTCGTCAGAAACACGGAGGCATGCAGACCCTGGAGAGGGCAAACTCACGCTACCGAGGTCGTCAGAAACACCGAGGTATGCACGAGCCTGGAGAGGCGACGACTAATACTCAGCTACCGACGTCGTTAGAAACACGGAGGTATGCAGCTGCCAACGTCGTCAGAAACACGGAGGCATGCAGACCCTGGAGAGGGCAAACTCACGCTACCGAGGTCGTCAGAAATACCGAGGTATGCACGAGCCTGGAGAGGCGACGACTAATACTCAGCTACCGACGTCGACAGAAACACGGAGGTATGCAGCTGCCAACGTCGTCAGAAACACGGAGGCATGCAGACCCTGGAGAGGGCAAACTCACGCTACCGAGGTCGTCAGAAACACCGAGGTATGCACGAGCCTGGAGAGGCGACGACTAATACTCAGCTACCGACGTCGTCAGAAACACGGAGGTATGAAGCTGCCAACGTCGTCAGAAACACGGAGGCATGCAGACCCTAGAGAGGGCAAACTCACGCTACCGAGGTTGTCAGAAACACCGAGGTATGCACGAGCCTGGAGAGGCGACGACTAATACTCAGCTACCGACGTCGTCAGAAACACGGAGGTATGCAGCTGCCAACGTCGTCAGAAACACGGAGGCATGCAGACCCTGGAGAGGGCAAACTCACGCTACCGAGGTCGTCAGAAACACCGAGGTATGCACGAGCCTGGAGAGGCGACGACTAATACTCACCCTGGAGAGGCTACTCAACAATTTTCCCACCTGAAGACACTACAAGTCGGAAGGATGGCCTACTCCCCGGACAATTGGGTCAACTCCTTTACTTGTCAACCGGTACACCAAAAAAGCCGTTCGACTAAGTAAAGGGGGGGCAGCTGTAGACCCCTAAAATTGTCCGGGTCGGAAATAAGACTCAAAGACTCTCGAAGACCGAAGGAAAGTCAGCCAGAAAGACTCCTGGAAGACCCTAGGATGATTCTTTGTAGGTCTAGAAGTCTTAGAGTAGCTTAGAATAAGGGTGTGCGAGGATTGGAGCTCAATACACCCTCCTAGAGGTTCAGTACGGCCGTACTGAGCCATTTGAACTACAATACGGCCGTAGTGAAATCAATACGGCCGTACTGAAGTTTTTGAACTTCAGTACGGCCGTACCAAATTCAATACGGCCGTACTGTAGTTCAAAACTCAGTACGGGCCGTATTGACCCCCTAGGCCGTACTGCGCCTCAATCCTATAAATAGGACGTCATTGGCTCGTCCTTCCACACTTTTGGAGCATTCCTCCACCCTCTGGCTGAGTATTCTTGGGTTTTTGAGCTATTCTCTGCCCTAGAAATATCTCCGGGAGCCGATCCGACTAAGTTCTTGAGTTCACGAGCCATTAGCTTGAGACTCGAACAAGTCGAAGGGAAATCTCTTTGATTTCCATAGTAAACATTATTTTTAGGGAAAGGAGCGAGCGAACGTGTAGTGGGAAGGAGCGCCAAAAAGCCTCCTAGATTCCTTTTTGAATATATAAAAGCACGCTTCGAAGGTTTCTTTCCAAATCCTTTCTTTTACCGCTTTTTTTGATTGTTGCATTGCACGTTTAAAGCTTTCATCATGTAGATAGTTTACTTATAATCGTTCCAATAAATAGGGGTAGTTTAGTAATTTTACGCTATTATTTATGAAATAATCCGTCATAGGGAACCCGAAAGGGGCGTTGTGGGGTGCTAACACCTTCCCCACTCGTAATCGACTCCCTTACCTAACTCTGGTTGTAATGGCTGAAGTTGATTTGTGAAAATCAATTGCCTTATGTCTTTTTCCAATGTTTTGAGTAAAACATTGGTGGCGACTCCAAGAACCCCTTTTTTTGCGAAAACCACTAATCCATGGAGGGTCCCGTTTGGGATTAACATGGATTGGTGAGAATCATTTAACAAAATTGTTAGTTCGATGAGGTCTCAGTTTGAGAATAAGTCGTTCTAACAATCCATCATTTTTCAAAACTAAAAAGAGTCCGACCATCGTCGCGAATGCCAATGTCCGTTTCGGCGGGTGGCGACAAATAGTAAGTAAAAATATACAAACTAAGACTTCATTTCAACTCATTTAATTCATAAGTGTAGTTTAGGGTATGCTTATTGTTAATATGTTGCAGGAGGTTTAGTTGAGCAGTCCACCCAGGGCTCATTTGTTTCCCATGGTCGGGATGATATCCTCACAACGGCCATAGGAAGGCCAGAGCACGGAGGCCGTGTGCGTGGTGTTGGTGGTTCTTGAAGCCACCAAGATTTTTTTGGTGCACGATCATCGAGGAGCACTGTTGACTCTTGCAGTCAAGAGGCTATGCAGAGAATGGAGATGCAGTTTGAAGAGAAATTGAAGAATATTCGAGAAGAGTTTGAATAGAAATTTAAACTTTTGGCTCGTTCTCAACAATAGACTATAGTTGCTCATGATGGTCTTCGAGTCAGCACTAAAGGGAGTTGTGCTTCTCCATATCCCTTAGCGAAACACACTCACACTGATGTACCAAACCAGTGTGAGTTATATGTTGAGGATGACCCCCCACGGTTAGTGGCTATTGGCCGAGTATTTGAGGGTGGCTTAACCATTCATGGTGTCCCTCTACAGCCAGACTGGACACGGGTTGTGGATGACCAAGTTCAAGATGTTGCTGCTCTAGTGCCTTTGCCCAATACAGAGGTTCAACTAGTGGGGCAGGCAACCGGCACATTCTTAGCTTGGCCAAAGCATTTGGTCATGCCGCTTTCAGCACGAGAAAAGGTAATACTATTATTACTATTTTATATTATTATAATTCTATTATTGTTTAACTAATTTTGATTATTTCTTTAGGATTTTATCAATCGTGGTAAGGAGGTCATGAGAGAACCTCTTGTTGATCATGCTAATATCGAAGAAGCTGAGGATGATCCCATATCTAGGCTTCTATCCATATTACCATGATTAAAGAAGAAACCAATTCAATTGCAGTGGGACATTAGAGTTTTTGGAGTTGATAGCTCTCATGTTCCACTATACATATCCCTGCCTGATGCATTAGAGATTGTTGGGGGAAACTCCATGCTAAATATATCTATCATACAGCTGTGGGCCATGTAAGTCATATTTTCTTTTATGAGTCTAAATTTACAATAACTACATTTAACTTATAATAATTATTTGTGTTAGGTACATGGACAAATTGAGTGTGGAACAAGCATAAGCAGAAATATATGGATTTATTGAGCCTCAATCCATCCAAAAGTCAGGAAACACTTAGGTCCATATCCAGCAATATACTATTTCTACTTTTAGGAAGTTCAATTTCAATAGTTTAGTTTTCTTTGCTAGGCTAGATAGAAGGATTCCTCTTAGGATCCACATTCCATTTTCTTCCCATGAACATGTCACCTCTTATACATGGTATGTTGTCCATGTAGGTGATGATTTTTCTCCCATGGATCCTCGTGATTTGAGGACAAATCCTTTTCAAGAGGGAGGGGATGATGGAATCATGCCTAGGAAGGCAAGGGGTGACACATTGAAGGAGCCAAGAGGAGTTGGCTAGACATGAAGGTTTGGGCCAATCATGACCCAATGGGCCCGATGGGCCTGGAAGGCCCAATTTGAGCTTCACATGGGCCATCTTTTGATAAATCCATTTTTTATTATATTTTGTACATATTATATTAGTATAGGTTTCACATATTTTGGTCTTGTATTTTGGACCACATAGAGTAGCATTTTTGGGCCATAGGCTTATTGGGCCTAGTTTTGGGCTTCATGGGCATTTGGGCTTTTGGTACCCAATATTGGGCTCATTTTGTTTCTTTTATTATTTCCTAATGTTTGTATATGTTTTGCCATTGTATTTAGGCAATTAGCATAGGAATATTGAAGGAATACTAAAATAGACCAAGAGGCTAAAATCTAGGTTTCATTTAGTACTCATTTGAGATGCATTTGGATCACATGTTTCTTGCCAAGCATGGCTGAACATGTGCAGCTCCAAATACACTTCAAATGTCCCCTAAATGACATTTAGATGCATGGCATCCCCATATTCACGGACTAAGCACATGGAGCCTTGAATTTGAATTCAAATTTCCATTTGAAATTTGAATTTTTGGCTCCAATATTGGCTAGAGAATTTGGTACCACCTAGCTTGCTTCTAGGACCTATAAGTGCTTGTTCCTTCACTCTTTGTAAACACTTTTGATATATTGAATTTCTAAACCATTATTCAGCAAAATTCTTCAAGAGTCACCGTGAGAGAGAGTGCCTTCAAAACCCTAGAAACTCACCTAGTTTCTTACCTTTTGAAGTGAGCAATCTCTTGTTGCTTAAGCTTGGATGCTTCCATCCTTGGTTTAGGCTATTCCAATCTGAAGATATCCTCCATTTAAGTGTTCATCCATTCGGTTATCAATCTCCAAAGAAGAGATCCATGCATTGGTGAAGTTAAGGAGTGGTTCATCTATCATACGACCTAGTAATAGAATTTGAATCCCTAATAATATTGAATTGAAAGATTTATTTTTGGAGGTAAGACGTATAAGTAAATTATTTATCTAAAAGCTATTAGAGTCCATACAGACTTAAAAGAGAGGTTTTGGAGTCTTAGAATGAAGAGGGGCATTGTAGAATATCTGGAACATTGATTAATATGTTAGAAATCTAAGATTGAGCATAAGAAACCATCTAACATGTTGCAACCATTGAAGATCCTAATATGGAAGTAAGATATTGTATTTATGGATTTTGTAGTAGGTTTATCTAAATCCTCTAGGAGTTGTGACTCTATTTGGGAAATTATGGATAAATTAAATGAGATTGCACATTGTATAATGGTATATATTAGGCATTACCTAGAAAGATCAGCACAATTTTACATAAAAGAAATTGTGATGTTACATGAAATACCTACTACCATTGTATCGAATAAGGATCCTAGGTTTGTATCCAAATTTTGGAGGGAATTCTAGAAAGCTCTAAGAAGTAAATTACATAATAGTTCAATCTATCAGCCTTAAATGGATGGACAAACAGAAAGGACTATTCAATCATCCAAAGATCTTTTGAGAGCTTGAGTATTAAAAGAAAAATTCAGTTGCATGGGAAGAAAATTTACCTTTAGTAGAAATTACATATAATAATGTTAACATGGTAGTATAGGTTTAAGATCCTTATGAAACATTCCATGGATGTAAATGTAGAACACCTTTAGTTTGGTATTAGGGTAGTGATAATTTATAAGGCCATGATCCAACAAACGACAAATAAGGTAAGAATAATTTAGGAGAAAATGAAAATTTGCATAGACTCGATAGAAAACTTATGTTGATAAAAGGAGAAAACCTTTAGAATTTCAGGAAGGAGTTCATGTATTTTTCAAAGTCACCTATCATTAGAGTTGGAATTTCTATAAAATCTAAGAAATTTGCCCCTAAAATACTAGACCCTACCAAATTCTGCGTCAAGTTGGAAATATCACCTATCAGGCAGTCTTATCACCTTTCATAAGATGTTCCATGACTCATAATTAAGACAATATATCTTATATCTGACACATTTCATAGAACCTAATCATATGTAGATAAAGAAAACCCAACAATTGAACCAAACCCTATTAAGATTGAGGGTAGAAGGATTAGGCGTCTAAGAATGGAAAGATATATATATATCACTAGTTAAAGTTATCTAGAATGACACAAGAGATAACAACATTTGAAAACTCAAGGAGAAAATGAAAGTAGAGTACTCTCACCTATTTCTATAGAATGTGGTAGAAATTTCGATGACAAAATTTATTTAGCGGGGAAGAATTGTAACATCCTAAATTTTATAACTATTTATCTATAAGTTTCTACAAATTATTATATATATATATATATATTAAATATTACATAAGTTACTGTGAATGAAATTATGTAGCATTATTTAACCAGATTTTCTAAATTCAATAACATGTATTTTATTATCTAATTTGACTGATTCTCGGACAACGTTGAGAGCACGCTATAAAATATGAGAAACAAAATTTAAGAAAATTTAAATAATCTATAACTTAAATAATTTATTGAGTGTAGATTAAGAATAAATACAGTTAAGAGAGAAAATCTTTAAATTAAAATTTATAGAAATTCTTTAAGGATTTAACAAAAAAAAATTATTCAGCTAAAACCATAAGCTAGAAAATTGTGGAAAAATGTTCAAAAGGATATAATAATTTTATCATCGATATAGTATGCTTGGAATAATTAATAAAAATGCATAGTTAGTTGAAATTAAAAAACAAGTCTCAACCAATGAAATTATGACACAAGCAAATCCTAATTTATTTAATTAATATTAATTAACATAATTAGGAGAGGCTCAAGAGACAAAAGTTTACATTTTTAATGGTCAAGATTCTAATTATGATATTAGTTTATCAAAATTACAATTAATTTTTAAGATACTTTAATAATTCTACAATGTTCTAGAAAGTTCTACAAAACTCTTCAAAGTAGATATCTAATTACCAAATAATTAAATGGATTGGAAGCTTAAATATTAAGATATTCAAATAACTCAAGAAAGTTCTATAAAATTCTACATAATAGAAATCTAGAATGGTTTAGATGCTTAACCATTAAGATATTTAAATAATTCTACAAAATTTTAGGATGTTCTATAAATTTCTACGAAAAAAAAGGGGCACATAATCACCATGTGATTAAAATGAATTGAAAACTTAATCATTAAGATAACTAAATAACTCTACAAAATTCTAGAAAGAGGACATCTCATCACCAAATTATTAAATAAATTGGAAACTTAATCATTAAGATACTTAAATAATTCAAGGAAATTCTAGAAAGTCCTATAAATATCTACAAAATGGACACCTAATCACTATGTTAGTAAAATATCTTAGGAAATATCAAGAAATATCTACAAATCTAAAAGATTGGAGAATGGAGGTGGAGACTAGTATAAATAGGAGAAACCACACACCAAAAAGCTCACCAACAACCCTTAACAACTAGACATAAACCAATGCCAAAGAAACACCCAAAAATACTCTATCTTTTCCACAACCAAGGAGTAAAACAAGGAGTAAACAACTAAAATTTCAAGAAAAAGGGGAAGAAAGGAAGAAGATAAGAGGAAGAAAAAGAAGTAGGAGAATTTGATGTTTTAAGGTTGAATCTTGAAGTGGTTGATTGTGTATGATTGAACGTTTCTATTGAAATTATTTGAATTGTATTTGAAGAGTTTGATTGGGAATAATTTTTGAAGTGATAGATTAATAGTGATGCACATTGCATATTGCATATTGCATAATGTCATTTTTGAGTCAAAAGAGTTTTGGGGGGGTAAAGAGAAGAATTTCAAAAAAAAAATATTTGAAAAATGAATTCTGTACCAAGGATATTTGATAGAAAAAGAACAAGTTTTGTAATTTTGAAATGATACTTTTTACGCGAATTCTTTTCTTTATGTTTACTATCCGAGACATTAGTGGCAAGAGATTGATTGAGAATTGTGATAGTGGGTACTGTCAAGGACAGTTGGTAGTACGAGATGGATAAAGAAAAGAATAAAGTGAGAGAGAGCTTGATATGGTTGTGAAAGTAGTTTGACTGAGGTATTTGTTTTATGCTACCAATGTCAGAAGATAGTAAATGAGGTTTGAGCAGAATGGGTAAGACGGGACCTCTGGTCTGGGGGATAGACCTTTGGTCTTGGGAGTGTTTGGGCATGGGAAATCCCATAGATGGCCAGTCTTTATTGATTCTGTGTCGTGGTAGCCTGCCGGGTGCATTAACACTCTGACTACTATCTACTTGTTCGCGTTTAGTGGGGTATTGCCGAATCACTGGACAGAGTGATGTTAAGCTCTAGCTTCACTAAACACTCAAAAGGGAAAATCTCCATGGAGTATTGAGTCAAAATGATTTTTAAAAGTATATTTTCAGTCAAAAACTGCATCTCATTCTCATAAGCATATTGCATTGTTTGGGCTATTATTAATGAAAAATATTATCAAATTGTTGTGTGCGTTGATAATTGTATGAGTTTATTATGCACTTGTTTGATTTGTTTGTGTGAGATATGAATGAAATTAAATGTCTAACCCCATAAATACTTTTAAACCCAAATATTGGAGATCTCATAATGTAGAAAAGTTGGATGTGCAGTAAGAAGGTCAGATGCAAAAATCTAGAGCATAGGATGGGGGGTTTTATTTTAGTGAGTTGTTATAAGATGGTTTGTAATATCTAGTGACTTTTATTGAATAAAACTTTAATTGAATAAATTTAATTCATTTATTTAAGTATCTTCTACATATTATTCATAATAATATAAATAATTAGTTATAATTAGCATATGTAATCTGGAAAAGGGGTTACACCTCTCAAATACAAAGGAAAAAATACACCTAAAATAAGAAATCAAACTATACAATGTATTTACAATATAGACTATGAGACTAAAAAGAGGAATCATACTCAGTACTCATATTGAGCATAGGTCTAAAAAGCAACTCCTCTGTAGAAGCCTCTTCTAGCCTCCTAACCATGGACCTAGTTAAAGGCCTAATGGTCTTCAAGGGTGAGTCTCCTTGGATCGACCTTCACCCTTGTTGGTCTTACCTCTTCCAAAGGGATCCTTGGAGATTAGATTTCCATAAATTTTCATTATTCGCCCAACCTTCCCCTGTCACGCCCACCTTCCTTAAATTCTCCACCCATGAAGGAACATCCACCCATAAGGTCATCATCTTGGCCTTGGCAAGGAGCTTCTCCCCACGTTGGACGTCATTGATCAACCCCATGGTGGAAGGAGTCCATCATTAAATCTTTTAATTCACTTTTTTTTCTCTGTATTTTCTCTGTTTTCCAACAAACAATTTTCCAGAATTTCAATCCAAATGAAAACAATGCACTAGAATTAGATGTATCACTTAGTAATCCAAAAATTGATGAATAAAAATGGTTGCAAGGGAATTTGAATTTTGAAAACTTTTTTGAACACAAAGGAAACCTAACTCTAAGAATTCATCAATGATCTAATGATGAATATGAACTTAATTATGTAAAGAGAAAAGCATACAAGCAAAGCATATGTGATCAAAACTAGTCTCGGCCAAAGACTAAAAAAAATGACTCAAAATTTCATCACAAGATTACAAGTATACCTTGAATTATTTTGACATTTTTAAGAACTACACATGACTTGACAAACTTAAGATTCAAAAATGAAAAACAAACACATGCATTGAAAATAAGATGACCGAATCAAACAAAAGAAATGAGCAATGACTCAAACAAATGAAAATTAGCACAAGTTGAATCCTAACACAAATTGATTGCGGAATTGAAGTGAAAAGCAATCAAACCTTTGGATCTTTCAAGAATTTTTTTAGAACAAATGGATCCAAAAAAGAAACTCAAGATATGACAAGTCTAAACACCTAAAGTCCATAATCCAATCGGTGAAAGAGTTTGAAACTTCATAACAGAATTAGAATTGAGAATCAAAATCAGAAAAGCGTTTTTGTGAAGTCTTTGTGACAATCTTGAAGAGTTTTCTTTGTGAAATCCAAGAAGAAAAACGTTTGTGAAAAGCTTTGAGAAAAGATCATCATCATCACATTCTTGAAAGGAAAGAGATTAAGATTTTCTTCTGAATTCTAGGTGAATTCGTTCCTTAATTCTTTATGAATACTTGTAAATCTTGAGTAGGTTTCTCAAGTGGTAAGGAATTCTTGTAGTGGGTTTCTACAAGGGGTTCTTTCTTGAGGTCAAGAAAGTGGTTATCTTGAATATAGGAGTATATGCATGTGTGGTGTGCTTGTAAACCTTCTTCATTAAGATAGTGGAACAAATCTTGATCAGGTTATGATTAAGGACCGAATGTAGGTCACATGTGGAGTGGCTGAACCAGGATAAAAGACTTGTGCAAGCTTTTCTTACCCTTATCTTTTACTTTTTGTAATATCTTGATTGTGCATTAAAGAAGATTGGTCTTGATTAACATGTGTGCATGAGTAACATTAGTTTGAACTGAATCAAAGCATTACATATTGGTATTAACTTTGAATCTCATTATTGGTTAATCAAGAAAGCATATAAGATTCATTCTTCATCAACAAGTCTTTAAGGAACTTCATTCAAAATTCATTTTTAGAAAAGTTTAATTGAAATAAAGATCCTAAATACTCTAAAAAAATTTGAAGTGTCATAAAATCCAATTCACCCCCCTCTTGGATTGTGCCATTCTTTTCTAACAATTGGTATCTAGAGCAAGGTTCTTGAGAGTTATTCAAGATTTCAAAAATGGCCGATACCAACCTACCCTATGGTGAGGGTGTGTCTATACATAGACCTCCTGTTTTCAATGGTGAAAACTATGTCTACTGGAAAATTAGGATGAGAATTTTCATTGAAGCAATTGACATTGCTGTGTGGGATGCAATTGAAAATGGACCCTATATCCCTATGAAAAAAGATGATGATGAGAAGAGAGAAAAACATTGGAGTGAGTGGAGTGATGATGAAAAGAAAATAGCCCAATATGACTATAGAGCCAAAAAAATTATTACATCTGCATTGTCTATTGATGAGTTTTTTAGAATATCACAATGCAAATCTACTAAAGAAATATGGGATATTTTGCAAGTCACTCATGAAGGAACAAGTGGTGTAAAGAGATCTAGAAAGCACACTCTCATAAGAGAATATGAATTGTTTAGAATGAACAATGGTGAATCTATTTCTGACTTTCAAAAGAGATTTACACACTTGATAAATCACCTTGTTGACCTTGGCAGGAAATTTGAAAAAAAAGAGCTGAATTTGAAAGTGCTACAATGCTTGGACAGATCATGGCAAGAAAAGGTGACAGCCATAGAAGAATCAAAGGATTTGACCTCTTTGACCCTTGCTACTCTCTTTGGGAAGCTAAGAGAACATGAGCAAAAGCTGCACATATTTGAAGAAAATGAATAGCAAGACAAGAAGAGCAAAGGAGTGTCATTAAAGGCCTTGAAATCTGCCAAAGGCAAAGAGGTGTGTGAAGTGTCAAGCTCCGATGACTCCGAAACTGAGAACTTAAACTTGCTGGTAAAGAAGTTCAGAAAATTATTAAGGAAAAAGAAGAATTCCCCCTACAAGTTCCATAAAAAGACTAACAAGAAAGAGGAAGCAAGTACATCCTCCTATAATTGCTTTGAGTGTGGAAAACCAGGACATATAAAAGCTTAGTGTCCAAACCTCTTGAAGAAGCAACAAGAGGAGAAGAAAATGAAGAAAAATGGCAAAGGGAAAAGAGCCTACATTTCATGGGAAGATAATGACTCAAGCACAACAAGTGATGAATCTAAATCTGAGGAGAACAACTTGTGTTTGATGGATGGAGCTGACTAAGACACAATTGTAAGTGATTCTGACCTTGAATCTAGTCCGGACTATGATCAACTCCAAGAAGCTTTTATACAAATTCATAAAGAGGTTGTGAAATTAGATGCCTTGAATTCAAAGCTTAAAAACAAGCTGAAATGGTGTGAAAATGCTTTAATTAAAGCTGAATAAGAGCTTGAGGATTTGAAACATGAGCATGAAAATATTCAAACTATTTTCAACTTTAGTGAAGCACATTGTGAAACCTCCTCCTCCTAAAAAGATATTTGTGAAAATTTCAAGACTTTTGAAAAAGAAAATGTTGATTTAAAATCCACTCTTGCAAAGTTCACAAATGGAAATGCAAATTTAAATATTCTTTTGGGAAAACAAAGAAACAATTTTGATAGGAGTGGAGTTGGTTTTAATCAAAGCATGAGTATGCCATTCAAGTCAAAGAAAGGAGTTTTTAAGACAAACCAAGATTTCAGAAAATTTAAAAGCAATTTCTCTAGACAAACAATAAGAAACTGCTACTCTAGGAAATATGGAGTTCCAAATGGAGAAATAGTTTGGATTGAAAAGAGCCAAAGGCTGAGAACTAACCTACAAGGACCCTTAACATGGGTACCTAAATTTTTTCTCTGAATCTTTGTTGTAGGAATGCTTGAGGGCCAAGAACTTACTATGGTATCTTGATAATGGCTGCTCAAGGCATATGATTGGAGATCCTTCAAAATTCTCAAGTCTGAAATTGAAGAATGAAGGGTATGTTACCTATGGTGACAACAACAAAGGGAGAATTTTTGGTCATGGTAATATTGGTAACTCCTCCTCTCAAACATTGATTGAGAATGTATTGCTTGTTGATGGGCTGAAACATAATTTGTTGAGTATAAGTCAACTAAGTGATAGAGGTTTTAAAATTGAATTTGATAATACATGTTTCTTGATATGTGATAAAAAGACAAAGGAAATCAGATTCATTGGAAAAAGAATTGATAACATATATATGCTTGACTTAGAACACTCAATAGCAATTTCTAATACTAAGTGCTTAATAACCCAAGAAGACAATATTTGGCTTTGGCATAGGAGAGCTGCACATATTCATATGGATCATTTAAATAAACTGAGTAGGAAGGAATTAGTGGTAGGATTACCTAAACTCAAGTTTAGTAAGGACAAACTATGTGATGCTTGTCAAAAGGGCAAGCAAGTGAAGGCTAGCTTTAAAAGCAAAAATCAGATTTCCACAACTAGACCTTTGCAATTAAATCGCATGGACTTGTTTAGTCCTTCAAGAACCATGAGTCTAGGTCGAAACTACTATGGGTTGGTAATTGTAGATAACTACTCAAGATTCATATGGGTTATGTTTCTTGCAAATAAAAATGATGCTTTTAATGCCTTTAGAAAATTTGCCAAGCTTGTTCAAAATGAAAAGAATTTAAACATTACCTCTATAAGAAGTGACCATGGAGGTGAATTTCAAAACATTTTGTTCCAAAAATTCTGTGAGGAGCATGGTATAAACCATAATTGTTAGTCAAGTAGCGTCGTGTAACTTAAGAGGGGGGGGGTGAATTAAGTTATCTAATTTTTCTTCTCTTTATAAGTTTTTCTAACTTCTTTCTTATAAAATCAATATTATAAACAAATTGAATGTAATGATGCAAATACTTCACAAAACAAACTTAAAAGTATAGGGAAAGTTTTTCACTATGCTTGTAACCTTTTACAAGACTCAAATTCTCCAACACCTAGGAATTCTCTTTCCTTGTGTTGAGAATCACAAACCACCAAGGAGAACAACAGTTTCTCCTTTACAGATCAATAGATGAGATGAATGAAGCAGAACAACTCTCTTTGAAGAGTAGATTTTACACTTTTTTTGATCTAGTAGAACTCTTTAGATAATATTTGCAAATGATTTTGGCCAAGTGATTGTAAAGATAATTTTTCACAATTGAGTTCGTACCCTTTTTCTGAAAAATTATTGGTATTTATAGATGATTGTTTCATAGGTCATGACTTTTCATGAAGAGTTATGACTTTCTAAAATTTTTTAGAAAATAGCCTTTGGTAATCGATTAGAAGACCTGGTAATCGATTACAATGGTTTAATTTCAAAATGTTTAGAACGTTGTAAAATTTAAATTTAAATTTTAAAAATTTTATCTTCTGGTAATCGTTTACATGGAATTGGTAATCGATTACCAGAGCACGTTTTAATAAGTAAATTTTGAATCATATGAGTTTCATTCTCTGGTAATCGATTACATGTACTGGTAATCGATTACCAGACTGTTAAAAACATAAATTACCTTATTAAAACTTAAAATATAGAAAACCTTTATTTTCAAAACCTTATTAATATAAAAGATTATATTTGGGTTTTCTTAAAATTCTTTATTTTAAATGGCCAAGAATCTTATGCAATATTTCTAAAGATTTCTTTTTACATATAAAGCTAGGTTGACAAGACTTATCTAAAATACTTTGAGATTTTTGTTTCTTGATCACCTTGCTTTAACTTGACCTCTTGTTTTCTAAGGGGAATAGAGCATCAAATAGATTTTGTGCCTGGGGCTAGTCTACCCAATAGACTAGCCTATAGGACAAATCCTCAAAAAACAAAAGAGATAGAGAAACAAGTACAAGATTTGTTGGACAAGGGTTGGATTCAAATAAAGTATAAGCCCTTGTGTTGTGCCTGTTTTATTGGTTCCAAAAAAAGATGGAAAATGGAGGATGTGTTGTGACTGTAGGGCCATCAACAACATCACCATAAAATATAGGCAATCAATTCCTAGGCTCGATGACATGCTTGATGAGTTGCATGGGTCATCCATGTTTTCCAAAATAGATCTTAAAAGTGGATATCACCAAATTCGAATTAAGGAAGGTGATAAGTTGAAAACTGCTTTTAAGACTAAGTTTGGATTATATTAATGGTTAGTAATGCCATTTGGGCTTACTAATGCACCAAGCACATTCATGAGGCTGATGAATCATTTCCTTAGGGATTGTGTTGGTAGATTTGTAGTTGTTTCTTTTGATGACATCTTAATCTATAGCAAAAGTCTAAGTGATCATGTGGATCACCTAAGACAAGTCTTACTTGTGCTTAGAGACAATCACTTGTTTGCCAATGTAGACGAGTGCACTTTTTGTGTGGATAATGTTATACTTTTAGGATTTGTGGTGAGTAAACAAGGGGTTCACGTGGACCCCGAGAAAATCAAAGCCATTCAAGAATGGCCTATTCCTACTAATGTGAGTGAAGTTAGGAGCTTCCATGGATTGGCAAGCTTTTATAGACGTTTTGTTCCTAACTTCTCTACATTAGCTTTACCTCTCAATGAGTTGGTGAAGAAGGATGTGGTCTTTCTTTGGCAAGAAAACCATAACTTAGCACTCCAAGAACTTAAGCAAAAACTCACTCAAGCACCTGTTCTAGCTCTCCCTGATTTTAGCAAAACCTTTGAGCTAGAATGTGATGCTTCAGGTCTTGGCATAGGAGATGTGTTGTTACAAGGTGGCCATCCCATAGCCTATTTCAGTGAAAAACTTCATGGGGTTTCCTTGAACTACCCTACCTATGACAAGGAGTTGTATGCTTTAGTTTGAGCCCTTCAAACTTGGGAACATTACCTTGTGACCAAGGAATTTGTAATTCATAGTGATCATGAATCACTTAAATACTTGAAGGGTCAAGGTAAATTAAATAATAGGCATGCAAAATGGGTTGAGTACCTTGAGAAATTTCCTTATGTCATCAAATACAAGAAAGGTTCTACAAATGTAGTAGCTGATGCTTTATCAAGAAGACACGTATTGTTAAACATCCTAGGTTCTCAAATACTAGGGTTTGATGACATAAAGGAATTGTATGAGAAAGATCCTGATTTTGCTAACTTTTATTCCTTATGTATTCAAAAGCCTTATCAAGGTTACTATATTTTAGAGGTGTCTCTTTTTAAAGAAAATAAACTTTGTATTCCCCAAGGATTTATTAGGAAACTCTTGGTAAAGGAGAGCCATGAGGTTGGGCTCATGGGGCATTTTGGGATTGAGAAGACTCTTTTACTCCTAAAAGAGAAATTCTTTTGGCCTCACATGAAAAGAGATGTTCAAAGGTTTTGCACTAGATGCATAGCTTGTCTTCAAGCTAAATCTACTACAAAACCTCATGGACTATACACCCCCTTGCCAATATCCAATGCTCCTTGGGTAGACATTTCCATGGATTTTATCCTTGGTTTTCCTAGAACCCAAAGAGGAAAGGATTCCATCTTTGTGGTAGTGGACCATTTTAGTAAAATGGCACACTTTATTCCGTGCCACAAAGTGGATGATGCAAGCAACATTGCTAAATTATTCTTTCAAGAAGTAGTGAGACTCCATGGGTTACCTAAGACTATACTTTCGGATAGAGATGTTAAGTTTCTTAGCCACTTTTGGAAATTTTTGTGGGCAACGCTAGGATCTAAACTTCTATTTTCTACCACATGTCACCCATAAAATGATGGGCAAATTGAGGTAGTTAATAGGTCTCTTGGAACTATGTTGAGGGCAATCCTCAAGGGTAATAAAAAGTCATGGGATGACTTCCTTCCTCATGTGGATTTTTCCTACAATAGGGTGGTTCATAAAACCACCAAGATGTCTCCTTTTGAGATTGTTTATGGTTTCAATCCTCTAACCCCTTTAGACTTATTACCCCTACTGGATGTTGCTTCTTTTATTCATAAAGAAGAAACATCTAGGGCTGAATTTGTTAAGAACTTGCATGAGAGGGTTATAAATCATATTCAATCCCAAACTGAAAAATATACAAAATATAATAACAAGGGTAGAAAGGAAGTTGTCTTTAATGAAGGTGTCTAGGTTTGGCTCCACCTTAGGAAGGATAGATTTCCTTCCAAAAGAAAGTCTAATAGTGTGTTTGGATGAAGAATTTAAATGGAGTAATTCATTTATTTGAAGAATTTCAAATTCTTTGAGGTGAAATACCTTGTTTGGAGGAGGAATTTATAAGGAATTTAAAATTCAAGCATTTGTGAAATTCCATGAAATAGTAGAATTTCAAATTCTCCCAAAAGAGTAAGAATTTGAAATTCTTCATACTTTTTTCTTCTTATTTCACTTATATATTTTATCTTATCTCTTATCTCTTCATGTTTTTAATTATTGAATATTCAAAAATATATTTAAAATTATTAAGTATTATCTAATATTAATTTTTAAAATTATTAAATATTTAAAAATTAGCTAATATTTATTTTTAAAAAATTTAATTTAAAAATATCAACATATAAATATATTTTGAAAATCAATTTTATCATAGTGGATCAAATTATTATAACCAACCTAACAATTCAAAATTTGAGAAATTTGAATTGACTTATCCAAACAAAATATTTTAAGAATGATAGAAATTGAAATCAAAGTAATTCAAATACCAAGAATTTAAAATTCCTTGAATTTGTAAAATTTCTCATCCAGACACACCATAAACTTAGTCCTAGAGGGGATGGACCCTTTCAAATCCTCGAAAGAATAAATAATAATGCCTATGTCTTAGATCTCCCCTCTAAGTATGGGGTTAGTCCTAGTTTCAACATATCAGATTTATCTCTTTTTACAGGACTTGCTGACCAAGAGGAGGACTCCTTGGATTTGATGACAAATCCTCTTCAAGAGGGAGGGGATAATGGAAGAGGCCCATGGGCCAAAGGCCCAACTACTAGGGCTATGGCTAAGAGGGTACAGGAAGAATGGGCCCATGCTCAAAAGAAGCCCATAGTACACTTTAGTTGGGCTTTGACTCAAGCCCAAGCAGATTAGGAGGTAGTATAGGTTTTGACCTTTGGGCTTGTATTGCATTTTGGGCCTTGTATTTCGGCCACCTAGATTAGGATTTACATTTCATGGCAATGTGAATTTAGGGTTAATTTAGGTTAGCATGTGCATGTTCATTTACATGTAATTAGTAGTTCATTTAGCATGCATTTCAGCCATGTGCACACTTGCACAAGGTGTGACCGAAATGATGCTTAAATGAGTACCAAATTACATTCAAATGAAAGGTGCACATGGGAGTGACCGGCTTGGCACCAAAATTTGAATTTAAACATTCAAATTTTGGCGCCTAAGGTTAGTTAAACCATGGTATGGTTTAACTTAACCTTGGGTTAAGCCAAACATGTTCACCACCCTAGCTTCCCTATATATTCACTCATGGCCGGATATTGTACTACTTTTGGATATTGAATGAGAATTTGTTCTTACACGAATTCTCCCCTCCGAAAGTCTCTCCCTAGAATCCTTTCTTTTACCCTACTCGAGCTCCTCTCTTTGTAGAGTTAGGATTCATCACTTTTCTATCCGAAATAGTAAGGTGAACCTTGGTCACACTTGCTTCTTCTCTTTGCTCCAAATCCTTACCTCCATTCCAAGGATCCGAGAAGAAGTTCTTGAAGCATCTATGAAGTTTTCTCCCAGGAAGACTTCATCATTAATATTTATTTACATGCTTAAAATGTAAATTAAGCGATTAACCCTAAAATATCTACATTATGACGTTTATTATAACAAAAAAAACAGATAAAGATGAGAAATAAAAGGAAGAGAAGAAGATTGATTGAAATACCTCTTGAACGAGCTTTATTGAATCTTCAAATATAGAGAAGGTGCCCCCGGACAAAAATGGGTGTCTACAGCTGCCCCTCTTTACTTGTCCTTTGGAATACCTGTGTTGCTTTTCCAAAGTCAATTAAAGACGTAGACATTTCGTCCGGGTCTTCTTCTCATCTCTATGTTGATGCTTCTACGTTGCTTCCCTTGGATAGGTGTATTTGCTCGTATCCTCACTCTTCAAAGCAGTTGAGCATTGATTACGTACTCTATTAGGTAATAAGGTTGACAAACTGTACAGCTGATCTTCAAGTCTTCGAGTAAAAGCTCCATTGTTTCTCTTATGATGATGTGTCCCTTTATTTATAGCTTGTTTAAGAGGGAGTATTATTATGCCTGGCCTCTCCAAGATGCCTGTTGAATGGTGAGTATTGTTATGCCTGGCCTCTCCAGGCTGCTTGCTGAATGATGAGTATTATTATGCCTGGCCTTTCCAGGTTGCCTGCTGAATGGTGGGTATTGTTATGCCTGGCCTCTCCAGGCTGCCTGTTGATGCTGATGATGTGATTGTCCCTTTTCTTTGGGAGGATGTCTGATGAAGACGTGGATTGTTGGTATGTGGTGCCCTTGTGATGGTGGGCAAAGGAGTAAATGTTGAGTATTATTATGCCTGGCCTCTCTAGGCTTCTTGCTAATTATGATGATGTGATTAACCCTTTTCTTTGGGAAGATGTCTGATGAAGACGAGGATTGCTGGTACGTGGTGCCCTTGTGATGGTGGGCAAAGGAGTAAATACTGAGTATTATTATGTCTGGCCTCTCCAGGATGCCTGCTGATGATGATGTGATTGCCCCTTTTCTTTGGGAGGACGTCTGATGAAGACAAGGATTGCTAGTAGGTGGTGCCCTTATGATGGTGGGCAAAGGAGTTGATGGGTGATAGAGATTCTTAGCTTCGGCTTTTTTTCAACATGTACGAAGCTTGCCTTTTTTCCTGTTTTATTTTTCTAAATGCTTCGGCTTTTTCATCATGTACGAAGCTTGCCTTTTTCTGTTTTGTCTTTTGTTATCATCATTGGTGGAGGGATTTATTCCCATGATGTTATTTGCTGAATCTTTATTGATGGGTATTATTTTGGAAGCCACTCCTGGCTTTGGTTAGGAAGTCATTCCTGGTCTTGACATTCTCTTAGATCATCGTTCATTTGGTTGAGGAGTAAGGCGTGATGGCCTCTTCATGCTTATGGGCTTGCTTATTCGATCGACTCTGGTTCTATCCCGTCTTGTTGTTGATGTGTCTTTTTTCTTGGTGGCTATATGAAAGCACTTGTATGGAATGCCCTTGTTGGGGCTATGCTTTTTGACATGATCTTGGCTCTTAAGGCACTGTCTAGTTGTTGATCTTTTTTATGAGTGCTTCGGCCTCTTGATTCCTCCAACAAGTGATGGATAGACACACACAAAGAATGCAAGAATGCAAAAGAAAATGCAAAGCAGGAATGGATTGGATTTTTTTTTTTAATTTTTTTTAAGTGAAGTTATACCCCTTTGTGCACACTTGTGCCATATGCATGCTATGCAATGATGCCTCTATGCTAATGCTTAAATGCAAATTGATTTTACTTTCAAGAAATTAATCTATGCGCATTGATCAATGACATGGATTGTTAGCCTTTAGCCGTGTCGAATTTAGTGTTTCTTTTTGAACATGAGGTTTGTGTAGTTCAGCCCTCTCGCTTGTACCGGATATGATATGTTAGCCCTTAGATCAGGTGTACCTAGACTCTGTTCTAGGACACCTCCATCTTTTCCTTGTGAGTGTTCACTATGCATATTCCGTGTATCTCTCAAATTTATTTTAATGCAATGTAGGTCAAGAGGAATAAGAGGAAGGGGATATATACATATATATTTTTTTGTAAAAGTTTTGCTAGAAATGATTTTTTTTTTCAAAAATGGTTTATAGAAGAACGGCTGGCCGAGGTAGGCTAGTGGTTTAGGCTAATGAAAAAGCACATTCTAAGTGATGAAATCATTTTCCGCGTTAGCTTATTATTTCCTTCAAAGTTAAGCGATAACTTGGGATTGCATATTGATTAAATGATCTTCTCGAGCCGCCTTTTGATTTTCAGCTCGAGATGCTGCTTTGTCCTAACTTTTGCTTAGGTTACTTGAGATGTGTTCCCTAGCGGACATTTTCTTTTTTCTTTGATCCTCACTTTTGCCTAGGCTACCCTTTATTTTTATAGGTCTCCTAGCGGACCTTGGCCTAATTTTTGCGCAGCCCCCTTAGTGGGTTTCTTGCCAGGCCTTCATTTTTTATAGCGCTCGTGAGGTGGGATATCTTTATTTTTATTAAACCCTAGTCATGTTTGAATTCCTAATTGTTCCTTTGTTGTCCTTTCCATGCTATTATTGAGTAACATCTTTGTCACGAATACATTTTGTTTGTTAAGGGTTGATGGATGAGGCCTATAGTGAATATTTAAAGGGAGAAGAGAAACGAAAGAGTGATATGGCATTTAAAACAGTACTTTCAATTTACACGTGCCCCTTTAGCAAAGCTCGGAGGCCCGGGCATGCCCCAAGTTCGTGATTCGTACATAGAGAGATTAACCAAGGTTGCCCCCTAGAGAGGCATGGTTGATGATTGGTTGAACTATGTTAGGAACGCATTCCCACTTGCTTGAGTGTGGGTGTTTCGACTTTGGAGTGAAACCTTTATGAATTCTTGCTTTCTAAAAGGAATACTCAAGCTGCCTTTCGATTTTCAACTTGAGCATGCATTGCTTTTTTACATATATATATGTATATCCCTAACTTTTGCATAGGATGTATCCTATCGGGATTTTGATTCCTTTACCCTAATTTTTGCCTAGGACGTCGTTTACGGGTTTTCGTCTTAGTGGGTTTTTGTCATGCAATGCCTTTATTCTTCAATTGGGTTTTGTTGTAATTCCCTAGAAGCAAGGATTCATTCGTTCTTGATCATTCCTCCTATCCCAACAGTTGTCATTTCCGCATGGGGAACTCTCGGTGTTTGAATCGTCAATTTAGGCGTGTTATGCCCCCCAGTCTTCTTGCACAATTACTGGTTTTTAAGTGCTTTCAATTTGATGTATCAAGTTTGCACTTGATTACTGATCGAAGCCATATCCGGTCAAATAAAACGATTCAAATGCAATACTAGGAAGTTGTCCTAGGTCGTCTCCCAATGACCATTTTTCTCTGTCAAAGGCTTAAATTAAACACGAAGGGGGGGTTTGGTTGTTCATATTTTTTTAGCTTATAACACAATAAAACGCAGATAACACAACAAGTAAAATAGGTTGGCTCTTTGTTCGGATTGTAACTCTCTTATCCTTGGTTCACAATAAGATTACTCTATTAACCACTTAATCCTTGTTCCATCCGAGTTAACCAACTAAGCAAAGATTAACTTAAGATTTCCCTACACGAATTAAGCAAACGTATACAACATCAACCTCTTCACAAATTAAGCAACTATGGCATTGAGCACAACCCATTAAGCATGGACACATTCATACAAAGGTTAAAAGAAGAAGAATAAAGCAGAACAGAGATATACAAACATACCTAACCTCAAACAAAGATTACAATCCATAACAAGAAGCCAACCCAAGGGATTTTAGCCTTCCATTAAAATAGAACATAAACAAAAACAAAAGTGCAAGGGAAGGAGAGGAGAGCAGAACGAAAATGGATAATATGTATTCTTTAATGCAAGGGTTCAGATTCAAAACAAAAATGCTTACAAAAGGAGAGGAGAGTAAAACGTGAACTGTAGCTACAGAGAGCAAAGCGAAAAAAAACTAAAGAGAAGGATAGCCAAAACGTTAATGTCAGGAGAGGAAAATGTACAGAAAAACAAAGAGAAGACAGCACCACTACGTAGTCACATCAGATTATTCATCTAGTGGCTGCCAAGTCAGCCCTAGACTCCTATGACCTAAAATGAAATTGGGCCCCCATCTGGATGTGTCTGGCCCGAAAATGAACAATACAAGGTTAACAAAAATGTAAGTAGGTTGCTGATGTGGTGCTGACATGGCAGATGACATGGCAGCTCCTCTTGAAGTCCAGAAATTAATTCCAAGCCCAGATAATTATTAAACTGCCCTGAAAATGATAGCAAACTTAGGAGAAGTGATGGATGATCTTCTCCACGGATTTGCTTAGGCCGGATCTTCTTCAATGGAGGCTTGATTCTTCAACTCAAGAACACTTAGAAGCTTAAGAACTCACGGATGAACTCAACCTAGAACTAGGAGGGAAGCATCCAAGCTCAAGCATCAATGGAGAGCACACTTCAAAGAGGAGGATTCTAAGGTGAAATCCTAAGGTTTTGAAGATGAACTCTAAGGGACTTTTGAGAGAGGAAACTCGGCCAATGGCTCACAAATTTCAATTATGATCAAAAGTGAATACAAAAATGTGAAGGGAGGACTTAAGTATGCACGGAAATGAAGCACATAGGCACCTAAACCAAAGCTACACAAATTGGCGCCTAAAGTTTGAATTCAAATTTGAAATTTGAATTCAAACTTTGGTGCACATGTGTAAGTCCGAAAATTTAGGTACCAAGGTGCATTTAGGTCTGATTTGAGAGTCATTTAGGGTTAATTTGAGTGTCACATGTTCAGCCACCAATGGTGCAAAACATGTGACTCAAATGTAACTTAAATGGCTTCCAAATTAAACCTAGTTTAACCTAATTAGCATACTTTAGTATTCCTTGTATTTTCCTATTCTAATGACCTAATTACATTGGTCAAACAATTACAATGGAAAGGAAAAATTACAAGAATGAAAATGAGCCCAATATTGGGTACCAAAAGCCCAAAGGCCCATGAAGCCCAAAACTAGGCCCAACTAGCCTAAAACCTAAAATGCTATTCTATGTGGTCCAAAATACAAGACCAAAATATATGATACCTATACTAACATCATGTATACAAAACATATGAAATTAGCTATAACAAAATATGGCCCATGAAAAGTTCAACTTGGGCCTTCCCAGGCCCATCAGGCCCATTGGGCCCTGACTGGCCCAAACCTTCATGTCTAGCCAACTCCTCTTGGATCTTTGAGTATGTCACCTCTTGCACTCCAAAGCATGATTCCATCATCCCCTCCCTCTTGAAAAGGATTCGTCCTCAAATCTCGAGGATGAATGGAAGAAGAAAAATTAACTCCTACATATAAAACATGCAAGGAATAAGAAGTAACATGATAAGATAAAAGATCATGGATCCTAAGAGGAGTCCTAGTATCTAACCTAACAAAGAAAGATAAAATATTAGACTCTCTAGAAATAGGCTCCTCTTCTAAGCATAACCTAGAAGTAAAACCTAAAAATGTAAGAACACTATGACTAAGACAATGAAAAGACTGATTTTTAAACACTACAATATCTTGCCTAAAGTACCCTAAATGGTATCCTAGGCTTTTCCTAAAATATAAAGAAAATACTACTAAAAAACGTCCTAAACAATTTTGGATTTGATTGTTTATTAGATACTCATAGTCATATAATCTATTTTTGTCTTGTAGGGAAGGAAACATATTAAGTTCAAAAAAATAAGAACTTCCCATAAGATCAAACATAGAATATATATTACTACAAGTTATATCTACTAAACAATGTAAACCGAAAATTGGGTGCTTTATGAAATCTAAAGAAATACTTCCTTCCTTGTGCACCTTCAAGGAAGTAGTATAAGGAGTAACACTAGGTATAGTCCACTCCTTCTTCACTATATCTCGAAGTTGAGAAGAATTCTTTACTTGAAATTCATTTTGTTCCTCATTCTCAACTTTAAGATAAGTGGCAGTATTAGGATAAGAGTCAAGACTTTTGTGAATAAAGAGAGTTCTTTTTAAGTCTTGTTTGGTCATAAAATAACTCTCTTTTGTCATAAAGGTCTTAGTGGAGTCCCATTTATCCACACTCTTTCCTTCTTTCTTTTCTTTGTTTCTTTTCTTTTTCATTTGCTTTTGATCCTCAAACACTTGGGATGGTGTTAAAGGATTAAAAACAATTTCCTTATTTTTATGAGTGAAGGATAATTTGTTAGTGAGGCCATCATGTATAGTTTGTTTATCAAATTGCCATGGCCTACCAAGCAAAATATGACAAGCTTCCATAGGGATCACATCACATAAAACTTTGTCTTTATAATCCCCTATAGAAAACTTGACCTTCACTTGTTGATTCACCTCCAATTCCTCACCTTCATTGAGCCAATGAAGTTTATAAGGGTGAGGGTGAGGAATGGTGGTAAGGGCTAACTTGTTAACCATCCTTGTACTACAACAATTAGAACATGATCCACTATCAACAATGAGAGAACAAGTTCTTTTAGAAACCAAACATCTTGTATGAAAGATGTTCTCTCTTTGAGATAGTGAAGTGGGACAAGGTTGGCTTCCAAGAAGCCTTTTGATCATAAGAAGATCACCATCCACAGGATATAACTTTTCAATTTTAGGATCTTCCTCACTAGTCTCACTACCACTTGAAGTGGTAGAACTAGATTCATCAAGACTACTATAAATGTCTTGTCCTCTCAAAATCATGACCTTTTTAGTTGGACATTGAGAAGCTATATGGCCTCTCCCAAGACATTTAAAGCATTTGATGTCACTAGTTTTACTACTAGAAGTGACAACATTTTTATCATTTTCTTTTTCTTTTTCTTGACTTTTACTAGAGCTTTTAGAAGAGTCATATTGACCCTCCCTCTTGTAGTCATTCTTGATATAAGAGTTAGCTTGAGTTTTTCCTTTTAAAGAATTTTTCCTTAAATTTTGTTGTTCCACCCTTATACAAAGTTGGACCAAATCATCAAGGTCCCTATAAGGGAGTAACTCAACTCTATCTCTTATGTCAAAATTTAGACCACTCAAAAACCTAGCAATGGTCAATCTTTCCTCTTCCCTTATGCCAGCCCTCATGAGATACAACTCCATCTTTTGTCTATACTCCTCAACACTCATATTCTTTTGTTGGAGTCTTTGGAGCTTATCCATAAGCTCCCTACTATAATAAGAAGGTATGTGCCTTCTTCTCATAGCACTCCTCAACTCATTCCAATAAGTGATTGGAGGGTCATTGTGAAGTCTTCTCTCTCTCTCTAAGGATGTCCACCAATACATAGCTTGTCCTTGGAAAGCTAAGGTGGCCAAGGGAACTTTTCTTTCTTCACCTACTTGGTGACAAGTGAAGATTTGCTCCACTTTCATTTCCCAATCCAAGTAGGCATCCACATCTTCTTTTCCATGAAAGTAAGGGAGATCAACCCTTGATTCCCTCACTTTGTGTTCTTTAATGACTCTCCTAGGATGAGGTTGATAGTATGCATCCATGTTCAAACTACCATCATATTCTTGGCTTTGAGAATCATTGGAGCTCTTGGTTGAGCTCCTAGAAGAACCTTTTGGACTTTTATTTTTATTCAATCTTTTCAAAAGTTTTTCTTCTCGTTGCTTAATCTTTTGAATCTCTTGTTCTAAAGCCATGATTTGTACTTCCTTTTCAAGTTTTTCTTTTTGCTTTTGAAGTATTTCATCATGCTTCCAAAGTTTTAGTGCCTCAACCTCCTTGACAATTGTTTTAAAACTTTTAGGAGATTCAAAGTCACTACTACTTTGAGAATGTTGACTCATGATTAAGCAATAAGATTTTATATGCTATGCAAAAAGTTATAAAATGTTTTTGGTATTTTCTAGGAATGAAAATAGCACTTGGAAGTCTAAGTGTACAAGTTGCACTATCAAGGGAGGTGAGCTACAAAGAGCCACTTAATAACCAAGCCTTTTCAAGTGGAAATCACTAAACTCCTTTGTGGTACTTCCAATTCCCCAAAACTTTTCACAAAAATTTTGAATGCTTTTTCACAATTTGTTTGTTTTTGAGACTAAACTAAACGTGAGCAAGTAAATCTACACAAGTCTAGACGTTTCAAGGCAGCAAAATAAAGCAATTAAAAGACAAAGAACTTAAAGGAATCAAGATAAGTAACTAGTCGGGTTCCCTAAGTGGAAGCTTGAAACATATGAAATTTCCAAGCCACTTCCACTAGCACTACACGTGAGGATGCTAACAAGGATTTAGATATACCTGACCAGCTTCTTAATACTCCCTCCAAGCTTTACAAATTGATTTTAAAATACAAGAGAGATTGCAAAATTTAAACTAGCCTAGAAAGCAATAAATGGCGGTTTTGGTGACCAATTTAGTGACGGATTGTTGTGCAAATTTTCCAACACTTAATCAAGTGTTTAATCCGCCACTAATCCTTCAATATGATGCTACAGGACCTGCAAAAGAAACACAACAAAGAGGTTAATGGTGGCTGCCTCACAAGGTGAAAGGAATGGTCACTCAAGTGAAGGAAGTTTAGGAGAAGTTTTGGTCACTAAATTAGGTCAAATTTTTAGGTCTTAGTGTCCAAAATTTTCCTACTCTTTGTTGAGCAATGCTTGATCCTTGAGCAAGGATTTGAGGCCACTTCCAGCACAAGGAAATTATTGAAAGAAAACTAGACAAGCAATAAAGCACAATTTGGAAAGCTTATACCAAAAGTTAAGAGTAATATGTATATATGACAAGACTCAAAGAGGTTCAACAAGTAAAACTGGAAAATAAGACTCCAAATAAAGCTAGCACTCAGTTAGGAATGTTCCTAGATAGGTACTAGAGTAGATGAACAAAACAAAAAAAATTTGAAAGCAATTGGATAAGTATAGCACAAGTAGTAGTCAAAACAATAACAAGGAATCAAGTGATTTTTCACCAATGTACACCTCTCGGCTTTTTCACTTTAAAATGCTTTCTCTAATTTTTTTTTAATTCTTTCTTTTTCTATATTCAAGTTAAGAGTCCAGAGAGTATATTTTCCTTTTGTTTCAAATTTTTCTAAGATTCCAAGCTATAGAAACCGTGACTACAAGTTAGACAAAAATTCAAATGAAAACAAGGAAACTAGTGCACTAGTTTTTAGGTTTTGTCTTGGATTCTTTTGTACACTTTTCTTCTTTGAATCTTTGTACTTTTCTTTTGATTTAGGCTCTGTTTTTGTCTCTGTTTTCAGCCTATTTACTTTTTAAAATTTGAATCCAAAAGATAGTGCACTAGAAGCAAGATTAAGCACTTGAAATTTTGAGTCACAAAAATTTTTATAAGATTTTTCAATGGAAATGTGATTTGAAAACTTAAGACACAATGGAAACCTAACTCTAAAGAAACTTACTAGAACTAATAGCAAGTTATGAACACAATAAGGTAAAAGAAAAAGCACATATAGGAGGCAAGAACAATAAACAAACCGAGAGCAACAAATTGATGAACAAGACACAAAGAAATTTAGGTCAACATGCTATTCAAGGAATTTTAAGACATATAAAGACTACACAAACATACTAAGACAAAACATGGATTAAAAACCAAAATCTAAATGCAATGTATGCAGTCCAATCACGGACACATATTAGGAATGGAGAGACTCAAAATTAAAATAAAAAACAAGCACAAGCTAATAGGTCCTAAACAAGTTGATTGAGAAAGAAACTCAAAAACAATCAACCAATGGATCTATGGAACACAAGAGGATTCAAAACATATAGATCGACAACGAAACTTAAACAAGACAAGAAGAACATATTGAACACAAATTCGAACACAAAAAGATGAAGCACTTATCTCCTTGAAGAACCTTGCTCTTGATACCAAAAATGATAGCAAACTTAGGAGAAGTGATGGATGATCTTCTCCACGGATTTGCTTAGGCCGGATCTTCTTCAATGGAGGCTTGATTCTTCAACTCAAGAACACTTAGAAGCTTAAGAACTCACGGATGAACTCAACCTAGAACTAGGAGGGAAGCATCCAAGCTCAAGCATCAATGGAGAGCACACTTCAAAGAGGAGGATTCTAAGGTGAAATCCTAAGGTTTTGAAGATGAACTCTAAGGGACTTTTGAGAGAGGAAACTCGGCCAATGGCTCACAAATTTCAATTATGATCAAAAGTGAATACAAAAATGTGAAGGGAGGACTTAAGTATGCACGGAAATGAAGCATATAGGCACCTAAACCAAAGCTACACAAATTGGCGCCTAAAGTTTGAATTCAAATTTGAAATTTGAATTCAAACTTTGGTGCACATGTGTAAGTCCGAAAATTTAGGTACCAAGGTGCATTTAGGTCTGATTTGAGAGTCATTTAGGGTTAATTTGAGTGTCACATGTTCAGCCACCAATGGTGCAAAACATGTGACTCAAATGTAACTTAAATGGCTTCCAAATTAAACCTAGTTTAACCTAATTAGCATACTTTAGTATTCCTTGTATTTTCCTATTCTAATGACCTAATTACATTGGTCAAACAATTACAATGGAAAGGAAAAATTACAAGAATGAAAATGAGCCCAATATTGGGTACCAAAAGCCCAAAGGCCCATGAAGCCCAAAACTAGGCCCAACTAGCCTAAAACCTAAAATGCTATTCTATGTGGTCCAAAATACAAGACCAAAATATATGATACCTATACTAACATCATGTATACAAAACATATGAAATTAGCTATAACAAAATATGGCCCATGAAAAGTTCAACTTGGGCCTTCCCAGGCCCATCAGGCCCATTGGGCCCTGACTGGCCCAAACCTTCATGTCTAGCCAACTCCTCTTGGATCTTTGAGTATGTCACCTCTTGCACTCCAAAGCATGATTCCATCAGAAAATAAAAATTGGAATAATTAGATTCAAAAAATTCAAATTAGTTAAAATATGAATTACCAGTCCAATTAAAGCCCAAATAGAAAACAGTGCAGAATATCAACAATTAGGCACAAATCAGAGATTAAAATAAGTACATAAAGGTAAGAAAATAAGGGGAAATAATGACTCATCAGTTACCAATGATCTCATTATTTGTTTAACACGCACAGGTTAGGTTTCCCTTTTTATTCTTATTTATTATTTACAAGGAAGAAATATTATCTATATGAAATACCTCTTGGACGAGCTTTATTGAATCTTCAAATATAGAGAAGGTGCTTTGTGGTGACCTTTCACACTACAGTATGCCTCACAAATCTCAAGAAATACAATAGGAGAGAGATGTCGCAACCCAAAAATTTTTGATCTCATCAATTAAGGAATGCCCGGACACTAGACTAATCCTTAATTAATGGTTTTGAAAAATGAGTTCATGGAGTCGCCACCAATGTTTTACTCAAAATATTGGAAAAAGAAAAGGTTTTTAAAAATCCAATAATGGCCTTGATAACCAGAATTGGGTTCGAGGGTCGATTATGGTAGGGAAGGTATTAAGCACCCCTACAACGCCCTCAAATGGTACCCTATGATGAAGTTAATGTTATAAACAATAATAATATAAATATTAAATCCCCTTTTATTAATAACTATTTACATGCTTGACATTTAAATTATACAATTGACTCTAAAATGTCTACATGATTTGATAGGATCCTCCCTTCCATGGATGATTTTGACTCTTGAAGAGGGAATCCTTGCCCAAAGATCTTAGGCTCACCAAAGGAAAGAGATGATCTGGAGGTTTAGGGGAAGATGGTTTTGGGACTTCAAGATGATGAAGGGTGGAGGATGGTGTATGAATGCTCACAGTTGGCTCACTCCAAGTTGATGAGGACATGGGCAAGGATTTAGGAGCACTCAAGGGACTTGGAGGACCAATGACTAGGGCAAGGACTAAAAGGGCCAAGGATGCTTTGCAACAAGTTGCGGCCCTTATTCTTGAAGAAATGCCCAATGATGAAGACAAGGTCAAGATGGTGAATTGTATCAAGGATTATGAAGACTAATTACGCCATTTTCTTAGTGGGTGTTTTTTTAGTACTTGTAATTAGTAAATAAAGGCCTAAAACTCTTGTTAAAGTGGCTGCCAACTCTTGTTTGGGCTGCACCACTTATTGGGCTAGTTATTAGGCAAGTTGTTTTTAGTTAAATAAGGTCCAAAACCTTTGGGATGAATCAGCCATGAGGCATACCAAAGGGTGCACGAATTTAGCATGTGTTTGTTTTGCATTAGTGGTCATAATTGTTAGGCTTAGTGGAGTTCATTAATTGCCCACTAATGGAGTTCATTAATTGCCCACTAATGTAAGTGAAAGGTCTTGGTTGTAAGCTATATAAGCTGCCCATTGGGATGAATAAGAACAGATCAGAATTTGAGTTTTATTAACTGAGAGTGATTCTCCAATTGTTCTTGAGTGATTCAAGAATTTGGGCATATCAAAGGATCATCCACAATTCTTTGTGTGAAGCCTTCCTTGGAAGAGTGATTCTTCCTCCATTCCTTTACCGTTTCCTTCCCTCCATTTCTTGCATCTAATTTCCTTACCTACATTCCAGAAATTAAGTCCAAGATTTTAACCCAAAAGATCCTTCCCTACATTCCAGAAATTAAGTCTAAGATTTTGAACCCAAAAGATCCTTTTTCAACTCTGGTGCAATTAGGAATCATATCATTTGGTATCAAGAGCTCCGGTTTTTTGGGTTCATCCACATCATTTGCTGGAATTTCTTTGGGTAACATCCTTCCTTGTTATTTCTCATTACCATTGATATTACCTTAGTGTTCTTTCTTTATTTGTTGAACCATTGCAAAAATTAGGCCTTAATAGTGTTAAAAAATATTAAATAAAATAAAATTCGTGCATAATAAAAAAAAAAAAAAAAAAAAAGAAGAAAGAGTTGTGGCTGAATGGTTCATGCGTTTAGAACACTTGAAACTCAATCTTTAAGGTAATATTTTGGTTTGGTTGAAGGTTGTTACTAACTTATCTAAATTCCAGTTTTTGATTCCTAAATTTCCTTGTTTTTTTTTAATTTTTGGTGGCTGTTTTGTATTCCTTTTTAAGCCTACCCTAAACCTTGCTTTTAACACAAAAAATTGTGGTTTGTTCTTTGTGTTGTCTACTTTTTTTGAATTGCTTTAAAAAAAAAATAATAATAAAAAAAAAAAGCCATTAAGAGTGACATACACGAGTGTTCATTTTACGAGTGTAAACAAGTGAGAAGAGTGGTGAGGTCCTATTTTCTTTGTGTTTGTTATTACTCTTGTTTTTGAAGTATGGCAGATGGAAATCATTTGGATGGAACACAAAGACTCTTGTTCGACGCTATTAATGCTCAAATGCAAAGATTATTGAGAGAAAACAATGAAGAGTTGTATGGAAGAATTGAGCGATTAGAGAATCGTGATCATCATGAAGAAGAAAGGAGAGGAAGAAATGGTGGTGCTCCTAGGCAAAACAGAATTGAAGGTGTTAAACTTAATGTTCCTCCATTTAAGGGGAAGAGTGATCCGGAAGCCTATGTGGAATGGGAACTCAAAATAGAACATATTTTCACTTGTAACAATTATGATGAAGAGCAAAAGGTGAAACTTGCAGCAGCGGAGTTCTCGGACTATGCACTTGTGTGGTGGAATAAGTTGAAAAGAGAAAGGTTGAGAAATGAAGAGCCTTTGGTGGAAACATGGGCTGAAATGAAAAGGCTCATGAGGAAACGTTATGTGCCGGCTAGCTATGCTAGAGATGTGAAATTTAAACTTCAAAAATTGTCACAAGGCACCAAAGGAGTTGAAGAGTATTACAAGGAATTGGACTTGCTCATAATGCAAGCCAATATTGAAGAAGATCCAGAACTAACCATGGCTCGTTTTATTAATGGCTTGAATAACGATATTCGTGATGTTGTTGAATTGCAGGAATTTGTTGAGATAGAAGACTTGCTGCACAAATCCATTCAAGTGGAACAACAACTCAAAAGAAAAAGTGTGACCAAGAAGAGTTCTTCTAATTATAATTCCTATAGTTGGAAGGACAAAAATAAGAAGGAGGTGGCTGCCACTCCAAGCAATCTAGCATCTACTTCTCATGGAAAATCATCCTCTAAGTCCTTAGAACAGCCTCAAAAGAAGAGTAAAGACATAAAATGCTTTAAGTGTCAAGGCATGGGTCATTATGCCTATGAGTGTCCTACCAAAAGGACCATGGTTCTCAAGGAGAATGGAGATTACACTAGCCAATCTGATGTTAGTGAGGAAGAAGAAGGTGACATTGAGGAGGAAGAGGAGGCCCTTGAGGGAGATTTATTGATGATTAGGAGAATGATGGGTAGTCAAATGAGTCCTTTAGAAAGAAGCCAAAGGGAGAATATTTTCCACACAAGATGTTCCATCAATGGAAAGGTTTGCATGGTGATTATTGATGGAGGGAGTTGCGCTAATGTGGCTAGTGCTAGATTAGTGTCAAAGCTAAATTTAGACACTAAACCACATCCTAGGCCATATAAACTTCAGTGGCTTAGTGAGGATGGAGAGGTGCAAGTGAGGCAGCAAGTAGAAGTGGATATTTCCATTGGAAAATACAAAGATAAGGTGCTATGTGATGTAGTTCCAATGGAGGCCAGCCACATACTTTTGGGAAGGCCTTGGCAATTTGACACTAAAGCCGTCCATGATGGCTATTCCAATAAGATCTCTTTTGTGCACCAAAATAAAAAGATTGTCCTCAAGCCTTTGAGTCCTAAAGAGGTGTGTGAGGATCAAATGAGGATGAGAGAAAAGATTTCTTTGGAGAGAAAAGAAAGTGATCTTGAGAAAAAGAGTGAACAAAAACTTGAGAAAAAAAAAAGTGGAAAGAAAAGGAGCGAAACACTTGAGAGAAAAGAGAGTCTTTTGGCAACAAAGGGTGAGGTGAAGAGGTTGTTCCTTGCTAAACAGCCCCTTTATCTAATGTATTGCAAAAATCAGATTTTAAACACTAACACTTTTGATGAATTGGAAATACCTTCTAGTGTTAAATCTCTTTTGCAGGAATTTCATGACGTTTTTCCATCAAGTGTACCAAGTGGATTACCACCTTTGAGGGGAATTGAACACCAAATTGATCTCATTCCAGGAGCTTCCTTACCCAATAGGCCAGCTTATAGGAGCAATCCACAAGAAACGCAAGAAATTCAAAAGCAAGTGGATGAACTCATGACCAAAGGATGGGTAAGAGATAGCATGAGTCCTTGTGCTGTTCCGGTAATTTTGGTCCCTAAAAAAGATGGGACATGGAGAATGTGTTCTGATTGTAGGGCTCTAAATAACATCACCATAAAATATAGGCACCCAATTCCTAGACTTGATGATTTGCTTGATGAATTGCATGGTGCAAGTATTTTCTCTAAAATTGATTTGAAAAGTGGATATAATCAAATTAGAATTAGAGAGGGTGATGAATGGAAAACTGCTTTTAAAACAAAATATGGTTTGTATGAGTGGTTGGTTATGCCTTTTGGCTTAACTAATGCACCAAGTACTTTTATGAGATTGATGAACCATGTTTTGAGGGAATTTATTGGCAAATTTGTTGTGGTATATTTTGATGATATTCTTGTCTATAGCACTTCTCTTGAATTGAATGTGGAACATTTGAAATCTGTTCTGAAGGTGCTTAAGGAAGAACAATTGTTTGCCAATCTTGAAAAATGTGTGTTTTGTACTGATCATGTTGTATTCCTTGGTTTTGTTGTAAGTTCTAAAGGAGTACAAGTAGATGAGGAAAAGGTTAAGGCCATCCAAGAATGGCCCACACCTAAATCCGTGAGTGAAGTGAGAAGTTTCCATGGTTTGGCAAGTTTTTATAGGAGGTTTGTTAAGGACTTTAGCACCTTGGCAGCACCTCTTAATGAAGTAGTAAAGAAACATGTGGTTTTTAAGTGGGGAGGGAAACAAGAGGAAGCCTTTGTTGCTCTTAAGCAAAGGCTAACCAATGCTCCCATTCTTGCCTTACCAAACTTTGCTAAATCTTTTGAAATTGAATGTGATGCTTCCAATGTTGGGATTGGGGCTGTGTTGTTACAAGAAGGACATCCAATTGCTTATTTTAGTGAGAAGTTAAGTGGAGCTGCCCTTAATTTTTCCACTTATGATAAGGAATTGTATGCCTTGGTAAGAGCTTTGAAAACATGGCAACACTACCTTTTTCCCAAAGAGTTTGTAATACATAGTGACCATGAGTCCCTAAGGTATTTGAAGGGACAAGGCAAGCTTAACAAGAGGCATGCCAAGTGGGTGGAGTTTTTGGAACAATTTCCCTATGTCATAAAACATAAAAGGGGAAAAGGGAACATTGTGGCTGATGCTTTATCAAGGAGACATATATTGCTTTCCACTCTTGAAACTAAATTGCTTGGATTTGAATCTTTGAAAGAAATGTATGATTCTGATGAAACTTTTGGTGAAATATATGCTGCATGTGAGAAACTATCTCAATATGGGTATTTTAAGCACAATGGGTTTTTATTTAAAGAAAACAAATTGTGTGTGCCTACATGTTCCATTAGAGAATTGCTTGTTAGTGAATCACATGGTGGTGGTTTGATGGGGCACTTTGGGATTAAAAAGACTTTGGAAATTTTACAAGAACATTTCTTTTGGCCTCATATGAAACGTGATGTGCAAAAATTTTGTGAACATTGTGTTGTGTGCAAAATGGCTAAATCTAAATCATTGCCACATGGATTGTATACTCCTTTGCCTACTCCTGAATATCCTTGGATTGACATATCTATGGACTTTGTTTTGGGACTGCCTAGAACAAAGAATGGCAAAGATTCTATTTTTGTGGTTGTTGACAGGTTTTCAAAAATGGCACATTTCATACCTTGCAAAAAGGTAGATGATGCGTGTCATGTGGCTGATTTGTTTTTCAAAGAAGTTGTGAGGCTTCATGGTGTGCCAAGGAGTATTGTAAGTGATAGGGATGCTAAATTCCTTAGTCATTTTTGGAGGACTTTGTGGGGCAAGTTAGGTACTAAATTATTATTTTCAACAACTTGTCACCCACAAACCGATGGACAAACTGAGGTAGTCAATAGAACTTTGGGGACCTTGCTTAGGACTGTTTTAAAAAAGAATATTAAGTCCTGGGAAGCAAGTTTGCCTCATGTTGAATTTGCATATAATAGGGCTGTCCATAGCACAACAAATTGTTCACCTTTTGAGGTTGTGTATGGTTTTAACCCTTTGACTCCTCTTGATTTATTGCCTATGCCTAACATTTCTGTTTTTAAGCATAAAGAAGGGCAGGCCAAAGCGGACTGTGTGAAGAAGTTACACGAACGTGTGAAGGCTCAAATTGAGAAGAAAAATGAGAGCTACGCGAAACATGCTAACAAAGGGCGAAAGAAAGTTGTGTTCCAACCTGGTGATTGGGTTTGGGTACACATGAGGAAGGAAAGATTTCCGGAACAAAGGAAATCAAAGCTTTTGCCAAGAGGGGATGGTCCATTTCAAGTACTAGAAAGAATAAATGACAATGCTTACAAGATTGAATTGCCCGGTGAGTACAATGTTAGTTCCACTTTCAATGTTTCTGATTTATCTCTCTTTGATGTAGATGATGGAGACTTTGATTTGAGGACAAATTCTTCTCAAGAGGGAGGGAATGATGAGGACATGGGCAAGGATTTAGGAGCACTCAAGGGACTTGGAGGACCAATGACTAGGGCAAGGACTAAAAGGGCCAAGGATGCTTTGCAACAAGTTGCGGCCCTTATTCTTGAAGAAATGCCCAATGATGAAGACAAGGCCAAGATGGTGAATTGTATCAAGGATTATGAAGACTAATTACGCCATTTTCTTAGTGGGTGTTTTTTTAGTACTTGTAATTAGTAAATAAAGGCCTAAAACTCTTGTTAAAGTGGCTGCCAACTCTTGTTTGGGCTGCACCACTTATTGGGCTAGTTATTAGGCAAGTTGTTTTTAGTTAAATAAGGTCCAAAACCTTTGGGATGAATCAGCCATGAGGCATACCAAAGGGTGCACGAATTTAGCATGTGTTTGTTTTGCATTAGTGGTCATAATTGTTAGGCTTAGTGGAGTTCATTAATTGCCCACTAATGGAGTTCATTAATTGCCCACTAATGTAAGTGAAAGGTCTTGGTTGTAAGCTATATAAGCTGCCCATTGGGATGAATAAGAACAGATCAGAATTTGAGTTTTATTAACTGAGAGTGATTCTCCAATTGTTCTTGAGTGATTCAAGAATTTGGGCATATCAAAGGATCATCCACAATTCTTTGTGTGAAGCCTTCCTTGGAAGAGTGATTCTTCCTCCATTCCTTTACCGTTTTCTTGCCTCCATTTCTTGCATCTAATTTCCTTACCTACATTCCAGAAATTAAGTCCAAGATTTTAACCCAAAAGATCCTTCCCTACATTCCAGAAATTAAGTCTAAGATTTTGAACCCAAAAGATCCTTTTTCAACTCTGGTGCAATTAGGAATCATATCACAAGTGAAGGTGGAGGCCACTCTAGGGTTTCACTCTCCAAAGGTGGAGAATGAAGGGGGCTAGCCGAACTAACCTAGGGACTAAGGATAGGATTTGAGGCAAAGAAATGCTCTCTCAAATTCATATAATCCAAAGTATTTACAAGGTGTGGTGCATTGGGTATTTATAGGAGGGGAGGCATCTAGGGTTGCATTTCATAAGGCAAATGCACTCCAAATGAAATGCAAATGAACCCTAGATGCAACTTGGTGGCCAAGGATGGAATCTTTGGGTTTAGATTGGCTACATCTAGGTGCATGATAAGACCATGCAACCTTTGCCCTCCACTTGGGCCTAAGCCTTTCAAACACCAAAAATAGATCCAAGAGCACAAAAAATGTGTCACCCTTCTAATTTAACACCCTAGCCCAAAATTAAAACCCTAATCATCTAGAGCACCCCATAATACAAGGGTAAAATGGGAAATACAAAAGAAAATATATTCTAAGTCCTAAACACCCCAAAATACAAGGGTAAAATTGGAAATACAATTAAAATAAATTCTATGACTAAAATACCCCAAAGTACAAGGTAAAATTGGAATAAAGCAATAAAATTCTATACTACTCAAATTGGGCCTAGGAGATGGATCTACACATGGTATCTCTCCATTCTCCTAGCCATGAACCATGTGATGGGTCTCACATGAAGTACCAAGGATGGTCCTCCATCATCCCCTCCTTCTTCAGAAGGATTTGACTTCAAATATTTAAGCTCTTCCATTCCATTGATCCTTCAAAAAGGTGTGAAATCATAATTAGGGAAGTAAAATACTAAAACTTAGCTATGCAATCCTTAAGTACACAATTTGTTGAATGAAAGTGTTAGGGTCAAGAGGCATAACCATATAAGAAAATTTTCAAAAGTTGTGGTGACCCCATGTAATTCATTCATCAATTCGTCTATCTTAGGGATTGGGTGCCTAGACTTTATTGATGGCTTTCTAAAATGGTGAACATCCTCTATTGCCATCTTTCTTTGGCACCAAAAGAATGAGGATGGCACAAGGGTTAAGGTTCTCTTGAACCTAGCCCTTTTTCTTCAAAGGAAAAATTCTTTTTTTCTTTTCTTTTGTTTTTGTTTTTGTTTTTGTTTTTCTCCTCTTCATCTTTCTTAGCTTTTAGTTTGAGTTGGTCCTCATTCACTTGAGGGGGTGATAGAGGACACCACACAAACTTCTTACCTAAGTGTTGGAAACTTATTTTATTGGTGAAGCCATCATGGATTGTTTGTTTGTCAAATTACCATGGCCTCCCAAGCAAGACATGACTAACCTCTAATGGCACTATGTCACACAAAACATCTTCTTTATAGTTGCCAATAGAGATTGGTATTCTTTCTTGTTGGTTAACTACAACACTTCTTTCCTCATTGATCCATTGCATTTTGTAAGGTTTAGGATGAGGTTTTGTAGTTAAGGCTAGCTTATCAACCAATCTAGTACTACAACAATTAGAAGTAGACCCACTATCGACAATGAGAGAACAAGTGCTTTCTAAGACCTTGCATTTTGTTTGAAACAAGTTCTTTCTTTGTGATTGGTGAATTTCACTAGATTGATTATTACGGAGCCTTCTAACCAACAATAGGTCTCCTTCACAAGGTAAGATTTCTTCCTCGGAATCTATGGCTTCTTCTTCACTACTAGAGGAAGAAGAAGTAGCTTCATCAAGGCTACTATAGTGGTATTGGGCTTTTAAAACAGTTTTCTTTGTAGGACATTGGGAAGCAATATGTCCTCTTCCAAGAAACTTGAAGCACTTGATTTCACTTGACTTAGACTCTTTGGAAGGTGCTTTAAAAGATGATTTTTCTTTTTCTTTTTCTTCTTTTTCTTTTAAGTTGATGCTCCACCCTTGAACAAAGTTGAACAAGTTCATTTAAATCTCTATAAGGTAAAAGTTAAACTTTGTCTCTTATTTCAAGGTTTAAACCACTTTGAAATCTTGAGATTGTGGTCCTCTCTTCTTCCCTTATCCCAGCCCTCATCATGAGTAACTCCATAGATTGCCTATATTCTTCCACACTAGATGACCCTTATTTCAATCTTTGTAACTTGTCCATAAGCTCACGGTCATAGTATGGAGGAATATGCCTCCTTCTCAAGGCACTACGGAGCTCATTCCAATATTGAATTGGAGGCTCATAGTTTATTCTTCTATCTTTTTCTAAGGAGGTCTACCAATACATAGCATGCCCTTGGAAGCTAAGGGTTGCTAAAGAAACCTTCTTATCTTCACTCACTCCATGGAAAGAGAAAAGTTATTCAACTTTCATTTCCCAATCCAAATAATTTTCAACAATGTCTTTGCCATGGAATAGGGGAAGAGTGATGTTGGGTTCCCTATTGGAAGACTCCCTATGTCTAGGTTGCCTTGGGGGTCTTTGATAGTAATCATCATTGTGATGACTACTATAGAAGATATCACTTGGAGTTGGGGTATGATGCCCCTCCTCCTCATGAATAGTTGAGGGTACCATATGCCCCTTGCCCTTTGAGGACTTAAGAGAAGTGACTCTTGGTTTTGAACCACTAGTCTCTCCTCCCACAACTAGCCTATTAAGCAACCTTTTTATTTCTTCGTTATTTTTCTCAAATTCTTTTTCTTTTCTTCTCAATTCTTCCTCTCTTTTTATATTTTCCTCTGTTGAAGATTGAAGAATCTACATCTGGAAGATGTTCCCTAGAAGTTTTAGTTTTGATGTTTTGCTCATGTTGCTTTTTATTTTAAGCCTATGTCAAAAGGATAATGTATTGATTGTTTAAAAGATTAGGCTTGTATGTGTTTGTTTGTTATGTGTTAAAAATTAGTAATTAACATGAAGGTGAAAATATCATAATACTCATTTTTCTTATTTCATTCATTGTTGAGAACATGAAGTATTAATTTACTGAGTGTTTGAGACTTTAAATGAAAACTTGAAAACATCAGAAATTTTCTGAGTTAAGGAATAGATTACCTGAACTGGTAATAGATTACCTGACTCATGTTGAAAAACTGATTGATACTGGATTAATCGATTACCATGTGTGGTAATAGATTACCAAACTGATTCTGATGATTTCAAGAGGAAAAAGGATCGTGTTAATCGATTATCTCTTTAAAGTAATCGATTACCTCTGTTCCAAATGTGAGTTTTGTGTTATTTTGGCATCGTGTTAATCGATTACCATGTTAGGTAATAGATTAAAACAGGAGCTGAAACAATTAGTTCAGTTATTCTAACTCGTGGTAATAGATTACCATCACAGGTAATAGATTATCTCCGTTATGAATATAACTGAAATAACTGTTTCCTTGCACATAAAAATTGTCTTTAAATAAGATTAAAACTGAAGTTTTTTTAACAAGAAAAAAGAAGAGAAAAAAGAGAATTTTCACACACGGAAAGAAGAGAAATACTTACACGAACATGAGAGACTTTTTTTTAGAATACACATTACTGCAAAAGAGAAAAAGATTTTCTGAAAAAGAAAGAAAGAACATATCTGCTGAAAATCAACTTTTGGAAAAAGAAGTGTGCAAGATCAATTCAAGAAGATGAAGTTCATATAGAAAATTCATTCTAAACTGGTTTACATTGTTGAAGATCATATCTACACGAACAGGTGTACTCGTTTCTGATCTTTTGTTATTGTTTGAATGGTTTTAACTCTTGAGATTAGAGAATCTCTGGAAGAGTTGTGTAAAGAGAAATCTTGAGATAGGTTTTTCTCAAGTAGGATATTGTGGGATCAATATTCTTGGGTTATATGTTTCTTGTGGAGTCAAGAAATGGTTTGTTAATCTTGTAGGTGTCAAGATTTGCTTGTTAAATTCATTGATTGGATATTGCTTGTGCAGGGTGCATGTAAAGAATATCAATAGTGGATTTGACTGGATTTAGAGGTGTATCTAAATCTGAAACTGGATGTAGGCCTTTGGATGGCTGAACCAGTATATATCTTGGTGCATGATTTTCTTAACTCTTACACTCTTTACATTCTGTATAAGTTTCATGATTAATGTTGTATGAAGAAAAACATTATCTGCAGAAACTGAACTTTAAAGATTCTTGGTAATTGATAAATTCAATCTTTACATATCTTGTTATTCAAATCTTGTTGGATAAGCTGTGCATTTATAACTCTGAATTACCTTTTTTTGTTTAAAGGTTTGTTTTAAATCAAGATTTGTTTGGTAAAGATTTAGAAAGCGAAGAAGAAAAGGAAAAATAACATAGAATCTATTCAACCCCCCCTTCTAGATTCTAACCGTAGGGACCAACAATTGGTACCAGAGCTGTATCTTGTAAAACATTCAAGACTAGATCTTTAGAAAGGTTAGATGGCTGGTAATCAATTACCGTTTGCTGAAGGTGCTTCTATAAACAGACCCCCATTGTTTTGTGGAGATAACTATCCCTTTTGGAAAGTTAGAATGAAAATTTTCATGGAATCTGTTCATAGAAATATTTGGCAGGCTGTAATCACAGATTACAAAATACCCACTAAGATAGAGGGAGGAAAAGAAATTGAGAAACCATATGATAGCTGGGATCAAAGTGAAATTAGAAGAGCAGAGAATGATGCAAAAGCTTTAAATATCATACATTCTGCACTAAATTCTGATGAATTTTTTAGAATTTCAGCTTGTTCTACAGCAAAGGAAGCTTGGGATTTAATCCAAGTAACACATGAAGGAACTCCAGAAGTGAGAAGAGCTAGAAAGAACACACTCATTCAGGAATATGAAACCTTCAGAATGAATCAAGGTGAAACTGTCATGGATATGCAAAAGAGGTTCATTCACATAATAAATCACCTAAAAGGATTAGGGAAAGACTTCGTGGAAGAAGAAGTAAATGTCAAAATCCTGAAGTCACTAAACAGAAGATGGCAACCAACTGTCACAGCAATTACAGAGTCAAAGAACTTAGCTCAGATGACAAGTGCTGAGTTATTTGGAAAGCTAAGAGAATATGAGATGGATCTGTCAAGGATTGCTGATGAAGAACAAAAAGATAAAAAGGCAAAAGGTCTGGCCTTAAAGGTAAAAGAATCCTCAAGTGATGAAGAGGATAGCAGCAATGAAAGTTCTGAACAAGAAGAATTAAATCTAATGGTGAAGAATTTCAGAAAATTCATGAGAAGGAAGAACAACAATAAGAGATTCTCCAGTCAGAAGAAATCCTTCAAGAAGAATGAAAACTCATCTCCAAAGTTCAAATGTTTTGAATGTGGAAAAGCTGGACACATGAGAGCTGACTGTCCAAGCCTGAAAAAGAATGAGGAGACGAAACAAAAGTTCAGATCAAAGAAAAAGAAAGCATACATAGCATGGGAAGAGAATGCCTCAACAACTTCAAGTGATAGTGATGAGGATCAGGAAGCAAATCTCTGTCTCATGACCAAACATAATTCAGATTATGAGGTATATGATTCTGACTCATCTATTGACTCGTATGATGAATTGCAAAATGCATTTGCTGAACTGTATGCTGAAGCAAAGAAATTAGAAAAATCAAATAATGTTTACAAAAAGAAAATGACACACATGAGAGATAAAATTTCTGATTTAGAGAATGATAACAGGAAACTACTTTCAGATATCTCTAAACTAAAGTCACCATGTGAGAACTGTGAAACATTGTATGCTGCATTAAAAGCAAAGGATAAAGAAAAACAGAATATTAATGTTATGAAATCCATTAATTCCCACTCATGTAACTATTGTATGAAATCTGGTCATAACTACTACAGATGCATGATAAGGAAATTTGGCATTCCTAGTGGAAAATATAAATGGATTAAGAAATTAGATTATGTACTCACTGATTCTCCAGGACCCAAGATCCATTGGGTACCAAAATCAAATTGAATAACTTGTGTTGCAGGTGTGCTTGAGAGCAAAGCAATCAATGTGGTACTTAGACAGCGGCTGCTCAAGACACATGACAGGAGATAAAAGCAAATTTATCTCATTACAGGAAAAAGAAGGAGGATCTGTAACATATGGAGATAACAACAAAGGCAGAATACTAGGCTCAGGCAGTGTTGGTAATAATTCCAATACTCTCATTGAAAATGTCCTGTATGTAGAAGGTCTCAAATATAACCTGCTTAGTATTAGCCAGCTTTGTGACAAAAATTACAATATCTCTTTTAATAATCAATGCTGTATGGTTTGTGATAAGGAATCAAATGAAGTCCTGCTTATAGGAAAAAGAGTCAATAACATATACATCTTAGACTTAGAGCATTCATCATCCAATTCTTGTCTCACATCACATGATAATGTAACATGGTTATGGCATAGACGCATTGCACATATAAATGCAGATCAGTTAAATAGACTTGCATCTAAAGATCTTGTTAGTGGTCTTCCAAAGATCAAGTTCTCTAAACAAGGACTTTGTGATGCATGTCAAAAGGGAAAGCAGACTAGAGCTTATTTTAAATCAAAGAAAGTTATGTCAACCTCTAGACCGCTGGAACTTTTGCACATGGATCTCTTTGGACCATCAAGAACCAAAAGTCTAGGTGGAAACACTTATGCTTTAGTTCTCATTGATGACTACTCCAGATTCACATGGGTTGCATTTATATCCCATAAAGACAATGCTTTTAAAGCCTTTAGAATCATTTCAAAAAGAATTCAGAATGAAAAGGACTTGAAAATTAAATCTTTGCGAAGTGATCATGGTGGTGAATTTCAAAATGAATCTTTTCAAACTTTTTGTGAAGAAAATGGTATTAATCACAATTTTTCTGTCCCTAGAACTCCTCAACAAAATGGAGTTGTAGAGAGGAAAAATAGATCTCTAATAGAGCTAGCAAGAGCCATGTTAAATGAAAATGGTTTACCAAAATACTTTTGGGCTGATGCAGTAAACACTGCATGCTATGTTCTAAATAGAATCTTGATTAGACCTATTTTAAAGAAAACACCATATGAGCTTTACAAAGGAAGAAAGCCTGACATTTCACATTTTAAAGTGTTTGGCAGTAAGTGTTTTGTTCTGAATAATGGAAAAGACACTCTTGGAAAATTTGATGCTAAGGCTGATGAAGGAGTTTTTATTGGATATTCTGCAATTAGCAAAGCATATAGAGTCTTTAACAAAAGTACCTTATCTGTTGAAGAATCTATACATGTTACCTTTGATGAAACTAACATCCTTGAAAAAGGAAAATCTCTTAATGATGAAGATGAGATAGGTGACAGTATTACACAAGAAGAAGAAAAACTGGAACTACAGCAGAAAACACCATCTGAAGACACATCACTACCCAAAGAATGGAGGAAACCCAAAGATCTATCTCTGGATAACATTCTTGGAGATATAAATAAGGGAGTTTCTACTAGACACTCTTTCAATCTTCTAAGTGATGATATGGCATTTGTTTCTCAAATTGAACCATTATGTGTGGAACATGCATTAAAAGATGAATTCTGGATAATGGCCATGCATGATGAACTGAATCAAATCAAAAGATATTCTGCTGATTCAGATTTATGTTGATGATATAATATTTGGATCAACTAACCAATCTCTTTGTGAAGAATTTGTTTCCAATATGCAGAAGGAGTTTGATATGTCTATGATGGGAGAATTAAGCTTCTTCCTAGGACTACAAGTCAAACAAATGGAAAATGGAATTTTTCTACATCAAACTAAATATAGCAAAGAACTGTTAAAGAAATTTGATATGGAGAATTGTAAGATATCAAATATTCCTATGTCTACTAATTGTTATCTAGATAGTGATATTGCAGGAAAAGATGTTGAAGAATCAATGTATAGAGGGATCATTGGATCTCTTCTGTATCTAACAGCTAGCAGACCTGACATCATGTACAGTGTATGTGTATGTGCTAGATTCCAATCAAAACCAAAGGAATCACATCTGAAGGCTGTAAAGAAAATACTGAAGTATTTGAAAGGCACAATCAATGTTGGATTGTGGTATCCTAAAGGTACTTCTCCATCTTTAACTGGTTACTCTGACTCCGATTTTGCTGGTTGTAAATTGGATAGGAAAAGTACAAGTGGAACGTGCCACACGTTTGGAGAATGTCTCATATCGTGGCAGAGCAAGAAACAAGCTTGTGTAGCACTCTCAACTGCTGAAGCTGAGTATATAGCTGCTGGAAGCTGCTGTGCTCAGTCAATTTGGTTTAAACATCAGCTTCAAGACTTTGGTTTGAAGATTGATCACATACCACTGAAGTGTGACAACACAAGTGCAATTAACATTTCAAGGAATCCTATTCTACACTCAAGAACTAAGCACATTGAAGTTAGACATCACTTTATCAGAGATCATGTAGAGAAAGGAGACTGTGACATCAAATTCATAATGTCAGAAGATCAACTTGCTGACATCTTTACAAAGCCTCTACCAAAGGAAAGATTTTTCAAGCTAAGAACCAATCTTGGTATCATTAGTGAGTCCAATCTATCCTAAATCTCATAATTAAAGTATGATTGTGTGAATATGCATGAAATTGCTAAGCACTTATAGGTTTAAACTTGATGTATGTGCACTCATAATAGGAAATCACACAAAACACAGTATGCCCTGTATCTGCACACATTTCACTGTGATAATCGATTACCTATCGGGTTAATCGATTACCACTCACTCACTTGCATAATTACCCTGTTTCAGTTGCGAGATAATCGATTACCAACTGGGTTAATCGATTACCTGACGCGAACCCCTGTTTTTTTTTTTTTTTTGTACTCAAAAACCCTCTTTAAATCTGTTTCGAATTCAAATTAATTCAAAACTCTCTCCATTTTTACTTCAAACTAAAACGAACGAAACCCCTGGTTCCCTTTTCTATCTCAAAATCTATTTCAAAACCTAACCCTAAGCCCCATTCATGGAAAGTCTTGGCAAAGGAAAGCGTGTAAAGCACAAAGCCAACAGAGATTACCCTCGTCCTACTACTCAAGGTCAAGGTACATCTAAAAAGAAGAAACAAGAGTCCTCTCGTCCAGAACCTGAAGAAGAATATTCTCATTCGTGGTTCACAAGGAAGTCTCAAGAGGAAACTTTCAATGAGTCTTTTGCTTGCAAAGACATTGTGGCTCCAAAGGTACTCTACTCGTCTTGGCTTATAGAGCAAGGTTTTACATTTCCTACTCTGTTATCTAGTCAAGGAGTTAGCAAATTTGTTGGGTTAAGTGGACTGTACTACCCTGATCTTGTTAGGGTCTTTTACTCAAATTTGGGAAAAGATGAAAATGGTGCTTTGGTTTCAGAAGTTAAAGGAATAAAAGTTACTCTATCTGCTGATGTATTTTTGAAGATTGGTGGATTAACCAGAAATGGTATTAAACCTACCTTCAATGAATTAAAGATGAAAAATTTCTTAATAGATAAAGATACGTTTTTTATGAGTATGCTGAGGGATGTTTCAGCCTGGGAGGCTAATAAAGAATACAAAAGAAAAGAAAAGAGGAAAATTACATATAATGCTGGAGGTCTACGAATGGAAGATAGACTCCTACATTATGTAATTGTCTGGATTCTGGCAGCAAGGGGGAGCAATCACGCACAAATCAGTGAAGAAGATATGGCACTGCTCGCAGCTTTTAAGAACAACATTCAAGTTGATTGGGTATATGTGGTAGAAGACATAATGCTAAAGACAAGGAGGTTAATGGACTGCAAGTGTCCATATGCTGTGTTCATAAGCAAGGTATTGGTGTTCTATAAAGTTCCCTTAACTGGTGAAGCAAGAGAGGTCACCAGAGATGTTCATGATATCAAGGATAGAGCTCTGAAAATGATGAAGCTAGTGAAAACAGATGCTGGTTGGATAGCAAAGGAAGATGTTCCTACTGCTGAGACTACAGAGCCGTCTCAACCTGAAGTTCAAACTGAAGAAGAGGAAGGTGCTGAAGAGCCCAAGCCTCTTTCTACTTTTGAGCTATCTGTTCTGGCAAAGCTAGATGACATCAGAGAAACTCAGAGAAGAGATTATCAAGAGTTGAAGGCTTGTTTTGAATCTATATCTGAACGACTGGATGCGATGAACATACCCTACCCTGAAGAACTTTAGTTATGCATTACATTTTAGGCACTGCATTTTAATTTGTTCTGCATAAATACTTTGATTTATATTTCAGACTTAAAGTTTGTAATAGTTGTAGTATTTGCATGCTTCTGAACATTTTTAATGCTTATATGATGAAAGTCTTATTAAGTGCTTGTTGTTTTTGTTGCATAAGTATCATGTTATTTCTCTGTTTACTCTGTTTTTTTTTGGTTTGGTTAAGCCAAACAGGGGGAGAAATTCATGAGAAACTGATTAAATGTTTATATGGTTGTTTATGTATTGTATAAGAAAGAAATGGAAATAGAACTGCATAATGCTTTGTATGGAAGTTTTTGTTCTAGACATATGCAGGTTCAAATTCAAGTTCAAATTTCAAACAAACAAGTGAAACAAAACAACATGATGATCGTGAAAGTCAACATGAAGAGTTTGGCTCATCAAAACCAAAAAGGGGGAGATTGTTGAAGATTGAAGAATCTACATCTGGAAGATGTTCCCTAGAAGTTTTAGTTTTGATGTTTTGCTCATGTTGCTTTTTATTTTAAGCCTATGTCAAAAGGATAATGTATTGATTGTTTAAAAGATTAGGCTTGTATGTGTTTGTTTGTTATGTGTTAAAAATTAGTAATTAACATGAAGGTGAAAATATCATAATACTCATTTTTCTTATTTCATTCATTGTTGAGAACATGAAGTATTAATTTACTGAGTGTTTGAGACTTTAAATGAAAACTTGAAAACATCAGAAATTTTCTGAGTTAAGGAATAGATTACCTGAACTGGTAATAGATTACCTGACTCATGTTGAAAAACTGATTGATACTGGATTAATCGATTACCATGTGTGGTAATAGATTACCAAACTGATTCTGATGATTTCAAGAGGAAAAAGGATCGTGTTAATCGATTATCTCTTTAAAGTAATCGATTACCTCTGTTCCAAATGTGAGTTTTGTGTTATTTTGGCATCGTGTTAATCGATTACCATGTTAGGTAATAGATTAAAACAGGAGCTGAAACAATTAGTTCAGTTATTCTAACTCGTGGTAATAGATTACCATCACAGGTAATAGATTATCTCCGTTATGAATATAACTGAAATAACTGTTTCCTTGCACATAAAAATTGTCTTTAAATAAGATTAAAACTGAAGTTTTTTTAACAAGAAAAAAGAAGAGAAAAAAGAGAATTTTCACACACGGAAAGAAGAGAAATACTTACACGAACATGAGAGACTTTTTTTTAGAATACACATTACTGCAAAAGAGAAAAAGATTTTCTGAAAAAGAAAGAAAGAACATATCTGCTGAAAATCAACTTTTGGAAAAAGAAGTGTGCAAGATCAATTCAAGAAGATGAAGTTCATATAGAAAATTCATTCTAAACTGGTTTACATTGTTGAAGATCATATCTACACGAACAGGTGTACTCGTTTCTGATCTTTTGTTATTGTTTGAATGGTTTTAACTCTTGAGATTAGAGAATCTCTGGAAGAGTTGTGTAAAGAGAAATCTTGAGATAGGTTTTTCTCAAGTAGGATATTGTGGGATCAATATTCTTGGGTTATATGTTTCTTGTGGAGTCAAGAAATGGTTTGTTAATCTTGTAGGTGTCAAGATTTGCTTGTTAAATTCATTGATTGGATATTGCTTGTGCAGGGTGCATGTAAAGAATATCAATAGTGGATTTGACTGGATTTAGAGGTGTATCTAAATCTGAAACTGGATGTAGGCCTTTGGATGGCTGAACCAGTATATATCTTGGTGCATGATTTTCTTAACTCTTACACTCTTTACATTCTGTATAAGTTTCATGATTAATGTTGTATGAAGAAAAACATTATCTGCAGAAACTGAACTTTAAAGATTCTTGGTAATTGATAAATTCAATCTTTACATATCTTGTTATTCAAATCTTGTTGGATAAGCTGTGCATTTATAACTCTGAATTACCTTTTTTTGTTTAAAGGTTTGTTTTAAATCAAGATTTGTTTGGTAAAGATTTAGAAAGCGAAGAAGAAAAGGAAAAATAACATAGAATCTATTCAACCCCCCCTTCTAGATTCTAACCGTAGGGACCAACATCCTCTTCTTTTTTTCTTAGGTATTCTTTTAGTTGCCTAAGTTCATCCCTAACACTAGACCTAGTACTACAAGAGTTATGACCATGTACACTAGAATGATCACTCATCTTTGATCCAAAAGGTTTTCACAAAGTTGTTTTCAAAAAGGTTTGAAAAAGGTTTTCACAAAGAGTGAGTGATAAAAAGGTTTTCACAAAAAGGTTTTCAAGGTGCAAGATAGGTAGAAAAAGGCCTAAGTGTACAAAGTGAACTATCAAAGGGAGGTGGACTACTAGGAATCACTTAATAACCAAGCCTTATCAAGTAATAATCACTAAGCCTTTTCCACTTTTCTCACAAAATAATTTGGCACAACAATAAAGTGTGTGTGTGCACGTTCCCCCTAGTAGGCAAAAGCAAGCCTTCTAAACGGATTTGGAGACAAAGATAAAATCCTAAACAATTATACTACCAAAAACTTTAAAACATGCAAAAGGAAAGCACTTAAAGCATAGTCTAGTCGAAGTCCTAGGTGAAGGTTTTCAAATGACCTTCAACTACACGAAACTAAACCAAAATGAAGAGGTTTAAGAATGGCCAATTACAAAACAAAATAAGGAAAGAAGGCCTAAACACAAGTGGCCCAAAAGAAATCATGCAAAAATATGAAAAGACAAAATTTCAGGTCTTCAACTCCTCCACTTGGGTTCCTTCACAAAGAGCAAACTTGTTAGTCCTCTCCAAGTGTTTAAACACTCCTTTCGTGTGGTGTAAATCCCTCCAAAGGCTAGGTTTGGATTCAGTTCACTCCTCCACTCAAATCCACCAAAAGTTTGCTAGTTTGCTAGATAGGTTCTTCACCTACATTCAAAATGAAACCAACCCAAAGAGCAAGAGTCCAAGAAATAAAAACTAAAAAGGCACAATTAGGAAAGGCTAAACTCAGAGAGAATTGATTGAGACAAAACAAAAGAGGCCAAAGAAAAGACAAACTAAAATTAAGACAATTAAAAAGGAAGCACACAAAAGAGTATTCCTAGAAAGGCAATAGAATGGATTAGTGTTTAAGCCCACTTGATTAAGTCTTTTATGAATTTGGTCCAGCAACTTTTAAGGTCTCATAAATAGGTTCAAAATGTCACAAGTCCAACTCCCAAATGCATAGGTAAAGGTCCAAGTCCACAAGTCTAGCAACAAGTCCTTTTTGGTCCAAAAATTTTTTTGATATTTTTTTTTTCTATTTTCACGTCAATTAATTTTTTTTTTGATGTTCCTTGGTCCAATTTATTTTCTTTAATGTTCAGCCCATTGTTGCTTAGGTTTTGCACTTGTGGGTGGTGAAAATTAGGTCAAGTTTCGGAGAAAGAGATGAGGACAAGTGGCGGTTCCTTAGAGGTGCTTTAGGGTATCTTTTTAGTGGAGATGGATTTGTACTATCTAGTACAAGTTGTTTTGCACAAATTTTCAGCACACCTCTTAGATTCTTTTAGGGTTTTTCATACAACCAAAATTAGACTAAATCAAGTGAAAATGCAAGGAAGTGGGGCGGCAATGCATGTGCAAGGAAGCATTTACACATGGATATCAAAAATCACATAGAACATGCTAGGACTAAGTAGCATGCATGAATGACTCCTAGATGGCTCCTATATGTAACGCCCACTTAGAATGATGCATCATGGTATTTTTGTTCATGTGTTCATGCAAAGGTGTTTGGCACATACATGGAATTCTTTTTGTAGACAAATTATAGGAAACAAGAATTGACAAAACTTCAAAAGATTCAAAAATCAAAAAGCATGTCCATAGCATGTTTTTCACGTTCATATGAGACTCAACCTAAAAATGGAAAAGCATTGATATCACCTAGCAAAGGAAACCTAAAATGTTCAAGGAAGCTTCACAAGGAACAAGAATATGAACTCAAAACATTCGGCCATACAAAGAAAGACACTAAAGGAGACAATGACCGAATGGAAAGAAAATGAAAAAAAGTTACCCTTGATGAACCTTGGCTCTAGATACCACTTGATAGGATCCTCCCTTCCATGGATGATTTTGACTCATGAAGAGGGAATCCTTGCCCAAAGATCTTAGGCTCACCAAAGGAAAGAGATGATGTGGAGGTTTAGGGGAAGATGGTTTTGGGACATCAAGATCA